>NC_138192.1:6281076-7748069 GCF_964194105.1 Spermophilus citellus | reverse complement strand
AAGCTTCCTAAAATTACGAATCTCGAGAAATCTCAGCAAATATTTTTTCACCCAAACTGGATGATACTTTCAGGTAATGATCAGTACACTAAGGCGACTTGGTTCCCCAAATATCGTTCTTCTATGTTGAAGCGTTCGTTTGCAGTAACACTTTGAATTTTTAGGTTTCACTCTGTTTTCTCCTATATTGATAGATGTATTTGGAACTCTAAATCCAACACGGTTTGTGCTAGCTTCTTGAAACATGACACAATAAAGTAGTTTCACGTTCTATCTCTATTTTTTGATTCCTCTTGATGTAGCCCTAGCAGTGACTGGCGAGAAACACTTTCATGGAAAGGGGTTGCCAGGCTTCCCAAAATTACGAATCTCCAGAAATCTCAGCAAATATTTTTTCACCCAAACTGGATGATACTTTCAGGTAATGATCAGTACACTAAGGCGACTTGGTTCCCCAAATTTCGTTCTTCTATGTTGAAGCGTTCGTTTCCAGTAACAGTTTGAATTTTTAGGTTTCACTCTGTTTTCTCCTATATTGATAGATGTATTTGGAACTCTAAATCCAACACGGTTTGTGCTAGCTTCTTGAAACTTGACACAATAAAGTAGTTTCACGTTCTATCTCTATGTTTTGTTTCCTCTTGATGTAGCCTTAAGCAGTGACTGGCGAGAAACACTTTCATGGAAAGGGGTTGCCAAGCTTCCTAAAATTACGAATCTCCAGAAATCTCAGCAAATATTTTTTCACCCAAACTGGATGATACTTTCAGGTAATGATCAGTACACTAAGGTGACTTGGTTCCCCAAATTTCGTTCTTCTATGTTGAAGCATTCATTTCCAGTAACAGTTTGAATTTTTAGGTTTCACTCTGTTTTCTCCTATATTGATAGATGTATTTGGAACTCTAAATCCAACACGGGTTGTGCTAGCTTCTTGGAACATGACACAATGAAGTAGTTTCACGTTCTATCTCTATGTTTTGTTTCCTCTTGATGTAGCCCTATGCAGTGACTGGCGAGAAACACTTTCATGGAAAGGGGTTGCCAAGCTTCCTAAAATTACGAATCTCGAGAAATCTCAGCAAATATTTTTTCACCCAAACTGGATGATACTTTCAGGTAATGATCAGTACACTAAGGCGACTTGGTTCCCCAAATATCGTTCTTCTATGTTGAAGCGTTCGTTTGCAGTAACACTTTGAATTTTTAGGTTTCACTCTGTTTTCTCCTATATTGATAGATGTATTTGGATCTCTAAATCCAACACGGTTTTTGCTAGCTTCTTGAAACATGACACAATAAAGTAGTTTCACGTTCTATCTCTATTTTTTGATTCCTCTTGATGTAGCCCTAGCAGTGACTGTCGAGAAACACTTTCATGGAAAGGGGTTGCCAGGCTTCCCAAAATTACGAATCTCCAGAAATCTCAGCAAATATTTTTTCACCCAAACTGGATGATACTTTCAGGTAATGATCAGTACACTAAGGCGACTTGGTTCCCCAAATTTCGTTCTTCTATGTTGAAGCGTTCGTTTCCAGTAACAGTTTGAATTTTTAGGTTTCACTCTGTTTTCTCCTATATTGATAGATGTGTTTGGAACTCTAAATCCAACACGGTTTGTGCTAGCTTCTTGAAACTTGACACAATAAAGTAGTTTCACGTTCTATCTCTATTTTTTGATTCCTCTTGATGTAGCCCTAGCAGTGACTGGCGAGAAACACTTTCATGGAAAGGGGTTGCCAAGCTTCCTACAATTACGAATCTCGAGAAATCTCAGCAAATATTTTTTCACCCAAACTGGATGATACTTTCAGGTAATGATCAGTACACTAAGGCGACTTGGTTCCCCAAATTTCGTTCTTCTATGTTGAAGCGTTCGTTTCCAGTAACAGTTTGAATTTTTAGGTTTCACTCTGTTTTCTCCTATATTGATAGATGTATTTGGAACTCTATATCCAACACGGTTTGTGCTAGCTTCTTGAAACTTGACACAATAAATTAGTTTCACGTTCTATCTCTACGTTTTGTTTACTCTTGATGTAGCCCTAAGCAGTAACTGGCGAGAAACACTTTCATGGAAAGGGGTTGCCAAGCTTCCTAAAATTACGAATCTCGAGAAAACTCAGCAAATATTTTTTCACCCAAACTGGATGATACTTTCAGGTAATGATCAGTACACTAAGGCGACTTGGTTCCCCAAATATCGTTCTTCTATGTTGAAGCGTTCGTTTCCAGTAACAGTTTGAATTTTTAGGTTTCACTCTGTTTTCTCCTATATTGATAGATGTATTTGGAACTCTAAATCCAACACGGTTTGTGCTAGCTTCTTGAAACATGACACAATGAAGTAGTTTCACGTTCTATCTCTATGTTTTGTTTCCTCTTGATGTAGCCCTATGCAGTGACTGGCGAGAAACACTTTCATGGAAAGGGGTTGCCAAGCTTCCTAAAATTACGAATCTCCAGAAATCTCAGCAAATATTTTTTCACCCAAACTGGATGATACTTTCAGGTAATGATCAGTACACTAAGGTGACTTGGTTCCCCAAGTTTCGTTCTTCTATGTTGAAGCGTTCGTTTCCAGTAACAGTTTGAATTTTTAGGTTTCACTCTTTTTTCTCCTATATTGATAGATGTATTTGGAACTCTAAATCCAACACGGTTTGTGCTAGCTTCTTGAAACATGACACAATGAAGTAGTTTCACGTTCTATCTCTATGTTTTGTTTCCTCTTGATGTAGCCCTATGCAGTGACTGGCGAGAAACACTTTCATGGAAAGGGGTTGCCAGGCTTCCCAAAATTACGAATCTCCAGAAATCTCAGCAAATATTTTTTCACCCAAACTGGATGATACTTTCAGGTAATGATCAGTAAACTAAGGCGACTTGGTTCCCCAAATTTCGTTCTTCTATGTTGAAGCGTTCGTTTCCAGTAACAGTTTGAATTTTTAGGTTTCACTCTGTTTTCTCCTATATTGATAGATGTATTTGGAACTCTAAATCCAACACGGTTTGTGCTAGCTTCTTGAAACTTGACACAATAAAGTAGTTTCACGTTCTATCTCTTTGTTTTGTTTCCTCTTGATGTAGCCTTAAGCAGTGACTGGCGAGAAACACTTTCATGGAAAGGGGTTGCCAAGCTTCCTAAAATTACGAATCTCCAGAAATCTCAGCAAATATTTTTTCACCCAAACTGGATGATACTTTCAGGTAATGATCAGTACACTAAGGTGACTTGGTTCCCCAAATTTCGTTCTTCTATGTTGAAGCATTCATTTCCAGTAACAGTTTGAATTTTTAGGTTTCACTCTGTTTTCTCCTATATTGATAGATGTATTTGGAACTCTAAATCCAACACGGTTTGTGCTAGCTTCTTGAAACATGACACAATGAAGTAGTTTCACGTTCTATCTCTATGTTTTGTTTCCTCTTGATGTAGCCCTATGCAGTGACTGGCGAGAAACACTTTCATGGAAAGGGGTTGCCAAGCTTCCTAAAATTACGAATCTCGAGAAATCTCAGCAAATATTTTTTCACCCAAACTGGATGATACTTTCAGGTAACGATCAGTACACTAAGGCGACTTGGTTCCCCAAATTTCGTTCTTCTATGTTGAAGCGTTCGTTTCCAGTAACAGTTTGAATTTTTAGGTTTCACTCTGTTTTCTCCTATATTGATAGATGTATTTGGAACTCTAAATCCAACACGGTTTGTGCTAGCTTCTTGAAACTTGACACAATAAATTAGTTTCACGTTCTATCTCTACGTTTTGTTTCCTCTTGATGTAGCCTTAAGCAGTAACTGGCGAGAAACACTTTCATGGAAAGGGGTTGCCAAGCTTCCTAAAATTACGAATCTCGAGAAATCTCAGCAAATATTTTTTCACCCAAACTGGATGATACTTTCAGGTAATGATCAGTACACTAAGGCGACTTGGTTCCCCAAATATCGTTCTTCTATGTTGAAGCGTTCGTTTGCAGTAACACTTTGAATTTTTAGGTTTCACTCTGTTTTCTCCTATATTGATAGATGTATTTGGAACTCTAAATCCAACACGGTTTGTGCTAGCTTCTTGAAACATGACACAATAAAGTAGTTTCACGTTCTATCTCTATTTTTTGATTCCTCTTGATGTAGCCCTAGCAGTGACTGGCGAGAAACACTTTCATGGAAAGGGGTTGCCAGGCTTCCCAAAATTACGAATCTCCAGAAATCTCAGCAAATATTTTTTCACCCAAACTGGATGATACTTTCAGGTAATGATCAGTACACTAAGGCGACTTGGTTCCCCAAATTTCGTTCTTCTATGTTGAAGCGTTCGTTTCCAGTAACAGTTTGAATTTTTAGGTTTCACTCTGTTTTCTCCTATATTGATAGATGTATTTGGAACTCTAAATCCAACACGGTTTGTGCTAGCTTCTTGAAACTTGACACAATAAAGTAGTTTCACGTTCTATCTCTATGTTTTGTTTCCTCTTGATGTAGCCTTAAGCAGTGACTGGCGAGAAACACTTTCATGGAAAGGGGTTGCCAAGCTTCCTAAAATTACGAATCTCCAGAAATCTCAGCAAATATTTTTTCACCCAAACTGGATGATACTTTCAGGTAATGATCAGTACACTAAGGTGACTTGGTTCCCCAAATTTCGTTCTTCTATGTTGAAGCATTCATTTCCAGTAACAGTTTGAATTTTTAGGTTTCACTCTGTTTTCTCCTATATTGATAGATGTATTTGGAACTCTAAATCCAACACGGTTTGTGCTAGCTTCTTGAAACATGACACAATGAAGTAGTTTCACGTTCTATCTCTATGTTTTGTTTCCTCTTGATGTAGCCCTATGCAGTGACTGGCGAGAAACACTTTCATGGAAAGGGGTTGCCAAGCTTCCTAAAATTACGAATCTCCAGAAATCTCAGCAAATATTTTTTCACCCAAACTGGATGATACATTCAGGTAATGATCAGTACACTAAGGTGACTTGGTTCCCCAAATTTCGTTCTTCTATGTTGAAGCGTTCGTTTCTAGTAACAGTTTGAATTTTTAGGTTTCACTCTGTTTTCTCCTATATTGATAGATGTATTTGGAACTCTAAATCCAACACGGTTTGTGCTAGGTTCTTGAAACTTGACACAATAAAGTAGTTTCACGTTCTATCTCTACGTTTTGTTTCCTCTTGATGTAGCCCTAAGCAGTAACTGGCGAGAAACACTTTCATGGAAAGGGGTTGCCAAGCTTCCTAAAATTACGAATCTCGAGAAATCTCAGCAAATATTTTTTCACCCAAACTGGATGATACTTTCAGGTAATGATCAGTACACTAAGGCGACTTGGTTCCCCAAATATCGTTCTTCTATGTTGAAGCGTTCGTTTGCAGTAACACTTTGAATTTTTAGGTTTCACTCTGTTTTCTCCTATATTGATAGATGTATTTGGAACTCTAAATCCAACAGGGTTTGTGCTAGCTTCTTGAAACTTGACACAATAAAGTAGTTTCACGTTCTATCTCTACGTTTTGTTTCCTCTTGATGTAGCCCTAAGCAGTTACTGGCGAGAAACACTTTCATGGGAAGGGGTTGCCAAGCTTCCTAAAATTACGAATCTCCAGAAATCTCAGCAAATATTTTTTCACCCAAACTGGATGATACTTTCAGGTAATGATCAGTACACTAAGGCGACTTGGTTCCCCAAATTTCGTTCTTCTATGTTGAAGCGTTCGTTTCCAGTAACAGTTTGAATTTTTAGGTTTCACTCTGTTTTCTCCTATATTGATAGATGTGTTTGGAACTCTAAATCCAACACGGTTTTTGCTAGCTTCTTGATACTTGACACAATAAAGTAGTTTCACGTTCTATCTCTATGTTTTGATTCCTCTTGATGTAGCCCTAAGCAGTGACTGGCGAGAAACACTTTCATGGAAAGGGGTTGCCAGGCTTCCCAAAATTACGAATCTCCAGAAATCTCAACAAATATTTTTTCACCGAAACTGGATGATACTTTCAGGTAATGATTAGTACACGAAGGCGATTTGGTTCCCCAAATTTCGTTCTTCTATGTTGAAGCGTTCGTTTCCAGTAACAGTTTGAATTTTTAGGTTTCACTCTGTTTTCTCCTATATTGATAGATGTGTTTGGAACTCTAAATCCAACACGGTTTGTGCTAGCTTCTTGAAACTTGACACAATAAAGTAGTTTCACGTTCTATCTCTATTTTTTGATTCCTCTTGATGTAGCCCTAGCAGTGACTGGCGAGAAACACTTTCATGGAAAGGGGTTGCCAAGCTTCCTAAAATTACGAATCTCGAGAAATCTCAGCAAATATTTTTTCACCCAAACTGGATGATACTTTCAGGTAATGATCAGTACACTAAGGCGACTTGGTTCCCCAAATTTCGTTCTTCTATGTTGAAGCGTTCGTTTGCAGTAACACTTTGAATTTTTAGGTTTCACTCTGTTTTCTCCTATATTGATAGATGTATTTGGAACTCTAAATCTAACACGGTTTGTGCTAGCTTCTTGAAACATGACACAATAAAGTAGTTTCACGTTCTATCTCTATTTTTTGATTCCTCTTGATGTAGCCCTAGCAGTGACTGGCGGGAAACACTTTCATGGAAAGGGGTTGCCAGGCTTCCCAAAATTACGAATCTCCAGAAATCTCAGCAAATATTTTTTCACCCAAACTGGATGATACTTTCAGGTAATGATCAGTACACTAAGGCGACTTGGTTCCCCAAATTTCGTTCTTCTATGTTGAAGCGTTCGTTTCCAGTAACAGTTTGAATTTTTAGGTTTCACTCTGTCTTCTCCTATATTGATAGATGTATTTGGAACTCTAAATCCAACACGGTTTGTGCTAGATTCTTGAAACTTGACACAATAAAGTAGTTTCACGTTCTATCTCTATGTTTTGTTTCCTCTTGATGTATCCCAATGCAGTGACTGGCGAGAAACACTTTCATGGAAAGGGGTTGCCAGGCTTCCCAAAATTACGAATCTCCAGAAATCTCAGCAAATATTTTTTCACCCAAACTGGATGATACTTTCAGGTAATGATCAGTACACTAAGGCGACTTGGTTCCCCAAATTTCGTTCTTCTATGTTGAAGGGTTCGTTTCCAGTAACAGTTTGAATTTTTAGGTTTCACTGTTTTCTCCTATATTGATAGATATATTTGGAACTCTAAATCCAACACGGTTTGTGCTAGGTTCTTGAAACTTGACACAATAAATTAGTTTCACGTTCTATCTCTACGTTTTGTTTCCTCTTGATGTAGCCCTAAGCAGTAACTGGCGAGAAACACTTTCATGGAAAGGGGTTGCCAAGCTTCCTACAATTACGAATCTCGAGAAATCTCAGCAAATATTTTTTCACCCAAACTGGATGATACTTTCAGGTAATGATCAGTACACTAAGGCGACTTGGTTCCCCAAATTTCGTTCTTCTATGTTGAAGCGTTCGTTTCCAGTAACAGTTTGAATTTTTAGGTTTCACTCTGTTTTCTCCTATATTGATAGATGTATTTGGAACTCTAAATCCAACACGGTTTGTGCTAGCTCCTTGAAACTTGACACAATAAATTAGTTTCACGTTCTGTCTCTACGTTTTGTTTCCTCTTGATGTAGCCCTAAGCAGTAACTGGCGAGAAACACTTTCATGGAAAGGGGTTGCCAAGCTTCCTACAATTACGAATCTCGAGAAATCTCAGCAAATATTTTTTCACCCAAACTGGATGATACTTTCAGGTAATGATCAGTACACTAAGGCGACTTGGTTCCCCAAATTTCGTTCTTCTATGTTGAAGCGTTCGTTTGCAGTAACAGTTTGAATTTTTAGGTTTCACTCTGTTTTCTCCTATATTGATAGATGTATTTGGAACTATAAATCCAACACGGTTTGTGCTAGCTTCTTGAAACTTGACACAATAAAGTAGTTTCACGTTCTATCTCTACGTTTTGTTTCCTCTTGATGTAGCCCTAAGCAGTAACTGGCGAGAAACACTTTCATGGAAAGGGGTTGCCAAGCTTCCTAAAATTACGAATCTCGAGAAATCTCAGCAAATATTTTTTCACCCAAACTGGATGATACTTTCAGGTAATGATCAGTACACTAAGGCGACTTGGTTCCCCAAATATCGTTCTTCTATGTTGAAGCGTTCGTTTGCAGTAACACTTTGAATTTTTAGGTTTCACTCTGTTTTCTCCTATATTGATAGATGTATTTGGAACTCTAAATCCAACACGGTTTGTGCTAGCTTCTTGAAACATGACACAATAAAGTAGTTTCACGTTCTATCTCTATTTTTTGATTCCTCTTGATGTAGCCCTAGCAGTGACTGGCGAGAAACACTTTCATGGAAAGGGGTTGCCAGGCTACCCAAAATTACGAATCTCCAGAAATCTCAGCAAATATTTTTTCACCCAAACTGGATGATACTTTCAGGTAATGATCAGAACACTAAGGCGACTTGGTTCCCCAAATTTCGTTCTTCTATGTTGAAGCGTTCGTTTCCAGTAACAGTTTGAATTTTTAGGTTTCACTGTTTTCTCCTGTATTGATAGATGTATTTGGAACTCTAAATCCAACACGGTTTGTGCTAGGTTCTTGAAACTTGACACAGTAAATTAGTTTCACGTTCTATCTCTACGTTTTGTTTCCTCTTGATGTAGCCCTAAGCAGTAACTGGCGAGAAACACTTTCATGGAAAGGGGTTTCCAAGCTTCCTACAATTACGAATCTCGAGAAATCTCAGCAAATATTTTTTCACCCAAACTGGATGATACTTTCAGGTAATGATCAGTACACTAAGGCGACTTGGTTCCCCAAATTTCGTTCTTCTATGTTGAAGCGTTCGTTTGCAGTAACAGTTTGAATTTTTAGGTTTCACTCTGTTTTCTCCTATATTGATAGATGTATTTGGAACTATAAATCCAACACGGTTTGTGCTAGCTTCTTGAAACTTGACACAATAAAGTAGTTTCACGTTCTATCTCTACGTTTTGTTTCCTCTTGATGTAGCCCTAAGCAGTAACTGGCGAGAAACACTTTCATGGAAAGGGGTTGCCAAGCTTCCTAAAATTACGAATCTCGAGAAATCTCAGCAAATATTTTTTCACCCAAACTGGATGATACTTTCAGGTAATGATCAGTACACTAAGGCGACTTGGTTCCCCAAATATCGTTCTTCTATGTTGAAGCGTTCGTTTGCAGTAACACTTTGAATTTTTAGGTTTCACTCTGTTTTCTCCTATATTGATAGATGTATTTGGAACTCTAAATCCAACACGGTTTGTGCTAGCTTCTTGAAACATGACACAATAAAGTAGTTTCACGTTCTATCTCTATTTTTTGATTCCTCTTGATGTAGCCCTAGCAGTGACTGGCGAGAAACACTTTCATGGAAAGGGGTTGCCAGGCTTCCCAAAATTACGAATCTCCAGAAATCTCAGCAAATATTTTTTCACCCAAACTGGATGATACTTTCAGGTAATGATCAGAACACTAAGGCGACTTGGTTCCCCAAATTTCGTTCTTCTATGTTGAAGCGTTCGTTTCCAGTAACAGTTTGAATTTTTAGGTTTCACTCTGTTTTCTCCTATATTGATAGATGTATTTGGAACTCTAAATCCAACACGGTTTGTGCTAGCTTCTTGAAACTTGACACAATAAAGTAGTTTCACGTTCTATCTCTATGTTTTGTTTCCTCTTGATGTAGCCTTAAGAAGTGACTGGCTAGAAACACTTTCATGGAAAGGGGTTGCCAAGCTTCCTAAAATTACGAATCTCCAGAAATCTCAGCAAATATTTTTTCACCCAAACTGGATGATACTTTCAGGTAATGATCAGTACACTAAGGCGACTTGGTTCCCCAAATTTCGTTCTTCTATGTTGAAGCGTTCGTTTGCAGTAACACTTTGAATTTTTAGGTTTCACTCTGTTTTCTCCTATATTGATAGATGTATTTGGAACTCTAAATCCAACACGGTTTGTGCTAGCTTCTTGAAACATGACACAATGAAGTAGTTTCACGTTCTATCTCTATGTTTTGTTTCCTCTTGATGTAGCACTATGCAGTGACTGGCGAGAAACACTTTCATGGAAAGGGGTTTCCAAGCTTCCTAAAATTACGAATCTCCAGAAATCTCAGCAAATATTTTTTCACCCAAACTGGATGATACTTTCAGGTAATGATCAGTACACTAAGGCGACTTGGTTCCCCAAATATCGTTCTTCTATGTTGAAGCGTTCGTTTGCAGTAACAATTTGAATTTTTAGGTTTCACTGTGTTTTCTCCTATATTGATAGATGTATTTGGAACTCTAAATCCAACACGGTTTGTGCTAGCTTCTTGAAACATGACACAATGAAGTAGTTTCACGTTCTATCTCTATGTTTTGTTTCCTCTTGATGTAGCCCTATGCAGTGACTGGCGAGAAACACTTTCATGGAAAGGGGTTGCCAAGCTTCCTAAAATTACGAATCTCCAGAAATCTCAGCAAATATTTTTTCACCCAAACTGGATGATACATTCAGGTAATGATCAGTACACTAAGGTGACTTGGTTCCCCAAATTTCGTTCTTCTATGTTGAAGCGTTCGTTTCTAGTAACAGTTTGAATTTTTAGGTTTCACTCTGTTTTCTCCTATATTGATAGATGTATTTGGAACTCTAAATCCAACACGGTTTGTGCTAGGTTCTTGAAACTTGACACAATAAAGTAGTTTCACGTTCTATCTCTACGTTTTGTTTCCTCTTGATGTAGCCCTAAGCAGTAACTGGCGAGAAACACTTTCATGGAAAGGGGTTGCCAAGCTTCCTAAAATTACGAATCTCGAGAAATCTCAGCAAATATTTTTTCACCCAAACTGGATGATACTTTCAGGTAATGATCAGTACACTAAGGCGACTTGGTTCCCCAAATATCGTTCTTCTATGTTGAAGCGTTCGTTTGCAGTAACACTTTGAATTTTTAGGTTTCACTCTGTTTTCTCCTATATTGATAGATGTATTTGGAACTCTAAATCCAACAGGGTTTGTGCTAGCTTCTTGAAACTTGACACAATAAAGTAGTTTCACGTTCTATCTCTACGTTTTGTTTCCTCTTGATGTAGCCCTAAGCAGTTACTGGCGAGAAACACTTTCATGGGAAGGGGTTGCCAAGCTTCCTAAAATTACGAATCTCCAGAAATCTCAGCAAATATTTTTTCACCCAAACTGGATGATACTTTCAGGTAATGATCAGTACACTAAGGCGACTTGGTTCCCCAAATTTCGTTTTTCTATGTTGAAGCGTTCGTTTCCAGTAACAGTTTGAATTTTTAGGTTTCACTCTGTTTTCTCCTATATTGATAGATGTGTTTGGAACTCTAAATCCAACACGGTTTTTGCTAGCTTCTTGATACTTGACACAATAAAGTAGTTTCACGTTCTATCTCTATGTTTTGATTCCTCTTGATGTAGCCCTAAGCAGTGACTGGCGAGAAACACTTTCATGGAAAGGGGTTGCCAGGCTTCCCAAAATTACGAATCTCCAGAAATCTCAACAAATATTTTTTCACCGAAACTGGATGATACTTTCAGGTAATGATTAGTACACGAAGGCGATTTGGTTCCCCAAATTTCGTTCTTCTATGTTGAAGCGTTCGTTTCCAGTAACAGTTTGAATTTTTAGGTTTCACTCTGTTTTCTCCTATATTGATAGATGTGTTTGGAACTCTAAATCCAACACGGTTTGTGCTAGCTTCTTGAAACTTGACACAATAAAGTAGTTTCACGTTCTATTTCTATTTTTTTATTCCTCTTGATGTAGCCCTAGCAGTGACTGGCGAGAAACACTTTCATGGAAAGGGGTTGCCAAGCTTCCTAAAATTACGAATCTCGAGAAATCTCAGCAAATATTTTTTCACCCAAACTGGATGATACTTTCAGGTAATGATCAGTACACTAAGGCGACTTGGTTCCCCAAATTTCGTTCTTCTATGTTGAAGCGTTCGTTTGCAGTAACACTTTGAATTTTTAGGTTTCACTCTGTTTTCTCCTATATTGATAGATGTATTTGGAACTCTAAATCCAACACGGTTTGTGCTAGCTTCTTGAAACATGACACAATAAAGTAGTTTCACGTTCTATCTCTATTTTTTGATTCCTCTTGATGTAGCCCTAGCAGTGACTGGCGAGAAACACTTTCATGGAAAGGGGTTGCCAGGCTTCCCAAAATTACGAATCTCCAGAAATCTCAGCAAATATTTTTTCACCCAAACTGGATGATACTTTCAGGTAATGATCAGAACACTAAGGCGACTTGGTTCCCCAAATTTCGTTCTTCTATGTTGAAGCGTTCGTTTCCAGTAACAGTTTGAATTTTTAGGTTTCACTGTTTTCTCCTGTATTGATAGATGTATTTGGAACTCTAAATCCAACACGGTTTGTGCTAGGTTCTTGAAACTTGACACAGTAAATTAGTTTCACGTTCTATCTCTACGTTTTGTTTCCTCTTGATGTAGCCCTAAGCAGTAACTGGCGAGAAACACTTTCATGGAAAGGGGTTTCCAAGCTTCCTACAATTACGAATCTCGAGAAATCTCAGCAAATATTTTTTCACCCAAACTGGATGATACTTTCAGGTAATGATCAGTACACTAAGGCGACTTGGTTCCCCAAATTTCGTTCTTCTATGTTGAAGCGTTCGTTTGCAGTAACAGTTTGAATTTTTAGGTTTCACTCTGTTTTCTCCTATATTGATAGATGTATTTGGAACTATAAATCCAACACGGTTTGTGCTAGCTTCTTGAAACTTGACACAATAAAGTAGTTTCACGTTCTATCTCTACGTTTTGTTTCCTCTTGATGTAGCCCTAAGCAGTAACTGGCGAGAAACACTTTCATGGAAAGGGGTTGCCAAGCTTCCTAAAATTACGAATCTCGAGAAATCTCAGCAAATATTTTTTCACCCAAACTGGATGATACTTTCAGGTAATGATCAGTACACTAAGGCGACTTGGTTCCCCAAATATCGTTCTTCTATGTTGAAGCGTTCGTTTGCAGTAACACTTTGAATTTTTAGGTTTCACTCTGTTTTCTCCTATATTGATAGATGTATTTGGAACTCTAAATCCAACACGGTTTGTGCTAGCTTCTTGAAACATGACACAATAAAGTAGTTTCACGTTCTATCTCTATTTTTTGATTCCTCTTGATGTAGCCCTAGCAGTGACTGGCGAGAAACACTTTCATGGAAAGGGGTTGCCAGGCTTCCCAAAATTACGAATCTCCAGAAATCTCAGCAAATATTTTTTCACCCAAACTGGATGATACTTTCAGGTAATGATCAGAACACTAAGGCGACTTGGTTCCCCAAATTTCGTTCTTCTATGTTGAAGCGTTCGTTTCCAGTAACAGTTTGAATTTTTAGGTTTCACTCTGTTTTCTCCTATATTGATAGATGTATTTGGAACTCTAAATCCAACACGGTTTGTGCTAGCTTCTTGAAACTTGACACAATAACGTAGTTTCACGTTCTATCTCTATGTTTTGTTTCCTCTTGATGTAGCCTTAAGCAGTGACTGGCTAGAAACACTTTCATGGAAAGGGGTTGCCAAGCTTCCTAAAATTACGAATCTCCAGAAATCTCAGCAAATATTTTTTCACCCAAACTGGATGATACATTCAGGTAATGATCAGTACACTAAGGTGACTTGGTTCCCCAAATTTTGTTCTTCTATGTTGAAGCGTTCGTTTCTAGTAACAGTTTGAATTTTTAGGTTTCACTCTGTTTTCTCCTATATTGATAGATGTATTTGGAACTCTAAATCCAACACGGTTTGTGCTAGGTTCTTGAAACTTGACACAATAAAGTAGTTTCACGTTCTATCTCTACGTTTTGTTTCCTCTTGATGTAGCCCTAAGCAGTAACTGGCGAGAAACACTTTCATGGAAAGGGGTTGCCAAGCTTCCTAAAATTACGAATCTCGAGAAATCTCAGCAAATATTTTTTCACCCAAACTGGATGATACTTTCAGGTAATGATCAGTACACTAAGGCGACTTGGTTCCCCAAATATCGTTCTTCTATGTTGAAGCGTTCGTTTGCAGTAACACTTTGAATTTTTAGGTTTCACTCTGTTTTCTCCTATATTGATAGATGTATTTGGAACTCTAAATCCAACAGGGTTTGTGCTAGCTTCTTGAAACTTGACACAATAAAGTAGTTTCACGTTCTATCTCTACGTTTTGTTTCCTCTTGATGTAGCCCTAAGCAGTTACTGGCGAGAAACACTTTCATGGGAAGGGGTTGCCAAGCTTCCTAAAATTACGAATCTCCAGAAATCTCAGCAAATATTTTTTCACCCAAACTGGATGATACTTTCAGGTAATGATCAGTACACTAAGGCGACTTGGTTCCCCAAATTTCGTTTTTCTATGTTGAAGCGTTCGTTTCCAGTAACAGTTTGAATTTTTAGGTTTCACTCTGTTTTCTCCTATATTGATAGATGTGTTTGGAACTCTAAATCCAACACGGTTTTTGCTAGCTTCTTGATACTTGACACAATAAAGTAGTTTCACGTTCTATCTCTATGTTTTGATTCCTCTTGATGTAGCCCTAAGCAGTGACTGGCGAGAAACACTTTCATGGAAAGGGGTTGCCAGGCTTCCCAAAATTACGAATCTCCAGAAATCTCAACAAATATTTTTTCACCGAAACTGGATGATACTTTCAGGTAATGATTAGTACACGAAGGCGATTTGGTTCCCCAAATTTCGTTCTTCTATGTTGAAGCGTTCGTTTCCAGTAACAGTTTGAATTTTTAGGTTTCACTCTGTTTTCTCCTATATTGATAGATGTGTTTGGAACTCTAAATCCAACACGGTTTGTGCTAGCTTCTTGAAACTTGACACAATAAAGTAGTTTCACGTTCTATTTCTATTTTTTGATTCCTCTTGATGTAGCCCTAGCAGTGACTGGCGAGAAACACTTTCATGGAAAGGGGTTGCCAAGCTTCCTAAAATTACGAATCTCGAGAAATCTCAGCAAATATTTTTTCACCCAAACTGGATGATACTTTCAGGTAATGATCAGTACACTAAGGCGACTTGGTTCCCCAAATTTCGTTCTTCTATGTTGAAGCGTTCGTTTGCAGTAACACTTTGAATTTTTAGGTTTCACTCTGTTTTCTCCTATATTGATAGATGTATTTGGAACTCTAAATCTAACACGGTTTGTGCTAGCTTCTTGAAACATGACACAATAAAGTAGTTTCACGTTCTATCTCTATTTTTTGATTCCTCTTGATGTAGCCCTAGCAGTGACTGGCGGGAAACACTTTCATGGAAAGGGGTTGCCAGGCTTCCCAAAATTACGAATCTCCAGAAATCTCAGCAAATATTTTTTCACCCAAACTGGATGATACTTTCAGGTAATGATCAGTACACTAAGGCGACTTGGTTCCCCAAATTTCTTTCTTCTATGTTGAAGCGTTCGTTTCCAGTAACAGTTTGAATTTTTAGGTTTCACTCTGTCTTCTCCTATATTGATAGATGTATTTGGAACTCTAAATCCAACACGGTTTGTGCTAGGTTCTTGAAACTTGACACAATAAAGTAGTTTCACGTTCTATCTCTATGTTTTGTTTCCTCTTGATGTAGCCTTAAGCAGTGAGTGGCTAGAAACACTTTCATGGAAAGGGGTTGCCAAGCTTCCTAAAATTACGAATCTCCAGAAATCTCAGCAAATATTTTTTCACCCAAACTGGATGATACTTTCAGGTAATGATCAGTACACTAAGGCGACTTGGTTCCCCAAATTTCGTTCTTCTATGTTGAAGCGTACGTTTCCAGTAACATTTTGAATATTTAGGTTTCACTCTGTTTTCTCCTATATTGATAGATGTATTTCGAACTCTATATCCAACACGGATTGTGCTAGCTTCTTGAAACATGACACAATGAAATAGTTTCACGTTCTATCTCTATGTTTTGTTTCCTCTTGATGTATCCCAATGCAGTGACTGGCGAGAAACACTTTCATGGAAAGGGGTTGCCAGGCTTCCCAAAATTACGAATCTCCAGAAATCTCAGCAAATATTTTTTCACCCAAACTGGATGATACTTTCAGGTAATGATCAGTACACTAAGGCGACTTGGTTCCCCAAATTTCGTTCTTCTATGTTGAAGCGTTCGTTTCCAGTAACAGTTTGAATTTTTAGGTTTCACTGTTTTCTCCTATATTGATAGATGTATTTGGAACTCTAAATCCAACACGGTTTGTTCTAGCTTCTTGAAACTTGACACAATAAAGTAGTTTCACGTTCTATCTCTATTTTTTGATTCCTCTTGATGTAGCCCTAGCAGTGACTGGCGAGAAACACTTTCATGGAAAGGGGTTGCCAAGCTTCCTAAAATTACGAATCTCGAGAAATCTCAGCAAATATTTTTTCACCCAAACTGGATGATACTTTCAGGTAATGATCAGTACACTAAGGCGACTTGGTTCCCCAAATTTCGTTCTTCTATGTTGAAGCGTTCGTTTCCAGTAACAGTTTGAATTTTTAGTTTTCACTCTGTTTTCTCCTATATTGATAGATGTATTTGGAACTCTAAATCCAACAAGGTTTGTGCTAGGTTCTTGAAACTTGACACAACAAATTAGTTTCACGTTCTATCTCTACGTTTTGTTTCCTCTTGATGTAGCCCTAAGCAGTAACTGGCGAGAAACACTTTCATGGAAAGGGGTTGCCAAGCTTCCTAAAATTACGAATCTCGAGAAATCTCAGCAAATATTTTTTCACCCAAACTGGATGATACTTTCAGGTAATGATCAGTACACTAAGGCGACTTGGTTCCCCAAATATCGTTCTTCTATGTTGAAGCGTTCGTTTGCAGTAACACTTTGAATTTTTAGGTTTCACTCTGTTTTCTCCTATATTGATAGATGTATTTGGAACTCTAAATCCAACACGGTTTGTGCTAGCTTCTTGAAACATGACACAATAAAGTAGTTTCACGTTCTATCTCTATTTTTTGATTCCTCTTGATGTAGCCCTAGCAGTGACTGGCGAGAAACACTTTCATGGAAAGGGGTTGCCAGGCTTCCCAAAATTACGAATCTCCAGAAATCTCAGCAAATATTTTTTCACCCAAACTGGATGATACTTTCAGGTAATGATCAGAACACTAAGGCGACTTGGTTCCCCAAATTTCGTTCTTCTATGTTGAAGCGTTCGTTTCCAGTAACAGTTTGAATTTTTAGGTTTCACTGTTTTCTCCTGTATTGATAGATGTATTTGGAACTCTAAATCCAACACGGTTTGTGCTAGGTTCTTGAAACTTGACACAGTAAATTAGTTTCACGTTCTATCTCTACGTTTTGTTTCCTCTTGATGTAGCCCTAAGCAGTAACTGGCGAGAAACACTTTCATGGAAAGGGGTTTCCAAGCTTCCTACAATTACGAATCTCGAGAAATCTCAGCAAATATTTTTTCACCCAAACTGGATGATACTTTCAGGTAATGATCAGTACACTAAGGCGACTTGGTTCCCCAAATTTCGTTCTTCTATGTTGAAGCGTTAGTTTGCAGTAACAGTTTGAATTTTTAGGTTTCACTCTGTTTTCTCCTATATTGATAGATGTATTTGGAACTATAAATCCAACACGGTTTGTGCTAGCTTCTTGAAACTTGACACAATAAAGTAGTTTCACGTTCTATCTCTACGTTTTGTTTCCTCTTGATGTAGCCCTAAGCAGTAACTGGCGAGAAACACTTTCATGGAAAGGGGTTGCCAAGCTTCCTAAAATTACGAATCTCGAGAAATCTCAGCAAATATTTTTTCACCCAAACTGGATGATACTTTCAGGTAATGATCAGTACACTAAGGCGACTTGGTTCCCCAAATATCGTTCTTCTATGTTGAAGCGTTCGTTTGCAGTAACACTTTGAATTTTTAGGTTTCACTCTGTTTTCTCCTATATTGATAGATGTATTTGGAACTCTAAATCCAACACGGTTTGTGCTAGCTTCTTGAAACATGACACAATAAAGTAGTTTCACGTTCTATCTCTATTTTTTGATTCCTCTTGATGTAGCCCTAGCAGTGACTGGCGAGAAACACTTTCATGGAAAGGGGTTGCCAGGCTTCCCAAAATTACGAATCTCCAGAAATCTCAGCAAATATTTTTTCACCCAAACTGGATGATACTTTCAGGTAATGATCAGAACACTAAGGCGACTTGGTTCCCCAAATTTCGTTCTTCTATGTTGAAGCGTTCGTTTCCAGTAACAGTTTGAATTTTTAGGTTTCACTCTGTTTTCTCCTATATTGATAGATGTATTTGGAACTCTAAATCCAACACGGTTTGTGCTAGCTTCTTGAAACTTGACACAATAAAGTAGTTTCACGTTCTATCTCTATGTTTTGTTTCCTCTTGATGTAGCCTTAAGCAGTGACTGGCTAGAAACACTTTCATGGAAAGGGGTTGCCAAGCTTCCTAAAATTACGAATCTCCAGAAATCTCAGCAAATATTTTTTCACCCAAACTGGATGATACTTTCAGGTAATGATCAGTACACTAAGGCGACTTGGTTCCCCAAATTTCGTTCTTCTATGTTGAAGCGTTCGTTTGCAGTAACACTTTGAATTTTTAGGTTTCACTCTGTTTTCTCCTATATTGATAGATGTATTTGGAACTCTAAATCCAACACGGTTTGTGCTAGCTTCTTGAAACATGACACAATGAAGTAGTTTCACGTTCTATCTCTATGTTTTGTTTCCTCTTGATGTAGCACTATGCAGTGACTGGCGAGAAACACTTTCATGGAAAGGGGTTTCCAAGCTTCCTAAAATTACGAATCTCCAGAAATCTCAGTAAATATTTTTTCACCCAAACTGGATGATACTTTCAGGTAATGATCAGTACACTAAGGCGACTTGGTTCCCCAAATATCGTTCTTCTATGTTGAAGCGTTCGTTTGCAGTAACAATTTGAATTTTTAGGTTTCACTGTGTTTTCTCCTATATTGATAGATGTATTTGGAACTCTAAATCCAACACGGTTTGTGCTAGCTTCTTGAAACATGACACAATGAAGTAGTTTCACGTTCTATCTCTATGTTTTGTTTCCTCTTGATGTAGCCCTATGCAGTGACTGGCGAGAAACACTTTCATGGAAAGGGGTTGCCAAGCTTCCTAAAATTACGAATCTCCAGAAATCTCAGCAAATATTTTTTCACCCAAACTGGATGATACATTCAGGTAATGATCAGTACACTAAGGTGACTTGGTTCCCCAAATTTCGTTCTTCTATGTTGAAGCGTTCGTTTCTAGTAACAGTTTGAATTTTTAGGTTTCACTCTGTTTTCTCCTATATTGATAGATGTATTTGGAACTCTAAATCCAACACGGTTTGTGCTAGGTTCTTGAAACTTGACACAATAAAGTAGTTTCACGTTCTATCTCTACGTTTTGTTTCCTCTTGATGTAGCCCTAAGCAGTAACTGGCGAGAAACACTTTCATGGAAAGGGGTTGCCAAGCTTCCTAAAATTACGAATCTCGAGAAATCTCAGCAAATATTTTTTCACCCAAACTGGATGATACTTTCAGGTAATGATCAGTACACTAAGGCGACTTGGTTCCCCAAATATCGTTCTTCTATGTTGAAGCGTTCGTTTGCAGTAACACTTTGAATTTTTAGGTTTCACTCTGTTTTCTCCTATATTGATAGATGTATTTGGAACTCTAAATCCAACAGGGTTTGTGCTAGCTTCTTGAAACTTGACACAATAAAGTAGTTTCACGTTCTATCTCTACGTTTTGTTTCCTCTTGATGTAGCCCTAAGCAGTTACTGGCGAGAAACACTTTCATGGGAAGGGGTTGCCAAGCTTCCTAAAATTACGAATCTCCAGAAATCTCAGCAAATATTTTTTCACCCAAACTGGATGATACTTTCAGGTAATGATCAGTACACTAAGGCGACTTGGTTCCCCAAATTTCGTTTTTCTATGTTGAAGCGTTCGTTTCCAGTAACAGTTTGAATTTTTAGGTTTCACTCTGTTTTCTCCTATATTGATAGATGTGTTTGGAACTCTAAATCCAACACGGTTTTTGCTAGCTTCTTGATACTTGACACAATAAAGTAGTTTCACGTTCTATCTCTATGTTTTGATTCCTCTTGATGTAGCCCTAAGCAGTGACTGGCGAGAAACACTTTCATGGAAAGGGGTTGCCAGGCTTCCCAAAATTACGAATCTCCAGAAATCTCAACAAATATTTTTTCACCGAAACTGGATGATACTTTCAGGTAATGATTAGTACACGAAGGCGATTTGGTTCCCCAAATTTCGTTCTTCTATGTTGAAGCGTTCGTTTCCAGTAACAGTTTGAATTTTTAGGTTTCACTCTGTTTTCTCCTATATTGATAGATGTGTTTGGAACTCTAAATCCAACACGGTTTGTGCTAGCTTCTTGAAACTTGACACAATAAAGTAGTTTCACGTTCTATTTCTATTTTTTGATTCCTCTTGATGTAGCCCTAGCAGTGACTGGCGAGAAACACTTTCATGGAAAGGGGTTGCCAAGCTTCCTAAAATTACGAATCTCGAGAAATCTCAGCAAATATTTTTTCACCCAAACTGGATGATACTTTCAGGTAATGATCAGTACACTAAGGCGACTTGGTTCCCCAAATTTCGTTCTTCTATGTTGAAGCGTTCGTTTGCAGTAACACTTTGAATTTTTAGGTTTCACTCTGTTTTCTCCTATATTGATAGATGTATTTGGAACTCTAAATCTAACACGGTTTGTGCTAGCTTCTTGAAACATGACACAATAAAGTAGTTTCACGTTCTATCTCTATTTTTTGATTCCTCTTGATGTAGCCCTAGCAGTGACTGGCGGGAAACACTTTCATGGAAAGGGGTTGCCAGGCTTCCCAAAATTACGAATCTCCAGAAATCTCAGCAAATATTTTTTCACCCAAACTGGATGATACTTTCAGGTAATGATCAGTACACTAAGGCGACTTGGTTCCCCAAATTTCGTTCTTCTATGTTGAAGCGTTCGTTTCCAGTAACAGTTTGAATTTTTAGGTTTCACTCTGTCTTCTCCTATATTGATAGATGTATTTGGAACTCTAAATCCAACACGGTTTGTGCTAGGTTCTTGAAACTTGACACAATAAAGTAGTTTCACGTTCTATCTCTATGTTTTGTTTCCTCTTGATGTAGCCTTAAGCAGTGAGTGGCTAGAAACACTTTCATGGAAAGGGGTTGCCAAGCTTCCTAAAATTACGAATCTCCAGAAATCTCAGCAAATATTTTTTCACCCAAACTGGATGATACTTTCAGGTAATGATCAGTACACTAAGGCGACTTGGTTCCCCAAATTTCGTTCTTCTATGTTGAAGCGTACGTTTCCAGTAACATTTTGAATATTTAGGTTTCACTCTGTTTTCTCCTATATTGATAGATGTATTTCGAACTCTATATCCAACACGGATTGTGCTAGCTTCTTGAAACATGACACAATGAAATAGTTTCACGTTCTATCTCTATGTTTTGTTTCCTCTTGATGTATCCCAATGCAGTGACTGGCGAGAAACACTTTCATGGAAAGGGGTTGCCAGGCTTCCCAAAATTACGAATCTCCAGAAATCTCAGCAAATATTTTTTCACCCAAACTGGATGATACTTTCAGGTAATGATCAGTACACTAAGGCGACTTGGTTCCCCAAATTTCGTTCTTCTATGTTGAAGCGTTCGTTTCCAGTAACAGTTTGAATTTTTAGGTTTCACTGTTTTCTCCTATATTGATAGATGTATTTGGAACTCTAAATCCAACACGGTTTGTGCTAGGTTCTTGAAACTTGACACAATAAATTAGTTTCACGTTCTATCTCTACGTTTTGTTTCCTCTTGATGTAGCCCTAAGCAGTAACTGGCGAGAAACACTTTCATGGAAAGGGGTTGCCAAGCTTCCTACAATTACGAATCTCGAGAAATCTCAGCAAATATTTTTTCACCCAAACTGGATGATACTTTCAGGTAATGATCAGTACACTAAGGTGACTTGGTTCCCCAAATTTCGTTCTTCTATGTTGAAGCGTTCGTTTCCAGTAACAGTTTGAATTTTTAGGTTTCACTCTGTTTTCTCCTATATTGATAGATGTATTTGGAACTCTAAATCCAACACGGTTTGTGCTAGCTTCTTGAAACTTGACACAATAAATTAGTTTCACGTTCTATCTCTACGTTTTGTTTCCTCTTGATGTAGCCCTAAGCAGTTACTGGCGAGAAACAGTTTCATGGAAAGGGGTTGCCAAGCTTCCTAAAATTACGAATCTCCAGAAATCTCAGCAAATATTTTTTCACCCAAACTGGATGATACTTTCAGGTAATGATCAGTACACTAAGGCGACTTGGTTCCCCAAATTTCGTTCTTCTATGTTGAAGTGTTCGTTTCCAGTAACAGTTTGAATTTTTAGGTTTCACTCTGTTTTCTCCTATATTGATAGATGTGTTTGGAACTCTAAATGCAACACGGTTTGTGCTAGCTTCTTGAAACTTGACACAATAAAGTACTTTCACGTTCTATCTCTATGTTTTGATTCCTCTTGATGTAGCCCTAAGCAGTGACTGGCGAGAAACACTTTCATGGAAAGGGGTTGCCAGGCTTCCCAAAATTACGAATCTCCAGAAATCTCAACAAATATTTTTTCACCGAAACTGGATGATACTTTCAGGTAATGATCAGTACACTAAGGCGATTTGGTTCCCCAAATTTCGTTCTTCTATGTTGAAGCGTTCGTTTCCAGTAACAGTTTGAATTTTTAGGTTTCACTCTGTTTTCTCCTATATTGATAGATGTGTTTGGAACTCTAAATCCAACACGGTTTGTTCTAGCTTCTTGAAACTTGACACAATAAAGTAGTTTCACGTTCTATCTCTATTTTTTGATTCCTCTTGATGTAGCCCTAGCAGTGACTGGCGAGAAACACTTTCATGGAAAGGGGTTGCCAAGCTTCCTAAAATTACGAATCTCGAGAAATCTCAGCAAATATTTTTTCACCCAAACTGGATGATACTTTCAGGTAATGATCAGTACACTAAGGCGACTTGGTTCCCCAAATTTCGTTCTTCTATGTTGAAGCGTTCGTTTCCAGTAACAGTTTGAATTTTTAGTTTTCACTCTGTTTTCTCCTATATTGATAGATGTATTTGGAACTCTAAATCCAACAAGGTTTGTGCTAGGTTCTTGAAACTTGACACAACAAATTAGTTTCACGTTCTATCTCTACGTTTTGTTTCCTCTTGATGTAGCCCTAAGCAGTAACTGGCGAGAAACACTTTCATGGAAAGGGGTTGCCAAGCTTCCTAAAATTACGAATCTCGAGAAATCTCAGCAAATATTTTTTCACCCAAACTGGATGATACTTTCAGGTAATGATCAGTACACTAAGGCGACTTGGTTCCCCAAATATCGTTCTTCTATGTTGAAGCGTTCGTTTGCAGTAACACTTTGAATTTTTAGGTTTCACTCTGTTTTCTCCTATATTGATAGATGTATTTGGAACTCTAAATCCAACACGGTTTGTGCTAGCTTCTTGAAACATGACACAATAAAGTAGTTTCACGTTCTATCTCTATTTTTTGATTCCTCTTGATGTAGCCCTAGCAGTGACTGGCGAGAAACACTTTCATGGAAAGGGGTTGCCAGGCTTCCCAAAATTACGAATCTCCAGAAATCTCAGCAAATATTTTTTCACCCAAACTGGATGATACTTTCAGGTAATGATCAGTACACTAAGGCGACTTGGTTCCCCAAATTTCGTTCTTCTATGTTGAAGCGTTCGTTTCCAGTAACAGTTTGAATTTTTAGGTTTCACTCTGTTTTCTCCTATATTGATAGATGTATTTGGAACTCTAAATCCAACACGGTTTGTGCTAGCTTCTTGAAACATGACACAATGAAGTAGTTTCACGTTCTATCTCTATGTTTTGTTTCCTCTTGATGTAGCCCTATGCAGTGACTGGCGAGAAACACTTTCATGGAAAGGGGTTGCCAAGCTTCCTAAAATTACGAATCTCCAGAAATCTCAGCAAATATTTTTTCACTCAAACTGGATGATACATTCAGGTAAAGATCAGTACACTAAGGCGACTTGGTTCCCCAAATTTCGTTCTTCTATGTTGAAGCGTTCGTTTCCAGTAACAGTTTGAATTTTTAGGTTTCACTCTGTTTTCTCCTATATTGATAGATGTGTTTGGAACTCTAAATCCAACACAGTTTGTGCTAGCTTCTTGAAACTTGACACAATAAAGTACTTTAACGTTCTATCTCTATTTTTTGATTCCTCTTGATGTAGCCCTAAGCAGTGACTGGCGAGAAACACTTTCATGGAAAGGGGTTGCCAGGCTTCCCAAAATTACGAATCTCCAGAAATCTCAACAAATATTTTTTCACCGAAACTGGATGATACTTTCAGGTAATGATCAGTACACTAAGGCGATTTGGTTCCCCAAATTTCGTTCTTCTATGTTGAAGCGTTCGTTTCCAGTAACAGTTTGAATTTTTAGGTTTCACTCTGTTTTCTCCTATATTGATAGATGTGTTTGGAACTCTAAATCCAACACGGTTTGTTCTAGCTTCTTGAAACTTGACACAATAAAGTAGTTTCACGTTCTATCTCTATGTTTTGTTTCCTCTTGATGTAGCCCTATGCAGTGACTGGCGAGAAACACTTTCATGGAAAGCAGTTGCCAAGCTTCCTAAAATTACGAATCTCCAGAAATCTCAGCAAATATTTTTTGACCCAAACTGGATGATACTTTCAGGTAATGATCAGTACACTAAGGCGACTTGGTTCCCCAAATTTCGTTCTTCTATGTTGAAGCGTTCGTTTGCAGTAACACTTTGAATTTTTAGGTTTCACTCTGTTTTCTCCTATATTGATAGATGTATTTGGAACTCTAAATCCAACAGGGTTTGTGCTAGCTTCATGAAACTTGACACAATAAAGTAGTTTCACGTTCTATCTCTACGTTTTGTTTCCTCTTGATGTAGCCCTAAGCAGTTACTGGCGAGAAACACTTTCATGGAAAGGGGTTGCCAAGCTTCCTAAAATTACGAATCTCCAGAAATCTCAGCAAATATTTTTTCACCCAAACTGGATGATACTTTCAGGTAATGATCAGTACACTAAGGCGACTTGGTTCCCCAAATTTCGTTCTTCTATGTTGAAGCGTTCGTTTCCAGTAACAGTTTGAATTTTTAGGTTTCACTCTGTTTTCTCCTATATTGATAGATGTGTTTGGAACTCTAAATCCAACACGGTTTGTGCTAGCTTCTTGAAACATGACACAATAAAGTAGTTTCACGTTCTATCTCTATTTTTTGATTCCTCTTGATGTAGCCCTAGCAGTGACTGGCGGGAAACACTTTCATGGAAAGGGGTTGCCAGGCTTCCCAAAATTACGAATCTCCAGAAATCTCAGCAAATATTTTTTCACCCAAACTGGATGATACTTTCAGGTAATGATCAGTACACTAAGGCGACTTGGTTCCCCAAATTTCGTTCTTCTATGTTGAAGCGTTCGTTTCCAGTAACAGTTTGAATTTTTAGGTTTCACTCTGTCTTCTCCTATATTGATAGATGTGTTTGGAACTCTAAATCCAACACGGTTTGTTCTAGCTTCTTGAAACTTGACACAATAAAGTAGTTTCACGTTCTATCTCTATTTTTTGATTCCTCTTGATGTAGCCCTAGCAGTGACTGGCGAGAAACACTTTCATGGAAAGGGGTTGCCAAGCTTCCTAAAATTACGAATCTCGAGAAATCTCAGCAAATATTTTTTCACCCAAACTGGATGATACTTTCAGGTAATGATCAGTACACTAAGGCGACTTGGTTCCCCAAATTTCGTTCTTCTATGTTGAAGCGTTCGTTTCCAGTAACAGTTTGAATTTTTAGGTTTCACTCTGTTTTCTCCTATATTGATAGATGTATTTGGAACTCTAAATCCAACACGGTTTGTGCTAGGTTCTTGAAACTTGACACAATAAATTAGTTTCACGTTCTATCTCTACGTTTTGTTTCCTCTTGATGTAGCCCTAAGCAGTAACTGGCGAGAAACACTTTCATGGAAAGGGGTTGCCAAGCTTCCTAAAATTACGAATCTCGAGAAATCTCAGCAAATATTTTTTCACCCAAACTGGATGATACTTTCAGGTAATGATCAGTACACTAAGGCGACTTGGTTCCCCAAATATCGTTCTTCTATGTTGAAGCGTTCGTTTCCAGTAACACTTTGAATTTTTAGGTTTCACTCTGTTTTCTCCTATATTGATACATGTATTTGGAACTCTAAATCCAACACGGTTTGTGCTAGCTTCTTGAAACATGACACAATAAAGTAGTTTCACGTTCTATCTCTATTTTTTGATTCCTCTTTATGTAGCCCTAGCAGTGACTGGCGAGAAACACTTTCATGGAAAGGGGTTGCCAGGCTTCCCAAAATTACGAATCTCCAGAAATCTCAACAAATATTTTTTCACCGAAACTGGATGATACTTTCAGGTAATGATCAGTACACTAAGGCGATTTGGTTCCCCAAATTACGTTCTACTATGTTGAAGCGTTCGTTTCCAGTAACAGTTTGAATTTTTAGGTTTCACTCTGTTTTCTCCTATATTGATAGATGTGTTTGGAACTCTAAATCCAACACGGTTTGTTCTAGCTTCTTGAAACTTGACACAATAAAGTAGTTTCACGTTCTATCTCTATTTTTTGATTCCTCTTGATGTAGCCCTAGCAGTGACTGGCGAGAAACACTTTCATGGAAAGGGGTTGCCAAGCTTCCTAAAATTACGAATCTCGAGAAATCTCAGCAAATATTTTTTCACCCAAACTGGATGATACTTTCAGGTAATGATCAGTACACTAAGGCGACTTGGTTCCCCAAATTTCGTTCTTCTATGTTGAAGCGTTCGTTTCCAGTAACAGTTTGAATTTTTAGGTTTCACTCTGTTTTCTCCTATATTGATAGATGTATTTGGAACTCTAAATCCAACACGGTTTGTGCTAGCTTCTTGAAACTTGACACAATAAAGTAGTTTCACGTTCTATCTCTATGTTTTGTTTCCTCTTGATGTAGCCTTAAGCAGTGACTGGCGAGAAACACTTTCATGGAAAGGGGTTGCCAAGCTTCCTAAAATTACGAATCTCCAGAAATCTCAGCAAATATTTTTTCACCCAAACTGGATGATACTTTCAGGTAATGATCAGTACACTAAGGTGACTTGGTTCCCCAAATTTCGTTCTTCTATGTTGAAGCATTCATTTCCAGTAACAGTTTGAATTTTTAGGTTTCACTCTGTTTTCTCCTATATTGATAGATGTATTTGGAACTCTAAATCCAACACCCTTTGTGCTAGCTTCTTGAAACATGACACAATGAAGTAGTTTCACGTTCTATCTCTATGTTTTGTTTCCTCTTGATGTAGCCCTATGCAGTGACTGGCGAGAAACACTTTCATGGAAAGGGGTTGCCAAGCTTCCTAAAATTACGAATCTCCAGAAATCTCAGCAAATATTTTTTCACCCAAACTGGATGATACTTTCAGGTAATGATCAGTACACTAAGGTGACTTGGTTCCCCAAATTTCGTTCTTCTATGTTGAAGCGTTCGTTTCCAGTAACAGTTTGAATTTTTAGGTTTCACTCTGTTTTCTCCTATATTGATAGATGTATTTGGAACTCTAAATCCAACACGGTTTGTGCTAGCTTCTTGAAACATGACACAATGAAGTAGTTTCACGTTCTATCTCTATGTTTTGTTTCCTCTTGATGTAGCCCTATGCAGTGACTGGCGAGAAACACTTTCATGGAAAGGGGTTGCCAAGCTTCCTAAAATTACGAATCTCCAGAAATCTCAGCAAATATTTTTTCACCCAAACTGGATGATACATTCAGGTAATGATCAGTACACTAAGGTGACTTGGTTCCCCAAATTTCGTTCTTCTATGTTGAAGCGTTCGTTTCTAGTAACAGTTTGAATTTTTAGGTTTCACTCTGTTTTCTCCTATATGGATAGATGTATTTGGAACTCTAAATCCAACACGGTTTGTGCTAGGTTCTTGAAACTTGACACAATAAAGTAGTTTCACGTTCTATCTCTACGTTTTGTTTCCTCTTGATGTAGCCCTAAGCAGTAACTGGCGAGAAACACTTTCATGGAAAGGGGTTGCCAAGCTTCCTAAAATTACGAATCTCGATAAATCTCAGCAAATATTTTTTCACCCAAACTGGATGATACTTTCAGGTAATGATCAGTACACTAAGGCGACTTGGTTCCCCAAATTTCGTTCTTCTATTTTGAAGCGTTCGTTTGCAGTAACACTTTGAATTTTTAGGTTTCACTCTGTTTTCTCCTATATTGATAGATGTGTTTGGAACTCTAAATCCAACACGGTTTGTGCTAGCTTCTTGAAACTTGACACAATAAAGTACTTTCACGTTCTATCTCTATTTTTTGATTCCTCTTGATGTAGCCTTAAGCAGTGACTGGCGAGAAACACTTTCATGGAAAGGGGTTGCCAGGCTTCCCAAAATTACGAATCTCCAGAAATCTCAACAAATATTTTTTCACCGAAACTGGATGATACTTTCAGGTAATGATTAGTACACTAAGGCGATTTGGTTCCCCAAATTTCGTTCTTCTATGTTGAAGCGTTCGTTTCCAGTAACAGTTTGAATTTTTAGGTTTCACTCTGTTTTCTCCTATATTGATAGATGTGTTTGGAACTCTAAATCCAACACGGTTTGTGCTAGCTTCTTGAAACTTGACACAATAAAGTAGTTTCACGTTCTATCTCTATTTTTTGATTCCTCTTGATGTAGCCCTAGCAGTGACTGGCGAGAAACACTTTCATGAAAAGGGGTTGCCAAGCTTCCTAAAATTACGAATCTCGAGAAATCTCAGCAAATATTTTTTCACCCAAACTGGATGATACTTTCAGGTAATGATCAGTACACTAAGGCGACTTGGTTCCCTAAATTTCGTTCTTCTATGTTGAAGCGTTCGTTTGCAGTAACACTTTGAATTTTTAGGTTTCACTCTGTTTTCTCCTATATTGATAGATGTATTTGGAACTCTAAATCCAACACGGTTTGTGCTAGCTTCTTGAAACATGACACAATAAAGTAGTTTCATGTTCTATCTCTATTTTTTGATTCCTCTTGATGTAGCCCTAGCAGTGACTGGCGGGAAACACTTTCATGGAAAGGGGTTGCCAGGCTTCCCAAAATTACGAATCTCCAGAAATCTCAGCAAATATTTTTTCACCCAAACTGGATGATACTTTCAGGTAATGATCAGTACACTAAGGCGACTTGGTTCCCCAAATTTCGTTCTTCTATGTTGAAGCGTTCGTTTCCAGTAACAGTTTGAATTTTTAGGTTTCACTCTGTCTTCTCCTATATTGATAGATGTATTTGGAACTCTAAATCCAACACGGTTTGTGCTAGGTTCTTGAAACTTGACACAATAAAGTAGTTTCACGTTCTATCTCTATGTTTTGTTTCCTCTTGATGTAGCCTTAAGCAGTGAGTGGCTAGAAACACTCTCATGGAAAGGGGTTGCCAAGCTTCCTAAAATTACGAATCTCCAGAAATCTCAGCAAATATTTTTTCACCCAAACTGGATGATACTTTCAGGTAATGATCAGTACACTAAGGCGACTTGGTTCCCCAAATTTCGTTCTTCTATGTTGAAGCGTACGTTTCCAGTAACATTTTGAATATTTAGGTTTCACTCTGTTTTCTCCTATATTGATAGATGTATTTCGAACTCTAAATCCAACACGGATTGTGCTAGCTTCTTGAAACATGACACAATGAAGTAGTTTCACGTTCTATCTCTATGTTTTGTTTCCTCTTGATGTAGCCCTATTCAGTGACTGGCGAGAAACACTTTCATGGAAAGGGGTTGCCAAGCTTCCTAAAATTACGAATCTCCAGAAATCTCAGCAAATATTTTTTCACCCAAACTGGATGATACTTTCAGGTAATGATCAGTACACTAAGGCGACTTGGTTCCCCAAATTTCGTTCTTCTATGTTGAAGCGTTCGTTTCCAGTAACAGTTTGAATTTTTAGGTTTCACTCTGTTTTCTCCTATATTGATAGATGTATTTGGAACTCTAAATCCAACACGGTTTGTGCTAGGTTCTTGAAACTTGACACAATAAATTAGTTTCACGTTCTATCTCTACGTTTTGTTTCCTCTTGATGTAGCCCTAAGCAGTAACTGGCGAGAAACACTTTCATGGAAAGGGGTTGCCAACTTCCTAAAATTACGAATCTCCATAAATCTCAGCAAATATTTTTTCACCGAAACTGGATGATACTTTCAGGTAATGATCAGTACACTAAGGCGACTTGGTTCCCCAAATTTCGTTCTTCTATGTTGAAGCGTTCGTTTGCAGTAACACTTTGAATTTTTAGGTTTCACTCTGTTTTCTCCTATACTGATAGATGTATTTGGAACTCTAAATCCAACAGGGTTTGTGCTAGGTTCTTGAAACTTGACACAATAAAGTAGTTTCACGTTCTATCTCTACGTTTTGTTTCCTCTTGATTTAGCCCTAAGCAGTAACTGGCGAGAAACACTTTCATGGAAAGGGGTTGCCAAGCTTCCTAAAATTACGAATCTCGAGAAATCTCAGTAAATATTTTTTCACCCAAACTGGATGATACTTTCAGGTAATGATCAGTACACTAAGGCGACTTGGTTCCCCAAATTTCGTTCTTCTATGTTGAAGCGTTCGTTTGCAGTAACACTTTGAATTTTTAGGTTTCACTCTGTTTTCTCCTATATTGATAGATGTATTTGGAACTCTAAATCCAACAGGGTTTGTGCTAGGTTCTTGAAACTTGACACAATAAAGTAGTTTCACGTTCTATCTCTATTTTTTGATTCCTCTTGATGTAGCCCTAGCAGTGACTGGCGAGAAACACTTTCATGGAAAGGGGTTGCCAGGCTTCCCAAAATTACGAATCTCCAGAAATCCCAGCAAATATTTTTTCACCCAAACTGGATGATACTTTCAGGTAATGATCAGTACACTAAGGCGACTTGGTTCCCCAAATTTCGTTCTTCTATGTTGAAGCGTTCGTTTCCAGTAACAGTTTGAATTTTTAGGTTTCACTCTGTTTTCTCCTATATTGATAGATGTATTTGGAACTCTAAATCCAACACGGTTTGTGCTAGCTTCTTGAAACTTGACACAATAAAGTAGTTTCACGTTCTATCTCTATGTTTTGTTTCCTCTTGATGTAGCCTTAAGCAGTGACTGGAGAGAAACACTTTAATGGAAAGGGGTTGCCAAGCTTCCTAAAATTACGAATCTCCAGAAATCTCAGCAAATATTTTTCCACCCAAACTGGATGATACTTTCAGGTAATGATCAGTACACTAAGGTGACTTGGTTCCCCAAATTTCGTTCTTCTATGTTGAAGCGTTCGTTTCCAGTAACAGTTTGAATTTTTAGGTTTCACTCTGTTTTCTCCTATATTGATAGATGTGTTTGGAACTCTAAATCCAACACGGTTTGTGCTAGCTTCTTGAAACTTGACACAATAAAGTAGTTTCACGTTCTATCTCTATTTTTTGATTCCTCTTGATGTAGCCCTAGCAGTGACTGGCGAGAAACACTTTCATGGAAAGGGGTTGCCAAGCTTCCTAAAATTACGAATCTCGAGAAATCTCAGCAAATATTTTTTCACCCAAACTGGATGATACTTTCAGGTAATGATCAGTACACTAAGGCGACTTGGTTCCCCAAATTTCGTTCTTCTATGTTAAAGCGTTCGTTTGCAGTAACACTTTGAATTTTTAGGTTTCACTCTGTTTTCTCCTATATTGATAGATGTATTTGGAACTCTAAATCCAACACGGTTTGTGCTAGCTTCTTGAAACATGACACAATAAAGTAGTTTCACGTTCTATCTCTATTTTTTGATTCCTCTTGATGTAGCCCTAGCAGTGACTGGCGGGAAACACTTTCATGGAAAGGGGTTGCCAGGCTTCCCAAAATTACGAATCTCCAGAAATCTCAGCAAATATTTTTTCACCCAAACTGGATGATACGTTCAGGTAATGATCAGTACACTAAGGCGACTTGGTTCCCCAAATTTCGTTCTTCTATGTTGAAGCGTTCGTTTCCAGTAACAGTTTGAATTTTTAGGTTTCACTCTGTTTTCTCCTATATTGATAGATGTATTTGGAACTCTAAATCCAACACGGTTTGTGCTAGCTTCTTGAAACTTGACACAATAAAGTAGTTTCACGTTCTAACTCTACGTTTTGTTTCCTCTTGATGTAGCCCTAAGCAGTAACTGGCGAGAAACACTTTCATGGAAAGGGGTTGCCAAGCTTCCTAAAATTACGAATCTCGAGAAATCTCAGCAAATATTTTTTCACCCAAACTGGATGATACTTTCAGGTAATGATCAGTACACTAAGGCGACTTGGTTCCCCAAATTTCGTTCTTCTATGTTGAAGCGTTCGTTTGCAGTAACACTTTGAATTTTTAGGTTTCACTCTGTTTTCTCCTATATTGATAGATGTATTTGGAACTCTAAATCCAACAGGGTTTGTGCTAGGTTCTTGAAACTTGACACAATAAAGTAGTTTCACGTTCTATCTCTATTTTTTGATTCCTCTTGATGTAGCCCTAGCAGTGACTGGCGAGAAACACTTTCATGGAAAGGGGTTGCCAGGCTTCCCAAAATTACGAATCTCCAGAAATCTCAGCAAATATTTTTTCACCCAAACTGGATGATACTTTCAGGTAATGATCAGTACACTAAGGCGACTTGGTTCCCCAAATTTCGTTCTTCTATGTTGAAGCGTTCGTTTCCAGTAACAGTTTGAATTTTTAGGTTTCACTCTGTTTTCTCCTATATTGATAGATGTATTTGGAACTCTAAATCCAACACGGTTTGTGCTAGCTTCTTGAAACTTGACACAATAAAGTAGTTTCACGTTCTATCTCTATGTTTTGTTTCCTCTTGATGTAGCCTTAAGCAGTGACTGGAGAGAAACACTTTAATGGAAAGGGGTTGCCAAGCTTCCTAAAATTACGAATCTCCAGAAATCTCAGCAAATATTTTTCCACCCAAACTGGATGATACTTTCAGGTAATGATCAGTACACTAAGGTGACTTGGTTCCCCAAATTTCGTTCTTCTATGTTGAAGCGTTCGTTTCCAGTAACAGTTTGAATTTTTAGGTTTCACTCTGTTTTCTCCTATATTGATAGATGTGTTTGGAACTCTAAATCCAACACGGTTTGTGCTAGCTTCTTGAAACTTGACACAATAAAGTAGTTTCACGTTCTATCTCTATTTTTTGATTCCTCTTGATGTAGCCCTAGCAGTGACTGGCGAGAAACACTTTCATGGAAAGGGGTTGCCAAGCTTCCTAAAATTACGAATCTCGAGAAATCTCAGCAAATATTTTTTCACCCAAACTGGATGATACTTTCAGGTAATGATCAGTACACTAAGGCGACTTGGTTCCCCAAATTTCGTTCTTCTATGTTAAAGCGTTCGTTTGCAGTAACACTTTGAATTTTTAGGTTTCACTCTGTTTTCTCCTATATTGATAGATGTATTTGGAACTCTAAATCCAACACGGTTTGTGCTAGCTTCTTGAAACATGACACAATAAAGTAGTTTCACGTTCTATCTCTATTTTTTGATTCCTCTTGATGTAGCCCTAGCAGTGACTGGCGGGAAACACTTTCATGGAAAGGGGTTGCCAGGCTTCCCAAAATTACGAATCTCCAGAAATCTCAGCAAATATTTTTTCACCCAAACTGGATGATACGTTCAGGTAATGATCAGTACACTAAGGCGACTTGGTTCCCCAAATTTCGTTCTTCTATGTTGAAGCGTTCGTTTCCAGTAACAGTTTGAATTTTTAGGTTTCACTCTGTTTTCTCCTATATTGATAGATGTATTTGGAACTCTAAATCCAACACGGTTTGTGCTAGCTTCTTGAAACTTGACACAATAAAGTAGTTTCACGTTCTAACTCTACGTTTTGTTTCCTCTTGATGTAGCCCTAAGCAGTAACTGGCGAGAAACACTTTCATGGAAAGGGGTTGCCAAGCTTCCTAAAATTACGAATCTCGAGAAATCTCAGCAAATATTTTTTCACCCAAACTGGATGATACTTTCAGGTAATGATCAGTACACTAAGGCGACTTGGTTCCCCAAATTTCGTTCTTCTATGTTGAAGCGTTCGTTTGCAGTAACACTTTGAATTTTTAGGTTTCACTCTGTTTTCTCCTATATAGATAGATGTATTTGGAACTCTAAATCCAACAGGGTTTGTGCTAGCTTCTTGAAACTTGACACAATAAAGTAGTTTCACGTTCTATCTCTACGTTTTGTTTCCTCTTGATGTAGCCCTAAGCAGTTACTGGCGAGAAACACTTTCATGGAAAGGGGTTGCCAGGCTTCCCAAAATTACGAATCTCCAGAAATCTCAACAAATATTTTTTCACCGAAACTGGATGATACTTTCAGGTAATGATCAGTACACTAAGGCGATTTGGTTCCCCAAATTTCGTTCTTCTATGTTGAAGCGTTCGTTTCCAGTAACAGTTTGAATTTTTAGGTTTCACTCTGTCTTCTCCTATATTGATAGATGTATTTGGAACTCTAAATCCAACACGGTTTGTGCTAGGTTCTTGAAACTTGACACAATAAAGTAGTTTCACGTTCTATCTCTATGTTTTGTTTCCTCTTGATGTAGCCTTAAGCAGTGACTGGCTAGAAACACTTACATGGAAAGGGGTTGCCAAGCTTCCTAAAATTACGAATCTCGAGAAATCTCAGCAAATATTTTTTCACCCAAACTGGATGATACTTTCAGGTAATGATCAGTACACTAAGGCGACTTGGTTCCCCAAATTTCGTTCTTCTATGTTGAAGCGTACGTTTCCAGTAACATTTTGAATATTTAGGTTTCACTCTGTTTTCTCCTATATTGATAGATGTATTTGGAACTCTAAATCCAACAAGGATTGTGCTAGCTTCTTGAAACATGACACAATGAAGTAGTTTCACGTTCTATCTCTATGTTTTGTTTCCTCTTGATGTAGCCCTATTCAGTGACTGGCGAGAAACACTTTCATGGAAAGGGGTTGCCAAGCTTCCTAAAATTACGAATCTCCAGAAATCTCAGCAAATATTTTTTCACCCAAACTGGATGATACTTTCAGGTAATGATCAGTACACTAAGGCGACTTGGTTCCCCAAATTTCGTTCTTCTATGTTGAAGCGTTCGTTTCCAGTAACAGTTTGAAATTTTAGGTTTCACTCTGTCTTCTCCTATATTGATAGATGTATTTGGAACTCTAAATCCAACACGGTTTGTGCTAGGTTCTTGAAACTTGACACAATAAAGTAGTTTCACGTTCTATCTCTATGTTTTGTTTCCTCTTGATGTAGCCCTAAGCAGTAACTGGCGAGAAACACTTTCATGGAAAGGGGTTGCCAAGCTTCCTAAAATTACGAATCTCGAGAAATCTCAGCAAATATTTTTTCACCGAAACTGGATGATACTTTCAGGTAATGATCAGTACACTAAGGCGACTTGGTTCCCCAAATTTCGTTCTTCTATGTTGAAGCGTTCGTTTCCAGTAACAGTTTGAATTTTTAGGTTTCACTCTGTTTTCTCCTATATTGATAGATGTATTTGGAACTCTAAATCCAACACGGTTTGTGCTAGGTTCTTGAAACATGACACAATGAAGTAGTTTCACGTTCTATCTCTATATTTTGTTTCCTCTTGATGTAGCCCTATGCAGTGACTGGCGAGAAACACTTTCATGGAAAGGGGTTGCCAAGCTTCCTAAAATTACGAATCTCCAGAAATCTCAGCAAATATTTTTTCACCCAAACTGTGTGATACATTCAGGTAATGATCAGTACACTAAGGCGAATTGGTTCCCCAAATTTCGTTCTTCTATGTTGAAGCGTTCGTTTCCAGTAACAGTTTGAATTTTTAGGTTTCACTCTGTTTTCTCCTATATTGATAGATGTATTTGGAACTCTAAATCCAACACGGTTTGTGCTAGCTTCTTGAAACTTGACACAATAAAGTAGTTTCACGTTCTATCTCTATGTTTTGTTTCCTCTTGATGTAGCCTTAAGCAGTGACTGGAGAGAAACACTTTAATGGAAAGGGGTTGCCAAGCTTCCTAAAATTACGAATCTCCATAAATCTCAGCAAATATTTTTTCACCCAAACTGGATGATACTTTCAGGTAATGATCAGTACACTAAGGCGACTTGGTTCCCCAAATTTCGTTCTTCTATGTTGAAGCGTTCGTTTGCAGTAACACTTTGAATTTTTAGGTTTCACTCTGTTTTCTCCTATATTGATAGATGTATTTGGAACTCTAAATCCAACACGGTTTGTGCTAGGTTCTTGAAACATGACACAATAAAGTAGTTTCACGTTCTATCTCTATTTTTTGATTCCTCTTGATGTAGCCCTAGCAGTGACTGGCGGGAAACACTTTCATGGAAAGGGGTTGCCAGGCTTCCCAAAATTACGAATCTCCAGAAATCTCAGCAAATATTTTTTCACCCAAACTGGATGATACTTTGAGGTAATGATCAGTACACTAAGGCGACTTGGTTCCCCAAATTTCGTTCTTCTATGTTGAAGCGTTCGTTTCCAGTAACAGTTTGAATTTTTAGGTTTCACTCTGTCTTCTCCTATATTGATAGATGTATTTGGAACTCTAAATCCAACACGGTTTGTGCTAGGTTCTTGAAACTTGACACAATAAAGTAGTTTCACGTTCTATCTCTATGTTTTGTTTCCTCTTGATGTAGCCTTAAGCAGTGACTGGCTAGAAACACTTTCATGGAAAGGGGTTGCCAAGCTTCCTAAAATTACGAATCTCGAGAAATCTCAGCAAATATTTTTTCACCCAAACTGGATGATACTTTCAGGTAATGATCAGTACACTAAGGCGACTTGGTTCCCCAAATTTCGTTCTTCTATGTTGAAGCGTTCGTTTGCAGTAACACTTTGAATTTTTAGGTTTCACTCTGTTTTCTCCTATATAGATAGATGTATTTGGAACTCTAAATCCAACAGGGTTTGTGCTAGCTTCTTGAAACTTGACACAATAAAGTAGTTTCACGTTCTATCTCTACGTTTTGTTTCCTCTTGATGTAGCCCTAAGCAGTTACTGGCGAGAAACACTTTCATGGAAAGGGGTTGCCAAGCTTCCTAAAATTACGAATCTCCAGAAATCTCAGCAAATATTTTTTCACCCAAACTGGATGATACTTTCAGGTAATGATCAGTACACTAAGGCGACTTGGTTCCCCAAATTTCGTTCTTCTATGTTGAAGCGTTCGTTTCCAGTAACAGTTTGAATTTTTAGGTTTCACTCTGTTTTCTCCTATATTGGTAGATGTGTTTGGAACTCTAAATCCAACACGGTTTGTGCTAGCTTCTTGAAACTTGACACAATAAAGTACTTTCACGTTCTATCTCTATGTTTTGATTCCTCTTGATGTAGCCCTAAGCAGTGACTGGCGAGAAACACTTTCATGGAAAGGGGTTGCCAGGCTTCCCAAAATTACGAATCTCCAGAAATCTCAACAAATATTTTTTCACCGAAACTGGATGATACTTTCAGGTAATGATCAGTACACTAAGGCGATTTGGTTCCCCAAATTTCGTTCTTCTATGTTGAAGCGTTCGTTTCCAGTAACAGTTTGAATTTTTAGGTTTCACTCTGTTTTCTCCTATATTGATAGATGTGTTTGGAACTCTAAATCCAACACGGTTTGTGCTAGCTTCTTGAAACTTGACACAATAAAGTAGTTTCACGTTCTATCTCTATTTTTTGATTCCTCTTGATGTAGCCCTAGCAGTGACTGGCAAGAAACACTTTCATGGAAAGGGGTTGCCAAGCTTCCTAAAATTACGAATCTCGAGAAATCTCAGCAAATATTTTTTCACCCAAACTGGATGATACTTTCAGGTAATGATCAGTACACTAAGGCGACTTGGTTCCCCAAATTTCGTTCTTCTATGTTGAAGCGTTCGTTTGCAGTAACACTTTGAATTTTTAGGTTTCACTCTGTTTTCTCCTATATTGATAGATGTATTTGGAACTCTAAATCCAACACGGTTTGTGCTAGCTTCTTGAAACATGACACAATAAAGTAGTTTCACGTTCTATCTCTATTTTTTGATTCCTCTTGATGTAGCCCTAGCAGTGACTGGCGGGAAACACTTTCATGGAAAGGGGTTGCCAGGCTTCCCAAAATTACGAATCTCCAGAAATCTCAGCAAATATTTTTTCACCCAAACTGGATGATACTTTCAGGTAATGATCAGTACACTAAGGCGACTTGGTTCCCCAAATTTCGTTCTTCTATGTTGAAGCGTTCGTTTCCAGTAACAGTTTGAATTTTTAGGTTTCACTCTGTCTTCTCCTATATTGATAGATGTATTTGGAACTCTAAATCCAACACGGTTTGTGCTAGCTTCTTGAAACTTGACACAATAAAGTAGTTTCACGTTCTATCTCTATGTTTTGTTTCCTCTTGATGTAGCCTTAAGCAGTGACTGGAGAGAAACACTTTAATGGAAAGGGGTTGCCAAGCTTCCTAAAATTACGAATCTCCATAAATCTCAGCAAATATTTTTTCACCCAAACTGGATGATACTTTCAGGTAATGATCAGTACACTAAGGCGACTTGGTTCCCCAAATTTCGTTCTTCTATGTTGAAGCGTTCGTTTGCAGTAACACTTTGAATTTTTAGGTTTCACTCTGTTTTCTCCTATCTTGATAGATGTATTTGGAACTCTAAATCCAACACGGTTTGTGCTAGGTTCTTGAAACATGACACAATAAAGTAGTTTCACGTTCTATCTCTATTTTTTGATTCCTCTTGATGTAGCCCTAGCAGTGACTGGCGGGAAACACTTTCATGGAAAGGGGTTGCCAGGCTTCCGAAAATTACGAATCTCCAGAAATCTCAGCAAATATTTTTTCACCCAAACTGGATGATACTTTCAGGTAATGATCAGTACACTAAGGCGACTTGGTTCCCCAAATTTCGTTCTTCTATGTTGAAGCGTTCGTTTCCAGTAACAGTTTGAATTTTTAGGTTTCACTCTGTCTTCTCCTATATTGATAGATGTATTTGGAACTCTAAATCCAACACGGTTTGTGCTAGGTTCTTGAAACTTGACACAATAAAGTAGTTTCACGTTCTATCTCTATGTTTTGTTTCCTCTTGATGTAGCCTTAAGCAGTGACTGGCTAGAAACACTTTCATGGAAAGGGGTTGCCAAGCTTCCTAAAATTACGAATCTCCAGAAATCTCAGCAAATATTTTTTCACCCAAACTGGATGATACTTTCAGGTAATGATCAGTACACTAAGGCGACTTGGTTTCCCAAATTTCGTTCTTCTATGTTGAAGCGTACGTTTCCAGTAACATTTTGAATATTTAGGTTTCACTCTGTTTTCTCCTATATTGATAGATGTATTTCGAACTCTAAATCCAACACGGATTGTGCTAGCTTCTTGAAACTTGACACAATAAAGTACTTTCACGTTCTATCTCTATGTTTTGATTCCTCTTGATGTAGCCCTAAGCAGTGACTGGCGAGAAACACTTTCATGGAAAGGGGTTGCCAGGCTTCCCAAAATTACGAATCTCCAGAAATCTCAACAAATATTTTTTCACCGAAACTGGATGATACTTTCAGGTAATGATCAGCACACTAAGGCGATTTGGTTCCCCAAATTTCGTTCTTCTATGTTGAAGCGTTCGTTTCCAGTAACAGTTTGAATTTTTAGGTTTCACTCTGTTTTCTCCTATATTGATAGATGTGTTTGGAACTCTAAATCCAACACGGTTTGTGCTAGCTTCTTGAAACTTGACACAATAAAGTAGTTTCACGTTCTATCTCTATTTTTTGATTCCTCTTGATGTAGCCCTAGCAGTGACTGGCAAGAAACACTTTCATGGAAAGGGGTTGCCAAGCTTCCTAAAATTACGAATCTCGAGAAATCTCAGCAAATATTTTTTCACCCAAACTGGATGATACTTTCAGGTAATGATCAGTACACTAAGACGACTTGGTTCCCCAAATTTCGTTCTTCTATGTTGAAGCGTTCGTTTGCAGTAACACTTTGAATTTTTAGGTTTCACTCTGTTTTCTCCTATATTGATAGATGTATTTGGAACTCTAAATCCAACACGGTTTGTGCTAGCTTCTTGAAACATGACACAATAAAGTAGTTTCACGTTCTATCTCTATTTTTTGATTCCTCTTGATGTAGCCCTAGCAGTGACTGGCGGGAAACACTTTCATGGAAAGGGGTTGCCAGGCTTCCCAAAATTACGAATCTCCAGAAATCTCAGCAAATATTTTTTCACCAAACTGGATGATACTTTCAGGTAATGATCAGTACACTAAGGCGACTTGGTTCCCCAAATTTCGTTCTTCTATGTTGAAGCGTTCGTTTCCAGTAACAGTTTGAATTTTTAGGTTTCACTCTGTCTTCTCCTATATTGATAGATGTATTTGGAACTCTAAATCCAACACGGTTTGTGCTAGCTTCTTGAAACTTGACACAATAAAGTAGTTTCACGTTCTATCTCTATGTTTTGTTTCCTCTTGATGTAGCCTTAAGCAGTGACTGGAGAGAAACACTTTAATGGAAAGGGGTTGCCAAGCTTCCTAAAATTACGAATCTCCATAAATCTCAGCAAATATTTTTTCACCCAAACTGGATGATACTTTCAGGTAATGATCAGTACACTAAGGCGACTTGGTTCCCCAAATTTCGTTCTTCTATGTTGAAGCGTTCGTTTGCAGTAACAGTTTGAATTTTTAGGTTTCACTCTGTTTTCTCCTATATTGATAGATGTATTTGGAACTCTAAATCCAACACGGTTTGTGCTAGGTTCTTGAAACATGACACAATAAAGTAGTTTCACGTTCTATCTCTATTTTTTGATTCCTCTTGATGTAGCCCTAGCAGTGACTGGCGGGAAACACTTTCATGGAAAGGGGTTGCCAGGCTTCCCAAAATTACGAATCTCCAGAAATCTCAGCAAATATTTTTTCACCCAAACTGGATGATACTTTCAGGTAATGATCAGTACACTAAGGCGACTTGGTTCCCCAAATTTCGTTCTTCTATGTTGAAGCGTTCGTTTCCAGTAACAGTTTGAATTTTTAGGTTTCACTCTGTTTTCTCCTATATTGATAGATGTATTTGGAACTCTAAATCCAACACGGTTTGTGCTAGGTTCTTGAAACTTGACACAATAAAGTAGTTTCACGTTCTATCTCTATGTTTTGTTTCCTCTTGATGTAGCCTTAAGCAGTGACTGGCTAGAAACACTTTCATGGAAAGGGGTTGCCAAGCTTCCTAAAATTACGAATCTCCAGAAATCTCAGCAAATATTTTTTCACCCAAACTGGATGATACTTTCAGGTAATGATCAGTACACTAAGGCGACTTGGTTTCCCAAATTTCGTTCTTCTATGTTGAAGCGTACGTTTCCAGTAACATTTTGAATATTTAGGTTTCACTCTGTTTTCTCCTATATTGATAGATGTATTTCGAACTCTAAATCCAACACGGATTGTGCTAGCTTCTTGAAACATGAAACAATGAAGTAGTTTCACGTTCTATCTCTATGTTTTGTTTCCTCTTGATGTAGCCCTATTCAGTGACTGGCGAGAAACACTTTCATGGAAAGGGGTTGCCAAGCTTCCTAAAATTACGAATCTCGAGAAATCTCAGCAAATATTTTTTCACCCAAACTGGATGATACTTTCAGGTAATGATCAGTACACTAAGGCGACTTGGTTCCCCAAATTTCGTTCTTCTATGTTGAAGCGTTCGTTTGCAGTAACACTTTGAATTTTTAGGTTTCACTCTGTTTTCTCCTATATAGATAGATGTATTTGGAACTCTAAATCCAACAGGGTTTGTGCTAGCTTCTTGAAACTTGACACAATAAAGTAGTTTCACGTTCTATCTCTACGTTTTGTTTCCTCTTGATGTAGCCCTAAGCAGTTACTGGCGAGAAACACTTTCATGGAAAGGGGTTGCCAAGCTTCCTAAAATTACGAATCTCCAGAAATCTCAGCAAATATTTTTTCACCCAAACTGGATGATACTTTCAGGTAATGATCAGTACACTAAGGCGACTTGGTTCCCCAAATTTCGTTCTTCTATGTTGAAGCGTTCGTTTCCAGTAACAGTTTGAATTTTTAGGTTTCACTCTGTTTTCTCCTATATTGGTAGATGTTTTTGGAACTCTAAATCCAACACGGTTTGTGCTAGCTTCTTGAAACTTGACACAATAAAGTACTTTCACGTTCTATCTCTATGTTTTGATTCCTCTTGATGTAGCCCTAAGCAGTGACTGGCGAGAAACACTTTCATGGAAAGGGGTTGCCAGGCTTCCCAAAATTACGAATCTCCAGAAATCTCAACAAATATTTTTTCACCGAAACTGGATGATACTTTCAGGTAATGATCAGTACACTAAGGCGATTTGGTTCCCCAAATTTCGTTCTTCTATGTTGAAGCGTTCGTTTCCAGTAACAGTTTGAATTTTTAGGTTTCACTCTGTTTTCTCCTATATTGATAGATGTGTTTGGAACTCTAAATCCAACACGGTTTGTGCTAGCTTCTTGAAACTTGACACAATAAAGTAGTTTCACGTTCTATCTCTATTTTTTGATTCCTCTTGATGTAGCCTTAAGCAGTGACTGGCTAGAAACACTTACATGGAAAGGGGTTGCCAAGCTTCCTAAAATTACGAATCTCCAGAAATCTCAGCAAATATTTTTTCACCCAAACTGGATGATACTTTCAGGTAATGATCAGTACACTAAGGCGACTTGGTTCTCCAAATTTCGTTCTTCTATGTTGAAGCGTACGTTTCCAGTAAGATTTTGAATATTTAGGTTTCACTCTGTTTTCTCCTATATTGATAGATGTATTTGGGACTCTAAATCCAACACGGATTGTGCTAGCTTCTTGAAACATGACACAATGAAGTAGTTTCACGTTCTATCTCTATTTTTTGTTTCCTCTTGATGTAGCCCTATTCAGTGACTGGCGAGAAACACTTTCATGGAAAGGGGTTGCCAAGCTTCCTAAAATTACGAATCTCCAGAAATCTGAGCAAATATTTTTTCACCCAATCAGTACACTAAGGCGACTTGGTTCCCCAAATTTCGTTCTTCTATGTTGAAGCGTTCGTTTCCAGTAACAGTTTGAATTTTTAGGTTTCACTCTGTTTTCTCCTATATTGATAGATGTATTTGGAACTCTAAATCCAACACGGTTTGTGCTAGGTTCTTGAAACTTGACACAATAAAGTAGTTTCACGTTCTATCTCTATGTTTTGTTTCCTCTTGATGTAGCCCTAAGCAGTAACTGGCGAGAAACACTTTCATGGAAAGGGGTTGCCAAGCTTCCTAAAATTATGAATCTCGAGAAATCTCAGCAAATATTTTTTCACCGAAACTGGATGATACTTTCAGGTAATGATCAGTACACTAAGGCGACTTGGTTCCCCAAATTTCGTTCTTCTATGTTGAAGCGTTCGTTTCCAGTAACAGTTTGAATTTTTAGGTTTCACTCTGTTTTCTCCTATATTGATAGATGTATTTGGAACTCTAAATCCAACACGGTTTGTGCTAGGTTCTTGAAACTTGACACAATGAAGTAGTTTCACGTTCTATCTCTATATTTTGTTTCCTCTTGATGTAGCCCTATGCAGTGACTGGCGAGAAACACTTTCATGGAAAGGGGTTGCCAAGCTTCCTAAAATTACGAATCTCCAGAAATCTCAGCAAATATTTTTTCACCCAAACTGTGTGATACATTCAGGTAATGATCAGTACACTAAGGCGACTTGGTTCCCCAAATTTCGTTCTTCTATGTTGAAGCGTTCGTTTCCAGTAACAGTTTGAATTTTTAGGTTTCACTCTGTTTTCTCCTATATTGATAGATGTATTTGGAACTCTAAATCCAACACGGTTTGTGCTAGCTTCTTGAAACTTGACACAATAAAGTAGTTTCACGTTCTATCTCTATGTTTTGTTTCCTCTTGATGTAGCCTTAAGCAGTGACTGGAGAGAAACACTTTAATGGAAAGGGGTTGCCAAGCTTCCTAAAATTACGAATCTCCATAAATCTCAGCAAATATTTTTTCACCCAAACTGGATGATTCTTTCAGGTAATGATCAGTACACTAAGGCGACTTGGTTCCCCAAATTTCGTTCTTCTATGTTGAAGCGTTCGTTTGCAGTAACACTTTGAATTTTTAGGTTTCACTCTGTTTTCTCCTATATTGATAGATGTATTTGGAACTCTAAATCCAACACGGTTTGTGCTAGGTTCTTGAAACATGACACAATAAAGTAGTTTCACGTTCTATCTCTATTTTTTGATTCCTCTTGATGTAGCCCTAGCAGTGACTGACGGGAAACACTTTCATGGAAAGGGGTTGCCAGGCTTCCCAAAATTACGAATCTCCAGAAATCTCAGCAAATATTTTTTCACCCAAACTGGATGATACTTTCAGGTAATGATCAGTACACTAAAGCGACTTGGTTCCCCAAATTTCGTTCTTCTATGTTGAAGCGTTCGTTTCCAGTAACAGTTTGAATTTTTAGGTTTCACTCTGTCTTCTCCTATAGTGATAGATGTATTTGGAACTCTAAATCCAACACGGTTTGTGCTAGGTTCTTGAAACTTGACACAATAAAGTAGTTTCACGTTCTATCTCTATGTTTTGTTTCCTCTTGATGTAGCCTTAAGCAGTGACTGGCTAGAAACACTTTCATGGAAAGGGGTTGCCAAGCTTCCTAAAATTACGAATCTCCAGAAATCGCAGCAAATATTTTTTCACCCAAACTGGATGATACTTTCAGGTAATGATCAGTACACTAAGGCGACTTGGTTCCCCAAATTTCGTTCTTCTCTGTTGAAGCGTACGTTTCCAATAACATTTTGAATATTTAGGTTTCACTCTGTTTTCTCCTATATTGATAGATGTATTTCGAACTCTAAATCCAACACGGATTGTGCTAGCTTCTTGAAACATGACACAATGAAGTAGTTTCACGTTCTAACTCTATGTTTTGTTTCCTCTTGATGTAGCCCTATTCAGTGACTGGCGAGAAACACTTTCATGGAAAGGGGTTGCCAAGCTTCCTAAAATTACGAATCTCCAGAAATCTCTGCAAATATTTTTTCACCCAAACTGGATGATACTTTCAGGTAATGATCAGTACACTAAGGCGACTTGGTTCCCCAAATTTCGTTCTTCTATGTTGAAGCGTTCGTTTCCAGTAACAGTTTGAATTTTTAGGTTTCACTCTGTTTTCTCCTATATTGATAGATGTATTTGGAACTCTAAATCCAACACGGTTTGTGCTAGGTTCTTGAAACTTGACACAATAAAGTAGTTTCACGTTCTATCTCTACGTTTTGTTTCCTCTTGATGTAGCCCTAAGCAGTAACTGGCGAGAAACACTTTCATGGAAAGGGGTTGCCAAGCTTCCTAAAATTACGAATCTCGAGAAATCTCAGCAAATATTTTTTCACCCAAACTGGATGATACTTTCAGGTAATGATCAGTACACTAAGGCGACTTGGTTCCCCAAATTTCGTTCTTCTATGTTGAAGCGTTCGTTTCCAGTAACAGTTTGAATTTTTAGGTTTCACTCTGTTTTCTCCTATATTGATAGATGTATTTGGAACTCTAAATCCAACACGGTTTGTGCTAGGTTCTTGAAACATGACACAATGAAGTAGTTTCACGTTCTATCTCTATATTTTGTTTCCTCTTGATGTAGCCCTATGCAGTGACTGGCGAGAAACACTTTCATGGAAAGGGGTTGCCAAGCTTCCTAAAATTACGAATCTCCAGAAATCTCAGCAAATATTTTTTCACCCAAACTGGGTGATACATTCAGGTAATGATCAGTACACTAAGGCGATTTGGTTCCCCAAATTTCGTTCTTCTATGTTGAAGCGTTCGTTTCCAGTAACAGTTTGAATTTTTAGGTTTCACTCTGTTTTCTCCTATATTGATAGATGTGTTTGGAACTCTAAATCCAACACGGTTTGTGCTAGGTTCTTGAAACTTGACACAATAAAGTAGTTTCATGTTCTATCTCTACGTTTTGTTTCCTCTTGATGTAGCCCTAAGCAGTAACTGGCGAGAAACACTTTCATGGAAAGGGGTTGCCAAATTAATAAAATTACGAATCTCCATAAATCTCAGCAAATATTTTTTCACCCAAACTGGATGATACTTTCAGGTAATGATCAGTACACTAAGGCGACTTGGTTCCCCAAATTTCGTTCTTCTATGTTGAAGCGTTCGTTTGCAGTAACACTTTGAATTTTTAGGTTTCACTCTGTTTTCTCCTATATTGATAGATGTATTTGGAACTCTAAATCCAACAGGGTTTGTGCTAGGTTCTTGAAACTTGACACAATAAAGTAGTTTCACGTTCTATCTCTACGTTTTGTTTCCTCTTGATTTAGCCCTAAGCAGTAACTGGCGAGAAACACTTTCATGGAAAGGGGTTGCCAAGCTTCCTAAAATTACGAATCTCGAGAAATCTCAGTAAATATTTTTTCACCCAAACTGGATGATACTTTCAGGTAATGATCAGTACACTAAGGCGACTTGGTTCCCCAAATTTCGTTCTTCTATGTTGAAGCGTTCGTTTGCAGTAAGACTTTGAATTTTTAGGTTTCACTCTGTTTTCTCCTATATTGATAGATGTATTTGGAACTCTAAATCCAACACGGTTTGTGCTAGCTTCTTGAAACATGACACAATAAAGTAGTTTCACGTTCTATCTCTATTTTTTGATTCCTCTTGATGTAGCCCTAGCAGTGACTGGCGAGAAACACTTTCATGGAAAGGGGTTGCCAGGCTTCCCAAAATTACGAATCTCCAGAAATCTCAGCAAATATTTTTTCACCCAAACTGGATGATACTTTCAGGTAATGATCAGTACACTAAGGCGACTTGGTTCCCCAAATTTCGTTCTTCTATGTTGAAGCGTTCGTTTCCAGTAACAGTTTGAATTTTTAGGTTTCACTCTGTTTTCTCCTATATTGATAGATGTATTTGGAACTCTAAATCCAACACGGTTTGTGCTAGCTTCTTGAAACTTGACACAATAAAGTAGTTTCACGTTCTATCTCTATGTTTTGTTTCCTCTTGATGTAGCCTTAAGCAGTGACTGGAGAGAAACACTTTAATGGAAAGAGGTTGCCAAGCTTCCTAAAATTACGAATCTCCAGAAATCTCAGCAAATATTTTTTCACCCAAACTGGATGATACTTTCAGGTAATGATCAGTACACTAAGGTGACTTGGTTCCCCAAATTTCGTTCTTCTATGTTGAAGCGTTCGTTTCCAGTAACAGTTTGAATTTTTAGGTTTCGCTCTGTTTTCTCCTATATTGATAGATGTATTTGGAACTCTAAATCCAACACGGTTTGTGCTAGCTTCTTGAAACATGACACAATGAAGTAGTTTCACGTTCTATCTCTATATTTTGTTTCCTCTTGATGTAGCCCTATGCAGTGACTGGTGAGAAACACTTTCATGGAAAGGGGTTGCCAAGCTTCCTAAAATTACGAATCTCCAGAAATCTCAGCAAATATTTTTTCACCCAAACTGTGTGATACATTCAGGTAATGATCAGTACACTAAGGCGACTTGGTTCCCCAAATTTCGTTCTTCTATGTTGAAGCGTTCGTTTCCAGTAACAGTTTGAATTTTAGGGTTTCACTCTGTTTTCTCCTATATTGATAGATGTATTTGGAACTCTAAATCCAACACGGTTTCTGCTAGGTTCTTGAAACTTGACACAATAAAGTAGTTTCACGTTCTACATCTACGTTTTGTTTCCTCTTGATGTAGCCTTAAGCAGTGACTGCGAGAAACACTTTCATGGAAAGGGGTTGCCAAGCTTCCCAAAATTACGAATCTCCAGAAATCTCAGCAAATATTTTTTCACCCAAACTGGATGATACTTTCAGGTAATGATCAGTACACTAAGGCGACTTGGTTCCCCAAATTTCGTTCTTCTATGTTGAAGCGTTCGTTTGCAGTAACACTTTGAATTTTTAGGTTTCACTCTGTTTTCTCCTATATTGATAGATGTATTTGGAACTCTAAATCCAACACGGTTTGTGCTAGCTTCTTGAAACATGACACAATAAAGTAGTTTCACGTTCTATCTCTATTTTTTGATTCCTCTTGATGTAGCCCTAGCAGTGACTGGCGGGAAACACTTTCATGGAAAGGGGTTGCCAGGCTTCCCAAAATTACGAATCTCCAGAAATCTCAGCAAATATTTTTTCACCCAAACTGGATGATACTTTCAGGTAATGATCAGTACACTAAGGCGACTTGGTTCCCCAAATTTCGTTCTTCTATGTTGAAGCGTTCGTTTCCAGTAACAGTTTGAATTTTTAGGTTTCACTCTGTCTTCTCCTATATTGATAGATGTATTTGGAACTCTAAATCCAACACGGTTTGTGCTAGGTTCTTGAAACTTGACACAATAAAGTAGTTTCACGTTCTATCTCTATGTTTTGTTTCCTCTTGATGTAGCCTTAAGCAGTGACTGGCTAGAAACACTTTCATGGAAAGGGGTTGCCAAGCTTCCTAAAATTACGAATCTCCAGAAATCTCAGCAAATATTTTTTCACCCAAACTGGATGATACTTTCAGGTAATGATCAGTACACTAAGGCGACTTGGTTCCCCAAATTTCGTTCTTCTATGTTGAAGCGTACGTTTCCAGTAACATTTTGAATATTTAGGTTTCACTCTGTTTTCTCCTATATTGATAGATGTATTTGGAACTCTAAATCCAACACGGATTGTGCTAGCTTCTTGAAACATGACACAGTGAAGTAGTTTCACGTTCTATCTCTATGTTTTGTTTCCTCTTGATGTAGCCCTATTCAGTGACTGGCGAGAAACACTTTCATGGAAAGGGGTTGCCAAGCTTCCTAAAATTACGAATCTCCAGAAATCTGAGCAAATATTTTTTCACCCAAACTGGATGATACTTTCAGGTAATGATCAGTACACTAAGGCGACTTGGTTCCCTAAATTTCGTTCTTCTATGTTGAAGCGTTCGTTTCCAGTAACAGTTTGAATTTTTAGGTTTCACTCTGTTTTCTCCTATATTGATAGATGTATTTGGAACTCTAAATCCAACACGGTTTGTGCTAGGTTCTTGAAACTTGACACAATAAAGTAGTTTCACGTTCTATCTCTATGTTTTGTTTCCTCTTGATGTAGCCCTAAGCAGTAACTGGCGAGAAACACTTTCATGGAAAGGGGTTGCCAAGCTTCCTAAAATTATGAATCTCGAGAAATCTCAGCAAATATTTTTTCACCGAAACTGGATGATACTTTCAGGTAATGATCAGTACACTAAGGCGACTTGGTTCCCCAAATTTCGTTCTTCTATGTTGAAGCGTTCGTTTCCAGTAACAGTTTGAATTTTTAGGTTTCACTCTGTTTTCTCCTATATTGATAGATGTATTTGGAACTCTAAATCCAACACGGTTTGTGCTAGGTTCTTGAAACATGACACAATGAAGTAGTTTCACGTTCTATCTCTATATTTTGTTTCCTCTTGATGTAGCCCTATGCAGTGACTGGCGAGAAACACTTTCATGGAAAGGGGTTGCCAAGCTTCCTAAAATTACGAATCTCCAGAAATCTCAGCAAATATTTTTTCACCCAAACTGTGTGATACATTCAGGTAATGATCAGTACACTAAGGCGACTTGGTTCCCCAAATTTCGTTCTTCTATGTTGAAGCGTTCGTTTCCAGTAACAGTTTGAATTTTTAGGTTTCACTCTGTTTTCTCCTATATTGATAGATGTATTTGGAACTCTAAATCCAACACGGTTTGTGCTAGCTTCTTGAAACTTGACACAATAAAGTAGTTTCACGTTCTATCTCTATGTTTTGTTTCCTCTTGATGTAGCCTTAAGCAGTGACTGGAGAGAAACACTTTAATGGAAAGGGGTTGCCAAGCTTCCTAAAATTACGAATCTCCATAAATCTCAGCAAATATTTTTTCACCCAAACTGGATGATACTTTCAGGTAATGATCAGTACACTAAGGCGACTTGGTTCCCCAAATTTCGTTCTTCTATGTTGAAGCGTTCGTTTGCAGTAACACTTTGAATTTTTAGGTTTCACTCTGTTTTCTCCTATATTGATAGATGTATTTGGAACTCTAAATCCAACACGGTTTGTGCTAGGTTCTTGAAACATGACACAATAAAGTAGTTTCACGTTCTATCTCTATTTTTTGATTCCTCTTGATGTAGCCCTAGCAGTGACTGGCGGGAAACACTTTCATGGAAAGGGGTTGCCAGGCTTCCCAAAATTACGAATCTCCAGAAATCTCAGCAAATATTTTTTCACCCAAACTGGATGATACTTTCAGGTAATGATCAGTACACTAAGGCGACTTGGTTCCCCAAATTTCGTTCTTCTATGTTGAAGCGTTCGTTTCCAGTAACAGTTTGAATTTTTAGGTTTCACTCTGTCTTCTCCTATATTGATAGATGTATTTGGAACTCTAAATCCAACACGGTTTGTGCTAGGTTCTTGAAACTTGACACAATAAAGTAGTTTCACGTTCTATCTCTATGTTTTGTTTCCTCTTGATGTAGCCTTAAGCAGTGACTGGCTAGAAACACTTTCATGGAAAGGGGTTGCCAAGCTTCCTAAAATTACGAATCTCCAGAAATCTCAGCAAATATTTTTTCACCCAAACTGGATGATACTTTCAGGTAATGATCAGTACACTAAGGCGACTTGGTTCCCCAAATTTCGTTCTTCTATGTTGAAGCGTACGTTTCCAGTAACATTTTGAATATTTAGGTTTCACTCTGTTTTCTCCTATATTGATAGATGTATTTCGAACTCTAAATCCAACACGGATTGTGCTAGCTTCTTGAAACATGACACAATGAAGTAGTTTCACGTTCTAACTCTATGTTTTGTTTCCTCTTGATGTAGCCCTATTCAGTGACTGGCGAGAAACACTTTCATGGAAAGGGGTTGCCAAGCTTCCTAAAATTACGAATCTCCAGAAATCACAGCAAATATTTTTTCACCCAAACTGGATGATACTTTCAGGTAATGATCAGTACACTAAGGCGACTTGGTTCCCCAAATTTCGTTCTTCTATGTTGAAGCGTTCGTTTCCAGTAACAGTTTGAATTTTTAGGTTTCACTCTGTTTTCTCCTATATTGATAGATGTATTTGGAACTCTAAATCCAACACGGTTTGTGCTAGGTTCTTGAAACTTGACACAATAAAGTAGTTTCAAGTTCTATCTCTACGTTTTGTTTCCTCTTGATGTAGCCCTAAGCAGTAACTGGCGAGAAACACTTTCATGGAAAGGGGTTGCCAAGCTTCCTAAAATTACGAATCTCGAGAAATCTCAGCAAATATTTTTTCACCCAAACTGGATGATACTTTCAGGTAATGATCAGTACACTAAGGCGACTTGGTTCCCCAAATTTCGTTCTTCTATGTTGAAGCGTTCGTTTCCAGTAACAGTTTGAATTTTTAGGTTTCACTCTGTTTTCTCCTATATTGATAGATGTATTTGGAACTCTAAATCCAACACGGTTTGTGCTAGCTTCTTGAAACATGACACAATGAAGTAGTTTCACGTTCTATCTCTATATTTTGTTTCCTCTTGATGTAGCCCTATGCAGTGACTGGCGAGAAACACTTTCATGGAAAGGGGTTGCCAAGCTTCCTAAAATTACGAATCTCCAGAAATCTCAGCAAATATTTTTTCACCCAAACTGGGTGATACATTCAGGTAATGATCAGTACACTAAGGCGACTTGGTTCCCCAAATTTCGTTCTTCTATGTTGAAGCGTTCGTTTCCAGTAACAGTTTGAATTTTTAGGTTTCACTCTGTTTTCTCCTATATTGATAGATGTATTTGGAACTCTAAATCCAACACGGTTTGTGCTAGGTTCTTGAAACTTGACACAATAAAGTAGTTTCATGTTCTATCTCTACGTTTTGTTTCCTCTTGATGTAGCCCTAAGCAGTAACTGGCGAGAAACACTTTCATGGAAAGGGGTTGCCAACTTAATAAAATTACGAATCTCCATAAATCTCAGCAAATATTTTTTCACCCAAACTGGATGATACTTTCAGGTAATGATCAGTACACTAAGGCGACTTGGTTCCCCAAATTTCATTCTTCTATGTTGAAGCGTTCGTTTGCAGTAACACTTTGAATTTTTAGGTTTCACTCTGTTTTCTCCTATATTGATAGATGTATTTGGAACTCTAAATCCAACAGGGTTTGTGCTAGGTTCTTGAAACTTGACACAATAAAGTAGTTTCACGTTCTATCTCTACGTTTTGTTTCCTCTTGATTTAGCCCTAAGCAGTAACTGGCGAGAAACACTTTCATGGAAAGGGGTTGCCAAGCTTCCTAAAATTACGAATCTCGAGAAATCTCAGTAAATATTTTTTCACCCAAACTGGATGATACATTCAGGTAATGATCAGTACACTAAGGCGACTTGGTTCCCCAAATTTCGTTCTATATGTTGAACCGTTCATTTCCAGTAACAGTTTATATTTTTAGGTTTCACTCTGTTTTCTCCTATACTGATAGATGTATTTGGAACTCTAAATCCAACACGGTTTGTGCTAGGTTCTTGAAACTTGACACAATAAAGTAGTTTCACGTTCTATCTCTATGTTTTGTTTCCTCTTGATGTAGCCTTAAGCAGTGACTGCGAGAAACACTTTCATGGAAAGGGGTTGCCAAGCTTCCCAAAATTACGAATCTCCAGAAATCTCAGCAAATATTTTTTCACCCAAACTGGATGATACATTCAGGTAATGATCAGTACACTAAGGCGACTTGGTTCCCCAAATTTCGTTCTTGTATGTTGAAGCGTTCGTTTCCAGTAACAGTTTGAATTTTTAGGTTTCACTCTGTTTTCTCCTATATTGATAGATGTATTTGGAACTCTAAATCCAACACGGTTTGTGCTAGCTTCTTGAAACATGACACAATGAAGTAGTTTCACGTTCTATCTCTATGTTTTGTTTCCTCTTGATGTAGCCCTATGCAGTGACTGGCGAGAAACACTTTCATGGAAAGGGGTTGCCAAGCTTCCTAAAATTACGAATCTCCAGAAATCTCAGCAAATATTTTTTCACCCAAACTGGATGATACATTCAGGTAATGATCAGTACACTAAGGCGACTTGGTTCCCCAAATTTCGTTCTTCTATGTTGAAGCGTTCGTTTCCAGTAACAGTTTGAATTTTTAGGTTTCACTCTGTTTTCTCCTATATAGATAGATGTATTTGGAACTCTAAATCCAACAGGGTTTGTGCTAGCTTATTGAAACTTGACACAATAAAGTAGTTTCACGTTCTATCTCTACGTTTTGTTTCCTCTTGATGTAGCCCTAAGCAGTTACTGGCGAGAACCACTTTCATGGAAAGGGGTTGCCAAGCTTCCTAAAATTACGAATCTCCAGAAATCTCAGCAAATATTTTTTCACCCAAACTGGATGATACTTTCAGGTAATGATCAGTACACTAAGGCGACTTGGTTCCCCAAATTTCGTTCTTCTATGTTGAAGCGTTCGTTTCCAGTAACAGTTTGAATTATTAGGTTTCACTCTGTTTTCTCCTATATTGATAGATGTGTTTGGAATTCTAAATCCAACACGGTTTGTGCTAGCTTCTTGAAACTTGACACAATAAAGTACTTTCACGTTCTATCTCTATGTTTTGATTCCTCTTGATGTAGCCCTAAGCAGTGACTGGCGAGAAACACTTTCATGGAAAGGGGTTGCCAGGCTTCCCAAAATTACGAATCTCCAGAAATCTCAACAAATATTTTTTCACCGAAACTGGATGATACTTTCAGGTAATGATCAGTACACTAAGGCGACTTGGTTCCCCAAATTTCGTTCTTCTATGTTGAAGCGTTCGTTTCCAGTAACAGTTTGAATTTTTAGGTTTCACTCTGTTTTCTCCTATATTGATAGATGTGTTTGGAACTCTAAATCCAACACGGTTTGTGCTAGCTTCTTGAAACTTGACACAATAAAGTAGTTTCACGTTCTATCTCTATTTTTTGATTCCTCTTGATGTAGCCCTAGCAGTGACTGGCGAGAAACACTTTCATTGAAAGGGGTTGCCAAGCTTCCTAAAATTACGAATCTCGAGAAATCTCAGCAAATATTTTTTCACCCAAACTGGATGATACTTTCAGGTAATGATCAGTACACTAAGGCGACTTGGTTCCCCAAATTTTGTTCTTCTATGTTGAAGCGTTCGTTTGCAGTAACACTTTGAATTTTTAGGTTTCACTCTGTTTTCTCCTATATTGATAGATGTATTTGGAACTCTAAATCCAACACGGTTTGTGCTAGCTTCTTGAAACATGACACAATAAAGTAGTTTCACGTTCTATCTCTATTTTTTGATTCCTCTTGATGTAGCCCTAAGCAGTGACTTGCGAGAAACACTTTCATGGAAAGGGGTTGCCAGGCTTCCCAAAATTACGAATCTCCAGAAATCTCAGCAAATATTTTTTCACCCAAACTGGATGATACATTCAGGTAATGATCAGTACACTAAGGCGACTTGGTTCCCCAAATTTCGTTCTTCAATGTTGAAGCGTTCGTTTCCAGTAACAGTTTGAATTTTTAGGTTTCACTCTGTTTTCTCCTATATTGATAGATGTATTTGGAACTCTAAATCCAACACGGTTTGTGCTAGGTTCTTGAAACTTGACACAATAAAGTAGTTTCATGTTCTATCTCTATGTTTTGTTTCCTCTTGATGTAGCCCTAAGCAGTAACTGGCGAGAAACACTTTCATGGAAAGGGGTTGCCAAGCTTCCTAAAATTACGAATCTCCAGAAATCTCAGCAAATATTTTTTCACCCAAACTGGATGATACTTTCAGGTAATGATCAGTACACTAAGGCGACTTGGTTCCCCAAATTTCGTTCTTCTATGTTGAAGCGTTCGTTTCCAGTAACACTTTGAATTTTTAGGTTTCACTCTGTTTTCTCCTATATTGATAGATGTATTTGGAACTCTAAATCCAACAGGGTTTGTGCTAGGTTCTTGAAACTTGACACAATAAAGTAGTTTCACGTTCTATCTCTACGTTTTGTTTCGTCTTGATTTAGCCCTAAGCAGTAACTGGCGAGAAACTCTTTCATGGAAAGGGGTTGCCAAGCTTCCTAAAATTACGAATCTCGAGAAATCTCAGTAAATATTTTTTCACCCAAACTGGATGATACTTTCAGGTAATGATCAGTACTCTAAGGCGACTTGGTTCCCCAAATTTCGTTCTTCTATGTTGAAGCGTTCGTTTGCAGTAACACTTTGAATTTTTAGGTTTCACTCTGTTTTCTCCTATATTGATAGATGTATTTGGAACTCTAAATCCAACACGGTTTGTGCTAGCTTCTTGAAACATGACACAATAAAGTAGTTTCACGTTCTATCTCTATTTTTTGATTCCTCTTGATGTAGCCCTAGCAGTGACTGGCGAGAAACACTTTCATGGAAAGGGGTTGCCAGGCTTCCCAAAATTACGAATCTCCAGAAATCTCAGCAAATATTTTTTCACCCAAACTGGATGATACTTTCAGGTAATGATCAGTACACTAAGGCGACTTGGTTCCCCAAATTTCGTTCTTCTATGTTGAAGCGTTCGTTTCCAGTAACAGTTTGAATTTTTAGGTTTCACTCTGTTTTCTCCTATATTGATAGATGTATTTGGAACTCTAAATCCAACACGGTTTGTGCTAGCTTCTTGAAACTTGACACAATAAAGTAGTTTCACGTTCTATCTCTATGTTTTGTTTCCTCTTGATGTAGCCTTAAGCAGTGACTGGCGAGAAACACTTTTATGGAAAGGGGTTGCCAAGCTTCCTAAAATTACGAATCTCCAGAAATCTCAGCAAATATTTTTTCACCCAAACTGGATGATACTTTCAGGTAATGATCAGTACACTAAGGTGACTTGGTTCCCCAAATTTTGTTCTTCTATGTTGAAGTGTTCGTTTCCAATAACAGTTTGAATTTTTAGGTGTCACTCTGTTTTCTCCTATATTGATAGATGTATTTAGAACTCTAAATCCAACATGGATTGTGCTAGCTTCTTGAAACATGACACAATGAAGTAGTTTCACGTTCTATCTCTATGTTTTGTTTCCTCTTGATGTAGCCCTATGCAGTGACTGGCGAGAAACACTTTCATGGAAAGGGGTTGCCAAGCTTCCTAAAATTACGAATCTCCAGAAATCTCAGCAAATATTTTTTCACCCAAACTGGATGATACATTCAGGTAATGATCAGTACACTAAGGCGACTTGGTTCCCCAAATTTCGTTCTTCTATGTTGAAGCGTTCGTTTCCAGTAACAGTTTGAATTTTTAGGTTTCACTCTGTTTTCTCCTATATTGATAGATGTATTTGGAACTCTAAATCCAACACGGTTTGTGCTAGGTTCTTGAAACTTGACACAATAAAGTAGTTTCACGTTCTATCTCTACGTTTTGTTTCCTCTTCATGTAGCCCTAAGCAGTAACTGGCGAGAAACACTTTCATGGAAAGGGGTGGCCAAGCTTCCTAAAATTACGAATCTCGAGAAATCTCAGCAAATATTTTTTCACCCAAACTGGATGATACTTTCAGGTAATGATCAGTACACTAAGGCGACTTGGTTCCCCAAATTTCGTTCTTCTATGTTGAAGCGTTCGTTTCCAGTAACAGTTTGAATTTTTAGGTTTCACTCTGTTTTCTCCTATATTGATAGATGTATTTGGAACTCTAAATCCAACAGGGTTTGTGCTAGCTTCTTGAAACTTGACACAATAAAGTAGTTTCACGTTCTATCTCTATGTTTTGTTTCCTCTTGATGTAGCCCTAAGCAGTTACTGGCGAGAAACACTTTCATGGAAAGGGGTTGCCAAGCTTCCTAAAATTACGAATCTCCAGAAATCTCAGCAAATATTTTTTCACACAAACTGGATGATACTTTCAGGTAATGATCAGTACACTAAGGCGACTTGGTTCCCCAAATTTCGTTCTTCTATGTTGAAGCGTTCGTTTCCAGTAACAGTTTGAATTTTTAGGTTTCACTCTGTTTTCTCCTATATTGATACATGTATTTGGAACTCTAAATCCAACACGGTTTGTGCTAGCTTCTTGAAACTTGACACAATAAAGTACTTTCACGTTCTATCTCTATGTCTTGATTCCTCTTGATGTAGCCCTAAGCAGTGACTGGCGAGAAACACTTCCATGGAAAGGGGTTGCCAGGCTTCCCAAAACTACAAATCTCCAGAAATCTCAGCAAATATTTTTTCACCCAAACTGGATGATACTTTCAGGTAATGATCAGTACACTAAGATGACTTGGTTCCCCAAATTTCGTTCTTCTATGTTGAAGCGTTCGTTTCCAGTAACAGTTTGAATTTTTAGGTTTCACTCTGTTTTCTCCTATATTGATAGATGTATTTGGAACTCTAAATCCAACACGGTTTGTGCTAGGTTCTTGAAGCTTGACACAATAAAGTAGTTTCAAGTTCTATCTCTATGTTTTGTTTCCTCTTGATGTAGCCTTAAGCAGTGACTGGCGAGAAACACTTTCATGGAAAGGGGTTGCCAAGCTTCCTAAAATTACGAATCTCCAGAAATCTCAGCAAATATTTTTTCACCCAAACTGGATGATACATTCAGGTAATGATCAGTACACTAAGGCGACTTGGTTCCCCAAATTTCGTTCTTCTATGTTGAAGCGTTCGTTTCCAGTAACAGTTTGAATTTTTAGGTTTCACTCTGTTTTCTCCTATATTGATAGATGTATTTGGAACTCTAAATCCAACACGGTTTGTGCTAGGTTCTTGAAGCTTGACACAATAAAGTAGTTTCAAGTTCTATCTCTATGTTTTGTTTCCTCTTGATGTAGCCCTATGCAGTGACTGGCGAGAAACACTTTCATGGAAAGGGGTTGCCAAGCTTCCTAAAATTACGAATCTCCAGAAATCTCAGCAAATATTTTTTCACCCAAACTGGATGATACATTCAGGTAATGATCAGTACACTAAGGCGACTTGGTTCCCCAAATTTCGTTCTTCTATGTTGAAGCGTTCGTTTCCAGTAACAGTTTGAATTTTTAGGTTTCACTCTGTTTTCTCCTATATTGATAGATGTATTTGGAACTCTAAATCCAACACGGTTTGTGCTAGGTTCTTGAAACTTGACACAATAAAGTAGTTTCACGTTCTATCTCTACGTTTTGTTTCCTCTTCATGTAGCCCTAAGCAGTAACTGGCGAGAAACACTTTCATGGAAAGGGGTGGCCAAGCTTCCTAAAATTACGAATCTCGAGAAATCTCAGCAAATATTTTTTCACCCAAACTGGATGATACTTTCAGGTAATGATCAGTACACTAAGGCGACTTGGTTCCCCAAATTTCGTTCTTCTATGTTGAAGCGTTCGTTTCCAGTAACAGTTTGAATTTTTAGGTTTCACTCTGTTTTCTCCTATATTGATAGATGTATTTGGAACTCTAAATCCAACACGGTTTGTGCTAGGTTCTTGAAACTTGACACAATAAAGTAGTTTCATGTTCTATCTCTACGTTTTGTTTCCTCTTGATGTAGCCCTAAGCAGTAACTAGCGAGAAACACTTTCATGGAAAGGGGTTGCCAACTTAATAAAATTACGAATCTCCATAAATCTCAGCAAATATTTTTTCACCCAAACTGGATGATACTTTCAGGTAATGATCAGTACACTAAGGCGACTTGGTTCCCCAAATTTCATTCTTCTATGTTGAAGCGTTCGTTTGCAGTAACACTTTGAATTTTTAGGTTTCACTCTGTTTTCTCCTATATTGATAGATGTATTTGGAACTCTAAATCCAACAGGGTTTGTGCTAGGTTCTTGAAACTTGACACAATAAAGTAGTTTCACGTTCTATCACTACGTTTTGTTTCCTCTTGATTTAGCCCTAAGCAGTAACTGGCGAGAAACACTTTCATGGAAAGGGGTTGCCAAGCTTCCTAAAATTACGAATCTCGAGAAATCTCAGTAAATATTTTTTCACCCAAACTGGATGATACTTTCAGGTAATGATCAGTACACTAAGGCGACTTGGTTCCCCAAATTTCGTTCTTCTATGTTGAAGCGTTCGTTTGCAGTAACACTTTGAATTTTTAGGTTTCACTCTGTTTTCTCCTATATTGATAGATGTATTTGGAACTCTAAATCCAACACGGTTTGTGCTAGCTTCTTGAAACATGACACAATAAAGTAGTTTCACGTTCTATCTCTATTTTTTGATTCCTCTTGATGTAGCCCTAGCAGTGACTGGCGAGAAACACTTTCATGGAAAGGGGTTGCCAGGCTTCCCAAAATTACGAATCTCCAGAAATCTCAGCAAATATTTTTTCACCCAAACTGGATGATACTTTCAGGTAATGATCAGTACACTAAGGCGACTTGGTTCCCCAAATTTCGTTCTTCTATGTTGAAGCGTTCGTTTCCAGTAACAGTTTGAATTTTTAGGTTTCACTCTGTTTTCTCCTATATTGATAGATGTATTTGGAACTCTAAATCCAACACGGTTTGTGCTAGCTTCTTGAAACTTGACACAATAAAGTAGTTTCACGTTCTATCTCTATGTTTTGTTTCCTCTTGATGTAGCCTTAAGCAGTGACTGGAGAGAAACACTTTAATGGAAAGAGGTTGCCAAGCTTCCTAAAATTACGAATCTCCAGAAATCTCAGCAAATATTTTTTCACCCAAACTGGATGATACTTTCAGGTAATGATCAGTACACTAAGGTGACTTGGTTCCCCAAATTTCGTTCTTCTATGTTGAAGCGTTCGTTTCCAGTAACAGTTTGAATTTTTAGGTTTCGCTCTGTTTTCTCCTATATTGATAGATGTATTTGGAACTCTAAATCCAACACGGTTTGTGCTAGCTTCTTGAAACATGACACAATGAAGTAGTTTCACGTTCTATCTCTATATTTTGATTCCTCTTGATGTAGCCCTATGCAGTGACTGGTGAGAAACACTTTCATGGAAAGGGGTTGCCAAGCTTCCTAAAATTACGAATCTCCAGAAATCTCAGCAAATATTTTTTCACCCAAACTGTGTGATACATTCAGGTAATGATCAGTACACTAAGGCGACTTGGTTCCCCAAATTTCGTTCTTCTATGTTGAAGCGTTCGTTTCCAGTAACAGTTTGAATTTTTAGGTTTCACTCTGTTTTCTCCTATATTGATAGATGTATTTGGAACTCTAAATCCAACACGGTTTGTGCTAGGTTCTTGAAACTTGACACAATAAAGTAGTTTCACGGTCTACATCTACGTTTTGTTTCCTCTTGATGTAGCCTTAAGCAGTGACTGCGAGAAACACTTTCATGGAAAGGGGTTGCCAAGCTTCCCAAAATTACGAATCTCCAGAAATCTCAGCAAATATTTTTTCACCCAAACTGGATGATACATTCAGGTAATGATCAGTACACTAAGGCGACTTGGTTCCCCAAATTTCGTTCTATATGTTGAACCGTTCATTTCCAGTAACAGTTTATATTTTTAGGTTTCACTCTGTTTTCTCCTATACTGATAGATGTATTTGGAACTCTAAATCCAACACGGTTTGTGCTAGGTTCTTGAAACTTGACACAATAAAGTAGTTTCACGTTCTATCTCTATGTTTTGTTTCCTCTTGATGTAGCCTTAAGCAGTGACTGCGAGAAACACTTTCATGGAAAGGGGTTGCCAAGCTTCCCAAAATTACGAATCTCCAGAAATCTCAGCAAATATTTTTTCACCCAAACTGGATGATACATTCAGGTAATGATCAGTACACTAAGGCGACTTGGTTCCCCAAATTTCGTTCTTCTATGTTGAAGCGTTCGTTTCCAGTAACAGTTTGAATTTTTAGGTTTCACTCTGTTTTCTCCTATATTGATAGATGTATTTGGAACTCTAAATCCAACACGGTTTGTGCTAGCTTCTTGAAACATGACACAATGAAGTAGTTTCACGTTCCATCTCTATGTTTTGTTTCCTCTTGATGTAGCCCTATGCAGTGACTGGCGAGAAACACTTTCATGGAAAGGGGTTGCCAAGCTTCCTAAAATTACGAATCTCCAGAAATCTCAGCAAATATTTTTTCACCCAAACTGGATGATACATTCAGGTAATGATCAGTACACTAAGGCGACTTGGTTCCCCAAATTTCGTTCTTCTATGTTGAAGCGTTCGTTTCCAGTAACAGTTTGAATTTTTAGGTTTCACTCTGTTTTCTCCTATATAGATAGATGTATTTGGAACTCTAAATCCAACAGGGTTTGTGCTAGCTTCTTGAAACTTGACACAATAAAGTAGTTTCACGTTCTATCTCTACGTTTTGTTTCCTCTTGATGTAGCCCTAAGCAGTTACTGGCGAGAACCACTTTCATGGAAAGGGGTTGCCAAGCTTCCTAAAATTACGAATCTCCAGAAATCTCAGCAAATATTTTTTCACCCAAACTGGATGATACTTTCAGGTAATGATCAGTACACTAAGGCGACTTGGTTCCCCAAATTTCGTTCTTCTATGTTGAAGCGTTCGTTTCCAGTAACAGTTTGAATTATTAGGTTTCACTCTGTTTTCTCCTATATTGATAGATGTGTTTGGAACTCTAAATCCAACACGGTTTGTGCTAGCTTCTTGAAACTTGACACAATAAAGTACTTTCACGTTCTATCTCTATGTTTTGATTCCTCTTGATGTAGCCCTAAGCAGTGACTGGCGAGAAACACTTTCATGGAAAGGGGTTGCCAGGCTTCCCAAAATTACGAATCTCCAGAAATCTCAACAAATATTTTTTCACCGAAACTGGATGATACTTTCAGGTAATGATCAGTACACTAAGGCGACTTGGTTCCCCAAATTTCGTTCTTCTATGTTGAAGCGTTCGTTTCCAGTAACAGTTTGAATTTTTAGGTTTCACTCTGTTTTCTCCTATATTGATAGATGTGTTTGGAACTCTAAATCCAACAGGGTTTGTGCTAGCTTCTTGAAACTTGACACAATAAATTACTTTCACGTTCTATCTCTATGTCTTGATTCCTCTTGATGTAGCCCTAAGCAGTGACTGGCGAGAAACACTTCCATGGAAAGGGGTTGCCAGGCTTCCCAAAACTACAAATCTCCAGAAATCTCAGCAAATATTTTTTCACCCAAACTGGATGATACTTTCAGGTAATGATCAGTACACTAAGGTGACTTGGTTCCCCAAATTTCGTTCTTCTATGTTGAAGCGTTCGTTTCCAGTAACAGTTTGAATTTTTAGGTTTCACTCTGTTTTCTCCTATATTGATAGATGTATTTGGAACTCTAAATCCAACACGGTTTGTGCTAGGTTCTTGAAACTTGACACAATAAAGTAGTTTCACGTTCTATCTCTACGTTTTGTTTCCTCTTCATGTAGCCCTAAGCAGTAACTGGCGAGAAACACTTTCATGGAAAGGGGTGGCCAAGCTTCCTAAAATTACGAATCTCGAGAAATCTCAGCAAATATTTTTTCACCCAAACTGGATGATACTTTCAGGTAATGATCAGTACACTAAGGCGACTTGGTTCCCCAAATTTCGTTCTTCTATGTTGAAGCGTTCGTTTCCAGTAACAGTTTGAATTTTTAGGTTTCACTCTGTTTTCTCCTATATTGATAGATGTATTTGGAACTCTAAATCCAACAGGGTTTGTGCTAGCTTCTTGAAACTTGACACAATAAAGTAGTTTCACGTTCTATCTCTATGTTTTGTTTCCTCTTGATGTAGCCCTAAGCAGTTACTGGCGAGAAACACTTTCATGGAAAGGGGTTGCCAAGCTTCCTAAAATTACGAATCTCCAGAAATCTCAGCAAATATTTTTTCACACAAACTGGATGATACTTTCAGGTAATGATCAGTACACTAAGGCGACTTGGTTCCCCAAATTTCGTTCTTCTATGTTGAAGCGTTCGTTTCCAGTAACAGTTTGAATTTTTAGGTTTCACTCTGTTTTCTCCTATATTGATACATGTATTTGGAACTCTAAATCCAACACGGTTTGTGCTAGCTTCTTGAAACTTGACACAATAAAGTACTTTCACGTTCTATCTCTATGTCTTGATTCCTCTTGATGTAGCCCTAAGCAGTGACTGGCGAGAAACACTTCCATGGAAAGGGGTTGCCAGGCTTCCCAAAACTACAAATCTCCAGAAATCTCAGCAAATATTTTTTCACCCAAACTGGATGATACTTTCAGGTAATGATCAGTACACTAAGATGACTTGGTTCCCCAAATTTCGTTCTTCTATGTTGAAGCGTTCGTTTCCAGTAACAGTTTGAATTTTTAGGTTTCACTCTGTTTTCTCCTATATTGATAGATGTATTTGGAACTCTAAATCCAACACGGTTTGTGCTAGGTTCTTGAAACTTGACACAATAAAGTACTTTCACGTTCTATCTCTATGTTTTGTTTCCTCTTGATGTAGCCTTAAGCAGTGACTGGCGAGAAACACTTTCATGGAAAGGGGTTGCCAAGCTTCCTAAAATTACGAATCTCCAGAAATCTCAGCAAATATTTTTTCACCCAAACTGGATGATACATTCAGGTAATGATCAGTACACTAAGGCGACTTGGTTCCCCAAATTTCGTTCTATATGTTGAACCGTTCGTTTCCAGTAACAGTTTGAATTTTTAGGTTTCACTCTGTTTTCTCCTATATTGATAGATGTATTTGGAACTCTAAATCCAACACGGTTTGTGCTAGGTTCTTGAAGCTTGACACAATAAAGTAGTTTCAAGTTCTATCTCTATGTTTTGTTTCCTCTTGATGTAGCCCTATGCAGTGACTGGCGAGAAACACTTTCATGGAAAGGGGTTGCCAAGCTTCCTAAAATTACGAATCTCCAGAAATCTCAGCAAATATTTTTTCAGACAAACTGGATGATACATTCAGGTAATGATCAGTACACTAAGGCGACTTGGTTCCCCAAATTTCGTTCTTCTATGTTGAAGCCTTCGTTTGCAGTAACACTTTGAATTTTTAGGTTTCACTCTGTTTTCTCCTATATTGATAGATGTATTTGGAACTCTAAATCCAACACGGTTTGTGCTAGGTTCTTGAAACTTGACACAATAAAGTAGTTTCACGTTCTATCTCTACGTTTTGTTTCCTCTTCATGTAGCCCTAAGCAGTAACTGGCGAGAAACACTTTCATGGAAAGGGGTGGCCAAGCTTCCTAAAATTACGAATCTCGAGAAATCTCAGCAAATATTTTTTCACCCAAACTGGATGATACTTTCAGGTAATGATCAGTACACTAAGGCGACTTGGTTCCCCAAATTTCGTTCTTCTATGTTGAAGCGTTCGTTTCCAGTAACAGTTTGAATTTTTAGGTTTCACTCTGTTTTCTCCTATATTGATAGATGTATTTGGAACTCTAAATCCAACAGGGTTTGTGCTAGCTTCTTGAAACTTGACACAATAAAGTAGTTTCACGTTCTATCTCTATGTTTTGTTTCCTCTTGATGTAGCCCTAAGCAGTTACTGGCGAGAAACACTTTCATGGAAAGGGGTTGCCAAGCTTCCTAAAATTACGAATCTCCAGAAATCTCAGCAAATATTTTTTCACACAAACTGGATGATACTTTCAGGTAATGATCAGTACACTAAGGCGACTTGGTTCCCCAAATTTCGTTCTTCTATGTTGAAGCGTTCGTTTCCAGTAACAGTTTGAATTTTTAGGTTTCACTCTGTTTTCTCCTATATTGATACATGTATTTGGAACTCTAAATCCAACAGGGTTTGTGCTAGCTTCTTGAAACTTGACACAATAAATTACTTTCACGTTCTATCTCTATGTCTTGATTCCTCTTGATGTAGCCCTAAGCAGTGACTGGCGAGAAACACTTCCATGGAAAGGGGTTGCCAGGCTTCCCAAAACTACAAATCTCCAGAAATCTCAGCAAATATTTTTTCACCCAAACTGGATGATACTTTCAGGTAATGATCAGTACACTAAGGTGACTTGGTTCCCCAAATTTCGTTCTTCTATGTTGAAGCGTTCGTTTCCAGTAACAGTTTGAATTTTTAGGTTTCACTCTGTTTTCTCCTATATTGATAGATGTATTTGGAACTCTAAATCCAACACGGTTTGTGCTAGGTTCTTGAAACTTGACACAATAAAGTAGTTTCACGTTCTATCTCTACGTTTTGTTTCCTCTTCATGTAGCCCTAAGCAGTAACTGGCGAGAAACACTTTCATGGAAAGGGGTGGCCAAGCTTCCTAAAATTACGAATCTCGAGAAATCTCAGCAAATATTTTTTCACCCAAACTGGATGATACTTTCAGGTAATGATCAGTACACTAAGGCGACTTGGTTCCCCAAATTTCGTTCTTCTATGTTGAAGCGTTCGTTTCCAGTAACAGTTTGAATTTTTAGGTTTCACTCTGTTTTCTCCTATATTGATAGATGTATTTGGAACTCTAAATCCAACAGGGTTTGTGCTAGCTTCTTGAAACTTGACACAATAAAGTAGTTTCACGTTCTATCTCTATGTTTTGTTTCCTCTTGATGTAGCCCTAAGCAGTTACTGGCGAGAAACACTTTCATGGAAAGGGGTTGCCAAGCTTCCTAAAATTACGAATCTCCAGAAATCTCAGCAAATATTTTTTCACACAAACTGGATGATACTTTCAGGTAATGATCAGTACACTAAGGCGACTTGGTTCCCCAAATTTCGTTCTTCTATGTTGAAGCGTTCGTTTCCAGTAACAGTTTGAATTTTTAGGTTTCACTCTGTTTTCTCCTATATTGATAGATGTATTTGGAACTCTAAATCCAACACGGTTTGTGCTAGGTTCTTGAAGCTTGACACAATAAAGTAGTTTCAAGTTCTATCTCTATGTTTTGTTTCCTCTTGATGTAGCCTTAAGCAGTGACTGGCGAGAAACACTTTCATGGAAAGGGGTTGCCAAGCTTCCTAAAATTACGAATCTCCAGAAATCTCAGCAAATATTTTTTCACCCAAACTGGATGATACATTCAGGTAATGATCAGTACACTAAGGCGACTTGGTTCCCCAAATTTCGTTCTATATGTTGAACCGTTCGTTTCCAGTAACAGTTTGAATTTTTAGGTTTCACTCTGTTTTCTCCTATATTGATAGATGTATTTGGAACTCTAAATCCAACACGGTTTGTGCTAGGTTCTTGAAGCTTGACACAATAAAGTAGTTTCAAGTTCTATCTCTATGTTTTGTTTCCTCTTGATGTAGCCCTATGCAGTGACTGGCGAGAAACACTTTCATGGAAAGGGGTTGCCAAGCTTCCTAAAATTACGAATCTCCAGAAATCTCAGCAAATATTTTTTCAGACAAACTGGATGATACATTCAGGTAATGATCAGTACACTAAGGCGACTTGGTTCCCCAAATTTCGTTCTTCTATGTTGAAGCGTTCGTTTGCAGTAACACTTTGAATTTTTAGGTTTCACTCTGTTTTCTCCTATATTGATAGATGTATTTGGAACTCTAAATCCAACACGGTTTGTGCTAGGTTCTTGAAACTTGACACAATAAAGTAGTTTCACGTTCTATCTCTACGTTTTGTTTCCTCTTCATGTAGCCCTAAGCAGTAACTGGCGAGAAACACTTTCATGGAAAGGGGTGGCCAAGCTTCCTAAAATTACGAATCTCGAGAAATCTCAGCAAATATTTTTTCACCCAAACTGGATGATACTTTCAGGTAATGATCAGTACACTAAGGCGACTTGGTTCCCCAAATTTCGTTCTTCTATGTTGAAGCGTTCGTTTCCAGTAACAGTTTGAATTTTTAGGTTTCACTCTGTTTTCTCCTATATTGATAGATGTATTTGGAACTCTAAATCCAACAGGGTTTGTGCTAGCTTCTTGAAACTTGACACAATAAAGTAGTTTCACGTTCTATCTCTATGTTTTGTTTCCTCTTGATGTAGCCCTAAGCAGTTACTGGCGAGAAACACTTTCATGGAAAGGGGTTGCCAAGCTTCCTAAAATTACGAATCTCCAGAAATCTCAGCAAATATTTTTTCACACAAACTGGATGATACTTTCAGGTAATGATCAGTACACTAAGGCGACTTGGTTCCCCAAATTTCGTTCTTCTATGTTGAAGCGTTCGTTTCCAGTAACAGTTTGAATTTTTAGGTTTCACTCTGTTTTCTCCTATATTGATACATGTATTTGGAACTCTAAATCCAACAGGGTTTGTGCTAGCTTCTTGAAACTTGACACAATAAAGTACTTTCACGTTCTATCTCTATGTCTTGATTCCTCTTGATGTAGCCCTAAGCAGTGACTGGCGAGAAACACTTCCATGGAAAGGGGTTGCCAGGCTTCCCAAAACTACAAATCTCCAGAAATCTCAGCAAATATTTTTTCACCCAAACTGGATGATACTTTCAGGTAATGATCAGTACACTAAGGTGACTTGGTTCCCCAAATTTCGTTCTTCTATGTTGAAGCGTTCGTTTCCAGTAACAGTTTGAATTTTTAGGTTTCACTCTGTTTTCTCCTATATTGATAGATGTATTTGGAACTCTAAATCCAACACGGTTTGTGCTAGCTTCTGGAAACTTGACACAATAAAGTAGTTCCACGTTCTATCTCTATGTTTTGTTTCCTCTTGATGGAGCCCTAAGCAGTGACTGGCGAGAAACACTTTCATGAAAAGGGGTTGCCAAGCTTCCTAAAATTACGAATCTCCAGAAATCTCAGCAAATATTTTTTTCACCCAAACTGGATGATACTTTCAGGTAATGATCAGTACACTAAGACGACTTGGTTCTCCAAATTTCATTTTATATGTTGAACCGTTCGTTTCCAGTAACAGTTTGAATTTTTAGGTTTCACTCTGTTTTCTCCTATATTGATAGATGTATTTGGAACTCTAAATCCAACACGGTTTGTGCTAGCTTTTTGAAACTTGACACAATAAAGTAGTTTCACGTTCTATCTCTATGTTTTGTTTCCTCTTGATGTAGCCTTAAGCAGTGACTGGCGAGAAACACATTCATGGAAAGGGGTTGCCAAGGTTCCCAAAATTACGAATCTCCAGAAATCTCAGCAAATATTTTTTCACCCAAACTGGATGATACATTCAGGTAATGATCAGTACACTAAGGCGACTTGGTTCCCCAAATTTCGTTCTTCTATGTTGAAGCGTTCGTTTCCAGTAACAGTTTGAATTTTTAGGTTTCACTCTGTTTTCTCCTATATTGATAGATGTATTTGGAACTCTAAATCCAACACGGTTTGTGCTAGGTTCTTGAAGCTTGACACAATAAAGTAGTTTCAAGTTCTATCTCTATGTTTTGTTTCCTCTTGATGTAGCCTTAAGCAGTGACTGGCGAGAAACACTTTCATGGAAAAGGGTTGCCAAGCTTCCTAAAATTACGAATCTCCAAAAATCTCAGCAAATATTTTTTCACCCAAACTGGATGATACTTTCAGGTAATGATCAGTACACTAAGGCGACTTGGTTCCCCAAATTTCGTTCTTCTATGTTGAAGCGTTCGTTTCCAGTAACAGTTTGAATTTTTAGGTTTCACTCTGTTTTCTCCTATATTGATAGATGTATTTGGAACTCTAAATCCAACAGGGTTTGTGCTAGCTTCTTGAAACTTGACACAATAAAGTAGTTTCAAGTTCTATCTCTACGTTTTGTTTCCTCTTGATGTAGCCCTAAGCAGTTACTGGCGAGAAACACTTTCATGGAAAGGGGTTGCCAAGCTTCCTAAAATTACGAATCTCCATAAATCTCAGCAAATATTTTTTCACCGAAACTGGATGATACTTTCAGGTAATGATCAGTACACTAAGGCAACTTGGTTCCCCAAATTTCGTTCTTCTATGTTGAAGCGTTCGTTTCCAGTAACAGTTTGAATTTTTAGGTTTCACTCTGTTTTCTCCTATATTGATAGATGTATTTGGAACTCTAAATCCAACACGGTTTGTGCTAGCTTCTTGAAACTTGACACAATAAAGTAGTTTCACGTTCTATCTCTATTTTTTCATTCCTCTTGATGTAGCCCTAGCAGTGACTGGCGAGAAACACTTTCATGGAAAGGGGTTGCCAGGCTTCCCAAAATTACGAATCTCCAGAAATCTCAGCAAATATTTTTTCACCCAAACTGGATGATACTTTCAGGTAATGATCAGTACACTAAGGCGACTTGGTTCCCCAAATTTCGTTCTTCTATGTTGAAGCGTTCGTTTCCAGTAACAGTTTGAATTTTTAGGTTTCACTCTGTTTTCTCCTATATTGATAGATGTATTTGGAACTCTAAATCCAACACGGTTTGTGCTAGCTTCTTGAAACATGACAGAATAAAGTAGTTTCACGTTTTATCTCTATGTTTTGTTTCCTCTTGATGTAGCTCAATGCAGTGACTGGCGAGAAACACTTTCATGGAAAGGGGTTGCCAGGCTTCCCAAAATTACGAATCTCCAGAAATCTCAGCAAATATTTTTTCACCCAAACTGGATGATACTTTCAGGTAATGATCAGTACACTAAGGCGACTTGGTTCCCCAAATTTCGTTCTTCTATGTTGAAGCGTTCGTTTCCAGTAACAGTTTGAATTTTTAGGTTTCACTCTGTTTTCTCCTATATTGATAGATGTATTTGGAACTCTAAATCCAACACGGTTTGTGCTAGGTTCTTGAAGCTTGACACAATAAAGTAGTTTCACGTTCTATGTCTATGTTTTGTTTCCTCTTGATGTAGCCTTAAGCAGTGACTGGCGAGAAACACTTTCATGGAAAAGGGTTGCCAAGCTTCCTAAAATTACGAATCTCCAGAAATCTCAGCAAATATTTTTTCACCCAAACTGGATGATACTTTCAGGTAATGATCAGTACACTAAGGCGACTTGGTTCCCCAAATTTCGTTCTTCTATGTTGAAGCGTTCGTTTCCAGTAACAGTTTGAATTTTTAGGTTTCACTCTGTTTTCTCCTATATTGATAGATGTATTTGGAACTCTAAATCCAACAGGGTTTGTGCTAGCTTCTTGAAACTTGACACAATAAAGTAGTTTCAAGTTCTATCTCTACGTTTTGTTTCCTCTTGATGTAGCCCTAAGCAGTTACTGGCGAGAAACACTTTCATGGAAAGGGGTTGCCAAGCTTCCTAAAATTACGAATCTCCAGAAATCTCAGCAAATATTTTTTCACCGAAACTGGATGATACTTTCAGGTAATGATCAGTACACTAAGGCAACTTGGTTCCCCAAATTTCGTTCTTCTATGTTGAAGCGTTCGTTTCCAGTAACAGTTTGAATTTTTAGGTTTCACTCTGTTTTCTCCTATATTGATAGATGTGTTTGGAACTCTAAATCCAACACGGTTTGTGCTAGGTTCTTGAAACTTGACACAAGAAAGTAGTTTCACGTTCTATCTCTACGTTTTGTTTCCTCTTGATGTAGCCTTAAGCCGTGACTGGCGAGAAACACTTTCATGGAAAGGGGTTGCCAAGTTTCCTAAAATTACGAATCTCCAGAAATCTCAGCAAATATTTTTTCACCGAAACTGGATGATACTTTCAGGTAATGATCAGTACACTAAGGCAACTTGGTTCCCCAAATTTCATTCTTCTATGTTGAAGCGTTCGTTTCCAGTAACAGTTTGAATTTTTAGGTTTCACTCTGTTTTCTCCTATATTGATAGATGTATTTGGAACTCTAAATCCAACACGGTTTGTGCTAGCTTCTTGAAACTTGACACAATAAAGTAGTTCCACGTTCTATCTCTATGTTTTGTTTCCTCTTGATGGAGCCCTATGCAGTGACTGGCGAGAAACACTTTCATGGAAAGGGGTTGCCAAGCTTCGTAAAATTACGAATCTCCAGAAATCTCAGCAAATATTTTTTCACCCAAACTGGATGATACTTTCAGGTAATGATCAGTACACTAAGGCGACTTGGTTCCCCAAATTTCGTTCTTCTATGTTGAAGCGTTCGTTTGCAGTAACACTTTGAATTTTTAGGTTTCACTCTGTTTTCTCCTATATTGATAGATGTATTTGGAACTCTAAATCCAACACGGTTTGTGCTAGCTTCTTGAAACTTGACACAATAAAGTAGTTTCACGTTCTATCTCTATTTTTTCATTCCTCTTGATGTAGCCCTAGCAGTGACTGGCGAGAAACACTTTCATGGAAAGGGGTTGCCAGGCTTCCCAAAATTACGAATCTCCAGAAATCTCAGCAAATATTTTTTCACCCAAACTGGATGATACTTTCAGGTAATGATCAGTACACTAAGGCGACTTGGTTCCCCAAATTTCGTTCTTCTATGTTGAAGCGTTCGTTTCCAGTAACAGTTTGAATTTTTAGGTTTCACTCTGTTTTCTCCTATATTGATAGATGTATTTGGAACTCTAAATCCAACACGGTTTGTGCTAGCTTCTTGAAACATGACAGAATAAAGTAGTTTCACGTTTTATCTCTATGTTTTGTTTCCTCTTGATGTAGCTCAATGCAGTGACTGGCGAGAAACACTTTCATGGAAAGGGGTTGCCAGGCTTCCCAAAATTACGAATCTCCAGAAATCTCAGCAAATATTTTTTCACCCAAACTGGATGATACTTTCAGGTAATGATCAGTACACTAAGGCGACTTGGTTCCCCAAATTTCGTTCTTCTATGTTGAAGCGTTCGTTTCCAGTAACAGTTTGAATTTTTAGGTTTCACTCTGTTTTCTCCTATATTGATAGATGTATTTGGAACTCTAAATCCAACACGGTTTGTGCTAGGTTCTTGAAACTTGACACAATAAAGTAGTTTCACGTTCTATCTCTACGTTTTGTTTCCTCTTGATGTAGCCCTAAGCAGTAACTGGCGAGAAACACTTTCATGGAAAGGGGTTGCCAAGCTTCCTAAAATTACGAATCTCGAGAAATCTCAGCAAATATTTTTTCACCCAAACTGGATGATACTTTCAGGTAATGATCAGTACACTAAGGCGACTTGGTTCCCCAAATTTCGTTCTTCTATGTTGAAGCGTTCGTTTCCAGTAACAGTTTGAATTTTTAGGTTTCACTCTGTTTTCTCCTATATTGATACATGTATTTGGAACTCTAAATCCAATACGGTTTGTGCTAGCTTCTTGAAACTTGACACAATAAAGTACTTTCACGTTCTATCTCTATGTTTTGATTCCTCTTGATGTAGCCCTAAGCAGTGACTGGCGAGAAACACTTTCATGGAAAGGCGTTGCCAGGCTTCCCAAAATTACGAATCTCCAGAAATCTCAACAAATATTTTTTCACCGAAACTGGATGATACTTTCAGGTAATGATCAGTACACTAAGGCGACTTGGTTCCCCAAATTTCGTTCTTCTATGTTGAAGCGTTCGTTTCCAGTAACAGTTTGAATTTTTAGGTTTCACTCTGTTTTCTACTATATTGATAGATGTGTTTGCAACTCTAAATCCAACACGGTTTGTGCTAGCTTCTTGAAACTTGACACAATAAAGTAGTTTCACGTTCTATCTCTATGTTTTGTTTCCTCTTGATGTAGCGCTAAGCAGTGACTGGCGAGAAACACTTCCATGGAAAGGGGTTGCCAGGCTTCCCAAAACTACGAATCTCCAGAAATCTCAGCAAATATTTTTTCACCCAAACTGGATGATACTTTCAGGTAATGATCAGTACACTAAGGTGACTTGGTTCCCCAAATTTCGTTCTTCTATGTTGAAGCGTTCGTTTCCAGTAACAGTTTGAATTTTTAGGTTTCACTCTGTTTTCTCCTATATTGATAGATGTATTTGGAACTCTAAATCCAACACGGTTTGTGCTAGCTTCTGGAAACTTGACACAATAAAGTAGTTCCACGTTCTATCTCTATGTTTTGTTTCCTCTTGATGGAGCCCTAAGCAGTGACTGGCGAGAAACACTTTCATGAAAAGGGGTTGCCAAGCTTCCTAAAATTACGAACCTCCAGAAATCTCATCAAATATTTTTTCACCCAAACTGGATGATACTTTCAGGTAATGATCAGTACACTAAGACGACTTGGTTCCCCAAATTTCGTTTTATATGTTGAACCGTTCGTTTCCAGTAACAGTTTGAATTTTTAGGTTTCACTCTGTTTTCTCCTATATTGATTGATGTATTTGGAACTCTAAATCCAACACGGTTTGTGCTAGGTTCTTGAAACTTGACACAATAAAGTAGTTTCACGTTCTATCTCTATGTTTTGTTTCCTCTTGATGTAGCCTTAAGCAGTGACTGGCGAGAAACACTTTCATGGAAAGGGGTTGCCAAGCTTCCCAAAATTACGAATCTCCAGAAATCTCAGCAAATATTTTTTCACCCAAACTGGATGATAAATTCAGGTAATGGTCAGTACACTAAGGCGACTTGGTTCCCCAAATTTCGTTCTTCTATGTTGAAGCGTTCGTTTCCAGTAACAGTTTGAATTTTTAGGTTTCACTCTGTTTTCTCCTATATTGATAGATGTATTTGGAACTCTAAATCCAACACGGTTTGTGCTAGGTTCTTGAAGCTTGACACAATAAAGTAGTTGCACGTTCTATCTCTATGTTTTGTTTCCTCTTGATGTAGCCTTAAGCAGTGACTGGCGAGAAACACTTTCATGGAAAAGGGTTGCCAAGCTTCCTAAAATTACGAATCTCCAAAAATCTCAGCAAATATTTTTTCACCCAAACTGGATGATACTTTCAGGTAATGATCAGTACACTAAGGCGACTTGGTTCCCCAAATTTCGTTCTTCTATGTTGAAGCGTTCGTTTCCAGTAACAGTTTGAATTTTTAGGTTTCACTCTGTTTTCTCCTATATTGATAGATGTATTTGGAACTCTAAATCCAACAGGGTTTGTGCTAGCTTCTTGAAACTTGACACAATAAAGTAGTTTCAAGTTCTATCTCTACGTTTTGTTTCCTCTTCATGTAGCCCTAAGCAGTTACTGGCGAGAAACACTTTCATGGAAAGGGGTTGCCAAGCTTCCTAAAATTACGAATCTCCAGAAATCTCAGCAAATATTTTTTCACCGAAACTGGATGATACTTTCAGGTAATGATCAGTACACTAAGGCGACTTGGTTCCCCAAATTTCGTTCTTCTATGTTGAAGCGTTCGTTTCCAGTAACAGTTTGAATTTTTAGGTTTCACTCTGTTTTCTCCTATATTGATAGATGTGTTTGGAACTCTAAATCCAACACGGTTTGTGCTAGGTTCTTGAAACTTGACACAATAAAGTAGTTTCACGTTCTATCTCTACGTTTTGTTTCCTCTTGATGTAGCCTTAAACCGTGACTGGCGAGAAACACTTTCATGGAAAGGGGTTGCCAAGTTTCCTAAAATTACGAATCTCCAGAAATCTCAGCAAATATTTTTTCACCGAAACTGGATGATACTTTCAGGTAATGATAAGTACACTAAGGCGACTTGGTTCCCCAAATTTCGTTCTTCTATGTTGAAGCGTTCGTTTCCAGTAACAGTTTGAATTTTTAGGTTTCACTCTGTTTTCTTCTATATTGATAGATGTATTTGGAACTCTAAATCCAACACGGTTTGTGCTAGCTTCTTGAAACTTGACACAATAAAGTAGTTCCACGTTCTATCTCTATGTTTTGTTTCCTCTTGATGGAGCCCTATGCAGTGACTGGCGAGAAACACTTTCATGGAAAGGGGTTGCCAAGCTTCCTAAAATTACGAATCTCCAGAAATCTCAGCAAATATTTTTTCACCCAAACTGGATGATACTTTCAGGTAATGATCAGTACACTAAGACGACTTGGTTCCCCAAATTTCGTTCTATATGTTGAACCGTTCGTTTCCAGTAACAGTTTGAATTTTTAGGTTTCACTCTGTTTTCTCCTATATTGATAGATGTATTTGGAACTCTAAATCCAACACGGTTTGTGCTAGGTTCTTGAAACTTGACACAATAAAGGAGTTTCACGTTCTATCTCTATGTTTTGTTTCCTCTTGATGTAGCCTTAAGCAGTGACTGGCGAGAAACACTTTCATGGAAAGGGGTTGCCAAGCTTCCCAAAATTACGAATCTCCAGAAATCTCAGCAAATATTTTTTCACCCAAACTGGATGATACATTCAGGTAATGATCAGTACACTAAGGCGACTTGGTTCCCCAAATTTCGTTCTTCTATGTTGAAGCGTTCGTTTCCAGTAACAGTTTGAATTTTTAGGTTTCACTCTGTTTTCTTCTATATTGATAGATGTATTTGGAACTCTAAATCCAACACGGTTTGTGCTAGCTTCTTGAAACTTGACACAATAAAGTAGTTCCACGTTCTATCTCTATGTTTTGTTTCCTCTTGATGGAGCCCTATGCAGTGACTGGCGAGAAACACTTTCATGGAAAGGGGTTGCCAAGCTTCCTAAAATTACGAATCTCCAGAAATCTCAGCAAATATTTTTTCACCCAAACTGGATGATACTTTCAGGTAATGATCAGTACACTAAGACGACTTGGTTCCCCAAATTTCGTTCTATATGTTGAACCGTTCGTTTCCAGTAACAGTTTGAATTTTTAGGTTTCACTCTGTTTTCTCCTATATTGATAGATGTATTTGGAACTCTAAATCCAACACGGTTTGTGCTAGGTTCTTGAAACTTGACACAATAAAGGAGTTTCACGTTCTATCTCTATGTTTTGTTTCCTCTTGATGTAGCCTTAAGCAGTGACTGGCGAGAAACACTTTCATGGAAAGGGGTTGCCAAGCTTCCCAAAATTACGAATCTCCAGAAATCTCAGCAAATATTTTTTCACCCAAACTGGATGATACATTCAGGTAATGATCAGTACACTAAGGCGACTTGGTTCCCCAAATTTCGTTCTTCTATGTTGAAGCGTTCGTTTCCAGTAACAGTTTGAATTTTTAGGTTTCACTCTGTTTTCTCCTATATTGATAGATGTATTTGGAACTCTAAATCCAACAGGGTTTGTGCTAGCTTCTTGAAACTTGACACAATAAAGTAGTTTCAAGTTCTATCTCTACGTTTTGTTTCCTCTTCATGTAGCCCTAAGCAGTTACTGGCGAGAAACACTTTCATGGAAAGGGGTTGCCAAGCTTCCTAAAATTACGAATCTCCAGAAATCTCAGCAAATATTTTTTCACCGAAACTGGATGATACTTTCAGGTAATGATCAGTACACTAAGGCGACTTGGTTCCCCAAATTTCGTTCTTCTATGTTGAAGCGTTCGTTTCCAGTAACAGTTTGAATTTTTAGGTTTCACTCTGTTTTCTCCTATATTGATAGATGTGTTTGGAACTCTAAATCCAACACGGTTTGTGCTAGGTTCTTGAAACTTGACACAATAAAGTAGTTTCACGTTCTATCTCTACGTTTTGTTTCCTCTTGATGTAGCCTTAAACCGTGACTGGCGAGAAACACTTTCATGGAAAGGGGTTGCCAAGTTTCCTAAAATTACGAATCTCCAGAAATCTCAGCAAATATTTTTTCACCGAAACTGGATGATACTTTCAGGTAATGATAAGTACACTAAGGCGACTTGGTTCCCCAAATTTCGTTCTTCTATGTTGAAGCGTTCGTTTCCAGTAACAGTTTGAATTTTTAGGTTTCACTCTGTTTTCTTCTATATTGATAGATGTATTTGGAACTCTAAATCCAACACGGTTTGTGCTAGCTTCTTGAAACTTGACACAATAAAGTAGTTCCACGTTCTATCTCTATGTTTTGTTTCCTCTTGATGGAGCCCTATGCAGTGACTGGCGAGAAACACTTTCATGGAAAGGGGTTGCCAAGCTTCCTAAAATTACGAATCTCCAGAAATCTCAGCAAATATTTTTTCACCCAAACTGGATGATACTTTCAGGTAATGATCAGTACACTAAGACGACTTGGTTCCCCAAATTTCGTTCTATATGTTGAACCGTTCGTTTCCAGTAACAGTTTGAATTTTTAGGTTTCACTCTGTTTTCTCCTATATTGATAGATGTATTTGGAACTCTAAATCCAACACGGTTTGTGCTAGGTTCTTGAAACTTGACACAATAAAGGAGTTTCACGTTCTATCTCTATGTTTTGTTTCCTCTTGATGTAGCCTTAAGCAGTGACTGGCGAGAAACACTTTCATGGAAAGGGGTTGCCAAGCTTCCCAAAATTACGAATCTCCAGAAATCTCAGCAAATATTTTTTCACCCAAACTGGATGATACATTCAGGTAATGATCAGTACACTAAGGCGACTTGGTTCCCCAAATTTCGTTCTTCTATGTTGAAGCGTTCGTTTCCAGTAACAGTTTGAATTTTTAGGTTTCACTCTGTTTTCTCCTATATTGATAGATGTATTTGGAACTCTAAATCCAACACAGTTTGTGCTAGGTTCTTGAAACATGACACAATGAAGTAGTTTCACGTTCTATCTCTATGTTTTGTTTCCTCTTGATGTAGCCCTATGCAGTGACTGGCGAGAAACACTTTCATGGAAAGGGGTTGCCAAGCTTCCTAAAATTATGAATCTCCAGAAATCTCAGAAAATATTTTTTCACCCAAACTGGATGATACATTCAGGTAATGATCAGTACACTAAGGCAACTTGGTTCCCCAAATTTCGTTCTTCTATGTTGAAGCGTTCGTTTCCAGTAACACTTTGAATTTTTAGGTTTCACTCTGTTTTCTCCTATATTGATAGATGTATTTGGAACTCTAAATCCAACACGGTTTGTGCTAGGTTCTTGAAACTTGACACAATAAAGTAGTTTCACGTTCTATCTCTACGTTTTGTTTCCTCTTCATGTAGCCCTAAGCAGTAACTGGCGAGAAACACTTTCATGGAAAGGGGTTGCCAAGCTTCCTAAAATTACGAATCTCGAGAAATCTCAGCAAATATTTTTTCACCCAAACTGGATGATACATTCAGGTAATGATCAGTACACTAAGGCGACTTGGTTCCCCAAATTTCGTTCTTCTATGTTGAAGCGTTCGTTTCCAGTAACAGTTTGAATTTTTAGGTTTCACTCTGTTTTCTCCTATATTGATAGATGTATTTGGAACTCTAAATCCAACACGGTTTGTGCTAGGTTCTTGAAGCTTGACACAATAAAGTAGTTTCAAGTTCTATCTCTATGTTTTGTTTCCTCTTGATGTAGCCTTAAGCAGTGACTGGCGAGAAACACTTTCATGGAAAAGGGTTGCCAAGCTTCCTAAAATTACGAATCTCCAAAAATCTCAGCAAATATTTTTTCACCCAAACTGGATGATACTTTCAGGTAATGATCAGTACACTAAGGCGACTTGGTTCCCCAAATTTCGTTCTTCTATTTTGAAGCGTTCGTTTCCAGTAACAGTTTGAATTTTTAGGTTTCACTCTGTTTTCTCCTATATTGATAGATGTATTTGGAACTCTAAATCCAACAGGGTTTGTGCTAGCTTCTTGAAACTTGACACAATAAAGTAGTTTCAAGTTCTATCTCTACGTTTTGTTTCCTCTTGATGTAGCCCTAAGCAGTTACTGGCGAGAAACACTTTCATGGAAAGGGGTTGCCAAGCTTCCTAAAATTACGAATCTCCAGAAATCTCAGCAAATATTTTTTCACCAAAACTGGATGATACTTTCAGGTAATGATCAGTACACTAAGGCAACTTGGTTCCCCAAATTTCGTTCTTCTATGTTGAAGCGTTCGTTTCCAGTAACAGTTTGAATTTTTAGGTTTCACTCTGTTTTCTCCTATATTGATAGATGTATTTGGAACTCTAAATCCAACACGGTTTGTGCTAGCTTCTTGAAACTTGACACAATAAAGTAGTTTCACGTTCTATCTCTATTTTTTCATTCCTCTTGATGTAGCCCTAGCAGTGACTGGCGAGAAACACTTTCATGGAAAGGGGTTGCCAGGCTTCCCAAAATTACGAATCTCCAGAAATCTCAGCAAATATTTTTTCACCCAAACTGGATGATACTTTCAGGTAATGATCAGTACACTAAGGCGACTTGGTTCCCCAAATTTCGTTCTTCTATGTTGAAGCGTTCGTTTCCAGTAACAGTTTGAATTTTTAGGTTTCACTCTGTTTTCTCCTATATTGATAGATGTATTTGGAACTCTAAATCCAACACGGTTTGTGCTAGCTTCTTGAAACATGACAGAATAAAGTAGTTTCACGTTTTATCTCTATGTTTTGTTTCCTCTTGATGTAGCTCAATGCAGTGACTGGCGAGAAACACTTTCATGGAAAGGGGTTGCCAGGCTTCCCAAAATTACGAATCTCCAGAAATCTCAGCAAATATTTTTTCACCCAAACTGGATGATACTTTCAGGTAATGATCAGTACACTAAGGCGACTTGGTTCCCCAAATTTCGTTCTTCTATGTTGAAGCGTTCGTTTCCAGTAACAGTTTGAATTTTTAGGTTTCACTCTGTTTTCTCCTATATTGATAGATGTATTTGGAACTCTAAATCCAACACGGTTTGTGCTAGGTTCTTGAAGCTTGACACAATAAAGTAGTTTCACGTTCTATGTCTATGTTTTGTTTCCTCTTGATGTAGCCTTAAGCAGTGACTGGCGAGAAACACTTTCATGGAAAAGGGTTGCCAAGCTTCCTAAAATTACGAATCTCCAGAAATCTCAGCAAATATTTTTTCACCCAAACTGGATGATACTTTCAGGTAATGATCAGTACACTAAGGCGACTTGGTTCCCCAAATTTCGTTCTTCTATGTTGAAGCGTTCGTTTCCAGTAACAGTTTGAATTTTTAGGTTTCACTCTGTTTTCTCCTATATTGATAGATGTATTTGGAACTCTAAATCCAACAGGGTTTGTGCTAGCTTCTTGAAACTTGACACAATAAAGTAGTTTCAAGTTCTATCTCTACGTTTTGTTTCCTCTTGATGTAGCCCTAAGCAGTTACTGGCGAGAAACACTTTCATGGAAAGGGGTTGCCAAGCTTCCTAAAATTACGAATCTCCAGAAATCTCAGCAAATATTTTTTCACCGAAACTGGATGATACTTTCAGGTAATGATCAGTACACTAAGGCAACTTGGTTCCCCAAATTTCGTTCTTCTATGTTGAAGCGTTCGTTTCCAGTAACAGTTTGAATTTTTAGGTTTCACTCTGTTTTCTCCTATATTGATAGATGTGTTTGGAACTCTAAATCCAACACGGTTTGTGCTAGGTTCTTGAAACTTGACACAAGAAAGTAGTTTCACGTTCTATCTCTACGTTTTGTTTCCTCTTGATGTAGCCTTAAGCCGTGACTGGCGAGAAACACTTTCATGGAAAGGGGTTGCCAAGTTTCCTAAAATTACGAATCTCCAGAAATCTCAGCAAATATTTTTTCACCGAAACTGGATGATACTTTCAGGTAATGATCAGTACACTAAGGCAACTTGGTTCCCCAAATTTCATTCTTCTATGTTGAAGCGTTCGTTTCCAGTAACAGTTTGAATTTTTAGGTTTCACTCTGTTTTCTCCTATATTGATAGATGTATTTGGAACTCTAAATCCAACACGGTTTGTGCTAGCTTCTTGAAACTTGACACAATAAAGTAGTTCCACGTTCTATCTCTATGTTTTGTTTCCTCTTGATGGAGCCCTATGCAGTGACTGGCGAGAAACACTTTCATGGAAAGGGGTTGCCAAGCTTCCTAAAATTAAGAATCTCCAGAAATCTCAGCAAATATTTTTTCACCCAAACTGGATGATACTTTCAGGTAATGATCAGTACACTAAGGCGACTTGGTTCCCCAAATTTCGTTCTTCTATGTTGAAGCGTTCGTTTGCAGTAACACTTTGAATTTTTAGGTTTCACTCTGTTTTCTCCTATATTGATAGATGTATTTGGAACTCTAAATCCAACACGGTTTGTGCTAGCTTCTTGAAACTTGACACAATAAAGTAGTTTCACGTTCTATCTCTATTTTTTCATTCCTCTTGATGTAGCCCTAGCAGTGACTGGCGAGAAACACTTTCATGGAAAGGGGTTGCCAGGCTTCCCAAAATTACGAATCTCCAGAAATCTCAGCAAATATTTTTTCACCCAAACTGGATGATACTTTCAGGTAATGATCAGTACACTAAGGCGACTTGGTTCCCCAAATTTCGTTCTTCTATGTTGAAGCGTTCGTTTCCAGTAACAGTTTGAATTTTTAGGTTTCACTCTGTTTTCTCCTATATTGATAGATGTATTTGGAACTCTAAATCCAACACGGTTTGTGCTAGCTTCTTGAAACATGACAGAATAAAGTAGTTTCACGTTTTATCTCTATGTTTTGTTTCCTCTTGATGTAGCTCAATGCAGTGACTGGCGAGAAACACTTTCATGGAAAGGGGTTGCCAGGCTTCCCAAAATTACGAATCTCCAGAAATCTCAGCAAATATTTTTTCACCCAAACTGGATGATACTTTCAGGTAATGATCAGTACACTAAGGCGACTTGGTTCCCCAAATTTCGTTCTTCTATGTTGAAGCGTTCGTTTCCAGTAACAGTTTGAATTTTTAGGTTTCACTCTGTTTTCTCCTATATTGATAGATGTATTTGGAACTCTAAATCCAACACGGTTTGTGCTAGGTTCTTGAAACTTGACACAATAAAGTAGTTTCACGTTCTATCTCTACGTTTTGTTTCCTCTTGATGTAGCCCTAAGCAGTAACTGGCGAGAAACACTTTCATGGAAAGGGGTTGCCAAGCTTCCTAAAATTACGAATCTCGAGAAATCTCAGCAAATATTTTTTCACCCAAACTGGATGATACTTTCAGGTAATGATCAGTACACTAAGGCGACTTGGTTCCCCAAATTTCGTTCTTCTATGTTGAAGCGTTCGTTTCCAGTAACAGTTTGAATTTTTAGGTTTCACTCTGTTTTCTCCTATATTGATACATGTATTTGGAACTCTAAATCCAATACGGTTTGTGCTAGCTTCTTGAAACTTGACACAATAAAGTACTTTCACGTTCTATCTCTATGTTTTGATTCCTCTTGATGTAGCCCTAAGCAGTGACTGGCGAGAAACACTTTCATGGAAAGGCGTTGCCAGGCTTCCCAAAATTACGAATCTCCAGAAATCTCAACAAATATTTTTTCACCGAAACTGGATGATACTTTCAGGTAATGATCAGTACACTAAGGCGACTTGGTTCCCCAAATTTCGTTCTTCTATGTTGAAGCGTTCGTTTCCAGTAACAGTTTGAATTTTTAGGTTTCACTCTGTTTTCTACTATATTGATAGATGTGTTTGCAACTCTAAATCCAACACGGTTTGTGCTAGCTTCTTGAAACTTGACACAATAAAGTAGTTTCACGTTCTATCTCTATGTTTTGTTTCCTCTTGATGTAGCGCTAAGCAGTGACTGGCGAGAAACACTTCCATGGAAAGGGGTTGCCAGGCTTCCCAAAACTACGAATCTCCAGAAATCTCAGCAAATATTTTTTCACCCAAACTGGATGATACTTTCAGGTAATGATCAGTACACTAAGGTGACTTGGTTCCCCAAATTTCGTTCTTCTATGTTGAAGCGTTCGTTTCCAGTAACAGTTTGAATTTTTAGGTTTCACTCTGTTTTCTCCTATATTGATAGATGTATTTGGAACTCTAAATCCAACACGGTTTGTGCTAGCTTCTGGAAACTTGACACAATAAAGTAGTTCCACGTTCTATCTCTATGTTTTGTTTCCTCTTGATGGAGCCCTAAGCAGTGACTGGCGAGAAACACTTTCATGAAAAGGGGTTGCCAAGCTTCCTAAAATTACGAACCTCCAGAAATCTCATCAAATATTTTTTCACCCAAACTGGATGATACTTTCAGGTAATGATCAGTACACTAAGACGACTTGGTTCCCCAAATTTCGTTTTATATGTTGAACCGTTCGTTTCCAGTAACAGTTTGAATTTTTAGGTTTCACTCTGTTTTCTCCTATATTGATTGATGTATTTGGAACTCTAAATCCAACACGGTTTGTGCTAGGTTCTTGAAACTTGACACAATAAAGTAGTTTCACGTTCTATCTCTATGTTTTGTTTCCTCTTGATGTAGCCTTAAGCAGTGACTGGCGAGAAACACTTTCATGGAAAGGGGTTGCCAAGCTTCCCAAAATTACGAATCTCCAGAAATCTCAGCAAATATTTTTTCACCCAAACTGGATGATAAATTCAGGTAATGGTCAGTACACTAAGGCGACTTGGTTCCCCAAATTTCGTTCTTCTATGTTGAAGCGTTCGTTTCCAGTAACAGTTTGAATTTTTAGGTTTCACTCTGTTTTCTCCTATATTGATAGATGTATTTGGAACTCTAAATCCAACACGGTTTGTGCTAGGTTCTTGAAGCTTGACACAATAAAGTAGTTGCACGTTCTATCTCTATGTTTTGTTTCCTCTTGATGTAGCCTTAAGCAGTGACTGGCGAGAAACACTTTCATGGAAAAGGGTTGCCAAGCTTCCTAAAATTACGAATCTCCAAAAATCTCAGCAAATATTTTTTCACCCAAACTGGATGATACTTTCAGGTAATGATCAGTACACTAAGGCGACTTGGTTCCCCAAATTTCGTTCTTCTATGTTGAAGCGTTCGTTTCCAGTAACAGTTTGAATTTTTAGGTTTCACTCTGTTTTCTCCTATATTGATAGATGTATTTGGAACTCTAAATCCAACACGGTTTGTGCTAGCTTCTTGAAACTTGACACAATAAAGTAGTTCCACGTTCTATCTCTATGTTTTGTTTCCTCTTGATGGAGCCCTATGCAGTGACTGGCGAGAAACACTTTCATGGAAAGGGGTTGCCAAGCTTCCTAAAATTAAGAATCTCCAGAAATCTCAGCAAATATTTTTTCACCCAAACTGGATGATACTTTCAGGTAATGATCAGTACACTAAGGCGACTTGGTTCCCCAAATTTCGTTCTTCTATGTTGAAGCGTTCGTTTGCAGTAACACTTTGAATTTTTAGGTTTCACTCTGTTTTCTCCTATATTGATAGATGTATTTGGAACTCTAAATCCAACACGGTTTGTGCTAGCTTCTTGAAACTTGACACAATAAAGTAGTTTCACGTTCTATCTCTATTTTTTCATTCCTCTTGATGTAGCCCTAGCAGTGACTGGCGAGAAACACTTTCATGGAAAGGGGTTGCCAGGCTTCCCAAAATTACGAATCTCCAGAAATCTCAGCAAATATTTTTTCACCCAAACTGGATGATACTTTCAGGTAATGATCAGTACACTAAGGCGACTTGGTTCCCCAAATTTCGTTCTTCTATGTTGAAGCGTTCGTTTCCAGTAACAGTTTGAATTTTTAGGTTTCACTCTGTTTTCTCCTATATTGATAGATGTATTTGGAACTCTAAATCCAACACGGTTTGTGCTAGCTTCTTGAAACATGACAGAATAAAGTAGTTTCACGTTTTATCTCTATGTTTTGTTTCCTCTTGATGTAGCTCAATGCAGTGACTGGCGAGAAACACTTTCATGGAAAGGGGTTGCCAGGCTTCCCAAAATTACGAATCTCCAGAAATCTCAGCAAATATTTTTTCACCCAAACTGGATGATACTTTCAGGTAATGATCAGTACACTAAGGCGACTTGGTTCCCCAAATTTCGTTCTTCTATGTTGAAGCGTTCGTTTCCAGTAACAGTTTGAATTTTTAGGTTTCACTCTGTTTTCTCCTATATTGATAGATGTATTTGGAACTCTAAATCCAACACGGTTTGTGCTAGGTTCTTGAAACTTGACACAATAAAGTAGTTTCACGTTCTATCTCTACGTTTTGTTTCCTCTTGATGTAGCCCTAAGCAGTAACTGGCGAGAAACACTTTCATGGAAAGGGGTTGCCAAGCTTCCTAAAATTACGAATCTCGAGAAATCTCAGCAAATATTTTTTCACCCAAACTGGATGATACTTTCAGGTAATGATCAGTACACTAAGGCGACTTGGTTCCCCAAATTTCGTTCTTCTATGTTGAAGCGTTCGTTTCCAGTAACAGTTTGAATTTTTAGGTTTCACTCTGTTTTCTCCTATATTGATACATGTATTTGGAACTCTAAATCCAATACGGTTTGTGCTAGCTTCTTGAAACTTGACACAATAAAGTACTTTCACGTTCTATCTCTATGTTTTGATTCCTCTTGATGTAGCCCTAAGCAGTGACTGGCGAGAAACACTTTCATGGAAAGGCGTTGCCAGGCTTCCCAAAATTACGAATCTCCAGAAATCTCAACAAATATTTTTTCACCGAAACTGGATGATACTTTCAGGTAATGATCAGTACACTAAGGCGACTTGGTTCCCCAAATTTCGTTCTTCTATGTTGAAGCGTTCGTTTCCAGTAACAGTTTGAATTTTTAGGTTTCACTCTGTTTTCTCCTATATTGATAGATGTGTTTGCAACTCTAAATCCAACACGGTTTGTGCTAGCTTCTTGAAACTTGACACAATAAAGTAGTTTCACGTTCTATCTCTATGTTTTGTTTCCTCTTGATGTAGCGCTAAGCAGTGACTGGCGAGAAACACTTCCATGGAAAGGGGTTGCCAGGCTTCCCAAAACTACGAATCTCCAGAAATCTCAGCAAATATTTTTTCACCCAAACTGGATGATACTTTCAGGTAATGATCAGTACACTAAGGTGACTTGGTTCCCCAAATTTCGTTCTTCTATGTTGAAGCGTTCGTTTCCAGTAACAGTTTGAATTTTTAGGTTTCACTCTGTTTTCTCCTATATTGATAGATGTATTTGGAACTCTAAATCCAACACGGTTTGTGCTAGCTTCTGGAAACTTGACACAATAAAGTAGTTCCACGTTCTATCTCTATGTTTTGTTTCCTCTTGATGGAGCCCTAAGCAGTGACTGGCGAGAAACACTTTCATGAAAAGGGGTTGCCAAGCTTCCTAAAATTACGAACCTCCAGAAATCTCATCAAATATTTTTTCACCCAAACTGGATGATACTTTCAGGTAATGATCAGTACACTAAGACGACTTGGTTCCCCAAATTTCGTTTTATATGTTGAACCGTTCGTTTCCAGTAACAGTTTGAATTTTTAGGTTTCACTCTGTTTTCTCCTATATTGATTGATGTATTTGGAACTCTAAATCCAACACGGTTTGTGCTAGGTTCTTGAAACTTGACACAATAAAGTAGTTTCACGTTCTATCTCTATGTTTTGTTTCCTCTTGATGTAGCCTTAAGCAGTGACTGGCGAGAAACACTTTCATGGAAAGGGGTTGACATGCTTCCCAAAATTACGAATCTCCAGAAATCTCAGCAAATATTTTTTCACCCAAACTGGATGATACTTTCAGGTAATGATCAGTACACTAAGGCGACTTGGTTCCCCAAATTTCGTTCTTCTATGTTGAAGCGTTCGTTTCCAGTAACAGTTTGAATTTTTAGGTTTCACTCTGTTTTCTCCTATAATGATAGATGTATTTGGAACTCTAAATCCAACATGGTTTGTGCTAGGTTCTTGAAGCTTGACACAATAAAGTAGTTTCACGTTCTATGTCTATGTTTTGTTTCCTCTTGATGTAGCCTTAAGCAGTGACTGGCGAGAAACACTTTCATGGAAAAGGGTTGCCAAGCTTCCTAAAATTACGAATCTCCAGAAATCTCAGCAAATATTTTTTCACCCAAACTGGATGATACTTTCAGGTAATGATCAGTACACTAAGGCGACTTGGTTCCCCAAATTTCGTTCTTCTATGTTGAAGCGTTCGTTTCCAGTAACAGTTTGAATTTTTAGGTTTCACTCTGTTTTCTCCTATATTGATAGATGTATTTGGAACTCTAAATCCAACACGGTTTGTGCTAGCTTCTTGAAACTTGAAACAATAAAGTAGTTTCAAGTTCTATCTCTATTTTTTGATTCCTCTTGATGTAGCCCTAGCAGTGACTGGCGAGAAACACTTTCATGGAAAGGGGTTGCCAGGCTTCCCAAAATTACGAATCTCCAGAAATCTCATCAAATATTTTTTCACCCAAACTGGATGATACTTTCAGGTAATGATCAGTACACTAAGGCGACTTGGTTCCCCAAATTTCGTTCTTCTATGTTGAAGCGTTCGTTTCCAGTAACAGTTTGAATTTTTAGGTTTCACTCTGTTTTCTCCTATATTGATAGATGTATTTGGAACTCTAAATCCAACACGGTTTGTGCTAGCTTCTTGAAACTTGACACAATAAAGTAGTTTCATGTTCTATCTCTATGTTTTGTTTCCTCTTGATGTAGCCTTAAGCCATGACTGGCGAGAAACACTTTCATGGAAAGGGGTTGCCAAGTTTCCTAAAATTACGAATCTCCAGAAATCTCAGCAAATATTTTTTCACCGAAACTGGATGATACTTTCAGGTAATGATCAGTACACTAAGGCGACTTGGTTCCCCAAATTTCGTTCTTCTATGTTGAAGCGTTCGTTTCCAGTAACAGTTTGAATTTTTAGGTTTCACTCTGTTTTCTTCTATATTGATAGATGTATTTGGAACTCTAAATCCAACACGGTTTTTGCTAGCTTCTTGAAACTTGACACAATAAAGTAGTTCCACGTTCTATCTCTATGTTTTGTTTCCTCTTGATGGAGCCCTATGCAGTGACTGGCGAAAAACACTTTCATGGAAAGGGGTTGCCAAGCTTCCTAAAATTACGAATCTCCAGAAATCTCAGCAAATATTTTTTCACCCAAACTGGATGATACTTTCAGGTAATGATCAGTACACTAAGACGACTTGGTTCCCCAAATTTCGTTCTATATGTTGAACCGTTCGTTTCCAGTAACAGTTTGAATTTTTAGGTTTCACTCTGTTTTCTCCTATATTGATAGATGTATTTGGAACTCTAAATCCAACACGGTTTGTGCTAGGTTCTTGAAACTTGACACAATAAAGTAGTTTCACGTTCTATCTCTATGTTTTGTTTCCTCTTGATGTAGCCTTAAGCAGTGACTGGCGAGAAACACTTTCATGGAAAGGGGTTGCCAAGCTTCCTAAAATTACGAATCTCCAGAAATCTCAGCAAATATTTTTTCACCCAAACTGGATGATACATTCAGGTAATGATCAGTACACTAAGGCGACTTGGTTCCCCAAATTTCGTTCTTCTATGTTGAAGCGTACGTTTCCAGTAACACTTTGAATTTTTAGGTTTCACTCTGTTTTCTCCTATATTGATAGATGTATTTGGAACTCTAAATCCAACACGGTTTGTGCTAGGTTCTTGAAACTTGACACAATAAAGTAGTTTCACGTTCTATCTCTACGTTTTGTTTCCTCTTGATGTAGCCCTAAGCAGTAACTGGCGAGAAACACTTTCTTGGAAAGGGGTTGCCAAGCTTCCTAAAATTACGAATCTCGAGAAATCTCAGCAAATATTTTTTCACCCAAACTGGATGATACTTTCAGGTAATGATCAGTACACTAAGGCGACTTGGTTCCCCAAATTTCGTTCTTCTATGTTGAAGCGTTCGTTTGCAGTAACACTTTGAATTTTTAGGTTTCACTCTGTTTTCTCCTATATTGATAGATGTATTTGGAACTCTAAATCCAACACGGTTTGTGCAGCTTCTTGAAACTTGACACAATAAAGTAGTTTCATGTTCTATCTCTATTTTTTGATTCCTCTTGATGTAGCCCTAGCAGTGACTGGCTAGAAACACTTTCATGGAAAGGGGTTGACAGGCTTCCCAAAATTACGAATCTCCAGAAATCTCAGCAAATATTTTTTCACCCAAACTGGATGATACTTTCAGGTAATGATCAGTACACTAAGGCGACTTGGTTCCCCAAATTTCGTTCTTCTATGTTGAAGCGTTCGTTTCCAGTAACAGTTTGAATTTTTAGGTTTCACTCTGTTTTCTCCTATATTGATAGATGTATTTGGAACTCTAAATCCAACACGGTTTGTGCTAGCTTCTTGAAACTTGACACAATAAAGTAGTTCCACGTTCTATCTCTATGTTTTGTTTCCTCTTGATGTAGCCCTATGCAGTGACTGGCGAGAAACACTTTCATGGAAAGGGGTTGCCAAGCTTCCTAAAATTACGAATCTCCAGAAATCTCAGCAAATATTTTTTCACCCAAACTGGATGATACTTTCAGGTAATGATCAGTACACTAAGGCGACTTGGTTCCCCAAATTTCGTTCTTCTATGTTGAAGCGTTCGTTTGCAGTAACACTTTGAATTTTTAGGTTTCACTCTGTTTTCTCCTATATTGATAGATGTATTTGGAACTCTAAATCCAACACGGTTTGTGCTAGCTTCTTGAAACATGACACAATAAAGTAGTTTCACGTTCTATCTCTATTTTTTGATTCCTCTTGATGTAGCCCTAGCAGTGACTGGCGAGAAACACTTTCATGGAAAGGGGTTGCCAGGCTTCCCAAAATTACGAATCTCCAGAAATCTCAGCAAATATTTTTTCACCCAAACTGGATGATACTTTCAGGTAATGATCAGAACACTAAGGCGACTTGGTTCCCCAAATTTCGTTCTTCTATGTTGAAGCGTTCGTTTCCAGTAACAGTTTGAATTTTTAGGTTTCACTGTTTTCTCCTGTATTGATAGATGTATTTGGAACTCTAAATCCAACACGGTTTGTGCTAGGTTCTTGAAACTTGACACAGTAAATTAGTTTCACGTTCTATCTCTACGTTTTGTTTCCTCTTGATGTAGCCCTAAGCAGTAACTGGCGAGAAACACTTTCATGGAAAGGGGTTTCCAAGCTTCCTACAATTACGAATCTCGAGAAATCTCAGCAAATATTTTTTCACCCAAACTGGATGATACTTTCAGGTAATGATCAGTACACTAAGGCGACTTGGTTCCCCAAATTTCGTTCTTCTATGTTGAAGCGTTCGTTTGCAGTAACAGTTTGAATTTTTAGGTTTCACTCTGTTTTCTCCTATATTGATAGATGTATTTGGAACTATAAATCCAACACGGTTTGTGCTAGCTTCTTGAAACTTGACACAATAAAGTAGTTTCACGTTCTATCTCTACGTTTTGTTTCCTCTTGATGTAGCCCTAAGCAGTAACTGCCGAGAAACACTTTCATGGAAAGGGGTTGCCAAGCTTCCTAAAATTACGAATCTCGAGAAATCTCAGCAAATATTTTTTCACCCAAACTGGATGATACTTTCAGGTAATGATCAGTACACTAAGGCGACTTGGTTCCCCAAATTTCGTTCTTCTATGTTGAAGCGTTCGTTTCCAGTAACACTTTGAATTTTTAGGTTTCACTCTGTTTTCTCCTATATTGATAGATGTATTTGGAACTCTAAATCCAACACGGTTTGTGCTAGCTTCTTGAAACATGACACAATAAAGTAGTTTCACGTTCTATGTCTATTTTTTGATTCCTCTTGATGTAGCCCTAGCAGTGACTGGCGAGAAACACTTTCATGGAAAGGGGTTGCCAGGCTTCCCAAAATTACGAATCTCCAGAAATCTCAGCAAATATTTTTTCACCCAAACTGGATGATACTTTCAGGTAATGATCAGAACACTAAGGCGACTTGGTTCCCCAAATTTCGTTCTTCTATGTTGAAGCGTTCGTTTCCAGTAACAGTTTGAATTTTTAGGTTTCACTCTGTTTTCTCCTATATTGATAGATGTATTTGGAACTCTAAATCCAACACGGTTTGTGCTAGCTTCTTGAAACTTGACACAATAAAGTAGTTTCACGTTCTATCTCTATGTTTTGTTTCCTCTTGATGTAGCCTTAAGCAGTGACTGGCTAGAAACACTTTCATGGAAAGGGGTTGCCAAGCTTCCTAAAATTACGAATCTCCAGAAATCTCAGCAAATATTTTTTCACCCAAACTGGATGATACTTTCAGGTAATGATCAGTACACTAAGGCGACTTGGTTCCCCAAATTTCGTTCTTCTATGTTGAAGCGTTCGTTTGCAGTAACACTTTGAATTTTTAGGTTTCACTCTGTTTTCTCCTATATTGATAGATGTATTTGGAACTCTAAATCCAACAGGGTTTGTGCTAGCTTCTTGAAACATGACACAATGAAGTAGTTTCACGTTCTATCTCTATGTTTTGTTTCCTCTTGATGTAGCACTATGCAGTGACTGGCGAGAAACACTTTCATGGAAAGGGGTTTCCAAGCTTCCTAAAATTACGAATCTCCAGAAATCTCAGCAAATATTTTTTCACCCAAACTGGATGATACTTTCAGGTAATGATCAGTACACTAAGGCGACTTGGTTCCCCAAATATCGTTCTTCTATGTTGAAGCGTTCGTTTGCAGTAACAATTTGAATTTTTAGGTTTCACTCTGTTTTCTCCTATATTGATAGATGTATTTGGAACTCTAAATCCAACACGGTTTGTGCTAGCTTCTTGAAACATGACACAATGAAGTAGTTTCTCGTTCTATCTCTATGTTTTGTTTCCTCTTGATGTAGCCCTATGCAGTGACTGGCGAGAAACACTTTCATGGAAAGGGGTTGCCAAGCTTCCTAAAATTACGAATCTCCAGAAATCTCAGCAAATATTTTTTCACCCAAACTGGATGATACATTCAGGTAATGATCAGTACACTAAGGTGACTTGGTTCCCCAAATTTCGTTCTTCTATGTTGAAGCGTTCGTTTCTAGTAACAGTTTGAATTTTTAGGTTTCACTCTGTTTTCTCCTATATTGATAGATGTATTTGGAACTCTAAATCCAACACGGTTTGTGCTAGGTTCTTGAAACTTGACACAATAAAGTAGTTTCACGTTCTATCTCTACGTTTTGTTTCCTCTTGATGTAGCCCTAAGCAGTAACTGGCGAGAAACACTTTCATGGAAAGGGGTTGCCAAGCTTCCTAAAATTACGAATCTCGAGAAATCTCAGCAAATATTTTTTCACCCAAACTGGATGATACTTTCAGGTAATGATCAGTACACTAAGGCGACTTGGTTCCCCAAATATCGTTCTTCTATGTTGAAGCGTTCGTTTGCAGTAACACTTTGAATTTTTAGGTTTCACTCTGTTTTCTCCTATATTGATAGATGTATTTGGAACTCTAAATCCAACAGGGTTTGTGCTAGCTTCTTGAAACTTGACACAATAAAGTAGTTTCACGTTCTATCTCTACGTTTTGTTTCCTCTTGATGTAGCCCTAAGCAGTTACTGGCGAGAAACACTTTCATGGGAAGGGGTTGCCAAGCTTCCTAAAATTACGAATCTCCAGAAATCTCAGCAAATATTTTTTCACCCAAACTGGATGATACTTTCAGGTAATGATCAGTACACTAAGGCGACTTGGTTCCCCAAATTTCGTTCTTCTATGTTGAAGCGTTCGTTTCCAGTAACAGTTTGAATTTTTAGGTTTCACTCTGTTTTCTCCTATATTGATAGATGTGTTTGGAACTCTAAATCCAACACGGTTTTTGCTAGCTTCTTGATACTTGACACAATAAAGTAGTTTCACGTTCTATCTCTATGTTTTGATTCCTCTTGATGTAGCCCTAAGCAGTGACTGGCGAGAAACACTTTCATGGAAAGGGGTTGCCAGGCTTCCCAAAATTACGAATCTCCAGAAATCTCAACAAATATTTTTTCACCGAAACTGGATGATACTTTCAGGTAATGATTAGTACACGAAGGCGATTTGGTTCCCCAAATTTCGTTCTTCTATGTTGAAGCGTTCGTTTCCAGTAACAGTTTGAATTTTTAGGTTTCACTCTGTTTTCTCCTATATTGATAGATGTGTTTGGAACTCTAAATCCAACACGGTTTGTGCTAGCTTCTTGAAACTTGACACAATAAAGTAGTTTCACGTTCTATTTCTATTTTTTGATTCCTCTTGATGTAGCCCTAGCAGTGACTGGCGAGAAACACTTTCATGGAAAGGGGTTGCCAAGCTTCCTAAAATTACGAATCTCGAGAAATCTCAGCAAATATTTTTTCACCCAAACTGGATGATACTTTCAGGTAATGATCAGTACACTAAGGCGACTTGGTTCCCCAAATTTCGTTCTTCTATGTTGAAGCGTTCGTTTGCAGTAACACTTTGAATTTTTAGGTTTCACTCTGTTTTCTCCTATATTGATAGATGTATTTGGAACTCTAAATCTAACACGGTTTGTGCTAGCTTCTTGAAACATGACACAATAAAGTAGTTTCACGTTCTATCTCTATTTTTTGATTCCTCTTGATGTAGCCCTAGCAGTGACTGGCGGGAAACACTTTCATGGAAAGGGGTTGCCAGGCTTCCCAAAATTACGAATCTCCAGAAATCTCAGCAAATATTTTTTCACCCAAACTGGATGATACTTTCAGGTAATGATCAGTACACTAAGGCGACTTGGTTCCCCAAATTTCGTTCTTCTATGTTGAAGCGTTCGTTTCCAGTAACAGTTTGAATTTTTAGGTTTCACTCTGTCTTCTCCTATATTGATAGATGTATTTGGAACTCTAAATCCAACACGGTTTGTGCTAGGTTCTTGAAACTTGACACAATAAAGTAGTTTCACGTTCTATCTCTATGTTTTGTTTCCTCTTGATGTAGCCTTAAGCAGTGAGTGGCTAGAAACACTTTCATGGAAAGGGGTTGCCAAGCTTCCTAAAATTACGAATCTCCAGAAATCTCAGCAAATATTTTTTCACCCAAACTGGATGATACTTTCAGGTAATGATCAGTACACTAAGGCGACTTGGTTCCCCAAATTTCGTTCTTCTATGTTGAAGCGTACGTTTCCAGTAACATTTTGAATATTTAGGTTTCACTCTGTTTTCTCCTATATTGATAGATGTATTTCGAACTCTATATCCAACACGGATTGTGCTAGCTTCTTGAAACATGACACAATGAAATAGTTTCACGTTCTATCTCTATGTTTTGTTTCCTCTTGATGTATCCCAATGCAGTGACTGGCGAGAAACACTTTCATGGAAAGGGGTTGCCAGGCTTCCCAAAATTACGAATCTCCAGAAATCTCAGCAAATATTTTTTCACCCAAACTGGATGATACTTTCAGGTAATGATCAGTACACTAAGGCGACTTGGTTCCCCAAATTTCGTTCTTCTATGTTGAAGCGTTCGTTTCCAGTAACAGTTTGAATTTTTAGGTTTCACTGTTTTCTCCTATATTGATAGATGTATTTGGAACTCTAAATCCAACACGGTTTGTGCTAGGTTCTTGAAACTTGACACAATAAATTAGTTTCACGTTCTATCTCTACGTTTTGTTTCCTCTTGATGTAGCCCTAAGCAGTAACTGGCGAGAAACACTTTCATGGAAAGGGGTTGCCAAGCATCCTACAATTACGAATCTCGAGAAATCTCAGCAAATATTTTTTCACCCAAACTGGATGATACTTTCAGGTAATGATCAGTACACTAAGGTGACTTGGTTCCCCAAATTTCGTTCTTCTATGTTGAAGCGTTCGTTTCCAGTAACAGTTTGAATTTTTAGGTTTCACTCTGTTTTCTCCTATATTGATAGATATATTTGGAACTCTAAATCCAACACGGTTTGTGCTAGCTTCTTGAAACTTGACACAATAAATTAGTTTCACGTTCTATCTCTACGTTTTGTTTCCTCTTGATGTAGCCCTAAGCAGTTACTGGCGAGAAACACTTTCATGGAAAGGGGTTGCCAAGCTTCCTAAAATTACGAATCTCCAGAAATCTCAGCAAATATTTTTTCACCCAAACTGGATGATACTTTCAGGTAATGATCAGTACACTAAGGCGACTTGGTTCCCCAAATTTCGTTCTTCTATGTTGAAGTGTTCGTTTCCAGTAACAGTTTGAATTTTTAGGTTTCACTCTGTTTTCTCCTATATTGATAGATGTGTTTGGAACTCGAAATCCAACACGGTTTGTGCTAGCTTCTTGAAACTTGACACAATAAAGTACTTTCACGTTCTATCTCTATGTTTTGATTCCTCTTGATGTAGCCCTAAGCAGTGACTGGCGAGAAACACTTTCATGGAAAGGGGTTGCCAGGCTTCCCAAAATTACGAATCTCCAGAAATCTCAACAAATATTTTTTCACCGAAACTGGATGATACTTTCAGGTAATGATCAGTACACTAAGGCGATTTGGTTCCCCAAATTTCGTTCTTCTATGTTGAAGCGTTCGTTTCCAGTAACAGTTTGAATTTTTAGGTTTCACTCTGTTTTCTCCTATATTGATAGATGTGTTTGGAACTCTAAATCCAACACGGTTTGTTCTAGCTTCTTGAAACTTGACACAATAAAGTAGTTTCACGTTCTATCTCTATTTTTTGATTCCTCTTGATGTAGCCCTAGCAGTGACTGGCGAGAAACACTTTCATGGAAAGGGGTTGCCAAGCTTCCTAAAATTACGAATCTCGAGAAATCTCAGCAAATATTTTTTCACCCAAACTGGATGATACTTTCAGGTAATGATCAGTACACTAAGGCGACTTGGTTCCCCAAATTTCGTTCTTCTATGTTGAAGCGTTCGTTTCCAGTAACAGTTTGAATTTTTAGGTTTCACTCTGTTTTCTCCTATATTGATAGATGTATTTGGAACTCTAAATCCAACAAGGTTTGTGCTAGGTTCTTGAAACTTGACACAACAAATTAGTTTCACGTTCTATCTCTACGTTTTGTTTCCTCTTGATGTAGCCCTAAGCAGTAACTGGCGAGAAACACTTTCATGGAAAGGGGTTGCCAAGCTTCCTAAAATTACGAATCTCGAGAAATCTCATCAAATATTTTTTCACCCAAACTGGATGATACTTTCAGGTAATGATCAGTACACTAAGGCGACTTGGTTCCCCAAATATCGTTCTTCTATGTTGAAGCGTTCGTTTGCAGTAACACTTTGAATTTTTAGGTTTCACTCTGTTTTCTCCTATATTGATAGATGTATTTGGAACTCTAAATCCAACACGGTTTGTGCTAGCTTCTTGAAACATGACACAATAAAGTAGTTTCACGTTCTATCTCTATTTTTTGATTCCTCTTGATGTAGCCCTAGCAGTGACTGGCGAGAAACACTTTCATGGAAAGGGGTTGCCAGGCTTCCCAAAATTACGAATCTCCAGAAATCTCAGCAAATATTTTTTCACCCAAACTGGATGATACTTTCAGGTAATGATCAGTACACTAAGGCGACTTGGTTCCCCAAATTTCGTTCTTCTATGTTGAAGCGTTCGTTTCCAGTAACAGTTTGAATTTTTAGGTTTCACTCTGTTTTCTCCTATATTGATAGATGTATTTGGAACTCTAAATCCAACACGGTTTGTGCTAGCTTCTTGAAACATGACACAATGAAGTAGTTTCACGTTCTATCTCTATGTTTTGTTTCCTCTTGATGTAGCCCTATGCAGTGACTGGCGAGAAACACTTTCATGGAAAGGGGTTGCCAAGCTTCCTAAAATTACGAATCTCCAGAAATCTCAGCAAATATTTTTTCACTCAAACTGGATGATACATTCAGGTAAAGATCAGTACACTAAGGCGACTTGGTTCCCCAAATTTCGTTCTTCTATGTTGAAGCGTTCGTTTCCAGTAACAGTTTGAATTTTTAGGTTTCACTCTGTTTTCTCCTATATTGATAGATGTGTTTGGAACTCTAAATCCAACACAGTTTGTGCTAGCTTCTTGAAACTTGACACAATAAAGTACTTTCACGTTCTATCTCTATTTTTTGATTCCTCTTGATGTAGCCCTAAGCAGTGACTGGCGAGAAACACTTTCATGGAAAGGGGTTGCCAGGCTTCCCAAAATTACGAATCTCCAGAAATCTCAACAAATATTTTTTCACCGAAACTGGATGATACTTTCAGGTAATGATCAGTACACTAAGGCGATTTGGTTCCCCAAATTTCGTTCTTCTATGTTGAAGCGTTCGTTTCCAGTAACAGTTTGAATTTTTAGGTTTCACTCTGTTTTCTCCTATATTGATAGATGTGTTTGGAACTCTAAATCCAACACGGTTTGTTCTAGCTTCTTGAAACTTGACACAATAAAGTAGGTTCACGTTCTATCTCTATTTTTTGATTCATCTTGATGTAGCCCTAGCAGTGACTGGCGAGAAACACTTTCATGGAAAGGGGTTGCCAAGCTTCCTAAAATTACGAATCTCGAGAAATCTCAGCAAATATTTTTTCACCCAAACTGGATGATACTTTCAGGTAATGATCAGTACACTAAGGCGACTTGGTTCCCCAAATTTCGTTCTTCTATGTTGAAGCGTTCGTTTCCAGTAACAGTTTGAATTTTTAGGTTTCACTCTGTTTTCTCCTATATTGATAGATGTATTTGGAACTCTAAATCCAACTCGGTTTGTGCTAGCTTCTTGAAACATGACACAATGAAGTAGTTTCACGTTCTATCTCTATGTTTTGTTTCCTCTTGATGTAGCCCTATGCAGTGACTGGCGAGAAACACTTTCATGGAAAGCAGTTGCCAAGCTTCCTAAAATTACGAATCTCCAGAAATCTCAGCAAATATTTTTTGACCCAAACTGGATGATACTTTCAGGTAATGATCAGTACACTAAGGCGACTTGGTTCCCCAAATTTCGTTCTTCTATGTTGAAGCGTTCGTTTGCAGTAACACTTTGAATTTTTAGGTTTCACTCTGTTTTCTCCTATATTGATAGATGTATTTGGAACTCTAAATCCAACAGGGTTTGTGCTAGCTTCATGAAACTTGACACAATAAAGTAGTTTCACGTTCTATCTCTACGTTTTGTTTCCTCTTGATGTAGCCCTAAGCAGTTACTGGCGAGAAACACTTTCATGGAAAGGGGTTGCCAAGCTTCCTAAAATTACGAATCTCCAGAAATCTCAGCAAATATTTTTTCACCCAAACTGGATGATACTTTCAGGTAATGATCAGTACACTAAGGCGACTTGGTTCCCCAAATTTCGTTCTTCTATGTTGAAGCGTTCGTTTCCAGTAACAGTTTGAATTTTTAGGTTTCACTCTGTCTTCTCCTATATTGATAGATGTGTTTGGAACTCTAAATCCAACACGGTTTGTTCTAGCTTCTTGAAACTTGACACAATAAAGTAGTTTCACGTTCTATCTCTATTTTTTGATTCCTCTTGATGTAGCCCTAGCAGTGACTGGCGAGAAACACTTTCATGGAAAGGGGTTGCCAAGCTTCCTAAAATTACGAATCTCGAGAAATCTCAGCAAATATTTTTTCACCCAAACTGGATGATACTTTCAGGTAATGATCAGTACACTAAGGCGACTTGGTTCCCCAAATTTCGTTCTTCTATGTTGAAGCGTTCGTTTCCAGTAACAGTTTGAATTTTTAGGTTTCACTCTGTTTTCTCCTATATTGATAGATGTATTTGGAACTCTAAATCCAACACGGTTTGTGCTAGGTTCTTGAAACTTGACACAATAAATTAGTTTCACGTTCTATCTCTACGTTTTGTTTCCTCTTGATGTAGCCCTAAGCAGTAACTGGCGAGAAACACTTTCATGGAAAGGGGTTGCCAAGCTTCCTAAAATTACGAAAATCGAGAAATCTCAGCAAATATTTTTTCACCCAAACTGGATGATACTTTCAGGTAATGATCAGTACACTAAGGCGACTTGGTTCCCCAAATATCGTTCTTCTATGTTGAAGCGTTCGTTTGCAGTAACACTTTGAATTTTTAGGTTTCACTCTGTTTTCTCCTATATTGATAGATGTATTTGGAACTCTAAATCCAACACGGTTTGTGCTAGCTTCTTGAAACATGACACAATAAAGTAGTTTCACGTTCTATCTCTATTTTTTGATTCCTCTTTATGTAGCCCTAGCAGTGACTGGCGAGAAACACTTTCATGGAAAGGGGTTGCCAGGCTTCCCAAAATTACGAATCTCCAGAAATCTCAACAAATATTTTTTCACCGAAACTGGATGATACTTTCAGGTAATGATCAGTACACTAAGGCGATTTGGTTCCCCAAATTTCGTTCTACTATGTTGAAGCGTTCGTTTCCAGTAACAGTTTGAATTTTTAGGTTTCACTCTGTTTTCTCCTATATTGATAGATGTGTTTGGAACTCTAAATCCAACACGGTTTGTTCTAGCTTCTTGAAACTTGACACAATAAAGTAGTTTCACGTTCTATCTCTATTTTTTGATTCCTCTTGATGTAGCCCTAGCAGTGACTGGCGAGAAACACTTTCATGGAAAGGGGTTGCCAAGCTTCCTAAAATTACGAATCTCGAGAAATCTCAGCAAATATTTTTTCACCCAAACTGGATGATACTTTCAGGTAATGATCAGTACACTAAGGCGACTTGGTTCCCCAAATTTCGTTCTTCTATGTTGAAGCGTTCGTTTCCAGTAACAGTTTGAATTTTTAGGTTTCACTCTGTTTTCTCCTATATTGATAGATGTATTTGGAACTCTAAATCCAACACGGTTTGTGCTAGCTTCTTGAAACTTGACACAATAAAGTAGTTTCACGTTCTATCTCTATGTTTTGTTTCCTCTTGATGTAGCCTTAAGCAGTGACTGGCGAGAAACACTTTCATGGAAAGGGGTTGCCAAGCTTCCTAAAATTACGAATCTCCAGAAATCTCAGCAAATATTTTTTCACCCAAACTGGATGATACTTTCAGGTAATGATCAGTACACTAAGGTGACTTGGTTCCCCAAATTTCGTTCTTCTATGTTGAAGCATTCATTTCCAGTAACAGTTTGAATTTTTAGGTTTCACTCTGTTTTCTCCTATATTGATAGATGTATTTGGAACTCTAAATCCAACACCCTTTGTGCTAGCTTCTTGAAACATGACACAATGAAGTAGTTTCACGTTCTATCTCTATGTTTTGTTTCCTCTTGATGTAGCCCTATGCAGTGACTGGCGAGAAACACTTTCATGGAAAGGGGTTGCCAAGCTTCCTAAAATTACGAATCTCCAGAAATCTCAGCAAATATTTTTTCACCCAAACTGGATGATACTTTCAGGTATTGATCAGTACACTAAGGTGACTTGTTCCCCAAATTTCGTTCTTCTATGTTGAAGCGTTCGTTTCCAGTAACAGTTTGAATTTTTAGGTTTCACTCTGTTTTCTCCTATATTGATAGATGTATTTGGAACTCTAAATCCAACACGGTTTGTGCTAGCTTCTTGAAACATGACACAATGAAGTAGTTTCACGTTCTATCTCTATGTTTTGTTTCCTCTTGATGTAGCCCTATGCAGTGACTGGCGAGAAACACTTTCATGGAAAGGGGTTGCCAAGCTTCCTAAAATTACGAATCTCCAGAAATCTCAGCAAATATTTTTTCACCCAAACTGGATGATACATTCAGGTAATGATCAGTACACTAAGGTGACTTGGTTCCCCAAATTTCGTTCTTCTATGTTGAAGCGTTCGTTTCTAGTAACAGTTTGAATTTTTAGGTTTCACTCTGTTTTCTCCTATATGGATAGATGTATTTGGAACTCTAAATCCAACACGGTTTGTGCTAGGTTCTTGAAACTTGACACAATAAAGTAGTTTCACGTTCTATCTCTACGTTTTGTTTCCTCTTGATGTAGCCCTAAGCAGTAACTGGCGAGAAACACTTTCATGGAAAGGGGTTGCCAAGCTTCCTAAAATTACGAATCTCGAGAAATCTCAGCAAATATTTTTTCACCCAAACTGGATGATACTTTCAGGTAATGATCAGTACACTAAGGCGACTTGGTTCCCCAAATTTCGTTCTTCTATTTTGAAGCGTTCGTTTGCATTAACACTTTGAATTTTTAGGTTTCACTCTGTTTTCTCCTATATTGATAGATGTGTTTGGAACTCTAAATCCAACACGGTTTGTGCTAGCTTCTTGAAACTTGACACAATAAAGTACTTTCACGTTCTATCTCTATTTTTTGATTCCTCTTGATGTAGCCTTAAGCAGTGACTGGCGAGAAACACTTTCATGGAAAGGGGTTGCCAGGCTTCCCAAAATTACGAATCTCCAGAAATCTCAACAAATATTTTTTCACCGAAACTGGATGATACTTTCAGGTAATGATTAGTACACTAAGGCGATTTGGTTCCCTAATTTCGTTCTTCTATGTTGAAGCGTTCGTTTCCAGTAACAGTTTGAATTTTTAGGTTTCACTCTGTTTTCTCCTATATTGATAGATGTGTTTGGAACTCTAAATCCAACACGGTTTGTGCTAGCTTCTTGAAACTTGACACAATAAAGTAGTTTCACGTTCTATCTCTATTTTTTGATTCCTCTTGATGTAGCCCTAGCAGTGACTGGCGAGAAACACTTTCATGGAAAGGGGTTGCCAAGCTTCCTAAAATTACGAATCTCGAGAAATCTCAGCAAATATTTTTTCACCCAAACTGGATGATACTTTCAGGTAATGATCAGTACACTAAGGCGACTTGGTTCCCCAAATTTCGTTCTTCTATGTTGAAGCGTTCGTTTGCAGTAACACTTTGAATTTTTAGGTTTCACTCTGTTTTCTCCTATATTGATAGATGTATTTGGAACTCTAAATCCAACACGGTTTGTGCTAGCTTCTTGAAACATGACACAATAAAGTAGTTTCATGTTCTATCTCTATTTTTTGATTCCTCTTGATGTAGCCCTAGCAGTGACTGGCGGGAAACACTTTCATGGAAAGGGGTTGCCAGGCTTCCCAAAAATACGAATCTCCAGAAATCTCAGCAAATATTTTTTCACCCAAACTGGATGATACTTTCAGGTAATGATCAGTACACTAAGGCGACTTGGTTCCCCAAATTTCGTTCTTCTATGTTGAAGCGTTCGTTTCCAGTAACAGTTTGAATTTTTAGGTTTCACTCTGTCTTCTCCTATATTGATAGATGTATTTGGAACTCTAAATCCAACACGGTTTGTGCTAGGTTCTTGAAACTTGACACAATAAAGTAGTTTCACGTTCTATCTCTATGTTTTGTTTCCTCTTGATGTAGCCTTAAGCAGTGAGTGGCCAGAAACACTTTCATGGAAAGGGGTTGCCAAGCTTCCTAAAATTACGAATCTCCAGAAATCTCAGCAAATATTTTTTCACCCAAACTGGATGATACTTTCAGGTAATGATCAGTACACTAAGGCGACTTGGTTCCCCAAATTTCGTTCTTCTATGTTGAAGCGTACGTTTCCAGTAACATTTTGAATATTTAGGTTTCACTCTGTTTTCTCCTATATTGATAGATGTATTTCGAACTCTAAATCCAACACGGATTGTGCTAGCTTCTTGAAACATGACACAATGAAGTAGTTTCACGTTCTATCTCTATGTTTTGTTTCCTCTTGATGTAGCCCTATTCAGTGACTGGCGAGAAACACTTTCATGGAAAGGGGTTGCCAAGCTTCCTAAAATTACGAATCTCCAGAAATCTCAGCAAATATTTTTTCACCCAAACTGGATGATACTTTCAGGTAATGATCAGTACACTAAGGCGACTTGGTTCCCCAAATTTCGTTCTTCTATGTTGAAGCGTTCGTTTCCAGTAACAGTTTGAATTTTTAGGTTTCACTCTGTTTTCTCCTATATTGATAGATGTATTTGGAACTCTAAATCCAACACGGTTTGTGCTAGGTTCTTGAAACTTGACACAATAAATTAGTTTCACGTTCTATCTCTACGTTTTGTTTCCTCTTGATGTAGCCCTAAGCAGTAACTGGCGAGAAACACTTTCATGGAAAGGGGTTGCCAAGCTTCCTAAAATTACGAATCTCGAGAAATCTCAGTAAATATTTTTTCACCCAAACTGGATGATACTTTCAGGTAATGATCAGTACACTAAGGCGACTTGGTTCCCCAAATTTCGTTCTTCTATGTTGAAGCGTTCGTTTGCAGTAACACTTTGAATTTTTAGGTTTCACTCTGTTTTCTCCTATATTGATAGATGTATTTGGAACTCTAAATCCAACACGGTTTGTGCTAGCTTCTTGAAACATGACACAATAAAGTAGTTTCATGTTCTATCTCTATTTTTTGATTCCTCTTGATGTAGCCCTAGCAGTGACTGGCGGGAAACACTTTCATGGAAAGGGGTTGCCAGGCTTCCCAAAATTACGAATCTCCAGAAATCTCAGCAAATATTTTTTCACCCAAACTGGATGATACTTTCAGGTAATGATCAGTACACTAAGGCGACTTGGTTCCCCAAATTTCGTTCTTCTATGTTGAAGCGTTCGTTTCCAGTAACAGTTTGAATTTTTAGGTTTCACTCTGTCTTCTCCTATATTGATAGACGTATTTGGAACTCTAAATCCAACACGGTTTGTGCTAGGTTCTTGAAACTTGACACAATAAAGTAGTTTCACGTTCTATCTCTATGTTTTGTTTCCTCTTGATGTAGCCTTAAGCAGTGAGTGGCTAGAAACACTTTCATGGAAAGGGGTTGCCAAGCTTCCTAAAATTACGAATCTCCAGAAATCTCAGCAAATATTTTTTCACCCAAACTGGATGATACTTTCAGGTAATGATCAGTACACTAAGGCGACTTGGTTCCCCAAATTTCGTTCTTCTATGTTGAAGCGTACGTTTCCAGTAACATTTTGAATATTTAGGTTTCACTCTGTTTTCTCCTATATTGATAGATGTATTTCGAACTCTAAATCCAACACGGATTGTGCTAGCTTCTTGAAACATGACACAATGAAGTAGTTTCACGTTCTATCTCTATGTTTTGTTTCCTCTTGATGTAGCCCTATTCAGTGACTGGCGAGAAACACTTTCATGGAAAGGGGTTGCCAAGCTTCCTAAAATTACGAATCTCCAGAAATCTCAGCAAATATTTTTTCACCCAAACTGGATGATACTTTCAGGTAATGATCAGTACACTAAGGCGACTTGGTTCCCCAAATTTCGTTCTTCTATGTTGAAGCGTTCGTTTCCAGTAACAGTTTGAATTTTTAGGTTTCACTCTGTTTTCTCCTATATTGATAGATGTATTTGGAACTCTAAATCCAACACGGTTTGTGCTAGGTTCTTGAAACTTGACACAATAAATTAGTTTCACGTTCTATCTCTACGTTTTGTTTCCTCTTGATGTAGCCCTAAGCAGTAACTGGCGAGAAACACTTTCATGGAAAGGGGTTGCCAAGCTTCCTAAAATTACGAATCTCGAGAAATCTCAGTAAATATTTTTTCACCCAAACTGGATGATACTTTCAGGTAATGATCAGTACACTAAGGCGACTTGGTTCCCCAAATTTCGTTCTTCTATGTTGAAGCGTTCGTTTGCAGTAACACTTTGAATTTTTAGGTTTCACTCTGTTTTCTCCTATAATGATAGATGTATTTGGAACTCTAAATCCAATACGGTTTGTGCTAGCTTCTTGAAACATGACACAATAAAGTAGTTTCACGTTCTATCTCTATTTTTTGATTCCTCTTGATGTAGCCCTAGCAGTGACTGGCGAGAAACACTTTCATGGAAAGGGGTTGCCAGGCTTCCCAAAATTACGAATCTCCAGAAATCTCAGCAAATATTTTTTCACCCAAACTGGATGATACTTTCAGGTAATGATCAGTACACTAAGGCGACTTGGTTCCCCAAATTTCGTTCTTCTATGTTGAAGCGTTCGTTTCCAGTAACAGTTTGAATTTTTAGGTTTCACTCTGTTTTCTCCTATATTGATAGATGTATTTGGAACTCTAAATCCAACACGGTTTGTGCTAGCTTCTTGAAACTTGACACAATAAAGTAGTTTCACGTTCTATCTCTATGTTTTGTTTCCTCTTGATGTAGCCTTAAGCAGTTACTGGCGAGAAACACTTTAATGGAAAGGGGTTGCCAAGCTTCCTAAAATTACGAATCTCCAGAAATCTCAGCAAATATTTTTCCACCCAAACTGGATGATACTTTCAGGTAATGATCAGTACACTAAGGTGACTTGGTTCCCCAAATTTCGTTCTTCTATGTTGAAGCGTTCGTTTCCAGTAACAGTTTGAATTTTTAGGTTTCACTCTGTTTTCTCCTATATTGATAGATGTGTTTGGAACTCTAAATCCAACACGGTTTGTGCTAGCTTCTTGAAACTTGACACAATAAAGTAGTTTCACGTTCTATCTCTATTTTTTGATTCCTCTTGATGTAGCCCTAGCAGTGACTGGCGAGAAACACTTTCATGGAAAGGGGTTGCCAAGCTTCCTAAAATTACGAATCTCGAGAAATCTCAGCAAATATTTTTTCACCCAAACTGGATGATACTTTCAGGTAATGATCAGTACACTAAGGCGACTTGGTTCCCCAAATTTCGTTCTTCTATGTTGAAGCGTTCGTTTCCAGTAACAGTTTGAATTTTTAGGTTTCACTCTGTTTTCTCCTATATTGATAGATGTGTTTGGAACTCTAAATCCAACACGGTTTGTGCTAGCTTCTTGAAACTTGACACAATAAAGTAGTTTCACGTTCTATCTCTATTTTTTGATTCCTCTTGATGTAGCCCTAGCAGTGACTGGCGAGAAACACTTTCATGGAAAGGGGTTGCCAAGCTTCCTAAAATTACGAATCTCGAGAAATCTCAGCAAATATTTTTTCACCCAAACTGGATGATACTTTCAGGTAATGATCAGTACACTAAGGCGACTTGGTTCCCCAAATTTCGTTCTTCTATGTTGAAGCGTTCGTTTGCAGTAACACTTTGAATTTTTAGGTTTCACTCTGTTTTCTCCTATATTGATAGATGTATTTGGAACTCTAAATCCAACACGGTTTGTGCTAGCTTCTTGAAACATGACACAATAAAGTAGTTTCATGTTCTATCTCTATTTTTTGATTCCTCTTGATGTAGCCCTAGCAGTGACTGGCGGGAAACACTTTCATGGAAAGGGGTTGCCAGGCTTCCCAAAATTACGAATCTCCAGAAATCTCAGCAAATATTTTTTCACCCAAACTGGATGATACTTTCAGGTAATGATCAGTACACTAAGGCAACTTGGTTCCATAAATTTCGTTCTTCTATGTTGAAGCGTTCGTTTCCAGTAACAGTTTGAATTTTTAGGTTTCACTCTGTCTTCTCCTATATTGATAGATGTATTTGGAACTCTAAATCCAACACGGTTTGTGCTAGGTTCTTGAAACTTGACACAATAAAGTAGTTTCACGTTCTATCTCTATGTTTTGTTTCCTCTTGATGTAGCCTTAAGCAGTGAGTGGCTAGAAACACTTTCATGGAAAGGGGTTGCCAAGCTTCCTAAAATTACGAATCTCCAGAAATCTCAGCAAATATTTTTTCACCCAAACTGGATGATACTTTCAGGTAATGATCAGTACACTAAGGCGACTTGGTTCCCCAAATTTCGTTCTTCTATGTTGAAGCGTACGTTTCCAGTAACATTTTGAATATTTAGGTTTCACTCTGTTTTCTCCTATATTGATAGATGTATTTCGAACTCTAAATCCAACACGGATTGTGCTAGCTTCTTGAAACATGACACAATGAAGTAGTTTCACGTTCTATCTCTATGTTTTGTTTCCTCTTGATGTAGCCCTATTCAGTGACTGGCGAGAAACACTTTCATGGAAAGGGGTTGCCAAGCTTCCTAAAATTACGAATCTCCAGAAATCTCAGCAAATATTTTTTCACCCAAACTGGATGATACTTTCAGGTAATGATCAGTACACTAAGGCGACTTGGTTCCCCAAATTTCGTTCTTCTATGTTGAAGCGTTCGTTTCCAGTAACAGTTTGAATTTTTAGGTTTCACTCTGTTTTCTCCTATATTGATAGATGTATTTGGAACTCTAAATCCAACACGGTTTGTGCTAGGTTCTTGAAACTTGACACAATAAATTAGTTTCACGTTCTATCTCTACGTTTTGTTTCCTCTTGATGTAGCCCTAAGCAGTAACTGGCGAGAAACACTTTCATGGAAAGGGGTTGCCAACTTCCTAAAATTACGAATCTCCATAAATCTCAGCAAATATTTTTTCACCCAAACTGGATGATACTTTCAGGTAATGATCAGTACACTAAGGCGACTTGGTTCCCCAAATTTCGTTCTTCTATGTTGAAGCGTTCGTTTGCAGTAACACTTTGAATTTTTAGGTTTCACTCTGTTTTCTCCTATATTGATAGATGTATTTGGAACTCTAAATCCAACAGGGTTTGTGCTAGGTTCTTGAAACTTGACACAATAAAGTAGTTTCACGTTCTATCTCTACGTTTTGTTTCCTCTTGATTTAGCCCTAAGCAGTAACTGGCGAGAAACACTTTCATGGAAAGGGGTTGCCAAGCTTCCTAAAATTACGAATCTCGAGAAATCTCAGTAAATATTTTTTCACCCAAACTGGATGATACTTTCAGGTAATGATCAGTACACTAAGGCGACTTGGTTCCCCAAATTTCGTTCTTCTATGTTGAAGCGTTCGTTTGCAGTAACACTTTGAATTTTTAGGTTTCACTCTGTTTTCTCCTATATTGATAGATGTATTTGGAACTCTAAATCCAATACGGTTTGTGCTAGCTTCTTGAAACATGACACAATAAAGTAGTTTCACGTTCTATCTCTATTTTTTGATTCCTCTTGATGTAGCCCTAGCAGTGACTGGCGAGAAACACTTTCATGGAAAGGGGTTGCCAGGCTTCCCAAAATTACGAATCTCCAGAAATCTCAGCAAATATTTTTTCACCCAAACTGGATGATACTTTCAGGTAATGATCAGTACACTAAGGCGACTTGGTTCCCCAAATTTCGTTCTTCTATGTTGAAGCGTTCGTTTCCAGTAACAGTTTGAATTTTTAGGTTTCACTCTGTTTTCTCCTATATTGATAGATGTATTTGGAACTCTAAATCCAACACGGTTTGTGCTAGCTTCTTGAAACTTGACACAATAAAGTAGTTTCACGTTCTATCTCTATGTTTTGTTTCCTCTTGATGTAGCCTTAAGCAGTTACTGGCGAGAAACACTTTAATGGAAAGGGGTTGCCAAGCTTCCTAAAATTACGAATCTCCAGAAATCTCAGCAAATATTTTTCCACCCAAACTGGATGATACTTTCAGGTAATGATCAGTACACTAAGGTGACTTGGTTCCCCAAATTTCGTTCTTCTATGTTGAAGCGTTCGTTTCCAGTAACAGTTTGAATTTTTAGGTTTCACTCTGTTTTCTCCTATATTGATAGATGTGTTTGGAACTCTAAATCCAACACGGTTTGTGCTAGCTTCTTGAAACTTGACACAATAAAGTAGTTTCACGTTCTATCTCTATTTTTTGATTCCTCTTGATGTAGCCCTAGCAGTGACTGGCGAGAAACACTTTCATGGAAAGGGGTTGCCAAGCTTCCTAAAATTACGAATCTCGAGAAATCTCAGCAAATATTTTTTCACCAAACTGGATGATACTTTCAGGTAATGATCAGTACACTAAGGCGACTTGGTTCCCCAAATTTCGTTCTTCTATGTTGAAGCGTTCGTTTGCAGTAACACTTTGAATTTTTAGGTTTCACTCTGTTTTCTCCTATATTGATAGATGTATTTGGAACTCTAAATCCAACACGGTTTGTGCTAGCTTCTTGAAACATGACACAATAAAGTAGTTTCATGTTCTATCTCTATTTTTTGATTCCTCTTGATGTAGCCCTAGCAGTGACTGGCGGGAAACACTTTCATGGAAAGGGGTTGCCAGGCTTCCCAAAATTACGAATCTCCAGAAATCTCAGCAAATATTTTTTCACCCAAACTGGATGATACTTTCAGGTAATGATCAGTACACTAAGGCAACTTGGTTCCATAAATTTCGTTCTTCTATGTTGAAGCGTTCGTTTCCAGTAACAGTTTGAATTTTTAGGTTTCACTCTGTCTTCTCCTATATTGATAGATGTATTTGGAACTCTAAATCCAACACGGTTTGTGCTAGGTTCTTGAAACTTGACACAATAAAGTAGTTTCACGTTCTATCTCTATGTTTTGTTTCCTCTTGATGTAGCCTTAAGCAGTGAGTGGCTAGAAACACTTTCATGGAAAGGGGTTGCCAAGCTTCCTAAAATTACGAATCTCCAGAAATCTCAGCAAATATTTTTTCACCCAAACTGGATGATACTTTCAGGTAATGATCAGTACACTAAGGCGACTTGGTTCCCCAAATTTCGTTCTTCTATGTTGAAGCGTACGTTTCCAGTAACATTTTGAATATTTAGGTTTCACTCTGTTTTCTCCTCTATTGATAGATGTATTTCGAACTCTAAATCCAACACGGATTGTGCTAGCTTCTTGAAACATGACACAATGAAGTAGTTTCACGTTCTATCTCTATGTTTTGTTTCCTCTTGATGTAGCCCTATTCAGTGACTGGCGAGAAACACTTTCATGGAAAGGGGTTGCCAAGCTTCCTAAAATTACGAATCTCCAGAAATCTCAGCAAATATTTTTTCACCCAAACTGGATGATACTTTCAGGTAATGATCAGTACACTAAGGCGACTTGGTTCCCCAAATTTCGTTCTTCTATGTTGAAGCGTTCGTTTCCAGTAACAGTTTGAATTTTTAGGTTTCACTCTGTTTTCTCCTATATTGATAGATGTATTTGGAACTCTAAATCCAATACGGTTTGTGCTAGCTTCTTGAAACATGACACAATAAAGTAGTTTCACGTTCTATCTCTATTTTTTGATTCCTCTTGATGTAGCCCTAGCAGTGACTGGCGAGAAACACTTTCATGGAAAGGGGTTGCCAGGCTTCCCAAAATTACGAATCTCCAGAAATCTCAGCAAATATTTTTTCACCCAAACTGGATGATACTTTCAGGTAATGATCAGTACACTAAGGCGACTTGGTTCCCCAAATTTCGTTCTTCTATGTTGAAGCGTTCGTTTCCAGTAACAGTTTGAATTTTTAGGTTTCACTCTGTTTTCTCCTATATTGATAGATGTATTTGGAACTCTAAATCCAACACGGTTTGTGCTAGCTTCTTGAAACTTGACACAATAAAGTAGTTTCACGTTCTATCTCTATGTTTTGTTTCCTCTTGATGTAGCCTTAAGCAGTTACTGGCGAGAAACACTTTAATGGAAAGGGGTTGCCAAGCTTCCTAAAATTACGAATCTCCAGAAATCTCAGCAAATATTTTTCCACCCAAACTGGATGATACTTTCAGGTAATGATCAGTACACTAAGGTGACTTGGTTCCCCAAATTTCGTTCTTCTATGTTGAAGCGTTCGTTTCCAGTAACAGTTTGAATTTTTAGGTTTCACTCTGTTTTCTCCTATATTGATAGATGTGTTTGGAACTCTAAATCCAACACGGTTTGTGCTAGCTTCTTGAAACTTGACACAATAAAGTAGTTTCACGTTCTATCTCTATTTTTTGATTCCTCTTGATGTAGCCCTAGCAGTGACTGGCGAGAAACACTTTCATGGAAAGGGGTTGCCAAGCTTCCTAAAATTACGAATCTCGAGAAATCTCAGCAAATATTTTTTCACCAAACTGGATGATACTTTCAGGTAATGATCAGTACACTAAGGCGACTTGGTTCCCCAAATTTCGTTCTTCTATGTTAAAGCGTTCGTTTGCAGTAACACTTTGAATTTTTAGGTTTCACTCTGTTTTCTCCTATATTGATAGATGTATTTGGAACTCTAAATCCAACACGGTTTGTGCTAGCTTCTTGAAACATGACACAATAAAGTAGTTTCACGTTCTATCTCTATTTTTTGATTCCTCTTGATGTAGCCCTAGCAGTGACTGGCGGGAAACACTTTCATGGAAAGGGGTTGCCAGGCTTCCCAAAATTACGAATCTCCAGAAATCTCAGCAAATATTTTTTCACCCAAACTGGATGATACGTTCAGGTAATGATCAGTACACTAAGGCGACTTGGTTCCCCAAATTTCGTTCTTCTATGTTGAAGCGTTCGTTTCCAGTAACAGTTTGAATTTTTAGGTTTCACTCTGTTTTCTCCTATATTGATAGATGTATTTGGAACTCTAAATCCAACACGGTTTGTGCTAGCTTCTTGAAACTTGACACAATAAAGTAGTTTCACGTTCTAACTCTACGTTTTGTTTCCTCTTGATGTAGCCCTAAGCAGTAACTGGCGAGAAACACTTTCATGGAAAGGGGTTGCCAAGCTTCCTAAAATTACGAATCTCGAGAAATCTCAGCAAATATTTTTTCACCCAAACTGGATGATACTTTCAGGTAATGATCAGTACACTAAGGCGACTTGGTTCCCCAAATTTCGTTCTTCTATGTTGAAGCGTTCGTTTGCAGTAACACTTTGAATTTTTAGGTTTCACTCTGTTTTCTCCTATATAGATAGATGTATTTGGAACTCTAAATCCAACAGGGTTTGTGCTAGCTTCTTGAAACTTGACACAATAAAGTAGTTTCACGTTCTATCTCTACGTTTTGTTTCCTCTTGATGTAGCCCTAAGCAGTTACTGGCGAGAAACACTTTCATGGAAAGGGGTTGCCAGGCTTCCCAAAATTACGAATCTCCAGAAATCTCAACAAATATTTTTTCACCGAAACTGGATGATACTTTCAGGTAATGATCAGTACACTAAGGCGATTTGGTTCCCCAAATTTCGTTCTTCTATGTTGAAGCGTTCGTTTCCAGTAACAGTTTGAATTTTTAGGTTTCACTCTGTCTTCTCCTATATTGATAGATGTATTTGGAACTCTAAATCCAACACGGTTTGTGCTAGGTTCTTGAAACTTGACACAATAAAGTAGTTTCACGTTCTATCTCTATGTTTTGTTTCCTCTTGATGTAGCCTTAAGCAGTGACTGGCTAGAAACACTTACATGGAAAGGGGTTGCCAAGCTTCCTAAAATTACGAATCTCGAGAAATCTCAGCAAATATTTTTTCACCCAAACTGGATGATACTTTCAGGTAATGATCAGTACACTAAGGCGACTTGGTTCCCCAAATTTCGTTCTTCTATGTTGAAGCGTACGTTTCCAGTAACATTTTGAATATTTAGGTTTCACTCTGTTTTCTCCTATATTGATAGATGTATTTGGAACTCTAAATCCAACAAGGATTGTGCTAGCTTCTTGAAACATGACACAATGAAGTAGTTTCACGTTCTATCTCTATGTTTTGTTTCCTCTTGATGTAGCCCTATTCAGTGACTGGCGAGAAACACTTTCATGGAAAGGGGTTGCCAAGCTTCCTAAAATTACGAATCTCCAGAAATCTCAGCAAATATTTTTTCACCCAAACTGGATGATACTTTCAGGTAATGATCAGTACACTAAGGCGACTTGGTTCCCCAAATTTCGTTCTTCTATGTTGAAGCGTTCGTTTCCAGTAACAGTTTGAAATTTTAGGTTTCACTCTGTCTTCTCCTATATTGATAGATGTATTTGGAACTCTAAATCCAACACGGTTTGTGCTAGGTTCTTGAAACTTGACACAATAAAGTAGTTTCACGTTCTATCTCTATGTTTTGTTTCCTCTTGATGTAGCCCTAAGCAGTAACTGGCGAGAAACACTTTCATGGAAAGGGGTTGCCAAGCTTCCTAAAATTACGAATCTCGAGAAATCTCAGCAAATATTTTTTCACCGAAACTGGATGATACTTTCAGGTAATGATCAGTACACTAAGGCGACTTGGTTCCCCAAATTTCGTTCTTCTATGTTGAAGCGTTCGTTTCCAGTAACAGTTTGAATTTTTAGGTTTCACTCTGTTTTCTCCTATATTGATAGATGTATTTGGAACTCTAAATCCAACACGGTTTGTGCTAGGTTCTTGAAACATGACACAATGAAGTAGTTTCACGTTCTATCTCTATATTTTGTTTCCTCTTGATGTAGCCCTATGCAGTGACAGGCGAGAAACACTTTCATGGAAAGGGGTTGCCAAGCTTCCTAAAATTACGAATCTCCAGAAATCTCAGCAAATATTTTTTCACCCAAACTGTGTGATACATTCAGGTAATGATCAGTACACTAAGGCGAATTGGTTCCCCAAATTTCGTTCTTCTATGTTGAAGCGTTCGTTTCCAGTAACAGTTTGAATTTTTAGGTTTCACTCTGTTTTCTCCTATATTGATAGATGTATTTGGAACTCTAAATCCAACACGGTTTGTGCTAGCTTCTTGAAACTTGACACAATAAAGTAGTTTCACGTTCTATCTCTATGTTTTGTTTCCTCTTGATGTAGCCTTAAGCAGTGACTGGAGAGAAACACTTTAATGGAAAGGGGTTGCCAAGCTTCCTAAAATTACGAATCTCCATAAATCTCAGCAAATATTTTTTCACCCAAACTGGATGATACTTTCAGGTAATGATCAGTACACTAAGGCGACTTGGTTCCCCAAATTTCGTTCTTCTATGTTGAAGCGTTCGTTTGCAGTAACACTTTGAATTTTTAGGTTTCACTCTGTTTTCTCCTATATTGATAGATGTATTTCGAACTCTAAATCCAACACGGATTGTGCTAGCTTCTTGAAACATGACACAATGAAGTAGTTTCACGTTCTTTCTCTATGTTTTGTTTCCTCTTGATGTAGCCCTATTCAGTGACTGGCGAGAAACACTTTCATGGAAAGGGGTTGCCAAGCTTCCTAAAATTACGAATCTCGAGAAATCTCAGCAAATATTTTTTCACCCAAACTGGATGATACTTTCAGGTAATGATCAGTACACTAAGGTGACTTGGTTCCCCAAATTTCGTTCTTCTATGTTGAAGCGTTCGTTTGCAGTAACACTTTGAATTTTTAGGTTTCACTCTGTTTTCTCCTATATTGGTAGATGTGTTTGGAACTCTAAATCCAACACGGTTTGTGCTAGCTTCTTGAAACTTGACACAATAAAGTACTTTCACGTTCTATCTCTATGTTTTGATTCCTCTTGATGTAGCCCTAAGCAGTGACTGGCGAGAAACACTTTCATGGAAAGGGGTTGCCAGGCTTCCCAAAATTACGAATCTCCAGAAATCTCAACAAATATTTTTTCACCGAAACTGGATGATACTTTCAGGTAATGATCAGTACACTAAGGCGATTTGGTTCCCCAAATTTCGTTCTTCTATGTTGAAGCGTTCGTTTCCAGTAACAGTTTGAATTTTTAGGTTTCACTCTGTTTTCTCCTATATTGATAGATGTGTTTGGAACTCTAAATCCAACACGGTTTGTGCTAGCTTCTTGAAACTTGACACAATAAAGTAGTTTCACGTTCTATCTCTATTTTTTGATTCCTCTTGATGTAGCCCTAGCAGTGACTGGCAAGAAACACTTTCATGGAAAGGGGTTGCCAAGCTTCCTAAAATTACGAATCTCGAGAAATCTCAGCAAATATTTTTTCACCCAAACTGGATGATACTTTCAGGTAATGATCAGTACACTAAGGCGACTTGGTTCCCCAAATTTCGTTCTTCTATGTTGAAGCGTTCGTTTGCAGTAACACTTTGAATTTTTAGGTTTCACTCTGTTTTCTCCTATATTGATAGATGTATTTGGAACTCTAAATCCAACACGGTTTGTGCTAGCTTCTTGAAACATGACACAATAAAGTAGTTTCACGTTCTATCTCTATTTTTTGATTCCTCTTGATGTAGCCCTAGCAGTGACTGGCGGGAAACACTTTCATGGAAAGGGGTTGCCAGGCTTCCCAAAATTACGAATCTCCAGAAATCTCAGCAAATATTTTTTCACCCAAACTGGATGATACTTTCAGGTAATGATCAGTACACTAAGGCGACTTGGTTCCATAAATTTCGTTCTTCTATGTTGAAGCGTTCGTTTCCAGTAACAGTTTGAATTTTTAGGTTTCACTCTGTCTTCTCCTATATTGATAGATGTATTTGGAACTCTAAATCCAACACGGTTTGTGCTAGGTTCTTGAAACTTGACACAATAAAGTAGTTTCACGTTCTATCTCTATGTTTTGTTTCCTCTTGATGTAGCCTTAAGCAGTGAGTGGCTAGAAACACTTTCATGGAAAGGGGTTGCCAAGCTTCCTAAAATTACGAATCTCCAGAAATCTCAGCAAATATTTTTTCACCCAAACTGGATGATACTTTCAGGTAATGATCAGTACACTAAGGCGACTTGGTTCCCCAAATTTCGTTCTTCTATGTTGAAGCGTACGTTTCCAGTAACATTTTGAATATTTAGGTTTCACTCTGTTTTCTCCTATATTGATAGATGTATTTCGAACTCTAAATCCAACACGGATTGTGCTAGCTTCTTGAAACATGACACAATGAAGTAGTTTCACGTTCTATCTCTATGTTTTGTTTCCTCTTGATGTAGCCCTATTCAGTGACTGGCGAGAAACACTTTCATGGAAAGGGGTTGCCAAGCTTCCTAAAATTACGAATCTCCAGAAATCTCAGCAAATATTTTTTCACCCAAACTGGATGATACTTTCAGGTAATGATCAGTACACTAAGGCGACTTGGTTCCCCAAATTTCGTTCTTCTATGTTGAAGCGTTCGTTTCCAGTAACAGTTTGAATTTTTAGGTTTCACTCTGTTTTCTCCTATATTGATAGATGTATTTGGAACTCTAAATCCAACACGGTTTGTGCTAGGTTCTTGAAACTTGACACAATAAATTAGTTTCACGTTCTATCTCTACGTTTTGTTTCCTCTTGATGTAGCCCTAAGCAGTAACTGGCGAGAAACACTTTCATGGAAAGGGGTTGCCAACTTCCTAAAATTACGAATCTCCATAAATCTCAGCAAATATTTTTTCACCCAAACTGGATGATACTTTCAGGTAATGATCAGTACACTAAGGCGACTTGGTTCCCCAAATTTCGTTCTTCTATGTTGAAGCGTTCGTTTGCAGTAACACTTTGAATTTTTAGGTTTCACTCTGTTTTCTCCTATATTGATAGATGTATTTGGAACTCTAAATCCAACAGGGTTTGTGCTAGGTTCTTGAAACTTGACACAATAAAGTAGTTTCACGTTCTATCTCTACGTTTTGTTTCCTCTTGATTTAGCCCTAAGCAGTAACTGGCGAGAAACACTTTCATGGAAAGGGGTTGCCAAGCTTCCTAAAATTACGAATCTCGAGAAATCTCAGTAAATATTTTTTCACCCAAACTGGATGATACTTTCAGGTAATGATCAGTACACTAAGGCGACTTGGTTCCCCAAATTTCGTTCTTCTATGTTGAAGCGTTCGTTTGCAGTAACACTTTGAATTTTTAGGTTTCACTCTGTTTTCTCCTATATTGATAGATGTATTTGGAACTCTAAATCCAATACGGTTTGTGCTAGCTTCTTGAAACATGACACAATAAAGTAGTTTCACGTTCTATCTCTATTTTTTGATTCCTCTTGATGTAGCCCTAGCAGTGACTGGCGAGAAACACTTTCATGGAAAGGGGTTGCCAGGCTTCCCAAAATTACGAATCTCCAGAAATCTCAGCAAATATTTTTTCACCGAAACTGGATGATACTTTCAGGTAATGATCAGTACACTAAGGCGACTTGGTTCCCCAAATTTCGTTCTTCTATGTTGAAGCGTTCGTTTCCAGTAACAGTTTGAATTTTTAGGTTTCACTCTGTTTTCTCCTATATTGATAGATGTATTTGGAACTCTAAATCCAACACGGTTTGTGATAGCTTCTTGAAACTTGACACAATAAAGTAGTTTCACGTTCTATCTCTATGTTTTGTTTCCTCTTGATGTAGCCTTAAGCAGTTACTGGCGAGAAACACTTTAATGGAAAGGGGTTGCCAAGCTTCCTAAAATTACGAATCTCCAGAAATCTCAGCAAATATTTTTCCACCCAAACTGGATGATACTTTCAGGTAATGATCAGTACACTAAGGTGACTTGGTTCCCCAAATTTCGTTCTTCTATGTTGAAGCGTTCGTTTCCAGTAACAGTTTGAATTTTTAGGTTTCACTCTGTTTTCTCCTATATTGATAGATGTGTTTGGAACTCTAAATCCAACACGGTTTGTGCTAGCTTCTTGAAACTTGACACAATAAAGTAGTTTCACGTTCTATCTCTATTTTTTGATTCCTCTTGATGTAGCCCTAGCAGTGACTGGCGAGAAACACTTTCATGGAAAGGGGTTGCCAAGCTTCCTAAAATTACGAATCTCGAGAAATCTCAGCAAATATTTTTTCACCAAACTGGATGATACTTTCAGGTAATGATCAGTACACTAAGGCGACTTGGTTCCCCAAATTTCGTTCTTCTATGTTAAAGCGTTCGTTTGCAGTAACACTTTGAATTTTTAGGTTTCACTCTGTTTTCTCCTATATTGATAGATGTATTTGGAACTCTAAATCCAACACGGTTTGTGCTAGCTTCTTGAAACATGACACAATAAAGTAGTTTCACGTTCTATCTCTATTTTTTGATTCCTCTTGATGTAGCCCTAGCAGTGACTGGCGGGAAACACTTTCATGGAAAGGGGTTGCCAGGCTTCCCAAAATTACGAATCTCCAGAAATCTCAGCAAATATTTTTTCACCCAAACTGGATGATACGTTCAGGTAATGATCAGTACACTAAGGCGACTTGGTTCCCCAAATTTCGTTCTTCTATGTTGAAGCGTTCGTTTCCAGTAACAGTTTGAATTTTTAGGTTTCACTCTGTTTTCTCCTATATTGATAGATGTATTTGGAACTCTAAATCCAACACGGTTTGTGCTAGCTTCTTGAAACTTGACACAATAAAGTAGTTTCACGTTCTAACTCTACGTTTTGTTTCCTCTTGATGTAGCCCTAAGCAGTAACTGGCGAGAAACACTTTCATGGAAAGGGGTTGCCAAGCTTCCTAAAATTACGAATCTCGAGAAATCTCAGCAAATATTTTTTCACCCAAACTGGATGATACTTTCAGGTAATGATCAGTACACTAAGGCGACTTGGTTCCCCAAATTTCGTTCTTCTATGTTGAAGCGTTCGTTTGCAGTAACACTTTGAATTTTTAGGTTTCACTCTGTTTTCTCCTATATAGATAGATGTATTTGGAACTCTAAATCCAACAGGGTTTGTGCTAGCTTCTTGAAACTTGACACAATAAAGTAGTTTCACGTTCTATCTCTACGTTTTGTTTCCTCTTGATGTAGCCCTAAGCAGTTACTGGCGAGAAACACTTTCATGGAAAGGGGTTGCCAGGCTTCCCAAAATTACGAATCTCCAGAAATCTCAACAAATATTTTTTCACCGAAACTGGATGATACTTTCAGGTAATGATCAGTACACTAAGGCGATTTGGTTCCCCAAATTTCGTTCTTCTATGTTGAAGCGTTCGTTTCCAGTAACAGTTTGAATTTTTAGGTTTCACTCTGTCTTCTCCTATATTGATAGATGTATTTGGAACTCTAAATCCAACACGGTTTGTGCTAGGTTCTTGAAACTTGACACAATAAAGTAGTTTCACGTTCTATCTCTATGTTTTGTTTCCTCTTGATGTAGCCTTAAGCAGTGACTGGCTAGAAACACTTACATGGAAAGGGGTTGCCAAGCTTCCTAAAATTACGAATCTCGAGAAATCTCAGCAAATATTTTTTCACCCAAACTGGATGATACTTTCAGGTAATGATCAGTACACTAAGGCGACTTGGTTCCCCAAATTTCGTTCTTCTATGTTGAAGCGTACGTTTCCAGTAACATTTTGAATATTTAGGTTTCACTCTGTTTTCTCCTATATTGATAGATGTATTTGGAACTCTAAATCCAACAAGGATTGTGCTAGCTTCTTGAAACATGACACAATGAAGTAGTTTCACGTTCTATCTCTATGTTTTGTTTCCTCTTGATGTAGCCCTATTCAGTGACTGGCGAGAAACACTTTCATGGAAAGGGGTTGCCAAGCTTCCTAAAATTACGAATCTCCAGAAATCTCAGCAAATATTTTTTCACCCAAACTGGATGATACTTTCAGGTAATGATCAGTACACTAAGGCGACTTGGTTCCCCAAATTTCGTTCTTCTATGTTGAAGCGTTCGTTTCCAGTAACAGTTTGAAATTTTAGGTTTCACTCTGTCTTCTCCTATATTGATAGATGTATTTGGAACTCTAAATCCAACACGGTTTGTGCTAGGTTCTTGAAACTTGACACAATAAAGTAGTTTCACGTTCTATCTCTATGTTTTGTTTCCTCTTGATGTAGCCCTAAGCAGTAACTGGCGAGAAACACTTTCATGGAAAGGGGTTGCCAAGCTTCCTAAAATTACGAATCTCGAGAAATCTCAGCAAATATTTTTTCACCGAAACTGGATGATACTTTCAGGTAATGATCAGTACACTAAGGCGACTTGGTTCCCCAAATTTCGTTCTTCTATGTTGAAGCGTTCGTTTCCAGTAACAGTTTGAATTTTTAGGTTTCACTCTGTTTTCTCCTATATTGATAGATGTATTTGGAACTCTAAATCCAACACGGTTTGTGCTAGGTTCTTGAAACATGACACAATGAAGTAGTTTCACGTTCTATCTCTATATTTTGTTTCCTCTTGATGTAGCCCTATGCAGTGACAGGCGAGAAACACTTTCATGGAAAGGGGTTGCCAAGCTTCCTAAAATTACGAATCTCCAGAAATCTCAGCAAATATTTTTTCACCCAAACTGTGTGATACATTCAGGTAATGATCAGTACACTAAGGCGAATTGGTTCCCCAAATTTCGTTCTTCTATGTTGAAGCGTTCGTTTCCAGTAACAGTTTGAATTTTTAGGTTTCACTCTGTTTTCTCCTATATTGATAGATGTATTTGGAACTCTAAATCCAACACGGTTTGTGCTAGCTTCTTGAAACTTGACACAATAAAGTAGTTTCACGTTCTATCTCTATGTTTTGTTTCCTCTTGATGTAGCCTTAAGCAGTGACTGGAGAGAAACACTTTAATGGAAAGGGGTTGCCAAGCTTCCTAAAATTACGAATCTCCATAAATCTCAGCAAATATTTTTTCACCCAAACTGGATGATACTTTCAGGTAATGATCAGTACACTAAGGCGACTTGGTTCCCCAAATTTCGTTCTTCTATGTTGAAGCGTTCGTTTGCAGTAACACTTTGAATTTTTAGGTTTCACTCTGTTTTCTCCTATATTGATAGATGTATTTCGAACTCTAAATCCAACACGGATTGTGCTAGCTTCTTGAAACATGACACAATGAAGTAGTTTCACGTTCTTTCTCTATGTTTTGTTTCCTCTTGATGTAGCCCTATTCAGTGACTGGCGAGAAACACTTTCATGGAAAGGGGTTGCCAAGCTTCCTAAAATTACGAATCTCGAGAAATCTCAGCAAATATTTTTTCACCCAAACTGGATGATACTTTCAGGTAATGATCAGTACACTAAGGTGACTTGGTTCCCCAAATTTCGTTCTTCTATGTTGAAGCGTTCGTTTGCAGTAACACTTTGAATTTTTAGGTTTCACTCTGTTTTCTCCTATATTGGTAGATGTGTTTGGAACTCTAAATCCAACACGGTTTGTGCTAGCTTCTTGAAACTTGACACAATAAAGTACTTTCACGTTCTATCTCTATGTTTTGATTCCTCTTGATGTAGCCCTAAGCAGTGACTGGCGAGAAACACTTTCATGGAAAGGGGTTGCCAGGCTTCCCAAAATTACGAATCTCCAGAAATCTCAACAAATATTTTTTCACCGAAACTGGATGATACTTTCAGGTAATGATCAGTACACTAAGGCGATTTGGTTCCCCAAATTTCGTTCTTCTATGTTGAAGCGTTCGTTTCCAGTAACAGTTTGAATTTTTAGGTTTCACTCTGTTTTCTCCTATATTGATAGATGTGTTTGGAACTCTAAATCCAACACGGTTTGTGCTAGCTTCTTGAAACTTGACACAATAAAGTAGTTTCACGTTCTATCTCTATTTTTTGATTCCTCTTGATGTAGCCCTAGCAGTGACTGGCAAGAAACACTTTCATGGAAAGGGGTTGCCAAGCTTCCTAAAATTACGAATCTCGAGAAATCTCAGCAAATATTTTTTCACCCAAACTGGATGATACTTTCAGGTAATGATCAGTACACTAAGGCGACTTGGTTCCCCAAATTTCGTTCTTCTATGTTGAAGCGTTCGTTTGCAGTAACACTTTGAATTTTTAGGTTTCACTCTGTTTTCTCCTATATTGATAGATGTATTTGGAACTCTAAATCCAACACGGTTTGTGCTAGCTTCTTGAAACATGACACAATAAAGTAGTTTCACGTTCTATCTCTATTTTTTGATTCCTCTTGATGTAGCCCTAGCAGTGACTGGCGGGAAACATTTTCATGGAAAGGGGTTGCCAGGCTTCCCAAAATTACGAATCTCCAGAAATCTCAGCAAATATTTTTTCACCCAAACTGGATGATACTTTCAGGTAATGATCAGTACACTAAGGCGACTTGGTTCCCCAAATTTCGTTCTTCTATGTTGAAGCGTTCGTTTCCAGTAACAGTTTGAATTTTTAGGTTTCACTCTGTCTTCTCCTATATTGATAGATGTATTTGGAACTCTAAATCCAACACGGTTTGTGCTAGCTTCTTGAAACTTGACACAATAAAGTAGTTTCACGTTCTATCTCTATGTTTTGTTTCCTCTTGATGTAGCCTTAAGCAGTGACTGGAGAGAAACACTTTAATGGAAAGGGGTTGCCAAGCTTCCTAAAATTACGAATCTCCATAAATCTCAGCAAATATTTTTTCACCCAAACTGGATGATACTTTCAGGTAATGATCAGTACACTAAGGCGACTTGGTTCCCCAAATTTCGTTCTTCTATGTTGAAGCGTTCGTTTGCAGTAACACTTTGAATTTTTAGGTTTCACTCTGTTTTCTCCTATATTGATAGATGTATTTGGAACTCTAAATCCAACACGGATTGTGCTAGCTTCTTGAAACATGACACAATGAAGTAGTTTCACGTTCTTTCTCTATGTTTTGTTTCCTCTTGATGTAGCCCTATTCAGTGACTGGCGAGAAACACTTTCATGGAAAGGGGTTGCCAAGCTTCCTAAAATTACGAATCTCGAGAAATCTCAGCAAATATTTTTTCACCCAAACTGGATGATACTTTCAGGTAATGATCAGTACACTAAGGTGACTTGGTTCCCCAAATTTCGTTCTTCTATGTTGAAGCGTTCGTTTGCAGTAACACTTTGAATTTTTAGGTTTCACTCTGTTTTCTCCTATATAGATAGATGTATTTGGAACTCTAAATCCAACAGGGTTTGTGCTAGCTTCTTGAAACTTGACACAATAAAGTAGTTTCACGTTCTATCTCTACGTTTTGTTTCCTCTTGATGTAGCCCTAAGCAGTTACTGGCGAGAAACACTTTCATGGAAAGGGGTTGCCAAGCTTCCTAAAATTACGAATCTCCAGAAATCTCAGCAAATATTTTTTCACCCAAACTGGATGATACTTTCAGGTAATGATCAGTACACTAAGGCGACTTGGTTCCCCAAATTTCGTTCTTCTATGTTGAAGCGTTCGTTTCCAGTAACAGTTTGAATTTTTAGGTTTCACTCTGTTTTCTCCTATATTGGTAGATGTGTTTGGAACTCTAAATCCAACACGGTTTGTGCTAGCTTCTTGAAACTTGACACAATAAAGTACTTTCACATTCTATCTCTATGTTTTGATTCCTCTTGATGTAGCCCTAAGCAGTGACTGGCGAGAAACACTTTCATGGAAAGGGGTTGCCAGGCTTCCCAAAATTACGAATCTCCAGAAATCTCAACAAATATTTTTTCACCGAAACTGGATGATACTTTCAGGTAATGATCAGTACACTAAGGCGATTTGGTTCCCCAAATTTCGTTCTTCTATGTTGAAGCGTTCGTTTCCAGTAACAGTTTGAATTTTTAGGTTTCACTCTGTTTTCTCCTATATTGATAGATGTGTTTGGAACTCTAAATCCAACACGGTTTGTGCTAGCTTCTTGAAACTTGACACAATAAAGTAGTTTCACGTTCTATCTCTATTTTTTGATTCCTCTTGATGTAGCCCTAGCAGTGACTGGCAAGAAACACTTTCATGGAAAGGGGTTGCCAAGCTTCCTAAAATTACGAATCTCGAGAAATCTCAGCAAATATTTTTTCACCCAAACTGGATGATACTTTCAGGTAATGATCAGTACACTAAGGCGACTTGGTTCCCCAAATTTCGTTCTTCTATGTTGAAGCGTTCGTTTGCAGTAACACTTTGAATTTTTAGGTTTCACTCTGTTTTCTCCTATATTGATAGATGTATTTGGAACTCTAAATCCAACACGGTTTGTGCTAGCTTCTTGAAACATGACACAATAAAGTAGTTTCACGTTCTATCTCTATTTTTTGATTCCTCTTGATGTAGCCCTAGCAGTGACTGGCGGGAAACACTTTCATGGAAAGGGGTTGCCAGGCTTCCCAAAATTACGAATCTCCAGAAATCTCAGCAAATATTTTTTCACCCAAACTGGATGATACTTTCAGGTAATGATCAGTACACTAAGGCGACTTGGTTCCCCAAATTTCGTTCTTCTATGTTGAAGCGTTCGTTTCCAGTAACAGTTTGAATTTTTAGGTTTCACTCTGTCTTCTCCTATATTGATAGATGTATTTGGAACTCTAAATCCAACACGGTTTGTGCTAGCTTCTTGAAACTTGACACAATAAAGTAGTTTCACGTTCTATCTCTATGTTTTGTTTCCTCTTGATGTAGCCTTAAGCAGTGACTGGAGAGAAACACTTTAATGGAAAGGGGTTGCCAAGCTTCCTAAAATTACGAATCTCCATAAATCTCAGCAAATATTTTTTCACCCAAACTGGATGATACTTTCAGGTAATGATCAGTACACTAAGGCGACTTGGTTCCCCAAATTTCGTTCTTCTATGTTGAAGCGTTCGTTTGCAGTAACACTTTGAATTTTTAGGTTTCACTCTGTTTTCTCCTATATTGATAGATGTATTTGGAACTCTAAATCCAACACGGTTTGTGCTAGGTTCTTGAAACATGACACAATAAAGTAGTTTCACGTTCTATCTCTATTTTTTGATTCCTCTTGATGTAGCCCTAGCAGTGACTGGCGGGAAACACTTTCATGGAAAGGGGTTGCCAGGCTTCCCAAAATTACGAATCTCCAGAAATCTCAGCAAATATTTTTTCACCCAAACTGGATGATACTTTCAGGTAATGATCAGTACACTAAGGCGACTTGGTTCCCCAAATTTCGTTCTTCTATGTTGAAGCGTTCGTTTCCAGTAACAGTTTGAATTTTTAGGTTTCACTCTGTCTTCTCCTATATTGATAGATGTATTTGGAACTCTAAATCCAACACGGTTTGTGCTAGGTTCTTGAAACTTGACACAATAAAGTAGTTTCACGTTCTATCTCTATGTTTTGTTTCCTCTTGATGTAGCCTTAAGCAGTGACTGGCTAGAAACACTTTCATTGAAAGGGGTTGCCAAGCTTCCTAAAATTACGAATCTCCAGAAATCTCAGCAAATATTTTTTCACCCAAACTGGATGATACTTTCAGGTAATGATCAGTACACTAAGCCGACTTGGTTTCCCAAATTTCGTTCTTCTATGTTGAAGCGTACGTTTCCAGTAACATTTTGAATATTTAGGTTTCACTCTGTTTTCTCCTATATTGATAGATGTATTTCGAACTCTAAATCCAACACGGATTGTGCTAGCTTCTTGAAACATGACACAATGAAGTAGTTTCACGTTCTATCTCTATTTTTTGTTTCCTCTTGATGTAGCCCTATTCAGTGACTGGCGAGAAACACTTTCATGGAAAGGGGTTGCCAAGCTTCCTAAAATTACGAATCTCGAGAAATCTCAGCAAATATTTTTTCACCCAAACTGGATGATACTTTCAGGTAATGATCAGTACACTAAGGCGACTTGGTTCCCCAAATTTCGTTCTTCTATGTTGAAGCGTTCGTTTCCAGTAACAGTTTGAATTTTTAGGTTTCACTCTGTTTTCTCCTATATTGGTAGATGTGTTTGGAACTCTAAATCCAACACGGTTTGTGCTAGCTTCTTGAAACTTGACACAATAAAGTACTTTCACGTTCTATCTCTATGTTTTGATTCCTCTTGATGTAGCCCTAAGCAGTGACTGGCGAGAAACACTTTCATGGAAAGGGGTTGCCAGGCTTCCCAAAATTACGAATCTCCAGAAATCTCAACAAATATTTTTTCACCGAAACTGGATGATACTTTCAGGTAATGATCAGTACACTAAGGCGATTTGGTTCCCCAAATTTCGTTCTTCTATGTTGAAGCGTTCGTTTCCAGTAACAGTTTGAATTTTTAGGTTTCACTCTGTTTTCTCCTATATTGGTAGATGTGTTTGGAACTCTAAATCCAACACGGTTTGTGCTAGCTTCTTGAAACTTGACACAATAAAGTACTTTCACGTTCTATCTCTATGTTTTGATTCCTCTTGATGTAGCCCTAAGCAGTGACTGGCGAGAAACACTTTCATGGAAAGGGGTTGCCAGGCTTCCCAAAATTACGAATCTCCAGAAATCTCAACAAATATTTTTTCACCGAAACTGGATGATACTTTCAGGTAATGATCAGCACACTAAGGCGATTTGGTTCCCCAAATTTCGTTCTTCTATGTTGAAGCGTTCGTTTCCAGTAACAGTTTGAATTTTTAGGTTTCACTCTGTTTTCTCCTATATTGATAGATGTGTTTGGAACTCTAAATCCAACACGGTTTGTGCTAGCTTCTTGAAACTTGACACAATAAAGTAGTTTCACGTTCTATCTCTATTTTTTGATTCCTCTTGATGTAGCCCTAGCAGTGACTGGCAAGAAACACTTTCATGGAAAGGGGTTGCCAAGCTTCCTAAAATTACGAATCTCGAGAAATCTCAGCAAATATTTTTTCACCCAAACTGGATGATACTTTCAGGTAATGATCAGTACACTAAGGCGACTTGGTTCCCCAAATTTCGTTCTTCTATGTTGAAGCGTTCGTTTGCAGTAACACTTTGAATTTTTAGGTTTCACTCTGTTTTCTCCTATATTGATAGATGTATTTGGAACTCTAAATCCAACACGGTTTGTGCTAGCTTCTTGAAACATGACACAATAAAGTAGTTTCACGTTCTATCTCTATTTTTTGATTCCTCTTGATGTAGCCCTAGCAGTGACTGGCGGGAAACACTTTCATGGAAAGGGGTTGCCAGGCTTCCCAAAATTACGAATCTCCAGAAATCTCAGCAAATATTTTTTCACCCAAACTGGATGATACTTTCAGGTAATGATCAGTACACTAAGGCGACTTGGTTCCCCAAATTTCGTTCTTCTATGTTGAAGCGTTCGTTTCCAGTAACAGTTTGAATTTTTAGGTTTCACTCTGTCTTCTCCTATATTGATAGATGTATTTGGAACTCTAAATCCAACACGGTTTGTGCTAGCTTCTTGAAACTTGACACAATAAAGTAGTTTCACGTTCTATCTCTATGTTTTGTTTCCTCTTGATGTAGCCTTAAGCAGTGACTGGAGAGAAACACTTTAATGGAAAGGGGTTGCCAAGCTTCCTAAAATTACGAATCTCCATAAATCTCAGCAAATATTTTTTCACCCAAACTGGATGATACTTTCAGGTAATGATCAGTACACTAAGGCGACTTGGTTCCCCAAATTTCGTTCTTCTATGTTGAAGCGTTCGTTTGCAGTAACACTTTGAATTTTTAGGTTTCACTCTGTTTTCTCCTATATTGATAGATGTATTTGGAACTCTAAATCCAACACGGTTTGTGCTAGGTTCTTGAAACATGACACAATAAAGTAGTTTCACGTTCTATCTCTATTTTTTGATTCCTCTTGATGTAGCCCTAGCAGTGACTGGCGGGAAACACTTTCATGGAAAGGGGTTGCCAGGCTTCCCAAAATTACGAATCTCCAGAAATCTCAGCAAATATTTTTTCACCCAAACTGGATGATACTTTCAGGTAATGATCAGTACACTAAGGCGACTTGGTTCCCCAAATTTCGTTCTTCTATGTTGAAGCGTTCGTTTCCAGTAACAGTTTGAATTTTTAGGTTTCACTCTGTCTTCTCCTATATTGATAGATGTATTTGGAACTCTAAATCCAACACGGTTTGTGCTAGGTTCTTGAAACTTGACACAATAAAGTAGTTTCACGTTCTATCTCTATGTTTTGTTTCCTCTTGATGTAGCCTTAAGCAGTGACTGGCTAGAAACACTTTCATGGAAAGGGGTTGCCAAGCTTCCTAAAATTACGAATCTCCAGAAATCGCAGCAAATATTTTTTCACCCAAACTGGATGATACTTTCAGGTAATGATCAGTACACTAAGGCGACTTGGTTCCCCAAATTTCGTTCTTCTATGTTGAGCGTACGTTTCCAATAACATTTTGAATATTTAGGTTTCACTCTGTTTTCTCCTATATTGATAGATGTATTTCGAACTCTAAATCCAACACGGATTGTGCTAGCTTCTTGAAACATGACACAATGAAGTAGTTTCACGTTCTAACAGTATGTTTTGTTTCCTCTTGATGTAGCCCTATTCAGTGACTGGCGAGAAACACTTTCATGGAAAGGGGTTGCCAAGCTTCCTAAAATTACGAATCTCCAGAAATCTCAGCAAATATTTTTTCACCCAAACTGGATGATACTTTCAGGTAATGATCAGTACACTAAGGCGACTTGGTTCCCCAAATTTCGTTCTTCTATGTTGAAGCGTTCGTTTCCAGTAACAGTTTGAATTTTTAGGTTTCACTCTGTTTTCTCCTATATTGATAGATGTATTTGGAACTCTAAATCCAACACGGTTTGTGCTAGGTTCTTGAAAATTGACACAATAAAGTAGTTTCACGTTCTATCTCTACGTTTTGTTTCCTCTTGATGTAGCCCTAAGCAGTAACTGGCGAGAAACACTTTCATGGAAAGGGGTTGCCAAGCTTCCTAAAATTACGAATCTCGAGAAATCTCAGCAAATATTTTTTCACCCAAACTGGATGATACTTTCAGGTAATGATCAGTACACTAAGGCGACTTGGTTCCCCAAATTTCGTTCTTCTATGTTGAAGCGTTCGTTTCCAGTAACAGTTTGAATTTTTAGGTTTCACTCTGTTTTCTCCTATATTGATAGATGTATTTGGAACTCTAAATCCAACACGGTTTGTGCTAGGTTCTTGAAACATGACACAATGAAGTAGTTTCACGTTGTATCTCTATATTTTGTTTCCTCTTGATGTAGCCCTATGCAGTGACTGGCGAGAAACACTTTCATGGAAAGGGGTTGCCAAGCTTCCTAAAATTACGAATCTCCAGAAATCTCAGCAAATATTTTTTCACCCAAACTGGGTGATACATTCAGGTAATGATCAGTACACTAAGGCGATTTGGTTCCCCAAATTTCGTTCTTCTATGTTGAAGCGTTCGTTTCCAGTAACAGTTTGAATTTTTAGGTTTCACTCTGTTTTCTCCTATATTGATAGATGTGTTTGGAACTCTAAATCCAACACGGTTTGTGCTAGGTTCTTGAAACTTGACACAATAAAGTAGTTTCATGTTCTATCTCTACGTTTTGTTTCCTCTTGATGTAGCCCTAAGCAGTAACTGGCGAGAAACACTTTCATGGAAAGGGGTTGCCAAATTAATAAAATTACGAATCTCCATAAATCTCAGCAAATATTTTTTCACCCAAACTGGATGATACTTTCAGGTAATGATCAGTACACTAAGGCGACTTGGTTCCCCAAATTTCGTTCTTCTATGTTGAAGCGTTCGTTTGCAGTAACACTTTGAATTTTTAGGTTTCACTCTGTTTTCTCCTATATTGATAGATGTATTTGGAACTCTAAATCCAACAGGGTTTGTGCTAGGTTCTTGAAACTTGACACAATAAAGTAGTTTCACGTTCTATCTCTACGTTTTGTTTCCTCTTGATTTAGCCCTAAGCAGTAACTGGCGAGAAACACTTTCATGGAAAGGGGTTGCCAAGCTTCCTAAAATTACGAATCTCGAGAAATCTCAGTAAATATTTTTTCACCCAAACTGGATGATACTTTCAGGTAATGATCAGTACACTAAGGCGACTTGGTTCCCCAAATTTCGTTCTTCTATGTTGAAGCGTTCGTTTGCAGTAAGACTTTGAATTTTTAGGTTTCACTCTGTTTTCTCCTATATTGATAGATGTATTTGGAACTCTAAATCCAACACGGTTTGTGCTAGCTTCTTGAAACATGACACAATAAAGTAGTTTCACGTTCTATCTCTATTTTTTGATTCCTCTTGATGTAGCCCTAGCAGTGACTGGCGAGAAACACTTTCATGGAAAGGGGTTGCCAGGCTTCCCAAAATTACGAATCTCCAGAAATCTCAGCAAATATTTTTTCACCCAAACTGGATGATACTTTCAGGTAATGATCAGTACACTAAGGCGACTTGGTTCCCCAAATTTCGTTCTTCTATGTTGAAGCGTTCGTTTCCAGTAACAGTTTGAATTTTTAGGTTTCACTCTGTTTTCTCCTATATTGATAGATGTATTTGGAACTCTAAATCCAACACGGTTTGTGATAGCTTCTTGAAACTTGACACAATAAAGTAGTTTCACGTTCTATCTCTATGTTTTGTTTCCTCTTGATGTAGCCTTAAGCAGTTACTGGCGAGAAACACTTTAATGGAAAGGGGTTGCCAAGCTTCCTAAAATTACGAATCTCCAGAAATCTCAGCAAATATTTTTCCACCCAAACTGGATGATACTTTCAGGTAATGATCAGTACACTAAGGTGACTTGGTTCCCCAAATTTCGTTCTTCTATGTTGAAGCGTTCGTTTCCAGTAACAGTTTGAATTTTTAGGTTTCACTCTGTTTTCTCCTATATTGATAGATGTGTTTGGAACTCTAAATCCAACACGGTTTGTGCTAGCTTCTTGAAACTTGACACAATAAAGTAGTTTCACGTTCTATCTCTATTTTTTGATTCCTCTTGATGTAGCCCTAGCAGTGACTGGCGAGAAACACTTTCATGGAAAGGGGTTGCCAAGCTTCCTAAAATTACGAATCTCGAGAAATCTCAGCAAATATTTTTTCACCAAACTGGATGATACTTTCAGGTAATGATCAGTACACTAAGGCGACTTGGTTCCCCAAATTTCGTTCTTCTATGTTAAAGCGTTCGTTTGCAGTAACACTTTGAATTTTTAGGTTTCACTCTGTTTTCTCCTATATTGATAGATGTATTTGGAACTCTAAATCCAACACGGTTTGTGCTAGCTTCTTGAAACATGACACAATAAAGTAGTTTCACGTTCTATCTCTATTTTTTGATTCCTCTTGATGTAGCCCTAGCAGTGACTGGCGGGAAACACTTTCATGGAAAGGGGTTGCCAGGCTTCCCAAAATTACGAATCTCCAGAAATCTCAGCAAATATTTTTTCACCCAAACTGGATGATACGTTCAGGTAATGATCAGTACACTAAGGCGACTTGGTTCCCCAAATTTCGTTCTTCTATGTTGAAGCGTTCGTTTCCAGTAACAGTTTGAATTTTTAGGTTTCACTCTGTTTTCTCCTATATTGATAGATGTATTTGGAACTCTAAATCCAACACGGTTTGTGCTAGCTTCTTGAAACTTGACACAATAAAGTAGTTTCACGTTCTAACTCTACGTTTTGTTTCCTCTTGATGTAGCCCTAAGCAGTAACTGGCGAGAAACACTTTCATGGAAAGGGGTTGCCAAGCTTCCTAAAATTACGAATCTCGAGAAATCTCAGCAAATATTTTTTCACCCAAACTGGATGATACTTTCAGGTAATGATCAGTACACTAAGGCGACTTGGTTCCCCAAATTTCGTTCTTCTATGTTGAAGCGTTCGTTTGCAGTAACACTTTGAATTTTTAGGTTTCACTCTGTTTTCTCCTATATAGATAGATGTATTTGGAACTCTAAATCCAACAGGGTTTGTGCTAGCTTCTTGAAACTTGACACAATAAAGTAGTTTCACGTTCTATCTCTACGTTTTGTTTCCTCTTGATGTAGCCCTAAGCAGTTACTGGCGAGAAACACTTTCATGGAAAGGGGTTGCCAGGCTTCCCAAAATTACGAATCTCCAGAAATCTCAACAAATATTTTTTCACCGAAACTGGATGATACTTTCAGGTAATGATCAGTACACTAAGGCGATTTGGTTCCCCAAATTTCGTTCTTCTATGTTGAAGCGTTCGTTTCCAGTAACAGTTTGAATTTTTAGGTTTCACTCTGTCTTCTCCTATATTGATAGATGTATTTGGAACTCTAAATCCAACACGGTTTGTGCTAGGTTCTTGAAACTTGACACAATAAAGTAGTTTCACGTTCTATCTCTATGTTTTGTTTCCTCTTGATGTAGCCTTAAGCAGTGACTGGCTAGAAACACTTACATGGAAAGGGGTTGCCAAGCTTCCTAAAATTACGAATCTCGAGAAATCTCAGCAAATATTTTTTCACCCAAACTGGATGATACTTTCAGGTAATGATCAGTACACTAAGGCGACTTGGTTCCCCAAATTTCGTTCTTCTATGTTGAAGCGTACGTTTCCAGTAACATTTTGAATATTTAGGTTTCACTCTGTTTTCTCCTATATTGATAGATGTATTTGGAACTCTAAATCCAACAAGGATTGTGCTAGCTTCTTGAAACATGACACAATGAAGTAGTTTCACGTTCTATCTCTATGTTTTGTTTCCTCTTGATGTAGCCCTATTCAGTGACTGGCGAGAAACACTTTCATGGAAAGGGGTTGCCAAGCTTCCTAAAATTACGAATCTCCAGAAATCTCAGCAAATATTTTTTCACCCAAACTGGATGATACTTTCAGGTAATGATCAGTACACTAAGGCGACTTGGTTCCCCAAATTTCGTTCTTCTATGTTGAAGCGTTCGTTTCCAGTAACAGTTTGAAATTTTAGGTTTCACTCTGTCTTCTCCTATATTGATAGATGTATTTGGAACTCTAAATCCAACACGGTTTGTGCTAGGTTCTTGAAACTTGACACAATAAAGTAGTTTCACGTTCTATCTCTATGTTTTGTTTCCTCTTGATGTAGCCCTAAGCAGTAACTGGCGAGAAACACTTTCATGGAAAGGGGTTGCCAAGCTTCCTAAAATTACGAATCTCGAGAAATCTCAGCAAATATTTTTTCACCGAAACTGGATGATACTTTCAGGTAATGATCAGTACACTAAGGCGACTTGGTTCCCCAAATTTCGTTCTTCTATGTTGAAGCGTTCGTTTCCAGTAACAGTTTGAATTTTTAGGTTTCACTCTGTTTTCTCCTATATTGATAGATGTATTTGGAACTCTAAATCCAACACGGTTTGTGCTAGGTTCTTGAAACATGACACAATGAAGTAGTTTCACGTTCTATCTCTATATTTTGTTTCCTCTTGATGTAGCCCTATGCAGTGACAGGCGAGAAACACTTTCATGGAAAGGGGTTGCCAAGCTTCCTAAAATTACGAATCTCCAGAAATCTCAGCAAATATTTTTTCACCCAAACTGTGTGATACATTCAGGTAATGATCAGTACACTAAGGCGAATTGGTTCCCCAAATTTCGTTCTTCTATGTTGAAGCGTTCGTTTCCAGTAACAGTTTGAATTTTTAGGTTTCACTCTGTTTTCTCCTATATTGATAGATGTATTTGGAACTCTAAATCCAACACGGTTTGTGCTAGCTTCTTGAAACTTGACACAATAAAGTAGTTTCACGTTCTATCTCTATGTTTTGTTTCCTCTTGATGTAGCCTTAAGCAGTGACTGGAGAGAAACACTTTAATGGAAAGGGGTTGCCAAGCTTCCTAAAATTACGAATCTCCATAAATCTCAGCAAATATTTTTTCACCCAAACTGGATGATACTTTCAGGTAATGATCAGTACACTAAGGCGACTTGGTTCCCCAAATTTCGTTCTTCTATGTTGAAGCGTTCGTTTGCAGTAACACTTTGAATTTTTAGGTTTCACTCTGTTTTCTCCTATATTGATAGATGTATTTCGAACTCTAAATCCAACACGGATTGTGCTAGCTTCTTGAAACATGACACAATGAAGTAGTTTCACGTTCTTTCTCTATGTTTTGTTTCCTCTTGATGTAGCCCTATTCAGTGACTGGCGAGAAACACTTTCATGGAAAGGGGTTGCCAAGCTTCCTAAAATTACGAATCTCGAGAAATCTCAGCAAATATTTTTTCACCCAAACTGGATGATACTTTCAGGTAATGATCAGTACACTAAGGTGACTTGGTTCCCCAAATTTCGTTCTTCTATGTTGAAGCGTTCGTTTGCAGTAACACTTTGAATTTTTAGGTTTCACTCTGTTTTCTCCTATATTGGTAGATGTGTTTGGAACTCTAAATCCAACACGGTTTGTGCTAGCTTCTTGAAACTTGACACAATAAAGTACTTTCACGTTCTATCTCTATGTTTTGATTCCTCTTGATGTAGCCCTAAGCAGTGACTGGCGAGAAACACTTTCATGGAAAGGGGTTGCCAGGCTTCCCAAAATTACGAATCTCCAGAAATCTCAACAAATATTTTTTCACCGAAACTGGATGATACTTTCAGGTAATGATCAGTACACTAAGGCGATTTGGTTCCCCAAATTTCGTTCTTCTATGTTGAAGCGTTCGTTTCCAGTAACAGTTTGAATTTTTAGGTTTCACTCTGTTTTCTCCTATATTGATAGATGTGTTTGGAACTCTAAATCCAACACGGTTTGTGCTAGCTTCTTGAAACTTGACACAATAAAGTAGTTTCACGTTCTATCTCTATTTTTTGATTCCTCTTGATGTAGCCCTAGCAGTGACTGGCAAGAAACACTTTCATGGAAAGGGGTTGCCAAGCTTCCTAAAATTACGAATCTCGAGAAATCTCAGCAAATATTTTTTCACCCAAACTGGATGATACTTTCAGGTAATGATCAGTACACTAAGGCGACTTGGTTCCCCAAATTTCGTTCTTCTATGTTGAAGCGTTCGTTTGCAGTAACACTTTGAATTTTTAGGTTTCACTCTGTTTTCTCCTATATTGATAGATGTATTTGGAACTCTAAATCCAACACGGTTTGTGCTAGCTTCTTGAAACATGACACAATAAAGTAGTTTCACGTTCTATCTCTATTTTTTGATTCCTCTTGATGTAGCCCTAGCAGTGACTGGCGGGAAACATTTTCATGGAAAGGGGTTGCCAGGCTTCCCAAAATTACGAATCTCCAGAAATCTCAGCAAATATTTTTTCACCCAAACTGGATGATACTTTCAGGTAATGATCAGTACACTAAGGCGACTTGGTTCCCCAAATTTCGTTCTTCTATGTTGAAGCGTTCGTTTCCAGTAACAGTTTGAATTTTTAGGTTTCACTCTGTCTTCTCCTATATTGATAGATGTATTTGGAACTCTAAATCCAACACGGTTTGTGCTAGCTTCTTGAAACTTGACACAATAAAGTAGTTTCACGTTCTATCTCTATGTTTTGTTTCCTCTTGATGTAGCCTTAAGCAGTGACTGGAGAGAAACACTTTAATGGAAAGGGGTTGCCAAGCTTCCTAAAATTACGAATCTCCATAAATCTCAGCAAATATTTTTTCACCCAAACTGGATGATACTTTCAGGTAATGATCAGTACACTAAGGCGACTTGGTTCCCCAAATTTCGTTCTTCTATGTTGAAGCGTTCGTTTGCAGTAACACTTTGAATTTTTAGGTTTCACTCTGTTTTCTCCTATATTGATAGATGTATTTGGAACTCTAAATCCAACACGGATTGTGCTAGCTTCTTGAAACATGACACAATGAAGTAGTTTCACGTTCTTTCTCTATGTTTTGTTTCCTCTTGATGTAGCCCTATTCAGTGACTGGCGAGAAACACTTTCATGGAAAGGGGTTGCCAAGCTTCCTAAAATTACGAATCTCGAGAAATCTCAGCAAATATTTTTTCACCCAAACTGGATGATACTTTCAGGTAATGATCAGTACACTAAGGTGACTTGGTTCCCCAAATTTCGTTCTTCTATGTTGAAGCGTTCGTTTGCAGTAACACTTTGAATTTTTAGGTTTCACTCTGTTTTCTCCTATATAGATAGATGTATTTGGAACTCTAAATCCAACAGGGTTTGTGCTAGCTTCTTGAAACTTGACACAATAAAGTAGTTTCACGTTCTATCTCTACGTTTTGTTTCCTCTTGATGTAGCCCTAAGCAGTTACTGGCGAGAAACACTTTCATGGAAAGGGGTTGCCAAGCTTCCTAAAATTACGAATCTCCAGAAATCTCAGCAAATATTTTTTCACCCAAACTGGATGATACTTTCAGGTAATGATCAGTACACTAAGGCGACTTGGTTCCCCAAATTTCGTTCTTCTATGTTGAAGCGTTCGTTTCCAGTAACAGTTTGAATTTTTAGGTTTCACTCTGTTTTCTCCTATATTGGTAGATGTGTTTGGAACTCTAAATCCAACACGGTTTGTGCTAGCTTCTTGAAACTTGACACAATAAAGTACTTTCACATTCTATCTCTATGTTTTGATTCCTCTTGATGTAGCCCTAAGCAGTGACTGGCGAGAAACACTTTCATGGAAAGGGGTTGCCAGGCTTCCCAAAATTACGAATCTCCAGAAATCTCAACAAATATTTTTTCACCGAAACTGGATGATACTTTCAGGTAATGATCAGTACACTAAGGCGATTTGGTTCCCCAAATTTCGTTCTTCTATGTTGAAGCGTTCGTTTCCAGTAACAGTTTGAATTTTTAGGTTTCACTCTGTTTTCTCCTATATTGATAGATGTGTTTGGAACTCTAAATCCAACACGGTTTGTGCTAGCTTCTTGAAACTTGACACAATAAAGTAGTTTCACGTTCTATCTCTATTTTTTGATTCCTCTTGATGTAGCCCTAGCAGTGACTGGCAAGAAACACTTTCATGGAAAGGGGTTGCCAAGCTTCCTAAAATTACGAATCTCGAGAAATCTCAGCAAATATTTTTTCACCCAAACTGGATGATACTTTCAGGTAATGATCAGTACACTAAGGCGACTTGGTTCCCCAAATTTCGTTCTTCTATGTTGAAGCGTTCGTTTGCAGTAACACTTTGAATTTTTAGGTTTCACTCTGTTTTCTCCTATATTGATAGATGTATTTGGAACTCTAAATCCAACACGGTTTGTGCTAGCTTCTTGAAACATGACACAATAAAGTAGTTTCACGTTCTATCTCTATTTTTTGATTCCTCTTGATGTAGCCCTAGCAGTGACTGGCGGGAAACACTTTCATGGAAAGGGGTTGCCAGGCTTCCCAAAATTACGAATCTCCAGAAATCTCAGCAAATATTTTTTCACCCAAACTGGATGATACTTTCAGGTAATGATCAGTACACTAAGGCGACTTGGTTCCCCAAATTTCGTTCTTCTATGTTGAAGCGTTCGTTTCCAGTAACAGTTTGAATTTTTAGGTTTCACTCTGTCTTCTCCTATATTGATAGATGTATTTGGAACTCTAAATCCAACACGGTTTGTGCTAGCTTCTTGAAACTTGACACAATAAAGTAGTTTCACGTTCTATCTCTATGTTTTGTTTCCTCTTGATGTAGCCTTAAGCAGTGACTGGAGAGAAACACTTTAATGGAAAGGGGTTGCCAAGCTTCCTAAAATTACGAATCTCCATAAATCTCAGCAAATATTTTTTCACCCAAACTGGATGATACTTTCAGGTAATGATCAGTACACTAAGGCGACTTGGTTCCCCAAATTTCGTTCTTCTATGTTGAAGCGTTCGTTTGCAGTAACACTTTGAATTTTTAGGTTTCACTCTGTTTTCTCCTATATTGATAGATGTATTTGGAACTCTAAATCCAACACGGATTGTGCTAGCTTCTTGAAACATGACACAATGAAGTAGTTTCACGTTCTTTCTCTATGTTTTGTTTCCTCTTGATGTAGCCCTATTCAGTGACTGGCGAGAAACACTTTCATGGAAAGGGGTTGCCAAGCTTCCTAAAATTACGAATCTCGAGAAATCTCAGCAAATATTTTTTCACCCAAACTGGATGATACTTTCAGGTAATGATCAGTACACTAAGGTGACTTGGTTCCCCAAATTTCGTTCTTCTATGTTGAAGCGTTCGTTTGCAGTAACACTTTGAATTTTTAGGTTTCACTCTGTTTTCTCCTATATAGATAGATGTATTTGGAACTCTAAATCCAACAGGGTTTGTGCTAGCTTCTTGAAACTTGACACAATAAAGTAGTTTCACGTTCTATCTCTACGTTTTGTTTCCTCTTGATGTAGCCCTAAGCAGTTACTGGCGAGAAACACTTTCATGGAAAGGGGTTGCCAAGCTTCCTAAAATTACGAATCTCCAGAAATCTCAGCAAATATTTTTTCACCCAAACTGGATGATACTTTCAGGTAATGATCAGTACACTAAGGCGACTTGGTTCCCCAAATTTCGTTCTTCTATGTTGAAGCGTTCGTTTCCAGTAACAGTTTGAATTTTTAGGTTTCACTCTGTTTTCTCCTATATTGGTAGATGTGTTTGGAACTCTAAATCCAACACGGTTTGTGCTAGCTTCTTGAAACTTGACACAATAAAGTACTTTCACATTCTATCTCTATGTTTTGATTCCTCTTGATGTAGCCCTAAGCAGTGACTGGCGAGAAACACTTTCATGGAAAGGGGTTGCCAGGCTTCCCAAAATTACGAATCTCCAGAAATCTCAACAAATATTTTTTCACCGAAACTGGATGATACTTTCAGGTAATGATCAGTACACTAAGGCGATTTGGTTCCCCAAATTTCGTTCTTCTATGTTGAAGCGTTCGTTTCCAGTAACAGTTTGAATTTTTAGGTTTCACTCTGTTTTCTCCTATATTGATAGATGTGTTTGGAACTCTAAATCCAACACGGTTTGTGCTAGCTTCTTGAAACTTGACACAATAAAGTAGTTTCACGTTCTATCTCTATTTTTTGATTCCTCTTGATGTAGCCCTAGCAGTGACTGGCAAGAAACACTTTCATGGAAAGGGGTTGCCAAGCTTCCTAAAATTACGAATCTCGAGAAATCTCAGCAAATATTTTTTCACCCAAACTGGATGATACTTTCAGGTAATGATCAGTACACTAAGGCGACTTGGTTCCCCAAATTTCGTTCTTCTATGTTGAAGCGTTCGTTTGCAGTAACACTTTGAATTTTTAGGTTTCACTCTGTTTTCTCCTATATTGATAGATGTATTTGGAACTCTAAATCCAACACGGTTTGTGCTAGCTTCTTGAAACATGACACAATAAAGTAGTTTCACGTTCTATCTCTATTTTTTGATTCCTCTTGATGTAGCCCTAGCAGTGACTGGCGGGAAACACTTTCATGGAAAGGGGTTGCCAGGCTTCCCAAAATTACGAATCTCCAGAAATCTCAGCAAATATTTTTTCACCCAAACTGGATGATACTTTCAGGTAATGATCAGTACACTAAGGCGACTTGGTTCCCCAAATTTCGTTCTTCTATGTTGAAGCGTTCGTTTCCAGTAACAGTTTGAATTTTTAGGTTTCACTCTGTCTTCTCCTATATTGATAGATGTATTTGGAACTCTAAATCCAACACGGTTTGTGCTAGCTTCTTGAAACTTGACACAATAAAGTAGTTTCACGTTCTATCTCTATGTTTTGTTTCCTCTTGATGTAGCCTTAAGCAGTGACTGGAGAGAAACACTTTAATGGAAAGGGGTTGCCAAGCTTCCTAAAATTACGAATCTCCATAAATCTCAGCAAATATTTTTTCACCCAAACTGGATGATACTTTCAGGTAATGATCAGTACACTAAGGCGACTTGGTTCCCCAAATTTCGTTCTTCTATGTTGAAGCGTTCGTTTGCAGTAACACTTTGAATTTTTAGGTTTCACTCTGTTTTCTCCTATATTGATAGATGTATTTGGAACTCTAAATCCAACACGGTTTGTGCTAGGTTCTTGAAACATGACACAATAAAGTAGTTTCACGTTCTATCTCTATTTTTTGATTCCTCTTGATGTAGCCCTAGCAGTGACTGGCGGGAAACACTTTCATGGAAAGGGGTTGCCAGGCTTCCCAAAATTACGAATCTCCAGAAATCTCAGCAAATATTTTTTCACCCAAACTGGATGATACTTTCAGGTAATGATCAGTACACTAAGGCGACTTGGTTCCCCAAATTTCGTTCTTCTATGTTGAAGCGTTCGTTTCCAGTAACAGTTTGAATTTTTAGGTTTCACTCTGTCTTCTCCTATATTGATAGATGTATTTGGAACTCTAAATCCAACACGGTTTGTGCTAGGTTCTTGAAACTTGACACAATAAAGTAGTTTCACGTTCTATCTCTATGTTTTGTTTCCTCTTGATGTAGCCTTAAGCAGTGACTGGCTAGAAACACTTTCATGGAAAGGGGTTGCCAAGCTTCCTAAAATTACGAATCTCCAGAAATCTCAGCAAATATTTTTTCACCCAAACTGGATGATACTTTCAGGTAATGATCAGTACACTAAGCCGACTTGGTTTCCCAAATTTCGTTCTTCTATGTTGAAGCGTACGTTTCCAGTAACATTTTGAATATTTAGGTTTCACTCTGTTTTCTCCTATATTGATAGATGTATTTCGAACTCTAAATCCAACACGGATTGTGCTAGCTTCTTGAAACATGACACAATGAAGTAGTTTCACGTTCTATCTCTATTTTTTGTTTCCTCTTGATGTAGCCCTATTCAGTGACTGGCGAGAAACACTTTCATGGAAAGGGGTTGCCAAGCTTCCTAAAATTACGAATCTCGAGAAATCTCAGCAAATATTTTTTCACCCAAACTGGATGATACTTTCAGGTAATGATCAGTACACTAAGGCGACTTGGTTCCCCAAATTTCGTTCTTCTATGTTGAAGCGTTCGTTTCCAGTAACAGTTTGAATTTTTAGGTTTCACTCTGTTTTCTCCTATATTGGTAGATGTGTTTGGAACTCTAAATCCAACACGGTTTGTGCTAGCTTCTTGAAACTTGACACAATAAAGTACTTTCACGTTCTATCTCTATGTTTTGATTCCTCTTGATGTAGCCCTAAGCAGTGACTGGCGAGAAACACTTTCATGGAAAGGGGTTGCCAGGCTTCCCAAAATTACGAATCTCCAGAAATCTCAACAAATATTTTTTCACCGAAACTGGATGATACTTTCAGGTAATGATCAGTACACTAAGGCGATTTGGTTCCCCAAATTTCGTTCTTCTATGTTGAAGCGTTCGTTTCCAGTAACAGTTTGAATTTTTAGGTTTCACTCTGTTTTCTCCTATATTGGTAGATGTGTTTGGAACTCTAAATCCAACACGGTTTGTGCTAGCTTCTTGAAACTTGACACAATAAAGTACTTTCACGTTCTATCTCTATGTTTTGATTCCTCTTGATGTAGCCCTAAGCAGTGACTGGCGAGAAACACTTTCATGGAAAGGGGTTGCCAGGCTTCCCAAAATTACGAATCTCCAGAAATCTCAACAAATATTTTTTCACCGAAACTGGATGATACTTTCAGGTAATGATCAGCACACTAAGGCGATTTGGTTCCCCAAATTTCGTTCTTCTATGTTGAAGCGTTCGTTTCCAGTAACAGTTTGAATTTTTAGGTTTCACTCTGTTTTCTCCTATATTGATAGATGTGTTTGGAACTCTAAATCCAACACGGTTTGTGCTAGCTTCTTGAAACTTGACACAATAAAGTAGTTTCACGTTCTATCTCTATTTTTTGATTCCTCTTGATGTAGCCCTAGCAGTGACTGGCAAGAAACACTTTCATGGAAAGGGGTTGCCAAGCTTCCTAAAATTACGAATCTCGAGAAATCTCAGCAAATATTTTTTCACCCAAACTGGATGATACTTTCAGGTAATGATCAGTACACTAAGGCGACTTGGTTCCCCAAATTTCGTTCTTCTATGTTGAAGCGTTCGTTTGCAGTAACACTTTGAATTTTTAGGTTTCACTCTGTTTTCTCCTATATTGATAGATGTATTTGGAACTCTAAATCCAACACGGTTTGTGCTAGCTTCTTGAAACATGACACAATAAAGTAGTTTCACGTTCTATCTCTATTTTTTGATTCCTCTTGATGTAGCCCTAGCAGTGACTGGCGGGAAACACTTTCATGGAAAGGGGTTGCCAGGCTTCCCAAAATTACGAATCTCCAGAAATCTCAGCAAATATTTTTTCACCCAAACTGGATGATACTTTCAGGTAATGATCAGTACACTAAGGCGACTTGGTTCCCCAAATTTCGTTCTTCTATGTTGAAGCGTTCGTTTCCAGTAACAGTTTGAATTTTTAGGTTTCACTCTGTCTTCTCCTATATTGATAGATGTATTTGGAACTCTAAATCCAACACGGTTTGTGCTAGCTTCTTGAAACTTGACACAATAAAGTAGTTTCACGTTCTATCTCTATGTTTTGTTTCCTCTTGATGTAGCCTTAAGCAGTGACTGGAGAGAAACACTTTAATGGAAAGGGGTTGCCAAGCTTCCTAAAATTACGAATCTCCATAAATCTCAGCAAATATTTTTTCACCCAAACTGGATGATACTTTCAGGTAATGATCAGTACACTAAGGCGACTTGGTTCCCCAAATTTCGTTCTTCTATGTTGAAGCGTTCGTTTGCAGTAACACTTTGAATTTTTAGGTTTCACTCTGTTTTCTCCTATATTGATAGATGTATTTGGAACTCTAAATCCAACACGGTTTGTGCTAGGTTCTTGAAACATGACACAATAAAGTAGTTTCACGTTCTATCTCTATTTTTTGATTCCTCTTGATGTAGCCCTAGCAGTGACTGGCGGGAAACACTTTCATGGAAAGGGGTTGCCAGGCTTCCCAAAATTACGAATCTCCAGAAATCTCAGCAAATATTTTTTCACCCAAACTGGATGATACTTTCAGGTAATGATCAGTACACTAAGGCGACTTGGTTCCCCAAATTTCGTTCTTCTATGTTGAAGCGTTCGTTTCCAGTAACAGTTTGAATTTTTAGGTTTCACTCTGTCTTCTCCTATATTGATAGATGTATTTGGAACTCTAAATCCAACACGGTTTGTGCTAGGTTCTTGAAACTTGACACAATAAAGTAGTTTCACGTTCTATCTCTATGTTTTGTTTCCTCTTGATGTAGCCTTAAGCAGTGACTGGCTAGAAACACTTTCATGGAAAGGGGTTGCCAAGCTTCCTAAAATTACGAATCTCCAGAAATCGCAGCAAATATTTTTTCACCCAAACTGGATGATACTTTCAGGTAATGATCAGTACACTAAGGCGACTTGGTTCCCCAAATTTCGTTCTTCTATGTTGAGCGTACGTTTCCAATAACATTTTGAATATTTAGGTTTCACTCTGTTTTCTCCTATATTGATAGATGTATTTCGAACTCTAAATCCAACACGGATTGTGCTAGCTTCTTGAAACATGACACAATGAAGTAGTTTCACGTTCTAACAGTATGTTTTGTTTCCTCTTGATGTAGCCCTATTCAGTGACTGGCGAGAAACACTTTCATGGAAAGGGGTTGCCAAGCTTCCTAAAATTACGAATCTCCAGAAATCTCAGCAAATATTTTTTCACCCAAACTGGATGATACTTTCAGGTAATGATCAGTACACTAAGGCGACTTGGTTCCCCAAATTTCGTTCTTCTATGTTGAAGCGTTCGTTTCCAGTAACAGTTTGAATTTTTAGGTTTCACTCTGTTTTCTCCTATATTGATAGATGTATTTGGAACTCTAAATCCAACACGGTTTGTGCTAGGTTCTTGAAAATTGACACAATAAAGTAGTTTCACGTTCTATCTCTACGTTTTGTTTCCTCTTGATGTAGCCCTAAGCAGTAACTGGCGAGAAACACTTTCATGGAAAGGGGTTGCCAAGCTTCCTAAAATTACGAATCTCGAGAAATCTCAGCAAATATTTTTTCACCCAAACTGGATGATACTTTCAGGTAATGATCAGTACACTAAGGCGACTTGGTTCCCCAAATTTCGTTCTTCTATGTTGAAGCGTTCGTTTCCAGTAACAGTTTGAATTTTTAGGTTTCACTCTGTTTTCTCCTATATTGATAGATGTATTTGGAACTCTAAATCCAACACGGTTTGTGCTAGGTTCTTGAAACATGACACAATGAAGTAGTTTCACGTTGTATCTCTATATTTTGTTTCCTCTTGATGTAGCCCTATGCAGTGACTGGCGAGAAACACTTTCATGGAAAGGGGTTGCCAAGCTTCCTAAAATTACGAATCTCCAGAAATCTCAGCAAATATTTTTTCACCCAAACTGGGTGATACATTCAGGTAATGATCAGTACACTAAGGCGATTTGGTTCCCCAAATTTCGTTCTTCTATGTTGAAGCGTTCGTTTCCAGTAACAGTTTGAATTTTTAGGTTTCACTCTGTTTTCTCCTATATTGATAGATGTGTTTGGAACTCTAAATCCAACACGGTTTGTGCTAGGTTCTTGAAACTTGACACAATAAAGTAGTTTCATGTTCTATCTCTACGTTTTGTTTCCTCTTGATGTAGCCCTAAGCAGTAACTGGCGAGAAACACTTTCATGGAAAGGGGTTGCCAAATTAATAAAATTACGAATCTCCATAAATCTCAGCAAATATTTTTTCACCCAAACTGGATGATACTTTCAGGTAATGATCAGTACACTAAGGCGACTTGGTTCCCCAAATTTCGTTCTTCTATGTTGAAGCGTTCGTTTGCAGTAACACTTTGAATTTTTAGGTTTCACTCTGTTTTCTCCTATATTGATAGATGTATTTGGAACTCTAAATCCAACAGGGTTTGTGCTAGGTTCTTGAAACTTGACACAATAAAGTAGTTTCACGTTCTATCTCTACGTTTTGTTTCCTCTTGATTTAGCCCTAAGCAGTAACTGGCGAGAAACACTTTCATGGAAAGGGGTTGCCAAGCTTCCTAAAATTACGAATCTCGAGAAATCTCAGTAAATATTTTTTCACCCAAACTGGATGATACTTTCAGGTAATGATCAGTACACTAAGGCGACTTGGTTCCCCAAATTTCGTTCTTCTATGTTGAAGCGTTCGTTTGCAGTAAGACTTTGAATTTTTAGGTTTCACTCTGTTTTCTCCTATATTGATAGATGTATTTGGAACTCTAAATCCAACACGGTTTGTGCTAGCTTCTTGAAACATGACACAATAAAGTAGTTTCACGTTCTATCTCTATTTTTTGATTCCTCTTGATGTAGCCCTAGCAGTGACTGGCGAGAAACACTTTCATGGAAAGGGGTGCCAGGCTTCCCAAAATTACGAATCTCCAGAAATCTCAGCAAATATTTTTTCACCCAAACTGGATGATACTTTCAGGTAATGATCAGTACACTAAGGCGACTTGGTTCCCCAAATTTCGTTCTTCTATGTTGAAGCGTTCGTTTCCAGTAACAGTTTGAATTTTTAGGTTTCACTCTGTTTTCTCCTATATTGATAGATGTATTTGGAACTCTAAATCCAACACGGTTTGTGCTAGCTTCTTGAAACTTGACACAATAAAGTAGTTTCACGTTCTATCTCTATGTTTTGTTTCCTCTTGATGTAGCCTTAAGCAGTGACTGGAGAGAAACACTTTAATGGAAAGAGGTTGCCAAGCTTCCTAAAATTACGAATCTCCAGAAATCTCAGCAAATATTTTTTCACCCAAACTGGATGATACTTTCAGGTAATGATCAGTACACTAAGGTGACTTGGTTCCCCAAATTTCGTTCTTCTATGTTGAAGCGTTCGTTTCCAGTAACAGTTTGAATTTTTAGGTTTCGCTCTGTTTTCTCCTATATTGATAGATGTATTTGGAACTCTAAATCCAACACGGTTTGTGCTAGCTTCTTGAAACATGACACAATGAAGTAGTTTCACGTTCTATCTCTATATTTTGTTTCCTCTTGATGTAGCCCTATGCAGTGACTGGTGAGAAACACTTTCATGGAAAGGGGTTGCCAAGCTTCCTAAAATTACGAATCTCCAGAAATCTCAGCAAATATTTTTTCACCCAAACTGTGTGATACATTCAGGTAATGATCAGTACACTAAGGCGACTTGGTTCCCCAAATTTCGTTCTTCTATGTTGAAGCGTTCGTTTCCAGTAACAGTTTGAATTTTTAGGTTTCACTCTGTTTTCTCCTATATTGATAGATGTATTTGGAACTCTAAATCCAACACGGTTTCTGCTAGGTTCTTGAAACTTGACACAATAAAGTAGTTTCACGTTCTACATCTACGTTTTGTTTCCTCTTGATGTAGCCTTAAGCAGTGACTGCGAGAAACACTTTCATGGAAAGGGGTTGCCAAGCTTCCCAAAATTACGAATCTCCAGAAATCTCAGCAAATATTTTTTCACCCAAACTGGATGATACTTTCAGGTAATGATCAGTACACTAAGGCGACTTGGTTCCCCAAATTTCGTTCTTCTATGTTGAAGCGTTCGTTTGCAGTAACACTTTGAATTTTTAGGTTTCACTCTGTTTTCTCCTATATTGATAGATGTATTTGGAACTCTAAATCCAACACGGTTTGTGCTAGCTTCTTGAAACATGACACAATAAAGTAGTTTCACGTTCTATCTCTATTTTTTGATTCCTCTTGATGTAGCCCTAGCAGTGACTGGCGGGAAACACTTTCATGGAAAGGGGTTGCCAGGCTTCCCAAAATTACGAATCTCCAGAAATCTCAGCAAATATTTTTTCACCCAAACTGGATGATACTTTCAGGTAATGATCAGTACACTAAGGCGACTTGGTTCCCCAAATTTCGTTCTTCTATGTTGAAGCGTTCGTTTCCAGTAACAGTTTGAATTTTTAGGTTTCACTCTGTCTTCTCCTATATTGATAGATGTATTTGGAACTCTAAATCCAACACGGTTTGTGCTAGGTTCTTGAAACTTGACACAATAAAGTAGTTTCACGTTCTATCTCTATGTTTTGTTTCCTCTTGATGTAGCCTTAAGCAGTGACTGGCTAGAAACACTTACATGGAAAGGGGTTGCCAAGCTTCCTAAAATTACGAATCTCCAGAAATCTCAGCAAATATTTTTTCACCCAAACTGGATGATACTTTCAGGTAATGATCAGTACACTAAGGCTACTTGGTTCCCCAAATTTCGTTCTTCTATGTTGAAGCGTACGTTTCCAGTAACATTTTGAATATTTAGGTTTCACTCTGTTTTCTCCTATATTGATAGATGTATTTGGAACTCTAAATCCAACACGGATTGTGCTAGCTTCTTGAAACATGACACAATGAAGTAGTTTCACGTTCTATCTCTATGTTTTGTTTCCTCTTGATGTAGCCCTATTCAGTGACTGGCGAGAAACACTTTCATGGAAAGGGGTTGCCAAGCTTCCTAAAATTACGAATCTCCAGAAATCTGAGCAAATATTTTTTCACCCAAACTGGATGATACTTTCAGGTAATGATCAGTACACTAAGGCGACTTGGTTCCCCAAATTTCGTTCTTCTATGTTGAAGCGTTCGTTTCCAGTAACAGTTTGAATTTTTAGGTTTCACTCTGTTTTCTCCTATATTGATAGATGTATTTGGAACTCTAAATCCAACACGGTTTGTGCTAGGTTCTTGAAACTTGACACAATAAAGTAGTTTCACGTTCTATCTCTATGTTTTGTTTCCTCTTGATGTAGCCCTAAGCAGTAACTGGCGAGAAACACTTTCATGGAAAGGGGTTGCCAAGCTTCCTAAAATTATGAATCTCGAGAAATCTCAGCAAATATTTTTTCACCGAAACTGGATGATACTTTCAGGTAATGATCAGTACACTAAGGCGACTTGGTTCCCCAAATTTCGTTCTTCTATGTTGAAGCGTTCGTTTCCAGTAACAGTTTGAATTTTTAGGTTTCACTCTGTTTTCTCCTATATTGATAGATGTATTTGGAACTCTAAATCCAACACGGTTTGTGCTAGGTTCTTGAAACATGACACAATGAAGTAGTTTCACGTTCTATCTCTATATTTTGTTTCCTCTTGATGTAGCCCTATGCAGTGACTGGCGAGAAACACTTTCATGGAAAGGGGTTGCCAAGCTTCCTAAAATTACGAATCTCCAGAAATCTCAGCAAATATTTTTTCACCCAAACTGTGTGATACATTCAGGTAATGATCAGTACACTAAGGCGACTTGGTTCCCCAAATTTCGTTCTTCTATGTTGAAGCGTTCGTTTCCAATAACAGTTTGAATTTTTAGGTTTCACTCTGTTTTCTCCTATATTGATAGATGTATTTGGAACTCTAAATCCAACACGGTTTGTGCTAGGTTCTTGAAACTTGACACAATAAAGTAGTTTCATGTTCTATCTCTACGTTTTGTTTCCTCTTGATGTAGCCCTAAGCAGTAACTGGCGAGAAACACTTTCATGGAAAGGGGTTGCCAACTTAATAAAATTACGAATCTCCATAAATCTCAGCAAATATTTTTTCACCCAAACTGGATGATACTTTCAGGTAATGATCAGTACACTAAGGCGACTTGGTTCCCCAAATTTCGTTCTTCTATGTTGAAGCGTTCGTTTGCAGTAACACTTTGAATTTTTAGGTTTCACTCTGTTTTCTCCTATATTGATAGATGTATTTGGAACTCTAAATCCAACAGGGTTTGTGCTAGGTTCTTGAAACTTGACACAATAAAGTAGTTTCACGTTCTATCTCTACGTTTTGTTTCCTCTTGATTTAGCCCTAAGCAGTAACTGGCGAGAAACACTTTCATGGAAAGGGGTTGCCAAGCTTCCTAAAATTACGAATCTCGAGAAATCTCAGTAAATATTTTTTCACCCAAACTGGATGATACTTTCAGGTAATGATCAGTACACTAAGGCGACTTGGTTCCCCAAATTTCGTTCTTCTATTTTGAAGCGTTCGTTTCCAGTAACAGTTTGAATTTTTAGGTTTCACTCTGTTTTCTCCTATATTGATAGATGTATTTGGAACTCTAAATCCAACACGGTTTGTGCTAGCTTCTTGAAACTTGACACAATAAAGTAGTTTCACGTTCTATCTCTATGTTTTGTTTCCTCTTGATGTAGCCTTAAGCAGTGACTGGAGAGAAACACTTTAATGGAAAGAGGTTGCCAAGCTTCCTAAAATTACGAATCTCCAGAAATCTCAGCAAATATTTTTTCACCCAAACTGGATGATACTTTCAGGTAATGATCAGTACACTAAGGTGACTTGGTTCCCCAAATTTCGTTCTTCTATGTTGAAGCGTTCGTTTCCAGTAACAGTTTGAATTTTTAGGTTTCGCTCTGTTTTCTCCTATATTGATAGATGTATTTGGAACTCTAAATCCAACACGGTTTGTGCTAGCTTCTTGAAACATGACACAATGAAGTAGTTTCACGTTCTATCTCTATATTTTGTTTCCTCTTGATGTAGCCCTATGCAGTGACTGGTGAGAAACACTTTCATGGAAAGGGGTTGCCAAGCTTCCTAAAATTACGAATCTCCAGAAATCTCAGCAAATATTTTTTCACCCAAACTGTGTGATAAATTCAGGTAATGATCAGTACACTAAGGCGACTTGGTTCCCCAAATTTCGTTTTCTATGTTGAAGCGTTCGTTTCCAGTAACAGTTTGAATTTTTAGGTTTCACTCTGTCTTCTCCTATATTGATAGATGTATTTGGAACTCTAAATCCAACACGGTTTGTGCTAGCTTCTTGAAACTTGACACAATAAAGTAGTTTCACGTTCTATCTCTATGTTTTGTTTCCTCTTGATGTAGCCTTAAGCAGTGACTGGAGAGAAACACTTAAATGGAAAGGGGTTGCCAAGCTTCCTAAAATTACGAATCTCCATAAATCTCAGCAAATATTTTTTCACCCAAACTGGATGATACTTTCAGGTAATGATCAGTACACTAAGGCGACTTGGTTCCCCAAATTTCGTTCTTCTATGTTGAAGCGTTCGTTTGCAGTAACACTTTGAATTTTTAGGTTTCACTCTGTTTTCTCCTATATTGATAGATGTATTTGGAACTCTAAATCCAACACGGTTTGTGCTAGGTTCTTGAAACATGACACAATAAAGTAGTTTCACGTTCTATCTCTATTTTTTGATTCCTCTTGATGTAGCCCTAGCAGTGACTGGCGGGAAACACTTTCATGGAAAGGGGTTGCCAGGCTTCCCAAAATTACGAATCTCCAGAAATCTCAGCAAATATTTTTTCACCCAAACTGGATGATACTTTCAGGTAATGATCAGTACACTAAGGCGACTTGGTTCCCCAAATTTCGTTCTTCTATGTTGAAGCGTTCGTTTCCAGTAACAGTTTGAATTTTTAGGTTTCACTCTGTCTTCTCCTATATTGATAGATGTATTTGGAACTCTAAATCCAACACGGTTTGTGCTAGGTTCTTGAAACTTGACACAATAAAGAAGTTTCACGTTCTATCTCTATGTTTTGTTTCCTCTTGATGTAGCCTTAAGCAGTGACTGGCTAGAAACACTTTCATGGAAAGGGGTTGCCAAGCTTCCTAAAATTACGAATCTCCAGAAATCTCAGCAAATATTTTTTCACCCAAACTGGATGATACTTTCAGGTAATGATCAGTACACTAAGGCGACTTGGTTTCCCAAATTTCGTTCTTCTATGTTGAAGCGTACGTTTCCAGTAACATTTTGAATATTTAGGTTTCACTCTGTTTTCTCCTATATTGATAGATGTATTTCGAACTCTAAATCCAACACGGATTGTGCTAGCTTCTTGAAACATGACACAATGAAGTAGTTTCACGTTCTATCTCTATTTTTTGTTTCCTCTTGATGTAGCCCTATTCAGTGACTGGCGAGAAACACTTTCATGGAAAGGGGTTGCCAAGCTTCCTAAAATTACGAATCTCCAGAAATCTGAGCAAATATTTTTTCACCCAATCAGTACACTAAGGCGACTTGGTTCCCCAAATTTCGTTCTTCTATGTTGAAGCGTTCGTTTCCAGTAACAGTTTGAATTTTTAGGTTTCACTCTGTTTTCTCCTATATTGATAGATGTATTTGGAACTCTAAATCCAACACGGTTTGTGCTAGGTTCTTGAAACTTGACACAATAAAATAGTTTCACGTTCTATCTCTATGTTTTGTTTCCTCTTGATGTAGCCCTAAGCAGTAACTGGCGAGAAACACTTTCATGGAAAGGGGTTGCCAAGCTTCCTAAAATTATGAATCTCGAGAAATCTCAGCAAATATTTTTTCACCGAGACTGGATGATACTTTCAGGTAATGATCAGTACACTAAGGCGACTTGGTTCCCCAAATTTCGTTCTTCTATGTTGAAGCGTTCGTTTCCAGTAACAGTTTGAATTTTTAGGTTTCACTCTGTTTTCTCCTATATTGATAGATGTATTTGGCACTCTAAATCCAACACGGTTTGTGCTAGGTTCTTGAAACTTGACACAATGAAGTAGTTTCACGTTCTATCTCTATATTTTGTTTCCTCTTGATGTAGCCCTATGCAGTGACTGGCGAGAAACACTTTCATGGAAAGGGGTTGCCAAGCTTCCTAAAATTACGAATCTCCAGAAATCTCAGCAAATATTTTTTCACCCAAACTGTGTGATACATTCAGGTAATGATCAGTACACTAAGGCGACTTGGTTCCCCAAATTTCGTTCTTCTATGTTGAAGCGTTCGTTTCCAGTAACAGTTTGAATTTTTAGGTTTCACTCTGTTTTCTCCTATATTGATAGATGTATTTGGAACTCTAAATCCAACACGGTTTGTGCTAGCTTCTTGAAACTTGACACAATAAAGTAGTTTCACGTTCTATCTCTATGTTTTGTTTCCTCTTGATGTAGCCTTAAGCAGTGACTGGAGAGAAACACTTTAATGGAAAGGGGTTGCCAAGCTTCCTAAAATTACGAATCTCCATAAATCTCAGCAAATATTTTTTCACCCAAACTGGATGATTCTTTCAGGTAATGATCAGTACACTAAGGCGACTTGGTTCCCCAAATTTCGTTCTTCTATGTTGAAGCGTTCGTTTGCAGTAACACTTTGAATTTTTAGGTTTCACTCTGTTTTCTCCTATATTGATAGATGTATTTGTAACTCTAAATCCAACACGGTTTGTGCTAGGTTCTTGAAACATGACACAATAAAGTAGTTTCACGTTCTATCTCTATTTTTTGATTCCTCTTGATGTAGCCCTAGCAGTGACTGGCGGGAAACACCTTCATGGAAAGGGGTTGCCAGGCTTCCCAAAATTACGAATCTCCAGAAATCTCAGCAAATATTTTTTCACCCAAACTGGATGATACTTTCAGGTAATGATCAGTACACTAAAGCGACTTGGTTCCCCAAATTTCGTTCTTCTATGTTGAAGCGTTCGTTTCCAGTAACAGTTTGAATTTTTAGGTTTCACTCTGTCTTCTCCTATATTGATAGATGTATTTGGAACTCTAAATCCAACACGGTTTGTGCTAGGTTCTTGAAACTTGACACAATAAAGTAGTTTCACGTTCTATCTCTATGTTTTGTTTCCTCTTGATGTAGCCTTAAGCAGTGACTGGCTAGAAACACTTTCATGGAAAGGGGTTGCCAAGCTTCCTAAAATTACGAATCTCCAGAAATCGCAGCAAATATTTTTTCACCCAAACTGGATGATACTTTCAGGTAATGATCAGTACACTAAGGCGACTTGGTTCCCCAAATTTCGTTCTTCTATGTTGAGCGTACGTTTCCAATAACATTTTGAATATTTAGGTTTCACTCTGTTTTCTCCTATATTGATAGATGTATTTCGAACTCTAAATCCAACACGGATTGTGCTAGCTTCTTGAAACATGACACAATGAAGTAGTTTCACGTTCTAACTCTATGTTTTGTTTCCTCTTGATGTAGCCCTATTCAGTGACTGGCGAGAAACACTTTCATGGAAAGGGGTTGCCAAGCTTCCTAAAATTACGAATCTCCAGAAATCTCAGCAAATATTTTTTCACCCAAACTGGATGATACTTTCAGGTAATGATCAGTACACTAAGGCGACTTGGTTCCCCAAATTTCGTTCTTTTATGTTGAAGCGTTCGTTTCCAGTAACAGTTTGAATTTTTAGGTTTCACTCTGTTTTCTCCTATATTGATAGATGTATTTGGAACTCTAAATCCAACACGGTTTGTGCTAGGTTCTTGAAACATGACACAATGAAGTAGTTTCACGTTCTATCTCTATATTTTGTTTCCTCTTGATGTAGCCCTATGCAGTGACTGGCGAGAAACACTTTCATGGAAAGGGGTTGCCAAGCTTCCTAAAATTACGAATCTCCAGAAATCTCAGCAAATATTTTTTCACCCAAACTGGGTGATACATTCAGGTAATGATCAGTACACTAAGGCAATTTGGTTCCCCAAATTTCGTTCTTCTATGTTGAAGCGTTCGTTTCCAGTAACAGTTTGAATTTTTAGGTTTCACTCTGTTTTCTCCTATATTGATAGATGTGTTTGGAACTCTAAATCCAACACGGTTTGTGCTAGGTTCTTGAAACTTGACACAATAAAGTAGTTTCATGTTCTATCTCTACGTTTTGTTTCCTCTTGATGTAGCCCTAAGCAGTAACTGGCGAGAAACACTTTCATGGAAAGGGGTTGCCAAATTAATAAAATTACGAATCTCCATAAATCTCAGCAAATATTTTTTCACCCAAACTGGATGATACTTTCAGGTAATGATCAGTACACTAAGGCGACTTGGTTCCCCAAATTTCGTTCTTCTATGTTGAAGCGTTCGTTTGCAGTAACACTTTGAATTTTTAGGTTTCACTCTGTTTTCTCCTATATTGATAGATGTATTTGGAACTCTAAATCCAACAGGGTTTGTGCTAGGTTCTTGAAACTTGACACAATAAAGTAGTTTCACGTTCTATCTCTACGTTTTGTTTCCTCTTGATTTAGCCCTAAGCAGTAACTGGCGAGAAACACTTTCATGGAAAGGGGTTGCCAAGCTTCCTAAAATTACGAATCTCGAGAAATCTCAGTAAATATTTTTTCACCCAAACTGGATGATACTTTCAGGTAATGATCAGTACACTAAGGCGACTTGGTTCCCCAAATTTCGTTCTTCTATGTTGAAGCGTTCGTTTGCAGTAAGACTTTGAATTTTTAGGTTTCACTCTGTTTTCTCCTATATTGATAGATGTATTTGGAACTCTAAATCCAACACGGTTTGTGCTAGCTTCTTGAAACATGACACAATAAAGTAGTTTCACGTTCTATCTCTATTTTTTGATTCCTCTTGATGTAGCCCTAGCAGTGACTGGCGAGAAACACTTTCATGGAAAGGGGTTGCCAGGCTTCCCAAAATTACGAATCTCCAGAAATCTCAGCAAATATTTTTTCACCCAAACTGGATGATACTTTCAGGTAATGATCAGTACACTAAGGCGACTTGGTTCCCCAAATTTCGTTCTTCTATGTTGAAGCGTTCGTTTCCAGTAACAGTTTGAATTTTTAGGTTTCACTCTGTTTTCTCCTATATTGATAGATGTATTTGGAACTCTAAATCCAACACGGTTTGTGCTAACTTCTTGAAACTTGACACAATAAAGTAGTTTCACGTTCTATCTCTAAGTTTTGTTTCCTCTTGATGTAGCCTTAAGCAGTGACTGGAGAGAAACACTTTAATGGAAAGAGGTTGCCAAGCTTCCTAAAATTACGAATCTCCAGAAATCTCAGCAAATATTTTTTCACCCAAACTGGATGATACTTTCAGGTAATGATCAGTACACTAAGGTGACTTGGTTCCCCAAATTTCGTTCTTCTATGTTGAAGCGTTCGTTTCCAGTAACAGTTTGAATTATTAGGTTTCGCTCTGTTTTCTCCTATATTGATAGATGTATTTGGAACTCTAAATCCAACACGGTTTGTGCTAGCTTCTTGAAACATGACACAATGAAGTAGTTTCACGTTCTATCTCTATATTTTGTTTCCTCTTGATGTAGCCCTATGCAGTGACTGGTGAGAAACACTTTCATGGAAAGGGGTTGCCAAGCTTCCTAAAATTACGTATCTCCAGAAATCTCAGCAAATATTTTTTCACCCAAACTGTGTGATACATTCAGGTAATGATCAGTACACTAAGGCGACTTGGTTCCCCAAATTTCGTTCTTCTATGTTGAAGCGTTCGTTTCCAGTAACAGTTTGAATTTTTAGGTTTCACTCTGTTTTCTCCTATATTGATAGATGTATTTGGAACTCTAAATCCAACACGGTTTCTGCTAGGTTCTTGAAACTTGACACAATAAAGTAGTTTCACGTTCTACATCTACGTTTTGTTTCCTCTTGATGTAGCCTTAAGCAGTGACTGCGAGAAACACTTTCATGGAAAGGGGTTGCCAAGCTTCCCAAAATTACGAATCTCCAGAAATCTCAGCAAATATTTTTTCACCCAAACTGGATGATACTTTCAGGTAATGATCAGTACACTAAGGCGACTTGGTTCCCCAAATTTCGTTCTTCTATGTTGAAGCGTTCGTTTGCAGTAACACTTTGAATTTTTAGGTTTCACTCTGTTTTCTCCTATATTGATAGATGTATTTGGAACTCTAAATCCAACACGGTTTGTGCTAGCTTCTTGAAACATGACACAATAAAGTAGTTTCACGTTCTATCTCTATTTTTTGATTCCTCTTGATGTAGCCCTAGCAGTGACTGGCGGGAAACACTTTCATGGAAAGGGGTTGCCAGGCTTCCCAAAATTACGAATCTCCAGAAATCTCAGCAAATATTTTTTCACCCAAACTGGATGATACTTTCAGGTAATGATCAGTACACTAAGGCGACTTGGTTCCCCAAATTTCGTTCTTCTATGTTGAAGCGTTCGTTTCCAGTAACAGTTTGAATTTTTAGGTTTCACTCTGTCTTCTCCTATATTGATAGATGTATTTGGAACTCTAAATCCAACACGGTTTGTGCTAGGTTCTTGAAACTTGACACAATAAAGTAGTTTCACGTTCTATCTCTATGTTTTGTTTCCTCTTGATGTAGCCTTAAGCAGTGACTGGCTAGAAACACTTACATGGAAAGGGGTTGCCAAGCTTCCTAAAATTACGAATCTCCAGAAATCTCAGCAAATATTTTTTCACCCAAACTGGATGATACTTTCAGGTAATGATCAGTACACTAAGGCGACTTGGTTCCCCAAATTTCGTTCTTCTATGTTGAAGCGTACGTTTCCAGTAACATTTTGAATATTTAGGTTTCACTCTGTTTTCTCCTATATTGATAGATGTATTTGGAACTCTAAATCCAACACGGATTGTGCTAGCTTCTTGAAACATGACACAATGAAGTAGTTTCACGTTCTATCTCTATGTTTTGTTTCCTCTTGATGTAGCCCTATTCAGTGACTGGCGAGAAACACTTTCATGGAAAGGGGTTGCCAAGCTTCCTAAAATTACGAATCTCCAGAAATCTGAGCAAATATTTTTTCACCCAAACTGGATGATACTTTCAGGTAATGATCAGTACACTAAGGTGACTTGGTTCCCCAAATTTCGTTCTTCTATGTTGAAGCGTTCGTTTCCAGTAACAGTTTGAATTTTTAGGTTTCACTCTGTTTTCTCCTATATTGATAGATGTATTTGGAACTCTAAATCCAACACGGTTTGTGCTAGGTTCTTGAAACTTGACACAATAAAGTAGTTTCACGTTCTATCTCTATGTTTTGTTTCCTCTTGATGTAGCCCTAAGCAGTAACTGGCGAGAAACACTTTCATGGAAAGGGGTTGCCAAGCTTCCTAAAATTATGAATCTCGAGAAATCTCAGCAAATATTTTTTCACCGAAACTGGATGATACTTTCAGGTAATGATCAGTACACTAAGGCGACTTGGTTCCCCAAATTTCGTTCTTCTATGTTGAAGCGTTCGTTTCCAGTAACAGTTTGAATTTTTAGGTTTCACTCTGTTTTCTCCTATATTGATAGATGTATTTGGAACTCTAAATCCAACACGGTTTGTGCTAGGTTCTTGAAACATGACACAATGAAGTAGTTTCACGTTCTATCTCTATATTTTGTTTCCTCTTGATGTAGCCCTATGCAGTGACTGGCGAGAAACACTTTCATGGAAAGGGGTTGCCAAGCTTCCTAAAATTACGAATCTCCAGAAATCTCAGCAAATATTTTTTCACCCAAACTGTGTGATACATTCAGGTAATGATCAGTACACTAAGGCGACTTGGTTCCCCAAATTTCGTTCTTCTATGTTGAAGCGTTCGTTTCCAATAACAGTTTGAATTTTTAGGTTTCACTCTGTTTTCTCCTATATTGATAGATGTATTTGGAACTCTAAATCCAACACGGTTTGTGCTAGGTTCTTGAAACTTGACACAATAAAGTAGTTTCATGTTCTATCTCTACGTTTTGTTTCCTCTTGATGTAGCCCTAAGCAGTAACTGGCGAGAAACACTTTCATGGAAAGGGGTTGCCAACTTAATAAAATTACGAATCTCCATAAATCTCAGCAAATATTTTTTCACCCAAACTGGATGATACTTTCAGGTAATGATCAGTACACTAAGGCGACTTGGTTCCCCAAATTTCGTTCTTCTATGTTGAAGCGTTCGTTTGCAGTAACACTTTGAATTTTTAGGTTTCACTCTGTTTTCTCCTATATTGATAGATGTATTTGGAACTCTAAATCCAACAGGGTTTGTGCTAGGTTCTTCAAACTTGACACAATAAAGTAGTTTCACGTTCTATCTCTACGTTTTGTTTCCTCTTGATTTAGCCCTAAGCAGTAACTGGCGAGAAACACTTTCATGGAAAGGGGTTGCCAAGCTTCCTAAAATTACGAATCTCGAGAAATCTCAGTAAATATTTTTTCACCCAAACTGGATGATACTTTCAGGTAATGATCAGTACACTAAGGCGACTTGGTTCCCCAAATTTCGTTCTTCTATTTTGAAGCGTTCGTTTCCAGTAACAGTTTGAATTTTTAGGTTTCACTCTGTTTTCTCCTATATTGATAGATGTATTTGGAACTCTAAATCCAACACGGTTTGTGCTAGCTTCTTGAAACTTGACACAATAAAGTAGTTTCACGTTCAATCTCTATGTTTTGTTTCCTCTTGATGTAGCCTTAAGCAGTGACTGGAGAGAAACACTTTAATGGAAAGAGGTTGCCAAGCTTCCTAAAATTACGAATCTCCAGAAATCTCAGCAAATATTTTTTCACCCAAACTGGATGATACTTTCAGGTAATGATCAGTACACTAAGGTGACTTGGTTCCCCAAATTTCGTTCTTCTATGTTGAAGCGTTCGTTTCCAGTAACAGTTTGAATTTTTAGGTTTCGCTCTGTTTTCTCCTATATTGATAGATGTATTTGGAACTCTAAATCCAACACGGTTTGTGCTAGCTTCTTGAAACATGACACAATGAAGTAGTTTCACGTTCTATCTCTATATTTTGTTTCCTCTTGATGTAGCCTTAAGCAGTGACTGGCTAGAAACACTTACATGGAAAGGGGTTGCCAAGCTTCCTAAAATTACGAATCTCCAGAAATCTCAGCAAATATTTTTTCACCCAAACTGGATGATACTTTCAGGTAATGATCAGTACACTAAGGCGACTTGGTTCCCCAAATTTCGTTCTTCTATGTTGAAGCGTACGTTTCCAGTAACATTTTGAATATTTAGGTTTCACTCTGTTTTCTCCTATATTGATAGATGTATTTGGAACTCTAAATCCAACACGGATTGTGCTAGCTTCTTGAAACATGACACAATGAAGTAGTTTCACGTTCTATCTCTATGTTTTGTTTCCTCTTGATGTAGCCCTATTCAGTGACTGGCGAGAAACACTTTCATGGAAAGGGGTTGCCAAGCTTCCTAAAATTACGAATCTCCAGAAATCTGAGCAAATATTTTTTCACCCAAACTGGATGATACTTTCAGGTAATGATCAGTACACTAAGGCGACTTGGTTCCCCAAATTTCGTTCTTCTATGTTGAAGCGTTCGTTTCCAGTAACAGTTTGAATTTTTAGGTTTCACTCTGTTTTCTCCTATATTGATAGATGTATTTGGAACTCTAAATCCAACACGGTTTGTGCTAGGTTCTTGAAACTTGACACAATAAAGTAGTTTCACGTTCTATCTCTATGTTTTGTTTCCTCTTGATGTAGGCCTAAGCAGTAACTGGCGAGAAACACTTTCATGGAAAGGGGTTGCCAAGCTTCCTAAAATTATGAATCTCGAGAAATCTCAGCAAATATTTTTTCACCCAAACTGGATGATACTTTCAGGTAATGATCAGTACACTAAGGCGACTTGGTTCCCCAAATTTCGTTCTTCTATGTTGAAGCGTTCGTTTCCAGTAACAGTTTGAATTTTTAGGTTTCACTCTGTTTTCTCCTATATTGATAGATGTATTTGGAACTCTAAATCCAACACGGTTTGTGCTAGGTTCTTGAAACATGACACAATGAAGTAGTTTCACGTTCTATCTCTATATTTTGTTTCCTCTTGATGTAGCCCTATGCAGTGACTGGCGAGAAACACTTTCATGGAAAGGGGTTGCCAAGCTTCCTAAAATTACGAATCTCCAGAAATCTCAGCAAATATTTTTTCACCCAAACTGGGTGATACATTCAGGTAATGATCAGTACACTAAGGCGACTTGGTTCCCCAAATTTCGTTCTTCTATGTTGAAGCGTTCGTTTCCAGTAACAGTTTGAATTTTTAGGTTTCACTCTGTTTTCTCCTATATTGATAGATGTATTTGGAACTCTAAATCCAACACGGTTTGTGCTAGGTTCTTGAAACTTGACACAATAAAGTAGTTTCATGTTCTATCTCTACGTTTTTTTTCCTCTTGATGTAGCCCTAAGCAGTAACTGGCGAGAAACACTTTCATGGAAAGGGGTTGCCAACTTAATAAAATTACGAATCTCCATAAATCTCAGCAAATATTTTTTCACCCAAACTGGATGATACTTTCAGGTAATGATCAGTACACTAAGGCGACTTGGTTCCCCAAATTTCGTTCTTCTATGTTGAAGCGTTCGTTTCCAGTAACAGTTTGAATTTTTAGGTTTCACTCTGTTTTCTCCTATATTGATAGATGTATTTGGAACTCTAAATCCAACACCGTTTGTGCTAGGTTCTTGAAACTTGACACAATAAAGTAGTTTCACGTTCTATCTCTATGTTTTGTTTCCTTTTGATGTAGCCCTAAGCAGTAACTGGCGAGAAACACTTTCATGGAAAGGGGTTGCCAAGCTTCCTAAAATTACGAATCTCGAGAAATCTCAGTAAATATTTTTTCACCCAAACTGGATGATACTTTCAGGTAATGATCAGTACACTAAGGCGACTTGGTTCCCCAAATTTCGTTCTTCTATGTTGAAGCGTTCGTTTGCAGTAACACTTTGAATTTTTAGGTTTCACTCTGTTTTCTCCTATATTGATAGATGTATTTGGAACTCTAAATCCAACACGGTTTGTGCTAGCTTCTTGAAACATGACACAATAAAGTAGTTTCACGTTCTATCTCTATTTTTTGATTCCTCTTGATGTAGCCCTAGCAGTGACTGGCGAGAAACACTTTCATGGAAAGGGGTTGCCAGGCTTCCCAAAATTACGAATCTCCAGAAATCTCAGCAAATATTTTTTCACCCAAACTGGATGATACTTTCAGGTAATGATCAGTACACTAAGGCGACTTGGTTCCCCAAATTTCGTTCTTCTATGTTGAAGCGTTCGTTTCCAGTAACAGTTTGAATTTTTAGGTTTCACTCTGTTTTCTCCTATATTGATAGATGTATTTGGAACTCTAAATCCAACACGGTTTGTGCTAGCTTCTTGAAACTTGACACAATAAAGTACTTTCACGTTCTATCTCTATGTTTTGTTTCCTCTTGATGTAGCCTTAAGCAGTGACTGGAGAGAAACACTTTAATGGAAAGAGGTTGCCAAGCTTCCTAAAATTACGAATCTCCAGAAATCTCAGCAAATATTTTTTCACCCAAACTGGATGATACTTTCAGGTAATGATCAGTACACTAAGGTGACTTGGTTCCCCAAATTTCGTTCTTCTATGTTGAAGCGTTCGTTTCCAGTAACAGTTTGAATTTTTAGGTTTCGCTCTGTTTTCTCCTATATTGATAGATGTATTTGGAACTCTAAATCCAACACGGTTTGTGCTAGCTTCTTGAAACATGACACAATGAAGTAGTTTCACGTTCTATCTCTATATTTTGATTCCTCTTGATGTAGCCCTATGCAGTGACTGGTGAGAAACACTTTCATGGAAAGGGGTTGCCAAGCTTCCTAAAATTACGAATCTCCAGAAATCTCAGCAAATATTTTTTCACCCAAACTGTGTGATACATTCAGGTAATGATCAGTACACTAAGGCGACTTGGTTCCCCAAATTTCGTTCTTCTATGTTAAACGTTCGTTTCCAGTAACAGTTTGAATTTTTAGGTTTCACTCTGTTTTCTCCTATATTGATAGATGTATTTGAAACTCTAAATCCAACACGGTTTGTGCTAGGTTCTTGAAACTTGACACAATAAAGTAGTTTCACGGTCTACATCTACGTTTTGTTTCCTCTTGATGTAGCCTTAAGCAGTGACTGCGAGAAACACTTTCATGGAAAGGGGTTGCCAAGCTTCCCAAAATTACGAATCTCCAGAAATCTCAGCAAATATTTTTTCACCCAAACTGGATGATACATTCAGGTAATGATCAGTACACTAAGGCGACTTGGTTCCCCAAATTTCGTTCTATATGTTGAACCGTTCATTTCCAGTAACAGTTTATATTTTTAGGTTTCACTCTGTTTTCTCCTATACTGATAGATGTATTTGGAACTCTAAATCCAACACGGTTTGTGCTAGGTTCTTGAAACTTGACACAATAAAGTAGTTTCACGTTCTATCTCTATGTTTTGTTTCCTCTTGATGTAGCCTTAAGCAGTGACTGCGAGAAACACTTTCATGGAAAGGGGTTGCCAAGCTTCCCAAAATTACGAATCTCCAGAAATCTCAGCAAATATTTTTTCACCCAAACTGGATGATACATTCAGGTAATGATCAGTACACTAAGGCGACTTGGTTCCCCAAATTTCGTTCTTCTATGTTGAAGCGTTCGTTTCCAGTAACAGTTTGAATTTTTAGGTTTCACTCTGTTTTCTCCTATATTGATAGATGTATTTGGAACTCTAAATCCAACACGGTTTGTGCTAGCTTCTTGAAACATGACACAATGAAGTAGTTTCACGTTCTATCTCTATGTTTTGTTTCCTCTTGATGTAGCCCTATGCAGTGACTGGCGAGAAACACTTTCATGGAAAGGGGTTGCCAAGCTTCCTAAAATTACGAATCTCCAGAAATCTCAGCAAATATTTTTTCACCCAAACTGGATGATACATTCAGGTAATGATCAGTACACTAAGGCGACTTGGTTCCCCAAATTTCGTTCTTCTATGTTGAAGCGTTCGTTTCCAGTAACAGTTTGAATTTTTAGGTTTCACTCTTTTTTCTCCTACATAGATAGATGTATTTGGAACTCTAAATCCAACAGGGTTTGTGCTAGCTTCTTGAAACTTGACACAATAAAGTAGTTTCACGTTCTATCTCTACGTTTTGTTTCCTCTTGATGTAGCCCTAAGCAGTTACTGGCGAGAACCACTTTCATGGAAAGGGGTTGCCAAGCTTCCTAAAATTACGAATCTCCAGAAATCTCAGCAAATATTTTTTCACCCAAACTGGATGATACTTTCAGGTAATGATCAGTACACTAAGGCGACTTGGTTCCCCAAATTTCGTTCTTCTATGTTGAAGCGTTCGTTTCCAGTAACAGTTTGAATTATTAGGTTTCACTCTGTTTTCTCCTATATTGATAGATGTGTTTGGAACTCTAAATCCAACACGGTTTGTGCTAGCTTCTTGAAACTTGACACAATAAAGTACTTTCACGTTCTATCTCTATGTTTTGATTCCTCTTGATGTAGCCCTAAGCAGTGACTGGCGAGAAACACTTTCATGGAAAGGGGTTGCCAGGCTTCCCAAAATTACGAATCTCCAGAAATCTCAACAAATATTTTTTCACCGAAACTGGATGATACTTTCAGGTAATGATCAGTACACTAAGGCGACTTGGTTCCCCAAATTTCGTTCTTCTATGTTGAAGCGTTCGTTTCCAGTAACAGTTTGAATTTTTAGGTTTCACTCTGTTTTCTCCTGTATTGATAGATGTGTTTGGAACTCTAAATCCAACACGGGTTGTGCTAGCTTCTTGAAACTTGACACAATAAAGTAGTTTCACGTTCTATCTCTATTTTTTGATTCCTCTTGATGTAGCCCTAGCAGTGACTGGCGAGAAACACTTTCATTGAAAGGGGTTGCCAAGCTTCCTAAAATTACGAATCTCGAGAAATCTCAGCAAATATTTTTTCACCCAAACTGGATGATACTTTCAGGTAATGATCAGTACACTAAGGCGACTTGGTTCCCCAAATTTTGTTCTTCTATGTTGAAGCGTTCGTTTGCAGTAACACTTTGAATTTTTAGGTTTCACTCTGTTTTCTCCTATATTTATAGATGTATTTGGAACTCTAAATCCAACACGGTTTGTGCTAGCTTCTTGAAACATGACACAATAAAGTAGTTTCACGTTCTATCTCTATTTTTTGATTCCTCTTGATGTAGCCCTAAGCAGTGAGTTGCGAGAAACACTTTCATGGAAAGGGGTTGCCAGGCTTCCCAAAATTACGAATCTCCAGAAATCTCAGCAAATATTTTTTCACCCAAACTGGATGATACATTCAGGTAATGATCAGTACACTAAGGCGACTTGGTTCCCCAAATTTCGTTCTTCAATGTTGAAGCGTTCGTTTCCAGTAACAGTTTGAATTTTTAGGTTTCACTCTGTTTTCTCCTATATTGATAGATGTATTTGGAACTCTAAATCCAACACGGTTTGTGCTAGGTTCTTGAAACTTGACACAATAAAGTAGTTTCATGTTCTATCTCTATGTTTTGTTTCCTCTTGATGTAGCCCTAAGCAGTAACTGGCGAGAAACACTTTCATGGAAAGGGGTTGCCAAGCTTCCTAAAATTACGAATCTCCAGAAATCTCAGCAAATATTTTTTCACCCAAACTGGATGATACTTTCAGGTAATGATCAGTACACTAAGGCGACTTGGTTCCCCAAATTTCGTTCTTCTATGTTGAAGCGTTCGTTTCCAGTAACACTTTGAATTTTTAGGTTTCACTCTGTTTTCTCCTATATTGATAGATGTATTTGGAACTCTAAATCCAACAGGGTTTGTGCTAGGTTCTTGAAACTTGACACAATAAAGTAGTTTCACGTTCTATCTCTACGTTTTGTTTCCTCTTGATTTAGCCCTAAGCAGTAACTGGCGAGAAACTCTTTCATGGAAAGGGGTTGCCAAGCTTCCTAAAATTACGAATCTCGAGAAATCTCAGTAAATATTTTTTCACCCAAACTGGATGATACTTTCAGGTAATGATCAGTACTCTAAGGCGACTTGGTTCCCCAAATTTCGTTCTTCTATGTTGAAGCGTTCGTTTGCAGTAACACTTTGAATTTTTAGGTTTCACTCTGTTTTCTCCTATATTGATAGATGTATTTGGAACTCTAAATCCAACACGGTTTGTGCTAGCTTCTTGAAACATGACACAATAAAGTAGTTTCACGTTCTATCTCTATTTTTTGATTCCTCTTGATGTAGCCCTAGCAGTGACTGGCGAGAAACACTTTCATGGAAAGGGGTTGCCAGGCTTCCCAAAATTACGAATCTCCAGAAATCTCAGCAAATATTTTTTCACCCAAACTGGATGATACTTTCAGGTAATGATCAGTACACTAAGGCGACTTGGTTCCCCAAATTTCGTTCTTCTATGTTGAAGCGTTCGTTTCCAGTAACAGTTTGAATTTTTAGGTTTCACTCTGTTTTCTCCTATATTGATAGATGTATTTGGAACTCTAAATCCAACACGGTTTGTGCTAGCTTCTTGAAACTTGACACAATAAAGTAGTTTCACGTTCTATCTCTATGTTTTGTTTCCTCTTGATGTAGCCTTAAGCAGTGACTGGCGAGAAACACTTTTATGGAAAGGGGTTGCCAAGCTTCCTAAAATTACGAATCTCCAGAAATCTCAGCAAATATTTTTTCACCCAAACTGGATGATACTTTCAGTTAATGATCAGTACACTAAGGTGACTTGGTTCCCCAAATTTTGTTCTTCTATGTTGAAGTGTTCGTTTCCAATAACAGTTTGAATTTTTAGGTGTCACTCTGTTTTCTCCTATATTGATAGATGTATTTAGAACTCTAAATCCAACATGGATTGTGCTAGCTTCTTGAAACATGACACAATGAAGTAGTTTCACGTTCTATCTCTATGTTTTGTTTCCTCTTGATGTAGCCCTATGCAGTGACTGGCGAGAAACACTTTCATGGAAAGGGGTTGCCAAGCTTCCTAAAATTACGAATCTCCAGAAATCTCAGCAAATATTTTTTCACCCAAACTGGATGATACATTCAGGTAATGATCAGTACACTAAGGCGACTTGGTTCCCCAAATTTCGTTCTTCTATGTTGAAGCGTTCGTTTCCAGTAACAGTTTGAATTTTTAGGTTTCACTCTGTTTTCTCCTATATTGATAGATGTATTTGGAACTCTAAATCCAACACGGTTTGTGCTAGGTTCTTGAAACTTGACACAATAAAGTAGTTTCACGTTCTATCTCTACGTTTTGTTTCCTCTTCATGTAGCCCTAAGCAGTAACTGGCGAGAAACACTTTCATGGAAAGGGGTTGCCAAGCTTCCTAAAATTACGAATCTCCAGAAATCTCAGCAAATATTTTTTCACACAAACTGGATGATACTTTCAGGTAATGATCAGTACACTAAGGCGACTTGGTTCCCCAAATTTCGTTCTTCTATGTTGAAGCGTTCGTTTCCAGTAACAGTTTGAATTTTTAGGTTTCACTCTGTTTTCTCCTATATTGATACATGTATTTGGAACTCTAAATCCAACACGGTTTGTGCTAGCTTCTTGAAACTTGACACAATAAAGTACTTTCACGTTCTATCTCTATGTCTTGATTCCTCTTGATGTAGCCCTAAGCAGTGACTGGCGAGAAACACTTCCATGGAAAGGGGTTGCCAGGCTTCCCAAAACTACAAATCTCCAGAAATCTCAGCAAATATTTTTTCACCCAAACTGGATGATACTTTCAGGTAATGATCAGTACACTAAGATGACTTGGTTCCCCAAATTTCGTTCTTCTATGTTGAAGCGTTCGTTTCCAGTAACAGTTTGAATTTTTAGGTTTCACTCTGTTTTCTCCTATATTGATAGATGTATTTGGAACTCTAAATCCAACACGGTTTGTGCTAGGTTCTTGAAGCTTGACACAATAAAGTAGTTTCAAGTTCTGTCTCTATGTTTTGTTTCCTCTTGATGTAGCCTTAAGCAGTGACTGGCGAGAAACACTTTCATGGAAAGGGGTTGCCAAGCTTCCTAAAATTACGAATCTCCAGAAATCTCAGCAAATATTTTTTCACCCAAACTGGATGATACATTCAGGTAATGATCAGTACACTAAGGCGACTTGGTTCCCCAAATTTCGTTCTATATGTTGAACCGTTCGTTTCCAGTAACAGTTTGAATTTTTAGGTTTCACTCTGTTTTCTCCTATATTGATAGATGTATTTGGAACTCTAAATCCAACACGGTTTGTGCTAGGTTCTTGAAGCTTGACACAATAAAGTAGTTTCAAGTTCTATCTCTATGTTTTGTTTCCTCTTGATGTAGCCCTATGCAGTGACTGGCGAGAAACACTTTCATGGAAAGGGGTTGCCAAGCTTCCTAAAATTACGAATCTCCAGAAATCTCAGCAAATATTTTTTCACCCAAACTGGATGATACATTCAGGTAATGATCAGTACACTAAGGCGACTTGGTTCCCCAAATTTCGTTCTTCTATGTTGAAGCGTTCGTTTCCAGTAACAGTTTGAATTTTTAGGTTTCACTCTGTTTTCTCCTATATTGATAGATGTATTTGGAACTCTAAATCCAACACGGTTTGTGCTAGGTTCTTGAAACTTGACACAATAAAGTAGTTTCACGTTCTATCTCTACGTTTTGTTTCCTCTTCATGTAGCCCTAAGCAGTAACTGGCGAGAAACACTTTCATGGAAAGGGGTGGCCAAGCTTCCTAAAATTACGAATCTCGAGAAATCTCAGCAAATATTTTTTCACCCAAACTGGATGATACTTTCAGGTAATGATCAGTACACTAAGGCGACTTGGTTCCCCAAATTTCGTTCTTCTATGTTGAAGCGTTCGTTTCCAGTAACAGTTTGAATTTTTAGGTTTCACTCTGTTTTCTCCTATATTGATAGATGTATTTGGAACTCTAAATCCAACACGGTTTGTGCTAGGTTCTTGAAACTTGACACAATAAAGTAGTTTCATGTTCTATCTCTACGTTTTGTTTCCTCTTGATGTAGCCCTAAACAGTAACTGGCGAGAAACACTTTCATGGAAAGGGGTTGCCAACTTAATAAAATTACGAATCTCCATAAATCTCAGCAAATATTTTTTCACCCAAACTGGATGATACTTTCAGGTAATGATCAGTACACTAAGGCGACTTGGTTCCCCAAATTTCATTCTTCTATGTTGAAGCGTTCGTTTGCAGTAACACTTTGAATTTTTAGGTTTCACTCTGTTTTCTCCTATATTGATAGATGTATTTGGAACTCTAAATCCAACAGGGTTTGTGCTAGGTTCTTGAAACTTGACACAATAAAGTAGTTTCACGTTCTATCTCTACGTTTTGTTTCCTCTTGATTTAGCCCTAAGCAGTAACTGGCGAGAAACACTTTCATGGAAAGGGGTTGCCAAGCTTCCTAAAATTACGAATCTCGAGAAATCTCAGTAAATATTTTTTCACCCAAACTGGATGATACTTTCAGGTAATGATCAGTACACTAAGGCGACTTGGTTCCCCAAATTTCGTTCTTCTATGTTGAAGCGTTCGTTTGCAGTAACACTTTGAATTTTTAGGTTTCACTCTGTTTTCTCCTATATTGATAGATGTATTTGGAACTCTAAATCCAACACGGTTTGTGCTAGCTTCTTGAAACATGACACAATAAAGTAGTTTCACGTTCTATCTCTATTTTTTGATTCCTCTTGATGTAGCCCTAGCAGTGACTGGCGAGAAACACTTTCATGGAAAGGGGTTGCCAGGCTTCCCAAAATTACGAATCTCCAGAAATCTCAGCAAATATTTTTTCACCCAAACTGGATGATACTTTCAGGTAATGATCAGTACACTAAGGCGACTTGGTTCCCCAAATTTCGTTCTTCTATGTTGAAGCGTTCGTTTCCAGTAACAGTTTGAATTTTTAGGTTTCACTCTGTTTTCTCCTATATTGATAGATGTATTTGGAACTCTAAATCCAACACGGTTTGTGCTAGCTTCTTGAAACTTGACACAATAAAGTAGTTTCACGTTCTATCTCTATGTTTTGTTTCCTCTTGATGTAGCCTTAAGCAGTGACTGGAGAGAAACACTTTAATGGAAAGAGGTTGCCAAGCTTCCTAAAATTACGAATCTCCAGAAATCTCAGCAAATATTTTTTCACCCAAACTGGATGATACTTTCAGGTAATGATCAGTACACTAAGGTGACTTGGTTCCCCAAATTTCGTTCTTCTATGTTGAAGCGTTCGTTTCCAGTAACAGTTTGAATTTTTAGGTTTCGCTCTGTTTTCTCCTATATTGATAGATGTATTTGGAACTCTAAATCCAACACGGTTTGTGCTAGCTTCTTGAAACATGACACAATGAAGTAGTTTCACGTTCTATCTCTATATTTTGATTCCTCTTGATGTAGCCCTATGCAGTGACTGGTGAGAAACACTTTCATGGAAAGGGGTTGCCAAGCTTCCTAAAATTACGAATCTCCAGAAATCTCAGCAAATATTTTTTCACCCAAACTGTGTGATACATTCAGGTAATGATCAGTACACTAAGGCGACTTGGTTCCCCAAATTTCGTTCTTCTATGTTGAAGCGTTCGTTTCCAGTAACAGTTTGAATTTTTAGGTTTCACTCTGTCTTCTCCTATATTGATAGATGTATTTGGAACTCTAAATCCAACACGGTTTGTGCTAGGTTCTTGAAACTTGACACAATAAAGTAGTTTCACGGTCTACATCTACGTTTTGTTTCCTCTTGATGTAGCCTTAAGCAGTGACTGCGAGAAACACTTTCATGGAAAGGGGTTGCCAAGCTTCCCAAAATTACGAATCTCCAGAAATCTCAGCAAATATTTTTTCACCCAAACTGGATGATACATTCAGGTAATGATCAGTACACTAAGGCGACTTGGTTCCCCAAATTTCGTTCTATATGTTGAACCGTTCATTTCCAGTAACAGTTTATATTTTTAGGTTTCACTCTGTTTTCTCCTATACTGATAGATGTATTTGGAACTCTAAATCCAACACGGTTTGTGCTAGGTTCTTGAAACTTGACACAATAAAGTAGTTTCACGTTCTATCTCTATGTTTTGTTTCCTCTTGATGTAGCCTTAAGCAGTGACTGCGAGAAACACTTTCATGGAAAGGGGTTGCCAAGCTTCCCAAAATTACGAATCTCCAGAAATCTCAGCAAATATTTTTTCACCCAAACTGGATGATACATTCAGGTAATGATCAGTACACTAAGGCGACTTGGTTCCCCAAATTTCGTTCTTCTATGTTGAAGCGTTCGTTTCCAGTAACAGTTTGAATTTTTAGGTTTCACTCTGTTTTCTCCTATATTGATAGATGTATTTGGAACTCTAAATCCAACACGGTTTGTGCTAGGTTCTTGAAACTTGACACAATAAAGTAGTTTCACGTTCTATCTCTACGTTTTGTTTCCTCTTCATGTAGCCCTAAGCAGTAACTGGCGAGAAACACTTTCATGGAAAGGGGTTGCCAAGCTTCCTAAAATTACGAATCTCCAGAAATCTCAGCAAATATTTTTTCACACAAACTGGATGATACTTTCAGGTAATGATCAGTACACTAAGGCGACTTGGTTCCCCAAATTTCGTTCTTCTATGTTGAAGCGTTCGTTTCCAGTAACAGTTTGAATTTTTAGGTTTCACTCTGTTTTCTCCTATATTGATACATGTATTTGGAACTCTAAATCCAACACGGTTTGTGCTAGCTTCTTGAAACTTGACACAATAAAGTACTTTCACGTTCTATCTCTATGTCTTGATTCCTCTTGATGTAGCCCTAAGCAGTGACTGGCGAGAAACACTTCCATGGAAAGGGGTTGCCAGGCTTCCCAAAACTACAAATCTCCAGAAATCTCAGCAAATATTTTTTCACCCAAACTGGATGATACTTTCAGGTAATGATCAGTACACTAAGATGACTTGGTTCCCCAAATTTCGTTCTTCTATGTTGAAGCGTTCGTTTCCAGTAACAGTTTGAATTTTTAGGTTTCACTCTGTTTTCTCCTATATTGATAGATGTATTTGGAACTCTAAATCCAACACGGTTTGTGCTAGGTTCTTGAAGCTTGACACAATAAAGTAGTTTCAAGTTCTGTCTCTATGTTTTGTTTCCTCTTGATGTAGCCTTAAGCAGTGACTGGCGAGAAACACTTTCATGGAAAGTGGTTGCCAAGCTTCCTAAAATTACGAATCTCCAGAAATCTCAGCAAATATTTTTTCACCCAAACTGGATGATACATTCAGGTAATGATCAGTACACTAAGGCGACTTGGTTCCCCAAATTTCGTTCTATATGTTGAACCGTTCGTTTCCAGTAACAGTTTGAATTTTTAGGTTTCACTCTGTTTTCTCCTATATTGATAGATGTATTTGGAACTCTAAATCCAACACGGTTTGTGCTAGGTTCTTGAAGCTTGACACAATAAAGTAGTTTCAAGTTCTATCTCTATGTTTTGTTTCCTCTTGATGTAGCCCTATGCAGTGACTGGCGAGAAACACTTTCATGGAAAGGGGTTGCCAAGCTTCCTAAAATTACGAATCTCCAGAAATCTCAGCAAATATTTTTTCACCCAAACTGGATGATACATTCAGGTAATGATCAGTACACTAAGGCGACTTGGTTCCCCAAATTTCGTTCTTCTATGTTGAAGCGTTCGTTTCCAGTAACAGTTTGAATTTTTAGGTTTCACTCTGTTTTCTCCTATATTGATAGATGTATTTGGAACTCTAAATCCAACACGGTTTGTGCTAGGTTCTTGAAACTTGACACAATAAAGTAGTTTCACGTTCTATCTCTACGTTTTGTTTCCTCTTCATGTAGCCCTAAGCAGTAACTGGCGAGAAACACTTTCATGGAAAGGGGTTGCCAAGCTTCCTAAAATTACGAATCTCCAGAAATCTCAGCAAATATTTTTTCACACAAACTGGATGATACTTTCAGGTAATGATCAGTACACTAAGGCGACTTGGTTCCCCAAATTTCGTTCTTCTATGTTGAAGCGTTCGTTTCCAGTAACAGTTTGAATTTTTAGGTTTCACTCTGTTTTCTCCTATATTGATACATGTATTTGGAACTCTAAATCCAACACGGTTTGTGCTAGCTTCTTGAAACTTGACACAATAAAGTACTTTCACGTTCTATCTCTATGTCTTGATTCCTCTTGATGTAGCCCTAAGCAGTGACTGGCGAGAAACACTTCCATGGAAAGGGGTTGCCAGGCTTCCCAAAACTACAAATCTCCAGAAATCTCAGCAAATATTTTTTCACCCAAACTGGATGATACTTTCAGGTAATGATCAGTACACTAAGATGACTTGGTTCCCCAAATTTCGTTCTTCTATGTTGAAGCGTTCGTTTCCAGTAACAGTTTGAATTTTTAGGTTTCACTCTGTTTTCTCCTATATTGATAGATGTATTTGGAACTCTAAATCCAACACGGTTTGTGCTAGGTTCTTGAAGCTTGACACAATAAAGTAGTTTCAAGTTCTGTCTCTATGTTTTGTTTCCTCTTGATGTAGCCTTAAGCAGTGACTGGCGAGAAACACTTTCATGGAAAGGGGTTGCCAAGCTTCCTAAAATTACGAATCTCCAGAAATCTCAGCAAATATTTTTTCACCCAAACTGGATGATACATTCAGGTAATGATCAGTACACTAAGGCGACTTGGTTCCCCAAATTTCGTTCTATATGTTGAACCGTTCGTTTCCAGTAACAGTTTGAATTTTTAGGTTTCACTCTGTTTTCTCCTATATTGATAGATGTATTTGGAACTCTAAATCCAACACGGTTTGTGCTAGGTTCTTGAAGCTTGACACAATAAAGTAGTTTCAAGTTCTATCTCTATGTTTTGTTTCCTCTTGATGTAGCCCTATGCAGTGACTGGCGAGAAACACTTTCATGGAAAGGGGTTGCCAAGCTTCCTAAAATTACGAATCTCCAGAAATCTCAGCAAATATTTTTTCACCCAAACTGGATGATACATTCAGGTAATGATCAGTACACTAAGGCGACTTGGTTACCCAAATTTCGTTCTTCTATGTTGAAGCGTTCGTTTCCAGTAACAGTTTGAATTTTTAGGTTTCACTCTGTTTTCTCCTATATTGATAGATGTATTTGGAACTCTAAATCCAACACGGTTTGTGCTAGGTTCTTGAAACTTGACACAATAAAGTAGTTTCACGTTCTATCTCTACGTTTTGTTTCCTCTTCATGTAGCCCTAAGCAGTAACTGGCGAGAAACACTTTCATGGAAAGGGGTGGCCAAGCTTCCTAAAATTACGAATCTCGAGAAATCTCAGCAAATATTTTTTCACCCAAACTGGATGATACTTTCAGGTAATGATCAGTACACTAAGGCGACTTGGTTCCCCAAATTTCGTTCTTCTATGTTGAAGCGTTCTTTTCCAGTAACAGTTTGAATTTTTAGGTTTCACTCTGTTTTCTCCTATATTGATAGATGTATTTGGAACTCTAAATCCAACACGGTTTGTGCTAGGTTCTTGAAACTTGACACAATAAAGTAGTTTCATGTTCTATCTCTACGTTTTGTTTCCTCTTGATGTAGCCCTAAACAGTAACTGGCGAGAAACACTTTCATGGAAAGGGGTTGCCAACTTAATAAAATTACGAATCTCCATAAATCTCAGCAAATATTTTTTCACCCAAACTGGATGATACTTTCAGGTAATGATCAGTACACTAAGGCGACTTGGTTCCCCAAATTTCATTCTTCTATGTTGAAGCGTTCGTTTGCAGTAACACTTTGAATTTTTAGGTTTCACTCTGTTTTCTCCTATATTGATAGATGTATTTGGAACTCTAAATCCAACACGGTTTGTGCTAGCTTCTTGAAACATGACACAATAAAGTAGTTTCACGTTCTATCTCTATTTTTTGATTCCTCTTGATGTAGCCCTAGCAGTGACTGGCGAGAAACACTTTCATGGAAAGGGGTTGCCAGGCTTCCCAAAATTACGAATCTCCAGAAATCTCAGCAAATATTTTTTCACCCAAACTGGATGATACTTTCAGGTAATGATCAGTACACTAAGGCGACTTGGTTCCCCAAATTTCGTTCTTCTATGTTGAAGCGTTCGTTTCCAGTAACAGTTTGAATTTTTAGGTTTCACTCTGTTTTCTCCTATATTGATAGATGTATTTGGAACTCTAAATCCAACACGGTTTGTGCTAGCTTCTTGAAACTTGACACAATAAAGTAGTTTCACGTTCTATCTCTATGTTTTGTTTCCTCTTGATGTAGCCTTAAGCAGTGACTTGAGAGAAACACTTTAATGGAAAGAGGTTGCCAAGCTTCCTAAAATTACGAATCTCCAGAAATCTCAGCAAATATTTTTTCACCCAAACTGGATGATACTTTCAGGTAATGATCAGTACACTAAGGTGACTTGGTTCCCCAAATTTCGTTCTTCTATGTTGAAGCGTTCGTTTCCAGTAACAGTTTGAATTTTTAGGTTTCGCTCTGTTTTCTCCTATATTGATAGATGTATTTGGAACTCTAAATCCAACACGGTTTGTGCTAGCTTCTTGAAACATGACACAATGAAGTAGTTTCACGTTCTATCTCTATATTTTGATTCCTCTTGATGTAGCCCTATGCAGTGACTGGTGAGAAACACTTTCATGGAAAGGGGTTGCCAAGCTTCCTAAAATTACGAATCTCCAGAAATCTCAGCAAATATTTTTTCACCCAAACTGTGTGATACATTCAGGTAATGATCAGTACACTAAGGCGACTTGGTTCCCCAAATTTCGTTCTTCTATGTTGAAGCGTTCGTTTCCAGTAACAGTTTGAATTTTTAGGTTTCACTCTGTCTTCTCCTATATTGATAGATGTATTTGGAACTCTAAATCCAACACGGTTTGTGCTAGGTTCTTGAAACTTGACACAATAAAGTAGTTTCACGGTCTACATCTACGTTTTGTTTCCTCTTGATGTAGCCTTAAGCAGTGACTGCGAGAAACACTTTCATGGAAAGGGGTTGCCAAGCTTCCCAAAATTACGAATCTCCAGAAATCTCAGCAAATATTTTTTCACCCAAACTGGATGATACATTCAGGTAATGATCAGTACACTAAGGCGACTTGGTTCCCCAAATTTCGTTCTATATGTTGAACCGTTCATTTCCAGTAACAGTTTATATTTTTAGGTTTCACTCTGTTTTCTCCTATACTGATAGATGTATTTGGAACTCTAAATCCAACACGGTTTGTGCTAGGTTCTTGAAACTTGACACAATAAAGTAGTTTCACGTTCTATCTCTATGTTTTGTTTCCTCTTGATGTAGCCTTAAGCAGTGACTGCGAGAAACACTTTCATGGAAAGGGGTTGCCAAGCTTCCCAAAATTACGAATCTCCAGAAATCTCAGCAAATATTTTTTCACCCAAACTGGATGATACATTCAGGTAATGATCAGTACACTAAGGCGACTTGGTTCCCCAAATTTCGTTCTTCTATGTTGAAGCGTTCGTTTCCAGTAACAGTTTGAATTTTTAGGTTTCACTCTGTTTTCTCCTATATTGATAGATGTATTTGGAACTCTAAATCCAACACGGTTTGTGCTAGCTTCTTGAAACATGACACAATGAAGTAGTTTCACGTTCTATCTCTATGTTTTGTTTCCTCTTGATGTAGCCCTATGCAGTGACTGGCGAGAAACACTTTCATGGAAAGGGGTTGCTAAGCTTCCTAAAATTACGAATCTCCAGAAATCTCAGCAAATATTTTTTCACCCAAACTGGATGATACATTCAGGTAATGATCAGTACACTAAGGCGACTTGGTTCCCCAAATTTCGTTCTTCTATGTTGAAGCGTTCGTTTCCAGTAACAGTTTGAATTTTTAGGTTTCACTCTGTTTTCTCCTATATAGATAGATGTATTTGGAACTCTAAATCCAACAGGGTTTGTGCTAGCTTCTTGAAACTTGACACAATAAAGTAGTTTCACGTTCTATCTCTACGTTTTGTTTCCTCTTGATGTAGCCCTAAGCAGTTACTGGCGAGAACCACTTTCATGGAAAGGGGTTGCCAAGCTTCCTAAAATTACGAATCTCCAGAAATCTCAGCAAATATTTTTTCACCCAAACTGGATGATACTTTCAGGTAATGATCAGTACACTAAGGCGACTTGGTTCCCCAAATTTCGTTCTTCTATGTTGAAGCGTTCGTTTCCAGTAACAGTTTGAATTATTAGGTTTCACTCTGTTTTCTCCTATATTGATAGATGTGTTTGGAACTCTAAATCCAACACGGTTTGTGCTAGCTTCTTGAAACTTGACACAATAAAGTACTTTCACGTTCTATCTCTATGTTTTGATTCCTCTTGATGTAGCCCTAAGCAGTGACTGGCGAGAAACACTTTCATGGAAAGGGGTTGCCAGGCTTCCCAAAATTACGAATCTCCAGAAATCTCAACAAATATTTTTTCACCGAAACTGGATGATACTTTCAGGTAATGATCAGTACACTAAGGCGACTTGGTTCCCCAAATTTCGTTCTTCTATGTTGAAGCGTTCGTTTCCAGTAACAGTTTGAATTTTTAGGTTTCACTCTGTTTTCTCCTATATTGATAGATGTGTTTGGAACTCTAAATCCAACACGGTTTGTGCTAGCTTCTTGAAACTTGACACAATAAAGTAGTTTCACGTTCTATCTCTATTTTTTGATTCCTCTTGATGTAGCCCTAGCAGTGACTGGCGAGAAACACTTTCATTGAAAGGGGTTGCCAAGCTTCCTAAAATTACGAATCTCGAGAAATCTCAGCAAATATTTTTTCACCCAAACTGGATGATACTTTCAGGTAATGATCAGTACACTAAGGCGACTTGGTTCCCCAAATTTCGTTCTTCTATGTTGAAGCGTTCGTTTCCAGTAACAGTTTGAATTTTTAGGTTTCACTCTGTTTTCTCCTATATTGATAGATGTATTTGGAACTCTAAATCCAACAGGGTTTGTGCTAGGTTCTTGAAACTTGACACAATAAAGTAGTTTCACGTTCTATCTCTACGTTTTGTTTCCTCTTGATTTAGCCCTAAGCAGTAACTGGCGAGAAACTCTTTCATGGAAAGGGGTTGCCAAGCTTCCTAAAATTACGAATCTCGAGAAATCTCAGTAAATATTTTTTCACCCAAACTGGATGATACTTTCAGGTAATGATCAGTACTCTAAGGCGACTTGGTTCCCCAAATTTCGTTCTTCTATGTTGAAGCGTTCGTTTGCAGTAACACTTTGAATTTTTAGGTTTCACTCTGTTTTCTCCTATATTGATAGATGTATTTGGAACTCTAAATCCAACACGGTTTGTGCTAGCTTCTTGAAACATGACACAATAAAGTAGTTTCACGTTCTATCTCTATTTTTTGATTCCTCTTGATGTAGCCCTAGCAGTGACTGGCGAGAAACACTTTCATGGAAAGGGGTTGCCAGGCTTCCCAAAATTACGAATCTCCAGAAATCTCAGCAAATATTTTTTCACCCAAACTGGATGATACTTTCAGGTAATGATCAGTACACTAAGGCGACTTGGTTCCCCAAATTTCGTTCTTCTATGTTGAAGCGTTCGTTTCCAGTAACAGTTTGAATTTTTAGGTTTCACTCTGTTTTCTCCTATATTGATAGATGTATTTGGAACTCTAAATCCAACACGGTTTGTGCTAGCTTCTTGAAACTTGACACAATAAAGTAGTTTCACGTTCTATCTCTATGTTTTGTTTCCTCTTGATGTAGCCTTAAGCAGTGACTGGCGAGAAACACTTTTATGGAAAGGGGTTGCCAAGCTTCCTAAAATTACGAATCTCCAGAAATCTCAGCAAATATTTTTTCACCCAAACTGGATGATACTTTCAGGTAATGATCAGTACACTAAGGTGACTTGGTTCCCCAAATTTTGTTCTTCTATGTTGAAGTGTTCGTTTCCAATAACAGTTTTAATTTTTAGGTGTCACTCTGTTTTCTCCTATATTGATAGATGTATTTGGAACTCTAAATCCAACACGGATTGTGCTAGCTTCTTGAAACATGACACAATGAAGTAGTTTCACGTTCTATCTCTATGTTTTGTTTCCTCTTGATGTAGCCCTATGCAGTGACTGGCGAGAAACACTTTCATGGAAAGGGGTTGCCAAGCTTGCTAAAATTACGAATCTCCAGAAATCTCAGCAAATATTTTTTCACCCAAACTGGATGATACATTCAGGTAATGATCAGTACACTAAGGCGACTTGGTTCCCCAAATTTCGTTCTTCTATGTTGAAGCGTTCGTTTCCAGTAACAGTTTGAATTTTTAGGTTTCACTCTGTTTTCTCCTATATTGATAGATGTATTTGGAACTCTAAATCCAACACGGTTTGTGCTAGGTTCTTGAAACTTGACACAATAAAGTAGTTTCACGTTCTATCTCTACGTTTTGTTTCCTCTTCATGTAGCCCTAAGCAGTAACTGGCGAGAAACACTTTCATGGAAAGGGGTGGCCAAGCTTCCTAAAATTACGAATCTCGAGAAATCTCAGCAAATATTTTTTCACCCAAACTGGATGATACTTTCAGGTAATGATCAGTACACTAAGGCGACTTGGTTCCCCAAATTTCGTTCTTTTATGTTGAAGCGTTCGTTTCCAGTAACAGTTTGAATTTTTAGGTTTCACTCTGTTTTCTCCTATATTGATAGATGTATTTGGAACTCTAAATCCAACAGGGTTTGTGCTAGCTTCTTGAAACTTGACACAATAAAGTAGTTTCACGTTCTATCTCTATGTTTTGTTTCCTCTTGATGTAGCCCTAAGCAGTTACTGGCGAGAAACACTTTCATGGAAAGGGGTTGCCAAGCTTCCTAAAATTACGAATCTCCAGAAATCTCAGCAAATATTTTTTCACACAAACTGGATGATACTTTCAGGTAATGATCAGTACACTAAGGCGACTTGGTTCCCCAAATTTCGTTCTTCTATGTTGAAGCGTTCGTTTCCAGTAACAGTTTGAATTTTTAGGTTTCACTCTGTTTTCTCCTATATTGATACATGTATTTGGAACTCTAAATCCAACACGGTTTGTGCTAGCTTCTTGAAACTTGACACAATAAAGTACTTTCACGTTCTATCTCTATGTCTTGATTCCTCTTGATGTAGCCCTAAGCAGTGACTGGCGAGAAACACTTCCATGGAAAGGGGTTGCCAGGCTTCCCAAAACTACAAATCTCCAGAAATCTCAGCAAATATTTTTTCACCCAAACTGGATGATACTTTCAGGTAATGATCAGTACACTAAGATGACTTGGTTCCCCAAATTTCGTTCTTCTATGTTGAAGCGTTCGTTTCCAGTAACAGTTTGAATTTTTAGGTTTCACTCTGTTTTCTCCTATATTGATAGATGTATTTGGAACTCTAAATCCAACACGGTTTGTGCTAGGTTCTTGAAGCTTGACACAATAAAGTAGTTTCAAGTTCTATCTCTATGTTTTGTTTCCTCTTGATGTAGCCTTAAGCAGTGACTGGCGAGAAACACTTTCATGGAAAGGGGTTGCCAAGCTTCCTAAAATTACGAATCTCCAGAAATCTCAGCAAATATTTTTTCACCCAAACTGGATGATACATTCAGGTAATGATCAGTACACTAAGGCGACTTGGTTCCCCAAATTTCGTTCTATATGTTGAACCGTTCGTTTCCAGTAACAGTTTGAATTTTTAGGTTTCACTCTGTTTTCTCCTATATTGATAGATGTATTTGGAACTCTAAATCCAACACGGTTTGTGCTAGGTTCTTGAAGCTTGACACAATAAAGTAGTTTCAAGTTCTATCTCTATGTTTTGTTTCCTCTTGATGTAGCCCGATGCAGTGACTGGCGAGAAACACTTTCATGGAAAGGGGTTGCCAAGCTTCCTAAAATTACGAATCTCCAGAAATCTCAGCAAATATTTTTTCACCCAAACTGGATGATACTTTCAGGTAATGATCAGTACACTAAGGCGACTTGGTTCCCCAAATTTCGTTCTTCTATGTTGAAGCGTTCGTTTCCAGTAACAGTTTGAATTTTTAGGTTTCACTCTGTTTTCTCCTATATTGATAGATGTATTTGGAACTCTAAATCCAACAGGGTTTGTGCTAGCTTCTTGAAACTTGACACAATAAAGTAGTTTCACGTTCTATCTCTATGTTTTGTTTCCTCTTGATGTAGCCCTAAGCAGTTACTGGCGAGAAACACTTTCATAGAAAGGGGTTGCCAAGCTTCCTAAAATTACGAATCTCCAGAAATCTCAGCAAATATTTTTTCACACAAACTGGATGATACTTTCAGGTAATGATCAGTACACTAAGGCGACTTGGTTCCCCAAATTTCGTTCTTCTATGTTGAAGCGTTCGTTTCCAGTAACAGTTTGAATTTTTAGGTTTCACTCTGTTTTCTCCTATATTGATACATGTATTTGGAACTCTAAATCCAACACGGTTTGTGCTAGCTTCTTGAAACTTGACACAATAAAGTACTTTCACGTTCTATCTCTATGTCTTGATTCCTCTTGATGTAGCCCTAAGCAGTGACTGGCGAGAAACACTTCCATGGAAAGGGGTTGCCAGGCTTCCCAAAACTACAAATCTCCAGAAATCTCAGCAAATATTTTTTCACCCAAACTGGATGATACTTTCAGGTAATGATCAGTACACTAAGATGACTTGGTTCCCCAAATTTCGTTCTTCTATGTTGAAGCGTTCGTTTCCAGTAACAGTTTGAATTTTTAGGTTTCACTCTGTTTTCTCCTATATTGATAGATGTATTTGGAACTCTAAATCCAACACGGTTTGTGCTAGGTTCTTGAAGCTTGACACAATAAAGTAGTTTCAAGTTCTATCTCTATGTTTTGTTTCCTCTTGATGTAGCCTTAAGCAGTGACTGGCGAGAAACACTTTCATGGAAAGGGGTTGCCAAGCTTCCTAAAATTACGAATCTCCAGAAATCTCAGCAAATATTTTTTCACCCAAACTGGATGATACATTCAGGTAATGATCAGTACACTAAGGCGACTTGGTTCCCCAAATTTCGTTCTATATGTTGAACCGTTCGTTTCCAGTAACAGTTTGAATTTTTAGGTTTCACTCTGTTTTCTCCTATATTGATAGATGTATTTGGAACTCTAAATCCAACACGGTTTGTGCTAGCTTCTTGAAGCTTGACACAATAAAGTAGTTTCATGTTCTATCTCTATTTTTTGTTTCCTCTTGATGTAGCCCTAGCAGTGACTGGCGGGAAACACTTTCATGGAAAGGGGTTGCCAAGCTTCCTAAAATTACGAATCTCCAGAAATCTCAGCAAATATTTTTTCACCCAAACTGGATGATACATTCAGGTAATGATCAGTACACTAAGGCGACTTGGTTCCCCAAATTTCCTTCTTCTATGTTGAAGCGTTCGTTTGCAGTAACACTTTGAATGTTTAGGTTTCACTCTGTTTTCTCCTATATTGATAGATGTATTTGGAACTCTAAATCCAACACGGTTTGTGCTAGGTTCTTGAAACTTGACACAATAAAGTAGTTTCACGTTCTATCTCTACGTTTTGTTTCCTCTTCATGTAGCCCTAAGCAGTAACTGGCGAGAAACACTTTCATGGAAAGGGGTGGCCAAGCTTCCTAAAATTACGAATCTCGAGAAATCTCAGCAAATATTTTTTCACCCAAACTGGATGATACTTTCAGGTAATGATCAGTACACTAAGGCGACTTGGTTCCCCAAATTTCGTTCTTCTATGTTGAAGCGTTCGTTTCCAGTAACAGTTTGAATTTTTAGGTTTCACTCTGTTTTCTCCTATATTGATAGATGTATTTGGAACTCTAAATCCAACAGGGTTTGTGCTAGCTTCTTGAAACTTGACACAATAAAGTAGTTTCACGTTCTATCTCTATGTTTTGTTTCCTCTTGATGTAGCCCTAAGCAGTTACTGGCGAGAAACACTTTCATGGAAAGGGGTTGCCAAGCTTCCTAAAATTACGAATCTCCAGAAATCTCAGCAAATATTTTTTCACACAAACTGGATGATACTTTCAGGTAATGATCAGTACACTAAGGCGACTTGGTTCCCCAAATTTCGTTCTTCTATGTTGAAGCGTTCGTTTCCAGTAACAGTTTGAATTTTTAGGTTTCACTCTGTTTTCTCCTATATTGATACATGTATTTGGAACTCTAAATCCAACAGGGTTTGTGCTAGCTTCTTGAAACTTGACACAATAAAGTACTTTCACGTTCTATCTCTATGTCTTGATTCCTCTTGATGTAGCCCTAAGCAGTGACTGGCGAGAAACACTTCCATGGAAAGGGGTTGCCAGGCTTCCCAAAACTACAAATCTCCAGAAATCTCAGCAAATATTTTTTCACCCAAACTGGATGATACTTTCAGGTAATGATCAGTACACTAAGGTGACTTGGTTCCCCAAATTTCGTTCTTCTATGTTGAAGCGTTCGTTTCCAGTAACAGTTTGAATTTTTAGGTTTCACTCTGTTTTCTCCTATATTGATAGATGTATTTGGAACTCTAAATCCAACACGGTTTGTGCTAGCTTCTGGAAACTTGACACAATAAAGTAGTTCCACGTTCTATCTCTATGTTTTGTTTCCTCTTGATGGAGCCCTAAGCAGTGACTGGCGAGAAACACTTTCATGAAAAGGGGTTGCCAAGCTTCCTAAAATTACGAATCTCCAGAAATCTCAGCAAATATTTTTTTCACCCAAACTGGATGATACTTTCAGGTAATGATCAGTACACTAAGACGACTTGGTTCTCCAAATTTCATTTTATATGTTGAACCGTTCGTTTCCAGTAACAGTTTGAATTTTTAGGTTTCACTCTGTTTTCTCCTATATTGATAGATGTATTTGGAACTCTAAATCCAACACGGTTTGTGCTAGCTTTTTGAAACTTGACACAATAAAGTAGTTTCACGTTCTATCTCTATGTTTTGTTTCCTCTTGATGTAGCCTTAAGCAGTGACTGGCGAGAAACACATTCATGGAAAGGGGTTGCCAAGCTTCCCAAAATTACGAATCTCCAGAAATCTCAGCAAATATTTTTTCACCCAAACTGGATGATACATTCAGGTAATGATCAGTACACTAAGGCGACTTGGTTCCCCAAATTTCGTTCTTCTATGTTGAAGCGTTCGTTTCCAGTAACAGTTTGAATTTTTAGGTTTCACTCTGTTTTCTCCTATATTGAAAGATGTATTTGGAACTCTAAATCCAACACGGTTTGTGCTAGGTTCTTGAAGCTTGACACAATAAAGTAGTTTCAAGTTCTATCTCTATGTTTTGATTCCTCTTGATGTAGCCTTAAGCAGTGACTGGCGAGAAACACTTTCATGGAAAAGGGTTGCCAAGCTTCCTAAAATTACGAATCTCCAAAAATCTCAGCAAATATTTTTTCACCCAAACTGGATGATACTTTCAGGTAATGATCAGTACACTAAGGCGACTTGGTTCCCCAAATTTCGTTCTTCTATGTTGAAGCGTTCGTTTCCAGTAACAGTTTGAATTTTTAGGTTTCACTCTGTTTTCTCCTATATTGATAGATGTATTTGGAACTCTAAATCCAACAGGGTTTGTGCTAGCTTCTTGAAACTTGACACAATAAAGTAGTTTCAAGTTCTATCTCTACGTTTTGTTTCCTCTTGATGTAGCCCTAAGCAGTTACTGGCGAGAAACACTTTCATGGAAAGGGGTTGCCAAGCTTCCTAAAATTACGAATCTCCAGAAATCTCAGCAAATATTTTTTCACCGAAACTGGATGATACTTTCAGGTAATGATCAGTACACTAAGGCAACTTGGTTCCCCAAATTTCGTTCTTCTATGTTGAAGCGTTCGTTTCCAGTAACAGTTTGAATTTTTAGGTTTCACTCTGTTTTCTCCTATATTGATAGATGTGTTTGGAACTCTAAATCCAACACGGTTTGTGCTAGGTTCTTGAAACTTGACACAATAAAGTAGTTTCACGTTCTATCTCTACGTTTTGTTTCCTCTTGATGTAGCCTTAAGCCGTGACAGGCGAGAAACACTTTCATGGAAAGGGGTTGCCAAGTTTCCTAAAATTACGAATCTCCAGAAATCTCAGCAAATATTTTTTCACCGAAACTGGATGATACTTTCAGGTAATGATCAGTACACTAAGGCAACTTGGTTCCCCAAATTTCATTCTTCTATGTTGAAGCGTTCGTTTCCAGTAACAGTTTGAATTTTTAGGTTTCACTCTGTTTTCTCCTATATTGATAGATGTATTTGGAACTCTAAATCCAACACGGTTTGTGCTAGCTTCTTGAAACTTGACACAATAAAGTAGTTCCACGTTCTATCTCTATGTTTTGTTTCCTCTTGATGGAGCCCTATGCAGTGACTGGCGAGAAACACTTTCATGGAAAGGGGTTGCCAAGCTTCCTAAAATTACGAATCTCCAGAAATCTCAGCAAATATTTTTTCACCCAAACTGGATGATACTTTCAGGTAATGATCAGTACACTAAGGCGAGTTGGTTCCCCAAATTTCGTTCTTCTATGTTGAAGCGTTCGTTTGCAGTAACACTTTGAATTTTTAGGTTTCACTCTGTTTTCTCCTATATTGATAGATGTATTTGGAACTCTAAATCCAACACGGTTTGTGCTAGCTTCTTGAAACTTGACACAATAAAGTAGTTTCACGTTCTATCTCTATTTTTTCATTCCTCTTGATGTAGCCCTAGCAGTGACTGGCGAGAAACACTTTCATGGAAAGGGGTTGCCAGGCTTCCCAAAATTACGAATCTCCAGAAATCTCAGCAAATATTTTTTCACCCAAACTGGATGATACTTTCAGGTAATGATCAGTACACTAAGGCGACTTGGTTCCCCAAATTTCGTTCTTCTATGTTGAAGCGTTCGTTTCCAGTAACAGTTTGAATTTTTAGGTTTCACTCTGTTTTCTCCTATATTGATAGATGTATTTGGAACTCTAAATCCAACACGGTTTGTGCTAGCTTCTTGAAACATGACAGAATAAAGTAGTTTCACGTTTTATCTCTATGTTTTGTTTCCTCTTGATGTAGCTCAATGCAGTGACTGGCGAGAAACACTTTCATGGAAAGGGGTTGCCAGGCTTCCCAAAATTACGAATCTCCAGAAATCTCAGCAAATATTTTTTCACCCAAACTGGATGATACTTTCAGGTAATGATCAGTACACTAAGGCGACTTGGTTCCCCAAATTTCGTTCTTCTATGTTGAAGCGTTCGTTTCCAGTAACAGTTTGAATTTTTAGGTTTCACTCTGTTTTCTCCTATATTGATAGATGTATTTGGAACTCTAAATCCAACACGGTTTGTGCTAGGTTCTTGAAGCTTGACACAATAAAGTAGTTTCACGTTCTATGTCTATGTTTTGTTTCCTCTTGATGTAGCCTTAAGCAGTGACTGGCGAGAAACACTTTCATGGAAAAGGGTTGCCAAGCTTCCTAAAATTACGAATCTCGAGAAATCTCAGCAAATATTTTTTCACCCAAACTGGATGATACTTTCAGGTAATGATCAGTACACTAAGGCGACTTGGTTCCCCAAATTTCGTTCTTCTATGTTGAAGCGTTCGTTTCCAGTAACAGTTTGAATTTTTAGGTTTCACTCTGTTTTCTCCTATATTGATAGATGTATTTGGAACTCTAAATCCAACAGGGTTTGTGCTAGCTTCTTGAAACTTGACACAATAAAGTAGTTTCACGTTCTATCTCTATGTTTTGTTTCCTCTTGATGTAGCCCTAAGCAGTTACTGGCGAGAAACACTTTCATGGAAAGGGGTTGCCAAGCTTCCTAAAATTACGAATCTCCAGAAATCTCAGCAAATATTTTTTCACACAAACTGGATGATACTTTCAGGTAATGATCAGTACACTAAGGCGACTTGGTTCCCCAAATTTCGTTCTTCTATGTTGAAGCGTTCGTTTCCAGTAACAGTTTGAATTTTTAGGTTTCACTCTGTTTTCTCCTATATTGATACATGTATTTGGAACTCTAAATCCAACAGGGTTTGTGCTAGCTTCTTGAAACTTGACACAATAAAGTACTTTCACGTTCTATCTCTATGTCTTGATTCCTCTTGATGTAGCCCTAAGCAGTGACTGGCGAGAAACACTTCCATGGAAAGGGGTTGCCAGGCTTCCCAAAACTACAAATCTCCAGAAATCTCAGCAAATATTTTTTCACCCAAACTGGATGATACTTTCAGGTAATGATCAGTACACTAAGGTGACTTGGTTCCCCAAATTTCGTTCTTCTATGTTGAAGCGTTCGTTTCCAGTAACAGTTTGAATTTTTAGGTTTCACTCTGTTTTCTCCTATATTGATAGATGTATTTGGAACTCTAAATCCAACACGGTTTGTGCTAGCTTCTGGAAACTTGACACAATAAAGTAGTTCCACGTTCTATCTCTATGTTTTGTTTCCTCTTGATGGAGCCCTAAGCAGTGACTGGCGAGAAACACTTTCATGAAAAGGGGTTGCCAAGCTTCCTAAAATTACGAATCTCCAGAAATCTCAGCAAATATTTTTTTCACCCAAACTGGATGATACTTTCAGGTAATGATCAGTACACTAAGACGACTTGGTTCTCCAAATTTCATTTTATATGTTGAACCGTTCGTTTCCAGTAACAGTTTGAATTTTTAGGTTTCACTCTGTTTTCTCCTATATTGATAGATGTATTTGGAACTCTAAATCCAACACGGTTTGTGCTAGCTTTTTGAAACTTGACACAATAAAGTAGTTTCACGTTCTATCTCTATGTTTTGTTTCCTCTTGATGTAGCCTTAAGCAGTGACTGGCGAGAAACACATTCATGGAAAGGGGTTGCCAAGCTTCCCAAAATTACGAATCTCCAGAAATCTCAGCAAATATTTTTTCACCCAAACTGGATGATACATTCAGGTAATGATCAGTACACTAAGGCGACTTGGTTCCCCAAATTTCGTTCTTCTATGTTGAAGCGTTCGTTTCCAGTAACAGTTTGAATTTTTAGGTTTCACTCTGTTTTCTCCTATATTGATAGATGTATTTGGAACTCTAAATCCAACACGGTTTGTGCTAGGTTCTTGAAGCTTGACACAATAAAGTAGTTTCAAGTTCTATCTCTATGTTATGTTTCCTCTTGATGTAGCCTTAAGCAGTGACTGGCGAGAAACACTTTCATGGAAAAGGGTTGCCAAGCTTCCTAAAATTACGAATCTCCAAAAATCTCAGCAAATATTTTTTCACCCAAACTGGATGATACTTTCAGGTAATGATCAGTACACTAAGGCGACTTGGTTCCCCAAATTTCGTTCTTCTATGTTGAAGCGTTCGTTTCCAGTAACAGTTTGAATTTTTAGGTTTCACTCTGTTTTCTCCTATATTGATAGATGTATTTGGAACTCTAAATCCAACAGGGTTTGTGCTAGCTTCTTGAAACTTGACACAATAAAGTAGTTTCAAGTTCTATCTCTACGTTTTGTTTCCTCTTGATGTAGCCCTAAGCAGTTACTGGCGAGAAACACTTTCATGGAAAGGGGTTGCCAAGCTTCCTAAAATTACGAATCTCCAGAAATCTCAGCAAATATTTTTTCACCGAAACTGGATGATACTTTCAGGTAATGATCAGTACACTAAGGCAACTTGGTTCCCCAAATTTCGTTCTTCTATGTTGAAGCGTTCGTTTCCAGTAACAGTTTGAATTTTTAGGTTTCACTCTGTTTTCTCCTATATTGATAGATGTGTTTGGAACTCTAAATCCAACACGGTTTGTGCTAGGTTCTTGAAACTTGACACAATAAAGTAGTTTCACGTTCTATCTCTACGTTTTGTTTCCTCTTGATGTAGCCTTAAGCCGTGACAGGCGAGAAACACTTTCATGGAAAGGGGTTGCCAAGTTTCCTAAAATTACGAATCTCCAGAAATCTCAGCAAATATTTTTTCACCGAAACTGGATGATACTTTCAGGTAATGATCAGTACACTAAGGCAACTTGGTTCCCCAAATTTCATTCTTCTATGTTGAAGCGTTCGTTTCCAGTAACAGTTTGAATTTTTAGGTTTCACTCTGTTTTCTCCTATATTGATAGATGTATTTGGAACTCTAAATCCAACACGGTTTGTGCTAGCTTCTTGAAACTTGACACAATAAAGTAGTTCCACGTTCTATCTCTATGTTTTGTTTCCTCTTGATGGAGCCCTATGCAGTGACTGGCGAGAAACACTTTCATGGAAAGGGGTTGCCAAGCTTCCTAAAATTACGAATCTCCAGAAATCTCAGCAAATATTTTTTCACCCAAACTGGATGATACTTTCAGGTAATGATCAGTACACTAAGGCGACTTGGTTCCCCAAATTTCGTTCTTCTATGTTGAAGCGTTCGTTTGCAGTAACACTTTGAATTTTTAGGTTTCACTCTGTTTTCTCCTATATTGATAGATGTATTTGGAACTCTAAATCCAACACGGTTTGTGCTAGCTTCTTGAAACTTGACACAATAAAGTAGTTTCACGTTCTATCTCTATTTTTTCATTCCTCTTGATGTAGCCCTAGCAGTGACTGGCGAGAAACACTTTCATGGAAAGGGGTTGCCAGGCTTCCCAAAATTACGAATCTCCAGAAATCTCAGCAAATATTTTTTCACCCAAACTGGATGATACTTTCAGGTAATGATCAGTACACTAAGGCGACTTGGTTCCCCAAATTTCGTTCTTCTATGTTGAAGCGTTCGTTTCCAGTAACAGTTTGAATTTTTAGGTTTCACTCTGTTTTCTCCTATATTGATAGATGTATTTGGAACTCTAAATCCAACACGGTTTGTGCTAGCTTCTTGAAACATGACAGAATAAAGTAGTTTCACGTTTTATCTCTATGTTTTGTTTCCTCTTGATGTAGCTCAATGCAGTGACTGGCGAGAAACACTTTCATGGAAAGGGGTTGCCAGGCTTCCCAAAATTACGAATCTCCAGAAATCTCAGCAAATATTTTTTCACCCAAACTGGATGATACTTTCAGGTAATGATCAGTACACTAAGGCGACTTGGTTCCCCAAATTTCGTTCTTCTATGTTGAAGCGTTCGTTTCCAGTAACAGTTTGAATTTTTAGGTTTCACTCTGTTTTCTCCTATATTGATAGATGTATTTGGAACTCTAAATCCAACACGGTTTGTGCTAGGTTCTTGAAGCTTGACACAATAAAGTAGTTTCACGTTCTATGTCTATGTTTTGTTTCCTCTTGATGTAGCCTTAAGCAGTGACTGGCGAGAAACACTTTCATGGAAAAGGGTTGCCAAGCTTCCTAAAATTACGAATCTCCAGAAATCTCAGCAAATATTTTTTCACCCAAACTGGATGATACTTTCAGGTAATGATCAGTACACTAAGGCGACTTGGTTCCCCAAATTTCGTTCTTCTATGTTGAAGCGTTCGTTTCCAGTAACAGTTTGAATTTTTAGGTTTCACTCTGTTTTCTCCTATATTGATAGATGTATTTGGAACTCTAAATCCAACAGGGTTTGTGCTAGCTTCTTGAAACTTGACACAATAAAGTAATTTCAAGTTCTATCTCTACGTTTTGTTTCCTCTTGATGTAGCCCTAAGCAGTTACTGGCGAGAAACACTTTCATGGAAAGGGGTTGCCAAGCTTCCTAAAATTACGAATCTCCAGAAATCTCAGCAAATATTTTTTCACCGAAACTGGATGATACTTTCAGGTAATGATCAGTACACTAAGGCAACTTGGTTCCCCAAATTTCGTTCTTCTATGTTGAAGCGTTCGTTTCCAGTAACAGTTTGAATTTTTAGGTTTCACTCTGTTTTCTCCTATATTGATAGATGTGTTTGGAACTCTAAATCCAACACGGTTTGTGCTAGGTTCTTGAAACTTGACACAATAAAGTAGTTTCACGTTCTATCTCTACGTTTTGTTTCCTCTTGATGTAGCCTTAAGCCGTGACTGGCGAGAAACACTTTCATGGAAAGGGGTTGCCAAGTTTCCTAAAATTACGAATCTCCAGAAATCTCAGCAAATATTTTTTCACCGAAACTGGATGATACTTTCAGGTAATGATCAGTACACTAAGGCAACTTGGTTCCCCAAATTTCATTCTTCTATGTTGAAGCGTTCGTTTCCAGTAACAGTTTGAATTTTTAGGTTTCACTCTGTTTTCTCCTATATTGATAGATGTATTTGGAACTCTAAATCCAACACGGTTTGTGCTAGCTTCTTGAAACTTGACACAATAAAGTAGTTCCACGTTCTATCTCTATGTTTTGTTTCCTCTTGATGGAGCCCTATGCAGTGACTGGCGAGAAACACTTTCATGGAAAGGGGTTGCCAAGCTTCCTAAAATTACGAATCTCCAGAAATCTCAGCAAATATTTTTTCACCCAAACTGGATGATACTTTCAGGTAATGATCAGTACACTAAGGCGACTTGGTTCCCCAAATTTCGTTCTTCTATGTTGAAGCGTTCGTTTGCAGTAACACTTTGAATTTTTAGGTTTCACTCTGTTTTCTCCTATATTGATAGATGTATTTGGAACTCTAAATCCAACACGGTTTGTGCTAGCTTCTTGAAACTTGACACAATAAAGTAGTTTCACGTTCTATCTCTATTTTTTCATTCCTCTTGATGTAGCCCTAGCAATGACTGGCGAGAAACACTTTCATGGAAAGGGGTTGCCAGGCTTCCCAAAATTACGAATCTCCAGAAATCTCAGCAAATATTTTTTCACCCAAACTGGATGATACTTTCAGGTAATGATCAGTACACTAAGGCGACTTGGTTCCCCAAATTTCGTTCTTCTATGTTGAAGCGTTCGTTTCCAGTAACAGTTTGAATTTTTAGGTTTCACTCTGTTTTCTCCTATATTGATAGATGTATTTGGAACTCTAAATCCAACACGGTTTGTGCTAGCTTCTTGAAACATGACAGAATAAAGTAGTTTCACGTTTTATCTCTATGTTTTGTTTCCTCTTGATGTAGCTCAATGCAGTGACTGGCGAGAAACACTTTCATGGAAAGGGGTTGCCAGGCTTCCCAAAATTACGAATCTCCAGAAATCTCAGCAAATATTTTTTCACCCAAACTGGATGATACTTTCAGGTAATGATCAGTACACTAAGGCGACTTGGTTCCCCAAATTTCGTTCTTCTATGTTGAAGCGTTCGTTTCCAGTAACAGTTTGAATTTTTAGGTTTCACTCTGTTTTCTCCTATATTGATAGATGTATTTGGAACTCTAAATTCAACACGGTTTGTGCTAGGTTCTTGAAGCTTGACACAATAAAGTAGTTTCACGTTCTATGTCTATGTTTTGTTTCCTCTTGATGTAGCCTTAAGCAGTGACTGGCGAGAAACACTTTCATGGAAAAGGGTTGCCAAGCTTCCTAAAACTACGAATCTCCAGAAATCTCAGCAAATATTTTTTCACCCAAACTGGATGATACTTTCAGGTAATGATCAGTACACTAAGACGACTTGGTTCCCCAAATTTCGTTCTTCTATGTTGAAGCGTTCGTTTCCAGTAACAGTTTGAATTTTTAGGTTTCACTCTGTTTTCTCCTATATTGATAGATGTATTTGGAACTCTAAATCCAACAGGGTTTGTGCTAGCTTCTTGAAACTTGACACAATAAAGTAGTTTCAAGTTCTATCTCTACGTTTTGTTTCCTCTTGATGTAGCCCTAAGCAGTTACTGGCGAGAAACACTTTCATGGAAAGGGGTTGCCAAGCTTCCTAAAATTACGAATCTCCAGAAATCTCAGCAAATATTTTTTCACCGAAACTGGATGATACTTTCAGGTAATGATCAGTACACTAAGGCAACTTGGTTCCCCAAATTTCGTTCTTCTATGTTGAAGCGTTCGTTTCCAGTAACAGTTTGAATTTTTAGGTTTCACTCTGTTTTCTCCTATATTGATAGATGTGTTTGGAACTCTAAATCCAACACGGTTTGTGCTAGGTTCTTGAAACTTGACACAATAAAGTAGTTTCACGTTCTATCTCTACGTTTTGTTTCCTCTTGATGTAGCCTTAAGCCGTGACTGGCGAGAAACACTTTCATGGAAAGGGGTTGCCAAGTTTCCTAAAATTACGAATCTCCAGAAATCTCAGCAAATATTTTTTCACCGAAACTGGATGATACTTTCAGGTAATGATCAGTACACTAAGGCAACTTGGTTCCCCAAATTTCGTTCTTCTATGTTGAAGCGTTCGTTTCCAGTAACAGTTTGAATTTTTAGGTTTCACTCTGTTTTCTCCTATATTGATAGATGTATTTGGAACTCTAAATCCAACACGGTTTGTGCTAGGTTCTTGAAACTTGACACAATAAAGTAGTTTCACGTTCTATCTCTACGTTTTGTTTCCTCTTCATGTAGCCCTAAGCAGTAACTGGCGAGAAACACTTTCATGGAAAGGGGTGGCCAAGCTTCCTAAAATTACGAATCTCGAGAAATCTCAGCAAATATTTTTTCACCCAAACTGGATGATACTTTCAGGTAATGATCAGTACACTAAGGCGACTTGGTTCCCCAAATTTCGTTCTTCTATGTTGAAGCGTTCGTTTCCAGTAACAGTTTGAATTTTTAGGTTTCACTCTGTTTTCTCCTATATTGATAGATGTATTTGGAACTCTAAATCCAACACGGTTTGTGCTAGGTTCTTGAAACTTGACACAATAAAGTAGTTTCATGTTCTATCTCTACGTTTTGTTTCCTCTTGATGTAGCCCTAAACAGTAACTGGCGAGAAACACTTTCATGGAAAGGGGTTGCCAACTTAATAAAATTACGAATCTCCATAAATCTCAGCAAATATTTTTTCACCCAAACTGGATGATACTTTCAGGTAATGATCAGTACACTAAGGCGACTTGGTTCCCCAAATTTCATTCTTCTATGTTGAAGCGTTCGTTTGCAGTAACACTTTGAATTTTTAGGTTTCACTCTGTTTTCTCCTATATTGATAGATGTATTTGGAACTCTAAATCCAACAGGGTTTGTGCTAGGTTCTTGAAACTTGACACAATAAAGTAGTTTCACGTTCTATCTCTACGTTTTGTTTCCTCTTGATTTAGCCCTAAGCAGTAACTGGCGAGAAACACTTTCATGGAAAGGGGTTGCCAAGCTTCCTAAAATTACGAATCTCGAGAAATCTCAGTAAATATTTTTTCACCCAAACTGGATGATACTTTCAGGTAATGATCAGTACACTAAGGCGACTTGGTTCCCCAAATTTCGTTCTTCTATGTTGAAGCGTTCGTTTGCAGTAACACTTTGAATTTTTAGGTTTCACTCTGTTTTCTCCTATATTGATAGATGTATTTGGAACTCTAAATCCAACACGGTTTGTGCTAGCTTCTTGAAACATGACACAATAAAGTAGTTTCACGTTCTATCTCTATTTTTTGATTCCTCTTGATGTAGCCCTAGCAGTGACTGGCGAGAAACACTTTCATGGAAAGGGGTTGCCAGGCTTCCCAAAATTACGAATCTCCAGAAATCTCAGCAAATATTTTTTCACCCAAACTGGATGATACTTTCAGGTAATGATCAGTACACTAAGGCGACTTGGTTCCCCAAATTTCGTTCTTCTATGTTGAAGCGTTCGTTTCCAGTAACAGTTTGAATTTTTAGGTTTCACTCTGTTTTCTCCTATATTGATAGATGTATTTGGAACTCTAAATCCAACACGGTTTGTGCTAGCTTCTTGAAACTTGACACAATAAAGTAGTTTCACGTTCTATCTCTATGTTTTGTTTCCTCTTGATGTAGCCTTAAGCAGTGACTGGAGAGAAACACTTTAATGGAAAGAGGTTGCCAAGCTTCCTAAAATTACGAATCTCCAGAAATCTCAGCAAATATTTTTTCACCCAAACTGGATGATACTTTCAGGTAATGATCAGTACACTAAGGTGACTTGGTTCCCCAAATTTCGTTCTTCTATGTTGAAGCGTTCGTTTCCAGTAACAGTTTGAATTTTTAGGTTTCGCTCTGTTTTCTCCTATATTGATAGATGTATTTGGAACTCTAAATCCAACACGGTTTGTGCTAGCTTCTTGAAACATGACACAATGAAGTAGTTTCACGTTCTATCTCTATATTTTGATTCCTCTTGATGTAGCCCTATGCAGTGACTGGTGAGAAACACTTTCATGGAAAGGGGTTGCCAAGCTTCCTAAAATTACGAATCTCCAGAAATCTCAGCAAATATTTTTTCACCCAAACTGTGTGATACATTCAGGTAATGATCAGTACACTAAGGCGACTTGGTTCCCCAAATTTCGTTCTTCTATGTTGAAGCGTTCGTTTCCAGTAACAGTTTGAATTTTTAGGTTTCACTCTGTCTTCTCCTATATTGATAGATGTATTTGGAACTCTAAATCCAACACGGTTTGTGCTAGGTTCTTGAAACTTGACACAATAAAGTAGTTTCACGGTCTACATCTACGTTTTGTTTCCTCTTGATGTAGCCTTAAGCAGTGACTGCGAGAAACACTTTCATGGAAAGGGGTTGCCAAGCTTCCCAAAATTACGAATCTCCAGAAATCTCAGCAAATATTTTTTCACCCAAACTGGATGATACATTCAGGTAATGATCAGTACACTAAGGCGACTTGGTTCCCCAAATTTTGTTCTATATGTTGAACCGTTCATTTCCAGTAACAGTTTATATTTTTAGGTTTCACTCTGTTTTCTCCTATACTGATAGATGTATTTGGAACTCTAAATCCAACACGGTTTGTGCTAGGTTCTTGAAACTTGACACAATAAAGTAGTTTCACGTTCTATCTCTATGTTTTGTTTCCTCTTGATGTAGCCTTAAGCAGTGACTGCGAGAAACACTTTCATGGAAAGGGGTTGCCAAGCTTCCCAAAATTACGAATCTCCAGAAATCTCAGCAAATATTTTTTCACCCAAACTGGATGATACATTCAGGTAATGATCAGTACACTAAGGCGACTTGGTTCCCCAAATTTCGTTCTTCTATGTTGAAGCGTTCGTTTCCAGTAACAGTTTGAATTTTTAGGTTTCACTCTGTTTTCTCCTATATTGATAGATGTATTTGGAACTCTAAATCCAACACGGTTTGTGCTAGCTTCTTGAAACATGACATAATGAAGTAGTTTCACGTTCTATCTCTATGTTTTGTTTCCTCTTGATGTAGCCCTATGCAGTGACTGGCGAGAAACACTTTCATGGAAAGGGGTTGCCAAGCTTCCTAAAATTACGAATCTCCAGAAATCTCAGCAAATATTTTTTCACCCAAACTGGATGATACATTCAGGTAATGATCAGTACACTAAGGCGACTTGGTTCCCCAAATTTCGTTCTTCTATGTTGAAGCGTTCGTTTCCAGTAACAGTTTGAATTTTTAGGTTTCACTCTGTTTTCTCCTATATAGATAGATGTATTTGGAACTCTAAATCCAACAGGGTTTGTGCTAGCTTCTTGAAACTTGACACAATAAAGTAGTTTCACGTTCTATCTCTACGTTTTGTTTCCTCTTGATGTAGCCCTAAGCAGTTACTGGCGAGAACCACTTTCATGGAAAGGGGTTGCCAAGCTTCCTAAAATTACGAATCTCCAGAAATCTCAGCAAATATTTTTTCACCCAAACTGGATGATACTTTCAGGTAATGATCAGTACACTAAGGCGACTTGGTTCCCCAAATTTCGTTCTTCTATGTTGAAGCGTTCGTTTCCAGTAACAGTTTGAATTATTAGGTTTCACTCTGTTTTCTCCTATATTGATAGATGTGTTTGGAACTCTAAATCCAACACGGTTTGTGCTAGCTTCTTGAAACTTGACACAATAAAGTACTTTCACGTTCTATCTCTATGTTTTGATTCCTCTTGATGTAGCCCTAAGCAGTGACTGGCGAGAAACACTTTCATGGAAAGGGGTTGCCAGGCTTCCCAAAATTACGAATCTCCAGAAATCTCAACCAATATTTTTTCACCGAAACTGGATGATACTTTCAGGTAATGATCAGTACACTAAGGCGACTTGGTTCCCCAAATTTCGTTCTTCTATGTTGAAGCGTTCGTTTCCAGTAACAGTTTGAATTTTTAGGTTTCACTCTGTTTTCTCCTATATTGATAGATGTGTTTGGAACTCTAAATCCAACACGGTTTGTGCTAGCTTCTTGAAACTTGACACAATAAAGTAGTTTCACGTTCTATCTCTATTTTTTGATTCCTCTTGATGTAGCCCTAGCAGTGACTGGCGAGAAACACTTTCATTGAAAGGGGTTGCCAAGCTTCCTAAAATTACGAATCTCGAGAAATCTCAGCAAATATTTTTTCACCCAAACTGGATGATACTTTCAGGTAATGATCAGTACACTAAGGCGACTTGGTTCCCCAAATTTCGTTCTTCTATGTTGAAGCGTTCGTTTCCAGTAACAGTTTGAATTTTTAGGTTTCACTCTGTTTTCTCCTATATTGATAGATGTATTTGGAACTCTAAATCCAACAGGGTTTGTGCTAGGTTCTTGAAACTTGACACAATAAAGTAGTTTCACGTTCTATCTCTACGTTTTGTTTCCTCTTGATTTAGCCCTAAGCAGTAACTGGCGAGAAACTCTTTCATGGAAAGGGGTTGCCAAGCTTCCTAAAATTACGAATCTCGAGAAATCTCAGTAAATATTTTTTCACCCAAACTGGATGATACTTTCAGGTAATGATCAGTACTCTAAGGCGACTTGGTTCCCCAAATTTCGTTCTTCTATGTTGAAGCGTTCGTTTGCAGTAACACTTTGAATTTTTAGGTTTCACTCTGTTTTCTCCTATATTGATAGATGTATTTGGAACTCTAAATCCAACACGGTTTGTGCTAGCTTCTTGAAACATGACACAATAAAGTAGTTTCACGTTCTATCTCTATTTTTTGATTCCTCTTGATGTAGCCCTAGCAGTGACTGGCGAGAAACACTTTCATGGAAAGGGGTTGCCAGGCTTCCCAAAATTACGAATCTCCAGAAATCTCAGCAAATATTTTTTCACCCAAACTGGATGATACTTTCAGGTAATGATCAGTACACTAAGGCGACTTGGTTCCCCAAATTTCGTTCTTCTATGTTGAAGCGTTCGTTTCCAGTAACAGTTTGAATTTTTAGGTTTCACTCTGTTTTCTCCTATATTGATAGATGTATTTGGAACTCTAAATCCAACACGGTTTGTGCTAGCTTCTTGAAACTTGACACAATAAAGTAGTTTCACGTTCTATCTCTATGTTTTGTTTCCTCTTGATGTAGCCTTAAGCAGTGACTGGCGAGAAACACTTTTATGGAAAGGGGTTGCCAAGCTTCCTAAAATTACGAATCTCCAGAAATCTCAGCAAATATTTTTTCACCCAAACTGGATGATACTTTCAGGTAATGATCAGTACACTAAGGTGACTTGGTTCCCCAAATTTTGTTCTTCTATGTTGAAGTGTTCGTTTCCAATAACAGTTTGAATTTTTAGGTGTCACTCTGTTTTCTCCTATATTGATAGATGTATTTGGAACTCTAAATCCAACACGGATTGTGCTAGCTTCTTGAAACATGACACAATGAAGTAGTTTCACGTTCTATCTCTATGTTTTGTTTCCTCTTGATGTAGCCCTATGCAGTGACTGGCGAGAAACACTTTCATGGAAAGGGGTTGCCAAGCTTGCTAAAATTACGAATCTCCAGAAATCTCAGCAAATATTTTTTCACCCAAACTGGATGATACATTCAGGTAATGATCAGTACACTAAGGCGACTTGGTTCCCCAAATTTCGTTCTTCTATGTTGAAGCGTTCGTTTCCAGTAACAGTTTGAATTTTTAGGTTTCACTCTGTTTTCTCCTATATTGATAGATGTATTTGGAACTCTAAATCCAACACGGTTTGTGCTAGGTTCTTGAAACTTGACACAATAAAGTAGTTTCACGTTCTATCTCTACGTTTTGTTTCCTCTTCATGTAGCCCTAAGCAGTAACTGGCGAGAAACACTTTCATGGAAAGGGGTGGCCAAGCTTCCTAAAATTACGAATCTCGAGAAATCTCAGCAAATATTTTTTCACCCAAACTGGATGATACTTTCAGGTAATGATCAGTACACTAAGGCGACTTGGTTCCCCAAATTTCGTTCTTCTATGTTGAAGCGTTCGTTTCCAGTAACAGTTTGAATTTTTAGGTTTCACTCTGTTTTCTCCTATATTGATAGATGTATTTGGAACTCTAAATCCAACAGGGTTTGTGCTAGCTTCTTGAAACTTGACACAATAAAGTAGTTTCACGTTCTATCTCTATGTTTTGTTTCCTCTTGATGTAGCCCTAAGCAGTTACTGGCGAGAAACACTTTCATGGAAAGGGGTTGCCAAGCTTCCTAAAATTACGAATCTCCAGAAATCTCAGCAAATATTTTTTCACACAAACTGGATGATACTTTCAGGTAATGATCAGTACACTAAGGCGACTTGGTTCCCCAAATTTCGTTCTTCTATGTTGAAGCGTTCGTTTCCAGTAACAGTTTGAATTTTTAGGTTTCACTCTGTTTTCTCCTATATTGATACATGTATTTGGAACTCTAAATCCAACACGGTTTGTGCTAGCTTCTTGAAACTTGACACAATAAAGTACTTTCACGTTCTATCTCTATGTCTTGATTCCTCTTGATGTAGCCCTAAGCAGTGACTGGCGAGAAACACTTCCATGGAAAGGGGTTGCCAGGCTTCCCAAAACTACAAATCTCCAGAAATCTCAGCAAATATTTTTTCACCCAAACTGGATGATACTTTCAGGTAATGATCAGTACACTAAGATGACTTGGTTCCCCAAATTTCGTTCTTCTATGTTGAAGCGTTCGTTTCCAGTAACAGTTTGAATTTTTAGGTTTCACTCTGTTTTCTCCTATATTGATAGATGTATTTGGAACTCTAAATCCAACACGGTTTGTGCTAGGTTCTTGAAGCTTGACACAATAAAGTAGTTTCAAGTTCTATCTCTATGTTTTGTTTCCTCTTGATGTAGCCTTAAGCAGTGACTGGCGAGAAACACTTTCATGGAAAGGGGTTGCCAAGCTTCCTAAAATTACGAATCTCCAGAAATCTCAGCAAATATTTTTTCACCCAAACTGGATGATACATTCAGGTAATGATCAGTACACTAAGGCGACTTGGTTCCCCAAATTTCGTTCTATATGTTGAACCGTTCGTTTCCAGTAACAGTTTGAATTTTTAGGTTTCACTCTGTTTTCTCCTATATTGATAGATGTATTTGGAACTCTAAATCCAACACGGTTTGTGCTAGGTTCTTGAAGCTTGACACAATAAAGTAGTTTCAAGTTCTATCTCTATGTTTTGTTTCCTCTTGATGTAGCCCGATGCAGTGACTGGCGAGAAACACTTTCATGGAAAGGGGTTGCCAAGCTTCCTAAAATTACGAATCTCCAGAAATCTCAGCAAATATTTTTTCACCCAAACTGGATGATACTTTCAGGTAATGATCAGTACACTAAGGCGACTTGGTTCCCCAAATTTCGTTCTTCTATGTTGAAGCGTTCGTTTCCAGTAACAGTTTGAATTTTTAGGTTTCACTCTGTTTTCTCCTATATTGATAGATGTATTTGGAACTCTAAATCCAACACGGTTTGTGCTAGCTTCTTGAAACTTGACACAATAAAGTAGTTCCACGTTCTATCTCTATGTTTTGTTTCCTCTTGATGGAGCCCTATGCAGTGACTGGCGAGAAACACTTTCATGGAAAGGGGTTGCCAAGCTTCCTAAAATTACGAATCTCCAGAAATCTCAGCAAATATTTTTTCACCCAAACTGGATGATACTTTCAGGTAATGATCAGTACACTAAGGCGACTTGGTTCCCCAAATTTCGTTCTTCTATGTTGAAGCGTTCGTTTGCAGTAACACTTTGAATTTTTAGGTTTCACTCTGTTTTCTCCTATATTGATAGATGTATTTGGAACTCTAAATCCAACACGGTTTGTGCTAGCTTCTTGAAACTTGACACAATAAAGTAGTTTCACGTTCTATCTCTATTTTTTCATTCCTCTTGATGTAGCCCTAGCAGTGACTGGCGAGAAACACTTTCATGGAAAGGGGTTGCCAGGCTTCCCAAAATTACGAATCTCCAGAAATCTCAGCAAATATTTTTTCACCCAAACTGGATGATACTTTCAGGTAATGATCAGTACACTAAGGCGACTTGGTTCCCCAAATTTCGTTCTTCTATGTTGAAGCGTTCGTTTCCAGTAACAGTTTGAATTTTTAGGTTTCACTCTGTTTTCTCCTATATTGATAGATGTATTTGGAACTCTAAATCCAACACGGTTTGTGCTAGCTTCTTGAAACATGACAGAATAAAGTAGTTTCACGTTTTATCTCTATGTTTTGTTTCCTCTTGATGTAGCTCAATGCAGTGACTGGCGAGAAACACTTTCATGGAAAGGGGTTGCCAGGCTTCCCAAAATTACGAATCTCCAGAAATCTCAGCAAATATTTTTTCACCCAAACTGGATGATACTTTCAGGTAATGATCAGTACACTAAGGCGACTTGGTTCCCCAAATTTCGTTCTTCTATGTTGAAGCGTTCGTTTCCAGTAACAGTTTGAATTTTTAGGTTTCACTCTGTTTTCTCCTATATTGATAGATGTATTTGGAACTCTAAATCCAACACGGTTTGTGCTAGGTTCTTGAAGCTTGACACAATAAAGTAGTTTCACGTTCTATGTCTATGTTTTGTTTCCTCTTGATGTAGCCTTAAGCAGTGACTGGCGAGAAACACTTTCATGGAAAAGGGTTGCCAAGCTTCCTAAAATTACGAATCTCGAGAAATCTCAGCAAATATTTTTTCACCCAAACTGGATGATACTTTCAGGTAATGATCAGTACACTAAGGCGACTTGGTTCCCCAAATTTCGTTCTTCTATGTTGAAGCGTTCGTTTCCAGTAACAGTTTGAATTTTTAGGTTTCACTCTGTTTTCTCCTATATTGATAGATGTATTTGGAACTCTAAATCCAACAGGGTTTGTGCTAGCTTCTTGAAACTTGACACAATAAAGTAGTTTCACGTTCTATCTCTATGTTTTGTTTCCTCTTGATGTAGCCCTAAGCAGTTACTGGCGAGAAACACTTTCATGGAAAGGGGTTGCCAAGCTTCCTAAAATTACGAATCTCCAGAAATCTCAGCAAATATTTTTTCACACAAACTGGATGATACTTTCAGGTAATGATCAGTACACTAAGGCGACTTGGTTCCCCAAATTTCGTTCTTCTATGTTGAAGCGTTCGTTTCCAGTAACAGTTTGAATTTTTAGGTTTCACTCTGTTTTCTCCTATATTGATACATGTATTTGGAACTCTAAATCCAACAGGGTTTGTGCTAGCTTCTTGAAACTTGACACAATAAAGTACTTTCACGTTCTATCTCTATGTCTTGATTCCTCTTGATGTAGCCCTAAGCAGTGACTGGCGAGAAACACTTCCATGGAAAGGGGTTGCCAGGCTTCCCAAAACTACAAATCTCCAGAAATCTCAGCAAATATTTTTTCACCCAAACTGGATGATACTTTCAGGTAATGATCAGTACACTAAGGTGACTTGGTTCCCCAAATTTCGTTCTTCTATGTTGAAGCGTTCGTTTCCAGTAACAGTTTGAATTTTTAGGTTTCACTCTGTTTTCTCCTATATTGATAGATGTATTTGGAACTCTAAATCCAACACGGTTTGTGCTAGCTTCTGGAAACTTGACACAATAAAGTAGTTCCACGTTCTATCTCTATGATTTGTTTCCTCTTGATGGAGCCCTAAGCAGTGACTGGCGAGAAACACTTTCATGAAAAGGGGTTGCCAAGCTTCCTAAAATTACGAATCTCCAGAAATCTCAGCAAATATTTTTTTCACCCAAACTGGATGATACTTTCAGGTAATGATCAGTACACTAAGACGACTTGGTTCTCCAAATTTCATTTTATATGTTGAACCGTTCGTTTCCAGTAACAGTTTGAATTTTTAGGTTTCACTCTGTTTTCTCCTATATTGATAGATGTATTTGGAACTCTAAATCCAACACGGTTTGTGCTAGCTTTTTGAAACTTGACACAATAAAGTAGTTTCACGTTCTATCTCTATGTTTTGTTTCCTCTTGATGTAGCCTTAAGCAGTGACTGGCGAGAAACACATTCATGGAAAGGGGTTGCCAAGCTTCCCAAAATTACGAATCTCCAGAAATCTCAGCAAATATTTTTTCACCCAAACTGGATGATACATTCAGGTAATGATCAGTACACTAAGGCGACTTGGTTCCCCAAATTTCGTTCTTCTATGTTGAAGCGTTCGTTTCCAGTAACAGTTTGAATTTTTAGGTTTCACTCTGTTTTCTCCTATATTGATAGATGTATTTGGAACTCTAAATCCAACACGGTTTGTGCTAGGTTCTTGAAGCTTGACACAATAAAGTAGTTTCAAGTTCTATCTCTATGTTTTGTTTCCTCTTGATGTAGCCTTAAGCAGTGACTGGCGAGAAACACTTTCATGGAAAAGGGTTGCCAAGCTTCCTAAAATTACGAATCTCCAAAAATCTCAGCAAATATTTTTTCACCCAAACTGGATGATACTTTCAGGTAATGATCAGTACACTAAGGCGACTTGGTTCCCCAAATTTCGTTCTTCTATGTTGAAGCGTTCGTTTCCAGTAACAGTTTGAATTTTTAGGTTTCACTCTGTTTTCTCCTATATTGATAGATGTATTTGGAACTCTAAATCCAACAGGGTTTGTGCTAGCTTCTTGAAACTTGACACAATAAAGTAGTTTCAAGTTCTATCTCTACGTTTTGTTTCCTCTTGATGTAGCCCTAAGCAGTTACTGGCGAGAAACACTTTCATGGAAAGGGGTTGCCAAGCTTCCTAAAATTACGAATCTCCAGAAATCTCAGCAAATATTTTTTCACCGAAACTGGATGATACTTTCAGGTAATGATCAGTACACTAAGGCAACTTGGTTCCCCAAATTTCGTTCTTTTATGTTGAAGCGTTCGTTTCCAGTAACAGTTTGAATTTTTAGGTTTCACTCTGTTTTCTCCTATATTGATAGATGTGTTTGGAACTCTAAATCCAACACGGTTTGTGCTAGGTTCTTGAAACTTGACACAATAAAGTAGTTTCACGTTCTATCTCTACGTTTTGTTTCCTCTTGATGTAGCCTTAAGCCGTGACAGGCGAGAAACACTTTCATGGAAAGGGGTTGCCAAGTTTCCTAAAATTACGAATCTCCAGAAATCTCAGCAAATATTTTTTCACCGAAACTGGATGATACTTTCAGGTAATGATCAGTACACTAAGGCAACTTGGTTCCCCAAATTTCATTCTTCTATGTTGAAGCGTTCGTTTCCAGTAACAGTTTGAATTTTTAGGTTTCACTCTGTTTTCTCCTATATTGATAGATGTATTTGGAACTCTAAATCCAACACGGTTTGTGCTAGCTTCTTGAAACTTGACACAATAAAGTAGTTCCACGTTCTATCTCTATGTTTTGTTTCCTCTTGATGGAGCCCTATGCAGTGACTGGCGAGAAACACTTTCATGGAAAGGGGTTGCCAAGCTTCCTAAAATTACGAATCTCCAGAAATCTCAGCAAATATTTTTTCACCCAAACTGGATGATACTTTCAGGTAATGATCAGTACACTAAGGCGACTTGGTTCCCCAAATTTCGTTCTTCTATGTTGAAGCGTTCGTTTGCAGTAACACTTTGAATTTTTAGGTTTCACTCTGTTTTCTCCTATATTGATAGATGTATTTGGAACTCTAAATCCAACACGGTTTGTGCTAGCTTCTTGAAACTTGACACAATAAAGTAGTTTCACGTTCTATCTCTATTTTTTCATTCCTCTTGATGTAGCCCTAGCAGTGACTGGCGAGAAACACTTTCATGGAAAGGGGTTGCCAGGCTTCCCAAAATTACGAATCTCCAGAAATCTCAGCAAATATTTTTTCACCCAAACTGGATGATACTTTCAGGTAATGATCAGTACACTAAGGCGACTTGGTTCCCCAAATTTCGTTCTTCTATGTTGAAGCGTTCGTTTCCAGTAACAGTTTGAATTTTTAGGTTTCACTCTGTTTTCTCCTATATTGATAGATGTATTTGGAACTCTAAATCCAACACGGTTTGTGCTAGCTTCTTGAAACATGACAGAATAAAGTAGTTTCACGTTTTATCTCTATGTTTTGTTTCCTCTTGATGTAGCTCAATGCAGTGACTGGCGAGAAACACTTTCATGGAAAGGGGTTGCCAGGCTTCCCAAAATTACGAATCTCCAGAAATCTCAGCAAATATTTTTTCACCCAAACTGGATGATACTTTCAGGTAATGATCAGTACACTAAGGCGACTTGGTTCCCCAAATTTCGTTCTTCTATGTTGAAGCGTTCGTTTCCAGTAACAGTTTGAATTTTTAGGTTTCACTCTGTTTTCTCCTATATTGATAGATGTATTTGGAACTCTAAATCCAACACGGTTTGTGCTAGGTTCTTGAAGCTTGACACAATAAAGTAGTTTCACGTTCTATGTCTATGTTTTGTTTCCTCTTGATGTAGCCTTAAGCAGTGACTGGCGAGAAACACTTTCATGGAAAAGGGTTGCCAAGCTTCCTAAAACTACGAATCTCCAGAAATCTCAGCAAATATTTTTTCACCCAAACTGGATGATACTTTCAGGTAATGATCAGTACACTAAGGCGACTTGGTTCCCCAAATTTCGTTCTTCTATGTTGAAGCGTTCGTTTCCAGTAACAGTTTGAATTTTTAGGTTTCACTCTGTTTTCTCCTATATTGATAGATGTATTTGGAACTCTAAATCCAACAGGGTTTGTGCTAGCTTCTTGAAACTTGACACAATAAAGTAGTTTCAAGTTCTATCTCTACGTTTTGTTTCCTCTTGATGTAGCCCTAAGCAGTTACTGGCGAGAAACACTTTCATGGAAAGGGGTTGCCAAGCTTCCTAAAATTACGAATCTCCAGAAATCTCAGCAAATATTTTTTCACCGAAACTGGATGATACTTTCAGGTAATGATCAGTACACTAAGGCAACTTGGTTCCCCAAATTTCGTTCTTCTATGTTGAAGCGTTCGTTTCCAGTAACAGTTTGAATTTTTAGGTTTCACTCTGTTTTCTCCTATATTGATAGATGTGTTTGGAACTCTAAATCCAACACGGTTTGTGCTAGGTTCTTGAAACTTGACACAATAAAGTAGTTTCACGTTCTATCTCTACGTTTTGTTTCCTCTTGATGTAGCCTTAAGCCGTGACTGGCGAGAAACACTTTCATGGAAAGGGGTTGCCAAGTTTCCTAAAATTACGAATCTCCAGAAATCTCAGCAAATATTTTTTCACCGAAACTGGATGATACTTTCAGGTAATGATCAGTACACTAAGGCAACTTGGTTCCCCAAATTTCGTTCTTCTATGTTGAAGCGTTCGTTTCCAGTAACAGTTTGAATTTTTAGGTTTCACTCTGTTTTCTCCTATATTGATAGATGTATTTGGAACTCTAAATCCAACACGGTTTGTGCTAGGTTCTTGAAACTTGACACAATAAAGTAGTTTCACGTTCTATCTCTACGTTTTGTTTCCTCTTCATGTAGCCCTAAGCAGTAACTGGCGAGAAACACTTTCATGGAAAGGGGTGGCCAAGCTTCCTAAAATTACGAATCTCGAGAAATCTCAGCAAATATTTTTTCACCCAAACTGGATGATACTTTCAGGTAATGATCAGTACACTAAGGCGACTTGGTTCCCCAAATTTCGTTCTTCTATGTTGAAGCGTTCGTTTCCAGTAACAGTTTGAATTTTTAGGTTTCACTCTGTTTTCTCCTATATTGATAGATGTATTTGGAACTCTAAATCCAACACGGTTTGTGCTAGGTTCTTGAAACTTGACACAATAAAGTAGTTTCATGTTCTATCTCTACGTTTTGTTTCCTCTTGATGTAGCCCTAAACAGTAACTGGCGAGAAACACTTTCATGGAAAGGGGTTGCCAACTTAATAAAATTACGAATCTCCATAAATCTCAGCAAATATTTTTTCACCCAAACTGGATGATACTTTCAGGTAATGATCAGTACACTAAGGCGACTTGGTTCCCCAAATTTCATTCTTCTATGTTGAAGCGTTCGTTTGCAGTAACACTTTGAATTTTTAGGTTTCACTCTGTTTTCTCCTATATTGATAGATGTATTTGGAACTCTAAATCCAACAGGGTTTGTGCTAGGTTCTTGAAACTTGACACAATAAAGTAGTTTCACGTTCTATCTCTACGTTTTGTTTCCTCTTGATTTAGCCCTAAGCAGTAACTGGCGAGAAACACTTTCATGGAAAGGGGTTGCCAAGCTTCCTAAAATTACGAATCTCGAGAAATCTCAGTAAATATTTTTTCACCCAAACTGGATGATACTTTCAGGTAATGATCAGTACACTAAGGCGACTTGGTTCCCCAAATTTCGTTCTTCTATGTTGAAGCGTTCGTTTGCAGTAACACTTTGAATTTTTAGGTTTCACTCTGTTTTCTCCTATATTGATAGATGTATTTGGAACTCTAAATCCAACACGGTTTGTGCTAGCTTCTTGAAACATGACACAATAAAGTAGTTTCACGTTCTATCTCTATTTTTTGATTTCTCTTGATGTAGCCCTAGCAGTGACTGGCGAGAAACACTTTCATGGAAAGGGGTTGCCAGGCTTCCCAAAATTACGAATCTCCAGAAATCTCAGCAAATATTTTTTCACCCAAACTGGATGATACTTTCAGGTAATGATCAGTACACTAAGGCGACTTGGTTCCCCAAATTTCGTTCTTCTATGTTGAAGCGTTCGTTTCCAGTAACAGTTTGAATTTTTAGGTTTCACTCTGTTTTCTCCTATATTGATAGATGTATTTGGAACTCTAAATCCAACACGGTTTGTGCTAGCTTCTTGAAACTTGACACAATAAAGTAGTTTCACGTTCTATCTCTATGTTTTGTTTCCTCTTGATGTAGCCTTAAGCAGTGACTGGAGAGAAACACTTTAATGGAAAGAGGTTGCCAAGCTTCCTAAAATTACGAATCTCCAGAAATCTCAGCAAATATTTTTTCACCCAAACTGGATGATACTTTCAGGTAATGATCAGTACACTAAGGTGACTTGGTTCCCCAAATTTCGTTCTTCTATGTTGAAGCGTTCGTTTCCAGTAACAGTTTGAATTTTTAGGTTTCGCTCTGTTTTCTCCTATATTGATAGATGTATTTGGAACTCTAAATCCAACACGGTTTGTGCTAGCTTCTTGAAACATGACACAATGAAGTAGTTTCACGTTCTATCTCTATATTTTGATTCCTCTTGATGTAGCCCTATGCAGTGACTGGTGAGAAACACTTTCATGGAAAGGGGTTGCCAAGCTTCCTAAAATTACGAATCTCCAGAAATCTCAGCAAATATTTTTTCACCCAAACTGTGTGATACATTCAGGTAATGATCAGTACACTAAGGCGACTTGGTTCCCCAAATTTCGTTCTTCTATGTTGAAGCGTTCGTTTCCAGTAACAGTTTGAATTTTTAGGTTTCACTCTGTCTTCTCCTATATTGATAGATGTATTTGGAACTCTAAATCCAACACGGTTTGTGCTAGGTTCTTGAAACTTGACACAATAAAGTAGTTTCACGGTCTACATCTACGTTTTGTTTCCTCTTGATGTAGCCTTAAGCAGTGACTGCGAGAAACACTTTCATGGAAAGGGGTTGCCAAGCTTCCCAAAATTACGAATCTCCAGAAATCTCAGCAAATATTTTTTCACCCAAACTGGATGATACATTCAGGTAATGATCAGTACACTAAGGCGACTTGGTTCCCCAAATTTTGTTCTATATGTTGAACCGTTCATTTCCAGTAACAGTTTATATTTTTAGGTTTCACTCTGTTTTCTCCTATACTGATAGATGTATTTGGAACTCTAAATCCAACACGGTTTGTGCTAGGTTCTTGAAACTTGACACAATAAAGTAGTTTCACGTTCTATCTCTATGTTTTGTTTCCTCTTGATGTAGCCTTAAGCAGTGACTGCGAGAAACACTTTCATGGAAAGGGGTTGCCAAGCTTCCCAAAATTACGAATCTCCAGAAATCTCAGCAAATATTTTTTCACCCAAACTGGATGATACATTCAGGTAATGATCAGTACACTAAGGCGACTTGGTTCCCCAAATTTCGTTCTTCTATGTTGAAGCGTTCGTTTCCAGTAACAGTTTGAATTTTTAGGTTTCACTCTGTTTTCTCCTATATTGATAGATGTATTTGGAACTCTAAATCCAACACGGTTTGTGCTAGCTTCTTGAAACATGACATAATGAAGTAGTTTCACGTTCTATCTCTATGTTTTGTTTCCTCTTGATGTAGCCCTATGCAGTGACTGGCGAGAAACACTTTCATGGAAAGGGGTTGCCAAGCTTCCTAAAATTACGAATCTCCAGAAATCTCAGCAAATATTTTTTCACCCAAACTGGATGATACATTCAGGTAATGATCAGTACACTAAGGCGACTTGGTTCCCCAAATTTCGTTCTTCTATGTTGAAGCGTTCGTTTCCAGTAACAGTTTGAATTTTTAGGTTTCACTCTGTTTTCTCCTATATAGATAGATGTATTTGGAACTCTAAATCCAACAGGGTTTGTGCTAGCTTCTTGAAACTTGACACAATAAAGTAGTTTCACGTTCTATCTCTACGTTTTGTTTCCTCTTGATGTAGCCCTAAGCAGTTACTGGCGAGAACCACTTTCATGGAAAGGGGTTGCCAAGCTTCCTAAAATTACGAATCTCCAGAAATCTCAGCAAATATTTTTTCACCCAAACTGGATGATACTTTCAGGTAATGATCAGTACACTAAGGCGACTTGGTTCCCCAAATTTCGTTCTTCTATGTTGAAGCGTTCGTTTCCAGTAACAGTTTGAATTATTAGGTTTCACTCTGTTTTCTCCTATATTGATAGATGTGTTTGGAACTCTAAATCCAACACGGTTTGTGCTAGCTTCTTGAAACTTGACACAATAAAGTACTTTCACGTTCTATCTCTATGTTTTGATTCCTCTTGATGTAGCCCTAAGCAGTGACTGGCGAGAAACACTTTCATGGAAAGGGGTTGCCAGGCTTCCCAAAATTACGAATCTCCAGAAATCTCAACCAATATTTTTTCACCGAAACTGGATGATACTTTCAGGTAATGATCAGTACACTAAGGCGACTTGGTTCCCCAAATTTCGTTCTTCTATGTTGAAGCGTTCGTTTCCAGTAACAGTTTGAATTTTTAGGTTTCACTCTGTTTTCTCCTATATTGATAGATGTGTTTGGAACTCTAAATCCAACACGGTTTGTGCTAGCTTCTTGAAACTTGACACAATAAAGTAGTTTCACGTTCTATCTCTATTTTTTGATTCCTCTTGATGTAGCCCTAGCAGTGACTGGCGAGAAACACTTTCATTGAAAGGGGTTGCCAAGCTTCCTAAAATTACGAATCTCGAGAAATCTCAGCAAATATTTTTTCACCCAAACTGGATGATACTTTCAGGTAATGATCAGTACACTAAGGCGACTTGGTTCCCCAAATTTCGTTCTTCTATGTTGAAGCGTTCGTTTCCAGTAACAGTTTGAATTTTTAGGTTTCACTCTGTTTTCTCCTATATTGATAGATGTATTTGGAACTCTAAATCCAACAGGGTTTGTGCTAGGTTCTTGAAACTTGACACAATAAAGTAGTTTCACGTTCTATCTCTACGTTTTGTTTCCTCTTGATTTAGCCCTAAGCAGTAACTGGCGAGAAACTCTTTCATGGAAAGGGGTTGCCAAGTTTCCTAAAATTACGAATCTCGAGAAATCTCAGTAAATATTTTTTCACCCAAACTGGATGATACTTTCAGGTAATGATCAGTACTCTAAGGCGACTTGGTTCCCCAAATTTCGTTCTTCTATGTTGAAGCGTTCGTTTGCAGTAACACTTTGAATTTTTAGGTTTCACTCTGTTTTCTCCTATATTGATAGATGTATTTGGAACTCTAAATCCAACACGGTTTGTGCTAGCTTCTTGAAACATGACACAATAAAGTAGTTTCACGTTCTATCTCTATTTTTTGATTCCTCTTGATGTAGCCCTAGCAGTGACTGGCGAGAAACACTTTCATGGAAAGGGGTTGCCAGGCTTCCCAAAATTACGAATCTCCAGAAATCTCAGCAAATATTTTTTCACCCAAACTGGATGATACTTTCAGGTAATGATCAGTACACTAAGGCGACTTGGTTCCCCAAATTTCGTTCTTCTATGTTGAAGCGTTCGTTTCCAGTAACAGTTTGAATTTTTAGGTTTCACTCTGTTTTCTCCTATATTGATAGATGTATTTGGAACTCTAAATCCAACACGGTTTGTGCTAGCTTCTTGAAACTTGACACAATAAAGTAGTTTCACGTTCTATCTCTATGTTTTGTTTCCTCTTGATGTAGCCTTAAGCAGTGACTGGCGAGAAACACTTTTATGGAAAGGGGTTGCCAAGCTTCCTAAAATTACGAATCTCCAGAAATCTCAGCAAATATTTTTTCACCCAAACTGGATGATACTTTCAGGTAATGATCAGTACACTAAGGTGACTTGGTTCCCCAAATTTTGTTCTTCTATGTTGAAGTGTTCGTTTCCAATAACAGTTTGAATTTTTAGGTGTCACTCTGTTTTCTCCTATATTGATAGATGTATTTGGAACTCTAAATCCAACACGGATTGTGCTAGCTTCTTGAAACATGACACAATGAAGTAGTTTCACGTTCTATCTCTATGTTTTGTTTCCTCTTGATGTAGCCCTATGCAGTGACTGGCGAGAAACACTTTCATGGAAAGGGGTTGCCAAGCTTGCTAAAATTACGAATCTCCAGAAATCTCAGCAAATATTTTTTCACCCAAACTGGATGATACATTCAGGTAATGATCAGTACACTAAGGCGACTTGGTTCCCCAAATTTCGTTCTTCTATGTTGAAGCGTTCGTTTCCAGTAACAGTTTGAATTTTTAGGTTTCACTCTGTTTTCTCCTATATTGATAGATGTATTTGGAACTCTAAATCCAACACGGTTTGTGCTAGGTTCTTGAAACTTGACACAATAAAGTAGTTTCACGTTCTATCTCTACGTTTTGTTTCCTCTTCATGTAGCCCTAAGCAGTAACTGGCGAGAAACACTTTCATGGAAAGGGGTGGCCAAGCTTCCTAAAATTACGAATCTCGAGAAATCTCAGCAAATATTTTTTCACCCAAACTGGATGATACTTTCAGGTAATGATCAGTACACTAAGGCGACTTGGTTCCCCAAATTTCGTTCTTCTATGTTGAAGCGTTCGTTTCCAGTAACAGTTTGAATTTTTAGGTTTCACTCTGTTTTCTCCTATATTGATAGATGTATTTGGAACTCTAAATCCAACAGGGTTTGTGCTAGCTTCTTGAAACTTGACACAATAAAGTAGTTTCACGTTCTATCTCTATGTTTTGTTTCCTCTTGATGTAGCCCTAAGCAGTTACTGGCGAGAAACACTTTCATGGAAAGGGGTTGCCAAGCTTCCTAAAATTACGAATCTCCAGAAATCTCAGCAAATATTTTTTCACACAAACTGGATGATACTTTCAGGTAATGATCAGTACACTAAGGCGACTTGGTTCCCCAAATTTCGTTCTTCTATGTTGAAGCGTTCGTTTCCAGTAACAGTTTGAATTTTTAGGTTTCACTCTGTTTTCTCCTATATTGATACATGTATTTGGAACTCTAAATCCAACACGGTTTGTGCTAGCTTCTTGAAACTTGACACAATAAAGTACTTTCACGTTCTATCTCTATGTCTTGATTCCTCTTGATGTAGCCCTAAGCAGTGACTGGCGAGAAACACTTCCATGGAAAGGGGTTGCCAGGCTTCCCAAAACTACAAATCTCCAGAAATCTCAGCAAATATTTTTTCACCCAAACTGGATGATACTTTCAGGTAATGATCAGTACACTAAGATGACTTGGTTCCCCAAATTTCGTTCTTCTATGTTGAAGCGTTCGTTTCCAGTAACAGTTTGAATTTTTAGGTTTCACTCTGTTTTCTCCTATATTGATAGATGTATTTGGAACTCTAAATCCAACACGGTTTGTGCTAGGTTCTTGAAGCTTGACACAATAAAGTAGTTTCAAGTTCTATCTCTATGTTTTGTTTCCTCTTGATGTAGCCTTAAGCAGTGACTGGCGAGAAACACTTTCATGGAAAGGGGTTGCCAAGCTTCCTAAAATTACGAATCTCCAGAAATCTCAGCAAATATTTTTTCACCCAAACTGGATGATACATTCAGGTAATGATCAGTACACTAAGGCGACTTGGTTCCCCAAATTTCGTTCTATATGTTGAACCGTTCGTTTCCAGTAACAGTTTGAATTTTTAGGTTTCACTCTGTTTTCTCCTATATTGATAGATGTATTTGGAACTCTAAATCCAACACGGTTTGTGCTAGGTTCTTGAAGCTTGACACAATAAAGTAGTTTCAAGTTCTATCTCTATGTTTTGTTTCCTCTTGATGTAGCCCGATGCAGTGACTGGCGAGAAACACTTTCATGGAAAGGGGTTGCCAAGCTTCCTAAAATTACGAATCTCCAGAAATCTCAGCAAATATTTTTTCACCCAAACTGGATGATACTTTCAGGTAATGATCAGTACACTAAGGCGACTTGGTTCCCCAAATTTCGTTCTTCTATGTTGAAGCGTTCGTTTCCAGTAACAGTTTGAATTTTTAGGTTTCACTCTGTTTTCTCCTATATTGATAGATGTATTTGGAACTCTAAATCCAACACGGTTTGTGCTAGCTTCTTGAAACTTGACACAATAAAGTAGTTCCACGTTCTATCTCTATGTTTTGTTTCCTCTTGATGGAGCCCTATGCAGTGACTGGCGAGAAACACTTTCATGGAAAGGGGTTGCCAAGCTTCCTAAAATTACGAATCTCCAGAAATCTCAGCAAATATTTTTTCACCCAAACTGGATGATACTTTCAGGTAATGATCAGTACACTAAGGCGACTTGGTTCCCCAAATTTCGTTCTTCTATGTTGAAGCGTTCGTTTGCAGTAACACTTTGAATTTTTAGGTTTCACTCTGTTTTCTCCTATATTGATAGATGTATTTGGAACTCTAAATCCAACACGGTTTGTGCTAGCTTCTTGAAACTTGACACAATAAAGTAGTTTCACGTTCTATCTCTATTTTTTCATTCCTCTTGATGTAGCCCTAGCAGTGACTGGCGAGAAACACTTTCATGGAAAGGGGTTGCCAGGCTTCCCAAAATTACGAATCTCCAGAAATCTCAGCAAATATTTTTTCACCCAAACTGGATGATACTTTCAGGTAATGATCAGTACACTAAGGCGACTTGGTTCCCCAAATTTCGTTCTTCTATGTTGAAGCGTTCGTTTCCAGTAACAGTTTGAATTTTTAGGTTTCACTCTGTTTTCTCCTATATTGATAGATGTATTTGGAACTCTAAATCCAACACGGTTTGTGCTAGCTTCTTGAAACATGACAGAATAAAGTAGTTTCACGTTTTATCTCTATGTTTTGTTTCCTCTTGATGTAGCTCAATGCAGTGACTGGCGAGAAACACTTTCATGGAAAGGGGTTGCCAGGCTTCCCAAAATTACGAATCTCCAGAAATCTCAGCAAATATTTTTTCACCCAAACTGGATGATACTTTCAGGTAATGATCAGTACACTAAGGCGACTTGGTTCCCCAAATTTCGTTCTTCTATGTTGAAGCGTTCGTTTCCAGTAACAGTTTGAATTTTTAGGTTTCACTCTGTTTTCTCCTATATTGATAGATGTATTTGGAACTCTAAATCCAACACGGTTTGTGCTAGGTTCTTGAAGCTTGACACAATAAAGTAGTTTCACGTTCTATGTCTATGTTTTGTTTCCTCTTGATGTAGCCTTAAGCAGTGACTGGCGAGAAACACTTTCATGGAAAAGGGTTGCCAAGCTTCCTAAAATTACGAATCTCGAGAAATCTCAGCAAATATTTTTTCACCCAAACTGGATGATACTTTCAGGTAATGATCAGTACACTAAGGCGACTTGGTTCCCCAAATTTCGTTCTTCTATGTTGAAGCGTTCGTTTCCAGTAACAGTTTGAATTTTTAGGTTTCACTCTGTTTTCTCCTATATTGATAGATGTATTTGGAACTCTAAATCCAACAGGGTTTGTGCTAGCTTCTTGAAACTTGACACAATAAAGTAGTTTCACGTTCTATCTCTATGTTTTGTTTCCTCTTGATGTAGCCCTAAGCAGTTACTGGCGAGAAACACTTTCATGGAAAGGGGTTGCCAAGCTTCCTAAAATTACGAATCTCCAGAAATCTCAGCAAATATTTTTTCACACAAACTGGATGATACTTTCAGGTAATGATCAGTACACTAAGGCGACTTGGTTCCCCAAATTTCGTTCTTCTATGTTGAAGCGTTCGTTTCCAGTAACAGTTTGAATTTTTAGGTTTCACTCTGTTTTCTCCTATATTGATACATGTATTTGGAACTCTAAATCCAACAGGGTTTGTGCTAGCTTCTTGAAACTTGACACAATAAAGTACTTTCACGTTCTATCTCTATGTCTTGATTCCTCTTGATGTAGCCCTAAGCAGTGACTGGCGAGAAACACTTCCATGGAAAGGGGTTGCCAGGCTTCCCAAAACTACAAATCTCCAGAAATCTCAGCAAATATTTTTTCACCCAAACTGGATGATACTTTCAGGTAATGATCAGTACACTAAGGTGACTTGGTTCCCCAAATTTCGTTCTTCTATGTTGAAGCGTTCGTTTCCAGTAACAGTTTGAATTTTTAGGTTTCACTCTGTTTTCTCCTATATTGATAGATGTATTTGGAACTCTAAATCCAACACGGTTTGTGCTAGCTTCTGGAAACTTGACACAATAAAGTAGTTCCACGTTCTATCTCTATGATTTGTTTCCTCTTGATGGAGCCCTAAGCAGTGACTGGCGAGAAACACTTTCATGAAAAGGGGTTGCCAAGCTTCCTAAAATTACGAATCTCCAGAAATCTCAGCAAATATTTTTTTCACCCAAACTGGATGATACTTTCAGGTAATGATCAGTACACTAAGACGACTTGGTTCTCCAAATTTCATTTTATATGTTGAACCGTTCGTTTCCAGTAACAGTTTGAATTTTTAGGTTTCACTCTGTTTTCTCCTATATTGATAGATGTATTTGGAACTCTAAATCCAACACGGTTTGTGCTAGCTTTTTGAAACTTGACACAATAAAGTAGTTTCACGTTCTATCTCTATGTTTTGTTTCCTCTTGATGTAGCCTTAAGCAGTGACTGGCGAGAAACACATTCATGGAAAGGGGTTGCCAAGCTTCCCAAAATTACGAATCTCCAGAAATCTCAGCAAATATTTTTTCACCCAAACTGGATGATACATTCAGGTAATGATCAGTACACTAAGGCGACTTGGTTCCCCAAATTTCGTTCTTCTATGTTGAAGCGTTCGTTTCCAGTAACAGTTTGAATTTTTAGGTTTCACTCTGTTTTCTCCTATATTGATAGATGTATTTGGAACTCTAAATCCAACACGGTTTGTGCTAGGTTCTTGAAGCTTGACACAATAAAGTAGTTTCAAGTTCTATCTCTATGTTTTGTTTCCTCTTGATGTAGCCTTAAGCAGTGACTGGCGAGAAACACTTTCATGGAAAAGGGTTGCCAAGCTTCCTAAAATTACGAATCTCCAAAAATCTCAGCAAATATTTTTTCACCCAAACTGGATGATACTTTCAGGTAATGATCAGTACACTAAGGCGACTTGGTTCCCCAAATTTCGTTCTTCTATGTTGAAGCGTTCGTTTCCAGTAACAGTTTGAATTTTTAGGTTTCACTCTGTTTTCTCCTATATTGATAGATGTATTTGGAACTCTAAATCCAACAGGGTTTGTGCTAGCTTCTTGAAACTTGACACAATAAAGTAGTTTCAAGTTCTATCTCTACGTTTTGTTTCCTCTTGATGTAGCCCTAAGCAGTTACTGGCGAGAAACACTTTCATGGAAAGGGGTTGCCAAGCTTCCTAAAATTACGAATCTCCAGAAATCTCAGCAAATATTTTTTCACCGAAACTGGATGATACTTTCAGGTAATGATCAGTACACTAAGGCAACTTGGTTCCCCAAATTTCGTTCTTTTATGTTGAAGCGTTCGTTTCCAGTAACAGTTTGAATTTTTAGGTTTCACTCTGTTTTCTCCTATATTGATAGATGTGTTTGGAACTCTAAATCCAACACGGTTTGTGCTAGGTTCTTGAAACTTGACACAATAAAGTAGTTTCACGTTCTATCTCTACGTTTTGTTTCCTCTTGATGTAGCCTTAAGCCGTGACAGGCGAGAAACACTTTCATGGAAAGGGGTTGCCAAGTTTCCTAAAATTACGAATCTCCAGAAATCTCAGCAAATATTTTTTCACCGAAACTGGATGATACTTTCAGGTAATGATCAGTACACTAAGGCAACTTGGTTCCCCAAATTTCATTCTTCTATGTTGAAGCGTTCGTTTCCAGTAACAGTTTGAATTTTTAGGTTTCACTCTGTTTTCTCCTATATTGATAGATGTATTTGGAACTCTAAATCCAACACGGTTTGTGCTAGCTTCTTGAAACTTGACACAATAAAGTAGTTCCACGTTCTATCTCTATGTTTTGTTTCCTCTTGATGGAGCCCTATGCAGTGACTGGCGAGAAACACTTTCATGGAAAGGGGTTGCCAAGCTTCCTAAAATTACGAATCTCCAGAAATCTCAGCAAATATTTTTTCACCCAAACTGGATGATACTTTCAGGTAATGATCAGTACACTAAGGCGACTTGGTTCCCCAAATTTCGTTCTTCTATGTTGAAGCGTTCGTTTGCAGTAACACTTTGAATTTTTAGGTTTCACTCTGTTTTCTCCTATATTGATAGATGTATTTGGAACTCTAAATCCAACACGGTTTGTGCTAGCTTCTTGAAACTTGACACAATAAAGTAGTTTCACGTTCTATCTCTATTTTTTCATTCCTCTTGATGTAGCCCTAGCAGTGACTGGCGAGAAACACTTTCATGGAAAGGGGTTGCCAGGCTTCCCAAAATTACGAATCTCCAGAAATCTCAGCAAATATTTTTTCACCCAAACTGGATGATACTTTCAGGTAATGATCAGTACACTAAGGCGACTTGGTTCCCCAAATTTCGTTCTTCTATGTTGAAGCGTTCGTTTCCAGTAACAGTTTGAATTTTTAGGTTTCACTCTGTTTTCTCCTATATTGATAGATGTATTTGGAACTCTAAATCCAACACGGTTTGTGCTAGCTTCTTGAAACATGACAGAATAAAGTAGTTTCACGTTTTATCTCTATGTTTTGTTTCCTCTTGATGTAGCTCAATGCAGTGACTGGCGAGAAACACTTTCATGGAAAGGGGTTGCCAGGCTTCCCAAAATTACGAATCTCCAGAAATCTCAGCAAATATTTTTTCACCCAAACTGGATGATACTTTCAGGTAATGATCAGTACACTAAGGCGACTTGGTTCCCCAAATTTCGTTCTTCTATGTTGAAGCGTTCGTTTCCAGTAACAGTTTGAATTTTTAGGTTTCACTCTGTTTTCTCCTATATTGATAGATGTATTTGGAACTCTAAATCCAACACGGTTTGTGCTAGGTTCTTGAAGCTTGACACAATAAAGTAGTTTCACGTTCTATGTCTATGTTTTGTTTCCTCTTGATGTAGCCTTAAGCAGTGACTGGCGAGAAACACTTTCATGGAAAAGGGTTGCCAAGCTTCCTAAAATTACGAATCTCCAGAAATCTCAGCAAATATTTTTTCACCCAAACTGGATGATACTTTCAGGTAATGATCAGTACACTAAGGCGACTTGGTTCCCCAAATTTCGTTCTTCTATGTTGAAGCGTTCGTTTCCAGTAACAGTTTGAATTTTTAGGTTTCACTCTGTTTTCTCCTATATTGATAGATGTATTTGGAACTCTAAATCCAACAGGGTTTGTGCTAGCTTCTTGAAACTTGACACAATAAAGTAGTTTCAAGTTCTATCTCTACGTTTTGTTTCCTCTTGATGTAGCCCTAAGCAGTTACTGGCGAGAAACACTTTCATGGAAAGGGGTTGCCAAGCTTCCTAAAATTACGAATCTCCAGAAATCTCAGCAAATATTTTTTCACCGAAACTGGATGATACTTTCAGGTAATGATCAGTACACTAAGGCAACTTGGTTCCCCAAATTTCGTTCTTCTATGTTGAAGCGTTCGTTTCCAGTAACAGTTTGAATTTTTAGGTTTCACTCTGTTTTCTCCTATATTGATAGATGTGTTTGGAACTCTAAATCCAACAGGGTTTGTGCTAGGTTCTTGAAACTTGACACAATAAAGTAGTTTCACGTTCTATCTCTACGTTTTGTTTCCTCTTGATGTAGCCTTAAGCCGTGACTGGCGAGAAACACTTTCATGGAAAGGGGTTGCCAAGTTTCCTAAAATTACGAATCTCCAGAAATCTCAGCAAATATTTTTTCACCGAAACTGGATGATACTTTCAGGTAATGATCAGTACACTAAGGCAACTTGGTTCCCCAAATTTCATTCTTCTATGTTGAAGCGTTCGTTTCCAGTAACAGTTTGAATTTTTAGGTTTCACTCTGTTTTCTCCTATATTGATAGATGTATTTGGAACTCTAAATCCAACACGGTTTGTGCTAGCTTCTTGAAACTTGACACAATAAAGTAGTTCCACGTTCTATCTCTATGTTTTGTTTCCTCTTGATGGAGCCCTATGCAGTGACTGGCGAGAAACACTTTCATGGAAAGGGGTTGCCAAGCTTCCTAAAATTACGAATCTCCAGAAATCTCAGCAAATATTTTTTCACCCAAACTGGATGATACTTTCAGGTAATGATCAGTACACTAAGGCGACTTGGTTCCCCAAATTTCGTTCTTCTATGTTGAAGCGTTCGTTTGCAGTAACACTTTGAATTTTTAGGTTTCACTCTGTTTTCTCCTATATTGATAGATGTATTTGGAACTCTAAATCCAACACGGTTTGTGCTAGCTTCTTGAAACTTGACACAATAAAGTAGTTTCACGTTCTATCTCTATTTTTTCATTCCTCTTGATGTAGCCCTAGCAATGACTGGCGAGAAACACTTTCATGGAAAGGGGTTGCCAGGCTTCCCAAAATTACGAATCTCCAGAAATCTCAGCAAATATTTTTTCACCCAAACTGGATGATACTTTCAGGTAATGATCAGTACACTAAGGCGACTTGGTTCCCCAAATTTCGTTCTTCTATGTTGAAGCGTTCGTTTCCAGTAACAGTTTGAATTTTTAGGTTTCACTCTGTTTTCTCCTATATTGATAGATGTATTTGGAACTCTAAATCCAACACGGTTTGTGCTAGCTTCTTGAAACATGACAGAATAAAGTAGTTTCACGTTTTATCTCTATGTTTTGTTTCCTCTTGATGTAGCTCAATGCAGTGACTGGCGAGAAACACTTTCATGGAAAGGGGTTGCCAGGCTTCCCAAAATTACGAATCTCCAGAAATCTCAGCAAATATTTTTTCACCCAAACTGGATGATACTTTCAGGTAATGATCAGTACACTAAGGCGACTTGGTTCCCCAAATTTCGTTCTTCTATGTTGAAGCGTTCGTTTCCAGTAACAGTTTGAATTTTTAGGTTTCACTCTGTTTTCTCCTATATTGATAGATGTATTTGGAACTCTAAATCCAACACGGTTTGTGCTAGGTTCTTGAAGCTTGACACAATAAAGTAGTTTCACGTTCTATGTCTATGTTTTGTTTCCTCTTGATGTAGCCTTAAGCAGTGACTGGCGAGAAACACTTTCATGGAAAAGGGTTGCCAAGCTTCCTAAAACTACGAATCTCCAGAAATCTCAGCAAATATTTTTTCACCCAAACTGGATGATACTTTCAGGTAATGATCAGTACACTAAGGCGACTTGGTTCCCCAAATTTCGTTCTTCTATGTTGAAGCGTTCGTTTCCAGTAACAGTTTGAATTTTTAGGTTTCACTCTGTTTTCTCCTATATTGATAGATGTATTTGGAACTCTAAATCCAACAGGGTTTGTGCTAGCTTCTTGAAACTTGACACAATAAAGTAGTTTCAAGTTCTATCTCTACGTTTTGTTTCCTCTTGATGTAGCCCTAAGCAGTTACTGGCGAGAAACACTTTCATGGAAAGGGGTTGCCAAGCTTCCTAAAATTACGAATCTCCAGAAATCTCAGCAAATATTTTTTCACCGAAACTGGATGATACTTTCAGGTAATGATCAGTACACTAAGGCAACTTGGTTCCCCAAATTTCGTTCTTCTATGTTGAAGCGTTCGTTTCCAGTAACAGTTTGAATTTTTAGGTTTCACTCTGTTTTCTCCTATATTGATAGATGTGTTTGGAACTCTAAATCCAACACGGTTTGTGCTAGGTTCTTGAAACTTGACACAATAAAGTAGTTTCACGTTCTATCTCTACGTTTTGTTTCCTCTTGATGTAGCCTTAAGCCGTGACTGGCGAGAAACACTTTCATGGAAAGGGGTTGCCAAGTTTCCTAAAATTACGAATCTCCAGAAATCTCAGCAAATATTTTTTCACCGAAACTGGATGATACTTTCAGGTAATGATCAGTACACTAAGGCAACTTGGTTCCCCAAATTTCATTCTTCTATGTTGAAGCGTTCGTTTCCAGTAACAGTTTGAATTTTTAGGTTTCACTCTGTTTTCTCCTATATTGATAGATGTATTTGGAACTCTAAATCCAACACGGTTTGTGCTAGCTTCTTGAAACTTGACACAATAAAGTAGTTCCACGTTCTATCTCTATGTTTTGTTTCCTCTTGATGGAGCCCTATGCAGTGACTGGCGAGAAACACTTTCATGGAAAGGGGTTGCCAAGCTTCCTAAAATTACGAATCTCGAGAAATCTCAGCAAATATTTTTTCACCCAAACTGGATGATACTTTCAGGTAATGATCAGTACACTAAGGCGACTTGGTTCCCCAAATTTCGTTCTTCTATGTTGAAGCGTTCGTTTGCAGTAACACTTTGAATTTTTAGGTTTCACTCTGTTTTCTCCTATATTGATAGATGTATTTGGAACTCTAAATCCAACACGGTTTGTGCTAGCTTCTTGAAACTTGACACAATAAAGTAGTTTCACGTTCTATCTCTATTTTTTCATTCCTCTTGATGTAGCCCTAGCAGTGACTGGCGAGAAACACTTTCATGGAAAGGGGTTGCCAGGCTTCCCAAAATTACGAATCTCCAGAAATCTCAGCAAATATTTTTTCACCCAAACTGGATGATACTTTCAGGTAATGATCAGTACACTAAGGCGACTTGGTTCCCCAAATTTCGTTCTTCTATGTTGAAGCGTTCGTTTCCAGTAACAGTTTGAATTTTTAGGTTTCACTCTGTTTTCTCCTATATTGATAGATGTATTTGGAACTCTAAATCCAACACGGTTTGTGCTAGCTTCTTGAAACATGACAGAATAAAGTAGTTTCACGTTTTGTCTCTATGTTTTGTTTCCTCTTGATGTAGCTCAATGCAGTGACTGGCGAGAAACACTTTCATGGAAAGGGGTTGCCAGGCTTCCCAAAATTACGAATCTCCAGAAATCTCAGCAAATATTTTTTCACCCAAACTGGATGATACTTTCAGGTAATGATCAGTACACTAAGGTGACTTGGTTCCCCAAATTTCGTTCTTCTATGTTGAAGCGTTCGTTTCCAGTAACAGTTTGAATTTTTAGGTTTCACTCTGTTTTCTCCTATATTGATAGATGTATTTGGAACTCTAAATCCAACACGGTTTGTGCTAGGTTCTTGAAGCTTGACACAATAAAGTAGTTTCACGTTCTATGTCTATGTTTTGTTTCCTCTTGATGTAGCCTTAAGCAGTGACTGGCGAGAAACACTTTCATGGAAAAGGGTTGCCAAGCTTCCTAAAATTACGAATCTCCAGAAATCTCAGCAAATATTTTTTCACCCAAACTGGATGATACTTTCAGGTAATGATCAGTACACTAAGGCGACTTGGTTCCCCAAATTTCGTTCTTCTATGTTGAAGCGTTCGTTTCCAGTAACAGTTTGAATTTTTAGGTTTCACTCTGTTTTCTCCTATATTGATAGATGTATTTGGAACTCTAAATCCAACACGGTTTGTGCTAGGTTCTTGAAACTTGACACAATAAAGTAGTTTCACGTTCTATCTCTACGTTTTGTTTCCTCTTGATGTAGCCCTAAGCAGTAACTGGCGAGAAACACTTTCATGGAAAGGGGTTGCCAAGCTTCCTAAAATTACGAATCTCGAGAAATCTCAGCAAATATTTTTTCACCCAAACTGGATGATACTTTCAGGTAATGATCAGTACACTAAGGCGACTTGGTTCCCCAAATTTCGTTCTTCTATGTTGAAGCGTTCGTTTCCAGTAACAGTTTGAATTTTTAGGTTTCACTCTGTTTTCTCCTACATTGATACATGTATTTGGAACTCTAAATCCAACACGGTTTGTGCTAGGTTCTTGAAACTTGACACAATAAAGTACTTTCACGTTCTATCTCTATGTTTTGATTCCTCTTGATGTAGCCCTAAGGAGTGACTGGCGAGAAACACTTTCATGGAAAGGCGTTGCCAGGCTTCCCAAAATTACGAATCTCCAGAAATCTCAACAAATATTTTTTCACCGAAACTGGATGATACTTTCAGGTAATGATCAGTACACTAAGGCGACTTGGTTCCCCAAATTTCGTTCTTCTATGTTGAAGCGTTCGTTTCCAGTAACAGTTTGAATTTTTAGGTTTCACTCTGTTTTCTACTATATTGATAGATGTGTTTGCAACTCTAAATCCAACACGGTTTGTGCTAGCTTCTTGAAACTTGACACAATAAAGTAGTTTCACGTTCTATCTCTATGTTTTGTTTCCTCTTGATGTAGCGCTAAGCAGTGACTGGCGAGAAACACTTCCATGGAAAGGGGTTGCCAGGCTTCCCAAAACTACGAATCTCCAGAAATCTCAGCAAATATTTTTTCACCCAAACTGGATGATACTTTCAGGTAATGATCAGTACACTAAGGTGACTTGGTTCCCCAAATTTCGTTCTTCTATGTTGAAGCGTTCGTTTCCAGTAACAGTTTGAATTTTTAGGTTTCACTCTGTTTTCTCCTATATTGATAGATGTATTTGGAACTCTAAATCCAACACGGTTTGTGCTAGCTTCTGGAAACTTGACACAATAAAGTAGTTCCACGTTCTATCTCTATGTTTTGTTTCCTCTTGATGGAGCCCTAAGCAGTGACTGGCGAGAAACACTTTCATGAAAAGGGGTTGCCAAGCTTCCTAAAATTACGAACCTCCAGAAATCTCATCAAATATTTTTTCACCCAAACTGGATGATACATTCAGGTAATGATCAGTACACTAAGACGACTTGGTTCCCCAAATTTCGTTTTATATGTTGAACCGTTCGTTTCCAGTAACAGTTTGAATTTTTAGGTTTCACTCTGTTTTCTCCTATATTGATTGATGTATTTGGAACTCTAAATCCAACACGGTTTGTGCTAGGTTCTTGAAACTTGACACAATAAAGTAGTTTCACGTTCTATCTCTATGTTTTGTTTCCTCTTGATATAGCCTTAAGCAGTGACTGGCGAGAAACACTTTCATGGAAAGGGGTTGCCAAGCTTCCCAAAATTACGAATCTCCAGAAATCTCAGCAAATATTTTTTCACCCAAACTGGATGATACATTCAGGTAATGGTCAGTACACTAAGGCGACTTGGTTCCCCAAATTTCGTTCTTCTATGTTGAAGCGTTCGTTTCCAGTAACAGTTTGAATTTTTAGGTTTCACTCTGTTTTCTCCTATATTGATAGATGTATTTGGAACTCTAAATCCAACACGGTTTGTGCTAGGTTCTTGAAGCTTGACACAATAAAGTAGTTGCACGTTCTATCTCTATGTTTTGTTTCCTCTTGATGTAGCCTTAAGCAGTGACTGGCGAGAAACACTTTCATGGAAAAGGGTTTGCCAAGCTTCCTAAAATTACGAATCTCCAAAAATCTCAGCAAATATTTTTTCACCCAAACTGGATGATACTTTCAGGTAATGATCAGTACACTAAGGCGACTTGGTTCCCCAAATTTCGTTCTTCTATGTTGAAGCGTTCGTTTCCAGTAACAGTTTGAATTTTTAGGTTTCACTCTGTTTTCTCCTATATTGATAGATGTATTTGGAACTCTAAATCCAACAGGGTTTGTGCTAGCTTCTTGAAACTTGACACAATAAAGTAGTTTCAAGTTCTATCTCTACGTTTTGTTTCCTCTTCATGTAGCCCTAAGCAGTTACTGGCGAGAAACACTTTCATGGAAAGGGGTTGCCAAGCTTCCTAAAATTACGAATCTCCAGAAATCTCAGCAAATATTTTTTCACCGAAACTGGATGATACTTTCAGGTAATGATCAGTACACTAAGGCGACTTGGTTCCCCAAATTTCGTTCTTCTATGTTGAAGCGTTCGTTTCCAGTAACAGTTTGAATTTTTAGGTTTCACTCTGTTTTCTCCTATATTGATAGATGTGTTTGGAACTCTAAATACAACACGGTTTGTGCTAGGTTCTTGAAACTTGACACAATAAAGTAGTTTCACGTTCTATCTCTACGTTTTGTTTCCTCTTGATGTAGCCTTAAACCGTGACTGGCGAGAAACACTTTCATGGAAAGGGGTTGCCAAGTTTCCTAAAATTACGAATCTCCAGAAATCTCAGCAAATATTTTTTCACCGAAACTGGATGATACTTTCAGGTAATGATAAGTACACTAAGGCGACTTGGTTCCCCAAATTTCGTTCTTCTATGTTGAAGCGTTCGTTTCCAGTAACAGTTTGAATTTTTAGGTTTCACTCTGTTTTCTTCTATATTGATAGATGTATTTGGAACTCTAAATCCAACACGGTTTGTGCTAGCTTCTTGAAACTTGACACAATAAAGTAGTTCCACGTTCTATCTCTATGTTTTGTTTCCTCTTGATGGAGCCCTATGCAGTGACTGGCGAGAAACACTTTCATGGAAAGGGGTTGCCAAGCTTCCTAAAATTACGAATCTCCAGAAATCTCAGCAAATATTTTTTCACCCAAACTGGATGATACTTTCAGGTAATGATCAGTACACTAAGACGACTTGGTTCCCCAAATTTCGTTCTATATGTTGAACCGTTCGTTTCCAGTAACAGTTTGAATTTTTAGGTTTCACTCTGTTTTCTCCTATATTGATAGATGTATTTGGAACTCTAAATCCAACACGGTTTGTGCTAGGTTCTTGAAACTTGACACAATAAAGGAGTTTCACGTTCTATCTCTATGTTTTGTTTCCTCTTGATGTAGCCTTAAGCAGTGACTGGCGAGAAACACTTTCATGGAAAGGGGTTGCCAAGCTTCCCAAAATTACGAATCTCCAGAAATCTCAGCAAATATTTTTTCACCCAAACTGGATGATACATTCAGGTAATGATCAGTACACTAAGGCGACTTGGTTCCCCAAATTTCGTTCTTCTATGTTGAAGCGTTCGTTTCCAGTAACAGTTTGAATTTTTAGGTTTCACTCTGTTTTCTCCTATATTGATAGATGTATTTGGAACTCTAAATCCAACACAGTTTGTGCTAGGTTCTTGAAACATGACACAATGAAGTAGTTTCACGTTCTATCTCTATGTTTTGTTTCCTCTTGATGTAGCCCTATGCAGTGACTGGCGAGAAACACTTTCATGGAAAGGGGTTGCCAAGATTCCTAAAATTATGAATCTCCAGAAATCTCAGAAAATATTTTTTCACCCAAACTGGATGATACATTCAGGTAATGATCAGTACACTAAGGCGACTTGGTTCCCCAAATTTCGTTCTTCTATGTTGAAGCGTTCGTTTCCAGTAACACTTTGAATTTTTAGGTTTCACTCTGTTTTCTCCTATATTGATAGATGTATTTGGAACTCTAAATCCAACACGGTTTGTGCTAGGTTCTTGAAACTTGACACAATAAAGTAGTTTCACGTTCTATCTCTACGTTTTGTTTCCTCTTCATGTAGCCCTAAGCAGTAACTGGCGAGAAACACTTTCATGGAAAGGGGTTGCCAAGCTTCCTAAAATTACGAATCTCGAGAAATCTCAGCAAATATTTTTTCACCCAAACTGGATGATACTTTCAGGTAATGATCAGTACACTAAGGCGACTTGGTTCCCCAAATTTCGTTCTTCTATGTTGAAGCGTTCGTTTGCAGTAACACTTTGAATTTTTAGGTTTCACTCTCTTTTCTCCTATATTGATAGATGTATTTGGACCTCTAAATCCAACACGGTTTGTGCAGCTTCTTGAAACTTGACACAATAAAGTAGTTTCACGTTCTATCTCTACGTTTTGTTTCCTCTTGATGTAGCCTTAAACCGTGACTGGCGAGAAACACTTTCATGGAAAGGGGTTGCCAAGTTTCCTAAAATTACGAATCTCCAGAAATCTCAGCAAATATTTTTTCACCGAAACTGGATGATACTTTCAGGTAATGATCAGTACACTAAGGCGACTTGGTTCCCCAAATTTCGTTCTTCTATGTTGAAGCGTTCGTTTCCAGTAACAGTTTGAATTTTTAGGTTTCACTCTGTTTTCTTCTATATTGATAGATGTATTTGGAACTCTAAATCCAACACGGTTTGTGCTAGCTTCTTGAAACTTGACACAATAAAGTAGTTCCACGTTCTATCTCTATGTTTTGTTTCCTCTTGATGGAGCCCTATGCAGTGACTGGCGAGAAACACTTTCATGGAAAGGGGTTGCCAAGCTTCCTAAAATTACGAATCTCCAGAAATCTCAGCAAATATTTTTTCACCCAAACTGGATGATACTTTCAGGTAATGATCAGTACACTAAGACGACTTGGTTCCCCAAATTTCGTTCTATATGTTGAACCGTTCGTTTCCAGTAACAGTTTGAATTTTTAGGTTTCACTCTGTTTTCTCCTATATTGATAGATGTATTTGGAACTCTAAATCCAACACGGTTTGTGCTAGGTTCTTGAAACTTGACACAATAAAGGAGTTTCACGTTCTATCTCTATGTTTTGTTTCCTCTTGATGTAGCCTTAAGCAGTGACTGGCGAGAAACACTTTCATGGAAAGGGGTTGCCAAGCTTCCCAAAATTACGAATCTCCAGAAATCTCAGCAAATATTTTTTCACCCAAACTGGATGATACATTCAGGTAATGATCAGTACACTAAGGCGACTTGGTTCCCCAAATTTCGTTCTTCTATGTTGAAGCGTTCGTTTCCAGTAACAGTTTGAATTTTTAGGTTTCACTCTGTTTTCTCCTATATTGATAGATGTATTTGGAACTCTAAATCCAACACAGTTTGTGCTAGGTTCTTGAAACATGACACAATGAAGTAGTTTCACGTTCTATCTCTATGTTTTGTTTCCTCTTGATGTAGCCCTATGCAGTGACTGGCGAGAAACACTTTCATGGAAAGGGGTTGCCAAGATTCCTAAAATTATGAATCTCCAGAAATCTCAGAAAATATTTTTTCACCCAAACTGGATGATACATTCAGGTAATGATCAGTACACTAAGGCGACTTGGTTCCCCAAATTTCGTTCTTCTATGTTGAAGCGTTCGTTTCCAGTAACACTTTGAATTTTTAGGTTTCACTCTGTTTTCTCCTATATTGATAGATGTATTTGGAACTCTAAATCCAACACGGTTTGTGCTAGGTTCTTGAAACTTGACACAATAAAGTAGTTTCACGTTCTATCTCTACGTTTTGTTTCCTCTTCATGTAGCCCTAAGCAGTAACTGGCGAGAAACACTTTCATGGAAAGGGGTTGCCAAGCTTCCTAAAATTACGAATCTCGAGAAATCTCAGCAAATATTTTTTCACCCAAACTGGATGATACTTTCAGGTAATGATCAGTACACTAAGGCGACTTGGTTCCCCAAATTTCGTTCTTCTATGTTGAAGCGTTCGTTTGCAGTAACACTTTGAATTTTTAGGTTTCACTCTCTTTTCTCCTATATTGATAGATGTATTTGGAACTCTAAATCCAACACGGTTTGTGCAGCTTCTTGAAACTTGACACAATAAAGTAGTTTCACGTTCTATCTCTATTTTTTGATTCCTCTTGATGTAGCCCTAGCAGTGACTGGCGAGAAACACTTTCATGGAAAGGGGTTGACATGCTTCCCAAAATTACGAATCTCCAGAAATCTCAGCAAATATTTTTTCACCCAAACTGGATGATACTTTCAGGTAATGATCAGTACACTAAGGCGACTTGGTTCCCCAAATTTCGTTCTTCTATGTTGAAGCGTTCGTTTCCAGTAACAGTTTGAATTTTTAGGTTTCACTCTGTTTTCTCCTATAATGATAGATGTATTTGGAACTCTAAATCCAACACGGTTTGTGCTAGGTTCTTGAAGCTTGACACAATAAAGTAGTTTCACGTTCTATGTCTATGTTTTGTTTCCTCTTGATGTAGCCTTAAGCAGTGACTGGCGAGAAACACTTTCATGGAAAAGGGTTGCCAAGCTTCCTAAAATTACGAATCTCCAGAAATCTCAGCAAATATTTTTTCACCCAAACTGGATGATACTTTCAGGTAATGATCAGTACACTAAGGCGACTTGGTTCCCCAAATTTCGTTCTTCTATGTTGAAGCGTTCGTTTCCAGTAACAGTTTGAATTTTTAGGTTTCACTCTGTTTTCTCCTATATTGATAGATGTATTTGGAACTCTAAATCCAACACGGTTTGTGCTAGCTTCTTGAAACTTGACACAATAAAGTAGTTTCAAGTTCTATCTCTACGTTTTGTTTCCTCTTGATGTAGCCCTAAGCAGTGACTGTCGAGAAACACTTTCATGGAAAGGGGTTGCCAAGCTTCCTAAAATTACGAATCTCCAGAAATCTCAGCAAATATTTTTTCACCGAAACTGGATGATACTTTCAGGTAATGATCAGTACACTAAGGCGACTTGGTTCCCCAAATTTCGTTCTTCTATGTTGAAGCGTTCGTTTCCAGTAACAGTTTGAATTTTTAGGTTTCACTCTGTTTTCTCCTATATTGATAGATGTGTTTGGAACTCTAAATCCAACACGGTTTGTGCTAGGTTCTTGAAACTTGACACAATAAAGTAGTTTCACGTTCTATCTCTACGTTTTGTTTCCTCTTGATGTAGCCTTAAGCCGTGACTGGCGAGAAACACTTTCATGGAAAGGGGTTGCCAAGTTTCCTAAAATTACGAATCTCCAGAAATCTCAGCAAATATTTTTTCACCGAAACTGGATGATACTTTCAGGTAATGATCAGTACACTAAGGCGACTTGGTTCCCCAAATTTCGTTCTTCTATGTTGAAGCGTTCGTTTCCAGTAACAGTTTGAATTTTTAGGTTTTACTCTGTTTTCTCCTATATTGATAGATGTATTTGGAACTCTAAATCCAACACAGTTTGTGCTAGCTTCTTGAAACTTGATACAATAAAGTAGTTCCACGTTCTATCTCTATGTTTTGTTTCCTCTTGATGGAGCCCTAAGCAGTGACTGGCGAGAAACACTTTCATGGAAAGGGGTTGCCAAGCTTCCTAAAATTACGAATCTCCAGAAATCTCAGCAAATATTTTTTCACCGAAACTGGATGATACTTTCAGGTAATGATCAGTACACTAAGACGACTTGGTTCCCCAAATTTCGTTCTATATGTTGAACCGTTCGTTTCCAGTAACAGTTTGAATTTTTAGGTTTCACTCTGTTTTCTCCTATATTGATAGATGTATTTGGAACTCTAAATCCAACACGGTTTGTGCTAGGTTCTTGAAACTTGACACAATAAAGTAGTTTCACGTTCTATCTCTATGTTTTGTTTCCTCTTGATGTAGCCTTAAGCAGTGACTGGCGAGAAACACTTTCATGGAAAGGGGTTGCCAGGCTTCCCAAAATTACGAATCTCCAGAAATCTCAGCAAATATTTTTTCACCCAAACTGGATGATACTTTAAGGTAATGATCAGTACACTAAGGCGACTTGGTTCCCCAAATATCGTTCTTCTATGTTGAAGCGTTCGTTTCCAGTAACAGTTTGAATTTTTAGGTTTCACTCTGTTTTCTCCTATATTGATAGATGTATTTGGAACTCTAAATCCAACACGGTTTGTGCTAGCTTCTTGAAACTTGACACAATAAAGTAGTTTCACGTTCTATCTCTATGTTTTGTTTCCTCTTGATGTAGCCTTAAGCCGTGACTGGCGAGAAACACTTTCATGGAAAGGGGTTGCCAAGTTTCCTAAAATTACGAATCTCCAGAAATCTCAGCAAATATTTTTTCACCGAAACTGGATGATACATTCAGGTAATGATCAGTACACTAAGGCGACTTGGTTCCCCAAATTTCGTTCTTCTATGTTGAAGCGTTCGTTTCCAGTAACAGTTTGAATTTTTAGGTTTCACTCTGTTTTCTTCTATATTGATAGGTGTATTTGGAACTCTAAATCCAACACGGTTTGTGCTAGCTTCTTGAAACTTGACACAATAAAGTAGTTCCACGTTCTATCTCTATGTTTTGTTTCCTCTTGATGGAGCCCTATGCAGTGACTGGCGAGAAACACTTTCATGGAAAGGGGTTGCCAAGCTTCCTAAAATTACGAATCTCCAGAAATCTCAGCAAATATTTTTTCACCCAAACAGGATGATACTTTCAGGTAATGATCAGTACACTAAGACGACTTGGTTCCCCAAATTTCGTTCTATATGTTGAATCGTTCGTTTCCAGTAACAGTTTGAATTTTTAGGTTTCACTCTGTTTTCTCCTATATTGATAGATGTGTTTGGAACTCTAAATCCAACACGGTTTGTGCTAGCTTCTTGAAACTTGACACAATAAAGTAGTTTCACGTTCTATCTCTATGTTTTGTTTCCTCTTGATGTAGCCTTAAGCAGTGACTGGCGAGAAACACTTTCATAGAAAGGTGTTGCCAAGCTTCCCAAAATTACGAATCTCCAGAAATCTCAGCAAATATTTTTTCACCCAAACTGGATGATATTCAGGTAATGATCAGTACACTAAGGCGACTTGGTTCCCCAAATTTCGTTCTTCTATGTTGAAGTGTTCGTTTCCAGTAACAGTTTGAATTTTTAGGTTTCACTCTGTTTTCTCCTATATTGATAGATGTATTTGGAACTCTAAATCCAACACAGTTTGTGCTAGCTTCTTGAAACATGACACAATGAAGTAGTTTCATGTTCTATCTCTATGTTTTGTTTCCACTTGATGTAGCCCTATGCAGTGACTGGCGAGAAACACTTTCATGGAAAGGGGTTGCCAAGCTTCCTAAAATTACGAATCTCGAGAAATCTCAGCAAATATTTTTTCACCCAAACTGGATGATACTTTCAGGTAATGATCAGTACACTAAGGCGACTTGGTTCCCCAAATTTCGTTCTTCTATGTTGAAGCGTTCGTTTGCAGTAACACTTTGAATTTTTAGGTTTCACTCTGTTTTCTCCTATATTGATAGATGTATTTGGAACTCTAAATCCAACACGGTTTGTGCTAGCTTCTTGGAACTTGAAACAATAAAGTAGTTTCAAGTTCTATCTCTATTTTTTGATTCCTCTTGATGTAGCCCTAGCAGTGACTGGCGAGAAACACTTTCATGGAAAGGGGTTGCCAGGCTTCCCAAAATTACGAATCTCCAGAAATCTCAGCAAATATTTTTTCATCCAAACTGGATGATACTTTCAGGTAATGATCAGTACACTAAGGCGACTTGGTTCCCCAAATTTCGTTCTTCTATGTTGAAGCGTTCGTTTCCAGTAACAGTTTGAATTTTTAGGTTTCACTCTGTTTTCTCCTATATTGATAGATGTATTTGGAACTCTAAATCCAACACGGTTTGTGCTAGCTTCTTGAAACTTGACACAATAAAGTAGTTTCATGTTCTATCTCTATGTTTTGTTTCCTCTTGATGTAGCCTTAAGCCATGACTGGCGAGAAACACTTTCATGGAAAGGGGTTGCCAAGTTTCCTAAAATTACGAATCTCCAGAAATCTCAGCAAATATTTTTTCACCGAAACTGGATGATACTTTCAGGTAATGATCAGTACACTAAGGCGACTTGGTTCCCCAAATTTCGTTCTTCTATGTTGAAGCGTTCGTTTCCAGTAACAGTTTGAATTTTTAGGTTTCACTCTGTTTTCTTCTATATTGATAGATGTATTTGGAACTCTAAATCCAACACGGTTTTTGCTAGCTTCTTGAAACTTGACACAATAAAGTAGTTCCACGTTCTATCTCTATGTTTTGTTTCCTCTTGATGGAGCCCTATGCAGTGACTGGCGAGAAACACTTTCATGGAAAGGGGTTGCCAAGCTTCCTAAAATTACGAATCTCCAGAAATCTCAGCAAATATTTTTTCACCCAAACTGGATGATACTTTCAGGTAATGATCAGTACACTAAGACGACTTGGTTCCCCAAATTTCGTTCTATATGTTGAACCGTTCGTTTCCAGTAACAGTTTGAATTTTTAGGTTTCACTCTGTTTTCTCCTATATTGATAGATGTATTTGGAACTCTAAATCCAACACGGTTTGTGCTAGGTTCTTGAAACTTGACACAATAAAGTAGTTTCACGTTCTATCTCTATGTTTTGTTTCCTCTTGATGTAGCCTTAAGCAGTGACTGGCGAGAAACACTTTCATGGAAAGGGGTTGCCAAGCTTCCTAAAATTACGAATCTCCAGAAATCTCAGCAAATATTTTTTCACCCAAACTGGATGATACATTCAGGTAATGATCAGTACACTAAGGCGACTTGGTTCCCCAAATTTCGTTCTTCTATGTTGAAGCGTACGTTTCCAGTAACACTTTGAATTTTTAGGTTTCACTCTGTTTTCTCCTATATTGATAGATGTATTTGGAACTCTAAATCCAACACGGTTTGTGCTAGGTTCTTGAAACTTGACACAATAAAGTAGTTTCACGTTCTATCTCTACGTTTTGTTTCCTCTTGATGTAGCCCTAAGCAGTAACTGGCGAGAAACACTTTCATGGAAAGGGGTTGCCAAGCTTCCTAAAATTACGAATCTCGAGAAATCTCAGCAAATATTTTTTCACCCAAACTGGATGATACTTTCAGGTAATGATCAGTACACTAAGGCGACTTGGTTCCCCAAATTTCGTTCTTCTATGTTGAAGCGTTCGTTTGCAGTAACACTTTGAATTTTTAGGTTTCACTCTGTTTTCTCCTATATTGATAGATGTATTTGGAACTCTAAATCCAACACGGTTTGTGCAGCTTCTTGAAACTTGACACAATAAAGTAGTTTCATGTTCTATCTCTATTTTTTGATTCCTCTTGATGTAGCCCTAGCAGTGACTGGCGAGAAACACTTTCATGGAAAGGGGTTGACAGGCTTCCCAAAATTACGAATCTCCAGAAATCTCAGCAAATATTTTTTCACCCAAACTGGATGATACTTTCAGGTAATGATCAGTACACTAAGGCGACTTGGTTCCCCAAATTTCGTTCTTCTATGTTGAAGCGTTCGTTTCCAGTAACAGTTTGAATTTTTAGGTTTCACTCTGTTTTCTCCTATATTGATAGATGTATTTGGAACTCTAAATCCAACACGGTTTGTGCTAGCTTCTTGAAACGTGACACAATAAAGTAGTTCCACGTTCTATCTCTATGTTTTGTTTCCTCTTGATGGAGCCCTATGCAGTGACTGGCGAGAAACACTTTCATGGAAAGGGGTTGCCAAGCTTCCTAAAATTACGAATCTCCAGAAATCTCAGCAAATATTTTTTCACCCAAACTGGATGATACTTTCAGGTAATGATCAGTACACTAAGGCGACTTGGTTCCCCAAATTTCGTTCTTCTATGTTGAAGCGTTCGTTTCCAGTAACAGTTTGAATTTTTAGGTTTCACTCTGTTTTCTCCTATATTGATAGATGTGTTTGGAACTCTAAATCCAACACGGTTTGTGCTAGGTTCTTGAAGCTTGACACAATAAAGTAGTTTCACGTTCTATGTCTATGTTTTGTTTCCTCTTGATGTAGCCTTAAGCAGTGACTGGCGAGAAACACTTTCATGGAAAAGGGTTGCCAAGCTTCCTAAAATTACGAATCTCCAGAAATCTCTGCAAATATTTTTTCACCCAAACTGGATGATACTTTCAGGTAATGATCAGTACACTAAGGCGACTTGGTTCCCCAAATTTCGTTCTTCTATGTTGAAGCGTTCGTTTCCAGTAACAGTTTGAATTTTTAGGTTTCACTCTGTTTTCTCCTATATTGATAGATGTATTTGGAACTCTAAATCCAACACGGTTTGTGCTAGGTTCTTGAAACTTGACACAATAAAGTAGTTTCACGTTCTATCTCTACGTTTTGTTTCCTCTTGATGTAGCCCTAAGCAGTAACTGGCGAGAAACACTTTCATGGAAAGGGGTTGCCAAGCTTCCTAAAATTACGAATCTCGAGAAATCTCAGCAAATATTTTTTCACCCAAACTGGATGATACTTTCAGGTAATGATCAGTACACTAAGGCGACTTGGTTCCCCAAATTTCGTTCTTCTATGTTGAAGCGTTCGTTTCCAGTAACAGTTTGAATTTTTAGGTTTCACTCTGTTTTCTCCTATATTGATAGATGTATTTGGAACTCTAAATCCAACACGGTTTGTGATAGCTTCTTGAAACTTGACACAATAAAGTACTTTCACGTTCTATCTCTATGTTTTGTTTCCTCTTGATGTAGCCTTAAGCAGTGACTGGCGAGAAACACTTTCATGGAAAGGGGTTGCCAAGCTTCCTAAAATTACGAATCTCCAGAAATCTCAGCAAATATTTTTTCACCCAAACTGGATGATACATTCAGGTAATGATCAGTACACTAAGGCGACTTGGTTCCCCAAATTTCGTTCTTCTATGTTGAAGCGTTCGTTTCCAGTAACAGTTTGAATTTTTAGGTTTCACTCTGTTTTCTCCTATATTGATAGATGTGTTTGGAACTCTAAATCCAACACGGTTTGTGCTAGGTTCTTGAAACTTGACACAATAAAGTAGTTTCACGTTCTATCTCTACGTTTTGTTTCCTCTTGATGTAGCCTTAAACCGTGACTGGCGAGAAACTCTTTCATGGAAAGGGGTTGCCAAGTTTCCTAAAATTACGAATCTCCAGAAATCTCAGCAAATATTTTTTCACCGAAACTGGATGATACTTTCAGGTAATGATAAATACACTAAGGCGACTTGGTTCCCCAAATTTCGTTCTTCTATGTTGAAGCGTTCGTTTCCAGTAACAGTTTGAATTTTTAGGTTTCACTCTGTTTTCTTCTATATTGATAGATGTATTTGGAACTCTAAATCCAACACGGTTTGTGCTAGCTTCTTGAAACTTGACACAATAAAGTAGTTCCACGTTCTATCTCTATGTTTTATTTCCTCTTGATGGAGCCCTATGCAGTGACTGGCGAGAAACACTTTCATGGAAAGGGGTTGCCAAGCTTCCTAAAATTACGAATCTCCAGAAATCTCAGCAAATATTTTTTCACCCAAACTGGATGATACTTTCAGGTAATGATCAGTACACTAAGACGACTTGGTTCCCCAAATTTCGTTCTATATGTTGAACCGTTCGTTTCCAGTAACAGTTTGAATTTTTAGGTTTCACTCTGTTTTCTCCTATATTGATAGATGTATTTGGAACACTAAATCCAACACGGTTTGTGCTAGGTTCTTGAAACTTGACACAATAAAGGAGTTTCACGTTCTATCTCTATGTTTTGTTTCTTCTTGATGTAGCCTTAAGCAGTGACTGGCGAGAAACACTTTCATGGAAAGGGGTTGCCAAGCTTCCCAAAGTTTCGAATCTCCAGAAATCTCAGCAAATATTTTTTCACCCAAACTGGATGATACATTCAGGTAATGATCAGTACACTAAGGCGACTTGGTTCCCCAAATTTCGTTCTTCTATGTTGAAGCGTTCGTTTCCAGTAACAGTTTGAATTTTTAGGTTTCACTCTGTTTTCTCCTATATTGATAGATGTATTTGGAACTCTAAATCCAACACAGTTTGTGCTAGGTTCTTGAAACATGACACAATGAAGTAGTTTCACGTTCTATCTCTATGTTTTGTTTCCTCTTGATGTAGCCCTATGCAGTGACTGGCGAGAAACACTTTCATGGAAAGGGGTTGCCAAGCTTCCTAAAATTATGAATCTCCAGAAATCTCAGAAAATATTTTTTCACCCAAACTGGATGATACATTCAGGTAATGATCAGTACACTAAGGCGACTTGGTTCCCCAAATTTCGTTCTTCTATGTTGAAGCGTTCGTTTCCAGTAACACTTTGAATTTTTAGGTTTCACTCTGTTTTCTCCTATATTGATAGATGTATTTGGAACTCTAAATCCAACACGGTTTGTGCCAGGTTCTTGAAACTTGACACAATAAAGTAGTTTCACGTTCTATCTCTACGTTTTGTTTCCTCTTCATGTAGCCCTAAGCAGTAACTGGCGAGAAACACTTTCATGGAAAGGGGTTGCCAAGCTTCCTAAAATTACGAATCTCGAGAAATCTCAGCAAATATTTTTTCACCCAAACTGGATGATACTTTCAGGTAATGATCAGTACACTAAGGCGACTTGGTTCCCCAAATTTCGTTCTTCTATGTTGAAGCGTTCGTTTGCAGTAACACTTTGAATTTTTAGGTTTCACTCTGTTTTCTCCTATATTGATAGATGTATTTGGAACTCTAAATCCAACACGGTTTGTGCAGCTTCTTGAAACTTGACACAATAAAGTAGTTTCACGTTCTATCTCTATTTTTTGATTCCTCTTGATGTAGCCCTAGCAGTGACTGGCGAGAAACACTTTCATGGAAAGGGGTTGACAGGCTTCCCAAAATTACGAATCTCCAGAAATCTCAGCAAATATTTTTTCACCCAAACTGGATGATACTTTCAGGTAATGATCAGTACACTAAGGCGACTTGGTTCCCCAAATTTCGTTCTTCTATGTTGAAGCGTTCGTTTCCAGTAACAGTTTGAATTTTTAGGTTTCACTCTGTTTTCTCCTATATTGATAGATGTATTTGGAACTCTAAATCCAACACGGTTTGTGCTAGGTTCTTGAAGCTTGACACAATAAAGTAGTTTCATGTTCTATGTCTATGTTTTGTTTCCTCTTGATGTAGCCTTAAGCAGTGACTGGCGAGAAACCCTTTCATGGAAAAGGGTTGCCAAGCTTCCTAAAATTACGAATCTCCAGAAATCTCAGCAAATATTTTTTCACCCAAACTGGATGATACTTTCAGGTAATGATCAGTACACTAAGGCGACTTGGTTCCCCAAATTTCGTTCTTCTATGTTGAAGCGTTCGTTTCCAGTAACAGTTTGAATTTTTAGGTTTCACTCTGTTTTCTCCTATATTGATAGATGTATTTGGAACTCTAAATCCAACAGGGTTTGTGCTAGCTTCTTGAAACTTGACACAATAAAGAAGTTTCAAGTTCTATCTCTACGTTTTGTTTCCTCTTGATGTAGCCCTAAGCAGTGACTGTCGAGAAACACTTTCATGGAAAGGGGTTGCCAAGCTTCCTAAAATTACGAATCTCCAGAAATCTCAGCAAATATTTTTTCACCGAAACTGGATAATACTTTCAGGTAATGATCAGTACACTAAGGCGACTTGGTTCCCCAAATTTCGTTCTTCTATGTTGAAGCGTTCGTTTCCAGTAACAGTTTGAATTTTTAGGTTTCACTCTGTTTTCTCCTATATTGATAGATGTGTTTGGAACTCTAAATCCAACACGGTTTGTGCTAGGTTCTTGAAACTTGACACAATAAAGTAGTTTCACGTTCTATCTCTACGTTTTGTTTCCTCTTGATGTAGCCTTAAGCCGTGACTGGCGAGAAACACTTTCATGGAAAGGGGTTGCCAAGTTTCCTAAAATTACGAATCTCCAGAAATCTCAGCAAATATTTTTTCACCGAAACTGGATGATACTTTCAGGTAATGATCAGTACACTAAGGCGACTTGGTTCCCCAAATTTCGTTCTTCTATGTTGAAGCGTTCGTTTCCAGTAACAGTTTGAATTTTTAGGTTTCACTCTGTTTTCTTCTATATTGATAGATGTATTTGGAACTCTAAATCCAACACGGTTTTTGCTAGCTTCTTGAAACTTGACACAATAAAGTAGTTCCACGTTCTATCTCTATGTTTTGTTTCCTCTTGATGGAGCCCTATGCAGTGACTGGCGAGAAACACTTTCATGGAAAGGGGTTGCCAAGCTTCCTAAAATTACGAATCTCCAGAAATCTCAGCAAATATTTTTTCACCCAAACTGGATGATACTTTCAGGTAATGATCAGTACACTAAGACGACTTGGTTCCCCAAATTTCGTTCTATATGTTGAACCGTTCGTTTCCAGTAACAGTTTGAATTTTTAGGTTTCACTCTGTTTTCTCCTATATTGATAGATGTATTTGGAACTCTAAATCCAACACGGTTTGTGCGAGCTTCTTGAAACTTGACACAATAAAGTAGTTTCACGTTCTATCTCTATGTTTTGTTTCCTCTTGATGTAGCCTTAAGCAGTGACTGGCGAGAAACACTTTCATAGAAAGGGGTTGCCAAGCTTCCCAAAATTACGAATCTCCAGAAATCTCAGCAAATATTTTTTCACCCAAACTGGATGATATTCAGGTAATGATCAGTACACTAAGGCGACTTGGTTCCCCAAATTTCGTTCTTCTATGTTGAAGCGTTCGTTTCCAGTAACAGTTTGAATTTTCAGGTTTCACTCTGTTTTCTCCTATATTGATAGATGTATTTGGAACTCTAAATCCAACACAGTTTGTGCTAGCTTCTTGAAACATGACACAATGAAGTAGTTTCATGTTCTATCTCTATGTTTTGTTTCCACTTGATGTAGCCCTATGCAGTGACTGGCGAGAAACACTTTCATGGAAAGGGGTTGCCAAGCTTCCTAAAATTACGAATCTCGAGAAATCTCAGCAAATATTTTTTCACCCAAACTGGATGATACTTTCAGGTAATGATCAGTACACTAAGGCGACTTGGTTCCCCAAATTTCGTTCTTCTATGTTGAAGCGTTCGTTTGCAGTAACACTTTGAATTTTTAGGTTTCACTCTGTTTTCTCCTATATTGATAGATGTATTTGGAACTCTAAATCCAACACGGTTTGTGCTAGCTTCTTGAAACTTGAAACAATAAAGTAGTTTCAAGTTCTATCTCTATTTTTTGATTCTTCTTGATGTAGCCCTAGCAGTGACTGGCGAGAAACACTTTCATGGAAAGGGGTTGCCAGGCTTCCCAAAATTACGAATCTCCAGAAATCTCAGCAAATATTTTTTCACCCAAAGTGGATGATACTTTCAGGTAATGATCAGTACACTAAGGCGACTTGGTTCCCCAAATTTCGTTCTTCTATGTTGAAGCGTTCGTTTCCAGTAACAGTTTGAATTTTTAGGTTTCACTCTGTTTTCTCCTATATTGATAGATGTATTTGGAACTCTAAATCCAACACGGTTTGTGCTAGCTTCTTGAAACTTGACACAATAAAGTAGTTTCACGTTCTATCTCTATGTTTTGTTTCCTCTTGATGTAGCCTTAAGCCATGACTGGCGAGAAACACTTTCATGGAAAGGGGTTGCCAAGCTTCCTAAAATTACGAATCTCGAGAAATCTCAGCAAATATTTTTTCACCCAAACTGGATGATACTTTCAGGTAATGATCAGTACACTAAGGCGACTTGGTTCCCCAAATTTCGTTCTTCTATGTTGAAGCGTTCGTTTGCAGTAACACTTTGAATTTTTAGGTTTCACTATGTTTTCTCCTATATTGATAGATGTATTTGGAACTCTAAATCCAACACGGTTTGTGCAGCTTCTTGAAACTTGACACAATAAAGTAGTTTCATGTTCTATCTCTATTTTTTGATTCCTCTTGATGTAGCCCTAGCAGTGACTGGCGAGAAACACTTTCATGGAAAGGGGTTGCCAAGCTTCCTAAAATTATGAATCTCCAGAAATCTCAGAAAATATTTTTTCACCCAAACTGGATGATACATTCAGGTAATGATCAGTACACTAAGGCGACTTGGTTCCCCAAATTTCGTTCTTCTATGTTGAAGCGTTCGTTTCCAGTAACACTTTGAATTTTTAGGTTTCACTCTGTTTTCTCCTATATTGATAGATGTATTTGGAACTCTAAATCCAACACGGTTTGTGCTAGGTTCTTGAAACTTGACACAATAAAGTAGTTTCACGTTCTATCTCTACGTTTTGTTTCCTCTTCATGTAGCCCTAAGCAGTAACTGGCGAGAAACACTTTCATGGAAAGGGGTTGCCAAGCTTCCTAAAATTACGAATCTCGAGAAATCTCAGCAAATATTTTTTCACCCAAACTGGATGATACTTTCAGGTAATGATCAGTACACTAAGGCGACTTGGTTCCCCAAATTTCGTTCTTCTATGTTGAAGCGTTCGTTTGCAGTAACACTTTGAATTTTTAGGTTTCACTCTGTTTTCTCCTATATTGATAGATGTATTTGGAACTCTAAATCCAACACGGTTTGTGCTAGCTTCTTGAAACTTGACACAATAAAGTAGTTTCACGTTCTATCTCTATTTTTTGATTCCTCTTGATGTAGCCCTAGCAGTGACTGGCGAGAAACACTTTCATGGAAAGGGGTTGCCAAGCTTCCTAAAATTACGAATCTCCAGAAATCTCAGCAAATATTTTTTCACCCAAACTGGATGATACTTTCAGGTAATGATCAGTACACTAAGGTGACTTGGTTCCCCAAATTTCGTTCTTCTATGTTGAAGCATTCGTTTCCAGTAACAGTTTGAATTTTTAGGTTTCACTCTGTTTTCTCCTATATTGATAGATGTATTTGGAACTCTAAATCCAACACGGTTTGTGCTAGGTTCTTGAAACTTGACACAATAAAGTAGTTTCACGTTCTATCTCTACGTTTTGTTTCCTCTTGATGTAGCCCTAAGCAGTAACTGGCGAGAAACACTTTCATGGAAAGGGGTTGCCAAGCGTCCTAAAATTACGAATCTCGAGAAATCTCGGCAAATATTTTTTCACCCAAACTGGATGATACTTTCAGGTAATGATCAGTACACTAAGGCGACTTGGTTCCCCAAATTTCGTTCTTCTATGTTGAAGCGTTCATTTGCAGTAACACTTTGAATTTTTAGGTTTCACTCTGTTTTCTCCTATATTGATAGATGTATTTGGAACTCTAAATCCAACACGGTTTGTGCAGCTTCTTGAAACTTGACACAATAAAGTAGTTTCACGTTCTATCTCTATTTTTTGATTCCTCTTGATGTAGCCCTAGCAGTGACTGGCGAGAAACACTTTCATGGAAAGGGGTTGACAGGCTTCCCAAAATTACGAATCTCCAGAAATCTCAGCAAATATTTTTTCACCCAAACTGGATGATACTTTCAGGTAATGATCAGTACACTAAGGTGACTTGGTTCCCCAAATTTCGTTCTTCTATGTTGAAGCGTTCGTTTCCAGTAACAGTTTGAATTTTTAGGTTTCACTCTGTTTTCTCCTATATTGATAGATGTATTTGGAACTCTAAATCCAACACGGTTTGTGCTAGGTTCTTGAAGCTTGACACAATAAAGTAGTTTCACGTTCTATGTCTATGTTTTGTTTCCTCTTGATGTAGCCTTAAGCAGTGACTGGCGAGAAACACTTTCATGGAAAAGGGTTGCCAAGCTTCCTAAAATTACGAATCTCCAGAAATCTCAGCAAATATTTTTTCACCCAAACTGGATGATACTTTCAGGTAATGATCAGTACACTAAGTCGACTTGGTTCCCCAAATTTCGTTCTTCTATGTTGAAGCGTTCGTTTCCAGTAACAGTTTGAATTTTTAGGTTTCACTCTGTTTTCTCCTATATTGATAGATGTATTTGGAACTCTAAATCCAACACGGTTTGTGCTAGCTTCTTGAAACTTGACACAATAAAGTAGTTTCAAGTTCTATCTCTACGTTTTGTTTCCTCTTGATGTAGCCCTAAGCAGTGACTGTCGAGAAACACTTTCATGGAAAGGGGTTGCCAAGCTTCCTAAAATTACGAATCTCCAGAAATCTCAGCAAATATTTTTTCACCGAAACTGGATGATACTTTCAGGTAATGATCAGTACACTAAGGCGACTTGGTTCCCCAAATTTCGTTCTTCTATGTTGAAGCGTTCGTTTCCAGTAACAGTTTGAATTTTTAGGTTTCACTCTGTTTTCTCCTATATTGATAGATCTATTTGGAACTCTAAATCCAACACGGTTTGTGCTAGGTTCTTGAAACTTGACACAGTAAAGTAGTTTCACGTTCTATCTCTACGTTTTGTTTCCTCTTGATGTAGCCTTAAGCCGTGACTGGCGAGAAACACTTTCATGGAAAGGGGTTGCCAAGTTTCCTAAAATTACGAATCTCCAGAAATCTCAGCAAATATTTTTTCACCGAAACTGGATGATACTTTCAGGTAATGATCAGTACACTAAGACGACTTGGTTCCCCAAATTTCGTTCTATATGTTGAACCGTTCGTTTCCAGTAACAGTTTGAATTTTTAGGTTTCACTCTGTTTTCTCCTATATTGATAGATGTATTTGGAACTCTAAATCCAACACGGTTTGTGCTAGGTTCTTGAAACTTGACACAATAAAGTAGTTTCACGTTCTATCTCTATGTTTTGTTTCCTCTTGATGTAGCCTTAAGCAGTGACTGGCGAGAAACACTTTCATGGAAAGGGGTTGCCAAGCTTCCCAAAATTACGAATCTCCAGAAATCTCAGCAAATATTTTTTCACCCAAACTGGATGATACATTCAGGTAATGATCAGTACACTAAGGCGACTTGGTTCCCCAAATTTCGTTCTTCTATGTTGAAGCGTTCGTTTCCAGTAACAGTTTGAATTTTTAGGTTTCACTCTGTTTTCTCCTATATTGATAGATGTATTTGGAACTCTAAATCCAACACAGTTTGTGCTAGCTTCTTGAAACATGACACAATGAAGTAGTTTCACGTTCTATCTCTATGTTTTGTTTCCTCTTGATGTAGCCCTATGCAGTGACTGGCGAGAAACACTTTCATGGAAAGGGGTTGCCAAGCTTCCTAAAATTATGAATCTCCAGAAATCTCAGAAAATATTTTTTCACCCAAACTGGATGATACATTCAGGTAATGATCAGTACACTAAGGCGACTTGGTTCCCCAAATTTCGTTCTTCTATGTTGAAGCGTTTGTTTCCAGTAACACTTTGAATTTTTAGGTTTCACTCTGTTTTCTCCTATATTGATAGATGTATTTGGAAGTCTAAATCCAACACGGTTTGTGCTAGGTTCTTCAAACTTGACACAATAAAGTAGTTTCACGTTCTATCTCTACGTTTTGTTTCCTCTTCATGTAGCCCTAAGCAGTAACTGGCGAGAAACACTTTCATGGAAAGGGGTTGCCAAGCTTCCTAAAATTACGAATCTCGAGAAATCTCAGCAAATATTTTTTCACCCAAACTGGATGATACTTTCAGGTAATGATCAGTACACTAAGGCGACTTGGTTCCCCAAATTTCGTTCTTCTATGTTGAAGCGTTCGTTTGCAGTAACACTTTGAATTTTTAGGTTTCACTCTGTTTTCTCCTATATTGATAGATGTATTTGGAACTCTAAATCCAACACGGTTTGTGCTAGCTTCTTGAAACTTGACACAATAAAGTAGTTTCACGTTCTATCTCTATTTTTTGATTCCTCTTGATGTAGCCCTAGCAGTGACTGGCGAGAAACACTTTCATGGAAAGGGGTTGCCAAGCTTCCTAAAATTACGAATCTCCAGAAATCTCAGCAAATATTTTTTCACCCAAACTGGATGATACTTTCAGGTAATGATCAGTACACTAAGGCGACTTGGTTCCCCAAATTTCGTTCTTCTATGTTGAAGCGTTCGTTTCCAGTAACAGTTTGAATTTTTAGGTTTCACTCTGTTTTCTCCTATATTGATAGATGTATTTGGAACTCTAAATCCAACACGGTTTGTGCTAGGTTCTTGAAGCTTGACACAATAAAGTAGTTTCACGTTCTATGTCTATGTTTTGTTTCCTCTTGATGTAGCCTTAAGCAGTGACTGGCGAGAAACACTTTCATGGAAAAGGGTTGCCAAGCTTCCTAAAATTACGAATCTCTAGAAATCTCAGCAAATATTTTTTCACCCAAACTGGATGATACTTTCAGGTAATGATCAGTACACTAAGGCGACTTGGTTCCCCAAATTTCGTTCTTCTATGTTGAAGCGTTCGTTTGCAGTAACACTTTGAATTTTTAGGTTTCACTCTGTTTTCTCCTATATTGATAGATGTATTTGGAACTCTAAATCCAACACGGTTTGTGCTAGCTTCTTGAAACTTGACACAATAAAGTAGTTTCACGTTCTATCTCTATTTTTTGATTCCTCTTGATGTAGCCCTAGCAGTGACTGGCGAGAAACACTTTCATGGAAAGGGGTTGCCAAGCTTCCTAAAATTACGAATCTCCAGAAATCTCAGCAAATATTTTTTCACCCAAACTGGATGATACTTTCAGGTAATGATCAGTACACTAAGGCGACTTGGTTCCCCAAATTTCGTTCTTCTATGTTGAAGCGTTCGTTTCCAGTAACAGTTTGAATTTTTAGGTTTCACTATGTTTTCTCCTATATTGATAGATGTATTTGGAACTCTAAATCCAACACGGTTTGTGCTAGGTTCTTGAAGCTTGACACAATAAAGTAGTTTCACGTTCTATGTCTATGTTTTGTTTCCTCTTGATGTAGCCTTAAGCAGTGACTGGCGAGAAACACTTTCATGGAAAAGGGTTGCCAAGCTTCCTAAAATTACGAATCTCTAGAAATCTCAGCAAATATTTTTTCACCCAAACTGGATGATACTTTCAGGTAATGATCAGTACACTAAGGCGACTTGGTTCCCCAAATTTCGTTCTTCTATGTTGAAGCGTTCGTTTCCAGTAACAGTTTGAATTTTTAGGTTTCACTCTGTTTTCTCCTATATTGATAGATGTATTTGGAACTCTAAATCCAACAGGGTTTGTGCTAGCTTCTTGAAACTTGACACAATAAAGTAGTTTCAAGTTCAATCTCTACGTTTTGTTTCCTCTTGATGTAGCCCTAAGCAGTGACTGTCGAGAAACACTTTCATGGAAAGGGGTTGCCAAGCTTCCTAAAATTACGAATCTCCAGAAATCTCAGCAAATATTTTTTCACCGAAACTGGATGATACTTTCAGGTAATGATCAGTACACTAAGGCGACTTGGTTCCCCAAATTTCGTTCTTCTATGTTGAAGCGTTCATTTCCAGTAACAGTTTGAATTTTTAGGTTTCACTCTGTTTTCTCCTATATTGATAGATGTTTTTGGAACTCTAAATCCAACACGGTTTGTGCTAGGTTCTTGAAACTTGACACAATAAAGTAGTTTCACGTTCTATCTCTACGTTTTGTTTCCTGTTGATGTAGCCTTAAGCCGTGACTGGCGAGAAACACTTTCATGGAAAGGGGTTGCCAAGTTTCCTAAAATTACGAATCTCCAGAAATCTCAGCAAATATTTTTTTCACCCAAACAGGATGATACTTTCAGGTAATGATCAGTACACTAAGTCGACTTGGTTCCCCAAATTTCGTTCTATATGTTGAACCGTTCGTTTCCAGTAACAGTTTGAATTTTTAGGTTTCACTCTGTTTTCTCCTATATTGATAGATGTATTTGGAACTCTAAATCCAACACGGTTTGTGCTAGGTTCTTGAAACTTGACACAATAAAGTAGTTTCACGTTCTATCTCTATGTTTTGTTTCCTCTTGATGTAGCCTTAAGCAGTGACTGGCGAGAAACACTTTCATGGAAAGGGGTTGCCAAGCTTCCCAAAATTACGAATCTCCAGAAATCTCAGCAAATATTTTTTCACCCAAACTGGATGATACATTCAGGTAATGATCAGTACACTAAGGCGACTTGGTTCCCCAAATTTCGTTTTTCTATGTTGAAGCGTTCGTTTCCAGTAACAGTTTGAATTTTTAGGTTTCACTCTGTTTTCTCCTATATTGATAGATGTATTTGGAACTCTAAATCCAACACAGTTTGTGCTAGCTTCTTGAAACATGACACAATGAAGTAGTTTCACGTTCTATCTCTATGTTTTGTTTCCTCTTGATGTAGCCCTATGCAGTGACTGGCGAGAAACACTTTCATGGAAAGGGGTTGCCAAGCTTCCTAAAATTATGAATCTCCAGAAATCTCAGAAAATATTTTTTCACCCAAACTGGATGATACATTCAGGTAATGATCAGTACACTAAGGCGACTTGGTTCCCCAAATTTCGTTCTTCTATGTTGAAGCGTTTGTTTCCAGTAACACTTTGAATTTTTAGGTTTCACTCTGTTTTCTCCTATATTGATAGATGTATTTGGAAGTCTAAATCCAACACGGTTTGTGCTAGGTTCTTCAAACTTGACACAATAAAGTAGTTTCACGTTCTATCTCTACGTTTTGTTTCCTCTTCATGTAGCCCTAAGCAGTAACTGGCGAGAAACACTTTCATGGAAAGGGGTTGCCAAGCTTCCTAAAATTACGAATCTCGAGAAATCTCAGCAAATATTTTTTCACCCAAACTGGATGATACTTTCAGGTAATGATCAGTACACTAAGGCGACTTGGTTCCCCAAATTTCGTTCTTCTATGTTGAAGCGTTCGTTTGCAGTAACACTTTGAATTTTTAGGTTTCACTCTGTTTTCTCCTATATTGATAGATGTATTTGGAACTCTAAATCCAACACGGTTTGTGCTAGCTTCTTGAAACTTGACACAATAAAGTAGTTTCACGTTCTATCTCTATTTTTTGATTCCTCTTGATGTAGCCCTAGCAGTGACTGGCGAGAAACACTTTCATGGAAAGGGGTTGCCAAGCTTCCTAAAATTACGAATCTCCAGAAATCTCAGCAAATATTTTTTCACCCAAACTGGATGATACTTTCAGGTAATGATCAGTACACTAAGGCGACTTGGTTCCCCAAATTTCGTTCTTCTATGTTGAAGCGTTCGTTTCCAGTAACAGTTTGAATTTTTAGGTTTCACTCTGTTTTCTCCTATATTGATAGATGTATTTGAAACTCTAAATCCAACACGGTTTGTGCTAGGTTCTTGAAGCTTGACACAATAAAGTAGTTTCACGTTCTATGTCTATGTTTTGTTTCCTCTTGATGTAGCCTTAAGCAGTGACTGGCGAGAAACACTTTCATGGAAAAGGGTTGCCAAGCTTCCTAAAATTACGAATCTCTAGAAATCTCAGCAAATATTTTTTCACCCAAACTGGATGATACTTTCAGGTAATGATCAGTACACTAAGGCGACTTGGTTCCCCAAATTTCGTTCTTCTATGTTGAAGCGTTCGTTTGCAGTAACACTTTGAATTTTTAGGTTTCACTCTGTTTTCTCCTATATTGATAGATGTATTTGGAACTCTAAATCCAACACGGTTTGTGCTAGCTTCTTGAAACTTGACACAATAAAGTAGTTTCACGTTCTATCTCTATTTTTTGATTCCTCTTGATGTAGCCCTAGCAGTGACTGGCGAGAAACACTTTCATGGAAAGGGGTTGCCAAGCTTCCTAAAATTACGAATCTCCAGAAATCTCAGCAAATATTTTTTCACCCAAACTGGATGATACTTTCAGGTAATGATCAGTACACTAAGGCGACTTGGTTCCCCAAATTTCGTTCTTCTATGTTGAAGCGTTCGTTTCCAGTAACAGTTTGAATTTTTAGGTTTCACTATGTTTTCTCCTATATTGATAGATGTATTTGGAACTCTAAATCCAACACGGTTTGTGCTAGGTTCTTGAAGCTTGACACAATAAAGTAGTTTCACGTTCTATGTCTATGTTTTGTTTCCTCTTGATGTAGCCTTAAGCAGTGACTGGCGAGAAACACTTTCATGGAAAAGGGTTGCCAAGCTTCCTAAAATTACGAATCTCTAGAAATCTCAGCAAATATTTTTTCACCCAAACTGGATGATACTTTCAGGTAATGATCAGTACACTAAGGCGACTTGGTTCCCCAAATTTCGTTCTTCTATGTTGAAGCGTTCGTTTCCAGTAACAGTTTGAATTTTTAGGTTTCACTCTGTTTTCTCCTATATTGATAGATGTATTTGGAACTCTAAATCCAACAGGGTTTGTGCTAGCTTCTTGAAACTTGACACAATAAAGTAGTTTCAAGTTCTATCTCTACGTTTTGTTTCCTCTTGATGTAGCCCTAAGCAGTGACTGTCGAGAAACACTTTCATGGAAAGGGGTTGCCAAGCTTCCTAAAATTACGAATCTCCAGAAATCTCAGCAAATATTTTTTCACCGAAACTGGATGATACTTTCAGGTAATGATCAGTACACTAAGGCGACTTGGTTCCCCAAATTTCGTTCTTCTATGTTGAAGCGTTCATTTCCAGTAACAGTTTGAATTTTTAGGTTTCACTCTGTTTTCTCCTATATTGATAGATGTTTTTGGAACTCTAAATCCAACACGGTTTGTGCTAGGTTCTTGAAACTTGACACAATAAAGTAGTTTCACGTTCTATCTCTACGTTTTGTTTCCTGTTGATGTAGCCTTAAGCCGTGACTGGCGAGAAACACTTTCATGGAAAGGGGTTGCCAAGTTTCCTAAAATTACGAATCTCCAGAAATCTCAGCAAATATTTTTTTCACCCAAACAGGATGATACTTTCAGGTAATGATCAGTACACTAAGTCGACTTGGTTCCCCAAATTTCGTTCTATATGTTGAACCGTTCGTTTCCAGTAACAGTTTGAATTTTTAGGTTTCACTCTGTTTTCTCCTATATTGATAGATGTATTTGGAACTCTAAATCCAACACGGTTTGTGCTAGGTTCTTGAAACTTGACACAATAAAGTAGTTTCACGTTCTATCTCTATGTTTTGTTTCCTCTTGATGTAGCCTTAAGCAGTGACTGGCGAGAAACACTTTCATGGAAAGGGGTTGCCAAGCTTCCCAAAATTACGAATCTCCAGAAATCTCAGCAAATATTTTTTCACCCAAACTGGATGATACATTCAGGTAATGATCAGTACACTAAGGCGACTTGGTTCCCCAAATTTCGTTTTTCTATGTTGAAGCGTTCGTTTCCAGTAACAGTTTGAATTTTTAGGTTTCACTCTGTTTTCTCCTATATTGATAGATGTATTTGGAACTCTAAATCCAACACAGTTTGTGCTAGCTTCTTGAAACATGACACAATGAAGTAGTTTCACGTTCTATCTCTATGTTTTGTTTCCTCTTGATGTAGCCCTATGCAGTGACTGGCGAGAAACACTTTCATGGAAAGGGGTTGCCAAGCTTCCTAAAATTATGAATCTCCAGAAATCTCAGAAAATATTTTTTCACCCAAACTGGATGATACATTCAGGTAATGATCAGTACACTAAGGCGACTTGGTTCCCCAAATTTCGTTCTTCTATGTTGAAGCGTTCGTTTCCAGTAACACTTTGAATTTTTAGGTTTCACTCTGTTTTCTCCTATATTGATAGATGTATTTGGAACTCTAAATCCAACACGGTTTGTGCTAGGTTCTTGAAACTTGACACAATAAAGTAGTTTCACGTTCTATCTCTACGTTTTGTTTCCTCTTCATGTAGCCCTAAGCAGTAACTGGCGAGAAACACTTTCATGGAAAGGGGTTGCCAAGCTTCCTAAAATTACGAATCTCGAGAAATCTCAGCAAATATTTTTTCACCCAAACTGGATGATACTTTCAGGTAATGATCAGTACACTAAGGCGACTTGGTTCCCCAAATTTCGTTCTTCTATGTTGAAGCGTTCGTTTGCAGTAACACTTTGAATTTTTAGGTTTCACTCTGTTTTCTCCTATATTGATAGATGTATTTGGAACTCTAAATCCAACACGGTTTGTGCTAGCTTCTTGAAACTTGACACAATAAAGTAGTTTCACGTTCTATCTCTATTTTTTGATTCCTCTTGATGTAGCCCTAGCAGTGACTGGCGAGAAACACTTTCATGGAAAGGGGTTGCCAAGCTTCCTAAAATTACGAATCTCCAGAAATCTCAGCAAATATTTTTTCACCCAAACTGGATGATACTTTCAGGTAATGATCAGTACACTAAGGCGACTTGGTTCCCCAAATTTCGTTCTTCTATGTTGAAGCGTTCGTTTCCAGTAACAGTTTGAATTTTTAGGTTTCACTCTGTTTTCTCCTATATTGATAGATGTATTTGGAACTCTAAATCCAACACGGTTTGTGCTAGGTTCTTGAAGCTTGACACAATAAAGTAGTTTCACGTTCTATGTCTATGTTTTGTTTCCTCTTGATGTAGCCTTAAGCAGTGACTGGCGAGAAACACTTTCATGGAAAAGGGTTGCCAAGCTTCCCAAAATTACGAATCTCCAGAAATCTCAGCAAATATTTTTTCACCCAAACTGGATGATACATTCAGGTAATGATCAGTACACTAAGGCGACTTGGTTCCCCAAATTTCGTTTTTCTATGTTGAAGCGTTCGTTTCCAGTAACAGTTTGAATTTTTAGGTTTCACTCTGTTTTCTCCTATATTGATAGATGTATTTGGAACTCTAAATCCAACACAGTTTGTGCTAGCTTCTTGAAACATGACACAATGAAGTAGTTTCACGTTCTATCTCTATGTTTTGTTTCCTCTTGATGTAGCCCTATGCAGTGACTGGCGAGAAACACTTTCATGGAAAGGGGTTGCCAAGCTTCCTAAAATTATGAATCTCCAGAAATCTCAGAAAATATTTTTTCACCCAAACTGGATGATACATTCAGGTAATGATCAGTACACTAAGGCGACTTGGTTCCCCAAATTTCGTTCTTCTATGTTGAAGCGTTCGTTTCCAGTAACACTTTGAATTTTTAGGTTTCACTCTGTTTTCTCCTATATTGATAGATGTATTTGGAACTCTAAATCCAACACGGTTTGTGCTAGGTTCTTGAAACTTGACACAATAAAGTAGTTTCACGTTCTATCTCTACGTTTTGTTTCCTCTTCATGTAGCCCTAAGCAGTAACTGGCGAGAAACACTTTCATGGAAAGGGGTTGCCAAGCTTCCTAAAATTACGAATCTCGAGAAATCTCAGCAAATATTTTTTCACCCAAACTGGATGATACTTTCAGGTAATGATCAGTACACTAAGGCGACTTGGTTCCCCAAATTTCGTTCTTCTATGTTGAAGCGTTCGTTTGCAGTAACACTTTGAATTTTTAGGTTTCACTCTGTTTTCTCCTATATTGATAGATGTATTTGGAACTCTAAATCCAACACGGTTTGTGCTAGCTTCTTGAAACTTGACACAATAAAGTAGTTTCACGTTCTATCTCTATTTTTTGATTCCTCTTGATGTAGCCCTAGCAGTGACTGGCGAGAAACACTTTCATGGAAAGGGGTTGCCAAGCTTCCTAAAATTACGAATCTCCAGAAATCTCAGCAAATATTTTTTCACCCAAACTGGATGATACTTTCAGGTAATGATCAGTACACTAAGGCGACTTGGTTCCCCAAATTTCGTTCTTCTATGTTGAAGCGTTCGTTTCCAGTAACAGTTTGAATTTTTAGGTTTCACTCTGTTTTCTCCTATATTGATAGATGTATTTGGAACTCTAAATCCAACACGGTTTGTGCTAGGTTCTTGAAGCTTGACACAATAAAGTAGTTTCACGTTCTATGTCTATGTTTTGTTTCCTCTTGATGTAGCCTTAAGCAGTGACTGGCGAGAAACACTTTCATGGAAAAGGGTTGCCAAGCTTCCTAAAATTACGAATCTCTAGAAATCTCAGCAAATATTTTTTCACCCAAACTGGATGATACTTTCAGGTAATGATCAGTACACTAAGGCGACTTGGTTCCCCAAATTTCGTTCTTCTATGTTGAAGCGTTCGTTTGCAGTAACACTTTGAATTTTTAGGTTTCACTCTGTTTTCTCCTATATTGATAGATGTATTTGGAACTCTAAATCCAACACGGTTTGTGCTAGCTTCTTGAAACTTGACACAATAAAGTAGTTTCACGTTCTATCTCTATTTTTTGATTCCTCTTGATGTAGCCCTAGCAGTGACTGGCGAGAAACACTTTCATGGAAAGGGGTTGCCAAGCTTCCTAAAATTACGAATCTCCAGAAATCTCAGCAAATATTTTTTCACCGAAACTGGATGATACTTTCAGGTAATGATCAGTACACTAAGGCGACTTGGTTCCCCAAATTTCGTTCTTCTATGTTGAAGCGTTCATTTCCAGTAACAGTTTGAATTTTTAGGTTTCACTCTGTTTTCTCCTATATTGATAGATGTGTTTGGAACTCTAAATCCAACACGGTTTGTGCTAGGTTCTTGAAACTTGACACAATAAAGTAGTTTCACGTTCTATCTCTACGTTTTGTTTCCTGTTGATGTAGCCTTAAGCCGTGACTGGCGAGAAACACTTTCATGGAAAGGGGTTGCCAAGTTTCCTAAAATTACGAATCTCCAGAAATCTCAGCAAATATTTTTTCACCGAAACTGGATGATACTTTCAGGTAATGATCAGTACACTAAGGCGACTTGGTTCCCCAAATTTCGTTCTTCTATGTTGAAGCGTTCGTTTCCAGTAACAGTTTGAATTTTTAGGTTTTACTCTGTTTTCTCCTATATTGATAGATGTATTTGGAACTCTAAATCCAACACAGTTTGTGCTAGCTTCTTGAAACTTGATACAATAAAGTAGTTCCACGTTCTATCTCTATGTTTTGTTTCCTCTTGATGGAGCCCTAAGCAGTGACTGGCGAGAAACACTTTCATGGAAAGGGGTTGCCAAGCTTCCTAAAATTACGAATCTCCAGAAATCTCAGCAAATATTTTTTTCACCCAAACAGGATGATACTTTCAGGTAATGATCAGTACACTAAGTCGACTTGGTTCCCCAAATTTCGTTCTATATGTTGAACCGTTCGTTTCCAGTAACAGTTTGAATTTTTAGGTTTCACTCTGTTTTCTCCTATATTGATAGATGTATTTGGAACTCTAAATCCAACACGGTTTGTGCTAGGTTCTTGAAACTTGACACAATAAAGTAGTTTCACGTTTTATCTCTATGTTTTGTTTCCTCTTGATGTAGCCTTAAGCAGTGACTGGCGAGAAACACTTTCATGGAAAGGGGTTGCCAAGCTTCCCAAAATTACGAATCTCCAGAAATCTCAGCAAATATTTTTTCACCCAAACTGGATGATACATTCAGGTAATGATCAGTACACTAAGGCGACTTGGTTCCCCAAATTTCGTTTTTCTATGTTGAAGCGTTCGTTTCCAGTAACAGTTTGAATTTTTAGGTTTCACTCTGTTTTCTCCTATATTGATAGATGTATTTGGAACTCTAAATCCAACACAGTTTGTGCTAGCTTCTTGAAACATGACACAATGAAGTAGTTTCACGTTCTATCTCTATGTTTTGTTTCCTCTTGATGTAGCCCTATGCAGTGACTGGCGAGAAACACTTTCATGGAAAGGGGTTGCCAAGCTTCCTAAAATTATGAATCTCCAGAAATCTCAGAAAATATTTTTTCACCCAAACTGGATGATACATTCAGGTAATGATCAGTACACTAAGGCGACTTGGTTCCCCAAATTTCGTTCTTCTATGTTGAAGCGTTCGTTTCCAGTAACACTTTGAATTTTTAGGTTTCACTCTGTTTTCTCCTATATTGATAGATGTATTTGGAACTCTAAATCCAACACGGTTTGTGCTAGGTTCTTGAAACTTGACACAATAAAGTAGTTTCACGTTCTATCTCTACGTTTTGTTTCCTCTTCATGTAGCCCTAAGCAGTAACTGGCGAGAAACACTTTCATGGAAAGGGGTTGCCAAGCTTCCTAAAATTACGAATCTCGAGAAATCTCAGCAAATATTTTTTCACCCAAACTGGATGATACTTTCAGGTAATGATCAGTACACTAAGGCGACTTGGTTCCCCAAATTTCGTTCTTCTATGTTGAAGCGTTCGTTTGCAGTAACACTTTGAATTTTTAGGTTTCACTCTGTTTTCTCCTATATTGATAGATGTATTTGGAACTCTAAATCCAACACGGTTTGTGCTAGCTTCTTTAAACTTGACACAATAAAGTAGTTTCACGTTCTATCTCTATTTTTTGATTCCTCTTGATGTAGCCCTAGCAGTGACTGGCGAGAAACACTTTCATGGAAAGGGGTTGCCAAGCTTCCTAAAATTACGAATCTCCAGAAATCTCAGCAAATATTTTTTCACCCAAACTGGATGATACTTTCAGGTAATGATCAGTACACTAAGGTGACTTGGTTCCCCAAATTTCGTTCTTCTATGTTGAAGCATTCGTTTCCAGTAACAGTTTGAATTTTTAGGTTTCACTCTGTTTTCTCCTATATTGATAGATGTATTTGGAACTCTAAATCCAACACGGTTTGTGCTAGGTTCTTGAAACTTGACACAATAAAGTAGTTTCACGTTCTATCTCTATTTTTTGATTCCTCTTGATGTAGCCCTAGCAGTGACTGGCGAGAAACACTTTCATGGAAAGGGGTTGACAGGCTTCCCAAAATTACGAATCTCCAGAAATCTCAGCAAATATTTTTTCACCCAAACTGGATGATACTTTCAGGTAATGATCAGTACACTAAGGCGACTTGGTTCCCTAAATTTCGTTCTTCTATGTTGAAGCGTTCGTTTCCAGTAACAGTTTGAATTTTTAGGTTTCACTCTGTTTTCTCCTATATTGATAGATGTATTTGGAACTCTAAATCCAACACGGTTTGTGCTAGGTTCTTGAAGCTTGACACAATAAAGTAGTTTCACGTTCTATGTCTATGTTTTGTTTCCTCTTGATGTAGCCTTAAGCAGTGACTGGCGAGAAACACTTTCATGGAAAAGGGTTGCCAAGCTTCCTAAAATTACGAATCTCTAGAAATCTCAGCAAATATTTTTTCACCCAAACTGGATGATACTTTCAGGTAATGATCAGTACACTAAGGCGACTTGGTTCCCCAAATTTCGTTCTTCTATGTTGAAGCGTTCGTTTCCAGTAACAGTTTGAATTTTTAGGTTTCACTCTGTTTTCTCCTATATTGATAGATGTATTTGGAACTCTAAATCCAACAGGGTTTGTGCTAGCTTCTTGAAACTTGACACAATAAAGTAGTTTCAAGTTCTATCTCTACGTTTTGTTTCCTCTTGATGTAGCCCTAAGCAGTGACTGTCGAGAAACACTTTCATGGAAAGGGGTTGCCAAGCTTCCTAAAATTACGAATCTCCAGAAATCTCAGCAAATATTTTTTCACCGAAACTGGATGATACTTTCAGGTAATGATCAGTACACTAAGGCGACTTGGTTCCCCAAATTTCGTTCTTCTATGTTGAAGCGTTCGTTTCCAGTAACAGTTTGAATTTTTAGGTTTTACTCTGTTTTCTCCTATATTGATAGATGTATTTGGAACTCTAAATCCAACACAGTTTGTGCTAGCTTCTTGAAACTTGATACAATAAAGTAGTTCCACGTTCTATCTCTATGTTTTGTTTCCTCTTGATGGAGCCCTAAGCAGTGACTGGCGAGAAACACTTTCATGGAAAGGGGTTGCCAAGCTTCCTAAAATTACGAATCTCCAGAAATCTCAGCAAATATTTTTTTCACCCAAACAGGATGATACTTTCAGGTAATGATCAGTACACTAAGACGACTTGGTTCCCCAAATTTCGTTCTATATGTTGAACCGTTCGTTTCCAGTAACAGTTTGAATTTTTAGGTTTCACTCTGTTTTCTCCTATATTGATAGATGTATTTGGAACTCTAAATCCAACACGGTTTGTGCTAGGTTCTTGAAACTTGACACAATAAAGTAGTTTCACGTTCTATCTCTATGTTTTGTTTCCTCTTGATGTAGCCTTAAGCAGTGACTGGCGAGAAACACTTTCATGGAAAGGGGTTGCCAAGCTTCCCAAAATTACGAATCTCCAGAAATCTCAGTAAATATTTTTTCACCCAAACTGGATGATACATTCAGGTAATGATCAGTACACTAAGGCGACTTGGTTCCCCAAATTTCGTTCTTCTATGTTGAAGCGTTCGTTTCCAGTAACAGTTTGAATTTTTAGGTTTCACTCTGTTTTCTCCTATATTGATAGATGTATTTGGAACTCTAAATCCAACACAGTTTGTGCTAGCTTCTTGAAACATGACACAATGAAGTAGTTTCACGTTCTATCTCTATGTATTGTTTCCTCTTGATGTAGCCCTATGCAGTGACTGGCGAGAAACACTTTCATGGAAAGGGGTTGCCAAGCTTCCTAAAATTATGAATCTCCAGTAATCTCAGAAAATATTTTTTCACCCAAACTGGATGATACATTCAGGTAATGATCAGTACACTAAGGCAACTTGGTTCCCCAAATTTCGTTCTTCTATGTTGAAGCGTTCGTTTCCAGTAACACTTTGAATTTTTAGGTTTCACTCTGTTTTCTCCTATATTGATAGATGTATTTGGAACTCTAAATCCAACACGGTTTGTGCTAGGTTCTTGAAACTAGACACAATAAAGTAGTTTCACGTTCTATCTCTACGTTTTGTTTCCTCTTCATGTAGCCCTAAGCAGTAACTGGCGAGAAACACTTTCATGGAAAGGGGTTGCCAAGCTTCCTAAAATTACGAATCTCGAGAAATCTCAGCAAATATTTTTTCACCCAAACTGGATGATACTTTCAGGTAATGATCAGTACACTAAGGCGACTTGGTTCCCCAAATTTCGTTCTTCTATGTTGAAGCGTTCGTTTGCAGTAACACTTTGAATTTTTAGGTTTCACTCTGTTTTCTCCTATATTGATAGATATATTTGGAACTCTAAATCCAACACGGTTTGTGCTAGCTTCTTTAAACTTGACACAATAAAGTAGTTTCACGTTCTATCTCTATTTTTTGATTCCTCTTGATGTAGACCTAGCAGTGACTGGCGAGAAACACTTTCATGGAAAGGGGTTGCCAAGCTTCCTAAAATTACGAATCTCCAGAAATCTCAGCAAATATTTTTTCACCCAAACTGGATGATACTTTCAGGTAATGATCAGTACACTAAGGTGACTTGGTTCCCCAAATTTCGTTCTTCTATGTTGAAGCATTCGTTTCCAGTAACAGTTTGAATTTTTAGGTTTCACTCTGTTTTCTCCTATATTGATAGATGTATTTGGAACTCTAAATCCAACACGGTTTGTGCTAGCTTCTTGAAACTTGACACAATAAAGTAGTTCCACGTTCTATCTCTATGTTTTGTTTCCTCTTGATGGAGGCCTAAGCAGTGACTGGCGAGAAACACTTTCATGGAAAGGGGTTGCCAAGCTTCCTAAAATTACGAATCTCCAGAAATCTCAGCAAATATTTTTTCAACCAAACAGGATGATACTTTCAGGTAATTATCAGTACACTAAGACGACTTGGTTCCCCAAATTTCGTTCTATATGTTGAACCGTTCTTTTCAAGTAACAGTTTGAATTTTTAGGTTTCACTCTGTTTTCTCCTATATTGATAGATGTATTTGGAACTCTAAATCCAACAGGGTTTGTGCTAGCTTCTTGAAACTTGACACAATAAAGTAGTTCCACGTTCTATCTCTATGTTTTGTTTCCTCTTGATGTAGCCTTAAGCAGTGACTGGCGAGAAACACTTTCATGGAAAGGGGTTGCCAAGCTTCCTAAAATTACGAATCTCCAGAAATCTCAGCAAATATTTTTTCACCGAAACTGGATGATACTTTCAGGTAATGATCAGTACACTAAGGCGACTTGGTTCCCCAAATTTCGTTCTTCTATGTTGAAGCGTTCGTTTCCAGTAACAGTTTGAATTTTTAGGTTTCACTCTGTTTTCTCCTATATTGATAGATGTATTTGGAACTCTAAATCCAACACGGTTTGTGCTAGCTTCTTGAAACTTGACACAATAAAGTAGTTTCAAGTTCTGTCTCTACGTTTTGTTTCCTCTTGATGTAGCCCTAAGCAGTTACTGGCGAGAAACACTTTCATGGAAAGGTGTTGCCAAGCTTCCTATAATTACGAATCTCCAGAAATCTCAGCAAATATTTTTTCACCCAAACTGGATGATACTTTCAGGTAATGATCAGTACACTAAGGCGACTTGGTTCCCCAAATTTCGTTCTTCTATGTTGAAGCGTTCGTTTGCAGTAACACTTTGAATTTTTAGGTTTCACTCTGTTTTCTCCTATATTGATAGATGTATTTGGAACTCTAAATCCAACACGGTTTGTGCTAGCTTCTTGAAACTTGACACAATAAAGTAGTTTCACGTTCTATCTCTATTTTTTGATTCCTCTTGATGTAGCCCTAGCAGTGACTGGCGAGAAACACTTTCATGGAAAGGGGTTGCCAGGCTTCCCAAAATTACGAATCTCCAGAAAATTCAGCAAATATTTTTTCACCCAAACTGGATGATACTTTCAGGTAATGATCAGTACAATAAGGCGACTTGGTTCCCCAAATTTCGTTCTTCTATGTTGAAGCGTTCGTTTCCAGTAACAATTTGAATTTTTAGGTTTCACTCTGTTTTCTCCTATATTGAGAGATGTATTTGGAACCCTAAATCCAACACGGTTTGTGCTAGCTTCTTGAAACTTGACACAATAAAGTACTTTCACGTTCTCTCTCTATGTTTTGATTCCTCTTGATGTAGCCCTAAGCAGTGACTGGCGAGAAACACTTTCATGGAAAGGGGTTGCCAGGCTTCCCAAAATTACGAATCTCCAGAAATCTCAACAAATATTTTTTCACCCAAACTGGATGATACTTTCAGGTAATGATCAGTACACTAAGGCGACTTGGTTCCCCAAATTTCATTCTTCTATGTTGAAGCGTTCGTTTCCAGTAACAGTTTGAATTTTTAGGTTTCACTCTGTTTTCTCCTATATTGATAGATGTATTTGGAACTCTAAATCCAACACGGTTTGTGCTAGCTTCTTGAAACTTGACACAATAAAGTAGTTTCACGTTCTATCTCTATGTTTTGTTTCCTCTTGATGTAGCCTTAAGCAGTAACTGGCGAGAAACACTTTCATGGAAAGGGGTTGCCAAGCTTCCTAAAATTACGAATCTCCAGAAATCTCAGCAAATATTTTTTCACCCAAACTGGATGATACTTTCAGGTAATGATCAGTACACTAAGGCGACTTGGTTCCCCAAATTTCGTTCTTCTATGTTGAAGCGTTCGTTTCCAGTAACAGTTTGAATTTTTAGGTTTCACTCTGTTTTCTCCTCTATTGATAGATGTATTTGGAACTCTAAATCCAACAGGGTTTGTGCTAGCTTCTTGAAACTTGACACAATAAAGTAGTTTCAAGCTCTATCTCTACGTTTAGTTTCCTCTTGATGTAGCCCTAAGCAGTTATGGGCGAGAAACACTTTCATGGAAAGGGGTTGCCAAGCTTCCTAAAATTACGAATCTCCAGAAATCTCAGCAAATATTTTTTCACCCAAACAGGTTGATACTTTCAGGTAATTATCAGTACACTAAGACGACTTGGTTCCCCAAATTTTGTTCTATATATTGAACCGTTCGTTTCCAGTAACAGTTTGAATTTTTAGGTTTCACTCTGTTTTCTCCTATATTGATAGATGTATTTGGAACTCTAAATCCAACACGGTTTGTGCTAGGTTCTTGAAACTTGACACAATAAAGTAGTTTCACGTTCTATCTCTATGTTTTGTTTCCTCTTGATGTAGCCTTAAGCAGTAACTGGCGAGAAACACTTTCATGGAAAGGGGTTGCCAAGCTTCCCAAAATTACGAATCTCCAGAAATCTCAGCAAATATTTTTTCACCCAAACTGGATGATACATTCCGGTAATGATCAGTACACTAAGGCGACTTGGTTCCCCAAATTTCGTTCTTCTATGTTGAAGCGTTCGTTTCCAGTAACAGTTTGAATTTTTAGGTTTCACTCTGTTTTCTCCTATATTGATAGATGTATTTGGAACTCTAAATCCAACAAGGTTTGTGCTAGCTTCTTGAAACATGACACAATGAAGTAGTTTCACGTTCTATCTCTATGTTTTGTTTCCTCTTGATGTAGCCCTATGCAGTGACTGGCGAGAAACACTTTCAGGGAAAGGGGTTGCCAAGCTTCTTAAAATTACGAATCTCCAGAAATCTCAGCAAATATTTTTTCACCCAAACTGGATGATACATTCAGGTAATGATCAGTACACTAAGGCGACTTGGTTCCCCAAATTTCGTTCTTCTATGTTGAAACGTTCGTTTCCAGTAACAGTTTGAATTTTTAGGTTTCACTCTGTTTTCTCCTATATTGATAGATGTATTTGGAACTCTAAATCCAACACGGTTTGTGCTAGGTTCTTGAAACTTGACACAATAAAGTAGTTTCACGTTCTATCTCTATGTTTTGTTTCCTCTTGATGTAGCCCTAAGCAGTAACTGGCGAGAAACACTTTCATGGAAAGGGGTTGCCAAGCTTCCTAAAATTACGAATCTCGAGAAATCTCAGCAAATATTTTTTCACCCAAACTGGATGATACTTTCAGGTAATGATCAGTACACTAAGGCGACTTGGTTCCCCAAATTTCGTTCTTCTATGTTGAAGCGTTCGTTTGCAGTAACACTTTGAATTTTTAGGTTTCACTCTGTTTTCTCCTATATTGATAGATGTATTTGGAACTCTAAATCCAACAGGGTTTGTGCTAGCTTCTTGAAACTTGACACAATAAAGTAGTTTCACATTCTATCTCTATTTTTTGATTCCTCTTGATGTAGCCCAAGCAGTGACTGGCGAGAAACACTTTCATGGAAAGGGGTTGCCAGGCTTCCCAAAATTACGAATCTCCAGAAATCTCAACAAATATTTTTTCACCCAAACTGGATGATACTTTCAGGTAATGATCAGTACACTAAGGCGACTTGGTTCCCCAAATTTCGTTCTTCTATGTTGAAGCGTTCGTTTCCAGTAACAGTTTGAATTTTTATGTTTCACTCTGTTTTCTCCTATATTGATACATGTATTTGGAACTCTAAATCCAACACGGTATGTGCTAGCTTCTTGAAACTTGACACAATAAAGTACTTTCATGTTCTATCTCTATGTTTTGATTTCTCTTGATGTAGCCCTAAGCAGTGACTGGCGAGAAACACTTTCATGGAAAGGGGTTGCCAGGCTTCCCAAAATTACGAATCTCCAGAAATCTCAACAAATATTTTTTCACCCAAACTGGATGATACTTTCAGGTAATGATCAGTACACTAAGGCGACTTGGTTCCCCAAATTTCGTTCTTCTATGTTGAAGCGTTCGTTTCCAGTAACAGTTTGAATTTTTAGGTTTCACTCTGTTTTCTCCTATATTGATAGATGCATTTGGAACTCTAAATCCAACACGGTTTGTGCTAGATTCTTGAAACTTGACACAATAAAGTAGTTCCACGTTCTATCTCTATTTTTTGTTTCCTCTTGATGGAGCCCTAAGCAGTGACTGGCGAGAAACACTTTCATGGAAAGGGGTTGCCAAGCTTCCTAAAATTACGAATCTCCAGAAATCTCAGCAAATATTTTTTCACCCAAACAGGATGATACTTTCAGGTAATGATCAGTACACTAAGACGACTTGGTTCCCCAAATTTCGTTCTTCTATGTTGAAGCGTTCGTTTCCAGTAAAGTTTGAATTTTTAGGTTTCACTCTGTTTTCTCCTATATTGATAGATGTATTTGGAACTCTAAATCCAACACGGTTTGTGCTAGGTTCTTGAAACCTGACACAATAAAGTAGTTTCACGTTCTATCTCTACGTTTTGTTTCCTCTTGATGTAGCCCTAAGCAGTAACTGGCGAGAAACACTTTCATGGAAAGGGGTTGCCAAGCTTCCTACAATTACGAATCTCGAGAAATCTCAGCAAATATTTTTTCACCCAAACTGGATGATACATTCAGGTAATGATCAGTACACTAAGGCGACTTGGTTCCCCAAATTTCGTTCTTCTGTGTTGAAGTGTTCGTTTGCAGTAACACTTTGAATTTTTAGGTTTCACTCTGTTTTCTCCTATATTGATAGATGTATTTGGAACTCTAAATCCAAAACGGTTTGTGCTAGCTTCTTGAAACTTGACACAATAAAGTAGTTTCACGTTCTATCTCTATTTTTTGATTCCACTTGATGTAGCCCTAGCAGTGACTGGCGAGAAACATTTTCATGTAAAGGGGTTGCCAGGCTTCCCAAAATTACGAATCTCTAGAAATCTCAGCAAATATTTTTTCACCCAAACTGGATGATACTTACAGGTAATGATCAGTACACTAAGGCGACTTGGTTCCCCAAATTTCGTTCTTCTATGTTGAAGCGTTCGTTTCCAGTAACAGTTTGAATTTTTAGGTTTCACTCTGTTTTCTCCTATATTGATAGATGTATTTGGAACTCTAAATCCAACACGGTTTGTGCTAGCTTCTTGAAACTTGACACAATAAAGTAGTTTCACGTTCTATCTCTATTTTTCGATTCCTCTTGATGTAGCCCTAGCAGTGACTGGCGAGAAACATTTTCATGGAAAGGGGTTGCCAGGCTTCCCAAAATTACGAATCTCTAGAAATCTCAGCAAATATTTTTTCACCCAAACTGGATGATACTTTCAGGTAATGATCAGTACACTAAGGCGACTTGGTTCCCCAAATTTCGTTCTTCTATGTTGAAGCGTTCGTTTCCAGTAACTGTTTGAATTTTTAGTTTTCACTCTGTTTTCTCCTATATTGATAGATGTATTTGGAACTCTAAATCCAACACGGTTTGTGCTAGCTTCTTGAAACTTGACACAATAAAGTAGTTTCACGTTCTATCTCTATGTTTTGTTTCCTCTTGATGTAGCCTTAAGCAGTGACTGGCGAGAAACACTTTCATGGAAAGGGGTTGCCAAGCTTCCTAAAATTACGAATCTCCAGAAATCTCAGCAAATATTTTTTCACCCAAACTGGATGATACTTTCAGGTAATGATCAGTACACTAAGGCGACTTGGTTCCCCAAATTTCGTTCTTCTATGTTGAAGCGTTCGTTTCCAGTAACAGTTTGAATTTTTAGGTTTCACTCTGTTTTCTCCTATATTGATAGACGTATTTGGAACTCTAAATCCAACAGGGTTTGTGCTAGCTTCTTGAAACTTGACACAATAAAGTAGTTTCAAGCTCTATCTCTACGTTTTGTTTCCTCTTGATGTAGCCCTAAGCAGTTATGGGCGAGAAACACTTTCATGGAAAGGGGTTGCCAAGCTTCCTAAAATTACGAATCTCCAGAAATCTCAGCAAATATTTTTTCACCCAAACAGGTTGATACTTTCAGGTAATTATCAGTACACTAAGACGACTTGGTTCCCCAAATTTCGTTCTATATATTGAACCGTTCGTTTCCAGTAACAGTTTGAATTTTTAGGTTTCACTCTGTTTTCTCCTATATTGATAGATGTATTTGGAACTCTAAATCCAACAAGGTTTGTGCTAGCTTCTTGAAACATGACACAATGAAGTAGTTTCACGTTCTATCTCTATGTTTTGTTTCCTCTTGATGTAGCCCTATGCAGTGACTGGCGAGAAACACTTTCAGGGAAAGGGGTTGCCAAGCTTCTTAAAATTACGAATCTCCAGAAATCTCAGCAAATATTTTTTCACCCAAACTGGATGATACATTCAGGTAATGATCAGTACACTAAGGCGACTTGGTTCCCCAAATTTCGTTCTTCTATGTTGAAGCGTTCGTTTCCAGTAACAGTTTGAATTTTTAGGTTTCACTCTGTTTTCTCCTATATTGATAGATGTATTTGGAACTCTAAATCCAACACGGTTTGTGCTAGGTTCTTGAAACTTGACACAATAAAGTAGTTTCACGTTCTATCTCTATGTTTTGTTTCCTCTTGATGTAGCCCTAAGCAGTAACTGGCGAGAAACACTTTCATGGAAAGGGGTTGCCAAGCTTCCTAAAATTACGAATCTCGAGAAATCTCAGCCAATATTTTTTCACCCAAACTGGATGATACTTTCAGGTAATGATCAGTACACTATGGCGACTTGGTTCCCCAAATTTCGTTCTTCTATGTTGAAGCGTTCGTTTGCAGTAACACTTTGAATTTTTAGGTTTCACTCTGTTTTCTCCTATATTGATAGATGTATTTGGAACTCTAAATCCAACAGGGTTTGTGCTAGCTTCTTGAAACTTGACACAATAAAGTAGTTTCACATTCTATCTCTATTTTTTGATTCCTCTTGATGTATCCCAAGCAGTGACTGGCGAGAAACACTTTCATGGAAAGGGGTTGCCAGGCTTCCCAAAATTACGAATCTCCAGAAATCTCAGCAAATATTTTTTCACCCAAACTGGATGATACTTTCAGGTAATGATCAGTACACTAAGGCGACTTGGTTCCCCAAATTTCGTTCTTCTATGTTGAAGCGTTCGTTTCCAGTAACAGTTTGAATTTTTAGGTTTCACTCTGTTTTCTCCTATATTGATAGATGTATTTGGAACTCTAAATCCAACAGGGTTTGTGCTAGCTTCTTGAAACTTGACACAATAAAGTAGTTCCACGTTCTATCTCTATGTTTTGTTTCCTCTTGATGTAGCCTTAAGCAGTGACTGGCGAGAAACACTTTCATGGAAAGGGGTTGCCAAGCTTCCTAAAATTACGAATCTCCAGAAATCTCAGCAAATATTTTTTCACCGAAACTGGATGATACTTTCAGGTAATGATCAGTACACTAAGGCGACTTGGTTCCCCAAATTTCGTTCTTCTATGTTGAAGCGTTCGTTTCCAGTAACAGTTTGAATTTTTAGGTTTCACTCTGTTTTCTCCTATATTGATACATGTATTTGGAACTCTAAATCCAACACGGTTTGTGCTAGCTTCTTGAAACTTGACACAATAAAGTAGTTTCAAGTTCTATCTCTACGTTTTGTTTCCTCTTGATGTAGCCCTAAGCAGTTACTGGCGAGAAACACTTTCATGGAAAGGGGTTGCCAAGCTTCCCAAAATTACGAATCTCCAGAAATCTCAGCAAATATTTTTTCACCCAAACTGGATGATACTTTCAGGTAATGATCAGTACACTAAGGCGACTTAGTTCCCCAAATTTCGTTCTTCTATGTTGAAGCGTTCGCTTCCAGTAACAGTTTGAATTTTTAGGTTTCACTCTGTTTTCTCCTATATTGATAGATGTGTTTGGAACTCTAAATCCAACACGGTTTGTGCTAGGTTCTTGAAACTTGACACAATAAAGTAGTTTCATGTTCTATCTCCACGTTTTGTTTCCTCTTGATGTAGCCTTAAGCAGTGACTGGCGAGAAACACTTTCATGGAAAGGGGTTGCCAAGTTTCCTAAAATTACGAATCTCCAGAAATCTCAGCAAATATTTTTTCACCCAAACTGGATGATACTTTCAGGTAATGATCAGTACACTAAGGCGACTTGGTTCCCCAAATTTCGTTCTTCTATGTTGAAGCGTTCGTTTGCAGTAACACTTTGAATTTTTAGGTTTCACTCTGTTTTCTCCTATATTGATAGATGTATTTGGAACTCTAAATCCAACAGGGTTTGTGCTAGCTTCTTGAAACTTGACACAATAAAGTAGTTTCAAGCTCTATCTCTACGTTTTGTTTCCTCTTGATGTAGCCCTAAGCAGTTATGGGCGAGAAACACTTTCATGGAAAGGGGTTGCCAAGCTTCCTAAAATTACGAATCTCCAGAAATCTCAGCAAATATTTTTTCACCCAAACAGGTTGATACTTCCAGGTAATTATCAGTACACTAAGACGACTTGGTTCCCCAAATTTCGTTCTATATATTGAACCGTTCGTTTCCAGTAACAGTTTGAATTTTTAGGTTTCACTCTGTTTTCTCCTATATTGATAGATGTATTTGGAACTCTAAATCCAACACGGTTTGTGCTAGGTTCTTGAAACTTGACACAATAAAGTAGTTTCACGTTCTATCTCTATGTTTTGTTTCCTCTTGATGTAGCCTTAAGCAGTAACTGGCGAGAAACACTTTCATGGAAAGGGGTTGCCAAGCTTCCCAAAATTACGAATCTTCAGAAATCTCAGCAAATATTTTTTCACCCAAACTGGATGATACATTCCGGTAATGATCAGTACACTAAGGCGACTTGGTTCCCCAAATTTCGTTCTTCTATGTTGAAGCGTTCGTTTCCAGTAACAGTTTGAATTTTTAGGTTTCACTCTGTTTTCTCCTATATTGATAGATGTATTTGGAACTCTAAATCCAACAAGGTTTGTGCTAGCTTCTTGAAACATGACACAATGAAGTAGTTTCACGTTCTATCTCTATGTTTTGTTTCCTCTTGATGTAGCCCTATGCAGTGACTGGCGAGAAACGCTTTCAGGGAAAGGGGTTGCCAAGCTTCTTAAAATTACGAATCTCCAGAAATCTCAGCAAATATTTTTTCACCCAAACTGGATGATACATTCAGGTAATGATCAGTACACTAAGGCGACTTGGTTCCCCAAATTTCGTTCTTCTATGTTGAAACGTTCGTTTCCAGTAACAGTTTGAATTTTTAGGTTTCACTCTGTTTTCTCCTATATTGATAGATGTATTTGGAACTCTAAATCCAACACGGTTTGTGCTAGGTTCTTGAAACTTGACACAATAAAGTAGTTTCACGTTCTATCTCTATGTTTTGTTTCCTCTTGATGTAGCCCTAAGCAGTAACTGGCGAGAAACACTTTCATGGAAAGGGGTTGCCAAGCTTCCTAAAATTACGAATCTCGAGAAATCTCAGCCAATATTTTTTCACCCAAACTGGATGATACTTTCAGGTAATGATCAGTACACTAAGGCGACTTGGTTCCCCAAATTTCGTTCTTCTATGTTGAAGCGTTCGTTTGCAGTAACACTTTGAATTTTTAGGTTTCAGTCTGTTTTCTCCTATATTGATAGATGTATTTGGAACTCTAAATCCAACAGGGTTTGTGCTAGCTTCTTGAAACTTGACACAATAAAGTAGTTTCACATTCTATCTCTATTTTTTGATTCCTCTTGATGTAGCCCAAGCAGTGACTGGCGAGAAACACTTTCATGGAAAGGGGTTGCCAGGCTTCCCAAAATTACGAATCTCCAGAAATCTCAGCAAATATTTTTTCACCCAAACTGGATGATACTTTCAGGTAATGATCAGTACACTAAGGCGACTTGGTTCCCCAAATTTCGTTCTTCTATTTTGAAGCGTTCGTTTCCAGTAACAGTTTGAATTTTTAGGTTTCACTCTGTTTTCTCCTATATTGATAGATGCATTTGGAACTCTAAATCCAACAGGGTTTGTGCTAGCTTCTTGAAACTTGACACAATAAAGTAGTTCCACGTTCTATCTCTATTTTTTGTTTCCTCTTGATGGAGCCCTAAGCAGTGACTGGCGAGAAACACTTTCATGGAAAGGGGTTGACAGGCTTCCTAAAATTACGAATCTCCAGAAATCTCAGCAAATATTTTTTCACCCAAACTGGATGATACTTTCAGGTAATGATCAGTACACTAAGGTGACTTGGTTCCCCAAATTTCGTTCTTCTATGTTGAAGCGTTCGTTTCCAGTAACAGTTTGAATTTTTAGGTTTCACTCTGTTTTCTCCTATATTGATAGATGTATTTGGAACTATAAATCCAACACGGTTTGTGCTAGGTTCTTGAAACTTGACATAATAATCTAGTTTCACATTCTATCTCTATGTTTTGTTTCCTCTTGATGTAGCCTTAAGCAGTGACTGGCGAGAAAAGTTTCATGGAAAGGGGTTGCCAGGCTTCCCAAAATTACGAATCTCCAGAAATCTCAGCAAATATTTTTTCACCCAAACTGGATGATACATTCAGGTAATGATCAGTACACTAAGACGACTTGGTTCCCCAAATTTCGTTCTTCTATGTTGAAGCGTTCGTTTCCAGTAACAGTTTGAATTTTTAGGTTTCACTCTGTTTTCTCCTATATTGATACATGTATTTGGAACTCTAAATCCAACACGGTATGTGCTAGCTTCTTGAAACTTGACACAATAAAGTACTTTCATGTTCTATCTCTATGTTTTGATTTCTCTTGATGTAGCCCTAAGCAGTGACTGGCGAGAAACACTTTCATGGAAAGGGGTTGCCAGGCTTCCCAAAATTACGAATCTCCAGAAATCTCAACAAATATTTTTTCACCCAAACTGGATGATACTTTCAGGTAATGATCAGTACACTAAGGCGACTTGGTTCCCCAAATTTCGTTCTTCTATGTTGAAGCGTTCGTTTCCAGTAACAGTTTGAATTTTTAGGTTTCACTCTGTTTTCTCCTATATTGATAGATGCATTTGGAACTCTAAATCCAACACGGTTTGTGCTAGATTCTTGAAACTTGACACAATAAAGTAGTTCCACGTTCTATCTCTATTTTTTGTTTCCTCTTGATGGAGCCCTAAGCAGAGACCTGCGAGAAACACTTTCATGGAAAGGGGTTGCCAAGCTTCCTAAAATTACGAATCTCCAGAAATCTCAGCAAATATTTTTTCACCCAAACAGGATGATACTTTCAGGTAATGATCAGTACACTAAGACGACTTGGTTCCCCAAATTTCGTTCTTCTATGTTGAAGCGTTCGTTTCCAGTAAAGTTTGAATTTTTAGGTTTCACTCTGTTTTCTCCTATATTGATAGATGTATTTGGAACTCTAAATCCAACACGGTTTGTGCTAGGTTCTTGAAACCTGACACAATAAAGTAGTTTCACGTTCTATCTCTACGTTTTGTTTCCTCTTGATGTAGCCCTAAGCAGTAACTGGCGAGAAACACTTTCATGTAAAGGGGTTGCCAAGCTTCCTACAATTACGAATCTCGAGAAATCTCAGCAAATATTTTTTCACCCAAACTGGATGATACATTCAGGTAATGATCAGTACACTAAGGCGACTTGGTTCCCCAAATTTCGTTCTTCTGTGTTGAAGTGTTCGTTTGCAGTAACACTTTGAATTTTTAGGTTTCACTCTGTTTTCTCCTATATTGATAGATGTATTTGGAACTCTAAATCCAAAACGGTTTGTGCTAGCTTCTTGAAACTTGACACAATAAAGTAGTTTCACGTTCTATCTCTATTTTTTGATTCCACTTGATGTAGCCCTAGCAGTGACTGGCGAGAAACATTTTCATGGAAAGGGGTTGCCAGGCTTCCCAAAATTACGAATCTCTAGAAATCTCAGCAAATATTTTTTCACCCAAACTGGATGATACTTACAGGTAATGATCAGTACACTAAGGCGACTTGGTTCCCCAAATTTCGTTCTTCTATGTTGAAGCGTTCGTTTCCAGTAACAGTTTGAATTTTTAGGTTTCACTCTGTTTTCTCCTATATTGATAGATGTATTTGGAACTCTAAATCCAACACGGTTTGTGCTAGCTTCTTGAAACTTGACACAATAAAGTAGTTTCACGTTCTATCTCTATTTTTCGATTCCTCTTGATGTAGCCCTAGCAGTGACTGGCGAGAAACATTTTCATGGAAAGGGGTTGCCAGGCTTCCCAAAATTACGAATCTCTAGAAATCTCAGCAAATATTTTTTCACCCAAACTGGATGATACTTTCAGGTAATGATCAGTACACTAAGGCGACTTGGTTCCCCAAATTTCGTTCTTCTATGTTGAAGCGTTCGTTTCCAGTAACAGTTTGAATTTTTAGTTTTCACTCTGTTTTCTCCTATATTGATAGATGTATTTGGAACTCTAAATCCAACACGGTTTGTGCTAGCTTCTTGAAACTTGACACAATAAAGTAGTTTCACGTTCTATCTCTATGTTTTGTTTCCTCTTGATGTAGCCTTAAGCAGTGACTGGCGACAAACACTTTCATGGAAAGGGGTTGCCAAGCTTCCTAAAATTACGAATCTCCAGAAATCTCAGCAAATATTTTTTCACCCAAACTGGATGATACTTTCAGGTAATGATCAGTACACTAAGGTGACTTGGTTCCCCAAATTTCGTTCTTCTATGTTGAAGCGTTCGTTTCCAGTAACAGTTTGAATTTTTAGGTTTCACTCTGTTTTCTCCTATATTGATAGATGTATTTGGAACTCTAAATCCAACACGGTTTGTGCTAGGTTCTTGAAACTTGACACAATAAAGTAGTTTCACATTCTATCTCTACGTTTTGTTTCCTCTTGATTTAGCCCTAAGCAGTAACTGGCGAGAAACACTTTCATGGAAAGGGGTTGCCAATCTTCCTAAAATTACGAATCTCGAGAAAACTCAGCAAATATTTTTTCACCCAAACTGGATGATACTTTCAGGTAATGATCAGTACACTAAGGCGACTTGGTTCCCCAAATTTCGTTCTTCTATGTTGAAGCGTTCGTTTGCAGTAACACTTTGAATTTTTAGGTTTCACTCTGTTTTCTCCTATATTGATAGATGTATTTGGAACTCTAAATCCAACACGGTTTGGCTAGCTTCTTGAAACTTGACACAATAAAGTAGTTTCACGTTCTATCTCTATTTTTTGATTCCTCTTGATGTAGCCCAATGCAGTGACTGGCGAGAAACACTTTCATGGAAAGGGGTTGCCAGGCTTCCAAAAATTACGAATCTCCAGAAATCTCAGCAAATATTTTTTCACCCAAACTGGATGATACATTCAGGTAATGATCAGTACACTAAGACGACTTGGTTCCCCAAATTTCGTTCTTCTATGTTGAAGCGTTCGTTTCCAGTAACAGTTTGAATTTTTAGGTTTCACTCTGTTTTCTCCTATATTGATAGATGTATTTGGAACTCTAAATCCAACACGGTTTGTGCTAGGTTCTTGAAACTTGACACAATAAAGTAGTTTCACGTTCTATCTCTACGTTTTGTTTCCTCTTGATGTAGCCCTAAGCAGTAACTGGCGAGAAACACTTTCATGGAAAGGGGTTGCCAAGCTTCCTAAAATTACGAATCTCGAGAAATCTCAGCAAAAATTTTTTCACCCAAACTGGATGATACTTTCAGGTAATGATCAGTACACTAATGTGACTTGGTTCCCCAAATTTCGTTCTTCTATGTTGAAGCGTTCGTTTGCAGTAACACTTTGAATTTTTAGGTTTCACTCTGTTTTCTCCTATGTTGATAGATGTATTTGGAACTCTAAATCCAACAGGGTTTGTGCTAGCTTCTTGAACCTTGACACAATAAAGTAGTTTCACATTCTATCTCTACGTTTTGTTTCCTCTTGATGTAGCCCTAAGCAGTAACTGGCGAGAAACACTTTCATGGAAAGGGGTTGCCAAGCTTCCCAAAATTACGAATCTCCAGAAATCTCAGCAAATATTTTTTCACCCAAACTGGATGATACTTTCAGGTAATGATCAGTACACTAAGGTGACTTGGTTCCCCAAATTTCGTTCTTCTATGTTGAAGCGTTCGTTTGCAGTAACACTTTGAATTTTTAGGTTTCACTCTGTTTTCTCCTATATGGATAGATGTATTTGGAACTCTAAATCCAACAGGGTTTGTGCTAGCTTCTTGAAACTTGACACAATAAAGTAGTTTCACGTTCTATCTCCACGTTTTGTTTCCTCTTGATGTAGCCCTAAGCAGTTACTGGCGAGAAACACTTTCATGGAAAGGGGTTGCCAAGCTTCCTAAAATTACGAATCTCCAGAAATCTCAGCAAATATTTTTTCACCCAAACTGGATGATACTTTCAGGTGATGATCAGTACAGTAAGGCGACTTGGTTCCCCAAATTTCGTTCTTCTATGTTGAAGCGTTCGTTTCCAGTAACAGTTTGAATTTTTAGGTTTCACTCTGTATTCTCCTATATTGATACATGTATTTGGAACTCTAAATCCAACACGGTTTGTGCTAGCTTCTTGAAACTTGACACAATAAAGTACTTTCACGTTCTATCTCTATGTTTTGATTCCTCTTGATATAGCCCTAAGCCGTGACTGGCGAGAAACACTTTCATGGAAAGGGGTTGCCAGGCTTCCCAAAATTACTAATCTCCAGAAATCTCAACAAATATATTTTCACCCAAACTGGATGATACTTTCAGGTAATGATCAGTACACTAAGGCGACTTGGTTCCCCAAATTTTGTTCTTCTATGTTGAAGCGTTCGTTTCCAGTAACAGTTTGAATTTTTAGGTTTCACTCTGTTTTCTCCTATATTGATAGATGTATTTGGAACTCTAAATCCAACACGGTTTGTGCTAGCTTCTTGAAACTTGACACAATAAAGTACTTTCACGTTCTATCTCTATGTTTTGATTCCTCTTGATGTAGCCCTAAGCAGTGACTGGCGAGAAACACTTTCATGGAAAGGGGTTGCCAGGCTTCCCAAAATTACGAATCTCCAGAAATCTCAACAAATATTTTTTCACCCAAACTGGATGATACTTTCAGGTAATGATCAGTACACTAAGGCGAATTGGTTCCCCAAATTTCGTTCTTCTATGTTGAAGCGTTTGTTTCCAGTAACAGTTTGAATTTTTAGGTTTCACTCTGTTTTCTCCTATATTGATAGATGTATTTGGAACTCTAAATCCAACACGGTTTGTGCTAGCTTCTTGAAAATTGACACAATAAAGTAGTTTCAAGTTCTATCTCTACGTTTTGTTTCCTCTTGATGTAGCCCTAAGCAGTTACTGGCGAGAAACACTTTCATGGAAAGGGGTTGCCAAGCTTCCTAAAATTACGAATCTCCAGAAATCTCAGCAAATATTTTTTCACCGAAACTGGATGATACTTTCAGGTAATGATCAGTACACTAAGGCGACTTGGTTCCCCAAATTTCGTTCTTCTATGTTGAAGCGTTTGTTTCCAGTAACAGTTTGAATTTTTAGGTTTCACTCTGTTTTCTCCTATATTGATAGATGTATTCGGAACTCTAAATCCAACACGGTTTGTGCTAGGTTCTTGAAACTTGACACAATAAAGTAGTTTCACGTTCTATCTCTACGTTTTGTTTCCTCTTGATGTAGCCCTAAGCAGTAACTGGCGAGAAACACTTTCATGGAAAGGGGTTGCCAAGCTTCCTAAAATTACGAATCTCGAGAAATCACAGCAAATATTTTTTCACCCAAACTGGATGATACTTTCAGGTAATGATCAGTACACTAAGGCGACTTGGTTCCCCAAATTTCGTTCTTCTATGTTGAAGCGTTCGTTTGCAGTAACACTTTGAATTTTTAGGTTTCACTCTGTTTTCTCCTATATTGATAGATGTATTTGGAACTCTAAATCCCACAGGGTTTGTGCTAGCTTCTTGAAACTTGACACAATAAAGTAGTTTCACGTTCTATCTCTACGTTTTGTTTCCTCTTGATGTAGCCCTAAGCAGTTACTGGAGAGAAACACTTTCATGGAAAGGGGTTGCCAAGCTTCCTAAAATTACGAATCTCCAGAAATATCAGCAAATATTTTTTCACCCAAACTGGATGATACTTTCAGGTAATGATCAGTACACTAAGGCGACTTGGTTCCCCAAATTTCGTTCTTCTATGTTGAAGCGTTCGTTTCCAGTAACAGTTTGAATTTTTAGGTTTCACTCTGTTTTCTCCTATATTGATAGATGTATTTGGAACTCTAAATCCAACACGGTTTGTGCTAGCTTCTTGAAACTTGACACAATAAAATACTTTCACGTTCTATCTCTATGTTTTGATTCCTCTTGATGTAGCCCTAAGCAGTGACTGGCGAGAAACACTTTCATGGAAAGGGGTTGCCAGGCTTCCCAAAATTACGAATCTCCAGAAATCTCAACAAATATTTTTTCACCCAAACTGGATGATACTTTCAGGTAATGATCAGTACACTAAGGCGACTTGGTTCCCCAAATTTCGTTCTTCTATGTTGAAGCGTTCGTTTCCAGTAACAGTTTGAATTTTTAGGTTTCACTCTGTTTTCTCCTATATTGATAGATGTATTTGGAACTCTAAATCCAACAGGGTTTGTGCTAGCTTCTTGAAACTTGACACAATAAAGTAGTTTCAAGCTCTATCTCTACGTTTTGTTTCCTCTTGATGTAGCCCTAAGCAGTTATGGGCGAGAAACACTTTCATGGAAAGGGGTTGCCAAGCTTCCTAAAATTACGAATCTCCAGAAATCTCAGCAAATATTTTTTCACCCAAACAGGTTGATACTTTCAGGTAATTATCAGTACACTAAGACGACTTGGTTCCCCAAATTTCGTTCTATATATTGAACCGTTCGTTTCCAGTAACAGTTTGAATTTTTAGGTTTCACTCTGTTTTCTCCTATATTGATAGATGTATTTGGAACTCTAAATCCAACCCGGTTTGTGCTACGTTCTTGAAACTTGACACAATAAAGTAGTTTCACGTTCTATCTCTATGTTTTGTTTCCTCTTGATGTAGCCTTAAGCAGTAACTGGCGAGAAACACTTTCATGGAAAGGGGTTGCCAAGCTTCCCAAAATTACGAATCTTCAGAAATCTCAGCAAATATTTTTTCACCCAAACTGGATGATACATTCCGGTAATGATCAGTACACTAAGGCGACTTGGTTCCCCAAATTTCGTTCTTCTATGTTGAAGCGTTCGTTTCCAGTAACAGTTTGAATTTTTAGGTTTCACTCTGTTTTCTCCTATATTGATAGATGTATTTGGAACTCTAAATCCAACAAGGTTTGTGCTAGCTTCTTGAAACATGACACAATAAAGTAGTTTCACGTTCTATCTCTATGTTTTGTTTCCTCTTGATGTAGCCCTATGCAGTGACTGGCGAGAAACACTTTCAGGGAAAGGGGTTGCCAAGCTTCTTAAAATTACGAATCTCCAGAAATCTCAGCAAATATTTTTTCACCCAAACTGGATGATACATTCAGGTAATGATCAGTACACTAAGGCGACTTGGTTCCCCAAATTTCGTTCTTCTATGTTGAAACGTTCGTTTCCAGTAACAGTTTGAATTTTTAGGTTTCACTCTGTTTTCTCCTATATTGATAGATGTATTTGGAACTCTAAATCCAACACGGTTTGTGCTAGGTTCTTGAAACTTGACACAATAAAGTAGTTTCACGTTCTATCTCTATGTTTTGTTTCCTCTTGATGTAGCCCTAAGCAGTAACTGGCGAGAAACACTTTCATGGAAAGGGGTTGCCAAGCTTCCTAAAATTACGAATCTCGAGAAATCTCAGCAAATATTTTTTCACCCAAACTGGATGATACTTTCAGGTAATGATCAGTACACTAAGGCGACTTGGTTCCCCAAATTTCGTTCTTCTATGTTGAAGCGTTCGTTTGCAGTAACACTTTGAATTTTTAGGTTTCACTCTGTTTTCTCCTATATTGATAGATGTATTTGGAACTCTAAATCCAACAGGGTTTGTGCTAGCTTCTTGAAACTTGACACAATAAAGTAGTTCCACGTTCTATCTCTATTTTTTGTTTCCTCTTGATGGAGCCCTAAGCAGTGACTGGCGAGAAACACTTTCATGGAAAGGGGTTGACAGGCTTCCTAAAATTACGAATCTCCAGAAATCTCAGCAAATATTTTTTCACCCAAACTGGATGATACTTTCAGGTAATGATCAGTACACTAAGACGACTTGGTTCCCCAAATTTCGTTCTATATGTTGAACCGTTCGTTTCCAGTAACAGTTTGAATTTTTAGGTTTCACTCTGTTTTCTCCTATATTGATAGATGTATTTGGAACTATAAATCCAACACGGTTTGTGCTAGGTTCTTGAAACTTGACATAATAAACTAGTTTCACATTCTATCTCTATGTTTTGTTTCCTCTTGATGTAGCCTTAAGCAGTGACTGGCGAGAAAAGTTTCATGGAAAGGGGTTGCCAGGCTTCCCAAAATTACGAATCTCCAGAAATCTCAGCAAATATTTTTTCACCCAAACTGGATGATACATTCAGGTAATGATCAGTACACTAAGACGACTTGGTTCCCCAAATTTCGTTCTTCTATGTTGAAGCGTTCGTTTCCAGTAACAGTTTGAATTTTTAGGTTTCACTCTGTTTTCTCCTATATTGATACATGTATTTGGAACTCTAAATCCAACACGGTATGTGCTAGCTTCTTGAAACTTGACACAATAAAGTACTTTCATGTTCTATCTCTATGTTTTGATTTCTCTTGATGTAGCCCTAAGCAGTGACTGGCGAGAAACACTTTCATGGAAAGGGGTTGCCAGGCTTCCCAAAATTACGAATCTCCAGAAATCTCAACAAATATTTTTTCACCCAAACTGGATGATACTTTCAGGTAATGATCAGTACACTAAGGCGACTTGGTTCCCCAAATTTCGTTCTTCTATGTTGAAGCGTTCGTTTCCAGTAACAGTTTGAATTTTTAGGTTTCACTCTGTTTTCTCCTATATTGATAGATGCATTTGGAACTCTAAATCCAACACGGTTTGTGCTAGATTCTTGAAACTTGACACAATAAAGTAGTTCCACGTTCTATCTCTATTTTTTGTTTCCTCTTGATGGAGCCCTAAGCAGTGACTGGCGAGAAACACTTTCATGGAAAGGGGTTGCCAAGCTTCCTAAAATTACGAATCTCCAGAAATCTCAGCAAATATTTTTTCACCCAAACAGGATGATACTTTCAGGTAATGATCAGTACACTAAGACGACTTGGTTCCCCAAATTTCGTTCTTCTATGTTGAAGCGTTCGTTTCCAGTAAAGTTTGAATTTTTAGGTTTCACTCTGTTTTCTCCTATATTGATAGATGTATTTGGAACTCTAAATCCAACACGGTTTGTGCTAGGTTCTTGAAACCTGACACAATAAAGTAGTTTCACGTTCTATCTCTACGTTTTGTTTCCTCTTGATGTAGCCCTAAGCAGTAACTGGCGAGAAACACTTTCATGTAAAGGGGTTGCCAAGCTTCCTACAATTACGAATCTCGAGAAATCTCAGCAAATATTTTTTCACCCAAACTGGATGATACTTACAGGTAATGATCAGTACACTAAGGCGACTTGGTTCCCCAAATTTCGTTCTTCTATGTTGAAGCGTTCGTTTCCAGTAACAGTTTGAATTTTTAGGTTTCACTCTGTTTTCTCCTATATTGATAGATGTATTTGGAACTCTAAATCCAACACGGTTTGTGCTAGCTTCTTGAAACTTGACACAATAAAGTAGTTTCACGTTCTATCTCTATTTTTCGATTCCTCTTGATGTAGCCCTAGCAGTGACTGGCGAGAAACATTTTCATGGAAAGGGGTTGCCAGGCTTCCCAAAATTACGAATCTCTAGAAATCTCAGCAAATATTTTTTCACCCAAACTGGATGATACTTTCAGGTAATGATCAGTACACTAAGGCGACTTGGTTCCCCAAATTTCGTTCTTCTATGTTGAAGCGTTCGTTTCCAGTAACAGTTTGAATTTTTAGTTTTCACTCTGTTTTCTCCTATATTGATAGATGTATTTGGAACTCTAAATCCAACACGGTTTGTGCTAGCTTCTTGAAACTTGACACAATAAAGTAGTTTCACGTTCTATCTCTATGTTTTGTTTCCTCTTGATGTAGCCTTAAGCAGTGACTGGCGAGAAACACTTTCATGGAAAGGGGTTGCCAAGCTTCCTAAAATTACGAATCTCCAGAAATCTCAGCAAATATTTTTTCACCCAAACTGGATGATACTTTCAGGTAATGATCAGTACACTAAGGTGACTTGGTTCCCCAAATTTCGTTCTTCTATGTTGAAGCGTTCGTTTCCAGTAACAGTTTGAATTTTTAGGTTTCACTCTGTTTTCTCCTATATTGATAGATGTATTTGGAACTCTAAATCCAACACGGTTTGTGCTAGGTTCTTGAAACTTGACACAATAAAGTAGTTTCACATTCTATCTCTACGTTTTGTTTCCTCTTGATTTAGCCCTAAGCAGTAACTGGCGAGAAACACTTTCATGGAAAGGGGTTGCCAAGCTTCCTAAAATTACGAATCTCGAGAAAACTCAGCAAATATTTTTTCACCCAAACTGGATGATACTTTCAGGTAATGATCAGTACACTAAGGCGACTTGGTTCCCCAAATTTCGTTCTTCTATGTTGAAGCGTTCGTTTGCAGTAACACTTTGAATTTTTAGGTTTCACTCTGTTTTCTCCTATATTGATAGATGTATTTGGAACTCTAAATCCAACACGGTTTGGCTAGCTTCTTGAAACTTGACACAATAAAGTAGTTTCACGTTCTATCTCTATTTTTTGATTCCTCTTGATGTAGCCCTAGCAGTGACTGGCGAGAAACACTTTCATGGAAAGGGGTTGCCAGGCTTCCAAAAATTACGAATCTCCAGAAATCTCAGCAAATATTTTTTCACCCAAACTGGATGATACATTCAGGTAATGATCAGTACACTAAGACGACTTGGTTCCCCAAATTTCGTTCTTCTATGTTGAAGCGTTCGTTTCCAGTAACAGTTTGAATTTTTAGGTTTCACTCTGTTTTCTCCTATATTGATAGATGTATTTGGAACTCTAAATCCAACACGGTTTGTGCTAGGTTCTTGAAACTTGACACAATAAAGTAGTTTCACGTTCTATCTCTACGTTTTGTTTCCTCTTGATGTAGCCCTAAGCACTAACTGGCGAGAAACACTTTCATGGAAAGGGGTTGCCAAGCTTCCTAAAATTACGAATCTCGAGAAATCTCAGCAAAAATTTTTTCACCCAAACTGGATGATACTTTCAGGTAATGATCAGTACACTAAGGTGACTTGGTTCCCCAAATTTCGTTCTTCTATGTTGAAGCGTTCGTTTGCAGTAACACTTTGAATTTTTAGGTTTCACTCTGTTTTCTCCTATGTTGATAGATGTATTTGGAACTCTAAATCCAACAGGGTTTGTGCTAGCTTCTTGAAACATGACACAATAAAGTAGTTTCACGTTCTATCTCTATGTTTTGTTTCCTCTTGATGTAGCCCAATGCAGTGACTGGCGAGAAACACTTTCATGGAAAGGGGTTGCCAGGCTTCCCAAAACTACGAATCTCCAGAAATCTCAGCAAATATTTTTTCCCCCAAACAGGATGATACTTTCAGGTAATGATCAGTACACTAAGGCGATTTGGTTCCCCAAATTTCGTTCTTCTATGTTGAAGCGTTCGTTTCCAGTAACAGTTTGAATTTTTAGGTTTCACTCTGTTTTCTCCTATATTGATAGATGTATTTGGAACTCTAAATCCAACACGGTTTGTGCTAGCTTCTTGAAACATGAAACAATAAAGTAGTTTCACGTTCTATCTCTATGTTTTGTTTCCTCTTGATGTAGCCCAATGCAGTGACTGGCGAGAAACACTTTCATGGAAAGGGGTTGCCAGGCTTTCCAAAATTACGAATCTCCAGAAATCTCAGCAAATATTTTTTCACCCAAACTGGATGATACTTTCAGGTAATGATCAGTACACTAAGGCGACTTGGTTCCCCAAATTTCGTTCTTCTATGTTGAAGCGTTCGTTTCCAGTAACAGTTTGAATTTTTAGGTTTCACTCTGTATTCTCCTATATTGATACATGTATTTGGAACTCTAAATCCAACACGGTTTGTGCTAGCTTCTTGAAACTTGACACAATAAAGTACTTTCACGTTCTATCTCTATGTTTTGATTCCTCTTGATGTAGCCCTAAGCAGTGACTGGCGAGAAACACTTTCATGGAAAGGGGTTGCCAGGCTTCCCAAAATTACGAATCTCCAGAAATCTCAACAAATATTTTTTCACCGAATCTGGATGATACTTTCAGGTAATGATCAGTACACTAAGGCGACTTGGTTCCCCAAATTTCGTTCTTCTATGTTGAAGCGTTCGTTTCCAGTAACAGTTTGAATTTTTAGGTTTCACTCTGTTTTCTCCAATATTGATAGATGTGTTTGCAACTCTAAATCCAACACGGTTTGTGCTAGCTTCTTGAAACATGACACAATAAAGTAGTTTCACGTTCTATCTCTATGTTTTGTTTCCTCTTGATGTAGCCCAATGCAGTGACTGGCGAGAAACACTTTCATGGAAAGGGGTTGCCAGGCTTCCCAAAACTACGAATCTCCAGAAATCTCAGCAAATATTTTTTCACCCAAACAGGATGATACTTTCAGGTAATGATCAGTACACTAAGGCGATTTGGTTCCCCAAATTTCGTTCTTCTATGTTGAAGCGTTCGTTTCCAGTAACAGTTTGAATTTTTAGGTTTCACTCTGTTTTCTCCTATATTGATAGATGTATTTTGAACTCTAAATCCAACACGGTTTGTGCTAGCTTCTTGAAACATGAAACAATAAAGTAGTTTCACGTTCTATCTCTATGTTTTGTTTCCTCTTGATGTAGCCCAATGCAGTGACTGGCGAGAAACACTTTCATGGAAAGGGGTTGCCAGGCTTTCCAAAATTACGAATCTCCAGAAATCTCAGCAAATATTTTTTCACCCAAACTGGATGATACTTTCAGGTAATGATCAGTACACTAAGGCGACTTGGTTCCCCAAATTTCGTTCTTCTATGTTGAAGCGTTCGTTTCCAGTAACAGTTTGAATTTTTAGGTTTCACTCTGTTTTCTCCTATATTGATAGATGTATTTGGAACTCTAAATCCAACACGTTCTGTGCTAGCTTCTTGAAACATGACACAATAAAGTACTTTCACGTTCTATCTCTATGTTTTGATTCCTCTTGATGTAGCCCTAAGCAGTGACTGGCGAGAAACACTTTCATGGAAAGGGGTTGCCAGGCTTCCCAAAATTACGAATCTCCAGAAATCTCAACAAATATTTTTTCACCGAAACTGGATGATACTTTCAGGTAATGATCAGTACACTAAGGCGACTTGGTTCCCCAAATTTCGTTCTTCTATGTTGAAGCGTTCGTTTCCAGTAACAGTTTGAATTTTTAGGTTTCACTCTGTTTTCTCCTATATTGATAGATGTGTTTGCAACTCTAAATCCAACACGGTTTGTGCTAGCTTCTTGAAACATGAAACAATAAAGTAGTTTCACGTTCTATCTCTATGTTTTGTTTCCTCTTGATGTAGCCCAATGCAATGACTGGCGAGAAACACTTTCATGGAAAGGCGTTGCCAGGCTTCCCAAAATTACGAATCTCCAGAAATCTCAGCAAATATTTTTTCACCGAAACTGGATGATACTTTCAGGTAATGATCAGTACACTAAGGCGACTTGGTTCCCCAAATTTCGTTCTTCTATGTTGAAGCGTTCGTTTCCAGTAACAGTTTGCATTTTTAGGTTTCACTCTGTCTTCTCCTATATTGATAGATGTATTTGGAACTCTAAATCCAACACGGTTTGTGCTAGGTTTTTGAAACTTGACAGAATAAAGTAGTTTCACGTTCTATCTCTATGTTTTGTTTCCTCTTGATGTAGCCTTAAGCAGTGACTGGCGAGAAACACTTTCATGGAAAGGGGTTGCCAAGTTTCCTAAAATTACGAATCTCCAGAAATCTCAGCAAATATTTTTTCACCCAAACTGGATGATACTTTCAGGTAATGATCAGTACACTAAGGCGACTTGGTTCCCCAAATTTCGTTCTTCTATGTTGAAGCGTTCGTTTCCAGTAACAGTTTGAATTTTTAGGTTTCACTCTGTTTTCTCCTATATTGATAGATGTATTTGGAACTCTAAATCCAACACGGTTTGTGCTAGCTTCTTGAAACTTGACACAATAAAGTACTTTCACGTTCTATCTCTATGTTTTGATTCCTCTTGATGTAGCCCTAAGCAGTAACTGGCGAGAAACACTTTCATGGAAAGGGGTTGCCAAGCTTCCTAAAATTACGAATCTCCAGAAATCTCAGCAAATATTTTTTCACCCAAACTGGATGATACTTTCAGGTAATGATCAGTACACTAAGGCGACTTGGTTCCCCAAATTTCGTTCTTCTATGTTGAAGCGTTCGTTTGCAGTAACACTTTGAATTTTTAGGTTTCACTCTGTTTTCTCCTATATTGATAGATGTATTTGGAACTCTAAATCCAATAGGGTTTGTGCTAGGTTCTTGAAACTTGACACAATAAAGTAGTTTCACGTTCTATATCTACATTTTGTTTCCTCTTGATGTAGCCCTAAGCAGTGACTGGCGAGAAAAACTTTCATGGAAAGGGGTTGCCAAGCTTCCTAAAATTACGAATCTCCAGAAATCTCAGCAAATATTTTTTCAGCCAAACTGGATGATACTTTCAGGTAACGATCAGTACACTAAGGCGACTTGGTTCCCCAAATTTCGTTCTTCTATGTTGAAGCGTTCGTTTCCAGTAACAGTTTGAATTTTTAGGTTTCACTCTGTTTTCTCCTATATTGATACATGTATTTGGAACTCTAAATCCAACACGGTTTGTGCTAGCTTCTTGAAACTTGACACAATAAAGTACTTTCACGTTCTATCTCTATGTTTTGATTCCTCTTGATGTAGCCCTAAGCAGTGACTGGCGAGAAACACTTTCATGGAAAGGGGTTGCCAAGCTTCCTAAAATTACGAATCTCCAGAAATCTCAGCAAATATTTTTTCACCGAAACTGGATGATACTTGCAGGTAATGATCAGTACACTAAGGCGACTTGGTTCCCCAAATTTCGTTCTTCTATGTTGAAGCGTTCGTTTCCAGTAACAGTTTGAATTTTTAGGTTTCACTCTGTTTTCTCCTATATTGATAGATGTGTTTGGAACTCTAAATCCAACACGGTTTGTGCTAGGTTCTTGAAACATGACACAATGAAGTAGTTTCACGTTCAATCTCTATGTTTTGTTTCCTCTTGATGTAGCCCTATGCAGTGACTGGCGAGAAACACTTTCATGGAAAGGGGTTGCCAAGTTTCCTAAAAGTACGAATCTCCAGAAATCTCAGCAAATATTTTTTCACCGAAACTGGATGATACTTTCAGGTAATGATCAGTACACTAAGGCGACTTGGTTCCCCAAATTTCGTTCTTCTATGTTGAAGCGTTCGTTTCCAGTAACAGTTTGAATTTTTAGGTTTCACTCTGTTTTCTCCTATATTGATAGATGTATTTGGAACTCTAAATCCAACACGGTTTGTGCTAGCTTCTTGAAACTTGACACAATAAAGTAGTTCCACATTCTATCTCTACGTTTTGTTTCCTCTTGATGGAGCCCTAAGCAGTGACTGGCGAGAAACACTTTCATGGAAAGGGGTTGCCAAGCTTCCTAAAATTACGAATCTCCAGAAATCTCAGCAAATATTTTTTCACCCAAACTGGATGATACTTTCAGGTAATGATCAGTACACTAAGGCGACTTGGTTCCCCAAATTTCGTTCTTCTATGTTGAAGCGTTCGTTTGCAGTAACACTTTGAATTTTTAGGTTTCACTCTGTTTTCTCCTATATTGATAGATGTATTTGGAACTCTAAATCCAACACGGTTTGTGCTAGGTTCTTGAAACTTGACACAATAAAGTAGTTTCACGTTCTATCTCTATGTTTTGTTTCCTCTTGATGTAGCCTTAAGCAGTAACTGGCGAGAAACACTTTCATGGAAAGGGGTTGCCAAGCTTCCCAAAATTACGAATCTTCAGAAATCTCAGCAAATATTTTTTCACCCAAACTGGATGATACATTCAGGTAATGATCAGTACACTAAGGCGACTTGGTTCCCCAAATTTCGTTCTTCTATGTTGAAGCGTTCGTTTCCAGTAACAGTTTGAATTTTTAGGTTTCACTCTGTTTTCTCCTATATTGATAGATGTATTTGGAACTCTAAATCCAACAAGGTTTGTGCTAGCTTCTTGAAACATGACACAATGAAGTAGTTTCACGTTCTATCTCTATGTTTTGTTTCCTCTTGATGTAGCCCTATGCAGTGACTGGCGAGAAACACTTTCAGGGAAAGGGGTTGCCAAGCTTCTTAAAATTACGAATCTCCAGAAATCTCAGCAAATATTTTTTCACCCAAACTGGATGATACTTTCAGGTAATGATCAGTACACTAAGGCGACTTGGTTCCCCAAATTTCGTTCTTCTATGTTGAAGCGTTCGTTTCCAGTAACAGTTTGAATTTTTAGGTTTCACTCTGTTTTCTCCTATATTGATAGATGTATTTGGAACTCTAAATCCAACACGGTTTGTGCTAGGTTCTTGAAACTTGACACAATAAAGTAGTTTCACGTTCTATCTCTACGTTTTGTTTCCTCTTGATGTAGCCCTAAGCAGTAACTGGCGAGAAACACTTTCATGGAAAGGGGTTGCCAAGCTTCCTAAAATTACGAATCTCGAGAAATCTCAGCAAATATTTTTTCACCCAAACTGGATGATACTTTCAGGTAATGATCAGTACACTAAGGCGACTTGGTTCCCCAAATTTCGTTCTTCTATGTTGAAGCGTTCATTTGCAGTAACACTTTGAATTTTTAGGTTTCACTCTGTTTTCTCCTATATTGATAGATGTATTTGGAACTCTAAATCCAACAGGGTTTGTGCTAGCTTCTTGAAACTTGACACAATAAAGTAGTTTCACATTCTATCTCTATTTTTTGATTCCTCTTGATGTATCCCAAGCAGTGACTGGCGAGAAACACTTTCATGGAAAGGGTTTGCCAGGCTTCCCAAAATTACGAATCTCCAGAAATCTCAGCAAATATTTTTTCACCCAAACTGGATGATACTTTCAGGTAATGATCAGTACACTAAGGCGACTTGGTTCCCCAAATTTCGTTCTTCTATGTTGAAGCGTTCGTTTCCAGTAACAGTTTGAATTTTTAGGTTTCACTCTGTTTTCTCCTATATTGATAGATGTATTTGGAACTCTAAATCCAACAGGGTTTGTGCTAGCTTCTTGGAACTTGACACAATAAAGTAGTTCCACGTTCTATCTCTATGTTTTGTTTCCTCTTGATGTAGCCTTAAGCAGTGACTGGCGAGAAACACTTTCATGGAAAGGGGTTGCCAAGCTTCCTAAAATTACGAATCTTCAGAAATCTCAGCAAATATTTTTTCACCCAAACTGGATGATACTTTCAGGTAATGATCAGTACACTAAGGCGACTTGGTTCCCCAAATTTCGTTCTTCTATGTTGAAACGTTCGTTTCCAGTAACAGTTTGAATTTTTAGGTTTCACTCTGTTTTCTCCTATATTGATAGATGTATTTGGAACTCTAAATCCAACACGGTTTGTGCTAGCTTCTTGAAACTTGACACAATAAAGTAGTTTCAAGTTCTATCTCTACGTTTTGTTTCCTCTTGATGTAGCCCTAAGCATTTACTGGCGAGAAACACTTTCATGGAAAGGGGTTGCTAAGCTTCCTATAATTACGAATCTCCAGAAATCTCAGCAAATATTTTTTCACCCAAACTGGATGATACTTTCAGGTAATGATCAGTACACTAAGGCGACTTAGTTCCCCAAATTTCGTTCTTCTATGTTGAAGCGTTCGTTTCCAGTAACAGTTTGAATTTTTAGGTTTCACTCTGTTTTCTCCTATATTGATAGATGTGTTTGGAACTCTAAATCCAACACGGTTTGTGCTAGGTTCTTGAAACTTGACACAATAAAGTAGTTTCATGTTCTATCTCCACGTTTTGTTTCCTCTTGATGTAGCCTTAAGCAGTGACTGGCGAGAAACACTTTCATGGAAAGGGGTTGCCAAGTTTCCTAAAATTACGAATCTCCAGAAATCTCAGCAAATATTTTTTCACCCAAACTGGATGATACTTTCAGGTAATGATCAGTACACTAAGGCGACTTGGTTCCCAAAATTTCGTTCTTCTATGTTGAACCGTTCGTTTGCAGTAACACTTTGAATTTTTAGGTTTCACTCTGTTTTCTCCTATATTGATAGATGTATTTGGAACTCTAAATCCAACACGGTTTGTGCTAGCTTCTTGAAACTTGACACAATAAAGTAGTTTCACGTTCTATCTCTATTTTTTGATTCCTCTTGATATAGCCCTAGCAGTGACTGGCGAGAAACACTTTCATGGAAAGGGGTTGCCAGGCTTCCCAAAATTACGAATCTCCAGAAAATTCAGCAAATATTTTTTCACCCAAACTGGATGATACTTTCAGGTAATGATCAGTACAATAAGGCGACTTGGTTCCCCAAATTTCGTTCTTCTATGTTGAAGCGTTCGTTTCCAGTAACAATTTGAATTTTTAGGTTTCACTCTGTTTTCTCCTATATTGATAGATGTATTTGGAACCCTAAATCCAACACGGTTTGTGCTAGGTTCTTGAAACTTGACACAATAAAGTACTTTCACGTTCTATCTCTATGTTTTGATTCCTCTTGATGTAGCCCTAAGCAGTGACTGGCAAGAAACACTTTCATGGAAAGGGGTTTCCAGGCTTTCCAAAATTACGAATCTCCAGAAATCTCAACAAATATTTTTTCACCCAAACTGGATGATACTTTCAGGTAATGATCAGTACACTAAGGCGACTTGGTTCCCCAAATTTCATTCTTCTATGTTGAAGCGTTCGTTTCCAGTAACAGTTTGAATTTTTAGGTTTCACTCTGTTTTCTCCTATATTGATAGATGTATTTGGAACTCTAAATCCAACACGGTTTGTGCTAGCTTCTTGAAACTTGACACAATAAAGTAGTTTCACGTTCTATCTCTATGTTTTGTTTCGTCTTGATGTAGCCTTAAGCAGTAACTGGCGAGAAACACTTTCATGGAAAGGGGTTGCCAAGCTTCCTAAAATTACGAATCTCCAGAAATCTCAGCAAATATTTTTTCACCCAAACAGGTTGATACTTTCAGGTAATTATCAGTACACTAAGACGACTTGGTTCCCCAAATTTCGTTCTATATATTGAACCATTCGTTTCCAGTAACAGTTTGAATTTTTAGGTTTCACTCTGTTTTCTCCTATATTGATAGATGTATTTGGAACTCTAAATCCAACACGGTTTGTGCTAGGTTCTTGAAACTTGACACAATAAAGTAGTTTCACGTTCTATCTCTATTTTTTGATTCCTCTTGATGTAGCCCTAGCAGTGACTGGCGAGAAACACTTTCATGGAAAGGGGTTGCCAGGCTTTCCAAAATTACGAATCTCCAGAAAATTCAGCAAATATTTTTTCACCCAAACTGGATGATACTTTCAGGTAATGATCAGTACACTAAGGCGACTTGGTTCCCCAAATTTCGTTCTTCTATGTTGAAGCGTTCGTTTCCAGTAACAATTTGAATTTTTAGGTTTCACTCTGTTTTCTCCTATATTGATAGATGTATTTGGAACCCTAAATCCAACACGGTTTGTGCTAGCTTCTTGAAACTTGACACAATAAAGTACTTTCACGTTCTATCTCTACATTTTGTTTCCTCTTGATGTAGCCCTAAGCAGTGACTGGCGAGAAAAACTTTCATGGAAAGGGGTTGCCAAGCTTCCTAAAATTACGAATCTCCAGAAATCTCAGCAAATATTTTTTCAGCCAAACTGGATGATACTTTCAGGTAACGATCACTACACTAAGGCGACTTGGTTCCCCAAATTTCGTTCTTCTATGTTGAAGCGTTCGTTTCCAGTAACAGTTTGAATTTTTAGGTTTCACTCTGTTTTCTCCTATATTGATACATGTATTTGGAACTCTAAATCCAACACGGTTTGTGCTAGCTTCTTGAAACTTGACACAATAAAGTACTTTCACGTTCTATCTCTATGTTTTGATTCCTCTTGATGTAGCCCTAAGCAGTGACTGGCGAGAAACACTTTCATGGAAAGGGGTTGCCAAGCTTCCTAAAATTACGAATCTCCAGAAATCTCAGCAAATATTTTTTCACCGAAACTGGATGATACTTGCAGGTAATGATCAGTACACTAAGGCGACTTGGTTCCCCAAATTTCGTTCTTCTATGTTGAAGCGTTCGTTTCCAGTAACAGTTTGAATTTTTAGGTTTCACTCTGTTTTCTCCTATATTGATAGATGTGTTTGGAACTCTAAATCCAACACGGTTTGTGCTAGGTTCTTGAAACATGACACAATGAAGTAGTTTCACGTTCAATCTCTATGTTTTGTTTCCTCTTGATGTAGCCCTATGCAGTGACTGGCGAGAAACACTTTCATGGAAAGGGGTTGCCAAGTTTCCTAAAAGTACGAATCTCCAGAAATCTCAGCAAATATTTTTTCACCGAAACTGGATGATACTTTCAGGTAATGATCAGTACACTAAGGCGACTTGGTTCCCCAAATTTCGTTCTTCTATGTTGAAGCGTTCGTTTCCAGTAACAGTTTGAATTTTTAGGTTTCACTCTGTTTTCTCCTATATTGATAGATGTATTTGGAACTCTAAATCCAACACGGTTTGTGCTAGCTTCTTGAAACTTGACACAATAAAGTAGTTCCACATTCTATCTCTATGTTTTGTTTCCTCTTGATGGAGCCCTAAGCAGTGACTGGCGAGAAACACTTTCATGGAAAGGGGATGCCAAGCTTCCTAAAATTACGAATCTCCAGAAATCTCAGCAAATATTTTTTCACCCAAACTGGATGATACTTTCAGGTAATGATCAGTACACTAAGGCGACTTGGTTCCCCAAATTTCGTTCTTATATGTTGAAGCGTTCGTTTGCAGTAACACTTTGAATTTTTAGGTTTCACTCTGTTTTCTCCTATATTGATAGATGTGTTTGGAACTCTAAATCCAACACGGTTTGTGCTAGCTTTTTGAAACTTGACACAATAAAGTAGTTTCACGTTCTATCTCTATGTTTTGTTTCCTCTTGATGTAGCCCTAAGCAGTGACTGGCGAGAAACACTTTCATGGAAAGGGGTTGCCAGGCTTCCTAAAATTACGAATCTCCAGAAATCTCAGCAAATATTTTTTCACCCAAACTGGATGATACTTTCAGGTAATGATCAGTACACTAAGGCGACTTGGTTCCCCAAATTTCGTTCTTCTATGTTGAAGCGTTCGTTTCTAGTAACAGTTTGAATTTTTAGGTTTCACTCTGTTTTCTCCTATATTGATAGATGTATTTGGAACTCTAAATCGAACACGGTTTGTGCTAGCTTCTTGAAACTTGACACAATAAAGTAGTTCCACATTCTATCTCTAGGTTTTGTTTCCTCTTGATGGAGCCCTAAGCAGTGACTGGCGAGAAACACTTTCAAGGAAAGGGGTTGCCAAGCTTCCTAAAATTACGAATCTCCAGAAATCTCAGCAAATATTTTTTCACCCAAACAGGTTGATACTTTCAGGTAATGATCAGTACACTAAGACGACTTGGTTCCCCAAATTTCGTTCTATATGTTGAAGCGGTCGTTTGCAGTAACACTTTGAATTTTTAGGTTTCACTCTGTTTTCTCCTATATTGATAGATGTATTTGGAACTCTAAATCCAACAGGGTTTGTGCTAGCTTCTTGAAACCTGACACAATAAAGTAGTTTCACGTTCTATCTCTACGTTTTGTTTCCTCTTGATGTAGACCTAAGCAGTTACTGGCGAGAAACACTTTCATGGAAAGGGGTTGCCAAGCTTCCTAAAATTACGAATCTCCAGAAATCTCAGCAAATATTTTTTCACCCAAACTGGATGATACTTTCAGGTAATGATCAGTACACTAAGGCGACTTGGTTCCCCAAATTTCGTTCTTCTATGTTGAAGCGTTCGTTTCCAGTAACAGTTTGAATTTTTAGGTTTCACTCTGTTTTCTCCTATATTGATAGATGTGTTTGGAACTCTAAATCCAACACGGTTTGTGCTAGCTTCTTGAAACTTGACACAATAAAGTAGTTTCACGTTCTATCACTATGTTTTGTTTCCTCTTGATGTAGCCCTAAGCAGTGACTGGCGAGAAACACTTTCATGGAAAGGGGTTGCCAGGCTTCCCAAAATTACGCATCTCCAGAAATCTCAGCAAATATTTTTTCACCCAAACAGGATGATACTTTCAGGTAATGATCAGTACACTAAGGCTACTGGGTTCCCCAAATTTCATTCTTCTATGTTGAAGCGTTCGTTTCCAGTAACAGTTTGAATTTTTAGGTTTCACTCTGTTTTCTCCTATATTGATAGATGTATTTGGAACTCTAAATCCAACACGGTTTGTGCTAGGTTCTTGAAACTTGACACAATAAAGTAGTTTCACGTTCTATCTCTATTTTTTGATTCCTCTTGATGTAGCCCTAGCAGTGACTGGCGAGAAACACTTTCATGGAAAGGGGTTGCCAGGCTTTCCAAAATTACGAATCTCCAGAAAATTCAGCAAATATTTTTTCACCCAAACTGGATGATACTTTCAGGTAATGATCAGTACACTAAGGCGACTTGGTTCCCCAAATTTCGTTCTTCTATGTTGAAGCGTTCGTTTCCAGTAACAATTTGAATTTTTAGGTTTCACTCTGTTTTCTCCTATATTGATAGATGTATTTGGAACCCTAAATCCAACACGGTTTGTGCTAGCTTCTTGAAACTTGACACAATAAAGTACTTTCACGTTCTATCTCTACATTTTGTTTCCTCTTGATGTAGCCCTAAGCAGTGACTGGCGAGAAAAACTTTCATGGAAAGGGGTTGCCAAGCTTCCTAAAATTACGAATCTCCAGAAATCTCAGCAAATATTTTTTCAGCCAAACTGGATGATACTTTCAGGTAACGATCACTACACTAAGGCGACTTGGTTCCCCAAATTTCGTTCTTCTATGTTGAAGCGTTCGTTTCCAGTAACAGTTTGAATTTTTAGGTTTCACTCTGTTTTCTCCTATATTGATACATGTATTTGGAACTCTAAATCCAACACGGTTTGTGCTAGCTTCTTGAAACTTGACACAATAAAGTACTTTCACGTTCTATCTCTATGTTTTGATTCCTCTTGATGTAGCCCTAAGCAGTGACTGGCGAGAAACACTTTCATGGAAAGGGGTTGCCAAGCTTCCTAAAATTACGAATCTCCAGAAATCTCAGCAAATATTTTTTCACCGAAACTGGATGATACTTGCAGGTAATGATCAGTACACTAAGGCGACTTGGTTCCCCAAATTTCGTTCTTCTATGTTGAAGCGTTCGTTTCCAGTAACAGTTTGAATTTTTAGGTTTCACTCTGTTTTCTCCTATATTGATAGATGTGTTTGGAACTCTAAATCCAACACGGTTTGTGCTAGGTTCTTGAAACATGACACAATGAAGTAGTTTCACGTTCAATCTCTATGTTTTGTTTCCTCTTGATGTAGCCCTATGCAGTGACTGGCGAGAAACACTTTCATGGAAAGGGGTTGCCAAGTTTCCTAAAAGTACGAATCTCCAGAAATCTCAGCAAATATTTTTTCACCGAAACTGGATGATACTTTCAGGTAATGATCAGTACACTAAGGCGACTTGGTTCCCCAAATTTCGTTCTTCTATGTTGAAGCGTTCGTTTCCAGTAACAGTTTGAATTTTTAGGTTTCACTCTGTTTTCTCCTATATTGATAGATGTATTTGGAACTCTAAATCCAACACGGTTTGTGCTAGCTTCTTGAAACTTGACACAATAAAGTAGTTCCACATTCTATCTCTATGTTTTGTTTCCTCTTGATGGAGCCCTAAGCAGTGACTGGCGAGAAACACTTTCATGGAAAGGGGATGCCAAGCTTCCTAAAATTACGAATCTCCAGAAATCTCAGCAAATATTTTTTCACCCAAACTGGATGATACTTTCAGGTAATGATCAGTACACTAAGGCGACTTGGTTCCCCAAATTTCGTTCTTATATGTTGAAGCGTTCGTTTGCAGTAACACTTTGAATTTTTAGGTTTCACTCTGTTTTCTCCTATATTGATAGATGTGTTTGGAACTCTAAATCCAACACGGTTTGTGCTAGCTTTTTGAAACTTGACACAATAAAGTAGTTTCACGTTCTATCTCTATGTTTTGTTTCCTCTTGATGTAGCCCTAAGCAGTGACTGGCGAGAAACACTTTCATGGAAAGGGGTTGCCAGGCTTCCTAAAATTACGAATCTCCAGAAATCTCAGCAAATATTTTTTCACCCAAACTGGATGATACTTTCAGGTAATGATCAGTACACTAAGGCGACTTGGTTCCCCAAATTTCGTTCTTCTATGTTGAAGCGTTCGTTTCTAGTAACAGTTTGAATTTTTAGGTTTCACTCTGTTTTCTCCTATATTGATAGATGTATTTGGAACTCTAAATCCAACACGGTTTGTGCTAGCTTCTTGAAACTTGACACAATAAAGTAGTTCCACATTCTATCTCTAGGTTTTGTTTCCTCTTGATGGAGCCCTAAGCAGTGACTGGCGAGAAACACTTTCATGGAAAGGGGTTGCCAAGCTTCCTAAAATTACGAATCTCCAGAAATCTCAGCAAATATTTTTTCACCCAAACAGGTTGATACTTTCAGGTAATGATCAGTACACTAAGACGACTTGGTTCCCCAAATTTCGTTCTATATGTTGAAGCGGTCGTTTGCAGTAACACTTTGAATTTTTAGGTTTCACTCTGTTTTCTCCTATATTGATAGATGTATTTGGAACTCTAAATCCAACAGGGTTTGTGCTAGCTTCTTGAAACCTGACACAATAAAGTAGTTTCACGTTCTATCTCTACGTTTTGTTTCCTCTTGATGTAGACCTAAGCAGTTACTGGCGAGAAACACTTTCATGGAAAGGGGTTGCCAAGCTTCCTAAAATTACGAATCTCCAGAAATCTCAGCAAATATTTTTTCACCCAAACTGGATGATACTTTCAGGTAATGATCAGTACACTAAGGCGACTTGGTTCCCCAAATTTCGTTCTTCTATGTTGAAGCGTTCGTTTCCAGTAACAGTTTGAATTTTTAGGTTTCACTCTGTTTTCTCCTATATTGATAGATGTGTTTGGAACTCTAAATCCAACACGGTTTGTGCTAGCTTCTTGAAACTTGACACAATAAAGTAGTTTCACGTTCTATCACTATGTTTTGTTTCCTCTTGATGTAGCCCTAAGCAGTGACTGGCGAGAAACACTTTCATGGAAAGGGGTTGCCAGGCTTCCCAAAATTACGCATCTCCAGAAATCTCAGCAAATATTTTTTCACCCAAACAGGATGATACTTTCAGGTAATGATCAGTACACTAAGGCTACTGGGTTCCCCAAATTTCATTCTTCTATGTTGAAGCGTTCGTTTCCAGTAACAGTTTGAATTTTTAGGTTTCACTCTGTTTTCTCCTATATTGATAGATGTATTTGGAACTCTAAATCCAACACGGTTTGTGCTAGCTTCTTGAAACTTGACACAATAAAGTAGTTTCACGTTCTATCTCTATGTTTTGTTTCCTCTTGATGTAGCCTTAAGCAGTAACTGGCGAGAAACACTTTCATGGAAAGGGGTTGCCAAGCTTCCTAAAATTACGAATCTCCAGAAAACTCAGCAAATATTTTTTCACCCAAACTGGATGATACTTTCAGGTAATGATCAGTACACTAAGGCGACTTGGTTCCCCAAATTTCGTTCTTCTATGTTGAAGCGTTCGTTTCCAGTAACAATTTGAATTTTTAGGTTTCACTCTGTTTTCTCCTATATTGATAGATGTATTTGGAACTCTAAATCCAACAGGGTTTGTGCTAGCTTCTTGAAACTTGACACAATAAAGTAGTTTCAAGCTCTATCTCTACGTTTTGTTTCCTCTTGATGTAGCCCTAAGCAGTTATGGGCGAGAAACACTTTCATGGAAAGGGGTTGCCAAGCTTCCTAAAATTACGAATCTCCAGAAATCTCAGCAAATATTTTTTCACCCAAACAGGTTGATACTTTCAGGTAATTATCAGTACACTAAGACGACTTGGTTCCCCAAATTTTGTTCTATATATTGAACCGTTCGTTTCCAGTAACAGTTTGAATTTTTAGGTTTCACTCTGTTTTCTCCTATATTGATAGATGTATTTGGAACTCTAAATCCAACACGGTTTGTGCTAGGTTCTTGAAACTTGACACAATAAAGTAGTTTCACGTTCTATCTCTATGTTTTGTTTCCTCTTGATGTAGCCTTAAGCAGTAACTGGCGAGAAACACTTTCATGGAAAGGGGTTGCCAAGCTTCCCAAAATTACGAATCTTCAGAAATCTCAGCAAATATTTTTTCACCCAAACTGGATGATACATTCAGGTAATGATCAGTACACTAAGGCGACTTGGTTCCCCAAATTTCGTTCTTCTATGTTGAAGCGTTCGTTTCCAGTAACAGTTTGAATTTTTAGGTTTCACTCTGTTTTCTCCTATATTGATAGATGTATTTGGAACTCTAAATCCAACAAGGTTTGTGCTAGCTTCTTGAAACATGACACAATGAAGTAGTTTCACGTTCTATCTCTATGTTTTGTTTCCTCTTGATGTAGCCCTATGCAGTGACTGGCGAGAAACACTTTCAGGGAAAGGGGTTGCCAAGCTTCTTAAAATTACGAATCTCCAGAAATCTCAGCAAATATTTTTTCACCCAAACTGGATGATACTTTCAGGTAATGATCAGTACACTAAGGCGACTTGGTTCCCCAAATTTCGTTCTTCTATGTTGAAGCGTTCGTTTCCAGTAACAGTTTGAATTTTTAGGTTTCACTCTGTTTTCTCCTATATTGATAGATGTATTTGGAACTCTAAATCCAACACGGTTTGTGCTAGCTTCTTGAAACTTGACACAATAAAGTAGTTTCACGTTCTATCTCTATGTTTTGTTTCCTCTTGATGTAGCCCAATGCAGTGACTGGCGAGAAACACTTTCATGGAAAGGGGTTGCCAGGCTTCCCAAAATTACGAATCTCCAGAAATCTCAGCAAATATTTTTTCACCCAAACTGGATGATACTTTCAGGTAATGATCAGTACACTAAGGCGACTTGGTTCCCCAAATTTCGTTCTTCTATGTTGAAGCGTTCGTTTGCAGTAACACTTTGAATTTTTAGGTTTCACTCTGTTTTCTCCTATATTGATAGATGTATTTGGAACTCTAAATCCAACAGGGTTTGTGCTAGCTTCTTGAAACTTGACACAATAAAGTAGTTTCACATTCTATCTCTATTTTTTGATTCCTCTTGATGTATCCCAAGCAGTGACTGGCGAGAAACACTTTCATGGAAAGGGGTTGCCAGGCTTCCCAAAATTACGAATCTCCAGAAATCTCAGCAAATATTTTTTCACCCAAACTGGATGATACTTTCAGGTAATGATCAGTACACTAAGGCGACTTGGTTCCCCAAATTTCGTTCTTCTATGTTGAAGCGTTCGTTTCCAGTAACAGTTTGAATTTTTAGGTTTCACTCTGTTTTCTCCTATATTGATAGATGTATTTGGAACTCTAAATCCAACAGGGTTTGTGCTAGCTTCTTGAAACTTGACACAATAAAGTAGTTTCACGTTCTATCTCTATGTTTTGTTTCCTCTTGATGTAGCCCAATGCAGTGACTGGCGAGAAACACTTTCATGGAAAGGGGTTGCCAGGCTTCCCAAAATTACGAATCTCCAGAAATCTCAGCAAATATTTTTTCACCCAAACTGGATGATACTTTCAGGTAATGATCAGTACACTAAGGCGACTTGGTTCCCCAAATTTCGTTCTTCTATGTTGAAGCGTTCGTTTCCAGTAACAGTTTGAATTTTTAGGTTTCACTCTGTTTTCTCCTATATTGATAGATGTATTTGGAACTCTAAATCCAACAGGGTTTGTGCTAGCTTCTTGGAACTTGACACAATAAAGTAGTTCCACGTTCTATCTCTATGTTTTGTTTCCTCTTGATGTAGCCTTAAGCAGTGACTGGCGAGAAACACTTTCATGGAAAGGGGTTGCCAAGCTTCCTAAAATTACGAATCTCCAGAAATCTCAGCAAATATTTTTTCACCCAAACTGGATGATACTTTCAGGTAATGATCAGTACACTAAGGCGACTTGGTTCCCCAAATTTCGTTCTTCTATGTTGAAACGTTCGTTTCCAGTAACAGTTTGAATTTTTAGGTTTCACTCTGTTTTCTCCTATATTGATAGATGTATTTGGAACTCTAAATCCAACACGGTTTGTGCTAGCTTCTTGAAACTTGACACAATAAAGTAGTTTCAAGTTCTATCTCTATGTTTTGTTTCCTCTTGATGTAGCCCTAAGCATTTACTGGCGAGAAACACTTTCATGGAAAGGGGTTGCTAAGCTTCCTATAATTACGAATCTCCAGAAATCTCAGCAAATATTTTTTCACCCAAACTGGATGATACTTTCAGGTAATGATCAGTACACTAAGGCGACTTAGTTCCCCAAATTTCCTTCTTCTATGTTGAAGCGTTCGTTTCCAGTAACAGTTTGAATTTTTAGGTTTCACTCTGTTTTCTCCTATATTGATAGATGTGTTTGGAACTCTAAATCCAACACGGTTTGTGCTAGGTTCTTGAAACTTGACACAATAAAGTAGTTTCATGTTCTATCTCCACGTTTTGTTTCCTCTTGATGTAGCCTTAAGCAGTGACTGGCGAGAAACACTTTCATGGAAAGGGGTTGCCAAGTTTCCTAAAATTACGAATCTCCAGAAATCTCAGCAAATATTTTTTCACCCAAACTGGATGATACTTTCAGGTAATGATCAGTACACTAAGGCGACTTGGTTCCCCAAATTTCGTTCTTCTATGTTGAAGCGTTCGTTTCCAGTAACAGTTTGAATTTTTAGGTTTCACTCTGTTTTCTCCTATATTGATAGATGTATTTGGAACTCTAAATCCAACACGGTTTGTGCTAGCTTCTTGAAACTTGACACAATAAAGTAGTTCCACATTCTATCTCTACGTTTTGTTTCCTCTTGATGGAGCCCTAAGCAGTGACTGGCGAGAAACACTTTCATGGAAAGGGGTTGCCAAGCTTCCTAAAATTACGAATCTCCAGAAATCTCAGCAAATATTTTTTCACCCAAACTGGATGATACTTTCAGGTAATGATCAGTACACTAAGGCGACTTGGTTCCCCAAATTTCGTTCTTCTATGTTGAAGCGTTCGTTTGCAGTAACACTTTGAATTTTTAGGTTTCACTCTGTTTTCTCCTATATTGATAGATGTATTTGGAACTCTAAATCCAACACGGTTTGTGCTAGGTTCTTGAAACTTGACACAATAAAGTAGTTTCACGTTCTATCTCTATGTTTTGTTTCCTCTTGATGTAGCCTTAAGCAGTAACTGGCGAGAAACACTTTCATGGAAAGGGGTTGCCAAGCTTCCCAAAATTACGAATCTTCAGAAATCTCAGCAAATATTTTTTCACCCAAACTGTATGATACATTCAGGTAATGATCAGTACACTAAGGCGACTTGGTTCCCCAAATTTCGTTCTTCTATGTTGAAGCGTTCGTTTCCAGTAACAGTTTGAATTTTTAGGTTTCACTCTGTTTTCTCCTATATTGATAGATGTATTTGGAACTCTAAATCCAACAAGGTTTGTGCTAGCTTCTTGAAACATGACACAATGAAGTAGTTTCACGTTCTATCTCTATGTTTTGTTTCCTCTTGATGTAGCCCTATGCAGTGACTGGCGAGAAACACTTTCAGGGAAAGGGGTTGCCAAGCTTCTTAAAATTACGAATCTCCAGAAATCTCAGCAAATATTTTTTCACCCAAACTGGATGATACTTTCAGGTAATGATCAGTACACTAAGGCGACTTGGTTCCCCAAATTTCGTTCTTCTATGTTGAAGCGTTCGTTTCCAGTAACAGTTTGAATTTTTAGGTTTCACTCTGTTTTCTCCTATATTGATAGATGTATTTGGAACTCTAAATCCAACACGGTTTGTGCTAGGTTCTTGAAACTTGACACAATAAAGTAGTTTCACGTTCTATCTCTACGTTTTGTTTCCTCTTGATGTAGCCCTAAGCAGTAACTGGCGAGAAACACTTTCATGGAAAGGGGTTGCCAAGCTTCCTAAAATTACGAATCTCGAGAAATCTCAGCAAATATTTTTTCACCCAAACTGGATGATACTTTCAGGTAATGATCAGTACACTAAGGCGACTTGGTTCCCCAAATTTCGTTCTTCTATGTTGAAGCGTTCGTTTGCAGTAACACTTTGAATTTTTAGGTTTCACTCTGTTTTCTCCTATATTGATAGATGTATTTGGAACTCTAAATCCAACAGGGTTTGTGCTAGCTTCTTGAAACTTGACACAATAAAGTAGTTTCACATTCTATCTCTATTTTTTGATTCCTCTTGATGTATCCCAAGCAGTGACTGGCGAGAAACACTTTCATGGAAAGGGTTTGCCAGGCTTCCCAAAATTACGAATCTCCAGAAATCTCAGCAAATATTTTTTCACCCAAACTGGATGATACTTTCAGGTAATGATCAGTACACTAAGGCGACTTGGTTCCCCAAATTTCGTTCTTCTATGTTGAAGCGTTCGTTTCCAGTAACAGTTTGAATTTTTAGGTTTCACTCTGTTTTCTCCTATATTGATAGATGTATTTGGAACTCTAAATCCAACAGGGTTTGTGCTAGCTTCTTGGAACTTGACACAATAAAGTAGTTCCACGTTCTATCTCTATGTTTTGTTTCCTCTTGATGTAGCCTTAAGCAGTGACTGGCGAGAAACACTTTCATGGAAAGGGGTTGCCAAGCTTCCTAAAATTACGAATCTTCAGAAATCTCAGCAAATATTTTTTCACCCAAACTGGATGATACTTTCAGGTAATGATCAGTACACTAAGGCGACTTGGTTCCCCAAATTTCGTTCTTCTATGTTGAAACGTTCGTTTCCAGTAACAGTTTGAATTTTTAGGTTTCACTCTGTTTTCTCCTATATTGATAGATGTATTTGGAACTCTAAATCCAACACGGTTTGTGCTAGCTTCTTGAAACTTGACACAATAAAGTAGTTTCAAGTTCTATCTCTACGTTTTGTTTCCTCTTGATGTAGCCCTAAGCATTTACTGGCGAGAAACACTTTCATGGAAAGGGGTTGCTAAGCTTCCTATAATTACGAATCTCCAGAAATCTCAGCAAATATTTTTTCACCCAAACTGGATGATACTTTCAGGTAATGATCAGTACACTAAGGCGACTTAGTTCCCCAAATTTCGTTCTTCTATGTTGAAGCGTTCGTTTCCAGTAACAGTTTGAATTTTTAGGTTTCACTCTGTTTTCTCCTATATTGATAGATGTGTTTGGAACTCTAAATCCAACACGGTTTGTGCTAGGTTCTTGAAACTTGACACAATAAAGTAGTTTCATGTTCTATCTCCACGTTTTGTTTCCTCTTGATGTAGCCTTAAGCAGTGACTGGCGAGAAACACTTTCATGGAAAGGGGTTGCCAAGTTTCCTAAAATTACGAATCTCCAGAAATCTCAGCAAATATTTTTTCACCCAAACTGGATGATACTTTCAGGTAATGATCAGTACACTAAGGCGACTTGGTTCCCCAAATTTCGTTCTTCTATGTTGAACCGTTCGTTTGCAGTAACACTTTGAATTTTTAGGTTTCACTCTGTTTTCTCCTATATTGATAGATGTATTTGGAACTCTAAATCCAACACGGTTTGTGCTAGCTTCTTGAAACTTGACACAATAAAGTAGTTTCACGTTCTATCTCTATTTTTTGATTCCTCTTGATATAGCCCTAGCAGTGACTGGCGAGAAACACTTTCATGGAAAGGGGTTGCCAGGCTTCCCAAAATTACGAATCTCCAGAAAATTCAGCAAATATTTTTTCACCCAAACTGGATGATACTTTCAGGTAATGATCAGTACAATAAGGCGACTTGGTTCCCCAAATTTCGTTCTTCTATGTTGAAGCGTTCGTTTCCAGTAACAATTTGAATTTTTAGGTTTCACTCTGTTTTCTCCTATATTGATAGATGTATTTGGAACCCTAAATCCAACACGGTTTGTGCTAGCTTCTTGAAACTTGACACAATAAAGTACTTTCACGTTCTATCTCTATGTTTTGATTCCTCTTGATGTAGCCCTAAGCAGTGACTGGCGAGAAACACTTTCATGGAAAGGGGTTTCCAGGCTTTCCAAAATTACGAATCTCCAGAAATCTCAACAAATATTTTTTCACCCAAACTGGATGATACTTTCAGGTAATGATCAGTACACTAAGGCGACTTGGTTCCCCAAATTTCATTCTTCTATGTTGAAGCGTTCGTTTCCAGTAACAGTTTGAATTTTTAGGTTTCACTCTGTTTTCTCCTATATTGATAGATGTATTTGGAACTCTAAATCCAACACGGTTTGTGCTAGCTTCTTGAAACTTGACACAATAAAGTAGTTTCACGTTCTATCTCTATGTTTTGTTTCGTCTTGATGTAGCCTTAAGCAGTAACTGGCGAGAAACACTTTCATGGAAAGGGGTTGCCAAGCTTCCTAAAATTACGAATCTCCAGAAATCTCAGCAAATATTTTTTCACCCAAACAGGTTGATACTTTCAGGTAATTATCAGTACACTAAGACGACTTGGTTCCCCAAATTTCGTTCTATATATTGAACCATTCGTTTCCAGTAACAGTTTGAATTTTTAGGTTTCACTCTGTTTTCTCCTATATTGATAGATGTATTTGGAACTCTAAATCCAACACGGTTTGTGCTAGGTTCTTGAAACTTGACACAATAAAGTAGTTTCACGTTCTATCTCTATTTTTTGATTCCTCTTGATGTAGCCCTAGCAGTGACTGGCGAGAAACACTTTCATGGAAAGGGGTTGCCAGGCTTTCCAAAATTACGAATCTCCAGAAAATTCAGCAAATATTTTTTCACCCAAACTGGATGATACTTTCAGGTAATGATCAGTACACTAAGGCGACTTGGTTCCCCAAATTTCGTTCTTCTATGTTGAAGCGTTCGTTTCCAGTAACAATTTGAATTTTTAGGTTTCACTCTGTTTTCTCCTATATTGATAGATGTATTTGGAACCCTAAATCCAACACGGTTTGTGCTAGCTTCTTGAAACTTGACACAATAAAGTACTTTCACGTTCTATCTCTACATTTTGTTTCCTCTTGATGTAGCCCTAAGCAGTGACTGGCGAGAAAAACTTTCATGGAAAGGGGTTGCCAAGCTTCCTAAAATTACGAATCTCCAGAAATCTCAGCAAATATTTTTTCAGCCAAACTGGATGATACTTTCAGGTAACGATCACTACACTAAGGCGACTTGGTTCCCCAAATTTCGTTCTTCTATGTTGAAGCGTTCGTTTCCAGTAACAGTTTGAATTTTTAGGTTTCACTCTGTTTTCTCCTACATTGATACATGTATTTGGAACTCTAAATCCAACACGGTTTGTGCTAGCTTCTTGAAACTTGACACAATAAAGTACTTTCACGTTCTATCTCTATGTTTTGATTCCTCTTGATGTAGCCCTAAGCAGTGACTGGCGAGAAACACTTTCATGGAAAGGGGTTGCCAAGCTTCCTAAAATTACGAATCTCCAGAAATCTCAGCAAATATTTTTTCACCGAAACTGGATGATACTTGCAGGTAATGATCAGTACACTAAGGCGACTTGGTTCCCCAAATTTCGTTCTTCTATGTTGAAGCGTTCGTTTCCAGTAACAGTTTGAATTTTTAGGTTTCACTCTGTTTTCTCCTATATTGATAGATGTGTTTGGAACTCTAAATCCAACACGGTTTGTGCTAGGTTCTTGAAACATGACACAATGAAGTAGTTTCACGTTCAATCTCTATGTTTTGTTTCCTCTTGATGTAGCCCTATGCAGTGACTGGCGAGAAACACTTTCATGGAAAGGGGTTGCCAAGTTTCCTAAAAGTACGAATCTCCAGAAATCTCAGCAAATATTTTTTCACCGAAACTGGATGATACTTTCAGGTAATGATCAGTACACTAAGGCGACTTGGTTCCCCAAATTTCGTTCTTCTATGTTGAAGCGTTCGTTTCCAGTAACAGTTTGAATTTTTAGGTTTCACTCTGTTTTCTCCTATATTGATAGATGTATTTGGAACTCTAAATCCAACACGGTTTGTGCTAGCTTCTTGAAACTTGACACAATAAAGTAGTTCCACATTCTATCTCTATGTTTTGTTTCCTCTTGATGGAGCCCTAAGCAGTGACTGGCGAGAAACACTTTCATGGAAAGGGGATGCCAAGCTTCCTAAAATTACGAATCTCCAGAAATCTCAGCAAATATTTTTTCACCCAAACTGGATGATACTTTCAGGTAATGATCAGTACACTAAGGCGACTTGGTTCCCCAAATTTCGTTCTTATATGTTGAAGCGTTCGTTTGCAGTAACACTTTGAATTTTTAGGTTTCACTCTGTTTTCTCCTATATTGATAGATGTGTTTGGAACTCTAAATCCAACACGGTTTGTGCTAGCTTTTTGAAACTTGACACAATAAAGTAGTTTCACGTTCTATCTCTATGTTTTGTTTCCTCTTGATGTAGCCCTAAGCAGTGACTGGCGAGAAACACTTTCATGGAAAGGGGTTGCCAGGCTTCCTAAAATTACGAATCTCCAGAAATCTCAGCAAATATTTTTTCACCCAAACTGGATGATACTTTCAGGTAATGATCAGTACACTAAGGCGACTTGGTTCCCCAAATTTCGTTCTTCTATGTTGAAGCGTTCGTTTCTAGTAACAGTTTGAATTTTTAGGTTTCACTCTGTTTTCTCCTATATTGATAGATGTATTTGGAACTCTAAATCCAACACGGTTTGTGCTAGCTTCTTGAAACTTGACACAATAAAGTAGTTCCACATTCTATCTCTAGGTTTTGTTTCCTCTTGATGGAGCCCTAAGCAGTGACTGGCGAGAAACACTTTCAAGGAAAGGGGTTGCCAAGCTTCCTAAAATTACGAATCTCCAGAAATCTCAGCAAATATTTTTTCACCCAAACAGGTTGATACTTTCAGGTAATGATCAGTACACTAAGACGACTTGGTTCCCCAAATTTCGTTCTATATGTTGAAGCGGTCGTTTGCAGTAACACTTTGAATTTTTAGGTTTCACTCTGTTTTCTCCTATATTGATAGATGTATTTGGAACTCTAAATCCAACAGGGTTTGTGCTAGCTTCTTGAAACCTGACACAATAAAGTAGTTTCACGTTCTATCTCTACGTTTTGTTTCCTCTTGATGTAGACCTAAGCAGTTACTGGCGAGAAACACTTTCATGGAAAGGGGTTGCCAAGCTTCCTAAAATTACGAATCTCCAGAAATCTCAGCAAATATTTTTTCACCCAAACTGGATGATACTTTCAGGTAATGATCAGTACACTAAGGCGACTTGGTTCCCCAAATTTCGTTCTTCTATGTTGAAGCGTTCGTTTCCAGTAACAGTTTGAATTTTTAGGTTTCACTCTGTTTTCTCCTATATTGATAGATGTGTTTGGAACTCTAAATCCAACACGGTTTGTGCTAGCTTCTTGAAACTTGACACAATAAAGTAGTTTCACGTTCTATCACTATGTTTTGTTTCCTCTTGATGTAGCCCTAAGCAGTGACTGGCGAGAAACACTTTCATGGAAAGGGGTTGCCAGGCTTCCCAAAATTACGCATCTCCAGAAATCTCAGCAAATATTTTTTCACCCAAACAGGATGATACTTTCAGGTAATGATCAGTACACTAAGGCTACTGGGTTCCCCAAATTTCATTCTTCTATGTTGAAGCGTTCGTTTCCAGTAACAGTTTGAATTTTTAGGTTTCACTCTGTTTTCTCCTATATTGATAGATGTATTTGGAACTCTAAATCCAACACGGTTTGTGCTAGCTTCTTGAAACTTGACACAATAAAGTAGTTTCACGTTCTATCTCTATGTTTTGTTTCCTCTTGATGTAGCCTTAAGCAGTAACTGGCGAGAAACACTTTCATGGAAAGGGGTTGCCAAGCTTCCTAAAATTACGAATCTCCAGAAATCTCAGCAAATATTTTTTCACCCAAACTGGATGATACTTTCAGGTAATGATCAGTACACTAAGGCGACTTGGTTCCCCAAATTTCGTTCTTCTATGTTGAAGCGTTCGTTTCCAGTAACAGTTTGAATTTTTAGGTTTCACTCTGTTTTCTCCTATATTGATAGATGTATTTGGAACTCTAAATCCAACAGGGTTTGTGCTAGCTTCTTGAAACTTGACACAATAAAGTAGTTTCAAGCTCTATCTCTACGTTTTGTTTCCTCTTGATGTAGCCCTAAGCAGTTATGGGCGAGAAACACTTTCATGGAAAGGGGTTGCCAAGCTTCCTAAAATTACGAATCTCCAGAAATCTCAGCAAATATTTTTTCACCCAAACAGGTTGATACTTTCAGGTAATTATCAGTACACTAAGATGACTTGGTTCCCCAAATTTTGTTCTATATATTGAACCGTTCGTTTCCAGTAACAGTTTGAATTTTTAGGTTTCACTCTGTTTTCTCCTATATTGATAGATGTATTTGGAACTCTAAATCCAACACGGTTTGTGCTAGCTTCTTGAAACTTGACACAATAAAGTAGTTTCACGTTCTATCTCTATGTTTTGTTTCCTCTTGATGTAGCCTTAAGCAGTAACTGGCGAGAAACACTTTCATGGAAAGGGGTTGCCAAGCTTCCCAAAATTACGAATCTTCAGAAATCTCAGCAAATATTTTTTCACCCAAACTGGATGATACATTCAGGTAATGATCAGTACACTAAGGCGACTTGGTTCCCCAAATTTCGTTCTTCTATGTTGAAGCGTTCGTTTCCAGTAACAGTTTGAATTTTTAGGTTTCACTCTGTTTTCTCCTATATTGATAGATGTATTTGGAACTCTAAATCCAACAAGGTTTGTGCTAGCTTCTTGAAACATGACACAATGAAGTAGTTTCACGTTCTATCTCTATGTTTTGTTTCCTCTTGATGTAGCCCTATGCAGTGACTGGCGAGAAACACTTTCAGGGAAAGGCGTTGCCAAGCTTCTTAAAATTACGAATCTCCAGAAATCTCAGCAAATATTTTTTCACCCAAACTGGATGATACTTTCAGGTAATGATCAGTACACTAAGGCGACTTGGTTCCCCAAATTTCGTTCTTCTATGTTGAAGCGTTCGTTTCCAGTAACAGTTTGAATTTTTAGGTTTCACTCTGTTTTCTCCTATATTGATAGATGTATTTGGAACTCTAAATCCAACACGGTTTGTGCTAGGTTCTTGAAACTTGACACAATAAAGTAGTTTCACGTTCTATCTCTACGTTTTGTTTCCTCTTGATGTAGCCCTAAGCAGTAACTGGCGAGAAACACTTTCATGGAAAGGGGTTGCCAAGCTTCCTAAAATTACGAATCTCGAGAAATCTCAGCAAATATTTTTTCACCCAAACTGGATGATACTTTCAGGTAATGATCAGTACACTAAGGCGACTTGGTTCCCCAAATTTCGTTCTTCTATGTTGAAGCGTTCGTTTGCAGTAACACTTTGAATTTTTAGGTTTCACTCTGTTTTCTCCTATATTGATAGATGTATTTGGAACTCTAAATCCAACAGGGTTTGTGCTAGCTTCTTGAAACTTGACACAATAAAGTAGTTTCACATTCTATCTCTATTTTTTGATTCCTCTTGATGTATCCCAAGCAGTGACTGGCGAGAAACACTTTCATGGAAAGGGGTTGCCAGGCTTCCCAAAATTACGAAACTCCAGAAATCTCAGCAAATATTTTTTCACCCAAACTGGATGATACTTTCAGGTAATGATCAGTACACTAAGGCGACTTGGTTCCCCAAATTTCGTTCTTCTATGTTGAAGCGTTCGTTTCCAGTAAAAGTTTGAATTTTTAGGTTTCACTCTGTTTTCTCCTATATTGATAGATGTATTTGGAACTCTAAATCCAACAGGGTTTGTGCTAGCTTCTTGGAACTTGACACAATAAAGTAGTTCCACGTTCTATCTCTATGTTTTGTTTCCTCTTGATGTAGCCTTAAGCAGTGACTGGCGAGAAACACTTTCATGGAAAGGGGTTGCCAAGCTTCCTAAAATTACGAATCTCCAGAAATCTCAGCAAATATTTTTTCACCCAAACTGGATGATACTTTCAGGTAATGATCAGTACACTAAGGCGACTTGGTTCCCCAAATTTCGTTCTTCTATGTTGAAACGTTCGTTTCCAGTAACAGTTTGAATTTTTAGGTTTCACTCTGTTTTCTCCTATATTGATAGATGTATTTGGAACTCTAAATCCAACACGGTTTGTGCTAGCTTCTTGAAACTTGACACAATAAAGTAGTTTCAAGTTCTATCTCTATGTTTTGTTTCCTCTTGATGTAGCCCTAAGCATTTACTGGCGAGAAACACTTTCATGGAAAGGGGTTGCTAAGCTTCCTATAATTACGAATCTCCAGAAATCTCAGCAAATATTTTTTCACCCAAACTGGATGATACTTTCAGGTAATGATCAGTACACTAAGGCGACTTAGTTCCCCAAATTTCCTTCTTCTATGTTGAAGCGTTCGTTTCCAGTAACAGTTTGAATTTTTAGGTTTCACTCTGTTTTCTCCTATATTGATACATGTGTTTGGAACTCTAAATCCAACACGGTTTGTGCTAGGTTCTTGAAACTTGACACAATAAAGTAGTTTCATGTTCTATCTCCACGTTTTGTTTCCTCTTGATGTAGCCTTAAGCAGTGACTGGCGAGAAACACTTTCATGGAAAGGGGTTGCCAAGTTTCCTAAAATTACGAATCTCCAGAAATCTCAGCAAATATTTTTTCACCCAAACTGGATGATACTTTCAGGTAATGATCAGTACACTAAGGCGACTTGGTTCCCCAAATTTCGTTCTTCTATGTTGAAGCGTTCGTTTGCAGTAACACTTTGAATTTTTAGGTTTCACTCTGTTTTCTCCTATATTGATAGATGTATTTGGAACTCTAAATCCAACACGGTTTGTGCTAGCTTCTTGAAACTTGACACAATAAAGTAGTTTCACGATCTATCTCTATTTTTTGATTCCTCTTGATATAGCCCTAGCAGTGACTGGCGAGAAACACTTTCATGGAAAGGGGTTGCCAGGCTTCCCAAAATTACGAATCTCCAGAAAATTCAGCAAATATTTTTTCACCCAAACTGGATGATACTTTCAGGTAATGATCAGTACAATAAGGCGACTTGGTTCCCCAAATTTCGTTTTTCTATGTTGAAGCGTTCGTTTCCAGTAACAATTTGAATTTTTAGGTTTCACTCTGTTTTCTCCTATATTGATAGATGTATTTGGAACCCTAAATCCAACACGGTTTGTGCTAGCTTCTTGAAACTTGACACAATAAAGTACTTTCACGTTCTATCTCTATGTTTTGATTCCTCTTGATGTAGCCCTAAGCAGTGACTGGCGAGAAACACTTTCATGGAAAGGGGTTGCCAGGCTTCCCAAAATTACGAATCTCCAGAAATCTCAACAAATATTTTTTCACCCAAACTGGATGATACTTTCAGGTAATGATCAGTACACTAAGGCGACTTGGTTCCCCAAATTTCATTCTTCTATGTTGAAGCGTTCGTTTCCAGTAACAGTTTGAATTTTTAGGTTTCACTCTGTTTTCTCCTATATTGATAGATGTATTTGGAACTCTAAATCCAACACGGTTTGTGCTAGCTTCTTGAAACTTGACACAATAAAGTAGTTTCACGTTCTATCTCTATGTTTTGTTTCGTCTTGATGTAGCCTTAAGCAGTAACTGGCGAGAAACACTTTCATGGAAAGGGGTTGCCAAGCTTCCTAAAATTACGAATCTCCAGAAATCTCAGCAAATATTTTTTCACCCAAACAGGTTGATACTTTCAGGTAATTATCAGTACACTAAGACGACTTGGTTCCCCAAATTTCGTTCTATATATTGAACCGTTCGTTTCCAGTAACAGTTTGAATTTTTAGGTTTCACTCTGTTTTCTCCTATATTGATAGATGTATTTGGAACTCTAAATCCAACACGGTTTGTGCTAGGTTCTTGAAACTTGACACAATAAAGTAGTTTCACGTTCTATCTCTATTTTTTGATTCCTCTTGATGTAGCCCTAGCAGTGACTGGCGAGAAACACTTTCATGGAAAGGGGTTGCCAGGCTTTCCAAAATTACGAATCTCCAGAAAATTCAGCAAATATTTTTTCACCCAAACTGGATGATACTTTCAGGTAATGATCAGTACACTAAGGCGACTTGGTTCCCCAAATTTCGTTCTTCTATGTTGAAGCGTTCGTTTCCAGTAACAGTTTGAATTTTTAGGTTTCACTCTGTTTTCTCCTATATTGATAGATGTGTTTGGAACTCTAAATCCAACACGGTTTGTGCTAGCTTCTTGAAACTTGACACAATAAAGTAGTTTCACGTTCTATCTCTATGTTTTGTTTCCTCTTGATGTAGCCTTAAGCAGTAACTGGCGAGAAACACTTTCATGGAAAGGGGTTGCCAAGCTTCCTAAAAATACGAATCTCCAGAAATCTCAGCAAATATTTTTTCACCCAAACTGGATGATACTTTCAGGTAATGATCAGTACACTAAGGCGACTTGGTTCCCCAAATTTCGTTCTTCTATGTTGAAGCGTTCGTTTCCAGTAACAGTTTGAATTTTTAGGTTTCACTCTGTTTTCTCCTATATTGATAGATGTATTTGGAACTCTAAATCCAACAGGGTTTGTGCTAGCTTCTTGAAACTTGACACAATAAAGTAGTTTCAAGCTCTATCTCTACGTTTTGTTTCCTCTTGATGTAGCCCTAAGCAGTTATGGGCGAGAAACACTTTCATGGAAAGGGGTTGCCAAGCTTCCTAAAATTACGAATCTCCAGAAATCTCAGCAAATATTTTTTCACCCAAACAGGTTGATACTTTCAGGTAATTATCAGTACACTAAGACGACTTGGTTCCCCAAATTTCGTTCTATATATTGAACCGTTCGTTTCCAGTAACAGTTTGAATTTTTAGGTTTCACTCTGTTTTCTCCTATATTGATAGATGTATTTGGAACTCTAAATCCAACACGGTTTGTGGTAGGTTCTTGAAACTTGACACAATAAAGTAGTTTCACGTTCTATCTCTATGTTTTGTTTCCTCTTGATGTAGCCCTAAGCAGTAACTGGCGAGAAACACTTTCATGGAAAGGGGTTGCCAAGCTTCCCAAAATTACGAATCTTCAGAAATCTCAGCAAATATTTTTTCACCCAAACTGGATGATACTTTCAGGTAATGATCAGTACACTAAGGCGACTTGGTTCCCCAAATTTCGTTCTTCTATGTTGAAGCGTTCGTTTGCAGTAACACTTTGAATTTTTAGGTTTCACTCTGTTTTCTCCTATATTGATAGATGTATTTGGAACTCTAAATCCAACAAGGTTTGTGCTAGCTTCTTGAAACATGACACAATGAAGTAGTTTCACGTTCTATCTCTATGTTTTGTTTCCTCTTGATGTAGCCCTATGCATTGACTGGCGAGAAACACTTTCAGGGAAAGGGGTTGCCAAGCTTCTTAAAATTACGAATCTCCAGAAATCTCAGCAAATATTTTTTCACCCAAACTGGATGATACATTCAGGTAATGATCAGTACACTAAGGCGACTTGGTTCCCCAAATTTCGTTCTTCTATGTTGAAGCGTTCGTTTCCAGTAACAGTTTGAATTTTTAGGTTTCACTCTGTTTTCTCCTATATTGATAGATGTATTTGGAACTCTAAATCCAACACGGTTTGTGCTAGGTTCTTGAAACTTGACACAATAAAGTAGTTTCACGTTCTATCTCTATGTTTTCTTTCCTCTTGATGTAGCCCTAAGCAGTAACTGGCGAGAAACACTTTCATGGAAAGGGGTTGCCAAGCTTCCTAAAATTACGAATCTCGAGAAATCTCAGCAAATATTTTTTCACCCAAACTGGATGATACTTTCAGGTAATGATCAGTACACTAAGGCGACTTGGTTCCCCAAATTTCGTTCTTCTATGTTGAAGCGTTCGTTTGCAGTAACACTTTGAATTTTTAGGTTTCACTCTGTTTTCTCCTATATTGATAGATGTATTTGGAACTCTAAATCCAACAGGGTTTGTGCTAGCTTCTTGAAACTTGACACAATAAAGTAGTTTCACATTCTATCTCTATTTTTTGATTCCTCTTGATGTAGCCCAAGCAGTGACTGGCGAGAAACACTTTCATGGAAAGGGGTTGCCAGGCTTCCCAAAATTACGAATCTCCAGAAATCTCAGCAAATATTTTTTCACCCAAACTGGATGATACTTTCAGGTAATGATCAGTACACTAAGGCGACTTGGTTCCCCAAATTTCGTTCTTCTATGTTGAAGCGTTCGTTTCCAGTAACAGTTTGAATTTTTAAGTTTCACTCTGTTTTCTCCTATATTGATAGATGTATTTGGAACTCTAAATCCAACAGGGTTTGTGCTAGCTTCTTGAAACTTGACACAATAAAGTAGTTCCACGTTCTATCTCTATGTTTTGTTTCCTCTTGATGTAGCCTTAAGCAGTGACTGGCGAGAAACACTTTCATGGAAAGGGGTTGCCAAGCTTCCTAAAATTACGAATCTCCAGAAATCTAGGCAAATATTTTTTCACCGAAACTGGATGATACTTTCAGGTAATGATCAGTACACTAAGGCGACTTGGTTCCCCAAATTTCGTTCTTCTATGTTGAAGCGTTCGTTTCCAGTAACAGTTTGAATTTTTAGGTTTCACTCTGTTTTCTCCTATATTGATAGATGTATTTGGAACTCTAAATCCAACAGGGTTTGTGCTAGCTTCTTGAAACTTGACACAATAAAGTAGTTTCAAGTTCTATCTCTACGTTTTGTTTCCTCTTGATGTAGCCCTAAGCAGTTACTGGCGAGAAACACTTTCATGGAAAGGGGTTGCCAAGCTTCCTATAATTACGAATCTCCAGAAATCTCAGCAAATATTTTTTCACCCAAACTGGATGATAGTTTCAGGTAATGATCAGTACACTAAGGCGACTTAGTTCCCCAAATTTCGTTCTTCTATGTTGAAGCGTTCGTTTCCAGTAACAGTTTGAATTTTTAGGTTTCACTCTGTTTTCTCCTATATTGATAGATGTGTTTGGAACTCTAAATCCAACACGGTTTGTGCTAGGTTCTTGAAACTTGACACAATAAAGTAGTTTCATGTTCTATCTCCACGTTTTGTTTCCTCTTGATGTAGCCTTAAGCAGTGACTGGCGAGAAACACTTTCATGGAAAGGGGTTGCCAAGTTTCCTAAAATTACGAATCTCCAGAAATCTCAGCAAATATTTTTTCACCCAAACTGGATGATACTTTCAGGTAATGATCAGTACACTAAGGCGACTTGGTTCCCCAAATTTCGTTCTTCTATGTTGAAGCGTTCGTTTGCAGTAACACTTTGAATTTTTAGGTTTCACTCTGTTTTCTCCTATATTGATAGATGTATTTGGAACTCTAAATCCAACACGGTTTGTGCTAGCTTCTTGAAACTTGACACAATAAAGTAGTTTCACGTTCTATCTCTATTTTTTGATTCCTCTTGATGTAGCCCTAGCAGTGACTGGCGAGAAACACTTTCATGGAAAGGGGTTGCCAGGCTTCCCAAAATTACGAATCTCCAGAAAATTCAGCAAATATTTTTTCACCCAAACTGGATGATACTTTCAGGTAATGATCAGTACAATAAGGCGACTTGGTTCCCCAAATTTCGTTCTTCTATGTTGAAGCGTTCGTTTCCAGTAACAATTTGAATTTTTAGGTTTCACTCTGTTTTGTCCTATATTGATAGATGTATTTGGAACCCTAAATCCAACACGGTTTGTGCTAGCTTTTTGAAACTTGACACAATAAAGTACTTTCACGTTCTATCTCTATGTTTTGATTCCTCTTGATGTAGCCCTAAGCAGTGACTGGCGAGAAACACTTTCATGGAAAGGGGTTGCCAGGCTTCCCAAAATTACGAATCTCCAGAAATCTCAACAAATATTTTTTCACCCAAACTGGATGATACTTTCAGGTAATGATCAGTACACTAAGGCGACTTGGTTCCCCAAATTTCATTCTTCTATGTTGAAGCGTTCGTTTCCAGTAACAGTTTGAATTTTTAGGTTTCACTCTGTTTTCTCCTATATTGATAGATGTATTTGGAACTCTAAATCCAACACGGTTTGTGCTAGCTTCTTGAAACTTGACACAATAAAGTAGTTTCACGTTCTATCTCTATGTTTTGTTTCCTCTTGATGTAGCCTTAAGCAGTAACTGGCGAGAAACACTTTCATGGAAAGGGGTTGCCAAGCTTCCTAAAATTACGAATCTCCAGAAATCTCAGCAAATATTTTTTCACCCAAACTGGATGATACTTTCAGGTAATGATCAGTACACTAAGGCGACTTGGTTCCCCAAATTTCGTTCTTCTATGTTGAAGCGTTCGTTTCCAGTAACAGTTTGAATTTTTAGGTTTCACTCTGTTTTCTCCTATATTGATAGATGTATTTGGAACTCTAAATCCAACAGGGTTTGTGCTAGCTTCTTGAAACTTGACACAATAAAGTAGTTTCAAGCTCTATCTCTACGTTTTGTTTCCTCTTGATGTAGCCCTAAGCAGTTATGGGCGAGAAACACTTTCATAGAAAGGGGTTGCCAAGCTTCCTAAAATTACGAATCTCCAGAAATCTCAGCAAATATTTTTTCACCCAAACAGGTTGATACTTTCAGGTAATTATCAGTACACTAAGACGACTTGGTTCCCCAAATTTCGTTCTATATATTGAACCGTTCGTTTCCAGTAACAGTTTGAATTTTTAGGTTTCACTCTGTTTTCTCCTATATTGATAGATGTATTTGGAACTCTAAATCCAACACGGTTTGTGCTAGGTTCTTGAAACTTGACACAATAAAGTAGTTTCACGTTCTATCTCTATGTTTTGTTTCCTCTTGATGTAGCCTTAAGCAGTAACTGGCGAGAAACACTTTCATGGAAAGGGGTTGCCAAGCTTCCCAAAATTACGAATCTTCAGAAATCTCAGCAAATATTTTTTCACCCAAACTGGATGATACATTCAGGTAATGATCAGTACACTAAGGCGACTTGGTTCCCCAAATTTCGTTCTTCTATGTTGAAGCGTTCGTTTCCAGTAACAGTTTGAATTTTTAGGTTTCACTCTGTTTTCTCCTATATTGATAGATGTATTTGGAACTCTAAATCCAACAAGGTTTGTGCTAGCTTCTTGAAACATGACACAATGAAGTAGTTTCACGTTCTATCTCTATGTTTTGTTTCCTCTTGATGTAGCCCTATGCAGTGACTGGCGAGAAACACTTTCAGGGAAAGGGGTTGCCAAGCTTCTTAAAATTACGAATCTCCAGAAATCTCAGCAAATATTTTTTCACCCAAACTGGATGATACATTCAGGTAATGATCAGTACACTAAGGCGACTTGGTTCCCCAAATTTCGTTCTTCTATGTTGAAGCGTTCGTTTCCAGTAACAGTTTGAATTTTTAGGTTTCACTCTGTTTTCTCCTATATTGATAGATGTATTTGGAACTCTAAATCCAACACGGTTTGTGCTAGGTTCTTGAAACTTGACACAATAAAGTAGTTTCACGTTCTATCTCTACGTTTTGTTTCCTCTTGATGTAGCCCTAAGCAGTAACTGGCGAGAAACACTTTCATGGAAAGGGGTTGCCAAGCTTCCTAAAATTACGAATCTCGAGAAATCTCAGCAAATATTTTTTCACCCAAACTGGATGATACTTTCAGGTAATGATCAGTACACTAAGGCGACTTGGTTCCCCAAATTTCGTTCTTCTATGTTGAAGCGTTCGTTTGCAGTAACAGTTTGAATTTTTAGGTTTCACTCTGTTTTCTCCTATATTGATAGATGTGTTTGGAACTCTAAATCCAACACGGTTTGTGCTAGGTTCTTGAAACTTGACACAATAAAGTAGTTTCATGTTCTATCTCCACGTTTTGTTTCCTCTTGATGTTGCCTTAAGCAGTGACTGGCGAGAAACACTTTCATGGAAAGGGGTTGCCAAGCTTCCTAAAATTACGAATCTCCAGAAATCTAGGCAAATATTTTTTCACCGAAACTGGATGATACTTTCAGGTAATGATCAGTACACTAAGGCGACTTGGTTCCCCAAATTTCGTTCTTCTATGTTGAAGCGTTCGTTTCCAGTAACAGTTTGAATTTTTAGGTTTCACTCTGTTTTCTCCTATATTGATAGATGTATTTGGAACTCTAAATCCAACAGGGTTTGTGCTAGCTTCTTGAAACTTGACACAATAAAGTAGTTTCAAGTTCTATCTCTACGTTTTGTTTCCTCTTGATGTAGCCCTAAGCAGTTACTGGCGAGAAACACTTTCATGGAAAGGGGTTGCCAAGCTTCCTATAATTACGAATCTCCAGAAATCTCAGCAAATATTTTTTCACCCAAACTGGATGATAGTTTCAGGTAATGATCAGTACACTAAGGCGACTTAGTTCCCCAAATTTCGTTCTTCTATGTTGAAGCGTTCGTTTCCAGTAACAGTTTGAATTTTTAGGTTTCACTCTGTTTTCTCCTATATTGATAGATGTGTTTGGAACTCTAAATCCAACACGGTTTGTGCTAGGTTCTTGAAACTTGACACAATAAAGTAGTTTCATGTTCTATCTCCACGTTTTGTTTCCTCTTGATGTAGCCTTAAGCAGTGACTGGCGAGAAACACTTTCATGGAAAGGGGTTGCCAAGTTTCCTAAAATTACGAATCTCCAGAAATCTCAGCAAATATTTTTTCACCCAAACTGGATGATACTTTCAGGTAATGATCAGTACACTAAGGCGACTTGGTTCCCCAAATTTCGTTCTTCTATGTTGAAGCGTTCGTTTGCAGTAACACTTTGAATTTTTAGGTTTCACTCTGTTTTCTCCTATATTGATAGATGTATTTGGAACTCTAAATCCAACACGGTTTGTGCTAGCTTCTTGAAACTTGACACAATAAAGTAGTTTCACGTTCTATCTCTATTTTTTGATTCCTCTTGATGTAGCCCTAGCAGTGACTGGCGAGAAACACTTTCATGGAAAGGGGTTGCCAGGCTTCCCAAAATTACGAATCTCCAGAAAATTCAGCAAATATTTTTTCACCCAAACTGGATGATACTTTCAGGTAATGATCAGTACAATAAGGCGACTTGGTTCCCCATATTTCGTTCTTCTATGTTGAAGCGTTCGTTTCCAGTAACAATTTGAATTTTTAGGTTTCACTCTGTTTTGTCCTATATTGATAGATGTATTTGGAACCCTAAATCCAACACGGTTTGTGCTAGCTTTTTGAAACTTGACACAATAAAGTACTTTCACGTTCTATCTCTATGTTTTGATTCCTCTTGATGTAGCCCTAAGCAGTGACTGGCGAGAAACACTTTCATGGAAAGGGGTTGCCAGGCTTCCCAAAATTACGAATCTCCAGAAATCTCAACAAATATTTTTTCACCCAAACTGGATGATACTTTCAGGTAATGATCAGTACACTAAGGCGACTTGGTTCCCCAAATTTCATTCTTCTATGTTGAAGCGTTCGTTTCCAGTAACAGTTTGAATTTTTAGGTTTCACTCTGTTTTCTCCTATATTGATAGATGTATTTGGAACTCTAAATCCAACACGGTTTGTGCTAGCTTCTTGAAACTTGACACAATAAAGTAGTTTCACGTTCTATCTCTATGTTTTGTTTCCTCTTGATGTAGCCTTAAGCAGTAACTGGCGAGAAACACTTTCATGGAAAGGGGTTGCCAAGCTTCCTAAAATTACGAATCTCCAGAAATCTCAGCAAATATTTTTTCACCCAAACTGGATGATACTTTCAGGTAATGATCAGTACACTAAGGCGACTTGGTTCCCCAAATTTCGTTCTTCTATGTTGAAGCGTTCGTTTCCAGTAACAGTTTGAATTTTTAGGTTTCACTCTGTTTTCTCCTATATTGATAGATGTATTTGGAACTCTAAATCCAACAGGGTTTGTGCTAGCTTCTTGAAACTTGACACAATAAAGTAGTTTCAAGCTCTATCTCTACGTTTTGTTTCCTCTTGATGTAGCCCTAAGCAGTTATGGGCGAGAAACACTTTCATAGAAAGGGGTTGCCAAGCTTCCTAAAATTACGAATCTCCAGAAATCTCAGCAAATATTTTTTCACCCAAACAGGTTGATACTTTCAGGTAATTATCAGTACACTAAGACGACTTGGTTCCCCAAATTTCGTTCTATATATTGAACCGTTCGTTTCCAGTAACAGTTTGAATTTTTAGGTTTCACTCTGTTTTCTCCTATATTGATAGATGTATTTGGAACTCTAAATCCAACACGGTTTGTGCTAGGTTCTTGAAACTTGACACAATAAAGTAGTTTCACGTTCTATCTCTATGTTTTGTTTCCTCTTGATGTAGCCTTAAGCAGTAACTGGCGAGAAACACTTTCATGGAAAGGGGTTGCCAAGCTTCCCAAAATTACGAATCTTCAGAAATCTCAGCAAATATTTTTTCACCCAAACTGGATGATACATTCAGGTAATGATCAGTACACTAAGGCGACTTGGTTCCCCAAATTTCGTTCTTCTATGTTGAAGCGTTCGTTTCCAGTAACAGTTTGAATTTTTAGGTTTCACTCTGTTTTCTCCTATATTGATAGATGTATTTGGAACTCTAAATCCAACAAGGTTTGTGCTAGCTTCTTGAAACATGACACAATGAAGTAGTTTCACGTTCTATCTCTATGTTTTGTTTCCTCTTGATGTAGCCCTATGCAGTGACTGGCGAGAAACACTTTCAGGGAAAGGGGTTGCCAAGCTTCTTAAAATTACGAATCTCCAGAAATCTCAGCAAATATTTTTTCACCCAAACTGGATGATACATTCAGGTAATGATCAGTACACTAAGGCGACTTGGTTCCCCAAATTTTGTTCTTCTATGTTGAAGCGTTCGTTTCCAGTAACAGTTTGAATTTTTAGGTTTCACTCTGTTTTCTCCTATATTGATAGATGTATTTGGAACTCTAAATCCAACACGGTTTGTGCTAGGTTCTTGAAACTTGACACAATAAAGTAGTTTCACGTTCTATCTCTACGTTTTGTTTCCTCTTGATGTAGCCCTAAGCAGTAACTGGCGAGAAACACTTTCATGGAAAGGGGTTGCCAAGCTTCCTAAAATTACGAATCTCGAGAAATCTCAGCAAATATTTTTTCACCCAAACTGGATGATACTTTCAGGTAATGATCAGTACACTAAGGCGACTTGGTTCCCCAAATTTCGTTCTTCTATGTTGAAGCGTTCGTTTGCAGTAACAGTTTGAATTTTTAGGTTTCACTCTGTTTTCTCCTATATTGATAGATGTGTTTGGAACTCTAAATCCAACACGGTTTGTGCTAGGTTCTTGAAACTTGACACAATAAAGTAGTTTCATGTTCTATCTCCACGTTTTGTTTCCTCTTGATGTTGCCTTAAGCAGTGACTGGCGAGAAACACTTTCATGGAAAGGGGTTGCCAAGTTTCCTAAAATTACGAATCTCCAGAAATCTCAGCAAATATTTTTTCACCCAAACTGGATGATACTTTCAGGTAATGATCAGTACACTAAGGCGACTTGGTTCCCCAAATTTCGTTCTTCTATGTTGAAGCGTTCGTTTGCAGTAACACTTTGAATTTTTAGGTTTCACTCTGTTTTCTCCTATATTGATAGATGTATTTGGAACTCTAAATCCAACACGGTTTGTGCTAGCTTCTTGAAACTTGACACATAAAGTTGTTTCACGTTCTATCTCTATTTTTTGATTCCTCTTGATGTAGCCCTAGCAGTGACTGGCGAGAAACACTTTCATGGAAAGGGGTTGCCAGGCTTCCCAAAATTACGAATCTCCAGAAAATTCAGCAAATATTTTTTCACCCAAACTGGATGATACTTTCAGGTAATGATCAGTAAAATAAGGCGACTTGGTTCCCCAAATTTCGTTCTTCTATGTTGAAGCGTTCGTTTCCAGTAACAATTTGAATTTTTAGGTTTCACTCTGTTTTCTCCTATATTGATAGATGTGTTTGGAACCCTAAATCCAAAACGGTTTGTGCTAGCTTCTTGAAACTTGACACAATAAAGTACTTTCACGTTCTATCTCTATGTTTTGATTCCTCTTGATGTAGCCCTAAGCAGTGACTGGCGAGAAACACTTTCATGGAAAGGGGTTGCCAGGCTTCCCAAAATTACGAATCTCCAGAAATCTCAGCAAATATTTTTTCACCCAAACAGGTTGATACTTTCAGGTAATTATCAGTACACTAAGACGACTTGGTTCCCCAAATTTCGTTCTATATATTGAACCGTTCGTTTCCAGTAACAGTTTGAATTTTTAGGTTTCACTCTGTTTTCTCCTATATTGATAGATGTATTTGGAACTCTAAATCCAACACGGTTTGTGCTAGGTTCTTGAAACTTGACACAATAAAGTAGTTTCACGTTCTATCTCTATGTTTTGTTTCCTCTTGATGTAGCCTTAAGCAGTAACTGGCGAGAAACACTTTCATGGAAAGGGGTTGCCAAGCTTCCCAAAATTACGAATCTTCAGAAATCTCAGCAAATATTTTTTCACCCAAACTGGATGATACATTCAGGTAATGATCAGTACCCTAAGGCGACTTGGTTCCCAAATTTCGTTCTTCTATGTTGAAGCGTTCGTTTCCAGTAACAGTTTGAATTTTTAGGTTTCACTCTGTTTTCTCCTATATTGATAGATGTATTTGGAACTCTAAATCCAACAAGGTTTGTGCTAGCTTCTTGAAACATGACACAATGAAGTAGTTTCACGTTCTATCTCTATGTTTTGTTTCCTCTTGATGTAGCCCTATGCAGTGACTGGCGAGAAACACTTTCAGGGAAAGGGGTTGCCAAGCTTCTTAAAATTACGTATCTCCAGAAATCTCAGCAAATATTTTTTCACCCAAACTGGATGATACATTCACGTAATGATCAGTACACTAAGGCGACTTGGTTCCCCAAATTTCGTTCTTCTATGTTGAAGCGTTCGTTTCCAGTAACAGTTTGAATTTTTAGGTTTCACTCTGTTTTCTCCTATATTGATAGATGTATTTGGAACTCTAAATCCAACACGGTTTGTGCTAGGTTCTTGGAACTTGACACAATAAAGTAGTTTCACGTTCTATCTCAACGTTTTGTTTCCTCTTTATGTAGCCCTAAGCAGTAACTGGCGAGAAACACTTTCATGGAAAGGGGTTGCCAAGCTTCCTAAAATTACGAATCTCGAGAAATCTCAGCAAATATTTTTTCACCCAAACTGGATGATACTTTCAGGTAATGATCAGTACACTAAGGCGACTTGGTTCCCCAAATTTCGTTCTTCGATGTTGAAGCGTTCGTTTGCAGTAACACTTTGAATTTTTAGGTTTCACTCTGTTTTCTCCTATATTGATAGATGTATTTGGAACTCTAAATCCAACAGGGATTGTGCTAGCTTCTTGAAACTTGACACAATAAAGTAGTTTCACATTCTATCTCTATTTTTTGATTCCTCTTGATGTAGCCCAAGCAGTGACTGGCGAGAAACACTTTCATGTGAAGGGGTTGCCAGGCTTCCCAAAATTACGAATCTCCAGAAATCTCAGCAAATATTTTTTCACCCAAACTGGATGATACTTTCAGGTAATGATCAGTACACTAAGGCGACTTGGTTCCCCAAATTTCCTCTTATATGTTGAAGCGTTCGTTTCCAGTAACAGTTTGAATTTTTAGGTTTCACTCTGTTTTCTCCTATATTGATAGATGTATTTGGAACTCAAAATCCAACAGGGTTTGTGCTAGCTTCTTGAAACTTGACACAATAAAGTAGTTCCACGTTCTATCTCTATGTTTTGTTTCCTCTTGATGTAGCCTTAAGCAGTGACTGGCGAGAAACACTTTCATGGAAAGGGGTTGCCAAGCTTCCTAAAATTACGAATCTCCAGAAATCTCAGCAAATATTTTTTCACCCAAACTGGATGATACTTTCAGGTAATGATCAGTACACTAAGGCGACTTGGTTCCCCAAATTTCGTTCTTCTATGTTGAAGCGTTCGTTTCCAGTAACAGTTTGAATTTTTAGGTTTCACTCTGTTTTCTCCTATATTGATAGATGTATTTGGAACTCTAAATCCAACAGGTTTTGTGCTAGCTTCTTGAAACTTGACACAATAAAGTAGTTTCAAGTTCTATCTCTACGTTTTGTTTCCTCTTGATGTAGCCCTAAGCAGTGACTGGCGAGAAACACTTTCATGGAAAGGGTTTGCCAAGCTTCCTTAAATTACGAATCTCCAGAAATCTCAGCAAATATTTTTTCAACCAAACTGGATGATACTTTCAGGTAATGATCAGTACACTAAGGCGACTTAGTTCCCCAAATTTCGTTCTTCTATGTTGAAGCGTTCGTTTCCAGTAACAGTTTGAAATTTTAGGTTTCACTCTGTTTTCTCCTATATTGATAGATGTGTTTGGAACTCTAAATCCAACAGGGTTTGTGCTAGCTTCTTGAAACTTGACACAATAAAGTAGTTCCACGTTCTATCTCTATGTTTTGTTTCCTCTTGATGTAGCCTTAAGCAGTGACTGGCGAGAAACACTTTCATGGAAAGGGGTTGCCAAGCTTCCTAAAATTACGAATCTCCAGAAATCTAGGCAAATATTTTTTCACCGAAACTGGATGATACTTTCAGGTAATGATCAGTACACTAAGGCGACTTGGTTCCCCAAATTTCGTTCTTCTATGTTGAAGCGTTCGTTTCCAGTAACAGTTTGAATTTTTAGGTTTCACTCTGTTTTCTCCTATATTGATAGATGTATTTGGAACTCTAAATCCAACAGGGTTTGTGCTAGCTTCTTGAAACTTGACACAATAAAGTAGTTTCAAGTTCTATCTCTACGTTTTGTTTCCTCTTGATGTAGCCCTAAGCAGTTACTGGCGAGAAACACTTTCATGGAAAGGGGTTGCCAAGCTTCCTATAATTACGAATCTCCAGAAATCTCAGCAAATATTTTTTCACCCAAACTGGATGATACTTTCAGGTAATGATCAGTACACTAAGGCGACTTAGTTCCCCAAATTTCGTTCTTCTATGTTGAAGCGTTCGTTTCCAGTAACAGTTTGAATTTTTAGGTTTCACTCTGTCTTCTCCTATATTGATAGATGTGTTTGGAACTCTAAATCCAACACGGTTTGTGCTAGGTTCTTGAAACTTGACACAATAAAGTAGTTTCATGTTCTATCTCCACGTTTTGTTTCCTCTTGATGTAGCCTTAAGCAGTGACTGGCGAGAAACACTTTCATGGAAAGGGGTTGCCAAGTTTCCTAAAATTACGAATCTCCAGAAATCTCATCAAATATTTTTTCACCCAAACTGGATGATACTTTCAGGTAATGATCAGTACACTAAGGCGACTTGGTTCCCCAAATTTCGTTCTTCTATGTTGAAGCGTTCGTTTGCAGTAACACTTTGAATTTTTAGGTTTCACTCTGTTTTCTCCTATATTGATAGATGTATTTGGAACTCTAAATCCAACACGGTTTGTGCTAGCTTCTTGAAACTTGACACAATAAAGTAGTTTCACGTTCTATCTCTATTTTTTGATTCCTCTTGATGTAGCCCTAGCAGTGACTGGCGAGAAACACTTTCATGGAAAGGGGTTGCCAGGCTTCCCAAAATTACGAATCTCCAGAAAATTCAGCAAATATTTTTTCACCCAAACTGGATGATACTTTCAGGTAATGATCAGTACAATAAGGCGACTTGGTTCCCCAAATTTCGTTCTTCTATGTTGAAGCGTTCGTTTCCAGTAACAATTTGAATTTTTAGGTTTCACTCTGTTTTCTCCTATATTGATAGATGTATTTGGAACCCTAAATCCAACACGGTTTTGTGCTAGCTTCTTGAAACTTGACACAATAAAGTAGTTTCAAGTTCTATCTCTACGTTTTGTTTCCTCTTGATGTAGCCCTAAGCAGTGACTGGCGAGAAACACTTTCATGGAAAGGGTTTGCCAAGCTTCCTTAAATTACGAATCTCCAGAAATCTCAGCAAATATTTTTTCAACCAAACTGGATGATACTTTCAGGTAATGATCAGTACACTAAGGCGACTTAGTTCCCCAAATTTCGTTCTTCTATGTTGAAGCGTTCGTTTCCAGTAACAGTTTGAAATTTTAGGTTTCACTCTGTTTTCTCCTATATTGATAGATGTGTTTGGAACTCTAAATCCAACAGGGTTTGTGCTAGCTTCTTGAAACTTGACACAATAAAGTAGTTCCACGTTCTATCTCTATGTTTTGTTTCCTCTTGATGTAGCCTTAAGCAGTGACTGGCGAGAAACACTTTCATGGAAAGGGGTTGCCAAGCTTCCTAAAATTACGAATCTCCAGAAATCTAGGCAAATATTTTTTCACCGAAACTGGATGATACTTTCAGGTAATGATCAGTACACTAAGGCGACTTGGTTCCCCAAATTTCGTTCTTCTATGTTGAAGCGTTCGTTTCCAGTAACAGTTTGAATTTTTAGGTTTCACTCTGTTTTCTCCTATATTGATAGATGTATTTGGAACTCTAAATCCAACAGGGTTTGTGCTAGCTTCTTGAAACTTGACACAATAAAGTAGTTTCAAGTTCTATCTCTACGTTTTGTTTCCTCTTGATGTAGCCCTAAGCAGTTACTGGCGAGAAACACTTTCATGGAAAGGGGTTGCCAAGCTTCCTATAATTACGAATCTCCAGAAATCTCAGCAAATATTTTTTCACCCAAACTGGATGATACTTTCAGGTAATGATCAGTACACTAAGGCGACTTAGTTCCCCAAATTTCGTTCTTCTATGTTGAAGCGTTCGTTTCCAGTAACAGTTTGAATTTTTAGGTTTCACTCTGTCTTCTCCTATATTGATAGATGTGTTTGGAACTCTAAATCCAACACGGTTTGTGCTAGGTTCTTGAAACTTGACACAATAAAGTAGTTTCATGTTCTATCTCCACGTTTTGTTTCCTCTTGATGTAGCCTTAAGCAGTGACTGGCGAGAAACACTTTCATGGAAAGGGGTTGCCAAGTTTCCTAAAATTACGAATCTCCAGAAATCTCATCAAATATTTTTTCACCCAAACTGGATGATACTTTCAGGTAATGATCAGTACACTAAGGCGACTTGGTTCCCCAAATTTCGTTCTTCTATGTTGAAGCGTTCGTTTGCAGTAACACTTTGAATTTTTAGGTTTCACTCTGTTTTCTCCTATATTGATAGATGTATTTGGAACTCTAAATCCAACACGGTTTGTGCTAGCTTCTTGAAACTTGACACAATAAAGTAGTTTCACGTTCTATCTCTATTTTTTGATTCCTCTTGATGTAGCCCTAGCAGTGACTGGCGAGAAACACTTTCATGGAAAGGGGTTGCCAGGCTTCCCAAAATTACGAATCTCCAGAAAATTCAGCAAATATTTTTTCACCCAAACTGGATGATACTTTCAGGTAATGATCAGTACAATAAGGCGACTTGGTTCCCCAAATTTCGTTCTTCTATGTTGAAGCGTTCGTTTCCAGTAACAATTTGAATTTTTAGGTTTCACTCTGTTTTCTCCTATATTGATAGATGTATTTGGAACCCTAAATCCAACACGGTTTGTGCTAGCTTCTTGAAACTTGACACAATAAAGTACTTTCACGTTCTTTCTCTATGTTTTGATTCCTCTTGATGTAGCCCTAAGCAGTGACTGGCGAGAAACACTTTCATGGAAAGGGGTTGCCAGGCTTCCCAAAATTACGAATCTCCAGAAATCTCAACAAATATTTTTTCACCCAAACTGGATGATACTTTCAGGTAATGATCAGTACACTAAGGCGACTTGGTTCCCCAAATTTCATTCTTCTATGTTGAAGCGTTCGTTTCCAGTAACAGTTTGAATTTTTAGGTTTCACTCTGTTTTCTCCTATATTGATAGATGTATTTGGAACTCTAAATCCAACACGGTTTGTGCTAGCTTCTTGAAACTTGACACAATAAAGTAGTTTCACGTTCTATCTCTATGTTTTGTTTCCTCTTGATGTAGCCTTAAGCAGTAACTGGCGAGAAACACTTTCATGGAAAGGGGTTGCCAAGCTTCCTAAAATTACGAATCTCCAGAAATCTCAGCAAATATTTTTTCACCCAAACTGGATGATACTTTCAGGTAATGATCAGTACACTAAGGCGACTTGGTTCCCCAAATTTCGTTCTTCTATGTTGAAGCGTTCGTTTCCAGTAACAGTTTGAATTTTTAGGTTTCACTCTGTTTTCTCCTATATTGATAGATGTATTTGGAACTCTAAATCCAACAGGGTTTGTGCTAGCTTCTTGAAACTTGACACAATAAAGTAGTTTCAAGCTCTATCTCTACGTTTTGTTTCCTCTTGATGTAGCCCTAAGCAGTTATGGGCGAGAAACACTTTCATGGAAAGGGGTTGCCAAGCTTCCTAAAATTACGAATCTCCAGAAATCTCAGCAAATATTTTTTCACCCAAACAGGTTGATACTTTCAGGTAATTATCAGTACACTAAGACGACTTGGTTCCCCAAATTTCGTTCTATATATTGAACCGTTCGTTTCCAGTAACAGTTTGAATATTTAGGTTTCACTCTGTTTTCTCCTATATTGATAGATGTATTTGGAACTCTAAATCCAACACGGTTTGTGCTAGGTTCTTGAAACTTGACACAATAAAGTAGTTTCACGTTCTATCTCTATGTTTTGTTTCCTCTTGATGTAGCCTTAAGCAGTAACTGGCGAGAAACACTTTCATGGAAAGGGGTTGCCAAGCTTCCCAAAATTACGAATCTTCAGAAATCTCAGCAAATATTTTTTCACCCAAACTGGATGATACATTCAGGTAATGATCAGTACACTAAGGCGACTTGGTTCCCCAAATTTCGTTCTTCTATGTTGAAGCGTTCGTTTCCAGTAACAGTTTGAATTTTTAGGTTTCACTCTGTTTTCTCCTATATTGATAGATGTATTTGGAACTCTAAATCCAACAAGGTTTGTGCTAGCTTCTTGAAACATGACACAATGAAGTAGTTTCACGTTCTATCTCTATGTTTTGTTTCCTCTTGATGTAGCCCTATGCAGTGACTGGCGAGAAACACTTTCAGGGAAAGGGGTTGCCAAGCTTCTTAAAATTACGAATCTCCAGAAATCTCTGCAAATATTTTTTCACCCAAACTGGATGATACATTCAGGTAATGATCAGTACACTAAGGCGACTTGGTTCCCCAAATTTCGTTCTTCTATGTTGAAGCGTTCGTTTCCAGTAACAGTTTGAATTTTTAGGTTTCACTCTGTTTTCTCCTATATTGATAGATGTATTTGGAACTCTAAATCCAACACGGTTTGTGCTAGGTTCTTGAAACTTGACACAATAAAGTAGTTTCACGTTCTATCTCTACGTTTTGTTTCCTCTTGATGTAGCCCTAAGCAGTAACTGGCGAGAAACACTTTCATGGAAAGGGGTTGCCAAGCTTCCTAATATTACGAATCTCGAGAAATCTCAGCAAATATTTTTTCACCCAAACTGGATGATACTTTCAGGTAATGATCAGTACACTAAGGCGACTTGGTTCCCCAAAGTTCGTTCTTCTATGTTGAAGCGTTCGTTTGCAGTAACACTTTGAATTTTTAGGTTTCACTCTGTTTTCTCCTATATTGATAGATGTATTTGGAACTCTAAATCCAACAGGGTTTGTGCTAGCTTCTTGAAACTTGACACAATAAAGTAGTTTCACATTCTATCTCTATTTTTTGATTCCTCTTGATGTAGCCCAAGCAGTGACTGGCGAGAAACACTTTCATGGAAAGGGGTTGCCAGGCTTCCCAAAATTACGAATCTCCAGAAATCTCAGCAAATATTTTTTCACCCAAACTGGATGATACTTTCAGGTAATGATCAGTACACTAAGGCGACTTGGTTCCCCAAATTTCGTTCTTCTATGTTGAAGCGTTCGTTTCCAGTAACAGTTTGAATTTTTAGGTTTCACTCTGTTTTCTCCTATATTGATAGATGTATTTGGAACTCTAAATCCAACAGGGTTTGTGCTAGCTTCTTGGAACTTGACACAATAAAGTAGTTCCACGTTCTATCTCTATGTTTTGTTTCCTCTTGATGTAGCCTTAAGCAGTGACTGGCGAGAAACACTTTCATGGAAAGGGGTTGCCAAGCTTCCTAAAATTACGAATCTCCAGAAATCTCAGCAAATATTTTTTCACCCAAACTGGATGATACTTTCAGGTAATGATCAGTACACTAAGGCGACTTGGTTCCCCAAATTTCGTTCTTCTATGTTGAAACGTTCGTTTCCAGTAACAGTTTGAATTTTTAGGTTTCACTCTGTTTTCTCCTATATTGATAGATGTATTTGGAACTCTAAATCCAACACGGTTTGTGCTAGCTTCTTGAAACTTGACACAATAAAGTAGTTTCAAGTTCTATCTCTACGTTTTGTTTCCTCTTGATGTAGCCCTAAGCAGTTACTGGCGAGAAACACTTTCATGGAAAGGGGTTGCTAAGCTTCCTATAATTACGAATCTCCAGAAATCTCAGCAAATATTTTTTCACCCAAACTGGATGATACTTTCAGGTAATGATCAGTACACTAAGGCGACTTAGTTCCCCAAATTTCGTTCTTCTATGTTGAAGCATTCGTTTCCAGTAACAGTTTGAATTTTTAGGTTTCACTCTGTTTTCTCCTATATTGATAGATGTGTTTGGAACTCTAAATCCAACACGGTTTGTGCTAGGTTCTTGAAACTTGACACAATAAAGTAGTTTCATGTTCTATCTCCACGTTTTGTTTCCTCTTGATGTAGCCTTAAGCAGTGACTGGCGAGAAACACTTTCATGGAAAGGGGTTGCCAAGTTTCCTAAAATTAGGAATCTCCAGAAATCTCAGCAAATATTTTTTCACCCAAACTGGATGATACTTTCAGGTAATGATCAGTACACTAAGGCGACTTGGTTCCCCAAATTTCGTTCTTCTATGTTGAAGCGTTCGTTTGCAGTAACACTTTGAATTTTTAGGTTTCACTCTGTTTTCTCCTATATTGATAGATGTATTTGGAACTAAATCCAACAGGGTTTGTGCTAGCTTCTTGAAACTTGACACAATAAAGTAGTTTCACATTCTATCTCTATTTTTTGATTCCTCTTGATGTAGCCCAAGCAGTGACTGGCGAGAAACACTTTCATGGAAAGGGGTTGCCAGGCTTCCCAAAATTACGAATCTCCAGAAATCTCAGCAAATATTTTTTCAACCAAACTGGATGATACTTTCAGGTAATGATCAGTACACTAAGGCGACTTGGTTCCCCAAATTTCGTTCTTCTATGTTGAAGCGTTCGTTTCCAGTAACAGTTTGAATTTTTAGGTTTCACTCTGTTTTCTCCTATATTGATAGATGTATTTGGAACTCTAAATCCAACAGGGTTTGTGCTAGCTTCTTGGAACTTGACACAATAAAGTAGTTCCACGTTCTATCTCTATGTTTTGTTTCCTCTTGATGTAGCCTTAAGCAGTGACTGGCGAGAAACACTTTCATGGAAAGGGGTTGCCAAGCTTCCTAAAATTACGAATCTCCAGAAATCTCAGCAAATATTTTTTCACCCAAACTGGATGATACTTTCAGGTAATGATCAGTACACTAAGGCTACTTGGTTCCCCAAATTTCGTTCTTCTATGTTGAAACGTTCGTTTCCAGTAACAGTTTGAATTTTTAGGTTTCACTCTGTTTTCTCCTATATTGATAGATGTATTTGGAACTCTAAATCCAACACGGTTTGTGCTAGCTTCTTGAAACTTGACACAATAAAGTAGTTTCAAGTTCTATCTCTACGTTTTGTTTCCTCTTGATGTAGCCCTAAGCAGTTACTGGCGAGAAACACTTTCATGGAAAGGGGTTGCTAAGCTTCCTATAATTACGAATCTCCAGAAATCTCAGCAAATATTTTTTCACCCAAACTGGATGATACTTTCAGGTAATGATCAGTACACTAAGGCGACTTAGTTCCCCAAATTTCGTTCTTCTATGTTGAAGCATTCGTTTCCAGTAACAGTTTGAATTTTTAGGTTTCACTCTGTTTTCTCCTATATTGATAGATGTGTTTGGAACTCTAAATCCAACACGGTTTGTGCTAGGTTCTTGAAACTTGACACAATAAAGTAGTTTCATGTTCTATCTCCACGTTTTGTTTCCTCTTGATGTAGCCTTAAGCAGTGACTGGCGAGAAACACTTTCATGGAAAGGGGTTGCCAAGTTTCCTAAAATTACGAATCTCCAGAAATCTCAGCAAATATTTTTTCACCCAAACTGGATGATACTTTCAGGTAATGATCAGTACACTAAGGCGACTTGGTTCCCCAAATTTCGTTCTTCTATGTTGAAGCGTTCGTTTGCAGTAACACTTTGAATTTTTAGGTTTCACTCTGTTTTCTCCTATATTGATAGATGTATTTGGAACTCTAAATCCAACACGGTTTGTGCTAGCTTCTTGAAACTTGACACATAAAGTAGTTTCACGTTCTATCTCTATTTTTTGATTCCTCTTGATGTAGCCCTAGCAGTGACTGGCGAGAAACACTTTCATGGAAAGGGGTTGCCAGGCTTCCCAAAATTACGAATCTCCAGAAAATTCAGCAAATATTTTTTCACCCAAACTGGATGATACTTTCAGGTAATGATCAGTAAAATAAGGCGACTTGGTTCCCCAAATTTCGTTCTTCTATGTTGAAGCGTTCGTTTCCAGTAACAATTTGAATTTTTAGGTTTCACTCTGTTTTCTCCTATATTGATAGATGTGTTTGGAACCCTAAATCCAACACGGTTTGTGCTAGCTTCTTGAAACTTGACACAATAAAGTACTTTCACGTTCTATCTCTATGTTTTGATTCCTCTTGATGTAGCCCTAAGCAGTGACTGGCGAGAAACACTTTCATGGAAAGGGGTTGCCAGGCTTCCCAAAATTACGAATCTCCAGAAATCTCAACAAATATTTTTTCACCCAAACTGGATGATACTTTCAGGTAATGATCAGTACACTAAGGCGACTTGGTTCCCCAAATTTCATTCTTCTATGTTGAAGCGTTCGTTTCCAGTAACAGTTTGAATTTTTAGGTTTCACTCTGTTTTCTCCTATATTGATAGATGTATTTGGAACTCTAAATCCAACACGGTTTGTGCTAGCTTCTTGAAACTTGACACAATAAAGTAGTTTCACGTTCTATCTCTATGTTTTGTTTCCTCTTGATGTAGCCTTAAGCAGTAACTGGCGAGAAACACTTTCATGGAAAGGGGTTGCCAAGCTTCCCAAAATTACGAATCTTCAGAAATCTCAGCAAATATTTTTTCACCCAAACTGGATGATACATTCAGGTAATGATCAGTACCCTAAGGCGACTTGGTTCCCCAAATTTCGTTCTTCTATGTTGAAGCGTTCGTTTCCAGTAACAGTTTGAATTTTTAGGTTTCACTCTGTTTTCTCCTATATTGATAGATGTATTTGGAACTCTAAATCCAACAAGGTTTGTGCTAGCTTCTTGAAACATGACACAATGAAGTAGTTTCACGTTCTATCTCTATGTTTTGTTTCCTCTTGATGTAGCCCTATGCAGTGACTGGCGAGAAACACTTTCAGGGAAAGGGGTTGCCAAGCTTCTTAAAATTACGAATCTCCAGAAATCTCAGCAAATATTTTTTCACCCAAACTGGATGATACATTCAGGTAATGATCAGTACACTAAGGCGACTTGGTTCCCCAAATTTCGTTCTTCTATGTTGAAGCGTTCGTTTCCAGTAACAGTTTGAATTTTTAGGTTTCACTCTGTTTTCTCCTATATTGATAGATGTATTTGGAACTCTAAATCCAACACGGTTTGTGCTAGGTTCTTGAAACTTGACACAATAAAGTAGTTTCACGTTCTATCTCTATGTTTTGTTTCCTCTTGATGTAGCCTTAAGCAGTAACTGGCGAGAAACACTTTCATGGAAAGCGGTTGCCAAGCTTCCCAAAATTACGAATCTTCAGAAATCTCAGCAAATATTTTTTCACCCAAACTGGATGATACATTCAGGTAATGATCAGTACACTAAGGCGACTTGGTTCCCCAAATTTCGTTCTTCTATGTTGAAGCGTTTGTTTCCAGTAACAGTTTGAATTTTTAGGTTTCACTCTGTTTTCTCCTATATTGATAGATGTATTTGGAACTCTAAATCCAACAAGGTTTGTGCTAGCTTCTTGAAACATGACACAATGAAGTAGTTTCACGTTCTATCTCTATGTTTTGTTTCCTCTTGATGTAGCCCTATGCAGTGACTGGCGAGAAACACTTTCAGGGAAAGGGGTTGCCAAGCTTCTTAAAATTACGAATCTCCAGAAATCTCAGCAAATATTTTTTCACCCAAACTGGATGATACATTCAGGTAATGATCAGTACACTAAGGCGACTTGGTTCCCCAAATTTCGTTCTTCTATGTTGAAGCGTTCGTTTCCAGTAACAGTTTGAATTTTTAGGTTTCACTCTGTTTTCTCCTATATTGATAGATGTATTTGGAACTCTAAATCCAACAGGGTTTGTGCTAGCTTCTTGGAACTTGACACAATAAAGTAGTTCCACGTTCTATCTCTATGTTTTGTTTCCTCTTGATGTAACCTTAAGCAGTGACTGGCGAGAAACACTTTCATGGAAAGGGGTTGCCAAGCTTCCTAAAATTACGAATCTCCAGAAATCTCAGCAAATATTTTTTCACCCAAACTGGATGATACTTTCAGGTAATGATCAGTACACTAAGGCGACTTGGTTCCCCAAATTTCGTTCTTCTATGTTGAAACGTTCGTTTCCAGTAACAGTTTGAATTTTTAGGTTTCACTCTGTTTTCTCCTATATTGATAGATGTATTTGGAACTCTAAATCCAACACGGTTTGTGCTAGCTTCTTGAAACTTGACACAATAAAGTAGTTTCAAGTTCTATCTCTACGTTTTGTTTCCTCTTGATGTAGCCCTAAGCAGTTACTGGCGAGAAACACTTTCATGGAAAGGGGTTGCTAAGCTTCCTATAATTACGAATCTCCAGAAATCTCAGCAAATATTTTTTCACCCAAACTGGATGATACTTTCAGGTAATGATCAGTACACTAAGGCGACTTAGTTCCCCAAATTTCGTTCTTCTATGTTGAAGCATTCGTTTCCAGTAACAGTTTGAATTTTTAGGTTTCACTCTGTTTTCTCCTATATTGATAGATGTGTTTGGAACTCTAAATCCAACACGGTTTGTGCTAGGTTCTTGAAACTTGACACAATAAAGTAGTTTCATGTTCTATCTCCACGTTTTGTTTCCTCTTGATGTAGCCTTAAGCAGTGACTGGCGAGAAACACTTTCATGGAAAGGGGTTGCCAAGTTTCCTAAAATTACGAATCTCCAGAAATCTCAGCAAATATTTTTTCACCCAAACTGGATGATACTTTCAGGTAATGATCAGTACACTAAGGCGACTTGGTTCCCCAAATTTCGTTCTTCTATGTTGAAGCGTTCGTTTGCAGTAACACTTTGAATTTTTAGGTTTCACTCTGTTTTCTCCTATATTGATAGATGTATTTGGAACTCTAAATCCAACACGGTTTGTGCTAGCTTCTTGAAACTTGACACATAAAGTAGTTTCACGTTCTATCTCTATTTTTTGATTCCTCTTGATGTAGCCCTAGCAGTGACTGGCGAGAAACACTTTCATGGAAAGGGGTTGCCAGGCTTCCCAAAATTACGAATCTCCAGAAAATTCAGCAAATATTTTTTCACCGAAACTGGATGATACTTTCAGGTAATGATCAGTAAAATAAGGCGACTTGGTTCCCCAAATTTCGTTCTTCTATGTTGAAGCGTTCGTTTCCAGTAACAATTTGAATTTTTAGGTTTCACTCTGTTTTCTCCTATATTGATAGATGTGTTTGGAACCCTAAATCCAACACGGTTTGTGCTAGCTTCTTGAAACTTGACACAATAAAGTACTTTCACGTTCTATCTCTATGTTTTGATTCCTCTTGATGTAGCCCTAAGCAGTGACTGGCGAGAAACACTTTCATGGAAAGGGGTTGCCAGGCTTCCCAAAATTACGAATCTCCAGAAATCTCAACAAATATTTTTTCACCCAAACTGGATGATACTTTCAGGTAATGATCAGTACACTAAGGCGACTTGGTTCCCCAAATTTCGTTCTTCTATGTTGAAGCGTTCGTTTCCAGTAACAGTTTGAATTTTTAGGTTTCACTCTGTTTTCTCCTATATTGATAGATGTATTTGGAACTCTAAATCCAACACGGTTTGTGCTAGCTTCTTGAAACTTGACACAATAAAGTAGTTTCACGTTCTATCTCTATGTTTTGTTTCCTCTTGATGTAGCCTTAAGCAGTTACTGGCGAGAAACACTTTCATGGAAAGGGGTTGCCAAGCTTCCTAAAATTACGAATCTCCAGAAATCTCAGCAAATATTTTTTCACCCAAACAGGTTGATACTTTCAGGTAATTATCAGTACACTAAGACGACTTGGTTCCCCAAATTTCGTTCTATATATTGAACCGTTCGTTTCCAGTAACAGTTTGAATTTTTAGGTTTCACTCTGTTTTCTCCTATATTGATAGATGTATTTGGAACTCTAAATCCAACACGGTTTGTGCTAGGTTCTTGAAACTTGACACAATAAAGTAGTTTCACGTTCTATCTCTATGTTTTGTTTCCTCTTGATGTAGCCTTAAGCAGTAACTGGCGAGAAACACTTTCATGGAAAGGGGTTGCCAAGCTTCCCAAAATTACGAATCTTCAGAAATCTCAGCAAATATTTTTTCACCCAAACTGGATGATACATTCAGGTAATGATCAGTACCCTAAGGCGACTTGGTTCCCCAAATTTCGTTCTTCTATGTTGAAGCGTTCGTTTCCAGTAACAGTTTGAATTTTTAGGTTTCACTCTGTTTTCTCCTATATTGATAGATGTATTTGGAACTCTAAATCCAACAAGGTTTGTGCTAGCTTCTTGAAACATGACACAATGAAGTAGTTTCACGTTCTATCTCTATGTTTTGTTTCCTCTTGATGTAGCCCTATGCAGTGACTGGCGAGAAACACTTTCAGGGAAAGGGGTTGCCAAGCTTCTTAAAATTACGAATCTCCAGAAATCTCAGCAAATATTTTTTCACCCAAACTGGATGATACATTCAGGTAATGATCAGTACACTAAGGCGACTTGGTTCCCCAAATTTCGTTCTTCTATGTTGAAGCGTTCGTTTCCAGTAACAGTTTGAATTTTTAGGTTTCACTCTGTTTTCTCCTATATTGATAGATGTATTTGGAACTCTAAATCCAACACGGTTTGTGCTAGGTTCTTGGAACTTGACACAATAAAGTAGTTTCACGTTCTATCTCAACGTTTTGTTTCCTCTTGATGTAGCCCTAAGCAGTAACTGGCGAGAAACACTTTCATGGAAAGGGGTTGCCAAGCTTCCTAAAATTACGAATCTCGAGAAATCTCAGCAAATATTTTTTCACCCAAACTGGATGATACTTTCAGGTAATGATCAGTACACTAAGGCGACTTGGTTCCCCAAATTTCGTTCTTCGATGTTGAAGCGTTCGTTTGCAGTAACACTTTGAATTTTTAGGTTTCACTCTGTTTTCTCCTATATTGATAGATGTATTTGGAACTCTAAATCCAACAGGGTTTGTGCTAGCTTCTTGAAACTTGACACAATAAAGTAGTTTCACATTCTATCTCTATTTTTTGATTCCTCTTGATGTAGCCCAAGCAGTGACTGGCGAGAAACACTTTCATGTGAAGGGGTTGCCAGGCTTCCCAAAATTACGAATCTCCAGAAATCTCAGCAAATATTTTTTCACCCAAACTGGATGATACTTTCAGGTAATGATCAGTACACTAAGGCGACTTGGTTCCCCAAATTTCCTCTTCTATGTTGAAGCGTTCGTTTCCAGTAACAGTTTGAATTTTTAGGTTTCACTCTGTTTTCTCCTATATTGATAGATGTATTTGGAACTCAAAATCCAACAGGGTTTGTGCTAGCTTCTTGAAACTTGACACAATAAAGTAGTTCCACGTTCTATCTCTATGTTTTGTTTCCTCTTGATGTAGCCCTAAGCAGTTACTGGCGAGAAACACTTTCATGGAAAGGGTTTGCCAAGCTTCCTTAAATTACGAATCTCCAGAAATCTCAGCAAATATTTTTTCAACCAAACTGGATGATACTTTCAGGTAATGATCAGTACACTAAGGCGACTTAGTTCCCCAAATTTCGTTCTTCTATGTTGAAGCGTTCGTTTCCAGTAACAGTTTGAAATTTTAGGTTTCACTCTGTTTTCTCCTATATTGATAGATGTGTTTGGAACTCTAAATCCAACACGGTTTGTGCTAGGTTCTTGAAACTTGACACAATAAAGTAGTTTCACGTTCTATCTCCACGTTTTGTTTCCTCTTGATGTAGCCTTAAGCAGTGACTGGCGAGAAACACTTTCATGGAAAGGGGTTGCCAAGTTTCCTAAAATTACGAATCTCCAGAAATCTCAGCAAATATTTTTTCACCCAAACTGGATGATACTTTCAGGTAATGATCAGTACACTAAGGCAACTTGGTTCCCCAAATTTCGTTCTTCTATGTTGAAGCGTTCGTTTGCAGTAACGCTTTGAATTTTTAGGTTTCACTCTGTTTTCTCCTATATTGATAGATGTATTTGGAACTCTAAATCCAACACGGTTTGTGCTAGCTTCTTGAAACTTGACACAATAAAGTAGTTTCACGTTCTATCTCTATTTTTTGATTCCTCTTGATGTAGCCCTAGCAGTGACTGGCGAGAAACACTTTCATGGAAAGGGGTTGCCAGGCTTCCCAAAATTACGAATCTCCAGAAAATTCAGCAAATATTTTTTCACCCAAACTGGATGATACTTTCAGGTAATGATCAGTACAATAAGGCGACTTGGTTCCCCAAATTTCGTTCTTCTATGTTGAAGCGTTCGTTTCCAGTAACAATTTGAATTTTTAGGTTTCACTCTGTTTTCTCCTATATTGATAGATGTATTTGGAACCCTAAATCCAACACGGTTTGTGCTAGCTTCTTGAAACTTGACACAATAAAGTAGTTTCACGTTCTATCTCTATGTTTTGTTTCCCCTTGATGTAGCCCTAAGCAGTGACTGGCGAGAAACACTTTCATGGAAAGGGGTTGCCAGGCTTCCCAAAATTACGAATCTCCAGAAATCTCAACAAATATTTTTTCACCCAAACTGGATGATACTTTCAGGTAATGATCAGTACACTAAGGCGACTTGGTTCCCCAAATTTCATTCTTCTATGTTGAAGCGTTCGTTTCCAGTAACAGTTTGAATTTTTAGGTTTCACTCTGTTTTCTCCTATATTGATAGATGTATTTGGAACTCTAAATCCAACACGGTTTGTGCTAGCTTCTTGAAACTTGACACAATAAAGTAGTTTCACGTTCTATCTCTATGTTTTGTTTCCTCTTGATGTAGCCTTAAGCAGTAACTGGCGAGAAACACTTTCATGGAAAGGGGTTGCCAAGCTTCCTAAAATTACGAATCTCCAGAAATCTCAGCAAATATTTTTTCACCCAAACTGGATGATACTTTCAGGTAATGATCAGTACACTAAGGCGACTTGGTTCCCCAAATTTCGTTCTTCTATGTTGAAGCGTTCGTTTCCAGTAACAGTTTGAATTTTTAGGTTTCACTCTGTTTTCTCCTATATTGATAGATGTATTTGGAACTCTAAATCCAACAGGGTTTGTGCTAGCTTCTTGAAACTTGACACAATAAAGTAGTTTCAAGCTCTATCTCTACGTTTTGTTTCCTCTTGATGTAGCCCTAAGCAGTTATGGGCGAGAAACACTTTCATGGAAAGGGGTTGCCAAGCTTCCTAAAATTACGAATCTCCAGAAATCTCAGCAAATATTTTTTCACCCAAACAGGTTGATACTTTCAGGTAATTATCAGTACACTAAGACGACTTGGTTCCCCAAATTTCGTTCTATATATTGAACCGTTCGTTTCCAGTAACAGTTTGAATTTTTAGGTTTCACTCTGTTTTCTCCTATATTGATAGATGTATTTGGAACTCTAAATCCAACACGGTTTGTGCTAGGTTCTTGAAACTTGACACAATAAAGTAGTTTCACGTTCTATCTCTATGTTTTGTTTCCTCTTGATGTAGCCTTAAGCAGTAACTGGCGAGAAACACTTTCATGGAAAGGGGTTGCCAAGCTTCCCAAAATTACGAATCTTCAGAAATCTCAGCAAATATTTTTTCACCCAAACTGGATGATACATTCAGGTAATGATCAGTACACTAAGGCGACTTGGTTCCCCAAATTTCGTTCTTCTATGTTGAAGCGTTCGTTTCCAGTAACAGTTTGAATTTTTAGGTTTCACTCTGTTTTCTCCTATATTGATAGATGTATTTGGAACTCTAAATCCAACAAGGTTTGTGCTAGCTTCTTGAAACATGACACAATGAAGTAGTTTCACGTTCTATCTCTATGTTTTGTTTCCTCTTGATGTAGCCCTGTGCAGTGACTGGCGAGAAACACTTTCAGGGAAAGGGGTTGCCAAGCTTCTTAAAATTACGAATCTCCAGAAATCTCAGCAAATATTTTTTCACCCAAACTGGATGATACATTCAGGTAATGATCAGTACACTAAGGCGACTTGGTTCCCCAAATTTCGTTCTTCTATGTTGAAGCGTTCGTTTCCAGTAACAGTTTGAATTTTTAGGTTTCACTCTGTTTTCTCCTATATTGATAGATGTATTTGGAACTCTAAATCCAACACGGTTTGTGCTAGGTTCTTGAAACTTGACACAATAAAGTAGTTTCACGTTCTATCTCTACGTTTTGTTTCCTCTTGATGTAGCCCTAAGCAGTAACTGGCGAGAAACACTTTCATGGAAAGGGGTTGCCAAGCTTCCTAAAATTACGAATCTCGAGAAATCTCAGCAAATATTTTTTCACCCAAACTGGATGATACTTTCAGGTAATGATCAGTACACTAAGGCGACTTGGTTCCCCAAATTTCGTTCTTCTATGTTGAAGCGTTCGTTTGCAGTAACACTTTGAATTTTTAGGTTTCACTCTGTTTTCTCCTATATTGATAGATGTATTTGGAACTCTAAATCCAACAGGGTTTGTGCTAGCTTCTTGAAACTTGACACAATAAAGTAGTTTCACATTCTATCTCTATTTTTTGATTCCTCTTGATGTAGCCCAAGCAGTGACTGGCGAGAAACACTTTCATGGAAAGGGGTTGCCAGGCTTCCCAAAATTACGAATCTCCAGAAATCTCAGCAAATATTTTTTCACCCAAACTGGATGATACTTTCAGGTAATGATCAGTACACTAAGGCGACTTGGTTCCCCAAATTTCGTTCTTCTATGTTGAAGCGTTCGTTTCCAGTAACAGTTTGAATTTTTAGGTTTCACTCTGTTTTCTCCTATATTGATAGATGTATTTGGAACTCTAAATCCAACAGGGTTTGTGCTAGCTTCTTGGAACTTGACACAATAAAGTAGTTCCACGTTCTATCTCTATGTTTTGTTTCCTCTTGATGTAGCCTTAAGCAGTGACTGGCGAGAAACACTTTCATGGAAAGGGGTTGCCAAGCTTCCTAAAATTACGAATCTCCAGAAATCTCAGCAAATATTTTTTCACCCAAACTGGATGATACTTTCAGGTAATGATCAGTACACTAAGGCGACTTGGTTCCCCAAATTTCGTTCTTCTATGTTGAAACGTTCGTTTCCAGTAACAGTTTGAATTTTTAGGTTTCACTCTGTTTTCTCCTATATTGATAGATGTGTTTGGAACTCTAAATCCAACACGGTTTGTGCTAGGTTCTTGAAACTTGACACAATAAAGTAGTTTCATGTTCTATCTCCACGTTTTGTTTCCTCTTGATGTAGCCTTAAGCAGTGACTGGCGAGAAACACTTTCATGGAAAGGGGTTGCCAAGTTTCCTAAAATTACGAATCTCCAGAAATCTCAGCAAATATTTTTTCACCCAAACTGGATGATACTTTCAGGTAATGATCAGTACACTAAGGCGACTTGGTTCCCCAAATTTCGTTCTTCTATGTTGAAGCGTTCGTTTGCAGTAACACTTTGAATTTTTAGGTTTCACTCTGTTTTCTCCTATATTGATAGATGTATTTGGAACTCTAAATCCAACACGGTTTGTGCTAGCTTCTTGAAACTTGACACATAAAGTAGTTTCACGTTCTATCTCTATTTTTTGATTCCTCTTGATGTAGCCCTAGCAGTGACTGGCGAGAAACACTTTCATGGAAAGGGGTTGCCAGGCTTCCCAAAATTACGAATCTCCAGAAAATTCAGCAAATATTTTTTCACCCAAACTGGATGATACTTTCAGGTAATGATCAGTAAAATAAGGCGACTTGGTTCCCCAAATTTCGTTCTTCTATGTTGAAGCGTTCGTTTCCAGTAACAATTTGAATTTTTAGGTTTCACTCTGTTTTCTCCTATATTGATAGATGTGTTTGGAACCCTAAATCCAACACGGTTTGTGCTAGGTTCTTGAAACTTGACACAATAAAGTACTTTCACGTTCTATCTCTATGTTTTGATTCCTCTTGATGTAGCCCTAAGCAGTGACTGGCGAGAAACACTTTCATGGAAAGGGGTTACCAGGCTTCCCAAAATTACGAATCTCCAGAAATCTCAACAAATATTTTTTCACCCAAACTGGATGATACTTTCAGGTAATGATCAGTACACTAAGGCGACTTGGTTCCCCAAATTTCATTCTTCTATGTTGAAGCGTTCGTTTCCAGTAACAGTTTGAATTTTTAGGTTTCACTCTGTTTTCTCCTATATTGATAGATGTATTTGGAACTCTAAATCCAACACGGTTTGTGCTAGCTTCTTGAAACTTGACACAATAAAGTAGTTTCACGTTCTATCTCTATGTTTTGTTTCCTCTTGATGTAGCCTTAAGCAGTAACTGGCGAGAAACACTTTCATGGAAAGGGGTTGCCAAGCTTCCTAAAATTACGAATCTCCAGAAATCTCAGCAAATATTTTTTCACCCAAACAGGTTGATACTTTCAGGTAATTATCAGTACACTAAGACGACTTGGTTACCCAAATTTCGTTCTATATATTGAACCGTTCGTTTCCAGTAACAGTTTGAATTTTTAGGTTTCACTCTGTTTTCTCCTATATTGATAGATGTATTTGGAACTCTAAATCCAACACGGTTTGTGCTACGTTCTTGAAACTTGACACAATAAAGTAGTTTCACGTTCTATCTCTATGTTTTGTTTCCTCTTGATGTAGCCTTAAGCAGTAACTGGCGAGAAACACTTTCATGGAAAGGGGTTGCCAAGCTTCCCAAAATTACGAATCTTCAGAAATCTCAGCAAATATTTTTTCACCCAAACTGGATGATACATTCAGGTAATGATCAGTACCCTAAGGCGACTTGGTTCCCCAAATTTCGTTCTTCTATGTTGAAGCATTCGTTTCCAGTAACAGTTTGAATTTTTACGTTTCACTCTGTTTTCTCCTATATTGATAGATGTATTTGGAACTCTAAATCCAACAAGGTTTGTGCTAGCTTCTTGAAACATGACACAATGAAGTAGTTTCACGTTCTATCTCTATGTTTTGTTTCCTCTTGATGTAGCCCTATGCAGTGACTGGCGAGAAACACTTTCAGGGAAAGGGGTTGCCAAGCTTCTTAAAATTACGAATCTCCAGAAATCTCAGCAAATATTTTTTCACCCAAACTGGATGATACATTCAGGTAATGATCAGTACACTAAGGCGACTTGGTTCCCCAAATTTCGTTCTTCTATGTTGAAGCGTTCGTTTCCAGTAACAGTTTGAATTTTTAGGTTTCACTCTGTTTTCTCCTATATTGATAGATGTATTTGGAACTCTAAATCCAACACGGTTTGTGCTAGGTTCTTGGAACTTGACACAATAAAGTAGTTTCACGTTCTATCTCAACGTTTTGTTTCCTCTTGATGTAGCCCTAAGCAGTAACTGGCGAGAAACACTTTCATGGAAAGGGGTTGCCAAGCTTCCTAAAATTACGAATCTCGAGAAATCTCAGCAAATATTTTTTCACCCAAACTGGATGATACTTTCAGGTAATGATCAGTACACTAAGGCGACTTGGTTCCCCAAATTTCGTTCTTCGATGTTGAAGCGTTCGTTTGCAGTAACACTTTGAATTTTTAGGTTTCACTCTGTTTTCTCCTATATTGATAGATGTATTTGGAACTCTAAATCCAACAGGGTTTGTGCTAGCTTCTTGAAACTTGACACAATAAAGTAGTTTCACATTCTATCTCTATTTTTTGATTCCTCTTGATGTAGCCCAAGCAGTGACTGGCGAGAAACACTTTCATGTGAAGGGGTTGCCAGGCTTCCCAAAATTACGAATCTCCAGAAATCTCAGCAAATATTTTTTCACCCAAACTGGATGATACTTTCAGGTAATGATCAGTACACTAAGGCGACTTGGTTCCCCAAATTTCCTCTTCTATGTTGAAGCGTTCGTTTCCAGTAACAGTTTGAATTTTTAGGTTTCACTCTGTTTTCTCCTATATTGATAGATGTATTTGGAACTCAAAATCCAACAGGGTTTGTGCTAGCTTCTTGAAACTTGACACAATAAAGTAGTTCCACATTCTATCTCTATGTTTTGTTTCCTCTTGATGTAGCCTTAAGCAGTGACTGGCGAGAAACACTTTCATGGAAAGGGGTTGCCAAGCTTCCTAAAATTACGAATCTCCAGAAATCTCAGCAAATATTTTTTCACCCAAACTGGATGATACTTTCAGGTAATGATCAGTACACTAAGGCGACTTGGTTCCCCAAATTTCGTTCTTCTATGTTGAAGCGTTCGTTTCCAGTAACAGTTTGAATTTTTAGGTTTCCCTCTGTTTTCTCCTATATTGATAGATGTATTTGGAACTCTAAATCCAACAGGGTTTGTGCTAGCTTCTTGAAACTTGACACAATAAAGTAGTTTCAAGTTCTATCTCTACGTTTTGTTTCCTCTTGATGTAGCCCTAAGCAGTTACTGGCGAGAAACACTTTCATGGAAAGGGTTTGCCAAGCTTCCTTAAATTACGAATCTCCAGAAATCTCAGCAAACATTTTTTCAACCAAACTGGATGATACTTTCAGGTAATGATCAGTACACTAAGGCGACTTAGTTCCCCAAATTTCGTTCTTCTATGTTGAAGCGTTCGTTTCCAGTAACAGTTTGAAATTTTAGGTTTCACTCTGTTTTCTCCTATATTGATAGATGTGTTTGGAACTCTAAATCCAACACGGTTTGTGCTAGGTTCTTGAAACTTGACACAATAAAGTAGTTTCACGTTCTATCTCCACGTTTTGTTTCCTCTTGATGTAGCCTTAAGCAGTGACTGGCGAGAAACACTTTCATGGAAAGGGGTTGCCAAGTTTCCTAAAATTACGAATCTCCAGAAATCTCAGCAAATATTTTTTCACCCAAACTGGATGATACTTTCAGGTAATGATCAGTACACTAAGGCGACTTGGTTCCCCAAATTTCGTTCTTCTATGTTGAAGCGTTCGTTTGCAGTAACACTTTGAATTTTTAGGTTTCACTCTGTTTTCTCCTATATTGATAGATGTATTTGGAACTCTAAATCCAACACGGTTTGTGCTAGCTTCTTGAAACTTGACACAATAAAGTAGTTTCACGTTCTATCTCTATTTTTTGATTCCTCTTGATGTAGCCCTAGCAGTGACTGGCGAGAAACACTTTCATGGAAAGGGGTTGCCAGGCTTCCCAAAATTACGAATCTCCAGAAAATTCAGCAAATATTTTTTCACCCAAACTGGATGATACTTTCAGGTAATGATCAGTACACTAAGGCGACTTGGTTCCCCAAATTTCGTTCTTCTATGTTGAAGCGTTCGTTTCCAGTAACAATTTGAATTTTTAGGTTTCACTCTGTTTTCTCCTATATTGATAGATGTATTTGGAACCTTAAATCCAACACGGTTTGTGCTAGCTTCTTGAAACTTGACACAATAAAGTACTTTCACGTTCTATCTCTATGTTTTGATTCCTCTTGATGTAGCCCTAAGCAGTGACTGGCGAGAAACACTTTCATGGAAAGGGGTTGCCAGGCTTCCCAAAATTACGAATCTCCAGAAATCTCAACAAATATTTTTTCACCCAAACTGGATGATACTTTCAGGTAATGATCAGTACACTAAGGTGACTTGGTTCCCCAAATTTCGTTCTTCTATGTTGAAGCGTTCGTTTCCAGTAACAGTTTGAATTTTTAGGTTTCACTCTGTTTTCTCCTATATTGATAGATGTGTTTGGAACTCTAAATCCAACACGGTTTGTGCTAGCTTCTTGAAACTTGACACAATAAAGTAGTTTCACGTTCTATCTCTATGTTTTGTTTCCCCTTGATGTAGCCCTAAGCAGTGACTGGCGAGAAACACTTTCATGGAAAGGGGTTGCCAGGCTTCCCAAAATTACGCATCTCCAGAAATCTCAGCAAATATTTTTTCACCCAAACAGGATGATACTTTCAGGTAATGATCAGTACACTAAGGCTACTGGGTTCCCCAAATTTCATTCTTCTATGTTGAAGCGTTCGTTTCCAGTAACAGTTTGAATTTTTAGGTTTCACTCTGTTTTCTCCTATATTGATAGATGTATTTGGAACTCTAAATCCAACACGGTTTGTGCTAGCTTCTTGAAACTTGACACAATAAAGTAGTTTCACGTTCTATCTCTATGTTTTGTTTCCTCTTGATGTAGCCTTAAGCAGTAACTGGCGAGAAACACTTTCATGGAAAGGGGTTGCCAAGCTTCCTAAAATTACGAATCTCCAGAAATCTCAGCAAATATTTTTTCACCCAAACTGGATGATACTTTCAGGTAATGATCAGTACACTAAGGCGACTTGGTTCCCCAAATTTCGTTCTTCTATGTTGAAGCGTTCGTTTCCAGTGACAGTTTGAATTTTTAGGTTTCACTCTGTTTTCTCCTATATTGATAGATGTATTTGGAACTCTAAATCCAACAGGGTTTGTGCTAGCTTCTTGAAACTTGACACAATAAAGTAGTTTCAAGCTCTATCTCTACGTTTTGTTTCCTCTTGATGTAGCCCTAAGCAGTTATGGGCGAGAAACACTTTCATGGAAAGGGGTTGCCAAGCTTCCTAAAATTACGAATCTCCAGAAATCTCAGCAAATATTTTTTCACCCAAACAGGTTGATACTTTCAGGTAATTATCAGTACACTAAGACGACTTGGTTCCCCAAATTTCGTTCTATATATTGAACCGTTCGTTTCCAGTAACAGTTTGAATTTTTAGGTTTCACTCTGTTTTCTCCTATATTGATAGATGTATTTGGAACTCTAAATCCAACACGGTTTGTGCTAGGTTCTTGAAACTTGACACAATAAAGTAGTTTCATGTTCTATCTCTATGTTTTGTTTCCTCTTGATGTAGCCTTAAGCAGTAACTGGCGAGAAACACTTTCATGGAAAGGGGTTGCCAAGCTTCCCAAAATTACGAATCTTCAGAAATCTCAGCAAATATTTTTTCACCCAAACTGGATGATACATTCCGGTAATGATCAGTACACTAAGGCGACTTGGTTCCCCAAATTTCGTTCTTCTATGTTGAAGCGTTCGTTTCCAGTAACAGTTTGAATTTTTAGGTTTCACTCTGTTTTCTCCTATATTGATAGATGTATTTGGAACTCTAAATCCAACAAGGTTTGTGCTAGCTTCTTGAAACATGACACAATGAAGTAGTTTCACGTTCTATCTCTATGTTTTGTTTCCTCTTGATGTAGCCCTATGCAGTGACTGGCGAGAAACACTTTCATGGAAAGGGGTTGCCAAGCTTCCTAAAATTACGAATCTCCAGAAATCTCAGCAAATATTTTTTCACCCAAACTGGATGATACTTTCAGGTAATGATCAGTACACTAAGACGACTTGGTTCCCCAAATTTCGTTCTATATGTTGAACCGTTCGTTTCCAGTAACAGTTTGAATTTTTAGGTTTCACTCTGTTTTCTCCTATATTGATAGATGTATTTGGAACTCTAAATCCAACACGGTTTGTGCTAGGTTCTTGAAACTTGACACAATAAAGTAGTTTCACGTTCTATCTCTATGTTTTGTTTCCTCTTGATGTAGCCTTAAGCAGTGACTGGCGAGAAACACTTTCATGGAAAGGGGTTGCCAAGCTTCCTAAAATTACGAATCTCCAGAAATCTCAGCAAATATTTTTTCACCCAAACTGGATGATACATTCAGGTAATGATCAGTACACTAAGGCGACTTGGTTCCCCAAATTTCGTTCTTCTATGTTGAAGCGTACGTTTCCAGTAACACTTTGAATTTTTAGGTTTCACTCTGTTTTCTCCTATATTGATAGATGTATTTGGAACTCTAAATCCAACACGGTTTGTGCTAGGTTCTTGAAACTTGACACAATAAAGTAGTTTCACGTTCTATCTCTACGTTTTGTTTCCTCTTGATGTAGCCCTAAGCAGTAACTGGCGAGAAACACTTTCATGGAAAGGGGTTGCCAAGCTTCCTAAAATTACGAATCTCGAGAAATCTCAGCAAATATTTTTTCACCCAAACTGGATGATACTTTCAGGTAATGATCAGTACACTAAGGCGACTTGGTTCCCCAAATTTCGTTCTTCTATGTTGAAGCGTTCGTTTGCAGTAACACTTTGAATTTTTAGGTTTCACTCTGTTTTCTCCTATATTGATAGATGTATTTGGAACTCTAAATCCAACAGGGTTTGTGCTAGCTTCTTGAAACTTGACACAATAAAGTAGTTTCACATTCTATCTCTATTTTTTGATTCCTCTTGATGTAGCCCAAGCAGTGACTGGCGAGAAACACTTTCATGGAAAGGGGTTGCCAGGCTTCCCAAAATTACGAATCTCCAGAAATCTCAGCAAATATTTTTTCACCCAAACTGGATGATACTTTCAGGTAATGATCAGTACACTAAGGCGACTTGGTTCCCCAAATTTCGTTCTTCTATGTTGAAGCGTTCGTTTCCAGTAACAGTTTGAATTTTTAGGTTTCACTCTGTTTTCTCCTATATTGATAGATGTGTTTGGAACTCTAAATCCAACACGGTTTGTGCTAGCTTCTTGAAACTTGACACAATTAAGTAGTTTCACGTTCTATCTCTATGTTTTGTTTCCCCTTGATGTAGCCCTAAGCAGTGACTGGCGAGAAACACTTTCATGGAAAGGGGTTGCCAGGCTTCCCAAAATTACGCATCTCCAGAAATCTCAGCAAATATTTTTTCACCCAAACAGGATGATACTTTCAGGTAATGATCAGTACACTAAGGCTACTGGGTTCCCCAAATTTCATTCTTCTATGTTGAAGCGTTCGTTTCCAGTAACAGTTTGAATTTTTAGGTTTCACTCTGTTTTCTCCTATATTGATAGATGTATTTGGAACTCTAAATCCAACACGGTTTGTGCTAGCTTCTTGAAACTTGACACAATAAAGTAGTTTCACGTTCTATCTCTATGTTTTGTTTCCTCTTGATGTAGCCTTAAGCAGTAACTGGCGAGAAACACTTTCATGGAAAGGGGTTGCCAAGCTTCCTAAAATTACGAATCTCCAGAAATCTCAGCAAATATTTTTTCACCCAAACTGGATGATACTTTCAGGTAATGATCAGTACACTAAGGCGACTTGGTTCCCCAAATTTCGTTCTTCTATGTTGAAGCGTTCGTTTCCAGTGACAGTTTGAATTTTTAGGTTTCACTCTGTTTTCTCCTATATTGATAGATGTATTTGGAACTCTAAATCCAACAGGGTTTGTGCTAGCTTCTTGAAACTTGACACAATAAAGTAGTTTCAAGCTCTATCTCTACGTTTTGTTTCCTCTTGATGTAGCCCTAAGCAGTTATGGGCGAGAAACACTTTCATGGAAAGGGGTTGCCAAGCTTCCTAAAATTACGAATCTCCAGAAATCTCAGCAAATATTTTTTCACCCAAACAGGTTGATACTTTCAGGTAATTATCAGTACACTAAGACGACTTGGTTCCCCAAATTTCGTTCTATATATTGAACCGTTCGTTTCCAGTAACAGTTTGAATTTTTAGGTTTCACTCTGTTTTCTCCTATATTGATAGATGTATTTGGAACTCTAAATCCAACACGGTTTGTGCTAGGTTCTTGAAACTTGACACAATAAAGTAGTTTCACGTTCTATCTCTATGTTTTGTTTCCTCTTGATGTAGCCTTAAGCAGTAACTGGCGAGAAACACTTTCATGGAAAGGGGTTGCCAAGCTTCCCAAAATTACGAATCTTCAGAAATCTCAGCAAATATTTTTTCACCCAAACTGGATGATACATTCCGGTAATGATCAGTACACTAAGGCGACTTGGTTCCCCAAATTTCGTTCTTCTATGTTGAAGCGTTCGTTTCCAGTAACAGTTTGAATTTTTAGGTTTCACTCTGTTTTCTCCTATATTGATAGATGTATTTGGAACTCTAAATCCAACAAGGTTTGTGCTAGCTTCTTGAAACATGACACAATGAAGTAGTTTCACGTTCTATCTCTATGTTTTGTTTCCTCTTGATGTAGTCCTATGCAGTGACTGGCGAGAAACACTTTCATGGAAAGGGGTTGCCAAGCTTCCTAAAATTACGAATCTCCAGAAATCTCAGCAAATATTTTTTCACCCAAACTGGATGATACTTTCAGGTAATGATCAGTACACTAAGACGACTTGGTTCCCCAAATTTCGTTCTATATGTTGAACCGTTCGTTTCCAGTAACAGTTTGAATTTTTAGGTTTCACTCTGTTTTCTCCTATATTGATAGATGTATTTGGAACTCTAAATCCAACACGGTTTGTGCTAGGTTCTTGAAACTTGACACAATAAAGTAGTTTCACGTTCTATCTCTATGTTTTGTTTCCTCTTGATGTAGCCTTAAGCAGTGACTGGCGAGAAACACTTTCATGGAAAGGGGTTGCCAAGCTTCCTAAAATTACGAATCTCCAGAAATCTCAGCAAATATTTTTTCACCCAAACTGGATGATACATTCAGGTAATGATCAGTACACTAAGGCGACTTGGTTCCCCAAATTTCGAACTTCTATGTTGAAGCGTACGTTTCCAGTAACACTTTGAATTTTTAGGTTTCACTCTGTTTTCTCCTATATTGATAGATGTATTTGGAACTCTAAATCCAACACGGTTTGTGCTAGGTTCTTGAAACTTGACACAATAAAGTAGTTTCACGTTCTATCTCTACGTTTTGTTTCCTCTTGATGTAGCCCTAAGCAGTAACTGGCGAGAAACACTTTCATGGAAAGGGGTTGCCAAGCTTCCTAAAATTACGAATCTCGAGAAATCTCAGCAAATATTTTTTCACCCAAACTGGATGATACTTTCAGGTAATGATCAGTACACTAAGGCGACTTGGTTCCCCAAATTTCGTTCTTCTATGTTGAAGCGTTCGTTTGCAGTAACACTTTGAATTTTTAGGTTTCACTCTGTTTTCTCCTATATTGATAGATGTATTTGGAACTCTAAATCCAACAGGGTTTGTGCTAGCTTCTTGAAACTTGACACAATAAAGTAGTTTCACATTCTATCTCTATTTTTTGATTCCTCTTGATGTAGCCCAAGCAGTGACTGGCGAGAAACACTTTCATGGAAAGGGGTTGCCAGGCTTCCCAAAATTACGAATCTCCAGAAATCTCAGCAAATATTTTTTCACCCAAACTGGATGATACTTTCAGGTAATGATCAGTACACTAAGGCGACTTGGTTCCCCAAATTTCGTTCTTCTATGTTGAAGCGTTCGTTTCCAGTAACAGTTTGAATTTTTAGGTTTCACTCTGTTTTCTCCTATATTGATAGATGTATTTGGAACTCTAAATCCAACAGGGTTTGTGCTAGCTTCTTGAAACTTGACACAATAAAGTAGTTCCACGTTCTATCTCTATGTTTTGTTTCCTCTTGATGTAGCCTTAAGCAGTGACTGGCGAGAAACACTTTCATGGAAAGGGGTTGCCAAGCTTCCTAAAATTACGAATCTCCAGAAATCTCAGCAAATATTTTTTCACCGAAACTGGATGATACTTTCAGGTAATGATCAGTACACTAAGGCGACTTGGTTCCCCAAATTTCGTTCTTCTATGTTGAAGCGTTCGTTTCCAGTAACAGTTTGAATTTTTAGGTTTCACTCTGTTTTCTCCTATATTGATAGATGTATTTGGAACTCTAAATCCAACAGGGTTTGTGCTAGCTTCTTGAAACTTGACACCATAAAGTAGTTTCAAGTTCTATCTCTACGTTTTGTTTCCTCTTGATGTAGCCCTAAGCAGTTACTGGCGAGAAACACTTTCATGGAAAGGGGTTGCCAAGCTTCCTATAATTACGAATCTTCAGAAATCTCAGCAAATATTTTTTCACCCAAACTGGATGATACTATCAGGTAATGATCAGTACACTAAGGCGACTTAGATCCCCAAATTTCGTTCTTCTATGTTGAAGCGTTCGTTTCCAGTAACAGTTTGAATTTTTAGGTTTCACTCTGTTTTCTCCTATATTGATAGATGTGTTTGGAACTCTAAATCCAACACGGTTTGTGCTAGGTTCTTGAAACTTGACACAATAAAGTAGTTTCATGTTCTGTCTCCACGTTTTGTTTCCTCTTGATGTAGCCTTAAGCAGTGACTGGCGAGAAACACTTTCATGGAAAGGGGTTGCCAAGTTTCCTAAAATTACGAATCTCCAGAAATCTCAGCAAATATTTTTTCACCCAAACTGGATGATACTTTCAGGTAATGATCAGTACACTAAGGCGACTTGGTTCCCCAAATTTCGTTCTTCTATGTTGAAGCGTTCGTTTGCAGTAACACTTTGAATTTTTAGGTTTCACTCTGTTTTCTCCTACATTGATAGGTGTATTTGGAACTCTAAATCCAACACGGTTTGTGCTAGCTTCTTGAAACTTGACACAATAAAGTAGTTTCACGTTCTATCTCTATTTTTTGATTCCTCTTGATGTAGCCCTAGCAGTGACTGGCGAGAAACACTTTCATGGAAAGGGGTTGCCAGGCTTCCCAAAATTACGAATCTCCAGAAAATTCAGCAAATATTTTTTCACCCAAACTGGATGATACTTTCAGGTAATGATCAGTACAATAAGGCGACTTGGTTCCCCAAATTTCGTTCTTCTATGTTGAAGCGTTCGTTTCCAGTAACAATTTGAATTTTTAGGTTTCACTCTGTTTTCTCCTATATTGATAGATGTATTTGGAACCCTAAATCCAACAGGGTTTGTGCTAGCTTCTTGAAACTTGACACAATAAAGTACTTTCACGTTCTCTCTCTATGTTTTGATTCCTCTTGATGTAGCCCTAAGCAGTGACTGGCGAGAAACACTTTCATGGAAAGGGGTTGCCAGGCTTCCCAAAATTACGAATCTCCAGAAATCTCAACAAATATTTTTTCACCCAAACTGGATGATACTTTCAGGTAATGATCAGTACACTAAGGCGACTTGGTTCCCCAAATTTCATTCTTCTATGTTGAAGCGTTCGTTTCCAGTAACAGTTTGAATTTTTAGGTTTCACTCTGTTTTCTCCTATATTGATAGATGTATTTGGAACTCTAAATCCAACACGGTTTGTGCTAGCTTCTTGAAACTTGACACAATAAAGTAGTTTCACGTTCTATCTCTATGTTTTGTTTCCTCTTGATGTAGCCTTAAGCAGTAACTGGCGAGAAACACTTTCATGGAAAGGGGTTGCCAAGCTTCCTAAAATTACGAATCTCCAGAAATCTCAGCAAATATTTTTTCACCCAAACTGGATGATACTTTCAGGTAATGATCAGTACACTAAGGCGACTTGGTTCCCCAAATTTCGTTCTTCTATGTTGAAGCGTTCGTTTCCAGTAACAGTTTGAATTTTTAGGTTTCACTCTGTTTTCTCCTATATTGATAGATGTATTTGGAACTCTAAATCCAACAGGGTTTGTGCTAGCTTCTTGAAACTTGACACAATAAAGTAGTTTCAAGCTCTATCTCTACGTTTTGTTTCCTCTTGATGTAGCCCTAAGCAGTTATGGGCGAGAAACACTTTCATGGAAAGGGGTTGCCAAGCTTCCTAAAATTACGAATCTCCAGAAATCTCAGCAAATATTTTTTCTCCCAAACAGGTTGATACTTTCAGGTAATTATCAGTACACTAAGACGACTTGGTTCCCCAAATTTCGTTCTATATATTGAACCGTTCGTTTCCAGTAACAGTTTGAATTTTTAGGTTTCACTCTTTTTTCTCCTATATTGATAGATGTATTTGGAACTCTAAATCCAACAGGGTTTGTGCTAGCTTCTTGAAACTTGACACAATAAAGTAGTTTCACATTCTATCTCTATTTTTTGATTCCTCTTGATGTAGCCCAAGCAGTGACTGGCGAGAAACACTTTCATGGAAAGGGGTTGCCAGGCTTCCCAAAATTACGAATCTCCAGAAATCTCAGCAAATATTTTTTCACCCAAACTGGATGATACTTTCAGGTAATGATCAGTACACTAAGGCGACTTGGTTCCCCAAATTTCGTTCTTCTATGTTGAAGCGTTCGTTTCCAGTAACAGTTTGAATTTTTAGGTTTCACTCTGTTTTCTCCTATATTGATAGATGTATTTGGAACTCTAAATCCAAGAGGGTTTGTGCTAGCTTCTTGAAACTTGACACAATAAAGTAGTTCCACGTTCTATCTCTATGTTTTGTTTCCTCTTGATGTAGCCTTAAGCAGTGACTGGCGAGAAACACTTTCATGGAAAGGGGTTGCCAAGCTTCCTAAAATTACGAATCTCCAGAAATCTCAGCAAATATTTTTTCACCGAAACTGGATGATACTTTCAGGTAATGATCAGTACACTAAGGCGACTTGGTTCCCCAAATTTCGTTCTTCTATGTTGAAGCGTTCGTTTCCAGTAACAGTTTGAATTTTTAGGTTTCACTCTGTTTTCTCCTATATTGATAGATGTATTTGGAACTCTAAATCCAACACGGTTTGTGCTAGCTTCTTGAAACTTGACACAATAAAGTAGTTTCAAGTTCTATCTCTACGTTTTGTTTCCTCTTGATGTAGCCCTAAGCAGTTACTGGCGAGAAACACTTTCATGGAAAGGGGTTGCCAAGCTTCCTATAATTACGAATCTCCAGAAATCTCAGCAAATATTTTTTCACCCAAACTGGATGATACTTTCAGGTAATGATCAGTACACTAAGGCGACTTAGTTCCCCAAATTTCGTTCTTCTATGTTGAAGCGTTCGTTTCCAGTAACAGTTTGAATTTTTAGGTTTCACTCTGTTTTCTCCTATATTGATAGATGTGTTTGGAACTCTAAATCCAACACGGTTTGTGCTAGGTTCTTGAAACTTGACACAATAAAGTAGTTTCATGTTCTATCTCCACGTTTTGTTTCCTCTTGATGTAGCCTTAAGCAGTGACAGGCGAGAAACACTTTCATGGAAAGGGGTTGCCAAGTTTCCTAAAATTAAGAATCTCCAGAAATCTCAGCAAATATTTTTTCACCCAAACTGGATGATACTTTCAGGTAATGATCAGTACACTAAGGCGACTTGGTTCCCCAAATTTCGTTCTTCTATGTTGAAGCGTTCGTTTCCAGTAACAGTTTGAATTTTTAGGTTTCACTCTGTTTTCTCCTATATTGATAGATGTATTTGGAACTCTAAATCCAACACGGTTTGTGCTAGCTTCTTGAAACTTGACACAATAAAGTAGTTTCACGTTCTATCTCTATGTTTTGTTTCCTCTTGATGTAGCCTTAAGCAGTAACTGGCGAGAAACACTTTCATGGAAAGGGGTTGCCAAGCTTCCTAAAATTACGAATCTCCAGAAATCTCAGCAAATATTTTTTCACCCAAACTGGATGATACTTTCAGGTAATGATCAGTACACTAAGGCGACTTGGTTCCCCAAATTTCGTTCTTCTATGTTGAAGCGTTCGTTTCCAGTAACAGTTTGAATTTTTAGGTTTCACTCTGTTTTCTCCTATATTGATAGATGTATTTGGAACTCTAAATCCAACAGGGTTTGTGCTAGCTTCTTGAAACTTGACACAATAAAGTAGTTTCAAGCTCTATCTCTACGTTTTGTTTCCTCTTGATGTAGCCCTAAGCAGTTATGGGCGAGAAACACTTTCATGGAAAGGGGTTGCCAAGCTTCCTAAAATTACGAATCTCCAGAAATCTCAGCAAATATTTTTTCTCCCAAACAGGTTGATACTTTCAGGTAATTATCAGTACACTAAGACGACTTGGTTCCCCAAATTTCGTTGTATATATTGAACCGTTCGTTTCCAGTAACAGTTTGAATTTTTAGGTTTCACTCTGTTTTCTCCTATATTGATAGATGTATTTGGAACTCTAAATCCAACACGGTTTGTGCTAGGTTCTTGAAACTTGACACAATAAAGTAGTTTCACGTTCTATCTCTATGTTTTGTTTCCTCTTGATGTAGCCTTAAGCAGTAACTGGCGAGAAACACTTTCATGGAAAGGGGTTGCCAAGCTTCCCAAAATTACGAATATTCAGAAATCTCAGCAAATATTTTTTCACCCAAACTGGATGATACATTCCGGTAATGATCAGTACACTAAGGCGACTTGGTTCACCAAATTTCGTTCTTCTATGTTGAAGCGTTCGTTTCCAGTAACAGTTTGAATTTTTAGGTTTCACTCTGTTTTCTCCTATATTGATAGATGTATTTGGAACTCTAAATCCAACAAGGTTTGTGCTAGCTTCTTGAAACATGACACAATGAAGTAGTTTCACGTTCTATCTCTATGTTTTGTTTCCTCTTGATGTAGCCCTATGCAGTGACTGGCGAGAAACACTTTCAGGGAAAGGGGTTGCCAAGCTTCTTAAAATTACGAATCTCCAGAAATCTCAGCAAATATTTTTTCACCCAAACTGGATGATACATTCAGGTAATGATCAGTACACTAAGGCGACTTGGTTCCCCAAATTTCGTTCTTCTATGTTGAAACGTTCGTTTCCAGTAACAGTTTGAATTTTTAGGTTTCACTCTGTTTTCTCCTATATTGATAGATGTATTTGGAACTCTAAATCCAACACGGTTTGTGCTAGGTTCTTGAAACTTGACACAATAAAGTAGTTTCACGTTCTATCTCTATGTTTTGTTTCCTCTTGATGTAGCCCTAAGCAGTAACTGGCGAGAAACACTTTCATGGAAAGGGGTTGCCAAGCTTCCTAAAATTACGAATCTCGAGAAATCTCAGCAAATATTTTTTCACCCAAACTGGATGATACTTTCAGGTAATGATCAGTACACTAAGGCGACTTGGTTCCCCAAATTTCGTTCTTCTATGTTGAAGCGTTCGTTTGCAGTAACACTTTGAATTTTTAGGTTTCACTCTGTTTTCTCCTATATTGATAGATGTATTTGGAACTCTAAATCCAACAGGGTTTGTGCTAGCTTCTTGAAACTTGACACAATATAGTAGTTTCACATTCTATCTCTATTTTTTGATTCCTCTTGATGTAGCCCAAGCAGTGACTGGCGAGAAACACTTTCATGGAAAGGGGTTGCCAGGCTTCCCAAAATTACGAATCTCCAGAAATCTCAGCAAATATTTTTTCACCCAAACTGGATGATACTTTCAGGTAATGATCAGTACACTAAGGCGACTTGGTTCCCCAAATTTCGTTCTTCTATGTTGAAGCGTTCGTTTCCAGTAACAGTTTGAATTTTTAGGTTTCACTCTGTTTTCTCCTATATTGATAGATGTATTTGGAACTCTAAATCCAACAGGGTTTGTGCTAGCTTCTTGAAACTTGACACAATAAAGTAGTTCCACGTTCTATCTCTATGTTTTGTTTCCTCTTGATGTAGCCTTAAGCAGTGACTGGCGAGAAACACTTTCATGGAAAGGGGTTGCCAAGCTTCCTAAAATTACGAATCTCCAGAAATCTCAGCAAATATTTTTTCACCGAAACTGGATGATACTTTCAGGTAATGATCAGTACACTAAGGCGACTTGGTTCCCCAAATTTCGTTCTTCTATGTTGAAGCGTTCGTTTCCAGTAGCAGTTTGAATTTTTAGGTTTCACTCTGTTTTCTCCTATATTGATAGATGTATTTGGAACTCTAAATCCAACACGGTTTGTGCTAGCTTCTTGAAACTTGACACAATAAAGTAGTTTCAAGTTCTATCTCTACGTTTTGTTTCCTCTTGATGTAGCCCTAAGCAGTTACTGGCGAGAAACACTTTCATGGAAAGGGGTTGCCAAGCTTCCTATAATTACGAATCTCCAGAAATCTCAGCAAATATTTTTTCACCCAAACTGGATGATACTTTCAGGTAATGATCAGTACACTAAGGCGACTTAGTTCCCCAAATTTCGTTCTTCTATGTTGAAGCGTTCGTTTCCAGTAACAGTTTGAATTTTTAGGTTTCACTCTGTTTTCTCCTATATTGATAGATGTGTTTGGAACTCTAAATCCAACACGGTTTGTGCTAGGTTCTTGAAACTTGACACAATAAAGTAGTTTCATGTTCTATCTCCACGTTTTGTTTCCTCTTGATGTAGCCTTAAGCAGTGACAGGCGAGAAACACTTTCATGGAAAGGGGTTGCCAAGTTTCCTAAAATTAAGAATCTCCAGAAATCTCAGCAAATATTTTTTCACCCAAACTGGATGATACTTTCAGGTAATGATCAGTACACTAAGGCGACTTGGTTCCCCAAATTTCGTTCTTCTATGTTGAAGCGTTCGTTTCCAGTAACAGTTTGAATTTTTAGGTTTCACTCTGTTTTCTCCTATATTGATAGATGTATTTGGAACTCTAAATCCAACACGGTTTGTGCTAGCTTCTTGAATCTTGACACAATAAAGTAGTTTCACGTTCTATCTCTATGTTTTGTTTCCTCTTGATGTAGCCTTAAGCAGTAACTGGCGAGAAACACTTTCATGGAAAGGGGTTGCCAAGCTTCCTAAAATTACGAATCTCCAGAAATCTCAGCAAATATTTTTTCACCCAAACTGGATGATACTTTCAGGTAATGATCAGTACACTAAGGCGACTTGGTTCCCCAAATTTCGTTCTTCTATGTTGAAGCGTTCGTTTCCAGTAACAGTTTGAATTTTTAGGTTTCACTCTGTTTTCTCCTATATTGATAGATGTATTTGGAACTCTAAATCCAACAGGGTTTGTGCTAGCTTCTTGAAACTTGACACAATAAAGTAGTTTCAAGCTCTATCTCTACGTTTTGTTTCCTCTTGATGTAGCCCTAAGCAGTTATGGGCGAGAAACACTTTCATGGAAAGGGGTTGCCAAGCTTCCTAAAATTACGAATCTCCAGAAATCTCAGCAAATATTTTTTCTCCCAAACAGGTTGATACTTTCAGGTAATTATCAGTACACTAAGACGACTTGGTTCCCCAAATTTCGTTCTATATATTGAACCGTTCGTTTCCAGTAACAGTTTGAATTTTTAGGTTTCACTCTGTTTTCTCCTATATTGATAGATGTATTTGGAACTCTAAATCCAACACGGTTTGTGCTAGGTTCTTGAAACTTGACACAATAAAGTAGTTTCACGTTCTATCTCTATGTTTTGTTTCCTCTTGATGTAGCCTTAAGCAGTAACTGGCGAGAAACACTTTCATGGAAAGGGGTTGCCAAGCTTCATAAAAATTACGAATCTTCAGAAATCTCAGCAAATATTTTTTCACCCAAACTGGATGATACATTCAGGTAATGATCAGTACACTAAGGCGACTTGGTTCACCAAATTTCGTTCTTCTATGTTGAAGCGTTCGTTTCCAGTAACAGTTTGAATTTTTAGGTTTCACTCTGTTTTCTCCTATATTGATAGATGTATTTGGAACTCTAAATCCAACAAGGTTTGTGCTAGCTTCTTGAAACATGACACAATGAAGTAGTTTCACTTTCTATCTCTATGTTTTGTTTCCTCTTGATGTAGCCCTATGCAGTGACTGGCGAGAAACACTTTCAGGGAAAGGGGTTGCCAAGCTTCTTAAAATTACGAATCTCCAGAAATCTCAGCAAATATTTTTTCACCCAAACTGGATGATACATTCAGGTAATGATCAGTACACTAAGGCGACTTGGTTCCCCAAATTTCGTTCTTCTATGTTGAAACGTTCGTTTCCAGTAACAGTTTGAATTTTTAGGTTTCACTCTGTTTTCTCCTATATTGATAGATGTATTTGGAACTCTAAATCCAACACGGTTTGTGCTAGGTTCTTGAAACTTGACACAATAAAGTAGTTTCACGTTCTATCTCTATGTTTTGTTTCCTCTTGATGTAGCCCTAAGCAGTAACTGGCGAGAAACACTTTCATGGAAAGGGGTTGCCAAGCTTCCTAAAATTACGAATCTCGAGAAATCTCAGCAAATATTTTTTCACCCAAACTGGATGATACTTTCAGGTAATGATCAGTACACTAAGGCGACTTGGTTCCCCAAATTTCGTTCTTATATGTTGAAGCGTTCGTTTGCAGTAACACTTTGAATTTTTAGGTTTCACTCTGTTTTCTCCTATATTGATAGATGTATTTGGAACTCTAAATCCAACAGGGTTTGTGCTAGCTTCTTGAAACTTGACACAATAAAGTAGTTTCACATTCTATCTCTATTTTTTGATTCCTCTTGATGTAGCCCAAGCAGTGACTGGCGAGAAACACTTTCATGGAAAGGGGTTGCCAGGCTTCCCAAAATTACGAATCTCCAGAAATCTCAGCAAATATTTTTTCACCCAAACTGGATGATACTTTCAGGTAATGATCAGTACACTAAGGCGACTTGGTTCCCCAAATTTCGTTCTTCTATGTTGAAGCGTTCGTTTCCAGTAACAGTTTGAATTTTTAGGTTTCACTCTGTTTTCTCCTATATTGATAGATGTATTTGGAACTCTAAATCCAACAGGGTTTGTGCTAGCTTCTTGAAACTTGACACAATAAAGTAGTTCCACGTTCTATCTCTATGTTTTGTTTCCTCTTGATGTAGCCTTAAGCAGTGACTGGCGAGAAACACTTTCATGGAAAGGGGTTGCCAAGCTTCCTAAAATTACGAATCTCCAGAAATCTCAGCAAATATTTTTTCACCGAAACTGGATGATACTTTCAGGTAATGATCAGTACACTAAGGCGACTTGGTTCCCCAAATTTCGTTCTTCTATGTTGAAGCGTTCGTTTCCAGTAACAGTTTGAATTTTTAGGTTTCACTCTGTTTTCTCCTATACTGATAGATGTATTTGGAACTCTAAATCCAACACGGTTTGTGCTAGCTTCTTGAAACTTGACACAATAAAGTAGTTTCAAGTTCTATCTCTACGTTTTGTTTCCTCTTGATGTAGCCCTAAGCAGTTACTGGCGAGAAACACTTTCATGGAAAGGGGTTGCCAAGCTTCCTATAATTACGAATCTCCAGAAATCTCAGCAAATATTTTTTCACCCAAACTGGATGATACTTTCAGGTAATGATCAGTACACTAAGGCGACTTAGTTCCCCAAATTTCGTTCTTCTATGTTGAAGCGTTCGTTTCCAGTAACAGTTTGAATTTTTAGGTTTCACTCTGTTTTCTCCTATATTGATAGATGTGTTTGGAACTCTAAATCCAACACGGTTTGTGCTAGGTTCTTGAAACTTGACACAATAAAGTAGTTTCATGTTCTATCTCCACGTTTTGTTTCCTCTTGATGTAGCCTTAAGCAGTGACAGGCGAGAAACACTTTCATGGAAAGGGGTTGCCAAGTTTCCTAAAATTACGAATCTCCAGAAATCTCAGCAAATATTTTTTCACCCAAACTGGATGATACTTTCAGGTAATGATCAGTACACTAAGGCGACTTGGTTCCCCAAATTTCGTTCTTCTATGTTGAAGCGTTCGTTTGCAGTAACACTTTGAATTTTTAGGTTTCACTCTGTTTTCTCCTATATTGATAGATGTATTTGGAACTCTAAATCCAACACGGTTTGTGCTAGCTTCTTGAAACTTGACATAATAAAGTAGTTTCACGTTCTATCTCTATTTTTTGATTCCTCTTGATGTAGCCCTAGCAGTGACTGGCGAGAAACACTTTCATGGAAAGGGGTTGCCAGGCTTCCCAAAATTACGAATCTCCAGAAAATTCAGCAAATATTTTTTCACCCAAACTGGATGATACTTTCAGGTAATGATCAGTACAATAAGGCGACTTGGTTCCCCAAATTTCGTTCTTCTATGTTGAAGCGTTCGTTTCCAGTAACAATTTGAATTTTTAGGTTTCACTCTGTTTTCTCCTATATTGATAGATGTATTTGGAACCCTAAATCCAACACGGTTTGTGCTAGCTTCTTGAAACTTGACACAATAAAGTACTTTCACGGTCTCTCTCTATGTTTTGATTCCTCTTGATGTAGCCCTAAGCAGTGACTGGCGAGAAACACTTTCATGGAAAGGGGTTGCCAGGCTTCCCAAAATTACGAATCTCCAGAAATCTCAACAAATATTTTTTCACCCAAACTGGATGATACTTTCAGGTAATGATCAGTACACTAAGGCGACTTGGTTCCCCAAATTTCATTCTTCTATGTTGAAGCGTTCGTTTCCAGTAACAGTTTGAATTTTTAGGTTTCACTCTGTTTTCTCCTATATTGATAGATGTATTTGGAACTCTAAATCCAACACGGTTTGTGCTAGCTTCTTGAAACTTGACACAATAAAGTAGTTTCACGTTCTATCTCTATGTTTTGTTTCCTCTTGATGTAGCCTTAAGCAGTATCTGGCGAGAAACACTTTCATGGAAAGGGGTTGCCAAGCTTCCTAAAATTACGAATCTCCAGAAATCTCAGCAAATATTTTTTCACCCAAACTGGATGATACTTTCAGGTAATGATCAGTACACTAAGGCGACTTGGTTCCCCAAATTTCGTTCTTCTATGTTGAAGCGTTCGTTTCCAGTAACAGTTTGAATTTTTAGGTTTCACTCTGTTTTCTCCTATATTGATAGATGTATTTGGAACTCTAAATCCAACAGGGTTTGTGCTAGCTTCTTGAAACTTGACACAATAAAGTAGTTTCAAGCTCTATCTCTACGTTTGTTTCCTCTTGATGTAGCCCTAAGCAGTTATGGGCGAGAAACACTTTCATGGAAAGGGGTTGCCAAGCTTCCTAAAATTACGAATCTCCAGAAATCTCAGCAAATATTTTTTCACCCAAACAGGTTGATACTTTCAGGTAATTATCAGTACACTAAGACGACTTGGTTCCCCAAATTTCGTTCTATATATTGAACCGTTCGTTTCCAGTAACAGTTTGAATTTTTAGGTTTCACTCTGTTTTCTCCTATATTGATAGATGTATTTGGAACTCTAAATCCAACACGGTTTGTGCTAGGTTCTTGAAACTTGACACAATAAAGTAGTTTCACGTTCTATCTCTATGTTTTGTTTCCTCTTGATGTAGCCTTAAGCAGTAACTGGCGAGAAACACTTTCATGGAAAGGGGTTGCCAAGCTTCCCAAAATTACGAATCTTCAGAAATCTCAGCAAATATTTTTTCACCCAAACTGGATGATACATTCAGGTAATGATCAGTACACTAAGGCGACTTGGTTCAACAAATTTCGTTCTACTATGTTGAAGCGTTCGTTTCCAGTAACAGTTTGAATTTTTAGGTTTCACTCTGTTTTCTCCTATATTGATAGATGTGTTTGGAACTCTAAATCCAACACGGTTTGTGCTAGCTTTTTGAAACTTGACACAATAAAGTAGTTTCACGTTCTATCTCTATGTTTTGTTTCCTCTTGATGTATCCCTAACCAGTGACTGGCGAGAAACACTTTCATGGAAAGCGGTTGCCAGGCTTCCCAAAACTACGAATCTCCAGAAATCCCAGCAAATATTTTTTCACCCAAACAGGATGATACTTTCAGGTAATGATCAGTACACTAAGGTGACTTGGTTCCTCAAATTTCGTTCTTCTATGTTGAAGCGTTCGTGTCCAGTAACAGTTTGAATTTTTAGGTTTCACTCTGTTTTCTCCTATATTGATAGATGTATTTGGAACTCGAAATCCAACACGGTTTGTGCTAGCTTCTTGAAACATGACACAATAAAGTAGTTTCACGTTCTATCTCTATGTTTTGTTTCCTCTTGATGTAGCCTTAAGCAGTGACTGGCGAGAAACACTTTCATGGAAAGGGGTTGCCAAGCTTCCTAAAATTACGAATCTCGAGAAATCTCAGCAAATATTTTTTCACCCAAACTGGATGATACTTTCAAGTAATGATCAGTACACTAAGGCGACTTGGTTCCCTAAATTTCGTTCTTCTATGTTGAAGCGTTCGTTTCCAGTAACAGTTTGAATTTTTAGGTTTCACTCTGCTTTCTCCTATATTGATAGATGTATTTAGAACTCTAAATCCAACAGGGTTTGTGCTAGCTTCTTGAAACTTGACACAATAAAGTAGTTTCAAGTTCTATCTCTACGTTTTGTTTCCTCTTGATGTAGCCCTAAGCAGTTACTGGCGAGAAACACTTTCATGCAAAGGGGTTGCCAAGCTTCCTAAAATTACGAATCTCCAGAAATCTCAGCAAATATTTTTTCACCCAAACAGGATGATACTTTCAGGTAATGATCAGTACACTAAGGCGACTTGGTTCCCCAAATTTCGTTCTTCTATGTTGAAGCGTTCGTTTCCAGTAACAGTTTGAATTTTTAGGTTTCACTCTGTTTTCTCCTATATTGATAGATGTGTTTGGAACTCTAAATCCAACACGGTTTGTGCTAGCTTCTTGAAACTTGACACAATAAAGTACTTTCACGTTCTATCTCCACGTTTTGTTTCCTCTTGATGTAGCCTTAAGCAGTGACTGGCGAGAAACACTTTCATGGAAAGGGGTTGCCAAGTTTCCTAAAATTACGAATCTCCAGAAATCTCAGCAAATATATTTTCACCAAAACTGGATGATACTTTCAGGTAATGATCAGTACACTAAGGCGACTTGGTTCCCCAAATTTCGTTCTTCTATATTGAAGCGTTCGTTTCCAGTAACAGTTTGAATTTTTAGGTTTCACTCTGTTTTCTCCTATATTGATAGATGTATTTGGAACTCTAAATCCAACACGGTTTGTGCTAGATTCTTGAAACTTGACACAATAAAGTAGTTCCACGTTTTATCTCTAGGTTTTGTTTCCTCTTGATGGAGCCCTAAGCAGTGACTGGCGAGAAACACTTTCATGGAAAGGGGTTGCCAAGCTTCCTAAAATTACGAATCTCCAGAAATCTCAGCAAATATTTTTTCACCCAAACAGGATGATACTCTCAGGTAATGATCAGTACACTAAGACGACTTGGTTCCCCAAATTTCGTTGTATATGTTGAATCGTTCGTTTCCAGTAACAGTTTGAATTTTTAGGTTTCACTCTGTTTTCTCCTATATTGATAGATGTATTTGGAACTCTAAATCCAACACGGTTTGTGCTAGGTTCTTGAAGCTTGACACAATAAAGTAGTTTCACGTTCTATCTCTATGTTTTGTTTCCTCTTGATGTAGCCTTAAGCAGTGACTGGCGAGAAACACTTTCATGGAAAGGGGTTGCCAAGCTTCCCAAAATTACGAATCTCCAGAAATCTCAGCAAATATTTTTTCACCCAAACTAGATGATACATTCAGGTAATGATCAGTACACTAAGGCGACTTGGTTCCCCAAATTTCGTTCTTCTATGTTGAAGCGTTCGTTTCCAGTAACAGTTTGAATTTTTAGGTTTCACTCTGTTTTCTCCTATATTGATAGATGTATTTGGAACTCTAAATCCAACACGGTTTGTGCTAGGTTCTTGAAGCTTGACACAATAAAGTAGTTTCACGTTCTATCTCTATGTTTTGTTTCCTCTTGATGTAGCCTTAAGCAGTGACTGGCGAGAAACACTTTCATGGAAAGGGGTTGCCAAGCTTCCTAAAATTACGAATCTCGAGAAATCTCAGCAAATATTTTTTCACCCAAACTGGATGATACTTTCAGGTAATGATCAGTACACTAAGGCGACTTGGTTCCCCAAATTTCGTTCTTCTATGTTGAAGCGTTCGTTTGCAGTAACACTTTGAATTTTTAGGTTTCACTCTGTTTTCTCCTATATTGATAGATGTATTTGGAACTCTAAATCCAACAGGGTTTGTGCTAGCTTCTTGAAACTTGACACAATAAAGTAGTTTCACGTTCTATCTCTACGTTTTGTTTCCTCTTGATGTAGCCTTATGCAGTGACTGGCGAGAAACACTTTCATGGAAAGGGGTTGCCAAGCTTCCTAAAATTACGAATCTCCAGAAATCTCAGCAAATATTTTTTCACCCAAACTGGATGATACTTTCAGGTAATGATCAGTACACTAAGGCGACTTGGTTCCCCAAATTTCGTTCTTCTATGTTGAAGCGTTCGTTTCCAGTAACAGTTTGAATTTTTAGGTTTCACTCTGTTTTCTCCTATATTGATACATGTATTTGGAACTCTAAATCCAACACGGTTTGTGCTAGCTTCTTGAAACTTGACACAATAAAGTACTTTCACGTTCTATCTCTATGTTTTGATTCCTCTTGATGTAGCCCTAAGCAGTGACTGGCGAGAAACACTTTCATGGAAAGGGGTTGCCAGGCTTCCCAAAATTACGAATCTCCAGAAATCTCAACAAATATTTTTTCACCCAAACTGGATGATACTTTCAGGTAATGATCAGTACACTAAGGTGACTTGGTTCCCCAAATTTCGTTCTTCTATGTTGAAGCGTTCATTTCCAGTAACAGTTTGAATTTTTAGGTTTCACTCTGTTTTCTCCTATATTGATAGATGTGTTTGGAACTCTAAATCCAACACGGTTTGTGCTAGCTTCTTGAAACTTGACACAATAAAGTAGTTTCACGTTCTATCTCTATGTTTTGTTTCCTCTTGATGTATCCCTAAGCAGTGACTGGCGAGAAACACTTTCATGGAAAGTGGTTGCCAGGTTCCCAAAACTACGAATCTCCAGAAATCTCAGCAAATATTTTTTCACCCAAACAGGATGATACTTTCAGGTAATGATCAGTACACTAAGGTGACTTGGTTCCCCAAATTTCGTTCTTCTATGTTGAAGCGTTCGTTTCCAGTAACAGTTTGAATTTTTAGGTTTCACTCTGTTTTCTCCTATATTGATAGATGTATTTGGAACTCGAAATCCAACACGGTTTGTGCTAGGTTCTTGAAGCTTGACACAATAAAGTAGTTTCACGTTCTATCTCTATGTTTTGTTTCCTCTTGATGTAGCCTTAAGCAGTGACTGGCGAGAAACACTTTCATGGAAAGGGGTTGCCAAGCTTCCTAAAATTACGAATCTCGAGAAATCTCAGCAAATATTTTTTCACCCAAACTGGATGATACTTTCAGGTAATGATCAGTACACTAAGGCGACTTGGTTCCCCAAATTTCGTTCTTCTATGTTGAAGCGTTCGTTTCCAGTAACAGTTTGAATTTTTAGGTTTCACTCTGTTTTCTCCTATATTGATAGATGTATTTGAAACTCTAAATCCAACAGGGTTTGTGCTAGCTTCTTGAAACTTGACACCATAAAGTAGTTTCACGTTCTATCTCTACATTTTGTTTCCTCTTGATGTAGCCTTAAGCAGTGACTGGCGAGAATCACTTTCATGAAAAGGGGTTGCCAAGCTTCCTAAAATTACGAATCTCCAGAAATCTCAGCAAATATTTTTTCACCCAAACTGGATGATACTTTCAGGTAATGATCAGTACACTAAGGCGACTTGGTTCCCCAAATTTCGTTCTTCTATGTTGAAGCGTTCGTTTCCAGTAACAGTTTGAATTTTTAGGTTTCACTCTGTTTTCTCCTATATTGATAGATGTATTTGGAACTCTAAATCCAACACGGTTTGTGCTAGCTTCTTGAAACTTGACACAATAAAGTACTTTCACGTTCTATCTCTATGTTTTGATTCCTCTTGATGTAGCCCTAAGCAGTGACTGGCGTGAAACACTTTCATGGAAAGGGGTTGCCAGGCTTCCCAAAATTACGAATCTCCAGAAATCTCAACAAATATTTTTTCACCCAAACTGGATGATACTTTCAGGTAATGATCAGTACACTAAGGTGACTTGGTTCCCCAAATTTCGTTCTTCTATGTTGAAGCGTTCGTTTCCAGTAACAGTTTGAATTTTTAGGTTTCACTCTGTTTTCTCCTATATTGATAGATGTGTTTGGAACTCTAAATCCAACACGGTTTGTGCTAGCTTCTTGAAACTTGACACAATAAAGTAGTTTCACGTTCTATCTCTATGTTTTGTTTCCTCTTGATGTATCCCTAAGCAGTGACTGGCGAGAAACACTTTCATGGAAAGGGGTTGCCAGGTTCCCAAAACTACGAATCTCCAGAAATCTCAGCAAATATTTTTTCACCCAAACAGGATGATACTTTCAGGTAATGATCAGTACACTAAGGTGACTTGGTTCCCCAAATTTGGTTCTTCTATGTTGAAGCGTTCGTTTCCAGTAACAGTTTGAATTTTTAGGTTTCACTCTGTTTTCTCCTATATTGATAGATATATTTGGAACTCGAAATCCAACACGGTTGTGCTAGCTTCTTGAAACATGACACAATAAAGTAGTTTCACGTTCTATCTCTATGTTTTGTTTCCTCTTGATGTAGCCCAATGCAGTGACTGGCGAGAAACACTTTCATGGAAAGGAGTTGCCAGGCTTCCCAAAATTACGAATCTCCAGAAATCTCAGCAAATATTTTTTCACCCAAACTGGATGATACTTTCAGGTAATGATCAGTACACTAAGGCAACTTGGTTCCCCAAATTTCGTTCTTCTATTGTGAAGCGTTCGTTTCCAGTAACAGTTTGAATTTTTAGGTTTCACTCTGTTTTCTCCTATATTGATAGATGTATTTGGAACTCTAAATCCAACACGGTTTGTGCTAGGTTCTTGAAGCTTGACACAATAAAGTAGTTTCACGTTCTATCTCTATGTTTTGTTTCCTCTTGATGTAGCCTTAAGCAGTGACTGGCGAGAAACACTTTCATGGAAAGGGGTTGCCAAGCTTCCTAAAATTACGAATCTCGAGAAATCTCAGCAAATATTTTTTCACCCAAACTGGATGATACTTTCAAGTAATGATCAGTACACTAAGGCGACTTGGTTCCCCAAATTTCGTTCTTCTATGTTGAAGCGTTCGTTTCCAGTAACAGTTTGAATTTTTAGGTTTCACTCTGCTTTCTCCTATATTGATAGATGTATTTAGAACTCTAAATCCAACAGGGTTTGTGCTAGCTTCTTGAAACTTGACACAATAAAGTAGTTTCAAGTTCTATCTCTACGTTTTGTTTCCTCTTGATGTAGCCCTAAGCAGTTACTGGCGAGAAACACTTTCATGGAAAGGGGTTGCCAAGCTTCCTAAAATTACGAATCTCCAGAAATCTCAGCAAATATTTTTTCACCCAAACTGGATGATACTTTCAGGTAATGATCAGTACACTAAGGCGACTTGGTTCCCCAAATTTCGTTCTTCTATGTTGAAGCGTTCGTTTCCAGTAACAGTTTGAATTTTTAGGTTTCACTCTGTTTTCTCCTATATTGATAGATGTGTTTGGAACTCTAAATCCAACACGGTTTGTGCTAGCTTCTTGAAACTTGACACAATAAAGTACTTTCACGTTCTATCTCCACGTTTTGTTTCCTCTTGATGTAGCCTTAAGCAGTGACTGGCGAGAAACACTTTCATGGAAAGTGGTTGCCAAGTTTCCTAAAATTACGAATCTCCAGAAATCTCAGCAAATATTTTTTCACCCAAACTGGATGATACTTTCAGGTAATGATCAGTCCACTAAGGCGACTTGGTTCCCCAAATTTCGTTCTTCTATATTGAAGCGTTCGTTTCCAGTAACAGTTTGAATTTTTAGGTTTCACTCTGTTTTCTCCTATATTGATAGATGTATTTGGAACTCTAAATCCAACACGGTTTGTGCTAGATTCTTGAAACTTGACACAATAAAGTAGTTCCACGTTTTATCTCTAGGTTTTGTTTCCTCTTGATGGAGCCCTAAGCAGTGACTGGCGAGAAACACTTTCATGGAAAGGGGTTGCCAAGCTTCCTAAAATTACGAATCTCCAGAAATCTCAGCAAATATTTTTTCACCCAAACAGGATGATACTCTCAGGTAATGATCAGTACACTAAGACGACTTGGTTCCCCAAATTTCGTTGTATATGTTGAATCGTTCGTTTCCAGTAACAGTTTGAATTTTTAGGTTTCACTCTGTTTTCTCCTATATTGATAGATGTATTTGGAACTCTAAATCCAACACGGTTTGTGCTAGGTTCTTGAAGCTTGACACAATAAAGTAGTTTCACGTTCTATCTCTATGTTTTGTTTCCTCTTGATGTAGCCTTAAGCAGTGACTGGCGAGAAACACTTTCATGGAAAGGGGTTGCCAAGCTTCCCAAAATTACGAATCTCCAGAAATCTCAGCAAATATTTTTTCACCCAAACTAGATGATACATTCAGGTAATGATCAGTACACTAAGGCGACTTGGTTCCCCAAATTTCGTTCTTCTATGTTGAAGCGTTCGTTTCCAGTAACAGTTTGAATTTTTAGGTTTCACTCTGTTTTCTCCTATATTGATAGATGTATTTGGAACTCTAAATCCAACACGGTTTGTGCTAGGTTCTTGAAGCTTGACACAATAAAGTAGTTTCACGTTCTATCTCTATGTTTTGTTTCCTCTTGATGTAGCCTTAAGCAGTGACTGGCGAGAAACACTTTCATGGAAAGGGGTTGCCAAGCTTCCTAAAATTACGAATCTCGAGAAATCTCAGCAAATATTTTTTCACCCAAACTGGATGATACTTTCAGGTAATGATCAGTACACTAAGGCGACTTGGTTCCCCAAATTTCGTTCTTCTATGTTGAAGCGTTCGTTTCCAGTAACAGTTTGAATTTTTAGGTTTCACTCTGTTTTCTCCTATATTGATAGATGTATTTGGAACTCTAAATCCAACAGGGTTTGTGCTAGCTTCTTGAAACTTGACACAATAAAGTAGTTTCACGTTCTATCTCTACGTTTTGTTTCCTCTTGATGTAGCCTTAAGCAGTGACTGGCGAGAAACACTTTCATGGAAAGGGGTTGCCAAGCTTCCTAAAATTACGAATCTCCAGAAATCTCAGCAAATATTTTTTCACCCAAACTGGATGATACTTTCAGGTAATGATCAGTACACTAAGGCGACTTGGTTCCCCAAATTTCGTTCTTCTATGTTGAAGCGTTCGTTTCCAGTAACAGTTTGAATTTTTAGGTTTCACTCTGTTTTCTCCTATATTGATACATGTATTTGGAACTCTAAATCCAACACGGTTTGTGCTAGCTTCTTGAAACTTGACACAATAAAGTACTTTCACGTTCTATCTCTATGTTTTGATTCCTCTTGATGTAGCCCGAAGCAGTGACTGGCGAGAAACCCTTTCATGGAAAGGGGTTGCCAGGCTTCCCAAAATTACGAATCTCCAGAAATCTCAACAAATATTTTTTCACCCAAACTGGATGATACTTTCAGGTAATGATCAGTACACTAAGGTGACTTGGTTCCCCAAATTTCGTTCTTCTATGTTGAAGCGTTCGTTTCCAGTAACAGTTTGAATTTTTAGGTTTCACTCTGTTTTCTCCTATATTGATAGATGTGTTTGGAACTCTAAATCCAACACGGTTTGTGCTAGCTTCTTGAAACTTGACACAATAAAGTAGTTTCACGTTCTATCTCTATGTTTTGTTTCCTCTTGATGTATCCCTAAGCAGTGACTGGCGAGAAACACTTTCATGGAAAGTGGTTGCCAGGTTCCCAAAACTACGAATCTCCAGAAATCTCAGCAAATATTTTTTCACCCAAACAGGATGATACTTTCAGGTAATGATCAGTACACTAAGGTGACTTGGTTCCCCAAATTTCGTTCTTCTATGTTGAAGCGTTCGTTTCCAGTAACAGTTTGAATTTTTAGGTTTCACTCTGTTTTCTCCTATATTGATAGATGTATTTGGAACTCGAAATCCAACACGGTTTGTGCTAGGTTCTTGAAGCTTGACACAATAAAGTAGTTTCACGTTCTATCTCTATGTTTTGTTTCCTCTTGATGTAGCCTTAAGCAGTGACTGGCGAGAAACACTTTCATGGAAAGGGGTTGCCAAGCTTCCTAAAATTACGAATCTCGAGAAATCTCAGCAAATATTTTTTCACCCAAACTGGATGATACTTTCAGGTAATGATCAGTACACTAAGGCGACTTGGTTACCCAAATTTCGTTCTTCTATGTTGAAGCGTTCGTTTCCAGTAACAGTTTGAATTTTTAGGTTTCACTCTGTTTTCTCCTATATTGATAGATGTATTTGAAACTCTAAATCCAACAGGGTTTGTGCTAGCTTCTTGAAACTTGACACCATAAAGTAGTTTCACGTTCTATCTCTACATTTTGTTTCCTCTTGATGTAGCCTTAAGCAGTGACTGGCGAGAAACACTTTCATGAAAAGGGGTTGCCAAGCTTCCTAAAATTACGAATCTCCAGAAATCTCAGCAAATATTTTTTCACCCAAACTGGATGATACTTTCAGGTAATGATCAGTACACTAAGGCGACTTGGTTCCCCAAATTTCGTTCTTCTATGTTGAAGCGTTCGTTTCCAGTAACAGTTTGAATTTTTAGGTTTCACTCTGTTTTCTCCTATATTGATACATGTATTTGGAACTCTAAATCCAACACGGTTTGTGCTAGCTTCTTGAAACTTGACACAATAAAGTACTTTCACGTTCTATCTCTATGTTTTGATTCCTCTTGATGTAGCCCTAAGCAGTGACTGGCGTGAAACACTTTCATGGAAAGGGGTTGCCAGGCTTCCCAAAATTACGAATCTCCAGAAATCTCAACAAATATTTTTTCACCCAAACTGGATGATACTTTCAGGTAATGATCAGTACACTAAGTTGACTTGGTTCCCCAAATTTCGTTCTTCTATGTTGAAGCGTTCGTTTCCAGTAACAGTTTGAATTTTTAGGTTTCACTCTGTTTTCTCCTATATTGATAGATGTGTTTGGAACTCTAAATCCAACACGGTTTGTGCTAGCTTCTTGAAACTTGACACAATAAAGTAGTTTCACGTTCTATCTCTATGTTTTGTTTCCTCTTGATGTATCCCTAAGCAGTGACTGGCGAGAAACACTTTCATGGAAAGGGGTTGCCAGGTTCCCAAAACTACGAATCTCCAGAAATCTCAGCAAATATTTTTTCACCCAAACAGGATGATACTTTCAGGTAATGATCAGTACACTAAGGTGACTTGGTTCCCCAAATTTCGTTCTTCTATGTTGAAGCGTTCGTTTCCAGTTACAGTTTGAATTTTTAGGTTTCACTCTGTTTTCTCCTATATTGATAGATATATTTGGAACTCGAAATCCAACACGGTTGTGCTAGCTTCTTGAAACATGACACAATAAAGTAGTTTCACGTTCTATCTCTATGTTTTGTTTCCTCTTGATGTAGCCCAATGCAGTGACTGGCGAGAAACACTTTCATGGAAAGGAGTTGCCAGGCTTCCCAAAATTACGAATCTCCAGAAATCTCAGCAAATATTTTTTCACCCAAACTGGATGATACTTTCAGGTAATGATCAGTACACTAAGGCAACTTGGTTCCCCAAATTTCGTTCTTCTATTGTGAAGCGTTCGTTTCCAGTAACAGTTTGAATTTTTAGGTTTCACTCTGTTTTCTCCTATATTGATAGATGTATTTGGAACTCTAAATCCAACACGGTTTGTGCTAGGTTCTTGAAGCTTGACACAATAAAGTAGTTTCACGTTCTATCTCTATGTTTTGTTTCCTCTTGATGTAGCCTTAAGCAGTGACTGGCGAGAAACACTTTCATGGAAAGGGGTTGCCAAGCTTCCTAAAATTACGAATCTCGAGAAATCTCAGCAAATATTTTTTCACCCAAACTGGATGATACTTTCAGGTAATGATCAGTACACTAAGGCGACTTGGTTCCCCAAATTTCGTTCTTCTATGTTGAAGCGTTCGTTTCCAGTAACAGTTTGAATTTTTAGGTTTCACTCTGTTTTCTCCTATATTGATAGATGTATTTGAAACTCTAAATCCAACAGGGTTTGTGCTAGCTTCTTGAAACTTGACACCATAAAGTAGTTTCAAGTTCTATCTCTACGTTTTGTTTCCTCTTGATGTAGCCCTAAGCAGTTACTGGCGAGAAACACTTTCATGGAAAGGGGTTGCCAAGCTTCCTAAAATTACGAATCTCCAGAAATCTCAGCAAATATTTTTTCACCCAAACTGGATGATACTTTCAGGTAATGATCAGTACACTAAGGCGACTTGGTTCCCCAAATTTCGTTCTTCTATGTTGAAGCGTTCGTTTCCAGTAACAGTTTGAATTTTTAGGTTTCACTCTGTTTTCTCCTATATTGATAGATGTATTTGGAACTCTAAATCCAACACGGTTTGTGCTAGGTTCTTGAAACTTGACACAATAAAGTAGTTTCACGTTCTATCTCTACGTTTTGTTTCCTCTTGATGTAGCCCTAAGCAGTAACTGGCGAGAAACACTTTCATGGAAAGGGGTTGCCAAGCTTCCTAAAATTACGAATCTCGAGAAATCTCAGCAAATATTTTTACCCAAACTGGATGATACTTTCAGGTAATGATCAGTACACTAAGGCGACTTGGTTCCCCAAATTTCGTTCTTCTATGTTGAAGCGTTCGTTTGCAGTAACACTTTGAATTTTTAGGTTTTACTCTGTTTTCTCCTATATTGATAGATGTATTTGGAACTCTAAATCCAACACGGTTTGTGCTAGATTCTTGAAACTTGACACAATAAAGTAGTTCCACGTTTTATCTCTAGGTTTTGTTTCCTCTTGATGGAGCCCTAAGCAGTGACTGGCGAGAAACACTTTCATGGAAAGGGGTTGCCAAGCTTCCTAAAATTACGAATCTCCAGAAATCTCAGCAAATATTTTTTCACCCAAACAGGATGATACTCTCAGGTAATGATCAGTACACTAAGACGACTTGGTTCCCCAAATTTCGTTGTATATGTTGAATCGTTCGTTTCCAGTAACAGTTTGAATTTTTAGGTTTCACTCTGTTTTCTCCTATATTGATAGATGTATTTGGAACTCTAAATCCAACACGGTTTGTGCTAGGTTCTTGAAGCTTGACACAATAAAGTAGTTTCACGTTCTATCTCTATGTTTTGTTTCCTCTTGATGTAGCCTTAAGCAGTGACTGGCGAGAAACACTTTCATGGAAAGGGGTTGCCAAGCTTCCCAAAATTACGAATCTCCAGAAATCTCAGCAAATATTTTTTCACCCAAACTAGATGATACATTCAGGTAATGATCAGTACACTAAGGCGACTTGGTTCCCCAAATTTCGTTCTTCTATGTTGAAGCGTTCATTTCCAGTAACAGTTTGAATTTTTAGGTTTCACTCTGTTTTCTCCTATATTGATAGATGTATTTGGAACTCTAAATCCAACACGGTTTGTGCTAGGTTCTTGAAGCTTGACACAATAAAGTAGTTTCACGTTCTATCTCTATGTTTTGTTTCCTCTTGATGTAGCCTTAAGCAGTGACTGGCGAGAAACACTTTCATGGAAAGGGGTTGCCAAGCTTCCTAAAATTACGAATCTCGAGAAATCTCAGCAAATATTTTTTCACCCAAACTGGATGATACTTTCAGGTAATGATCAGTACACTAAGGCGACTTGGTTACCCAAATTTCGTTCTTCTATGTTGAAGCGTTCGTTTCCAGTAACAGTTTGAATTTTTAGGTTTCACTCTGTTTTCTCCTATATTGATAGATGTATTTGGAACTCTAAATCCAACAGGGTTTGTGCTAGCTTCTTGAAACTTGACACAATAAAGTAGTTTCACGTTCTATCTCTACGTTTTGTTTCCTCTTGATGTAGCCTTAAGCAGTGACTGGCGAGAAACACTTTCATGGAAAGGGGTTGCCAAGCTTCCTAAAATTACGAATCTCCAGAAATCTCAGCAAATATTTTTTCACCCAAACTGGATGATACTTTCAGGTAATGATCAGTACACTAAGGCGACTTGGTTCCCCAAATTTCGTTCTTCTATGTTGAAGCGTTCGTTTCCAGTAACAGTTTGAATTTTTAGGTTTCACTCTGTTTTCTCCTATATTGATACATGTATTTGGAACTCTAAATCCAACACGGTTTGTGCTAGCTTCTTGAAACTTGACACAATAAAGTACTTTCACGTTCTATCTCTATGTTTTGATTCCTCTTGATGTAGCCCTAAGCAGTGACTGGCGAGAAACACTTTCATGGAAAGGGGTTGCCAGGCTTCCCAAAATTACGAATCTCCAGAAATCTCAACAAATATTTTTTCACCCAAACTGGATGATACTTTCAGGTAATGATCAGTACACTAAGGTGACTTGGTTCCCCAAATTTCGTTCTTCTATGTTGAAGCGTTCGTTTCCAGTAACAGTTTGAATTTTTAGGTTTCACTCTGTTTTCTCCTATATTGATAGATGTGTTTGGAACTCTAAATCCAACACGGTTTGTGCTAGCTTCTTGAAACTTGACACAATAAAGTAGTTTCACGTTCTATCTCTATGTTTTGTTTCCTCTTGATGTATCCCTAAGCAGTGACTGGCGAGAAACACTTTCATGGAAAGTGGTTGCCAGGTTCCCAAAACTACGAATCTCCAGAAATCTCAGCAAATATTTTTTCACCCAAACAGGATGATACTTTCAGGTAATGATCAGTACACTAAGGTGACTTGGTTCCCCAAATTTCGTTCTTCTATGTTGAAGCGTTCGTTTCCAGTAACAGTTTGAATTTTTAGGTTTCACTCTGTTTTCTCCTATATTGATAGATGTATTTGGAACTCGAAATCCAACACGGTTTGTGCTAGGTTCTTGAAGCTTGACACAATAAAGTAGTTTCACGTTCTATCTCTATGTTTTGTTTCCTCTTGATGTAGCCTTAAGCAGTGACTGGCGAGAAACACTTTCATGGAAAGGGGTTGCCAAGCTTCCTAAAATTACGAATCTCGAGAAATCTCAGCAAATATTTTTTCACCCAAACTGGATGATACTTTCAGGTAATGATCAGTACACTAAGGCGACTTGGTTCCCCAAATTTCGTTCTTCTATGTTGAAGCGTTCGTTTCCAGTAACAGTTTGAATTTTTAGGTTTCACTCTGTTTTCTCCTATATTGATAGATGTATTTGAAACTCTAAATCCAACAGGGTTTGTGCTAGCTTCTTGAAACTTGACACCATAAAGTAGTTTCACGTTCTATCTCTACATTTTGTTTCCTCTTGATGTAGCCTTAAGCAGTGACTGGCGAGAAACACTTTCATGAAAAGGGGTTGCCAAGCTTCCTAAAATTACGAATCTCCAGAAATCTCAGCAAATATTTTTTCACCCAAACTGGATGATACTTTCAGGTAATGATCAGTACACTAAGGCGACTTGGTTCCCCAAATTTCGTTCTTCTATGTTGAAGCGTTCGTTTCCAGTAACAGTTTGAATTTTTAGGTTTCACTCTGTTTTCTCCTATATTGATACATGTATTTGGAACTCTAAATCCAACACGGTTTGTGCTAGCTTCTTGAAACTTGACACAATAAAGTACTTTCACGTTCTATCACTATGTTTTGATTCCTCTTGATGTAGCCCTAAGCAGTGACTGGCGTGAAATACTTTCATGGATAGTGGTTGCCAGGCTTCCCAAAATTACGAATCTCCAGAAATCTCAACAAATATTTTTTCACCCAAACTGGATGATACTTTCAGGTAATGATCAGTACACTAAGGTGACTTGGTTCCCCAAATTTCGTTCTTCTATGTTGAAGCGTTCGTTTCCAGTAACAGTTTGAATTTTTAGGTTTCACTCTGTTTTCTCCTATATTGATAGATGTGTTTGGAACTCTAAATCCAACACGGTTTGTGCTAGCTTCTTGAAACTTGACACAATAAAGTAGTTTCACGTTCTATCTCTATGTTTTGTTTCCTCTTGATGTATCCCTAAGCAGTGACTGGCGAGAAACACTTTCATGGAAAGGGGTTGCCAGGTTCCCAAAACTACGAATCTCCAGAAATCTCAGCAAATATTTTTTCACCCAAACAGGATGATACTTTCAGGTAATGATCAGTACACTAAGGTGACTTGGTTCCCCAAATTTCGTTCTTCTATGTTGAAGCGTTCGTTTCCAGTAACAGTTTGAATTTTTAGGTTTCACTCTGTTTTCTCCTATATTGATAGATATATTTGGAACTCGAAATCCAACACGGTTGTGCTAGCTTCTTGAAACATGACACAATAAAGTAGTTTCACGTTCTATCTCTATGTTTTGTTTCCTCTTGATGTAGCCCAATGCAGTGACTGGCGAGAAACACTTTCATGGAAAGGAGTTGCCAGGCTTCCCAAAATTACGAATCTCCAGAAATCTCAGCAAATATTTTTTCACCCAAACTGGATGATACTTTCAGGTAATGATCAGTACACTAAGGCAACTTGGTTCCCCAAATTTCGTTCTTCTATTGTGAAGCGTTCGTTTCCAGTAACAGTTTGAATTTTTAGGTTTCACTCTGTTTTCTCCTATATTGATAGATGTATTTGGAACTCTAAATCCAACACGGTTTGTGCTAGGTTCTTGAAGCTTGACACAATAAAGTAGTTTCACGTTCTATCTCTATGTTTTGTTTCCTCTTGATGTAGCCTTAAGCAGTGACTGGCGAGAAACACTTTCATGGAAAGGGGTTGCCAAGCTTCCTAAAATTACGAATCTCGAGAAATCTCAGCAAATATTTTTTCACCCAAACTGGATGATACTTTCAGGTAATGATCAGTACACTAAGGCGACTTGGTTCCCCAAATTTCGTTCTTCTATGTTGAAGCATTCGTTTCCAGTAACAGTTTGAATTTTTAGGTTTCACTCTGTTTTCTCCTATATTGATAGATGTATTTGAAACTCTAAATCCAACAGGGTTTGTGCTAGCTTCTTGAAACTTGACACCATAAAGTAGTTTCAAGTTCTATCTCTACGTTTTGTTTCCTCTTGATGTAGCCCTAAGCAGTTACTGGCGAGAAACACTTTCATGGAAAGGGGTTGCCAAGCTTCCTAAAATTACGAATCTCCAGAAATCTCAGCAAATATTTTTTCACCCAAACTGGATGATACTTTCAGGTAATGATCAGTACACTAAGGCGACTTGGTTCCCCAAATTTCGTTCTTCTATGTTGAAGCGTTCGTTTCCAGTAACAGTTTGAATTTTTAGGTTTCACTCTGTTTTCTCCTATATTGATAGATGTATTTGGAACTCTAAATCCAACACGGTTTGTGCTAGGTTCTTGAAACTTGACACAATAAAGTAGTTTCACGTTCTATCTCTACGTTTTGTTTCCTCTTGATGTAGCCCTAAGCAGTAACTGGCGAGAAACACTTTCATGGAAAGGGGTTGCCAAGCTTCCTAAAATTACGAATCTCGAGAAATCTCAGCAAATATTTTTACCCAAACTGGATGATACTTTCAGGTAATGATCAGTACACTAAGGCGACTTGGTTCCCCAAATTTCGTTCTTCTATGTTGAAGCGTTCGTTTGCAGTAACACTTTGAATTTTTAGGTTTCACTCTGTTTTCTCCTATATTGATAGATGTATTTGGAACTCTAAATCCAACACGGTTTGTGCTAGCTTCTTGAAACATGACACAATAAAGTAGTTTCACGTTCTATCTCTATGTTTTGTTTCCTCTTGATGTAACCCAATGCAGTGACTGGCGAGAAACACTTTCATGGAAAGGGGTTGCCAGGCTTCCCAAAATTACGAATCTCCAGAAATCTCAGCAAATATTTTTTCACCCAAACTGGATGATACTTTCAGGTAATGATCAGTACACTAAGGTGACTTGGTTCCCCAAATTTCGTTCTTCTATGTTGAAGTGTTCGTTTCCAGTAACAGTTTGAATTTTTAGGTTTCACTCTGTTTTCTCCTATATTGATAGATGTATTTGGAACTCTAAATCCAACACGGTTTGTGCTAGCTTCTTGAAACTGGACACAATAAAGTAGTTTCACGTTCTATCTCTATGTTTTGTTTCCTCTTGATGTAGCCTTAAGCAGTGACTGGCGAGAAACACTTTCATGGAAAGGGGTTGCCAAGTTTCCTAAAATTACGAATCTCGAGAAATCTCAGCAAATATTTTTTCACCGAAACTGGATGATACTTTCAGGTAATGATCAGTACAATAATGCGACTTGGTTCCCCAAATTTCGTTCTTCTATGTTGAAGCGTTCGTTTCCAGTAACAGTTTGAATTTTTAGGTTTCACTCTGTTTTCTCCAATATTGATAGATGTATTTGGAACTCTAAATCCAACACGGTTTGTGCTAGCTTCTTGAAACTTGACACAATAAAGTAGTTCCACGTTCTATCTCTATGTTTTGTTTCCTCTTGATGGAGCCCTAAGCAGTGACAGGCGAGAAACACTTTCATGGAAAGGGGTTGCAAAGCTTCCTAAAATTACGAATCTCCAGAAATCTCAGCAAATATTTTTTCACCCAAACAGGATGATACTTTCAGGTAATGATCAGTACACCAAGACGACTTGGTTCCCCAAATTTCGTTCTATATGTTGAACCGTTCGTTTCCAGTAACAGTTTGAATTTTTAGGTTTCACTCTGTTTTCTCCTATATTGATAGATGTATTTGGAACTCTAAATCCAACACGGTTTGTGCTAGCTTCTTGAAACTTGACACAATAAAGTAGTTTCACGTTCTATCTCTATGTTTTGTTTCCTCTTGATGTAGCCTTAAGCAGTGACTGGCGAGAAACACTTTCATGGAAAGGGGTTGCCAAGCTTCCCAAAATTACGAATCTCCAGAAATCTCAGCAAATATTTTTTCACCCAAACTGGATGATACATTCAGGTAATGATCAGTACACTAAGGCGACTTGGTTCCCCAAATTTCGTTCTTCTATGGTGAAGCGTTCGTTTCCAGTAACAGTTTGAATTTTTAGGTTTCAGTCTGTTTTCTCCTATATTGATAGATGTATTTGGAACTCTAAATCCAACACGGTTTGTGCTAGCTTCTTGAAACATGACACAATAAAGTAGTTTCACGTTCTATCTCTATGTTTTGTTTCCTCTTGATGTAGCCCAATGCAGTGACTGGCGAGAAACACTTTCATGGAAAGGGGTTGCCAGGCTTCCCAAACTTACGAATCTCCAGAAATCTCAGCAAATATTTTTTCACCCAAACTGGATGATACTTTCAGGTAATGATCAGTACACTAAGGCGACTTGGTTCCCCAAATTTCGTTCTTCTATGTTGAAGCGTTCGTTTCCAGTAACAGTTTGAATTTTTAGGTTTCACTCTGTTTTCTCCTATATTGATAGATGTATTTGGAACTCTAAATCCAACACGGTTTGTGCTAGCTTCTTGAAACTTGACACAATAAAGTAGTTTCACGTTCTATCTCTATGTTTTGTTTCCTCTTGATGTAGCCTTAAGCAGTGACTGGCGAGAAACACTTTCATGGAAAGGGGTTGCCAAGCTTCCTAAAATTACGAATCTCGAGAAATCTCAGCAAATATTTTTTCACCAAAACTGGATGATACTTTCAGGTAATGATCAGTACACTAAGGCGACTTGGTTCCCCAAATTTCGTTCTTCTATGTTGAAGCGTTCGTTTCCAGTAACAGTTTGAATTTTTAGGTTTCACTCTGTTTTCTCCTATATTGATAGATGTATTTGGAACTCTAAATCCAACACGGTTTGTGCTAGGTTCTTGAAACTTGACACAATAAAGTAGTTCCACGTTCTATCTCTATGTTTTGTTTCCTCTTGATGGAGCCCAAAGCAGTGACTGGCGAGAAACACTTTCATGGAAAGGGGTTGCCAAGCTTCCTAAAATTACGAATCTCCAGAAATCTCAGCAAATATTTTTTCACCCAAACAGGATGATACTTTCAGGTAATGATCAGTACACTAAGATGACTTGGTTCCCCAAATTTCGTTCTATATGTTGAACCATTCGTTTCCAGTAACAGTTTGAATTTTTAGGTTTCACTCTGTTTTCTCCTATATTGATAGATGTATTTGGAACTCTAAATCCAACACGGTTTGTGCTAGCTTCTTGAAACTTGACACAATAAAGTAGTTTCACGTTCTATCTCTATGTTTTGTTTCCTCTTGATGTAGCCTTAAGCAGTGACTGGCGAGAAACACTTTCATGGAAAGGGGTTGCCAAGCTTCCCAAAATTACGAATCTCCAGAAATCTCAGCAAATATTTTTTCACCCAAACTGGATGATACATTCAGGTAAAGATCAGTACACTAAGGCGACTTGGTTCCCCAAATTTCGTTCTTCTATGGTGAAGCGTTCGTTTCCAGTAACAGTTTGAATTTTTAGGTTTCAGTCTGTTTTCTCCTATATTGATAGATGTATTTGGAACTCTAAATCCAACACAGTTTGTGCTAGCTTCTTGAAACATGACACAATGAAGTAGTTTCACGTTCTATCTCTATGTTTTGTTTCCTCTTGATGTAGCCCTATGCAGTGACTGGCGAGAAACACTTTCATGGAAAGGGGTTGCCAAGCTTCCTAAAATTACGAATCTCCAGAAATCTCAGCAAATATTTTTTCACCCAAACAGGATGATACTTTCAGGTAATGATCAGTACACTAAGACGACTTGGTTCCCCAAATTTCGTTCTATATGTTGAACCGTTCGTTTCCAGTAACAGTTTGAATTTTTAGGTTTCACTCTGTTTTCTCCTATATTGATAGATGTATTTGGAACTCTAAATCCAACACGGTTTGTGCTAGGTTCTTGAAACTTGACACAATAAAGTAGTTTCACGTTCTATCTCTATGTTTTGTTTCCTCTTGATGTAGCCTTTAGCAGTGACTGGCGAGAAACACTTTCATGGAAAGGGGTTGCCAAGCTTCCCAAAATTACGAATCTCCAGAAATCTCAGCAAATATTTTTTCACCCAAACTGGATGATACATTCAGGTAATGATCAGTACACTAAGGCGACTTGGTTCCCCAAATTTCGTTCTTCTATGTTGAAGCGTTCGTTTCCAGTAACAGTTTGAATTTTTAGGTTTCACTCTGTTTTCTCCTATATTGATAGATGTATTTGGAACTCTAAATCCAACACGGTTTGTGCTAGGTTCTTGAAACTTGACACAATAAAGTAGTTTCACGTTCTATCTCTATGATTTGTTTCCTCTTGATGTAGCCCTAAGCAGTCACTGGCGAGAAACACTTTCATGGAAAGGGGTTGCCAAGCTTCCTAAAATTACGAATCTCAAGAAATCTCAGCAAATATTTTTTCACCCAAACTGGATGATACTTTCAGGTAATGATCAGTACACTAAGGCGACTTGGTTCCCCAAATTTCGTTCTTCTATGTTGAAGCGTTCGTTTGCAGTAACACTTTGAATTTTTAGGTTTCACTCTGTTTTCTCCTATATTGATAGATGTATTTGGAACTCTAAATCCAACAGGGTTTGTGCTAGCTTCTTGAAACTTGACACAATAAAGTAGTTTCACGTTCTATCTCTACGTTTTGTTTCCTCTTGATGTAGACCTAAGCAGTTACTGGCGAGAAACACTTTCATGGAAAGGGGTTGCCAAGCTTCCTAAAATTACGAATCTCCAGAAGTCTCAGCAAATATTTTTTCACCCAAACTGGATGATACTTTCAGGTAATGATCAGTACACTACGGCGACTTGGTTCCCCAAATTTCGTTCTTCTATGTTGAAGCGTTCGTTTCCAGTAACAGTTTGAATTTTTAGGTTTCACTCTGTTTTCTCCTATATTGATAGATGTATTTGGAACTCTAAATCCAACACGGTTTGTGCTAGCTTCTTGAAACATGACACAATAAAGTAGTTTCACGTTCTATCTCTATGTTTTGTTTCCTCTTGATGTAGCCCAATGCAGTGACTGGCGAGAAACACTTTCATGGAAAGTGGTTGCCAGGCTTCCCAAAATTACGAATCTCCAGAAATCTCAGCAAATATTTTTTCACCCAAACTGGATGATACTTTCAGGTAATGATCAGTACACTAAGGCAACTTGGTTCCCCAAATTTCGTTCTTCTATGTTGAAGCGTTCGTTTCCAGTAACAGTTTGAATTTTTAGGTTTCACTCTGTTTTCTCCTATATTGATAGATGTATTTGGAACTCTAAATCCAACACGGTTTGTGCTAGCTTCTTGAAACTTGACACAATAAAGTAGTTTCACGTTCTATCTCTATGTTTTGTTTCCTCTTGATGTAGCCTTAAGCAGTGACTGGCGAGAAACACTTTCATGGAAAGGGGTTGCCAAGCTTCCTAAAATTACGAATCTCGAGAAATCTCAGCAAATATTTTTTCACCCAAACTGGATGATACTTTCAGGTAATGATCAGTACACTAAGGCGACTTGGTTCCCCAAATTTCGTTCTTCTATGTTGAAGCGTTCGTTTGCAGTAACACTTTGAATTTTTAGGTTTCACTCTGTTTTCTCCTATATTGATAGATGTATTTGGAACTCTAAATCCAACAGGGTTTGTGCTAGCTTCTTGAAACTTGACACAATAAAGTAGTTTCACGTTCTATCTCTACGTTTTGTTTCCTCTTGATGTAGCCTTAAGCAGTGACTGGCGAGAAACACTTTCATGGAAAGGGGTTGCCAAGCTTCCTAAAATTACGAATCTCCAGAAATCTCAGCAAATATTTTTTCACCCAAACTGGATGATACTTTCAGGTAATGATCAGTACACTAAGGCGACTTGGTTCCCCAAATTTCGTTCTTCTATGTTGAAGCGTTCGTTTCCAGTAACAGTTTGAATTTTTAGGTTTCACTCTGTTTTCTCCTATATTGATACATGTATTTGGAACTCTAAATCCAACACGGTTTGTGCTAGCTTCTTGAAACTTGACACAATAAAGTACTTTCACGTTCTATCTCTATGTTTTGATTCCTCTTGATGTAGCCCTAAGCAGTGACTGGCGAGAAACACTTTCATGGAAAGGGGTTGCCAGGCTTCCCAAAATTACGAATCTCCAGAAATCTCAACAAATATTTTTTCACCCAAACTGGATGATACTTTCAGGTAATGATCAGTACACTAAGGTGACTTGGTTCCCCAAATTTCGTTCTTCTATGTTGAAGCGTTCGTTTCCAGTAACAGTTTGAATTTTTAGGTTTCACTCTGTTTTCTCCTATATTGATAGATGTGTTTGGAACTCTAAATCCAACACGGTTTGTGCTAGCTTCTTGAAACTTGACACAATAAAGTAGTTTCACGTTCTATCTCTATGTTTTGTTTCCTCTTGATGTATCCCTAAGCAGTGACTGGCGAGAAACACTTTCATGGAAAGTGGTTGCCAGGTTCCCAAAACTACGAATCTCCAGAAATCTCAGCAAATATTTTTTCACCCAAACAGGATGATACTTTCAGGTAATGATCAGTACACTAAGGTGACTTGGTTCCCCAAATTTCGTTCTTCTATGTTGAAGCGTTCGTTTCCAGTAACAGTTTGAATTTTTAGGTTTCACTCTGTTTTCTCCTATATTGATAGATGTATTTGGAACTCGAAATCCAACACGGTTTTTGCTAGGTTCTTGAAGCTTGACACAATAAAGTAGTTTCACGTTCTATCTCTATGTTTTGTTTCCTCTTGATGTAGCCTTAAGCAGTGACTGGCGAGAAACACTTTCATGGAAAGGGGTTGCCAAGCTTCCTAAAATTACGAATCTCGAGAAATCTCAGCAAATATTTTTTCACCCAAACTGGATGATACTTTCAGGTAATGATCAGTACACTAAGGCGACTTGGTTCCCCAAATTTCGTTCTTCTATGTTGAAGCGTTCGTTTCCAGTAACAGTTTGAATTTTTAGGTTTCACTCTGTTTTCTCCTATATTGATAGATGTATTTGAAACTCTAAATCCAACAGGGTTTGTGCTAGCTTCTTGAAACTTGACACCATAAAGTAGTTTCACGTTCTATCTCTACATTTTGTTTCCTCTTGATGTAGCCTTAAGCAGTGACTGGCGAGAAACACTTTCATGAAAAGGGGTTGCCAAGCTTCCTAAAATTACGAATCTCCAGAAATCTCAGCAAATATTTTTTCACCCAAACTGGATGATACTTTCAGGTAATGATCAGTACACTAAGGCGACTTGGTTCCCCAAATTTCGTTCTTCTATGTTGAAGCGTTCGTTTCCAGTAACAGTTTGAATTTTTAGGTTTCACTCTGTTTTCTCCTATATTGATACATGTATTTGGAACTCTAAATCCAACACGGTTTGTGCTAGCTTCTTGAAACTTGACACAATAAAGTACTTTCACGTTCTATCTCTATGTTTTGATTCCTCTTGATGTAGCCCTAAGCAGTGACTGGCGTGAAACACTTTCATGGAAAGTGGTTGCCAGGCTTCCCAAAATTACGAATCTCCAGAAATCTCAACAAATATTTTTTCACCCAAACTGGATGATACTTTCAGGTAATGATCAGTACACTAAGGTGACTTGGTTCCCCAAATTTCGTTCTTCTATGTTGAAGCGTTCGTTTCCAGTAACAGTTTGAATTTTTAGGTTTCACTCTGTTTTCTCCTATATTGATAGATGTGTTTGGAACTCTAAATCCAACACGGTTTGTGCTAGCTTCTTGAAACTTGACACAATAAAGTAGTTTCACGTTCTATCTCTATGTTTTGTTTCCTCTTGATGTATCCCTAAGCAGTGACTGGCGAGAAACACTTTCATGGAAAGGGGTTGCCAGGTTCCCAAAACTACGAATCTCCAGAAATCTCAGCAAATATTTTTTCACCCAAACAGGATGATACTTTCAGGTAATGATCAGTACACTAAGGTGACTTGGTTCCCCAAATTTCGTTCTTCTATGTTGAAGCGTTCGTTTCCAGTAACAGTTTGAATTTTTAGGTTTCACTCTGTTTTCTCCTATATTGATAGATATATTTGGAACTCGAAATCCAACACGGTTGTGCTAGCTTCTTGAAACATGACACAATAAAGTAGTTTCACGTTCTATCTCTTTTTTTTTTTTTTTAACATTTTTTTTTTAGAGAGTGAGAGAGGAGAGAGAGAGAGAGTGAGAATTTTTTTTAATATTTATTTTTCAGTTCTCGGCGGACACAACATCTTTGTTGGTATGTGGTGCTGAGGATCGAACCCGGGCCGCACGCATGCCAGGCGAGCGTGCTACCGCTTGAGCCACATCCCCAGCCCTCACGTTCTATCTCTATGTTTTGTTTCCTCTTGATGTAGCCCAATGCAGTGACTGGCGAGAAACACTTTCATGGAAAGGAGTTGCCAGGCTTCCCAAAATTACGAATCTCCAGAAATCTCAGCAAATATTTTTTCACCCAAACTGGATGATACTTTCAGGTAATGATCAGTACACTAAGGCAACTTGGTTCCCCAAATTTCGTTCTTCTATTGTGAAGCGTTCGTTTCCAGTAACAGTTTGAATTTTTAGGTTTCACTCTGTTTTCTCCTATATTGATAGATGTATTTGGAACTCTAAATCCAACACGGTTTGTGCTAGGTTCTTGAAGCTTGACACAATAAAGTAGTTTCACGTTCTATCTCTATGTTTTGTTTCCTCTTGATGTAGCCTTAAGCAGTGACTGGCGAGAAACACTTTCATGGAAAGGGGTTGCCAAGCTTCCTAAAATTACGAATCTCGAGAAATCTCAGCAAATATTTTTTCACCCAAACTGGATGATACTTTCAGGTAATGATCAGTACACTAAGGCGACTTGGTTCCCCAAATTTCGTTCTTCTATGTTGAAGCGTTCGTTTCCAGTAACAGTTTGAATTTTTAGGTTTCACTCTGTTTTCTCCTATATTGATAGATGTATTTGAAACTCTAAATCCAACAGGGTTTGTGCTAGCTTCTTGAAACTTGACACCATAAAGTAGTTTCAAGTTCTATCTCTACGTTTTGTTTCCTCTTGATGTAGCCCTAAGCAGTTACTGGCGAGAAACACTTTCATGGAAAGGGGTTGCCAAGCTTCCTAAAATTACGAATCTCCAGAAATCTCAGCAAATATTTTTTCACCCAAACTGGATGATACTTTCAGGTAATGATCAGTACACTAAGGCGACTTTGTTCCCCAAATTTCGTTCTTCTATGTTGAAGCGTTCGTTTCCAGTAACAGTTTGAATTTTTAGGTTTCACTCTGTTTTCTCCTATATTGATAGATGTATTTGGAACTCTAAATCCAACACGGTTTGTGCTAGCTTCTTGAAACTGGACACAATAAAGTAGTTTCACGTTCTATCTCTATGTTTTGTTTCCTCTTGATGTAGCCTTAAGCAGTGACTGGCGAGAAACACTTTCATGGAAAGGGGTTGCCAAGTTTCCTAAAATTACGAATCTCGAGAAATCTCAGCAAATATTTTTTCACCGAAACTGGATGATACTTTCAGGTAATGATCAGTACAATAAGGCGACTTGGTTCCCCAAATTTCGTTCTTCTATGTTGAAGCGTTCGTTTCCAGTAACAGTTTGAATTTTTAGGTTTCACTCTGTTTTCTCCAATATTGATAGATGTATTTGGAACTCTAAATCCAACACGGTTTGTGCTAGCTTCTTGAAACTTGACACAATAAAGTAGTTCCACGTTCTATCTCTATGTTTTGTTTCCTCTTGATGGAGCCCTAAGCAGTGACAGGCGAGAAACACTTTCATGGAAAGGGGTTGCAAAGCTTCCTAAAATTACGAATCTCCAGAAATCTCAGCAAATATTTTTTCACCCAAACAGGATGATACTTTCAGGTAATGATCAGTACACCAAGACGACTTGGTTCCCCAAATTTCGTTCTATATGTTGAACCGTTCGTTTCCAGTAACAGTTTGAATTTTTAGGTTTCACTCTGTTTTCTCCTATATTGATAGATGTATTTGGAACTCTAAATCCAACACGGTTTGTGCTAGCTTCTTGAAACTTGACACAATAAAGTAGTTTCACGTTCTATCTCTATGTTTTGTTTCCTCTTGATGTAGCCTTAAGCAGTGACTGGCGAGAAACACTTTCATGGAAAGGGGTTGCCAGGCTTCCCAAAATTACGAATCTCCAGAAATCTCAGCAAATATTTTTTCACCCAAACTGGATGATACATTCAGGTAATGATCAGTACACTAAGGCGACTTGGTTCCCCAAATTTCGTTCTTCTATGGTGAAGCGTTCGTTTCCAGTAACAGTTTGAATTTTTAGGTTTCACTCTGTTTTCTCCTATATTGATAGATGTATTTGGAACTCTAAATCCAACACGGTTTGTGCTAGCTTCTTGAAACATGACACAATAAAGTAGTTTCACGTTCTATCTCTATGTTTTGTTTCCTCTTGATGTAGCCCAATGCAGTGACTGGCGAGAAACACTTTCATGGAAAGGGGTTGCCAGGCTTCCCAAACTTACGAATCTCCAGAAATCTCAGCAAATATTTTTTCACCCAAACTGGATGATACTTTCAGGTAATGATCAGTACACTAAGGCGACTTGGTTCCCCAAATTTCGTTCTTCTATGTTGAAGCGTTCGTTTCCAGTAACAGTTTGAATTTTTAGGTTTCACTCTGTTTTCTCCTATATTGATAGATGTATTTGGAACTCTAAATCCAACACGGTTTGTGCTAGATTCTTGAAACTTGACACAATAAAGTAGTTTCACGTTCTATCTCTATGTTTTGTTTCCTCTTGATGTAGCCTTAAGCAGTGACTGGCGAGAAACACTTTCATGGAAAGGGGTTGCCAAGCTTCCTAAAATTACGAATCTCGAGAAATCTCAGCAAATATTTTTTCACCAAAACTGGATGATACTTTCAGGTAATGATCAGTACACTAAGGCGACTTGGTTCCCCAAATTTCGTTCTTCTATGTTGAAGCGTTCGTTTCCAGTAACAGTTTGAATTTTTAGGTTTCACTCTGTTTTCTCCTATATTGATAGATGTATTTGGAACTCTAAATCCAACACGGTTTGTGCTAGGTTCTTGAAACTTGACACAATAAAGTAGATCCACGTTCTATCTCTATGTTTTGTTTCCTCTTGATGGAGCCCAAAGCAGTGACTGGCGAGAAACACTTTCATGGAAAGGGGTTGCCAAGCTTCCTAAAATTACGAATCTCCAGAAATCTCAGCAAATATTTTTTCACCCAAACAGGATGATACTTTCAGGTAATGATCAGTACACTAAGATGACTTGGTTCCCCAAATTTCGTTCTATATGTTGAACCATTCGTTTCCAGTAACAGTTTGAATTTTTAGGTTTCACTCTGTTTTCTCCTATATTGATAGATGTATTTGGAACTCTAAATCCAACACGGTTTGTGCTAGCTTCTTGAAACTTGACACAATAAAGTAGTTTCACGTTCTATCTCTATGTTTTGTTTCCTCTTGATGTAGCCTTAAGCAGTGACTGGCGAGAAACACTTTCATGGAAAGGGGTTGCCAAGCTTCCCAAAATTACGAATCTCCAGAAATCTCAGCAAATATTTTTTCACCCAAACTGGATGATACATTCAGGTAAAGATCAGTACACTAAGGCGACTTGGTTCCCCAAATTTCGTTCTTCTATGGTGAAGCGTTCGTTTCCAGTAACAGTTTGAATTTTTAGGTTTCAGTCTGTTTTCTCCTATATTGATAGATGTATTTGGAACTCTAAATCCAACACAGTTTGTGCTAGCTTCTTGAAACATGACACAATGAAGTAGTTTCACGTTCTATCTCTATGTTTTGTTTCCTCTTGATGTAGCCCTATGCAGTGACTGGCGAGAAACACTTTCATGGAAAGGGGTTGCCAAGCTTCCTAAAATTACGAATCTCCAGAAATCTCAGCAAATATTTTTTCACCCAAACAGGATGATACTTTCAGGTAATGATCAGTACACTAAGACGACTTGGTTCCCCAAATTTCGTTCTATATGTTGAACCGTTCGTTTCCAGTAACAGTTTGAATTTTTAGGTTTCACTCTGTTTTCTCCTATATTGATAGATGTATTTGGAACTCTAAATCCAACACGGTTTGTGCTAGGTTCTTGAAACTTGACACAATAAAGTAGTTTCACGTTCTATCTCTATGTTTTGTTTCCTCTTGATGTAGCCTTTAGCAGTGACTGGCGAGAAACACTTTCATGGAAAGGGGTTGCCAAGCTTCCCAAAATTACGAATCTCCAGAAATCTCAGCAAATATTTTTTCACCCAAACTGGATGATACATTCAGGTAATGATCAGTACTCTAAGGCGACTTGGTTCCCCAAATTTCGTTCTTCTATGTTGAAGCGTTCGTTTCCAGTAACAGTTTGAATTTTTAGGTTTCACTCTGTTTTCTCCTATATTGATAGATGTATTTGGAACTCTAAATCCAACACGGTTTGTGCTAGGTTCTTGAAACTTGACACAATAAAGTAGTTTCACGTTCTATCTCTATGATTTGTTTCCTCTTGATGTAGCCCTAAGCAGTCACTGGCGAGAAACACTTTCATGGAAAGGGGTTGCCAAGCTTCCTAAAATTACGAATCTCAAGAAATCTCAGCAAATATTTTTTCACCCAAACTGGATGATACTTTCAGGTAATGATCAGTACACTAAGGCGACTTGGTTCCCCAAATTTCGTTCTTCTATGTTGAAGCGTTCGTTTGCAGTAACACTTTGAATTTTTAGGTTTCACTCTGTTTTCTCCTATATTGATAGATGTATTTGGAACTCTAAATCCAACAGGGTTTGTGCTAGCTTCTTGAAACTTGACACAATAAAGTAGTTTCACGTTCTATCTCTACGTTTTGTTTCCTCTTGATGTAGACCTAAGCAGTTACTGGCGAGAAACACTTTCATGGAAAGGGGTTGCCAAGCTTCCTAAAATTACGAATCTCCAGAAGTCTCAGCAAATATTTTTTCACCCAAACTGGATGATACTTTCAGGTAATGATCAGTACACTACGGCGACTTGGTTCCCCAAATTTCGTTCTTCTATGTTGAAGCGTTCGTTTCCAGTAACAGTTTGAATTTTTAGGTTTCACTCTGTTTTCTCCTATATTGATAGATGTATTTGGAACTCTAAATCCAACACGGTTTGTGCTAGCTTCTTGAAACATGACACAATAAAGTAGTTTCACGTTCTATCTCTATGTTTTGTTTCCTCTTGATGTAGCCCAATGCAGTGACTGGCGAGAAACACTTTCATGGAAAGTGGTTGCCAGGCTTCCCAAAATTACGAATCTCCAGAAATCTCAGCAAATATTTTTTCACCCAAACTGGATGATACTTTCAGGTAATGATCAGTACACTACGGCGACTTGGTTCCCCAAATTTCGTTCTTCTATGTTGAAGCGTTCGTTTCCAGTAACAGTTTGAATTTTTAGGTTTCACTCTGTTTTCTCCTATATTGATAGATGTATTTGGAACTCTAAATCCAACACGGTTTGTGCTAGCTTCTTGAAACATGACACAATAAAGTAGTTTCACGTTCTATCTCTATGTTTTGTTTCCTCTTGATGTAGCCCAATGCAGTGACTGGCGAGAAACACTTTCATGGAAAGTGGTTGCCAGGCTTCCCAAAATTACGAATCTCCAGAAATCTCAGCAAATATTTTTTCACCCAAACTGGATGATACTTTCAGGTAATGATCAGTACACTAAGGCGACTTGGTTCCCCAAATTTCGTTCTTCTATGTTGAAGCGTTCGTTTCCAGTAACAGTTTGAATTTTTAGGTTTCACTCTGTTTTCTCCTATATTGATAGATGTATTTGGAACTCTAAATCCAACACGGTTTGTGCTAGCTTCTTGAAACTTGACACAATAAAGTAGTTTCACGTTCTATCTCTATGTTTTGTTTCCTCTTGATGTAGCCTTAAGCAGTGACTGGCGAGAAACACTTTCATGGAAAGGGGTTGCCAAGCTTCCTAAAATTACGAATCTCGAGAAATCTCAGCAAATATTTTTTCACCAAAACTGGATGATACTTTCAGGTAATGATCAGTACACTAAGGCGACGTGGTTCCCCAAATTTCGTTCTTCTATGTTGAAGCGTTCGTTTCCAGTAACAGTTTGAATTTTTAGGTTTCACTCTGTTTTCTCCTATATTGATAGATGTATTTGGAACTCTAAATCCAACACGGTTTGTGCTAGGTTCTTGAAACTTGACACAATAAAGTAGTTCCACGTTGTATCTCTATGTTTTGTTTCCTCTTGATGGAGCCCAAAGCAGTGACTGGCAAGAAACACTTTCATGGAAAGGGGTTGCCAAGCTTCCTAAAATTACGAATCTCCAGAAATCTCAGCAAATATTTTTTCACCCAAACAGGATGATACTTTCAGGTAATGATCAGTACAAAAGACGACTTGGTTCCCCAAATTTCGTTCTATATGTTGAACCGTTCGTTTCCAGTAACAGTTTGAATTTTTAGGTTTCACTCTGTTTTCTCCTATATTGATAGATGTATTTGGAACTCGAAATCCAACACGGTTTGTGCTAGGTTCTTGAAGCTTGACACAATAAAGTAGTTTCACGTTCTATCTCTATGTTTTGTTTCCTCTTGATGTAGCCTTAAGCAGTGACTGGCGAGAAACACTTTCATGGAAAGGGGTTGCCAAGCTTCCTAAAATTACGAATCTCGAGAAATCTCAGCCAATATTTTTTCACCCAAACTGGATGATACTTTCAGGTAATGATCAGTACACTAAGGCGACTTGGTTCCCCAAATTTCGTTCTTCTATGTTGAAGCGTTCGTTTCCAGTAACAGTTTGAATTTTTAGGTTTCACTCTGTTTTCTCCTATATTGATAGATGTATTTGAAACTCTAAATCCAACAGGGTTTGTGCTAGCTTCTTGAAACTTGACACCATAAAGTAGTTTCACGTTCTATCTCTACATTTTGTTTCCTCTTGATGTAGCCTTAAGCAGTGACTGGCGAGAAACACTTTCATGAAAAGGGGTTGCCAAGCTTCCTAAAATTACGAATCTCCAGAAATCTCAGCAAATATTTTTTCACCCAAACTGGATGATACTTTCAGGTAATGATCAGTACACTAAGGCGACTTGGTTCCCCAAATTTCGTTCTTCTATGTTGAAGCGTTCGTTTCCAGTAACAGTTTGAATTTTTAGGTTTCACTCTGTTTTCTCCTATATTGATACATGTATTTGGAACTCTAAATCCAACACGGTTTGTGCTAGCTTCTTGAAACTTGACACAATAAAGTACTTTCACGTTCTATCTCTATGTTTTGATTCCTCTTGATGTAGCCCTAAGCAGTGACTGGCGTGAAACACTTTCATGGAAAGGGGTTGCCAGGCTTCCCAAAATTACGAATCTCCAGAAATCTCAACAAATATTTTTTCACCCAAACTGGATGATACTTTCAGGTAATGATCAGTACACTAAGGTGACTTGGTTCCCCAAATTTCGTTCTTCTATGTTGAAGCGTTCGTTTCCAGTAACAGTTTGAATTTTTAGGTTTCACTCTGTTTTCTCCTATATTGATAGATGTGTTTGGAACTCTAAATCCAACACGGTTTGTGCTAGCTTCTTGAAACTTGACACAATAAAGTAGTTTCACGTTCTATCTCTATGTTTTGTTTCCTCTTGATGTATCCCTAAGCAGTGACTGGCGAGAAACACTTTCATGGAAAGGGGTTGCCAGGTTCCCAAAACTACGAATCTCCAGAAATCTCAGCAAATATTTTTTCACCCAAACAGGATGATACTTTCAGGTAATGATCAGTACACTAAGGTGACTTGGTTCCCCAAATTTCGTTCTTCTATGTTGAAGCGTTCGTTTCCAGTAACAGTTTGAATTTTTAGGTTTCACTCTGTTTTCTCCTATATTGATAGATATATTTGGAACTCGAAATCCAACACGGTTGTGCTAGCTTCTTGAAACATGACACAATAAAGTAGTTTCACGTTCTATCTCTATGTTTTGTTTCCTCTTGATGTAGCCCAATGCAGTGACTGGCGAGAAACACTTTCATGGAAAGGAGTTGCCAGGCTTCCCAAAATTACGAATCTCCAGAAATCTCAGCAAATATTTTTTCACCCAAACTGGATGATACTTTCAGGTAATGATCAGTACACTAAGGCAACTTGGTTCCCCAAATTTCGTTCTTCTATTGTGAAGCGTTCGTTTCCAGTAACAGTTTGAATTTTTAGGTTTCACTCTGTTTTCTCCTATATTGATAGATGTATTTGGAACTCTAAATCCAACACGGTTTGTGCTAGGTTCTTGAAGCTTGACACAATAAAGTAGTTTCACGTTCTATCTCTATGTTTTGTTTCCTCTTGATGTAGCCTTAAGCAATGACTGGCGAGAAACACTTTCATGGAAAGGGGTTGCCAAGCTTCCTAAAATTACGAATCTCGAGAAATCTCAGCAAATATTTTTTCACCCAAACTGGATGATACTTTCAGGTAATGATCAGTACACTAAGGCGACTTGGTTCCCCAAATTTCGTTCTTCTATGTTGAAGCGTTCGTTTCCAGTAACAGTTTGAATTTTTAGGTTTCACTCTGTTTTCTCCTATATTGATAGATGTATTTGAAACTCTAAATCCAACAGGGTTTGTGCTAGCTTCTTGAAACTTGACACCATAAAGTAGTTTCAAGTTCTATCTCTACGTTTTGTTTCCTCTTGATGTAGCCCTAAGCAGTTACTGGCGAGAAACACTTTCATGGAAAGGGGTTGCCAAGCTTCCTAAAATTACGAATCTCCAGAAATCTCAGCAAATATTTTTTCACCCAAACTGGATGATACTTTCAGGTAATGATCAGTACACTAAGGCGACTTGGTTCCCCAAATTTCGTTCTTCTATGTTGAAGCGTTCATTTCCAGTAACAGTTTGAATTTTTAGGTTTCACTCTGTTTTCTCCTATATTGATAGATGTATTTGGAACTCTAAATCCAACACGGTTTGTGCTAGGTTCTTGAAACTTGACACAATAAAGTAGTTTCACGTTCTATCTCTACGTTTTGTTTCCTCTTGATGTAGCCCTAAGCAGTAACTGGCGAGAAACACTTTCATGGAAAGGGGTTGCCAAGCTTCCTAAAATTACGAATCTCGAGAAATCTCAGCAAATATTTTTACCCAAACTGGATGATACTTTCAGGTAATGATCAGTACACTAAGGCGACTTGGTTCCCCAAATTTCGTTCTTCTATGTTGAAGCGTTCGTTTGCAGTAACACTTTGAATTTTTAGGTTTCACTCTGTTTTCTCCTATATTGATAGATGTATTTGGAACTCTAAATCCAACACGGTTTGTGCTAGCTTCTTGAAACATGACACAATAAAGTAGTTTCACGTTCTATCTCTATGTTTTGTTTCCTCTTGATGTAACCCAATGCAGTGACTGGCGAGAAACACTTTCATGGAAAGGGGTTGCCAGGCTTCCCAAAATTACGAATCTCCAGAAATCTCAGCAAATATTTTTTCACCCAAACTGGATGATACTTTCAGGTAATGATCAGTACACTAAGGTGACTTGGTTCCCCAAATTTCGTTCTTCTATGTTGAAGCGTTCGTTTCCAGTAACAGTTTGAATTTTTAGGTTTCACTCTGTTTTCTCCTATATTGATAGATGTATTTGGAACTCTAAATCCAACACGGTTTGTGCTAGCTTCTTGAAACTGGACACAATAAAGTAGTTTCACGTTCTATCTCTATGTTTTGTTTCCTCTTGATGTAGCCTTAAGCAGTGACTGGCGAGAAACACTTTCATGGAAAGGGGTTGCCAAGTTTCCTAAAATTACGAATCTCGAGAAATCTCAGCAAATATTTTTTCACCGAAACTGGATGATACTTTCAGGTAATGATCAGTACAATAAGGCGACTTGGTTCCCCAAATTTCGTTCTTCTATGTTGAAGCGTTCGTTTCCAGTAACAGTTTGAATTTTTAGGTTTCACTCTGTTTTCTCCAATATTGATAGATGTATTTGGAACTCTAAATCCAACACGGTTTGTGCTAGCTTCTTGAAACTTGACACAATAAAGTAGTTCCACGTTCTATCTCTATGTTTTGTTTCCTCTTGATGGAGCCCTAAGCAGTGACAGGCGAGAAACACTTTCATGGAAAGGGGTTGCAAAGCTTCCTAAAATTACGAATCTCCAGAAATCTCAGCAAATATTTTTTCACCCAAACAGGATGATACTTTCAGGTAATGATTAGTACACCAAGACGACTTGGTTCCCCAAATTTCGTTCTATATGTTGAACCGTTCGTTTCCAGTAACAGTTTGAATTTTTAGGTTTCACTCTGTTTTCTCCTATATTGATAGATGTATTTGGAACTCTAAATCCAACACGGTTTGTGCTAGCTTCTTGAAACTTGACACAATAAAGTAGTTTCACGTTCTATCTCTATGTTTTGTTTCCTCTTGATGTAGCCTTAAGCAGTGACTGGCGAGAAACACTTTCATGGAAAGGGGTTGCCAAGCTTCCCAAAATTACGAATCTCCAGAAATCTCAGCAAATATTTTTTCACCCAAACTGGATGATACATTCAGGTAATGATCAGTACACTAAGGCGACTTGGTTCCCCAAATTTCGTTCTTCTATGGTGAAGCGTTCGTTTCCAGTAACAGTTTGAATTTTTAGGTTTCAGTCTGTTTTCTCCTATATTGATAGATGTATTTGGAACTCTAAATCCAACACGGTTTGTGCTAGCTTCTTGAAACATGACACAATAAAGTAGTTTCACGTTCTATCTCTATGTTTTGTTTCCTCTTGATGTAGCGCAATGCAGTGACTGGCGAGAAACACTTTCATGGAAAGGGGTTGCCAGGCTTCCCAAACTTACGAATCTCCAGAAATCTCAGCAAATATTTTTTCACCCAAACTGGATGATACTTTCAGGTAATGATCAGTACACTAAGGCGACTTGGTTCCCCAAATTTCGTTCTTCTATGTTGAAGCGTTCGTTTCCAGTAACAGTTTGAATTTTTAGGTTTCACTCTGTTTTCTCCTATATTGATAGATGTATTTGGAACTCTAAATCCAACACGGTTTGTGCTAGGTTCTTGAAGCTTGACACAATAAAGTAGTTTCACGTTCTATCTCTATGTTTTGTTTCCTCTTGATGTAGCCTTAAGCAGTGACTGGAGAGAAACACTTTCATGGAAAGGGGTTGCCAAGCTTCCTAAAATTACGAATCTCGAGAAATCTCAGCAAATATTTTTTCACCCAAACTGGATGATACTTTCAGGTAATGATCAGTACACTAAGGCGACTTGGTTCCCCAAATTTCGTTCTTCTATGTTGAAGCGTTCGTTTCCAGTAACAGTTTGAATTTTTAGGTTTCACTCTGTTTTCTCCTATATTGATAGATGTATTTGAAACTCTAAATCCAACAGGGTTTGTGCTAGCTTCTTGAAACTTGACACCATAAAGTAGTTTCACGTTCTATCTCTACATTTTGTTTCCTCTTGATGTAGCCTTAAGCAGTGACTGGCGAGAAACACTTTCATGAAAAGGGGTTGCCAAGCTTCCTAAAATTACGAATCTCCAGAAATCTCAGCAAATATTTTTTCACCCAAACTGGATGATACTTTCAGGTAATGATCAGTACACTAAGGCGACTTGGTTCCCCAAATTTCGTTCTTCTATGTTGAAGCGTTCGTTTCCAGTAACAGTTTGAATTTTTAGGTTTCACTCTGTTTTCTCCTATATTGATACATGTATTTGGAACTCTAAATCCAACACGGTTTGTGCTAGCTTCTTGAAACTTGACACAATAAAGTACTTTCACGTTCTATCTCTATGTTTTGATTCCTCTTGATGTAGCCCTAAGCAGTGACTGGCGTGAAACACTTTCATGGAAAGGGGTTGCCAGGCTTCCCAAAATTACGAATCTCCAGAAATCTCAACAAATATTTTTTCACCCAAACTGGATGATACTTTCAGGTAATGATCAGTACACTAAGGTGACTTGGTTCCCCAAATTTCGTTCTTCTATGTTGAAGCGTTCGTTTCCAGTAACAGTTTGAATTTTTAGGTTTCACTCTGTTTTCTCCTATATTGATAGATGTGTTTGGAACTCTAAATCCAACACGGTTTGTGCTAGCTTCTTGAAACTTGACACAATAAAGTAGTTTCACGTTCTATCTCTATGTTTTGTTTCCTCTTGATGTATCCCTAAGCAGTGACTGGCGAGAAACACTTTCATGGAAAGGGGTTGCCAGGTTCCCAAAACTACGAATCTCCAGAAATCTCAGCAAATATTTTTTCACCCAAACAGGATGATACTTTCAGGTAATGATCAGTACACTAAGGTGACTTGGTTCCCCAAATTTCGTTCTTCTATGTTGAAGCGTTCGTTTCCAGTAACAGTTTGAATTTTTAGGTTTCACTCTGTTTTCTCCTATATTGATAGATATATTTGGAACTCGAAATCCAACACGGTTGTGCTAGCTTCTTGAAACATGACACAATAAAGTAGTTTCACGTTCTATCTCTATGTTTTGTTTCCTCTTGATGTAGCCCAATGCAGTGACTGGCGAGAAACACTTTCATGGAAAGGAGTTGCCAGGCTTCCCAAAATTACGAATCTCCAGAAATCTCAGCAAATATTTTTTCACCCAAACTGGATGATACTTTCAGGTAATGATCAGTACACTAAGGCAACTTGGTTCCCCAAATTTCGTTCTTCTATTGTGAAGCGTTCGTTTCCAGTAACAGTTTGAATTTTTAGGTTTCACTCTGTTTTCTCCTATATTGATAGATGTATTTGGAACTCTAAATCTAACACGGTTTGTGCTAGGTTCTTGAAGCTTGACACAATAAAGTAGTTTCACGTTCTATCTCTATGTTTTGTTTCCTCTTGATGTAGCCTTAAGCAGTGACTGGCGAGAAACACTTTCATGGAAAGGGGTTGCCAAGCTTCCTAAAATTACGAATCTCGAGAAATCTCAGCAAATATTTTTTCACCCAAACTGGATGATACTTTCAGGTAATGATCAGTACACTAAGGCGACTTGGTTCCCCAAATTTCGTTCTTCTATGTTGAAGCGTTCGTTTCCAGTAACAGTTTGAATTTTTAGGTTTCACTCTGTTTTCTCCTATATTGATAGATGTATTTGAAACTCTAAATCCAACAGGGTTTGTGCTAGCTTCTTGAAACTTGACACCATAAAGTAGTTTCAAGTTCTATCTCTACGTTTTGTTTCCTCTTGATGTAGCCCTAAGCAGTTACAGGCGAGAAACACTTTCATGGAAAGGGGTTGCCAAGCTTCCTAAAATTACGAATCTCCAGAAATCTCAGCAAATATTTTTTCACCCAAACTGGATGATACTTTCAGGTAATGATCAGTACACTAAGGCGACTTGGTTCCCCAAATTTCGTTCTTCTATGTTGAAGCGTTCGTTTCCAGTAACAGTTTGAATTTTTAGGTTTCACTCTGTTTTCTCCTATATTGATAGATGTATTTGGAACTCTAAATCCAACACGGTTTGTGCTAGGTTCTTGAAACTTGACACAATAAAGTAGTTTCACGTTCTATCTCTACGTTTTGTTTCCTCTTGATGTAGCCTTAAGCAGTGACTGGCGAGAAACACTTTCATGGAAAGGGGTTGCCAAGCTTCCTAAAATTACGAATCTCGAGAAATCTCAGCAAATATTTTTTCACCAAAACTGGATGATACTTTCAGGTAATGATCAGTACACTAAGGCGACGTGGTTCCCCAAATTTCGTTCTTCTATGTTGAAGTGTTCGTTTCCAGTAACAGTTTGAATTTTTAGGTTTCACTCTGTTTTCTCCTATATTGATAGATGTATTTGGAACTCTAAATCCAACACGGTTTGTGCTAGGTTCTTGAAACTTGACACAATAAAGTAGTTCCACGTTGTATCTCTATGTTTTGTTTCCTCTTGATGGAGCCCAAAGCAGTGACTGGCAAGAAACACTTTCATGGAAAGGGGTTGCCAAGCTTCCTAAAATTACGAATCTCCAGAAATCTCAGCAAATATTTTTTCACCCAAACAGGATGATACTTTCAGGTAATGATCAGTACAAAAGACGACTTGGTTCCCCAAATTTCGTTCTATATGTTGAACCGTTCGTTTCCAGTAACAGTTTGAATTTTTAGGTTTCACTCTGTTTTCTCCTATATTGATAGATGTATTTGGAACTCGAAATCCAACACGGTTTGTGCTAGGTTCTTGAAGCTTGACACAATAAAGTAGTTTCACGTTCTATCTCTATGTTTTGTTTCCTCTTGATGTAGCCTTAAGCAGTGACTGGAGAGAAACACTTTCATGGAAAGGGGTTGCCAAGCTTCCTAAAATTACGAATCTCGAGAAATCTCAGCAAATATTTTTTCACCCAAACTGGATGATACTTTCAGGTAATGATCAGTACACTAAGGCGACTTGGTTCCCCAAATTTCGTTCTTCTATGTTGAAGCGTTCGTTTCCAGTAACAGTTTGAATTTTTAGGTTTCACTCTGTTTTCTCCTATATTGATAGATGTATTTGAAACTCTAAATCCAACAGGGTTTGTGCTAGCTTCTTGAAACTTGACACCATAAAGTAGTTTCACGTTCTATCTCTACATTTTGTTTCCTCTTGATGTAGCCTTAAGCAGTGACTGGCGAGAAACACTTTCATGAAAAGGGGTTGCCAAGCTTCCTAAAATTACGAATCTCCAGAAATCTCAGCAAATATTTTTTCACCCAAACTGGATGATACTTTCAGGTAATGATCAGTACACTAAGGCGACTTGGTTCCCCAAATTTCGTTCTTCTATGTTGAAGCGTTCGTTTCCAGTAACAGTTTGAATTTTTAGGTTTCACTCTGTTTTCTCCTATATTGATACATGTATTTGGAACTCTAAATCCAACACGGTTTGTGCTAGCTTCTTGAAACTTGACACAATAAAGTACTTTCACGTTCTATCTCTATGTTTTGATTCCTCTTGATGTAGCCCTAAGCAGTGACTGGCGTGAAACACTTTCATGGAAAGGGGTTGCCAGGCTTCCCAAAATTACGAATCTCCAGAAATCTCAACAAATATTTTTTCACCCAAACTGGATGATACTTTCAGGTAATGATCAGTACACTAAGGTGACTTGGTTCCCCAAATTTCGTTCTTCTATGTTGAAGCGTTCGTTTCCAGTAACAGTTTGAATTTTTAGGTTTCACTCTGTTTTCTCCTATATTGATAGATGTGTTTGGAACTCTAAATCCAACACGGTTTGTGCTAGCTTCTTGAAACTTGACACAATAAAGTAGTTTCACGTTCTATCTCTATGTTTTGTTTCCTCTTGATGTATCCCTAAGCAGTGACTGGCGAGAAACACTTTCATGGAAAGGGGTTGCCAGGTTCCCAAAACTACGAATCTCCAGAAATCTCAGCAAATATTTTTTCACCCAAACAGGATGATACTTTCAGGTAATGATCAGTACACTAAGGTGACTTGGTTCCCCAAATTTCGTTCTTCTATGTTGAAGCGTTCGTTTCCAGTAACAGTTTGAATTTTTAGGTTTCACTCTGTTTTCTCCTATATTGATAGATATATTTGGAACTCGAAATCCAACACGGTTGTGCTAGCTTCTTGAAACCTGACACAATAAAGTAGTTTCACGTTCTATCTCTATGTTTTGTTTCCTCTTGATGTAGCCCAATGCAGTGACTGGCGAGAAACACTTTCATGGAAAGGAGTTGCCAGGCTTCCCAAAATTACGAATCTCCAGAAATCTCAGCAAATATTTTTTCACCCAAACTGGATGATACTTTCAGGTAATGATCAGTACACTAAGGCAACTTGGTTCCCCAAATTTCGTTCTTCTATTGTGAAGCGTTCGTTTCCAGTAACAGTTTGAATTTTTAGGTTTCACTCTGTTTTCTCCTATATTGATAGATGTATTTGGAACTCTAAATCTAACACGGTTTGTGCTAGGTTCTTGAAGCTTGACACAATAAAGTAGTTTCACGTTCTATCTCTATGTTTTGTTTCCTCTTGATGTAGCCTTAAGCAGTGACTGGCGAGAAACACTTTCATGGAAAGGGGTTGCCAAGCTTCCTAAAATTACGAATCTCGAGAAATCTCAGCAAATATTTTTTCACCCAAACTGGATGATACTTTCAGGTAATGATCAGTACACTAAGGCGACTTGGTTCCCCAAATTTCGTTCTTCTATGTTGAAGCGTTCGTTTCCAGTAACAGTTTGAATTTTTAGGTTTCACTCTGTTTTCTCCTATATTGATAGATGTATTTGAAACTCTAAATCCAGCAGGGTTTGTGCTAGCTTCTTGAAACTTGACACCATAAAGTAGTTTCAAGTTCTATCTCTACGTTTTGTTTCCTCTTGATGTAGCCCTAAGCAGTTACAGGCGAGAAACACTTTCATGGAAAGGGGTTGCCAAGCTTCCTAAAATTACGAATCTCCAGAAATCTCAGCAAATATTTTTTCACCCAAACTGGATGATACTTTCAGGTAATGATCAGTACACTAAGGCGACTTGGTTCCCCAAATTTCGTTCTTCTATGTTGAAGCGTTCGTTTCCAGTAACAGTTTGAATTTTTAGGTTTCACTCTGTTTTCTCCTATATTGATAGATGTATTTGGAACTCTAAATCCAACACGGTTTGTGCTAGGTTCTTGAAACTTGACACAATAAAGTAGTTTCACGTTCTATCTCTACGTTTTGTTTCCTCTTGATGTAGCCCTAAGCAGTAACTGGCGAGAAACACTTTCATGGAAAGGGGTTGCCAAGCTTCCTAAAATTACGAATCTCGAGAAATCTCAGCAAATATTTTTACCCAAACTGGATGATACTTTCAGGTAATGATCAGTACACTAAGGCGACTTGGTTCCCCAAATTTCGTTCTTCTATGTTGAAGCGTTCGTTTGCAGTAACACTTTGAATTTTTAGGTTTCACTCTGTTTTCTCCTATATTGATAGATGTATTTGGAACTCTAAATCCAACACGGTTTGTGCTAGCTTCTTGAAACATGACACAATAAAGTAGTTTCACGTTCTATCTCTATGTTTTGTTTCCTCTTGATGTAACCCAATGCAGTGACTGGCGAGAAACACTTTCATGGAAAGGGGTTGCCAGGCTTCCCAAAATTACGAATCTCCAGAAATCTCAGCAAATATTTTTTCACCCAAACTGGATGATACTTTCAGGTAATGATCAGTACACTAAGGTGACTTGGTTCCCCAAATTTCGTTCTTCTATGTTGAAGCGTTCGTTTCCAGTAACAGTTTGAATTTTTAGGTTTCACTCTGTTTTCTCCTATATTGATAGATGTATTTGGAACTCTAAATCCAACACGGTTTGTGCTAGCTTCTTGAAACTGGACACAATAAAGTAGTTTCACGTTCTATCTCTATGTTTTGTTTCCTCTTGATGTAGCCTTAAGCAGTGACTGGCGAGAAACACTTTCATGGAAAGGGGTTGCCAAGTTTCCTAAAATTACGAATCTCGAGAAATCTCAGCAAATATTTTTTCACCGAAACTGGATGATACTTTCAGGTAATGATCAGTACAATAAGGCGACTTGGTTCCCCAAATTTCGTTCTTCTATGTTGAAGCGTTCGTTTCCAGTAACAGTTTGAATTTTTAGGTTTCACTCTGTTTTCTCCAATATTGATAGATGTATTTGGAACTCTAAATCCAACACGGTTTGTGCTAGCTTCTTGAAACTTGACACAATAAAGTAGTTCCACGTTCTATCTCTATGTTTTGTTTCCTCTTGATGGAGCCCTAAGCAGTGACAGGCGAGAAACACTTTCATGGAAAGGGGTTGCAAAGCTTCCTAAAATTACGAATCTCCAGAAATCTCAGCAAATATTTTTTCACCCAAACAGGATGATACTTTCAGGTAATGATCAGTACACCAAGACGACTTGGTTCCCCAAATTTCGTTCTATATGTTGAACCGTTCGTTTCCAGTAACAGTTTGAATTTTTAGGTTTCACTCTGTTTTCTCCTATATTGATAGATGTATTTGGAACTCTAAATCCAACACGGTTTGTGCTAGCTTCTTGAAACTTGACACAATAAAGTAGTTTCACGTTCTATCTCTATGTTTTGTTTCCTCTTGATGTAGCCTTAAGCAGTGACTGGCGAGAAACACTTTCATGGAAAGGGGTTGCCAAGCTTCCCAAAATTACGAATCTCCAGAAATCTCAGCAAATATTTTTTCACCCAAACTGGATGATACATTCAGGTAATGATCAGTACACTAAGGCGACTTGGTTCCCCAAATTTCGTTCTTCTATGGTGAAGCGTTCGTTTCCAGTAACAGTTTGAATTTTTAGGTTTCAGTCTGTTTTCTCCTATATTGATAGATGTATTTGGAACTCTAAATCCAACACGGTTTGTGCTAGCTTCTTGAAACATGACACAATAAAGTAGTTTCACGTTCTATCTCTATGTTTTGTTTCCTCTTGATGTAGCCCAATGCAGTGACTGGCGAGAAACACTTTCATGGAAAGGGGTTGCCAGGCTTCCCAAACTTACGAATCTCCAGAAATCTCAGCAAATATTTTTTCACCCAAACTGGATGATACTTTCAGGTAATGATCAGTACACTAAGGCGACTTGCTTCCCCAAATTTCGTTCTTCTATGTTGAAGCGTTCGTTTCCAGTAACAGTTTGAATTTTTAGGTTTCACTCTGTTTTCTCCTATATTGATAGATGTATTTGGAACTCTAAATCCAACACGGTTTGTGCTAGCTTCTTGAAACTTGACACAATAAAGTAGTTTCACGTTCTATCTCTATGTTTTGTTTCCTCTTGATGTAGCCTTAAGCAGTGACTGGCGAGAAACACTTTCATGGAAAGGGGTTGCCAAGCTTCCTAAAATTACGAATCTCGAGAAATCTCAGCAAATATTTTTTCACCAAAACTGGATGATACTTTCAGGTAATGATCAGTACACTAAGGCGACTTGGTTCCCCAAATTTCGTTCTTCTATGTTGAAGCGTTCGTTTCCAGTAACAGTTTGAATTTTTAGGTTTCACTCTGTTTTCTCCTATATTGATAGATGTATTTGGAACTCTAAATCCAACACGGTTTGTGCTAGGTTCTTGAAACTTGACACAATAAAGTAGTTCCACGTTCTATCTCTATGTTTTGTTTCCTCTTGATGGAGCCCAAAGCAGTGACTGGCGAGAAACACTTTCATGGAAAGGGGTTGCCAAGCTTCCTAAAATTACGAATCTCCAGAAATCTCAGCAAATATTTTTTCACCCAAACAGGATGATACTTTCAGGTAATGATCAGTACACTAAGATGACTTGGTTCCCCAAATTTCGTTCTATATGTTGAACCATTCGTTTCCAGTAACAGTTTGAATTTTTAGGTTTCACTCTGTTTTCTCCTATATTGATAGATGTATTTGGAACTCTAAATCCAACACGGTTTGTGCTAGCTTCTTGAAACTTGACACAATAAAGTAGTTTCACGTTCTATCTCTATGTTTTGTTTCCTCTTGATGTAGCCTTAAGCAGTGACTGGCGAGAAACACTTTCATGGAAAGGGGTTGCCAAGCTTCCCAAAATTACGAATCTCCAGAAATCTCAGCAAATATTTTTTCACCCAAACTGGATGATACATTCAGGTAAAGATCAGTACACTAAGGCAACTTGGTTCCCCAAATTTCGTTCTTCTATGGTGAAGCGTTCGTTTCCAGTAACAGTTTGAATTTTTAGGTTTCAGTCTGTTTTCTCCTATATTGATAGATGTATTTGGAACTCTAAATCCAACACAGTTTGTGCTAGCTTCTTGAAACATGACACAATGAAGTAGTTTCACGTTCTATCTCTATGTTTTGTTTCCTCTTGATGTAGCCCTATGCAGTGACTGGCGAGAAACACTTTCATGGAAAGGGGTTGCCAAGCTTCCTAAAATTACGAATCTCCAGAAATCTCAGCAAATATTTTTTCACCCAAACAGGATGATACTTTCAGGTAATGATCAGTACACTAAGGTGACTTGGTTCCCCAAATTTCGTTCTTCTATGTTGAAGCGTTCGTTTCCAGTAACAGTTTGAATTTTTAGGTTTCACTCTGTTTTCTCCTATATTGATAGATGTATTTGGAACTCTAAATCCAACACGGTTTGTGCTAGCTTCTTGAAACTGGACACAATAAAGTAGTTTCACGTTCTATCTCTATGTTTTGTTTCCTCTTGATGTAGCCTTAAGCAGTGACTGGCGAGAAACACTTTCATGGAAAGGGGTTGCCAAGTTTCCTAAAATTACGAATCTCGAGAAATCTCAGCAAATATTTTTTCACCGAAACTGGATGATACTTTCAGGTAATGATCAGTACAATAAGGCGACTTGGTTCCCCAAATTTCGTTCTTCTATGTTGAAGCGTTCGTTTCCAGTAACAGTTTGAATTTTTAGGTTTCACTCTGTTTTCTCCAATATTGATAGATGTATTTGGAACTCTAAATCCAACACGGTTTGTGCTAGCTTCTTGAAACTTGACACAATAAAGTAGTTCCACGTTCTATCTCTATGTTTTGTTTCCTCTTGATGGAGCCCTAAGCAGTGACAGGCGAGAAACACTTTCATGGAAAGGGGTTGCAAAGCTTCCTAAAATTACGAATCTCCAGAAATCTCAGCAAATATTTTTTCACCCAAACAGGATGATACTTTCAGGTAATGATCAGTACACCAAGACGACTTGGTTCCCCAAATTTCGTTCTATATGTTGAACCGTTCGTTTCCAGTAACAGTTTGAATTTTTAGGTTTCACTCTGTTTTCTCCTATATTGATAGATGTATTTGGAACTCTAAATCCAACACGGTTTGTGCTAGCTTCTTGAAACTTGACACAATAAAGTAGTTTCACGTTCTATCTCTATGTTTTGTTTCCTCTTGATGTAGCCTTAAGCAGTGACTGGCGAGAAACACTTTCATGGAAACGGGTTGCCAAGCTTCCCAAAATTACGAATCTCCAGAAATCTCAGCAAATATTTTTTCACCCAAACTGGATGATACATTCAGGTAATGATCAGTACACTAAGGCGACTTGGTTCCCCAAATTTCGTTCTTCTATGGTGAAGCGTTCGTTTCCAGTAACAGTTTGAATTTTTAGGTTTCAGTCTGTTTTCTCCTATATTGATAGATGTATTTGGAACTCTAAATCCAACACGGTTTGTGCTAGCTTCTTGAAACATGACACAATAAAGTAGTTTCACGTTCTATCTCTATGTTTTGTTTCCTCTTGATGTAGCCCAATGCAGTGACTGGCGAGAAACACTTTCATGGAAAGGGGTTGCCAGGCTTCCCAAACTTACGAATCTCCAGAAATCTCAGCAAATATTTTTTCACCCAAACTGGATGATACTTTCAGGTAATGATCAGTACACTAAGGCGACTTGGTTCCCCAAATTTCGTTCTTCTATGTTGAAGCGTTCGTTTCCAGTAACAGTTTGAATTTTTAGGTTTCACTCTGTTTTCTCCTATATTGATAGATGTATTTGGAACTCTAAATCCAACACGGTTTGTGCTAGCTTCTTGAAACTTGACACAATAAAGTAGTTTCACGTTCTATCTCTATGTTTTGTTTCCTCTTGATGTAGCCTTAAGCAGTGACTGGCGAGAAACACTTTCATGGAAAGGGGTTGCCAAGCTTCCTAAAATTACGAATCTCGAGAAATCTCAGCAAATATTTTTTCACCAAAACTGGATGATACTTTCAGGTAATGATCAGTACACTAAGGCGACTTGGTTCCCCAAATTTCGTTCTTCTATGTTGAAGCGTTCGTTTCCAGTAACAGTTTGAATTTTTAGGTTTCACTCTGTTTTCTCCTATATTGATAGATGTATTTGGAACTCTAAATCCAACACGGTTTGTGCTAGGTTCTTGAAACTTGACACAATAAAGTAGTTCCACGTTCTATCTCTATGTTTTGTTTCCTCTTGATGGAGCCCAAAGCAGTGACTGGCGAGAAACACTTTCATGGAAAGGGGTTGCCAAGCTTCCTAAAATTACGAATCTCCAGAAATCTCAGCAAATATTTTTTCACCCAAACAGGATGATACTTTCAGGTAATGATCAGTACACTAAGATGACTTGGTTCCCCAAATTTCGTTCTATATGTTGAACCATTCGTTTCCAGCAACAGTTTGAATTTTTAGGTTTCACTCTGTTTTCTCCTATATTGATAGATGTATTTGGAACTCTAAATCCAACACGGTTTGTGCTAGCTTCTTGAAACTTGACACAATAAAGTAGTTTCACGTTCTATCTCTATGTTTTGTTTCCTCTTGATGTAGCCTTAAGCAGTGACTGGCGAGAAACACTTTCATGGAAAGGGGTTGCCAAGCTTCCCAAAATTACGAATCTCCAGAAATCTCAGCAAATATTTTTTCACCCAAACTGGATGATACATTCAGGTAAAGATCAGTACACTAAGGCGACTTGGTTCCCCAAATTTCGTTCTTCTATGGTGAAGCGTTCGTTTCCAGTAACAGTTTGAATTTTTAGGTTTCAGTCTGTTTTCTCCTATATTGATAGATGTATTTGGAACTCTAAATCCAACACAGTTTGTGCTAGCTTCTTGAAACATGACACAATGAAGTAGTTTCACGTTCTATCTCTATGTTTTGTTTCCTCTTGATGTAGCCCTATGCAGTGACTGGCGAGAAACACTTTCATGGAAAGGGGTTGCCAAGCTTCCTAAAATTACGAATCTCCAGAAATCTCAGCAAATATTTTTTCACCCAAACAGGATGATACTTTCAGGTAATGATCAGTACACTAAGACGACTTGGTTCCCCAAATTTCGTTCTATATGTTGAACCGTTCGTTTCCAGTAACAGTTTGAATTTTTAGGTTTCACTCTGTTTTCTCCTATATTGATAGATGTATTTGGAACTCTAAATCCAACACGGTTTGTGCTAGGTTCTTGAAACTTGACACAATAAAGTAGTTTCACGTTCTATCTCTATGTTTTGTTTCCTCTTGATGTAGCCTTTAGCAGTGACTGGCGAGAAACACTTTCATGGAAAGGGGTTGCCAAGCTTCCCAAAATTACGAATCTCCAGAAATCTCAGCAAATATTTTTTCACCCAAACTGGATGATACATTCAGGTAATGATCAGTACACTAAGGCGACTTGGTTCCCCAAATTTCGTTCTTCTATGTTGAAGCGTTCGTTTCCAGTAACAGTTTGAATTTTTAGGTTTCACTCTGTTTTCTCCTATATTGATAGATGTATTTGGAACTCTAAATCCAACACGGTTTGTGCTAGGTTCTTGAAACTTGACACAATAAAGTAGTTTCACGTTCTATCTCTATGTTTTGTTTCCTCTTGATGTAGCCCTAAGCAGTCACTGGCGAGAAACACTTTCATGGAAAGGGGTTGCCAAGCTTCCTAAAATTACGAATCTCAAGGAATCTCAGCAAATATTTTTTCACCCAAACTGGATGATACTTTCAGGTAATGATCAGTACACTAAGGCGACTTGGTTCCCCAAATTTCGTTCTTCTATGTTGAAGCGTTCGTTTGCAGTAACACTTTGAATTTTTAGGTTTCACTCTGTTTTCTCCTATATTGATAGATGTATTTGGAACTCTAAATCCAACAGGGTTTGTGCTAGCTTCTTGAAACTTGACACAATAAAGTAGTTTCACGTTCTATCTCTACGTTTTGTTTCCTCTTGATGTAGACCTAAGCAGTTACTGGCGAGAAACACTTTCATGGAAAGGGGTTGCCAAGCTTCCTAAAATTACGAATCTCCAGAAGTCTCAGCAAATATTTTTTCACCCAAACTGGATGATACTTTCAGGTAATGATCAGTACACTACGGCGACTTGGTTCCCCAAATTTCGTTCTTCTATGTTGAAGCGTTCGTTTCCAGTAACAGTTTGAATTTTTAGGTTTCACTCTGTTTTCTCCTATATTGATAGATGTATTTGGAACTCTAAATCCAACACGGTTTGTGCTAGCTTCTTGAAACATGACACAATAAAGTAGTTTCACGTTCTATCTCTATGTTTTGTTTCCTCTTGATGTAGCCCAATGCAGTGAGTGGCGAGAAACACTTTCATGGAAAGGGGTTTCCAGGCTTCCCAAAATTACGAATCTCCAGAAATCTCAGCAAATATTTTTTCACCCAAACTGGATGATACTTTCAGGTAATGATCAGTACACTAAGGTGACTTGGTTCCCCAAATTTCGTTCTTCTATGTTGAAGCGTTCGTTTCCAGTAACAGTTTGAATTTTTAGGTTTCACTCTGTTTTCTCCTATATTGATAGATGTATTTGGAACTCTAAATCCAACACGGTTTGTGCTAGCTTCTTGAAACATGACACAATAAAGTAGTTTCACGTTCTATCTCTATGTTTTGTTTCCTCTTGATGTAGCCCAATGCAGTGACTGGCGAGAAACACTTTCATGGAAAGTGGTTGCCAGGCTTCCCAAAATTACGAATCTCCAGAAATCTCAGCAAATATTTTTTCACCCAAACTGGATGATACTTTCAGGTAATGATCAGTACACTAAGGCGACTTGGTTCCCCAAATTTCGTTCTTCTATGTTGAAGCGTTCGTTTCCAGTAACAGTTTGAATTTTTAGGTTTCACTCTGTTTTCTCCTATATTGATAGATGTATTTGGAACTCTAAATCCAACACGGTTTGTGCTAGCTTCTTGAAACTTGACACAATAAAGTAGTTTCACGTTCTATCTCTATGTTTTTTTTCCTCTTGATGTAGCCTTAAGCAGTGACTGGCGAGAAACACTTTCATGGAAAGGGGTTGCCAAGCTTCCTAAAATTACGAATCTCGAGAAATCTCAGCAAATATTTTTTCACCAAAACTGGATGATACTTTCAGGTAATGATCAGTACACTAAGGCGACTTGGTTCCCCAAATTTCGTTCTTCTATGTTGAAGCGTTCGTTTCCAGTAACAGTTTGAATTTTTAGGTTTCACTCTGTTTTCTCCTATATTGATAGATGTATTTGGAACTCTAAATCCAACACGGTTTGTGCTAGGTTCTTGAAACTTGACACAATAAAGTAGTTCCACGTTCTATCTCTATGTTTTGTTTCCTCTTGATGGAGCCCAAAGCAGTGACTGGCGAGAAACACTTTCATGGAAAGGGGTTGCCAAGCTTCCTAAAATTACGAATCTCCAGAAATCTCAGCAAATATTTTTTCACCCAAACAGGATGATACTTTCAGGTAATGATCAGTACACTAAGACGACTTGGTTCCCCAAATTTCGTTCTATATGTTGAACCGTTCGTTTCCAGTAACAGTTTGAATTTTTAGGTTTCACTCTGTTTTCTCCTATATTGATAGATGTATTTGGAACTCTAAATCCAACACGGTTTGTGCTAGGTTCTTGAAACTTGACACAATAAAGTAGTTTCACGTTCTATCTCTATGTTTTGTTTCCTCTTGATGTAGCCTTAAGCAGTGACTGGCGAGAAACACTTTCATGGAAAGGGGTTGCCAAGCTTCCCAAAATTACGAATCTCCAGAAATCTCAGCAAATATTTTTTCACCCAAACTGGATGATACATTCAGGTAATGATCAGTACACTAAGGCGACTTGGTTCCCCAAATTTCGTTCTTCTATGTTGAAGCGTTCGTTTCCAGTAACAGTTTGAATTTTTAGGTTTCAGTCTGTTTTCTCCTATATTGATAGATGTATTTGGAACTCTAAATCCAACACGGTTTGTGCTAGCTTCTTGAAACTTGACACAATAAAGTAGTTTCACGTTCTATCTCTATGATTCCTTTCCTCTTGATGTAGCCTTAAGCAGTGACTGGCGAGAAACACTTTCATGGAAAGGGGTTGCCAAGCTTCCCAAAATTACGAATCTCCAGAAATCTCAGCAAATATTTTTTCACCCAAAATGGATGATACATTCAGGTAATGATCAGTACACTAAGGCGACTTGGTTCCCCAAATTTCGTTCTTCTATGTTGAAGCGTTCGTTTCCAGTAACAGTTTGAATTTCTAGGTTTCACTCTGTTTTCTCCTATATTGATAGATGTGTTTGGAACTCTAAATCGAACACGGTTTGTGCTAGGTTCTTGAAACTTGACAAAATAAGGTAGTTTCACGTTCTATCTCTATGATTTGTTTCCTCTTGATGTAGCCCTAAGCAGTCACTGGCGAGAAACACTTTCATGGAAAGGGGTTGCCAAGCTTCCTAAAATTACGAATCTCAAGAAATCTCAGCAAATATTTTTTCACCCAAACTGGATGATACTTTCAGGTAATGATCAGTACACTAAGGCGACTTGGTTCCCCAAATTTCGTTCTTCTATGTTGAAGCGTTCGTTTGCAGTAACACTTTGAATTTTTAGGTTTCACTCTGTTTTCTCCTATATTGATAGATGTATTTGGAACTCTAAATCCAACAGGGTTTGTGCTAGCTTCTTGAAACTTGACACAATAAAGTAGTTTCACGTTCTATCTCTACGTTTTGTTTCCTCTTGATGTAGACCTAAGCAGTTACTGGCGAGAAACACTTTCATGGAAAGGGGTTGCCAAGCTTCCTAAAATTACGAATCTCCAGAAGTCTCAGCAAATATTTTTTCACCCAAACTGGATGATACTTTCAGGTAATGATCAGTACACTACGGCGACTTGGTTCCCCAAATTTCGTTCTTCTATGTTGAAGCGTTCGTTTCCAGTAACAGTTTGAATTTTTAGGTTTCACTCTGTTTTCTCCTATATTGATAGATGTATTTGGAACTCTAAATCCAACACGGTTTGTGCTAGCTTCTTGAAACATGACACAATAAAGTAGTTTCACGTTCTATCTCTATGTTTTGTTTCCTCTTGATGTAGCCCAATGCAGTGAGTGGCGAGAAACACTTTCATGGAAAGGGGTTTCCAGGCTTCCCAAAATTACGAATCTCCAGAAATCTCAGCAAATATTTTTTCACCCAAACTGGATGATACTTTCAGGTAATGATCAGTACACTAAGGTGACTTGGTTCCCCAAATTTCGTTCTTCTATGTTGAAGCGTTCGTTTCCAGTAACAGTTTGAATTTTTAGGTTTCACTCTGTTTTCTCCTATATTGATAGATGTATTTGGAACTCTAAATCCAACACGGTTTGTGCTAGCTTCTTGAAACATGACATAATAAAGTAGTTTCACGTTCTATCTCTATGTTTTGTTTCCTCTTGATGTAGCCCAATGCAGTGACTGGCGAGAAACACTTTCATGGAAAGTGGTTGCCAGGCTTCCCAAAATTACGAATCTCCAGAAATCTCAGCAAATATTTTTTCACCCAAACTGGATGATACTTTCAGGTAATGATCAGTACACTAAGGCGACTTGGTTCCCCAAATTTCGTTCTTCTATGTTGAAGCGTTCGTTTCCAGTAACAGTTTGAATTTTTAGGTTTCACTCTGTTTTCTCCTATATTGATAGATGTATTTGGAACTCTAAATCCAACACGGTTTGTGCTAGCTTCTTGAAACTTGACACAATAAAGTAGTTTCACGTTCTATCTCTATGTTTTTTTTCCTCTTGATGTAGCCTTAAGCAGTGACTGGCGAGAAACACTTTCATGGAAAGGGGTTGCCAAGCTTCCTAAAATTACGAATCTCGAGAAATCTCAGCAAATATTTTTTCACCAAAACTGGATGATACTTTCAGGTAATGATCAGTACACTAAGGCGACTTGGTTCCCCAAATTTCGTTCTTCTATGTTGAAGCGTTCGTTTCCAGTAACAGTTTGAATTTTTAGGTTTCACTCTGTTTTCTCCTATATTGATAGATGTATTTGGAACTCTAAATCCAACACGGTTTGTGCTAGGTTCTTGAAACTTGACACAATAAAGTAGTTCCACGTTCTATCTCTATGTTTTGTTTCCTCTTGATGGAGCCCAAAGCAGTGACTGGCGAGAAACACTTTCATGGAAAGGGGTTGCCAAGCTTCCTAAAATTACGAATCTCCAGAAATCTCAGCAAATATTTTTTCACCCAAACAGGATGATACTTTCAGGTAATGATCAGTACACTAAGACGACTTGGTTCCCCAAATTTCGTTCTATATGTTGAACCGTTCGTTTCCAGTAACAGTTTGAATTTTTAGGTTTCACTCTGTTTTCTCCTATATTGATAGATGTATTTGGAACTCTAAATCCAACACGGTTTGTGCTAGATTCTTGAAACTTGACACAATAAAGTAGTTTCACGTTCTATCTCTATGTTTTGTTTCCTCTTGATGCAGCCTTAAGCAGTGACTGGCGAGAAACACTTTCATGGAAAGGGGTTGCCAAGCTTCCCAAAATTACGAATCTCCAGAAATCTCAGCAAATATTTTTTCACCCAAACTGGATGATACATTCAGGTAATGATCAGTACACTAAGGCGACTTGGTTCCCCAAATTTCGTTCTTCTATGTTGAAGCGTTCGTTTCCAGTAACAGTTTGAATTTTTAGGTTTCAGTCTGTTTTCTCCTATATTGATAGATGTATTTGGAACTCTAAATCCAACACGGTTTGTGCTAGGTTCTTGAAACTTGACACAATAAAGTAGTTTCACGTTCTATCTCTATGATTCCTTTCCTCTTGATGTAGCCTTAAGCAGTGACTGGCGAGAAACACTTTCATGGAAAGGGGTTGCCAAGCTTCCCAAAATTACGAATCTCCAGAAATCTCAACAAATATTTTTTCACCCAAAATGGATGATACATTCAGGTAATGATCAGTACACTAAGGCGACTTGGTTCCCCAAATTTCGTTCTTCTATGTTGAAGCGTTCGTTTCCAGTAACAGTTTGAATTTCTAGGTTTCACTCTGTTTTCTCCTATATTGATAGATGTGTTTGGAACTCTAAATCCAACACGGTTTGTGCTAGGTTCTTGAAACTTGACAAAATAAGGTAGTTTCACGTTCTATCTCTACGTTTTGTTTCCTCTTGATGTAGCCCTAAGCAGTAACTGGCGAGAAACACTTTCATGGAAAGGGGTTGCCAAGATTCCTAAAATTACGAATCTCGAGAAATCTCAGCAAATATTTTTTCACCCAAACTGGATGACACTTTCAGGTAATGATCAGTACACTAAGGCGACTTGGTTCCCCGAATTTCGTTCTTCTATTTTGAAGCGTTCGTTTGCAGTAACACTTTGAATTTTTAGGTTTCACTCTGTTTTCTCCTATATTGATAGATGTATTTGGAACTCTAAATCCAACAGGGTTTGTGCTAGCTTCTTGAAACTTGACACAATAAAGTAGTTTCACGTTCTACCTCTACGTTTTGTTTCCTCTTGATGTAGACCTAAGCAGTTACTGGCGAGAAACACTTTCATGGAAAGGGGTTGCCAAGCTTCCTAAATTTACGAATCTCCAGAAATCTCAGCAAATATTTTTTCACCCAAACTGGATGATACTTTCAGGTAATGATCAGTACACTATGGCGACTTGGTTCCCCAAATTTCGTTCTTCTATGTTGAAGCGTTTGTTTCCAGTAACAGTTTGAATTTTTAGGTTTCACTCTGTTTTCTCCTATATTGATAGATGTGTTTGGAACTCTAAATCCAACACGGTTTGTGCTAGCTTCTTGAAACTTGACACAATAAAGTAGTTTCACGTTCTATCTCTATGTTTTGTTTTCTCTTGATGTAGCCCTAAGCAGTGACTGGCGAGAAACACTTTCATGGAAAGGGGTTGCCAGGCTTCCCAAAATTACGCATCTCCAGAAATCTCAGCAAATATTTTTTCACCCAAACAGGATGATACTTTCAGGTAATGATCAGTACACTAAGGTGACTTGGTTCCCCAAATTTCATTCTTCTATGCTGAAGCGTTCGTTTCCAGTAACAGTTTGAATTTTTAGGTTTCACTCTGTTTTCTCCTATATTGATAGATGTATTTGGAACTCTAAATCCAACACGGTTTGTGCTAGCTTCTTGAAACATGACACAATAAAGTAGTTTCACGTTCTATCTCTATGTTTTGTTTCCTCTTGATGTAGCGCAATGCAGTGACTGGCGAGAAACACTTTCATGGAAAGGTGTTGCCAGGCTTCCCAAAATTACGAATCTCCAGAAATCTCAGCAAATATTTTTTCACCCAAACTGGATGATACTTTCAGGTAATGATCAGTACACTAAGGCGACTTGGTTCCCCAAATTTCGTTCTTCTATGTTGAAGCGTTCGTTTCCAGTAACAGTTTGAATTTTTAGGTTTCACTCTGTTTTCTCCTATATTGATAGATGTGTTTGGAACTCTAAATCCAACACGGTTTGTGCTAGCTTCTTGAAACTTGACACAATAAAGTAGTTTCACGTTCTATCTCTATGTTTTGTTTCCTCTTGATGTAGCCTTAAGCAGTGACTGGCGAGAAACACTTTCATGGAAAGGGGTTGCCAAGCTTCCCAAAATTACGAATCTCCAGAAATCTCAGCAAATATTTTTTCACCCAAACTGGATGATACATTCAGATAATGATCAGTACACTAAGGCGACTTGGTTCCCCAAATTTCGTTCTTCTATGTTGAAGCGTTCGTTTCCAGTAACAGTTTGAATTTTTAGGTTTCACTCTGTTTTCTCCTATATTGATAGATGTATTTGGAACTCTAAATCCAACACGGTTTGTGCTAGCTTCTTGAAACATGACACAATAAAGTAGTTTCACGTTCTATCTCTATGTTTTGTTTCCTCTTGATGTAGCGCAATGCAGTGACTGGCGAGAAACACTTTCATGGAAAGGGGTTGCCAGGCTTCCCAAAATTACGAATCTCCAGAAATCTCAGCAAATATTTTTTCACCCAAACTGGATGATACTTTCAGGTAATGATCAGTACACTAAGGCGACTTGGTTCCCCAAATTTCGTTCTTCTATGTTGACGCGTTCGTTTCCAGTAACAGTTTGAATTTTTAGGTTTCACTCTGTTTTCTCCTATATTGATAGATGTGTTTGGAACTCTAAATCCAACACGGTTTGTGCTAGCTTCTTGAAACTTGACACAATAAAGTAGTTTCACGTTCTATCTCTATGTTTTGTTTCCTCTTGATGTAGCCTTAAGCAGTGACTGGCGAGAAACACTTTCATGGAAAGGGGTTGCCAAGCTTCCCAAAATTACGAATCTCCAGAAATCTCAGCAAATATTTTTTCACCCAAACTGGATGATACATTCAGGTAATGATCAGTACACTAAGGCGACTTGGTTCCCCAAATTTCGTTCTTCTATGTTGAAGCGTTCGTTTCCAGTAACAGTTTGAATTTTTAGGTTTCACTCTGTTTTCTCCTATATTGATAGATGTGTTTGGAACTCTAAATCCAACACGGTTTGTGCTAGGTTCTTGAAACTTGACACAATAAAGTAGTTTCACGTTCTATCTCTACGTTTTGTTTCCTCTTGATGTAGCCCTAAGCAGTAACTGGCGAGAAACACTTTCATGGAAAGGGGTTGCCAAGATTCCTAAAATTACGAATCTCGAGAAATCTCAGCAAATATTTTTTCACCCAAACTGGATGACACTTTCAGGTAATGATCAGTACACTAAGGCGACTTGGTTCCCCAAATTTCGTTCTTCTATGTTGAAGCGTTCGTTTGCAGTAACACTTTGAATTTTTAGGTTTCACTCTGTTTTCTTCTATATTGATAGATGTATTTGGAACTCTAAATCCAACAGGGTTTGTGCTAGCTTCTTGAAACTTGACACAATAAAGTAGTTTCACGTTCTATCTCTACGTTTTGTTTCCTCTTGATGTAGACCTAAGCAGTTACTGGCGAGAAACACTTTCATGGAAAGGGGTTGCCAAGCTTCCTAAATTTACGAATCTACAGAAATCTCAGCAAATATTTTTTCACCCAAACTGGATGATACTTTCAGGTAATGATCAGTACACTATGGCGATTTGGTTCCCCAAATTTCGTTCTTCTATGTTGAAGCGTTCGTTTCCAGTAACAGTTTGAATTTTTAGGTTTCACTCTGTTTTCTCCTATATTGATACATGTATTTGGAACTCTAAATCCAACACGGTTTGTGCTAGCTTCTTGAAACTTGACACAATAAAGTACTTTCACGTTCTATCTCTATGTTTTGATTCCTCTTGATGTAGCCCTAAGCAGTGACTGGGGAGAAACACTTTCATGGAAAGGGGTTGCCAGGCTTCCCAAAATTACGAATCTCCAGAAATCTCAACAAATATTTTTTCACCCAAACTGGATGATACTTTCAGGTAATGATCAGTACACTAAGGTGACTTGGTTCCCCAAATTTCGTTCTTCTATGTTGAAGCGTTTGTTTCCAGTAACAGTTTGAATTTTTAGGTTTCACTCTGTTTTCTCCTATATTGATAGATGTGTTTGGAACTCTAAATCCAACACGGTTTGTGCTAGCTTCTTGAAACTTGACACAATAAAGAAGTTTCACGTTCTATCTCTATGTTTTGTTTCCTCTTGATGTAGCCCTAAGCAGTGACTGGCGAGAAACACTTTCATGGAAAGGGGTTGCCAGGCTTCCCAAAATTACGCATCTCCAGAAATCTCAGCAAATATTTTTTCACCCAAACAGGATGATACTTTCAGGTAATGATCAGTACACTAAGGTGACTTGGTTCCCCAAATTTCATTCTTCTATGCTGAAGCGTTCGTTTCCAGTAACAGTTTGAATTTTTAGGTTTCACTCTGTTTTCTCCTATATTGATAGATGTATTTAGAACTCTAAATCCAACACGGTTTGTGCTAGCTTCTTGAAACATGACACAATAAAGTAGTTTCACGTTCTATCTCTATGTTTTGCTTCCTCTTGATGTAGCGCAATGCAGTGACTGGCGAGAAACACTTTCATGGAAAGGTGTTGCCAGGCTTCCCAAAATTACGAATCTCCAGAAATCTCAGCAAATATTTTTTCACCCAAACTGGATGATACTTTCAGGTAATGATCAGTACACTAAGGCGACTTGGTTCCCCAAATTTCGTTCTTCTATGTTGAAGCGTTCGTTTCCAGTAACAGTTTGAATTTTTAGGTTTCACTCTGTTTTCTCCTATATTGATAGATGTGTTTGGAACTCTAAATCCAACACGGTTTGTGCTAGCTTCTTGAAACTTGACACAATAAAGTAGTTTCACGTTCTATCTCTATGTTTTGTTTCCTCTTGATGTAGCCTTAAGCAGTGACTGGCGAGAAACACTTTCATGGAAAGGGGTTGCCAAGCTTCCCAAAATTACGAATCTCCAGAAATCTCAGCAAATATTTTTTCACCCAAACTGGATGATACATTCAGGTAATGATCAGTACACTAAGGCGACTTGGTTCCCCAAATTTCGTTCTTCTATGTTGAAGCGTTCGTTTCCAGTAACAGTTTGAATTTTTAGGTTTCACTCTGTTTTCTCCTATATTGATAGATGTATTTGGAACTCTAAATCCAACACGGTTTGTGCTAGCTTCTTGAAACATGACACAATAAAGTAGTTTCACGTTCTATCTCTATGTTTTGTTTCCTCTTGATGTAGCGCAATGCAGTGACTGGCGAGAAACACTTTCATGGAAAGGGGTTGCCAGGCTTCCCAAAATTACGAATCTCCAGAAATCTCAGCAAATATTTTTTCACCCAAACTGGATGATACTTTCAGGTAATGATCAGTACACTAAGGCGACTTGGTTCCCCAAATTTCGTTCTTCTATGTTGACGCGTTCGTTTCCAGTAACAGTTTCAATTTTTAGGTTTCACTCTGTTTTCTCCTATATTGATAGATGTGTTTGGAACTCTAAATCCAACACGGTTTGTGCTAGCTTCTTGAAACTTGACACAATAAAGTAGTTTCACGTTCTATCTCTATGTTTTGTTTCCTCTTGATGTAGCCTTAAGCAGTGACTGGCGAGAAACACTTTCATGGAAAGGGGTTGCCAAGCTTCCCAAAATTACGAATCTCCAGAAATCTCAGCAAATATTTTTTCACCCAAACTGGATGATACATTCAGGTAATGATCAGTACACTAAGGCGACTTGGTTCCCCAAATTTCGTTCTTCTATGTTGAAGCGTTCGTTTCCAGTAACAGTTTGAATTTTTAGGTTTCACTCTGTTTTCTCCTATATTGATAGATGTGTTTGGAACTCTAAATCCAACACGGTTTGTGCTAGGTTCTTGAAACTTGACACAATAAAGTAGTTTCCCGTTCTTTCTCTACGTTTTGTTTCCTCTTGATGTAGCCCTAAGCAGTAACTGGCGAGAAACACTTTCATGGAAAGGGGTTGCCAAGATTCCTAAAATTACGAATCTCGAGAAATCTCAGCAAATATTTTTTCACCCAAACTGGATGACACTTTCAGGTAATGATCAGTACACTAAGGTGACTTGGTTCCCCAAATTTCGTTCTTCTATGTTGAAGCGTTCGTTTGCAGTAACACTTTGAATTTTTAGGTTTCACTCTGTTTTCTTCTATATTGATAGATGTATTTGGAACTCTAAATCCAACAGGGTTTGTGCTAGCTTCTTGAAACTTGACACAATAAAGTAGTTTCACATTCTATCTCTATGTTTTGTTTCCTCTTGATGTAGCCCTAAGCAGTGACTGGCGAGAAACACTTTCATGGAAAGGGGTTGCCAGGCTTCCCAAAATTACGCATCTCCAGAAATCTCAGCAAATATTTTTTCACCCAAAAGGATGATACTTTCAGGTAATGATCAGTACACTAAGGCGACTTGGTTCCCCAAATTTCGTTCTTCTATGTTGAAGCGTTCGTTTCCAGTAACAGTTTGAATTTTTAGATTTCACTCTGTTTTCTCCTATATTGATAGATGTATTTGGAACTCTAAATCCAACACAGTTTGTGCTAGCTTCTTGAAACATGACACAATGAAGTAGTTTCACGTTCTATCTCTATGTTTTGTTTCCTCTTGATGTAGCCCTATGCAGTGACTATCGAGAAACACTTTCATGGAAAGGGGTTGCCAAGCTTCCTAAAATTACGAATCTCCAGAAATCTCAGCAAATATTTTTTCACCCAAACAGGATGATACTTTCAGGTAATGATCAGTACACTAAGACGACTTGGGTCCCCAAATTTTGTTCTATATGTTGAACCGTTCGTTTCCAGTAACAGTTTGAATTTTTAGGTTTCACTCTGTTTTCTCCTATATTGATAGATATGTTTGGAACTCTAAATCCAACACGGTTTGTGCTTGCTTCTTGAAACTTGACACAATAAAGTAGTTTCACGTTCTATCTCTATGTTTTGTTTCCTCTTGATGTAGCCTTAAGCAGTGACTGGCGAGAAACACTTTCATGGAAAGGGGTTGCCAAGCTTCCCAAAATTACGAATCTCCAGAAATCTCAGCAAATATTTTTTCACCCAAACTGGATGATACATTCAGGTAATGATCAGTACACTAAGGCGACTTGGTTCCCCAAATTTCGTTCTTCTATGTTGAAGCGTTCGTTTCCAGTAACAGTTTGAAATTTTAGGTTTCACTCTGTTTTCTCCTATATTGATAGATGTATTTGGAACTCTAAATCCAACACGGTTTGTGCTAGCTTCTTGAAACATGACACAATAAAGCAGTTTCACGTTCTATCTCTATGTTTTTTTTCCTCTTGATGTAGCCCAATGCAGTGACTGGCGAGAAACACTTTCATGGAAAGGGGTTGCCAGGCTTCCCAAAATTACGAATCTCCAGAAATCTCAGCAAATATTTTTTCACCCAAACTGGATGATACTTTCAGGTAATGATCAGTACACTAAGGCGACTTGGTTCCCCAAATTTCGTTCTTCTATGTTGAAGCGTTCGTTTCCAGTAACAGTTTGAATTTTTAGGTTTCACTCTGTTTTCTCCTATATTGATAGATGTATTTGGAACTCTAAATCCAACACGGTTTGTGCTAGCTTCTTGAAACTTGACACAATAAAGTAGTTTCACGTTCTATCTCTATGTTTTGTTTCCTCTTGATGTAGCCTTAAGCAGTGACTGGCGAGAAACACTTTCATGGAAAGGGGTTGCCAAGCTTCCTAAAATTACGAATCTCGAGAAATCTCAGCAAATATTTTTTCACCGAAACTGGATGATACTTTCAGGTAATGATCAGTACACTAAGGCGACTTGGTTCCCCAAGTTTCGTTCTTCTATGTTGAAGCGTTCGTTTCCAGTAACAGTTTGAATTTTTAGGTTTCACTCTGTTTTCTCCTATATTGATAGATGTATTTGGAACTCTAAATCCAACACGGTTTGTGCTAGCTTCTTGAAACTTGACACAATAAAGTAGTTCCACGTTCTATCCCTATGTTTTGTTTCCTCTTGATGGAGCCCTAAGCAGTGACTGGCGAGAAACACTTTCATGGAAAGGGGTTGCCAAGCTTCCTAAAATTACGAATCTCCAGAAATCTCAGCAAATATTTTTTCACCCAAACAGGATGATACTTTCAGGTAATGATCAGTACACTAAGATGACTTGGTTCCCCAAATTTCGTTCTATATGTTGAACCGTTCGTTTCCAGTAACAGTTTGAATTTTTAGGTTTCACTCTGTTTTCTCCTATATTGATAGATGTGTTTGGAACTCTAAATCCAACACGGTTTGTGCTAGGTTCTTGAAACTTGACACAATAAAGTAGTTTCACGTTCTCTCTCCACGTTTTGTTTCCTCTTGATGTAGCCTTAAGCAGTGACTGGCGAGAAACACTTTCATGGAAAGGGGTTGCCAAGTTTCCTAAAATTACGAATCTCCAGAAATCTCAGCAAATATTTTTTCACCCAAACTGGTTGATACATTCAGGTAATGATCAGTACACTAAGGCGACTTGGTTCCCCAAATTTCGTTCTTCTATGTTGAAGCGTTCGTTTCCAGTAACAGTTTGAATTTTTAGGTTTCACTCTGTTTTCTCCTATATTGATAGATGTATTTGGAACTCTAAATCCAACACGGTTTGTGCTAGCTTCTTGAAACTTGACACAATAAAGTAGTTCCACGTTCTATCTCTAGGTTTTGTTTCCTCTTGATGGAGCCCTAAGCAGTGACTGGCAAGAAACACTTTCATTGAAAGGGGTTGCCAGGCTTCCTAAAATTACGAATCTCCAGAAATATCAGCAAATATTTTTTCACCCAAACAGGATGATACTTTCAGGTAATGATCAGTACACTAAGACGACTTGGTTCCCCAAATTTCGTTCTATATGTTGAAGCGTTCGTTTTCAGTAACAGTTTGAATTTTTAGGTTTCACTCTGTTTTCTCCTATATTGATAGATGTATTTGGAACTCTAAATCCAACACGGTTTGTGCTAGGTTCTTGAAACTTGACACAATAAAGTAGTTTCACGTTCTATCTCTATGTTTTGTTTCCTCTTGATGTAGCCTTAAGCAGTGACTGGCGAGAAACACTTTCATGGAAAGGGGTTGCCAAGCTTCCCAAAATTACGAATCTCCAGAAATCTCAGAAAATATTTTTTCACCCAAACTGGATGATACATTCAGGTAATGAGCAGTACACTAAGGCGACTTGGTTCCCCAAATTTCGTTCTTCTATGTTGAAGCGTTCGTTTCCAGTAACAGTTTGAATTTTTAGGTTTCACTCTGTTTTCTCCTATATTGATAGATGTGTTTGGAACTCTAAATCCAACACGGTTTGTGCTAGGTTCTTGAAACTTGACACAATAAAGTAGTTTCACGTTCTATCTCTATGTTTTGTTTCCTCTTGATGTAGCCTTAAGCAGTGACTGGCGAGAAACACTTTCATGGAAAGGGGTTGCCAAGTTTCCTAAAATTACGAATCTCCAGAAATCTCAGCAAATATTTTTTCACCCAAACTGGATGATACTTTCAGGTAATGATCAGTACACTAAGGCGACTTGGTTCCCCAAATTTCGTTCTTCTATGTTGAAGCGTTCGTTTCCAGTAACAGTTTGAATTTTTAGGTTTCACTCTGTTTTCTCCTATATTGATAGATGTATTTGGAACTCTAAATCCAACACGGTTTGTGCTAGCTTCTTGAAACATGACACAATGAAGTAGTTTCACGTTCTATCTCTATGTTTTGATTCCTCTTGATGTAGCCCTAAGCAGTGACTGGCGAGAAACACTTTCATGGAAAGGGGTTGCCAGGCTTCCCAAAATTACGAATCTCCAGAAATCTCAACAAATATTTTTTCACCCAAACTGGATGATACTTTCAGGTAATGATCAGTACACTAAGGTGACTTGGTTCCCCAAATTTCGTTCTTCTATGTTGAAGCGTTCGTTTCCAGTAACTGTTTGAATTTTTAGGTTTCACTCTGTTTTCTCCTATATTGATAGATGTGTTTGGAACTCTAAATCCAACACGGTTTGTGCTAGGTTCTTGAAACTTGACACAATAAAGTAGTTTCACGTTCCGTCTCCACGTTTTGTTTCCTCTTGATGTAGCCTTAAGCAGTGACTGGCGAGAAACACTTTCATGGAAAGGGGTTGCCAAGTTTCCTAAAATTATGAATCTCCAGAAATCTCAGCAAATATTTTTTTCACCCAAACTGGATGATACTTTCAGGTAATGATCAGTACACTAAGGCGACTTGGTTCCCCAAATTTCGTTCTTCTATGTTGAAGCGTTCGTTTCCAGTAACAGTTTGAATTTTTAGGTTTCACTCTGTTTTCTCCTATATTGATAGATGTATTTGGAACTCTAAATCCAACACGGTTTGTGCTAGCTTCTTGAAACATGACACAATGAAGTAGTTTCAAGTTCTATCTCTATGTTTTGTTTCCTCTTGATGTAGCCCAATGCAGTGACTGGCGAGAAACACTTTCATGGAAAGGGGTTGCCAAGCTTCCTAAAATTACGAGTCTCCAGAAATCTCAGCATATATTTTTTCACCCAAACTGGATGATACTTTCAGGTAATGATCAGTACACTAAGACGACTTGGTTCCCCAAATTCCGTTCTTCTATGTTGAAGCGTTCGTTTCCAGTAACAGTTTGAACTTTTAGGTTTCACTCTGTTTTCTCCTATATTGATACATGTATTTGGAACTCTAAATCCAACACGGTTTGTGCTAGCTTCTTGAAACTTGACACAATAAAGTAGTTCCACGTTCTGTCTCTATGTTTTGTTTCCTCTTGATGTAGCCTTAAGCAGTGACTGGCGAGAAACACTTTCATAGAAAGGGGTTGCCAAGCTTCCTAAAATTACGAATCTCCAGAAATCTCAGCAAATATTTTTTCACCGAAACTGCATGATACTTTCAGGTAATGATAAGTACCCTAAGGCGACTTGGTTCCCCAAATTTCGTTCTTCTATGTTGAAGCGTTCGTTTCCAGTAACAGTTTGAATTTTTAGGTTTCACTCTGTTTTCTCCTATATTGATAGATGTATTTGGAACTCTAAATCCAACACGGTTTGTGCTAGGTTCTTGAAACTTGACACAATAAAGTTGTTTCATGTTCTATCTCTAGGTTTTGATTCCTCTTGATGTAGCCCTAAGCAGTAACTGGCGAGAAACACTTTCATGAAAAGGGGTTGCCAAGCTTCCTAAAATTACGAATCTCGAGAAATCTCAGCAAATATTTTTTCACCCAAACTGGATGATACTTTCAGGTAATGATCAGTACACTAAGGCGACTTGGTTCCCCAAATTTCGTTCTTCTATGTTGAAGCATTCGTTTGCAGTAACACTTTGAATTTTTAGGTTTCACTCTGTTTTCTCCTATATTGATAGATGTATTTGGAACTCTAAATCCAACAGGGTTTGTGCTAGTTTCTTGAAACTTGACACAATAAAGAAGTTTCACGTTCTATCTCTACGTTTTGTTTCCTCTTGATGTAGCCCTAAGCAGTTACTGGCGAGAAACACTTTCATGGAAAGGGGTTGCCAGGCTTCCCAAAATTACGAATCTCCAGAAATCTCAGCAAATATTTTTTCACCCAAACTGGATGATACTTTCAGGTAATGATCAGTACACTAAGACGACTTGGTTCCCCAAATTTCGTTCTTCTATGTTGAAGCGTTCGTTTCCAGTAACAGTTTGAATTTTTAGGTTTCACTCTGTTTTCTCCTATATTGATACATGTATTTGGAACTCTAAATCCAACACGGTTTGTGCTAGCTTCTTGAAACATGACACAATAAAGTAGTTTCACGTTCTATCTCTATGTTTTGTTTCCTCTTGATGTAGCCCTAAGCAGTTACTGGCGAGGAACACTTTCATGGAAAGGGGTTGCCAAGCTTCCTAAAATTACGAATCTCCAGAAATCTCAGCAAATATTTTTTTCACACAAACTGGATGATACTTTCAGGTAATGATCAGTACACTAAGGCGACTTGGTTCCCCAAATTTCGTTCTTCTATGTTGAAGCGTTCGTTTCCAGTAACAGTTTGAATTTTTAGGTTTCACTCTGTTTTCTCCTATATTGATAGATGTGTTTGGAACTCTAAATCCAACACGGTTTGTGCTAGGTTCTTGAAACTTGACACAATAAAGTAGTTTCACGTTCTATCTCTATGTTTTGTTTCCTCTTGATGTAGCCCTAAGCAGTGACTGGCGAGAAACACTTTCATGGAAAGGGGTTGCCAGGCTTCCCAAAATTACGCATCTCCAGAAATCTCAGCAAATATTTTTTCACCCAAAAGGATGATACTTTCAGGTAATGATCAGTACACTAAGGTGACTTGGTTCCCCAAATTTCATTCTTCTATGCTGAAGCGTTCGTTTCCAGTAACAGTTTGAATTTTTAGGTTTCACTCTGTTTTCTCCTATATTGATAGATGTATTTGGAACTCTAAATCCAACACGGTTTGTGCTAGCTTCTTGAAACATGACACAATAAAGTAGTTTCACATTCTATCTCTATGTTTTGTTTCCTCTTGATGTAGCGCAATGCAGTGACTGGCGAGAAACACTTTCATGGAAAGGTGTTGCCAGGCTTCCCAAAATTACGAATCTCCAGAAATCTCAGCAAATATTTTTTCACCGAAACTGCATGATACTTTCAGGTAATGATAAGTACCCTAAGGCGACTTGGTTCCCCAAATTTCGTTCTTCTATGTTGAAGCGTTCGTTTCCAGTAACAGTTTGAATTTTTAGGTTTCACTCTGTTTTCTCCTATATTGATAGATGTATTTGGAACTCTAAATCCAACACGGTTTGTGCTAGGTTCTTGAAACTTGACACAATAAAGTTGTTTCATGTTCTATCTCTAGGTTTTGATTCCTCTTGATGTAGCCCTAAGCAGTAACTGGCGAGAAACACTTTCATGAAAAGGGGTTGCCAAGCTTCCTAAAATTACGAATCTCGAGAAATCTCAGCAAATATTTTTTCACCCAAACTGGATGATACTTTCAGGTAATGATCAGTACACTAAGGCGACTTGGTTCCCCAAATTTCGTTCTTCTATGTTGAAGCATTCGTTTGCAGTAACACTTTGAATTTTTAGGTTTCACTCTGTTTTCTCCTATATTGATAGATGTATTTGGAACTCTAAATCCAACAGGGTTTGTGCTAGTTTCTTGAAACTTGACACAATAAAGAAGTTTCACGTTCTATCTCTACGTTTTGTTTCCTCTTGATGTAGCCCTAAGCAGTTACTGGCGAGAAACACTTTCATGGAAAGGGGTTGCCAGGCTTCCCAAAATTACGAATCTCCAGAAATCTCAGCAAATATTTTTTCACCCAAACTGGATGATACTTTCAGGTAATGATCAGTACACTAAGACGACTTGGTTCCCCAAATTTCGTTCTTCTATGTTGAAGCGTTCGTTTCCAGTAACAGTTTGAATTTTTAGGTTTCACTCTGTTTTCTCCTATATTGATACATGTATTTGGAACTCTAAATCCAACACGGTTTGTGCTAGCTTCTTGAAACATGACACAATAAAGTAGTTTCACGTTCTATCTCTATGTTTTGTTTCCTCTTGATGTAGCCCTAAGCAGTTACTGGCGAGGAACACTTTCATGGAAAGGGGTTGCCAAGCTTCCTAAAATTACGAATCTCCAGAAATCTCAGCAAATATTTTTTTCACACAAACTGGATGATACTTTCAGGTAATGATCAGTACACTAAGGCGACTTGGTTCCCCAAATTTCGTTCTTCTATGTTGAAGCGTTCGTTTCCAGTAACAGTTTGAATTTTTAGGTTTCACTCTGTTTTCTCCTATATTGATAGATGTGTTTGGAACTCTAAATCCAACACGGTTTGTGCTAGGTTCTTGAAACTTGACACAATAAAGTAGTTTCACGTTCTATCTCTATGTTTTGTTTCCTCTTGATGTAGCCCTAAGCAGTGACTGGCGAGAAACACTTTCATGGAAAGGGGTTGCCAGGCTTCCCAAAATTACGCATCTCCAGAAATCTCAGCAAATATTTTTTCACCCAAAAGGATGATACTTTCAGGTAATGATCAGTACACTAAGGTGACTTGGTTCCCCAAATTTCATTCTTCTATGCTGAAGCGTTCGTTTCCAGTAACAGTTTGAATTTTTAGGTTTCACTCTGTTTTCTCCTATATTGATAGATGTATTTGGAACTCTAAATCCAACACGGTTTGTGCTAGCTTCTTGAAACATGACACAATAAAGTAGTTTCACATTCTATCTCTATGTTTTGTTTCCTCTTGATGTAGCGCAATGCAGTGACTGGCGAGAAACACTTTCATGGAAAGGTGTTGCCAGGCTTCCCAAAATTACGAATCTCCAGAAATCTCAGCAAATATTTTTTCACCCAAACTGGATGATACTTTCAGGTAATGATCAGTACACTAAGGCGACTTGGTTCCCCAAATTTCGTTCTTCTATGTTGAAGCGTTCGTTTCCAGTAACAGTTTGAATTTTTAGGTTTCACTCTGTTTTCTCCTATATTGATAGATGTGTTTGGAACTCTAAATCCAACACGGTTTGTGCTAGCTTCTTGAAACTTGACACAATAAAGTAGTTTCACGTTCTATCTCTATGTTTTGTTTCCTCTTGATGTAGCCTTAAGCAGTGACTGGCGAGAAACACTTTCATGGAAAGGGGTTGCCAAGCTTCCCAAAATTACGAATCTCCAGAAATCTCAGCAAATATTTTTTCACCCAAACTGGATGATACATTCAGGTAATGATCAGTACACTAAGGTGACTTGGTTCCCCAAATTTCGTTCTTCTATGTTGAAGCGTTCGTTTCCAGTAACAGTTTGAATTTTTAGGTTTCACTCTGTTTTCTCCTATATTGATAGATGTATTTGGAACTCTAAATCCAACACGGTTTGTGCTAGCTTCTTGAAACATGACACAATAAAGTAGTTTCACGTTCTATCTCTATGTTTTGTTTCCTCTTGATGTAGCGCAATGCAGTGACTGGCGAGAAACACTTTCATGGAAAGGGGTTGCCAGGCTTCCCAAAATTACGAATCTCCAGAAATCTCAGCAAATATTTTTTCACCCAAACTGGATGATACTTTCAGGTAATGATCAGTACACTAAGGCGACTTGGTTCCCCAAATTTCGTTCTTCTATGTTGAAGCGTTCGTTTCCAGTAACAGTTTGAATTTTTAGGTTTCACTCTGTTTTCTCCTATATTGATAGATGTGTTTGGAACTCTAAATCCAACACGGTTTGTGCTTGCTTCTTGAAACTTGACACAATAAAGTAGTTTCACGTTCTATCTCTATGTTTTGTTTCCTCTTGATGTAGCCTTAAGCAGTGACTGGCGAGAAACTCTTTCATGGAAAGGGGTTGCCAAGCTTCCCAAAATTACGAATCTCCAGAAATCTCAGCAAATATTTTTTCACCCAAACTGGATGATACATTCAGGTAATGATCAGTACACTAAGGCGACTTGGTTCCCCAAATTTCGTTCTTCTATGTTGAAGCGTTCGTTTCCAGTAACAGTTTGAATTTTTAGGTTTCACTCTGTTTTCTCCTATATTGATAGATGTATTTGGAACTCTAAATCCAACACAGTTTGTGCTAGCTTCTTGAAACATGACACAATGAAGTAGTTTCACGTTCTATCTCTATGTTTTGTTTCCTCTTGATGTAGCCCTATGCAGTGACTATCGAGAAACACTTTCATGGAAAGGGGTTGCCAAGCTTCCTAAAATTACGAATCTCCAGAAATCTCAGCAAATATTTTTTCACCCAAACAGGATGATACTTTCAGGTAATCATCAGTACACTAAGACGACTTGGGTCCCCAAATTTTGTTCTATATGTTGAACCGTTCGTTTCCAGTAACAGTTTGAATTTTTAGGTTTCACTCTGTTTTCTCCTATATTGATAGATGTGTTTGGAACTCTAAATCCAACACGGTTTGTGCTTGCTTCTTGAAACTTGACACAATAAAGTAGTTTCACGTTCTATCTCTATGTTTTGTTTCCTCTTGATGTAGCCTTAAGCAGTGACTGGCGAGAAACACTTTCATGGAAAGGGGTTGCCAAGCTTCCCAAAATTACGAATCTCCAGAAATCTCAGCAAATATTTTTTCACCCAAACTGGATGATACATTCAGGTAATGATCAGTACACTAAGGCGACTTGGTTCCCCAAATTTCGTTCTTCTATGTTGAAGCGTTCGTTTCCAGTAACAGTTTGAAATTTTAGGTTTCACTCTGTTTTCTCCTATATTGATAGATGTATTTGGAACTCTAAATCCAACACGGTTTGTGCTAGCTTCTTGAAACATGACACAATAAAGCAGTTTCACGTTCTATCTCTATGTTTTGTTTCCTCTTGATGTAGCCCAATGCAGTGACTGGCGAGAAACACTTTCATGGAAAGGGGTTGCCAGGCTTCCCAAAATTACGAATCTCCAGAAATCTCAGCAAATATTTTTTCACCCAAACTGGATGATACTTTCAGGTAATGATCAGTACACTAAGGCGACTTGGTTCCCCAAATTTCGTTCTTCTATGTTGAAGCGTTCGTTTCCAGTAACAGTTTGAATTTTTAGGTTTCACTCTGTTTTCTCCTATATTGATAGATGTATTTGGAACTCTAAATCCAACACGGTTTGTGCTAGCTTCTTGAAACTTGACACAATAAAGTAGTTCCACATTCTATCTCTACGTTTTGTTTCCTCTTGATGGAGCCCTAAGCAGTGACTGGCGAGAAACACTTTCATGGAAAGGGGTTGCCAAGCTTCCTAAAATTACGAATCTCCAGAAATCTCAGCAAATATTTTTTCACCCAAACTGGATGATACTTTCAGGTAATGATCAGTACACTAAGGCGACTTGGTTCCCCAAATTTCGTTCTTCTATGTTGAAGCGTTCGTTTTCAGTAACAGTTTGAATTTTTAGGTTTCACTCTGTTTTCTCCTATATTGATAGATGTATTTGGAACTCTAAATCCAACACGGTTTGTGCTAGGTTCTTGAAACTTGACACAATAAAGTAGTTTCACGTTCTATCTCTATGTTTTGTTTCCTCTTGATGTAGCCTTAAGCAGTGACTGGCGAGAAACACTTTCATGGAAAGGGGTTGCCAAGCTTCCCAAAATTACGAATCTCCAGAAATCTCAGCAAATATTTTTTCACCCAAACTGGATGATACATTCAGGTAATGAGCAGTACACTAAGGCGACTTGGTTCCCCAAATTTCGTTCTTCTATGTTGAAGCGTTCGTTTCCAGTAACAGTTTGAATTTTTAGGTTTCACTCTGTTTTCTCCTATATTGATAGATGTGTTTGGAACTCTAAATCCAACACGGTTTGTGCTAGGTTCTTGAAACTTGACACAATAAAGTAGTTTCACGTTCTATCTCTATGTTTTGTTTCCTCTTGATGTAGCCTTAAGCAGTGACTGGCGAGAAACACTTTCATGGAAAGGGGTTGCCAAGTTTCCTAAAATTACGAATCTCCAGAAATCTCAGCAAATATTTTTTCACCCAAACTGGATGATACTTTCAGGTAATGATCAGTACACTAAGGCGACTTGGTTCCCCAAATTTCGTTCTTCTATGTTGAAGCGTTCGTTTCCAGTAACAGTTTGAATTTTTAGGTTTCACTCTGTTTTCTCCTATATTGATAGATGTATTTGGAACTCTAAATCCAACACGGTTTGTGCTAGCTTCTTGAAACATGACACAATGAAGTAGTTTCACGTTCTATCTCTATGTTTTGTTTCCTCTTGATGTAGCCCTATGCAGTTACTGGCGAGAAACACTTTCATGGAAAGGGGTTGCCAAGCTTCCTAAAATTACGAATCTCCAGAAATCTCAGCAAATATTTTTTCACCCAAACTGGATGATACTTTCAGGTAATGATCAGTACACTAAGACGACTTGGTTCCCCAAATTTCGTTCTTCTATGTTGAAGCGTTCGTTTCCAGTAACAGTTTGAACTTTTAGGTTTCACTCTGTTTTCTCCTATATTGATACATGTATTTGGAACTCTAAATCCAACACGGTTTTTGCTAGCTTCTTTAAACTTGACACAATAAAGAACTTTCACGTTCTATCTCTATGTTTTGATTCCTCTTGATGTAGCCCTAAGCAGTGACTGGCGAGAAACACTTTCATGGAAAGGGGTTGCCAGTCTTCCCAAAATTACGAATCTCCAGAAATCTCAACAAATATTTTTTCACCCAAACTGGATGATACTTTCAGGTAATGATCAGTACACTAAGGTGACTTGGTTCCCCAAATTTCGTTCTTCTATGTTGAAGCGTTCGTTTCCAGTAACTGTTTGAATTTTTAGGTTTCACTCTGTTTTCTCCTATATTGATAGATGTGTTTGGAACTCTAAATCCAACACGGTTTGTGCTAGGTTCTTGAAACTTGACACAATAAAGTAGTTTCACGTTCTGTCTCCACGTTTTGTTTCCTCTTGATGTAGCCTTAAGCAGTGACTGGCGAGAAACACTTTCATGGAAAGGGGTTGCCAAGTTTCCTAAAATTACGAATCTCGAGAAATCTCAGCAAATATTTTTTTCACCCAAACTGGATGATACTTTCAGGTAATGATCAGTACACTAAGGCGACTTGGTTCCCCAAATTTCGTTCTTCTATGTTGAAGCGTTCGTTTCCAGTAACAGTTTGAATTTTTAGGTTTCACTCTGTTTTCTCCTATATTGATAGATGTATTTGGAACTCTAAATCCAACACGGTTTGTGCTAGCTTCTTGAAACATGACACAATGAAGTAGTTTCAAGTTCTATCTCTATGTTTTGTTTCCTCTTGATGTAGCCCAATGCAGTGACTGGCGAGAAACACTTTCATGGAAAGGGGTTGCCAAGCTTCCTAAAATTACGAGTCTCCAGAAATCTCAGCATATATTTTTTCACCCAAACTGGATGATACTTTCAGGTAATGATCAGTACACTAAGACGACTTGGTTCCCCAAATTTCGTTCTTCTATGTTGAAGCGTTCGTTTCCAGTAACAGTTTGAATTTTTAGGTTTCACTCTGTTTTCTCCTATATTGATACATGTATTTGGAACTCTAAATCCAACACGGTTTGTGCTAGCTTCTTGAAACTTGACACAATAAAGTAGTTCCACGTTCTATCTCTATGTTTTGTTTCCTCTTGATGTAGCCTTAAGCAGTGACTGGCGAGAAACACTTTCATAGAAAGGGGTTGCCAAGCTTCCTAAAATTACGAATCTCCAGAAATCTCAGCAAATATTTTTTCACCGAAACTGCATGATATTTTCAGGTAATGATAAGTACACTAAGGCGACTTGGTTCCGCAAATTTCGTTCTTCTATATTGAAGCGTTCGTTTCCAGTAACAGTTTGAATTTTTAGGTTTCACTCTGTTTTCTCCTATATTGATAGATGTATTTGGAACTCTAAATCCAACACTGTTTGTGCTAGCTTCTTGAAACTTGACACAATAAAGTAGTTCCACGTTCTATCTCTAGGTTTTGTTTCCTCTTGATGGAGCCCTAAGCAGTGACTGGCGAGAAACACTTTCATGGAAAGGGGTTGCCAAGCTTCCTAAAATTACGAATCTCCAGAAATCTCAGCAAATATTTTTTCACCCAAACAGGATGATACTTTCAGGTAATGATCAGTACACTAAGACGACTTGGTTCCCCAAATTTCGTTCTATATGTTGAACCGTTCGTTTACAGTAACAGTTTGAATTTTTAGGTTTCACTCTGTTTTCTCCTATATTGATAGATGTATTTGGAACTCTAAATCCAACACGGTTTGTGCTAGGTTCTTGAAACTTGACACAATAAAGTAGTTTCACGTTCTATCTCTATGTTTTGTTTCCTCTTGATGTAGCCTTAAGCAGTGACTGGCGAGAAACACTTTCATGGAAAGGGGTTGCCAAGCTTCCCTAAATTACGAATCTCCAGAAATCTCAGCAAATATTTTTTCACCCAAACTGGATGATACATTCAGGTAATGATCAGTACACTAAGGCGACTTGGTTCCCCAAATTTCGTTCTTCTTTGTTGAAGCGTTCGTTTCCAGTAACAGTTTGAATTTTTAGGTTTCACTCTGTTTTCTCCTATATTGATAGATGTATTTGGAACTCTAAATCCAACACGGTTTGTGCTAGGTTCTTGAAACTTGACACAATAAAGTTGTTTCATGTTCTATCTCTAGGTTTTGATTCCTCTTGATGTAGCCCTAAGCAGTAACTGGCTAGAAACACTTTCATGAAAAGGGGTTGCCAAGCTTCCTAAAATTACGAATCTCGAGAAATCTCAGCAAATATTTTTTCACCCAAACTGGATGATACTTTCAGGTAATGATCAGTACACTAAGGCGACTTGGTTCCCCAAATTTCGTTCTTCTATGTTGAAGCATTCGTTTGCAGTAACACTTTGAATTTTTAGGTTTCACTCTGTTTTCTCCTATATTGATAGATGTATTTGGAACTCTAAATCCAACAGGGTTTGTGCTAGTTTCTTGAAACTTGACACAATAAAGAAGTTTCACGTTCTATCTCTACGTTTTGTTTCCTCTTGATGTAGCCCTAAGCAGTTACTGGCGAGAAACACTTTCATGGAAAGGGGTTGCCAGGCTTCCCAAAATTACGAATCTCCAGAAATCTCAGCAAATATTTTTTCACCCAAACTGGATGATACTTTCAGGTAATGATCAGTACACTAAGACGACTTGGTTCCCCAAATTTCGTTCTTCTATGTTGAAGCGTTCGTTTCCAGTAACAGTTTGAATTTTTAGGTTTCACTCTGTTTTCTCCTATATTGATACATGTATTTGGAACTCTAAATCCAACACGGTTTGTGCTAGCTTCTTGAAACATGACACAATAAAGTAGTTTCACGTTCTATCTCTATGTTTTGTTTCCTCTTGATGTAGCCCTAAGCAGTTACTGGCGAGGAACACTTTCATGGAAAGGGGTTGCCAAGCTTCCTAAAATTACGAATCTCCAGAAATCTCAGCAAATATTTTTTCACACAAACTGGATGATACTTTCAGGTAATGATCAGTACACTAAGGCGACTTGGTTCCCCAAATTTCGTTCTTCTATGTTGAAGCGTTCGTTTCCAGTAACAGTTTGAATTTTAAGGTTTCACTCTGTTTTCTCCTATATTGATAGATGTGTTTGGAACTCTAAATCCAACACGGTTTGTGCTAGGTTCTTGAAACTTGACACAATAAAGTAGTTTCACGTTCTATCTCTATGTTTTGTTTCCTCTTGATGTAGCCTTAAGCAGTGACTGGCGAGAAACACTTTCATGGAAAGGGGTTGCCAAGTTTCCTAAAATTACGAATCTCCAGAAATCTCAGCAAATATTTTTTCACCCAAACTGGATGATACTTTCAGGTAATGATCAGTACACTAAGGCGACTTGGTTCCCCAAATTTCGTTCTTCTATGTTGAAGCGTTCGTTTCCAGTAACAGTTTGAATTTTTAGGTTTCACTCTGTTTTCTCCTATATTGATAGATGTATTTGGAACTCTAAATCCAACACGGTTTGTGCTAGCTTCTTGAAACATGACACAATGAAGTAGTTTCACGTTCTATCTCTATGTTTTGTTTCCTCTTGATGTAGCCCTATGCAGTTACTGGCGAGAAACACTATCATGGAAAGGGGTTGCCAAGCTTCCTAAAATTACGAATCTCCAGAAATCTCAGCAAATATTTTTTCACCCAAACTGGATGATACTTTCAGGTAATGATCAGTACACTAAGACGACTTGGTTCCAGAAATTTCGTTCTTCTATGTTGAAGCGTTCGTTTCCAGTAACAGTTTGAACTTTTAGGTTTCACTCTGTTTTCTCCTATATTGATAGATGTATTTGGAACTCTAAATCCAACACGGTTTGTGCTAGCTTCTTGAAACATGACACAATGAAGTAGTTTCACGTTCTATCTCTATGTTTTGATTCCTCTTGATGTAGCCCTAAGCAGTGACTGGCGAGAAACACTTTCATGGAAAGGGGTTGCCAGGCTTCCCAAAATTACGAATCTCCAGAAATCTCAACAAATATTTTTTCACCCAAACTGGATGATACTTTCAGGTAATGATCAGTACACTAAGGTGACTTGGTTCCCCAAATTTCGTTCTTCTATGTTGAAGCGTTCGTTTCCAGTAACTGTTTGAATTTTTAGGTTTCACTCTGTTTTCTCCTATATTGATAGATGTGTTTGGAACTCTAAATCCAACACGGTTTGTGCTAGGTTCTTGAAACTTGACACAATAAAGTAGTTTCACGTTCTGTCTCCACGTTTTGTTTCCTCTTGATGTAGCCTTAAGCAGTGACAGGCGAGAAACACTTTCATGGAAAGGGGTTGCCAAGTTTCCTAAAATTACGAATCTCCAGAAATCTCAGCAAATATTTTTTTCACCCAAACTGGATGATACTTTCAGGTAATGATCAGTACACTAAGGCGACTTGGTTCCCCAAATTTCGTTCTTCTATGTTGAAGCGTTCGTTTCCAGTAACAGTTTGAATTTTTAGGTTTCACTCTGTTTTCTCCTATATTGATAGATGTATTTGGAACTCTAAATCCAACACGGTTTGTGCTAGCTTCTTGAAACATGACACAATGAAGTAGTTTCAAGTTCTATCTCTATGTTTTGTTTCCTCTTGATGTAGCCCAATGCAGTGACTGGCGAGAAACACTTTCATGGAAAGGGGTTGCCAAGCTTCCTAAAATTACGAGTCTCCAGAAATCTCAGCATATATTTTTTCACCCAAACTGGATGATACTTTCAGGTAATGATCAGTACACTAAGACGACTTGGTTCCCCAAATTTCGTTCTTCTATGTTGAAGCGTTCGTTTCCAGTAACAGTTTGAACTTTTAGGTTTCACTCTGTTTTCTCCTATATTGATACATGTATTTGGAACTCTAAATCCAACACGGTTTGTGCTAGCTTCTTGAAACTTGACACAATAAAGTACTTTCACGTTCTATCTCTATGTTTTGATTCCTCTTGATGTAGCCCTAAGCAGTGACTGGCGAGAAACACTTTCATGGAAAGGGGTTGCCAGGCTTCCCAAAATTACGAATCTCCAGAAATCTCAACAAATATTTTTTCACCCAAACTGGATGATACTTTCAGGTAATGATCAGTGCACTAAGGTGACTTGGTTCCCCAAATTTCGTTCTTCTATGTTGAAGCGTTCGTTTCCAGTAACAGTTTGAATTTTTAGGTTTCACTCTGTTTTCTCCTATATTGATAGATGTATTTGGAACTCTAAAACCAACAGGGTTTGGGCTAGTTTCTTGAAACTTGACACAATAATGTAGTTTCACGTTCTATCTCTACGTTTTGTTTCCTCTTGATGTAGCCCTAAGCAGTTACTGGCGAGAAACACTTTCATGGAAAGGGGTTGCCAAGCTTCCTAAAATTACGAATCTTCAGAAATCTCAGCAAATATTTTTTCACCCAAACTGGATGATACTTTCAGGTAATGATCAGTACACTAAGGCGACTTGGTTCCCCAAATTTCGTTCTTCTATGTTGAAGCGTTGGTTTCCAGTAACAGTTTGAACTTTTAGGTTTCACTCTGTTTTCTCCTATATTGATACATGTATTTGGAACTCTATATCCAACACGGTTTGTGCTAGGTTCTTGAAAGTTGACAAAATAAAGTAGTTTCACGTTCTATCTCTACGTTTTCTTTCCTCTTGATGTAGCCCTAAGCAGTAACTGGCGAGAAACACTTTCATTGAAAGGGGTTGCCAAGCTTCCTAAAATTACAAATCTCGAGAAATCTCAGCAAATATTTTTTCACCCAAACTGGATGATACTTTCAGGTAATGATCAGTACACTAAGGCGACTTGGTTCCCCAAATTTCGTTCTTCTATGTTGATGCGTTCGTTTCCAGTAACAGTTTGAATTTTTAGGTTTCACTCTGTTTTCTCCTATATTGATAGATGTATTTGGAACTCTAAATCCAACACGGTTTGTGCTAGCTTCTTGAAACATGACACAATAAAGTAGTTTCACGTTCTATCTCTATGTTTTGTTTCCTCTTGATGTAGCCCAATGCAGTGACTGGCGAGAAACACTTTCATGGAAAGGGGTTGCCAGGCTTCCCAAAATTACGAATCTCCAGAAATCACAGCAAATATTTTTTCACCCAAACTGGATGATACTTTCAGGTAATGATCAGTACACTAAGGCGACTTGGTTCCCCAAATTTCGTTCTTCTATGTTGAAGCGTTCGTTTCCAGTAACAGTTTGAATTTTTAGGTTTCACTCTGTTTTCTCCTATATTGATGGATGTATTTGGAACTCTAAATCCAACACGGTTTGTGCTAGCTTCTTGAAACATGACACAATGAAGTAATTTCACGTTCTATCTCTATGTTTTGTTTCCTCTTGATGTAACCCTAAGCAGTGACTGGCGAGAAACACTTTCATGGAAAGGGGTTGCCAAGCTTCCCAAAATTACGAATCTCCAGAAATCTCAGCAAATATTTTTTCACCCAAACAGGATGATACTTTCAGGTAATGATCAGTACACTAAGACGACTCGGTTCCCCAAATTTCGTGCTATATGTTGAACCGTTCGTTTCCAGTAACAGTTTGAATTTTTAGGTTTCACTCTGTTTTCTCCTATATTGATAGATGTATTTGGAACTCTAAATCCAACACGGTTTGTGCTAGGTTCTTGAAACTTGACACAATAAAGTAGTTTCACGTTCTATCTCTATGTTTTGTTTCCTCTTGATGTAGCCTTAAGCAGTGACTGGCGAGAAACACTTTCATGGAAAGGGGTTGCCAAGCTTCCCAAAATTACGAATCTCCAGAAATCTCAGCAAATATTTTTTCACCCAAACTGGATGATACATTCAGGTAATGATCAGTACACTAAGGTGACTTGGTTCCCCAAATTTCGTTCTTCTATGTTGAAGCGTTCGTTTCCAGTAACAGTTTGAATTTTTAGGTTTAACTCTGTTTTCTCCTATATTGATAGATATATTTGGAACTCTAAATCCAACATGGTTTGTGCTAGCTTCTTGAAACATGACACAATGAAGTAGTTTCAGGTTCTATCTCGACGTTTTGTTTCCTCTTGATGTAGCCCAATGCAGTGACTGGCGAGAAACACTTTCATGGAAAGGGGTTGCCAGGCTTCCCAAAATTACGAATCTCCAGAAATCTCAGCAAATATTTTTTCACCCAAACTGGATGATACTTTCAGGTAATGATCAGGACACTAAGGTGACTTGGTTCCCCAAATTTCGTTCTTCTATGTTGAAGCGTTCGTTTGCAGTAACACTTTGAATTTTTAGGTTTCACTCTGTTTTCTCCTATATTGATAGATGTATTTGGAACTCTAAATCCAACGGGGTTTGGGCTAGTTTCTTGAAACTTGACACAATAAAGTAGTTTCACGTTCTATCTCTACGATTTATTTCCTCTTGATGTAGCCCTAAGCAGTTACTGGCGAGAAACACTTTCATGGAAAGGGGTTGCCAAGCTTCCTAAAATTACGAATCTCCAGAAATCTCAGCAAATATTTTTTCACCCAAACTGGATGATACTTTCAGGTAATGATAAGTACACTAAGACGACTTGGTTCCCCAAATTTCGTTCTTCTATGTTGAAGCGTTCGTTTCCAGTAACAGTTTGAATTTTTTGGTTTCACTCTGTTTTCTCCTATATTGATACATGTATTTGGAACTCTAAATCCAACACGGATTGTGCTAGCTTCTTGAAACATGACACAATAAAGTAGTTTCACGTTCTATCTCTATGTTTTGTTTCCTCTTGATGTAGCCCTAAGCAGTTACTGGGGAGAAACACTTTCAAGGAAAGGGGTTGCCAAGCTTCCTAAAATTACGAATCTCCAGAAATCTCAGCAAATATTTTTTCACCCAAACTGGATGATACTTTCAGGTAATGATCAGTACACTAAGGCGACTTGTTTCCCCAAATTTCGTTCTTCTATGTTGAAGCGTTCGTTTCCAGTAACAGTTTGAAATTTTAGGTTTCACTCTGTTTTCTCCTATATTGATAGATGTGTTTGGAACTCTAAATCCAACACGGTTTGTGCTAGGTTCTTGAAACTTGACACAATAAAGTAGTTTCACGTTCTATCTCCACGTTTTGTTTCCTCTTGATGTAGCCTTAAGTAGTGACTGGCGAGAAACACTTTCATGGAAAGGGGTTGCCAAGTTTCCTAAAATTACGAATCTCCAGATATCTCAGCAAATATTTTTTCACCCAAACTGGATGATACTTTCAGGTAATGATCAGTACACTAAGGCGACTTGGTTCCCCAAATTTCGTTCTTCTATGTTGAAGCGTTCGTTTCCAGTAACAGTTTGAATTTTTAGGTTTCACTCTGTTTTCTCCTATATTGATAGATGTATTTGGAACTCTAAATCCAACACGGTTTGTGCTACCTTCTTGAAACATGACACAATGAAGTAGTTTCACGTTCTATCTCTATGTTTTGTTTCCTCTTGATGTAGCCCTATGCAGTGACTGGCGAGAAACACTTTCATGGAAAGGGGTTGCCAAGCTTCCTAAAATTACGAATCTCCAGAAATCTCAGCAAATATTTTTTCACCCAAACTGGATGATACTTTCAGGTAATGATCAGTACACTAAGACGACTTGGTTCCCCAAATTTCGTTCTATATGTTGAACCGTTCGTTTCCAGTAACAGTTTGAATTTTTAGGTTTCACTCTGTTTTCTCCTATATTGATAGATGTATTTGGAACTCTAAATCCAACACGGTTTGTGCTAGGTTCTTGAAACTTGACACAATAAAGTAGTTTCACGTTCTATCTCTATGTTTTGTTTCCTCTTGATGTAGCCTTAAGCAGTGACTGGTGAGAAACACTTTCATGGAAAGGGGTTGCCAGGCTTCCCAAAATTACGAATCTCCAGAAATCTCAGCAAATATTTTTTCACCCAAACTGGATGATACTTTCAGGTAATGCTCAGGACACTAAGGTGACTTGGTTCCCCAAATTTCGTTCTTCTATGTTGAAGCGTTCGTTTGCAGTAACACTTTGAATTTTTAGGTTTCACTCTGTTTTCTCCTATATTGATAGATGTATTTGGAACTCTAAATCCAACGGGGTTTGGGCTAGTTTCTTGAAACTTGACACAATAAAGTAGTTTCACGTTCTATCTCTACGATTTATTTCCTCTTGATGTAGCCCTAAGCAGTTACTGGCGAGAAACACTTTCATGGAAAGGGGTTGCCAAGCTTCCTAAAATTACGAATCTCCAGAAATCTCAGCAAATATTTTTTCACCCAAACTGGATGATACTTTCAGGTAATGATAAGTACACTAAGACGACTTTGTTCCCCAAATTTCGTTCTTCTATGTTGAAGCGTTCGTTTCCAGTAACAGTTTGAAATTTTTTTTTTCACTCTGTTTTCTCCTATATTGATACATGTATTTGGAACTCTAAATCCAACACGGTTTGTGCTAGCTTCTTGAAACATGACACAATAAAGTAGTTTCACGTTCTGTCTCTATGTTTTGTTTCCTCTTGATGTAGCCCTAAGCAGTTACTGGGGAGAAACACTTTCAAGGAAAGGGGTTGCCAAGCTTCCTAAAATTACGAATCTCCAGAAATCTCAGCAAATATTTTTTCACCCAAACTGGATGATACTTTCAGGTAATGATCAGTACACTAAGGCGACTTGTTTCCCCAAATTTTGTTCTTCTATGTTGAAGCGTTCGTTTCCAGTAACAGTTTGAATTTTTAGGTTTCACTCTGTTTTCTCCTATATTGATAGATGTGTTTGGAACTCTAAATCCAACACGGTTTGTGCTAGGTTCTTGAAACTTGACACAATAAAGTAGTTTCACGTTCTATCTCCACGTTTTGTTTCCTCTTGATGTAGCCTTAAGTAGTGACTGGCGAGAAACACTTTCATTGAAAGGGGTTGCCAAGTTTCCTAAAATTACGAATCTCCAGATATCTCAGCAAATATTTTTTCACCCAAACTGGATGATACTTTCAGGTAATGATCAGTACACTAAGGCGACTTGGTTCCCCAAATTTCGTTCTTCTATGTTGAAGCGTTCGTTTCCAGTAACAGTTTGAATTTTTAGGTTTCACTCTGTTTTCTCCTATATTGATAGATGTATTTGGAACTCTAAATCCAACACGGTTTGTGCTAGCTTCTTGAAACATGACACAATGAAGTAGTTTCACGTTCTATCTCTATGTTTTGTTTCCTCTTGATGTAGCCCTATGCAGTGACTGGCGAGAAACACTTTCATGGAAAGGGGTTGCCAAGCTTCCTAAAATTACGAATCTCCAGAAATCTCAGCAAATATTTTTTCACCCAAACTGGATGATACTTTCAGGTAATGATCAGTACACTAAGACGACTTGGTTCCCCAAATTTCGTTCTATATGTTGAACCGTTCGTTTCCAGTAACAGTTTGAATTTTTAGGTTTCACTCTGTTTTCTCCTATATTGATAGATTTATTTGGAACTCTAAATCCAACACGGTTTGTGCTAGGTTCTTGAAACTTGACACAATAAAGTAGTTTCACGTTCTATCTCTATGTTTTGTTTCCTCTTGATGTAGCCTTAAGCAGTGACTGGCGAGAAACACTTTCATGGAAAGGGGTTGCCAAGCTTCCCAAAATTACGAATCTCCAGAAATCTCAGCAAATATTTTTTCACCCAAACTGGATGATACATTCAGGTAATGATCAGTACACTAAGGTGACTTGGTTCCCCAAATTTCGTTCTTCTATGTTGAAGCGTTCGTTTCCAGTAACAGTTTGAATTTTTAGGTTTAACTCTGTTTTCTCCTATATTGATAGATATATTTGGAACTCTAAATCCAACACGGTTTGTGCTAGCTTCTTGAAACATGACACAATGAAGTAGTTTCAGGTTCTATCTCGACGTTTTGTTTCCTCTTGATGTAGCCCAATGCAGTGACTGGCGAGAAACACTTTCATGGAAAGGGGTTGCCAGGCTTCCCAAAATTACGAATCTCCAGAAATCTCAGCAAATATTTTTTCACCCAAACTGGATGATACTTTCAGGTAATGATCAGGACACTAAGGTGACTTGGTTCCCCAAATTTCGTTCTTCTATGTTGAAGCGTTCGTTTGCAGTAACACTTTGAATTTTTAGGTTTCACTCTGTTTTCTCCTATATTGATAGATGTATTTGGAACTCTAAATCCAACGGGGTTTGGGCTAGTTTCTTGAAACTTGACACAATAAAGTAGTTTCACGTTCTATCTCTACGATTTATTTCCTCTTGATGTAGCCCTAAGCAGTTACTGGCGAGAAACAATTTCATGGAAAGGGGTTGCCAAGCTTCCTAAAATTACGAATCTCCAGAAATCTCAGCAAATATTTTTTCACCCAAACTGGATGATACTTTCAGGTAATGATAAGTACACTAAGACGACTTGGTTCCCCAAATTTCGTTCTTCTATGTTGAAGCGTTCGTTTCCAGTAACAGTTTGAATTTTTTGGTTTCACTCTGTTTTCTCCTATATTGATACATGTATTTGGAACTCTAAATCCAACACGGTTTGTGCTAGCTTCTTGAAACATGACACAATAAGGTAGTTTCACGTTCTATCTCTATGTTTTTTTTTCCTCTTGATGTAGCCCTAAGCAGTTACTGGGGAGAAACACTTTCAAGGAAAGGGGTTGCCAAGCTTCCTAAAATTACGAATCTCCAGAAATCTCAGCAAATATTTTTTCACCCAAACTGGATGATACGTTCAGATAATGATCAGTACACTAAGACGACTTGGTTCCCCAAATTTCGTTCTATATGTTGAACCGTTCATTTCCAGTAACAGTTTATATTTTTAGGTTTCACTCTGTTTTCTCCTATACTGATAGATGTATTTGGAACTCTAAATCCAACACGGTTTGTGCTAGGTTCTTGAAACTTGACACAATAAAGTAGTTTCACGTTCTATCTCTATGTTTTGTTTCCTCTTGATGTAGCCTTAAGCAGTGACTGCGAGAAACACTTTCATGGAAAGGGGTTGCCAAGCTTCCCAAAATTACGAATCTCCAGAAATCTCAGCAAATATTTTTTCACCCAAACTGGATGATACATTCAGGTAATGATCAGTACACTAAGGCGACTTGGTTCCCCAAATTTCGTTCTTCAATGTTGAAGCGTTCGTTTCCAGTAACAGTTTGAATTTTTAGGTTTCACTCTGTTTTCTCCTATATTGATAGATGTATTTGGAACTCTATATCCAACACGGTTTGTGCTAGGTTCTTGAAACTTGACACAATAAAGCAGTTTCACGTTCTATCTCTACGTTTTGTTTCCTCTTGATGTAGCCCTAAGCAGTAACTGGCGAGAAACACTTTCATTGAAAGGGGTTGCCAAGCTTCCTAAAATTACGAATCTCGAGAAATCTCAGCAAATATTTTTTCACCCAAACTGGATGATACTTTCAGGTAATGATCAGTACACTAAGGCGACTTCGTTCCCCAAATTTCGTTCTTCTATGTTGAAGCGTTCGTTTGCAGTAACACTTTGAATTTTTAGGTTTCACTCTGTTTTCTCCTATATTTATAGATGTATTTGGAACTCTAAATCCAACACGGTTTGTGCTAGCTTCTTGAAACTTGACACAATAAAGTAGTTTCACGTTCTATCTCTATTTTTTGATTCCTCTTGATGTAGCCCTAGCAGTGACTGGCGAGAAACACTTTCATGGAAAGGGGTTGCCAGGCTTCCCAAAATTACGAATCTCCAGAAATCTCAGCAAATATTTTTTCACCCAAACAGGGTGATACTTTCAGGTAATGATCAGTACACTAAGGCGACTTGGTTCCCCAAATTTCGTTCTTCTATGTTGAAGCGTTCATTTCCAGTAACAGTTTGAATTTTTAGGTTTCACTCTGTTTTCTCCTATATTGATAGATGTATTTGGAACTCTAAATCCAACACGGTTTGTGCTAGCTTCTTGAAACTTGACACAATAAAGTAGTTTCAAGTTCTATCTCTATGTTTTGTTTCCTCTTGATGTAGCCTTAAGCAGTGACTGGCAAGAAACACTTTCATGGAAAGGGGTTGCCAAGCTTCCCAAAATTACGAATCTCCAGAAATCTCAGCAAATATTTTTTCACCCAAACTGGATGATACTTTCAGGTAATGATCAGTACACTAAGGCGACTTGGTACCCCAAATTTCGTTCTTCTATGTTGAAGCGTTTGTTTCCAGTAACAGTTTGAATTTTTAGGTTTCACTCTGTTTTCTCCTATATTGATAGATGTATTTGGAACTCTAAATCCAACAGGGTTTGTGCTAGCTTCTTGAAACTTGACACAATAAAGTAGTTTCACGTTCTATCTCTACGTTTTGTTTCCTCTTGATGTAGCCCTAAGCAGTTACTGGCGAGAAACCCTTTCATGGAAAGGGGTTGCCAAGCTTCCTAAAATTACGAATCTCCAGAAATCTCAGCAAATATTTTTTCACCCAAACTGGATGATACTTTCAGGTAATGATCAGTACACTAAGGCGACTTGGTTCCCCAAATTTCGTTCTTCTATGTTGAAGCGTTCGTTTCCAGTAACAGTTTGAATTTTTAGGTTTCACTCTGTTTTCTCCTATATTGATAGATGTATTTGGAACTCTAAATCCAACACGGTTTGTGCTAGCTTCTTGAAACTTGACACAATAAAGTAGTTCCACGTTCTATCTCTATGTTTTGTTTCCTCTTGATGTAGCCTTACGCAGTGACTGGCGAGAATCACTTTCATGGAAAGGGGTTGCCAAGCTTCCTAAAATTACGAATCTCCAGAAATCTCAGCAAATATTTTTTCACCCAAACTGGATGATACTTTCAGGTAATGATCAGTACACTAAGGCGACTTGGTTCCCCAAATTTCGTTCTTCTAAGTTGAAGCGTTCGTTTCCAGTAACAGTTTGAATTTTTAGGTTTCACTGTTTTCTCCTATATTGATAGATGTATTTGGAAATCTAAATCCAACACGGTTTGTGCTAGCTTCTTGAAACATGACACAATAAAGTAGTTTCACGTTCTATCTCTACGTTTTGTTTCCTCTTGATGTAGCCCTAAGCAGTAACTGGCGAGAAACACTTTCATGGAAAGGGGTTGCCAAGCTTCCTAAAATTACGAATCTCGAGAAATCTCAGCAAATATTTTTTCACCCAAACTGGATGATACTTTCAGGTAATGATCAGCACACTAAGGTGACTAGGTTCCCCAAATTCCGTTCTTCTATGTTGAAGCGTTCCTTTGCAGTAACTCTTTGAATTTTTAGGTTTCACTCTGTTTTCTCCTATATTGATAGATGTGTTTGGAACTCTAAATCCAACACGGTTTGTGCTAGCTTCTTGAAACTTGACACAATAAAGTTGTTTCACGTTCTATCTCTATTTTTTGATTCCTCTTAATTTAGCCCTAGCAGTGACTGGCGAGAAACACTTTCATGGAAATGGGTTGCCAGGCTTCCCAAAATTACGAATCTCAAGAAATCTCAGCAAATATTTTTTCACCGAAACTGGATGATACTTTCAGGTAATGATCAGTACACTAAGGCGACTTGGTTCCCCAAATTTCGTTCTTCTATGTTGAAGCGTTCGTTTCCAGTAACAGTTTGAATTTTTAGGTTTCACTCTGTTTTCTCCTATATTGATAGATGTGTTTGGAACTCTAAATCCAACAGGGTTTGTGCTAGCTTCTTGAAACTTGACACAATAAAGTAGTTTCACGTTCTATCTCTACGTTTTGTTTCCTCTTGATGTAGCCTTAAGCCGAGACTGGCGAGAAACACTTTCATGGAAAGGGGTTGCCAAGCTTCCTAAAATTACGTATCTCCAGAAATCTCAGCAAATATTTTTTCACCCAAACAGGATGATACTTTCAGGTAATGATCAGTACACTAAGGCGACTTGGTTCCCCAAATTTCGTTCTATATGTTGAACCGTTCGTTTCCAGTAGCAGTTTGAATTTTTAGGTTTCACTCTGTTTTCTCCTATATTGATAGATGTATTTGGAACTCTAAATCCAACACGGTTTATGCTAGCTTCTTGAAACATGACACAATGAAGTAGTTTCATGTTCTATCTCTATGTTTTTTTTCTTCTTCATGTAGCCCTATGCAGTGACTGGCGAGAAACACTTTCATGGAAAGGGGTTGCCAGGCTTCCCAAAATTACGAATCTCCAGAAATCTCAGCAAATATTTTTTCACCCAAACTGGATGATACTTTCAGGTAATGATCAGTACACTAAAGCGACTTGGTTCCCCAAATTTCGTTCTTCTATGTTGAAGCATTCGTTTGCAGTAACACTTTGAATTTTTAGGTTTCACTCTGTTTTCTCCTATATTGATAGATGTATTTGGAACTCTAAATCCAACACGGTTTGTGCTAGCTTCTTGAAACTTGACACAATAAAGTAGTTTCACGTTCTATCTCTATTTTTTGATTCCTCTTGATTTAGCCCTAGCAGTGACTGGTGAGAAACACTTTCATGGAAAGGGGTTGCCAGGCTTCCCAATATTACAAATCTCCAGAAATCTCAGCAAATATTTTTTCACCCAAACTGGATGATACTTTCAGGTAATGATCAGTACACTAAGGCGACTTGGTTCCCCAAATTTCGTTCTTGTATGTTGAAGCGTTCGTTTCCAGTAACAGTTTGAATTTTTAGGATTCACTCTGTTTTCTCCTATATTGATAGATGTATTTGGAACTCTAAATCCAACACGGTTTGTGCTAGCTTCTTGAAACATGACACAATGGAGTAGTTTCACGTTCTATCTCTATGTTTTGTTTCTTGTTGATGTAGCCCTATGCAGTGACTGGCGAGAAACACTTTCATGGAAAGGGGTTGCCAAGCTTCCTAAAATTACGAATCTCCAGAAATCTCAGCAAATATTTTTTCACCCAAACTGGATGATACTTTCAGGTAATGATCAGTACACTAAGGCGACTTGGTTCCCCAAATTTCGTTCTTCTATGTTGATGCGTTCGTTTCCAGTAACAGTTTGAATTTTTAGGTTTCACTCTGTTTTCTCCTATATTGATAGATGTATTTGGAACTCTAAATCCAACACGGTTTGTGCTAGGTTCTTGAAACTTGACACAATAAAGCAGTTTCACGTTCTATCTCTACGTTTTGTTTCCTCTTGATGTAGCCCTAAGCAGTAACTGGCGAGAAACACTTTCATTGAAAGGGGTTGCCAAGCTTCCTAAAATTACGAATCTCGAGAAATCTCAGCAAATATTTTTTCACCCAAACTGGATGATACTTTCAGGTAATGATCAGTACACTAAGGCGACTTCGTTCCCCAAATTTCGTTCTTCTATGTTGAAGCGTTCGTTTGCAGTAACACTTTGAATTTTTAGGTTTCACTCTGTTTTCTCCTATATTTATAGATGTATTTGGAACTCTAAATCCAACACGGTTTGTGCTAGCTTCTTGAAACTTGACACAATAAAGTAGTTTCACGTTCTATCTCTATTTTTTGATTCCTCTTGATGTAGCCCTAGCAGTGACTGGCGAGAAACACTTTCATGGAAAGGGGTTGCCAGGCTTCCCAAAATTACGAATCTCCAGAAATCTCAGCAAATATTTTTTCACCCAAACAGGGTGATACTTTCAGGTAATGATCAGTACACTAAGGCGACTTGGTTCCCCAAATTTCGTTCTTCTATGTTGAAGCGTTCATTTCCAGTAACAGTTTGAATTTTTAGGTTTCACTCTGTTTTCTCCTATATTGATAGATGTATTTGGAACTCTAAATCCAACACGGTTTGTGCTAGCTTCTTGAAACTTGACACAATAAAGTAGTTTCAAGTTCTATCTCTATGTTTTGTTTCCTCTTGATGTAGCCTTAAGCAGTGACTGGCAAGAAACACTTTCATGGAAAGGGGTTGCCAAGCTTCCCAAAATTACGAATCTCCAGAAATCTCAGCAAATATTTTTTCACCCAAACTGGATGATACTTTCAGGTAATGATCAGTACACTAAGGCGACTTGGTACCCCAAATTTCGTTCTTCTATGTTGAAGCGTTTGTTTCCAGTAACAGTTTGAATTTTTAGGTTTCACTCTGTTTTCTCCTATATTGATAGATGTATTTGGAACTCTAAATCCAACAGGGTTTGTGCTAGCTTCTTGAAACTTGACACAATAAAGTAGTTTCACGTTCTATCTCTACGTTTTGTTTCCTCTTGATGTAGCCCTAAGCAGTTACTGGCGAGAAACCCTTTCATGGAAAGGGGTTGCCAAGCTTCCTAAAATTACGAATCTCCAGAAATCTCAGCAAATATTTTTTCACCCAAACTGGATGATACTTTCAGGTAATGATCAGTACACTAAGGCGACTTGGTTCCCCAAATTTCGTTCTTCTATGTTGAAGCGTTCGTTTCCAGTAACAGTTTGAATTTTTAGGTTTCACTCTGTTTTCTCCTATATTGATAGATGTATTTGGAACTCTAAATCCAACACGGTTTGTGCTAGCTTCTTGAAACTTGACACAATAAAGTAGTTCCACGTTCTATCTCTATGTTTTGTTTCCTCTTGATGTAGCCTTACGCAGTGACTGGCGAGAATCACTTTCATGGAAAGGGGTTGCCAAGCTTCCTAAAATTACGAATCTCCAGAAATCTCAGCAAATATTTTTTCACCCAAACTGGATGATACTTTCAGGTAATGATCAGTACACTAAGGCGACTTGGTTCCCCAAATTTCGTTCTTCTAAGTTGAAGCGTTCGTTTCCAGTAACAGTTTGAATTTTTAGGTTTCACTGTTTTCTCCTATATTGATAGATGTATTTGGAAATCTAAATCCAACACGGTTTGTGCTAGCTTCTTGAAACATGACACAATAAAGTAGTTTCACGTTCTATCTCTACGTTTTGTTTCCTCTTGATGTAGCCCTAAGCAGTAACTGGCGAGAAACACTTTCATGGAAAGGGGTTGCCAAGCTTCCTAAAATTACGAATCTCGAGAAATCTCAGCAAATATTTTTTCACCCAAACTGGATGATACTTTCAGGTAATGATCAGCACACTAAGGTGACTAGGTTCCCCAAATTCCGTTCTTCTATGTTGAAGCGTTCCTTTGCAGTAACTCTTTGAATTTTTAGGTTTCACTCTGTTTTCTCCTATATTGATAGATGTGTTTGGAACTCTAAATCCAACACGGTTTGTGCTAGCTTCTTGAAACTTGACACAATAAAGTTGTTTCACGTTCTATCTCTATTTTTTGATTCCTCTTAATTTAGCCCTAGCAGTGACTGGCGAGAAACACTTTCATGGAAATGGGTTGCCAGGCTTCCCAAAATTACGAATCTCAAGAAATCTCAGCAAATATTTTTTCACCGAAACTGGATGATACTTTCAGGTAATGATCAGTACACTAAGGCGACTTGGTTCCCCAAATTTCGTTCTTCTATGTTGAAGCGTTCGTTTCCAGTAACAGTTTGAATTTTTAGGTTTCACTCTGTTTTCTCCTATATTGATAGATGTGTTTGGAACTCTAAATCCAACAGGGTTTGTGCTAGCTTCTTGAAACTTGACACAATAAAGTAGTTTCACGTTCTATCTCTACGTTTTGTTTCCTCTTGATGTAGCCTTAAGCCGAGACTGGCGAGAAACACTTTCATGGAAAGGGGTTGCCAAGCTTCCTAAAATTACGTATCTCCAGAAATCTCAGCAAATATTTTTTCACCCAAACAGGATGATACTTTCAGGTAATGATCAGTACACTAAGGCGACTTGGTTCCCCAAATTTCGTTCTATATGTTGAACCGTTCGTTTCCAGTAGCAGTTTGAATTTTTAGGTTTCACTCTGTTTTCTCCTATATTGATAGATGTATTTGGAACTCTAAATCCAACACGGTTTATGCTAGCTTCTTGAAACATGACACAATGAAGTAGTTTCATGTTCTATCTCTATGTTTTTTTTCTTCTTCATGTAGCCCTATGCAGTGACTGGCGAGAAACACTTTCATGGAAAGGGGTTGCCAGGCTTCCCAAAATTACGAATCTCCAGAAATCTCAGCAAATATTTTTTCACCCAAACTGGATGATACTTTCAGGTAATGATCAGTACACTAAAGCGACTTGGTTCCCCAAATTTCGTTCTTCTATGTTGAAGCATTCGTTTGCAGTAACACTTTGAATTTTTAGGTTTCACTCTGTTTTCTCCTATATTGATAGATGTATTTGGAACTCTAAATCCAACACGGTTTGTGCTAGCTTCTTGAAACTTGACACAATAAAGTAGTTTCACGTTCTATCTCTATTTTTTGATTCCTCTTGATTTAGCCCTAGCAGTGACTGGTGAGAAACACTTTCATGGAAAGGGGTTGCCAGGCTTCCCAATATTACAAATCTCCAGAAATCTCAGCAAATATTTTTTCACCCAAACTGGATGATACTTTCAGGTAATGATCAGTACACTAAGGCGACTTGGTTCCCCAAATTTCGTTCTTGTATGTTGAAGCGTTCGTTTCCAGTAACAGTTTGAATTTTTAGGATTCACTCTGTTTTCTCCTATATTGATAGATGTATTTGGAACTCTAAATCCAACACGGTTTGTGCTAGCTTCTTGAAACATGACACAATGGAGTAGTTTCACGTTCTATCTCTATGTTTTGTTTCTTGTTGATGTAGCCCTATGCAGTGACTGGCGAGAAACACTTTCATGGAAAGGGGTTGCCAAGCTTCCTAAAATTACGAATCTCCAGAAATCTCAGCAAATATTTTTTCACCCAAACTGGATGATACTTTCAGGTAATGATCAGTACACTAAGGCGACTTGGTTCCCCAAATTTCGTTCTTCTATGTTGATGCGTTCGTTTCCAGTAACAGTTTGAATTTTTAGGTTTCACTCTGTTTTCTCCTATATTGATAGATGTATTTGGAACTCTAAATCCAACACGGTTTGTGCTAGCTTCTTGAAACATGACACAATAAAGTAGTTTCACGTTCTATCTCTATGTTTTGTTTCCTCTTGATGTAGCCCAATGCAGTGACTGGCGAGAAACACTTTCATGGAAAGGGGTTGCCAAGCTTCCTAAAATTACGAATCTCCAGAAATCTCAGCAAATATTTTTTCACCCAAACTGGATGATACTTTCAGGTAATGATCAGTACACTAAGGCGACTTGGTTCCCCAAATTTCGTTCTTCTATGTTGAAGCGTTCGTTTCCAGTAACAGTTTGAATTTTTAGGTTTCACTCTGTTTTCTCCTATATTGATAGATGTATTTGGAACTCTAAATCCAACAGGGTTTGTGCTAGCTTCTTGAAACTTGACACAATAAAGTAGTTTCACGTTCTATCTCTACGTTTTGTTTCCTCTTGATGTAGCCTTAAGCCGAGACTGGCGAGAAACACTTTCATGGAAAGGGGTTGCCAAGCTTCCTAAAATTACGTATCTCCAGAAATCTCAGCAAATATTTTTTCACCCAAACAGGATGATACTTTCAGGTAATGATCAGTACACTAAGGTGACTTGGTTCCCCAAATTTCGTTCTTCTATGTTGAAGCGTTCGTTTCCAGTAACAGTTTGAATTTTTAGGTTTAACTCTGTTTTCTCCTATATTGATAGATATATTTGGAACTCTAAATCCAACACGGTTTGTGCTAGCTTCTTGAAACATGACACAATGAAGTAGTTTCAGGTTCTATCTCGACGTTTTGTTTCCTCTTGATGTAGCCCAATGCAGTGACTGGCGAGAAACACTTTCATGGAAAGGGGTTGCCAGGCTTCCCAAAATTACGAATCTCCAGAAATCTCAGCAAATATTTTTTCACCCAAACTGGATGATACTTTCAGGTAATGATCAGGACACTAAGGTGACTTGGTTCCCCAAATTTCGTTCTTCTATGTTGAAGCGTTCGTTTGCAGTAACACTTTGAATTTTTAGGTTTCACTCTGTTTTCTCCTATATTGATAGATGTATTTGGAACTCTAAATCCAACGGGGTTTGGGCTAGTTTCTTGAAACTTGACACAATAAAGTAGTTTCACGTTCTATCTCTACGATTTATTTCCTCTTGATGTAGCCCTAAGCAGTTACTGGCGAGAAACAATTTCATGGAAAGGGGTTGCCAAGCTTCCTAAAATTACGAATCTCCAGAAATCTCAGCAAATATTTTTTCACCCAAACTGGATGATACTTTCAGGTAATGATAAGTACACTAAGACGACTTGGTTCCCCAAATTTCGTTCTTCTATGTTGAAGCGTTCGTTTCCAGTAACAGTTTGAATTTTTTGGTTTCACTCTGTTTTCTCCTATATTGATACATGTATTTGGAACTCTAAATTCAACACGGTTTGTGCTAGCTTCTTGAAACATGACACAATAAGGTAGTTTCACGTTCTATCTCTATGTTTTTTTTCCTCTTGATGTAGCCCTAAGCAGTTACTGGGGAGAAACACTTTCAAGGAAAGGGGTTGCCAAGCTTCCTAAAATTACGAATCTCCAGAAATCTCAGCAAATATTTTTTCACCCAAACTGGATGATACTTTCAGGTAATGATCAGTACACTAAGGCGACTTGTTTTCCCAAATTTCGTTCTTCTATGTTGAAGCGTTCGTTTCCAGTAACAGTTTGAATTTTTAGGTTTCACTCTGTTTTCTCCTATATTGATAGATGTGTTTGGAACTCTAAATCCAACACGGTTTGTGCTAGGTTCTTGAAACTTGACACAATAAAGTAGTTTCACGTTCTATCTCCACGTTTTGTTTCCTCTTGATGTAGCCTTAAGTAGTGACTGGCGAGAAACACTTTCATGGAAAGGGGTTGCCAAGTTTCCTAAAATTACGAATCTCCAGATATCTCAGCAAATATTTTTTCACCCAAACTGGATGATACTTTCAGGTAATGATCAGTACACTAAGGCGACTTGGTTCCCCAAATTTCGTTCTTCTATGTTGAAGCGTTCGTTTCCAGTAACAGTTTGAATTTTTAGGTTTCACTCTGTTTTCTCCTATATTGATAGATGTATTTGGAACTCTAAATCCAACACGGTTTGTGCTAGCTTCTTGAAACATGACACAATGAAGTAGTTTCACGTTCTATCTCTATGTATTGTTTCCTCTTGATGTAGCCCTATGCAGTGACTGGCGAGAAACACTTTCATGGAAAGGGGTTGCCAAGCTTCCTAAAATTACGAATCTCCAGAAATCTCAGCAAATATTTTTTCACCCAAACTGGATGATACTTTCAGGTAATGATCAGTACACTAAGACGACTTGGTTCCCCAATTTTCGTTCTTCTATGTTGAAGCGTTCGTTTCCAGTAACAGTTTGAACTTTTAGGTTTCACTCTGTTTTCTCCTATATTGATACATGTATTTGGAACTCTAAATCCAACACGGTTTTTGCTAGCTTCTTTAAACTTGACACAATAAAGTACTTTCACGTTCTATCTCTATGTTTTGATTCCTCTTGATGTAGCCCTAAGCAGTGACTGGCGAGAAACACTTTCATGGAAAGGGGTTGCCAGGCTTCCCAAAATTACGAATCTCCAGAAACCTCAACAAATATTTTTTCACCCAAACTGGATGATACTTTCAGGTAATGATCAGTACACTAAGGTGACTTGGTTCCCCAAATTTCGTTCTTCTATGTTGAAGCGTTCGTTTCCAGTAACAGTTTGAATTTTTAGGTTTCACTCTGTTTTCTCCTATATTGATAGATGTGTTTGGAACTCTAAATCCAACACGGTTTGTGCTAGGTTCTTGAATCTTGACACAATAATGTAGTTTCACGTTCTATCTCCACGTTTTGTTTCCTCTTGATGTAGCCTTAAGCAGTGACTGGCGAGAAACACTTTCATGGAAAGGGGTTGCCAAGTTTCCTAAAATTACGAATCTCCAGAAATCTCAGCAAATATTTTTTCACCCAAACTGGATGATACTTTCAGGTAATGATCAGTACACTAAGGCGACTTGGTTCCCCAAATTTTGTTCTTCTATGTTGAAGCGTTCGTTTCCAGTAACAGTTTGAATTTTTAGGTTTCACTCTGTTTTCTCCTATATTGATAGATGTATTTGGAACTCTAAATCCAACACGGTTTGTGCTAGCTTCTTGAAACATGACACAATGAAGTAGTTTCACGTTCTGTCTCTATGTTTTGTTTCCTCTTGATGTAGCCCTATGCAGTGACTGGCGACAAACACTTTCATGGAAAGGGGTTGCCAAGCTTCCTAAAATTACGAATCTCCAGAAATCTCAGCATATATTTTTTCACCCAAACTGGATGATACTTTCAGGTAATGATCAGTACACTAAGACGACTTGGTTCCCGAAATTTCGTTCTTCTATGTTGAAGCGTTCGTTTCCAGTAACAGTTTGAACTTTTAGGTTTCACTCTGTTTTCTCCTATATTGATACATGTATTTGGAACTCTAATTCCAACACGGTTTGTTCTAGGTTCTTGAAACGTGACAAAATAAAGTAGTTTCACCTTCTATCTCTACGTTTTCTTTCCTCTTGATGTAGCCGTAAGCAGTAACTGGCGAGAAACACTTTCAGGGAAAGGGGTTGCCAAGCTTCCTAAAATTACAAATCTCGAGAAATCTCAGCAAATATGTTTTTCACCCAAACTGGATGATACTTTCAAGTAATGATCAGTACACTAAGGCGACTTGGTTCCCCAAATTTCGTTCTTCTATGTTGAAGAGTTCGTTTCCAGTAACAGTTTGAATTTTTAGGTTTCACTCTGTTTTCTCCTATATTGATAGATGTGTTTGGAACTCTAAATCCAACACGGTTTGCGCTAGGTTCTTGAAACTTGACACAATAAAGTAGTTTCACGTTCCATCTCCACGTTTTGTTTCCTCTTGATATAGCCTTAAGCAGTGACTGGCGAGAAACACTTTCATGGAAAGGGGTTGCCAAGTTTCCTAAAATTACGAATCTCCAGAAATCTCAGCAAATATTTTTTCACCGAAACTGGATGATACTTTCAGGTAATGATCAGTACACTAAGGCGACTTGGTTCCCCAAATTTCGTTCTTCTAAGGTGAAGCGTTCGTTTCCAGTAACAGTTTGAATTTTTAGGTTTCACTCTGTTTTCTCCTATATTGATAGATGTATTTGGAACTCTAAATCCAACACGGTTTGCGCTAGCTTCTTGAAACTTGACACAATAAAGTAGTTCCACGTTCTATCTCTACGTTTTGTTTCCTCTTGATGGAGCCCTAAGCAGTGACTGGCGAGAAACACTTTCATGGAAAGGGGTTGCCAAGCTTCCTAAAATTACGAATCTCCAGAAATCTCAGCAAATATTTTTTCACCCAAACAGGATGATACTTTCAGATAATGATCAGTACACTAAGACGACTTGGTTCCCCAAATTTCGTTCTATATGTTGAACCGTTCATTTCCAGTAACAGTTTATATTTTTAGGTTTCACTCTGTTTTCTCCTATACTGATAGATGTATTTGGAACTCTAAATCCAACACGGTTTGTGCTAGGTTCTTGAAACTTGACACAATAAAGTAGTTTCACGTTCTATCTCTATGTTTTGTTTCCTCTTGATGTAGCCTTAAGCAGTGACTGCGAGAAACACTTTCATGGAAAGGGGTTGCCAAGCTTCCCAAAATTACGAATCTCCAGAAATCTCAGCAAATATTTTTTCACCCAAACTGGATGATACATTCAGGTAATGATCAGTACACTAAGGCGACTTGGTTCCCCAAATTTCGTTCTTCAATGTTGAAGCGTTCGTTTCCAGTAACAGTTTGAATTTTTAGGTTTCACTCTGTTTTCTCCTATATTGTAAGATGTATTTGGAACTCTATATCCAACACGGTTTGTGCTAGGTTCTTGAAACTTGACACAATAAAGCAGTTTCACGTTCTATCTCTACGTTTTGTTTCCTCTTGATGTAGCCCTAAGCAGTAACTGGCGAGAAACACTTTCATTGAAAGGGGTTGCCAAGCTTCCTAAAATTACGAATATCGAGAAATCTCAGCAAATATTTTTTCACCCAAACTGGATGATACTTTCAGGTAATGATCAGTACACTAAGGCGACTTCGTTCCCCAAATTTCGTTCTTCTATGTTGAAGCGTTCGTTTGCAGTAACACTTTGAATTTTTAGGTTTCACTCTGTTTTCTCCTATATTTATAGATGTATTTGGAACTCTAAATCCAACACGGTTTGTGCTAGCTTCTTGAAACTTGACACAATAAAGTAGTTTCACGTTCTATCTCTATTTTTTGATTCCTCTTGATGTAGCCCTAGCAGTGACTGGCGAGAAACACTTTCATGGAAAGGGGTTGCCAGGCTTCCCAAAATTACGAATCTCCAGAAATCTCAGCAAATATTTTTTCACCCAAACAGGGTGATACTTTCAGGTAATGATCAGTACACTAAGGCGACTTGGTTCCCCAAATTTCGTTCTTCTATGTTGAAGCGTTCATTTCCAGTAACAGTTTGAATTTTTAGGTTTCACTCTGTTTTCTCCTATATTGATAGATGTATTTGGAACTCTAAATCCAACACGGTTTGTGCTAGCTTCTTGAAACTTGACACAATAAAGTAGTTTCAAGTTCTATCTCTATGTTTTGTTTCCTCTTGATGTAGCCTTAAGCAGTGACTGGCAAGAAACACTTTCATGGAAAGGGGTTGCCAAGCTTCCCAAAATTACGAATCTCCAGAAATCTCAGCAAATATTTTTTCACCCAAACTGGATGATACTTTCAGGTAATGATCAGTACACTAAGGCGACTTGGTACCCCAAATTTCGTTCTTCTATGTTGAAGCGTTTGTTTCCAGTAACAGTTTGAATTTTTAGGTTTCACTCTGTTTTCTCCTATATTGATAGATGTATTTGGAACTCTAAATCCAACAGGGTTTGCGCTAGCTTCTTGAAACTTGACACAATAAAGTAGTTTCACGTTCTATCTCTACGTTTTGTTTCCTCTTGATGTAGCCCTAAGCAGTTACTGGCGAGAAACCCTTTCATGGAAAGGGGTTGCCAAGCTTCCTAAAATTACGAATCTCCAGAAATCTCAGCAAATATTTTTTCACCCAAACTGGATGATACTTTCAGGTAATGATCAGTACACTAAGGCGACTTGGTTCCCCAAATTTCGTTCTTCTATGTTGAAGCGTTCGTTTCCAGTAACAGTTTGAATTTTTAGGTTTCACTCTGTTTTCTCCTATATTGATAGATGTATTTGGAACTCTAAATCCAACACGGTTTGTGCTAGCTTCTTGAAACTTGACACAATAAAGTAGTTCCACGTTCTATCTCTATGTTTTGTTTCCTCTTGATGTAGCCTTACGCAGTGACTGGCGAGAATCACTTTCATGGAAAGGGGTTGCCAAGCTTCCTAAAATTACGAATCTCCAGAAATCTCAGCAAATATTTTTTCACCCAAACTGGATGATACTTTCAGGTAATGATCAGTACACTAAGGCGACTTGGTTCCCCAAATTTCATTCTTCTATGTTGAAGCGTTCGTTTCCAGTAACAGTTTGAATTTTTAGGTTTCACTCTGTTTTCTCCTATATTGATAGATGTATTTGGAACTCTAAATCCAACAGGATTTGTGCTAGCTTCTTGAAACTTGACACAATAAAGTAGTTTCAAGTTCTATCTCTACGTTTTGTTTCCTCTTGATGTAGCCCTAAGCAGTTAATGGCGAGAAACACTTTCATGGAAAGGGGTTGCCAAGCTTCCTAAAATTACGAATCTCCAGAAATCTCAGCAAATATTTTTTCACCCAAACTGGATGATACTTTCAAGTAATGATCAGTACACTAAGGCGACTTGGTTCCCCAAATTTCGTTCTTCTATGTTGAAGCGTTCGTTTCCAGTAACAGTTTGAATTTTTAGGTTTCACTCTGTTTTCTCCTATATTGATAGATGTGTTTGGAACTCTAAATCCAACACGGTTTGCGCTAGGTTCTTGAAACTTGACACAATAAAGTAGTTTCACGTTCCATCTCCACGTTTTGTTTCCTCTTGATGTAGCCTTAAGCAGTGACTGGCGAGAAACACTTTCATGGAAAGGGGTTGCCAAGTTTCCTAAAATTACGAATCTCCAGAAATCTCAGCAAATATTTTTTCACCGAAACTGGATGATACTTTCAGGTAATGATCAGTACACTAAGGCGACTTGGTTCCCCAAATTTCGTTCTTCTAAGTTGAAGCGTTCGTTTCCAGTAACAGTTTGAATTTTTAGGTTTCACTGTTTTCTCCTATATTGATAGATGTATTTGGAACTCTAAATCCAACACGGTTTGCGCTAGCTTCTTGAAACTTGACACAATAAAGTAGTTCCACGTTCTATCTCTACGTTTTGTTTCCTCTTGATGGAGCCCTAAGAAGTGACTGGCGAGAAACACTTTCATGGAAAGGGGTTGCCAAGCTTCCTAAAATTACGAATCTCCAGAAATCTCAGCAAATATTTTTTCACCCAAACAGGATGATACTTTCAGATAATGATCAGTACACTAAGACGACTTGGTTCCCCAAATTTCGTTCTATATGTTGAACCGTTCATTTCCAGTAACAGTTTATATTTTTAGGTTTCACTCTGTTTTCTCCTATATTGATAGATGTATTTGGAAATCTAAATCCAACACGGTTTGTGCTAGCTTCTTGAAACATGACACAATAAAGTAGTTTCACGTTCTATCTCTACGTTTTGTTTCCTCTTGATGTAGCCCTAAGCAGTAACTGGCGAGAAACACTTTCATGGAAAGGGGTTGCCAAGCTTCCTAAAATTACGAATCTCGAGAAATCTCAGCAAATATTTTTTCACCCAAACTGGATGATACTTTCAGGTAATGATCAGCACACTAAGGTGACTAGGTTCCCCAAATTCCGTTCTTCTATGTTGAAGCGTTCCTTTGCAGTAACTCTTTGAATTTTTAGGTTTCACTCTGTTTTCTCCTATATTGATAGATGTATTTGGAACTCTAAATCCAACACGGTTTGTGCTAGCTTCTTGAAACTTGACACAATAAAGTTGTTTCACGTTCTATCTCTATTTTTTGATTCCTCTTAATTTAGCCCTAGCAGTGACTGGCGAGAAACACTTTCATGGAAATGGGTTGCCAGGCTTCCCAAAATTACGAATCTCAAGAAATCTCAGCAAATATTTTTTCACCGAAACTGGATGATACTTTCAGGTAATGATCAGTACACTAAGGCGACTTGGTTCCCCAAATTTCGTTCTTCTATGTTGAAGCGTTCGTTTCCAGTAACAGTTTGAATTTTTAGGTTTCACTCTGTTTTCTCCTATATTGATAGATGTGTTTGGAACTCTAAATCCAACAGGGTTTGTGCTAGCTTCTTGAAACTTGACACAATAAAGTAGTTTCACGTTCTATCTCTACGTTTTGTTTCCTCTTGATGTAGCCTTAAGCCGAGACTGGCGAGAAACACTTTCATGGAAAGGGGTTGCCAAGCTTCCTAAAATTACGTATCTCCAGAAATCTCAGCAAATATTTTTTCACCCAAACAGGATGATACTTTCAGGTAATGATCAGTACACTAAGGCGACTTGGTTCCCCAAATTTCGTTCTATATGTTGAACCGTTCGTTTCCAGTAGCAGTTTGAATTTTTAGGTTTCACTCTGTTTTCTCCTATATTGATAGATGTATTTGGAACTCTAAATCCAACACGGTTTATGCTAGCTTCTTGAAACATGACACAATGAAGTAGTTTCATGTTCTATCTCTATGTTTTTTTTCTTCTTCATGTAGCCCTATGCAGTGACTGGCGAGAAACACTTTCATGGAAAGGGGTTGCCAGGCTTCCCAAAATTACGAATCTCCAGAAATCTCAGCAAATATTTTTTCACCCAAACTGGATGATACTTTCAGGTAATGATCAGTACACTAAAGCGACTTGGTTCCCCAAATTTCGTTCTTCTATGTTGAAGCATTCGTTTGCAGTAACACTTTGAATTTTTAGGTTTCACTCTGTTTTCTCCTATATTGATAGATGTATTTGGAACTCTAAATCCAACACGGTTTGTGCTAGCTTCTTGAAACTTGACACAATAAAGTAGTTTCACGTTCTATCTCTATTTTTTGATTCCTCTTGATTTAGCCCTAGCAGTGACTGGTGAGAAACACTTTCATGGAAAGGGGTTGCCAGGCTTCCCAATATTACGAATCTCCAGAAATCTCAGCAAATATTTTTTCACCCAAACTGGATGATACTTTCAGGTAATGATCAGTACACTAAGGCGACTTGGTTCCCCAAATTTCGTTCTTGTATGTTGAAGCGTTCGTTTCCAGTAACAGTTTGAATTTTTAGGATTCACTCTGTTTTCTCCTATATTGATAGATGTATTTGGAACTCTAAATCCAACACGGTTTGTGCTAGCTTCTTGAAACATGACACAATGGAGTAGTTTCACGTTCTATCTCTATGTTTTGTTTCTTGTTGATGTAGCCCTATGCAGTGACTGGCGAGAAACACTTTCATGGAAAGGGGTTGCCAAGCTTCCTAAAATTACGAATCTCCAGAAATCTCAGCAAATATTTTTTCACCCAAACTGGATGATACTTTCAGGTAATGATCAGTACACTAAGGCGACTTGGTTCCCCAAATTTCGTTCTTCTATGTTGATGCGTTCGTTTCCAGTAACAGTTTGAATTTTTAGGTTTCACTCTGTTTTCTCCTATATTGATAGATGTATTTGGAACTCTAAATCCAACACGGTTTGTGCTAGCTTCTTGAAACATGACACAATAAAGTAGTTTCACGTTCTATCTCTATGTTTTGTTTCCTCTTGATGTAGCCCAATGCAGTGACTGGCGAGAAACACTTTCATGGAAAGGGGTTGCCAAGCTTCCTAAAATTACGAATCTCCAGAAATCTCAGCAAATATTTTTTCACCCAAACTGGATGATACTTTCAGGTAATGATCAGTACACTAAGGCGACTTGGTTCCCCAAATTTCGTTCTTCTATGTTGAAGCGTTCGTTTCCAGTAACAGTTTGAATTTTTAGGTTTCACTCTGTTTTCTCCTATATTGATAGATGTATTTGGAACTCTAAATCCAACAGGGTTTGTGCTAGCTTCTTGAAACTTGACACAATAAAGTAGTTTCACGTTCTATCTCTACGTTTTGTTTCCTCTTGATGTAGCCTTAAGCCGAGACTGGCGAGAAACACTTTCATGGAAAGGGGTTGCCAAGCTTCCTAAAATTACGTATCTCCAGAAATCTCAGCAAATATTTTTTCACCCAAACAGGATGATACATTCAGGTAATGATCAGTACACTAAGGCGACTTGGTTCCCCAAATTTCGTTCTATATGTTGAACCGTTCGTTTCCAGTAGCAGTTTGAATTTTTAGGTTTCACTCTGTTTTCTCCTATATTGATAGATGTATTTGGAACTCTAAATCCAACACGGTTTATGCTAGCTTCTTGAAACATGACACAATGAAGTAGTTTCATGTTCTCTCACTATGTTTTTTTTCTTCTTCATGTAGCCCTATGCAGTGACTGGCGAGAAACACTTTCATGGAAAGGGGTTGCCAGGCTTCCCAAAATTACGAATCTCCAGAAATCTCAGCAAATATTTTTTCACCCAAACTGGATGATACTTTCAGGTAATGATCAGTACACTAAAGCGACTTGGTTCCCCAAATTTCGTTCTTCTATGTTGAAGCATTCGTTTGCAGTAACACTTTGAATTTTTAGGTTTCACTCTGTTTTCTCCTATATTGATAGATGTATTTGGAACTCTAAATCCAACACGGTTTGTGCTAGCTTCTTGAAACTTGACACAATAAAGTAGTTTCACGTTCTATCTCTATTTTTTGATTCCTCTTGATTTAGCCCTAGCAGTGACTGGTGAGAAACACTTTCATGGAAAGGGGTTGCCAGGCTTCCCAAAATTACGAATCTCCAGAAATCTCAGCAAATATTTTTTCACCCAAACTGGATGATACTTTCAGGTAATGATCAGTACACTAAGGCGACTTGGTTCCCCAAATTTCGTTCTTCTATGTTGAAGCGTTCGTTTCCAGTAACAGTTTAAATTTTTAGGATTCACTCTGTTTTCTCCTATATTGATAGATGTATTTGGAACTCTAAATCCAACACGGTTTGTGCTAGCTTCTTGAAACATGACACAATGGAGTAGTTTCACGTTCTATCTCTATGTTTTGTTTCTTGTTGATGTAGCCCTATGCAGTGACTGGCGAGAAACACTTTCATGGAAAGGGGTTGCCAAGCTTCCTAAAATTACGAATCTCGAGAAATCTCAGCAAATATTTTTTCACCCAAACTGGATGATACTTTCAGGTAATGATCAGTACACTAAGGCGACTTGGTTCCCCAAAATTCGTTCTTCTATGTTGAAGCGTTCGTTTGCAGTAACACTTTGAATTTTTAGGTTTCACTCTGTTTTCTCCTATATTGATAGATGTATTTGGAACTCTAAATCCAACAGGGTTTGGGCTAGTTTCTTGAAACTTGACACAATAAAGTAGTTTCAAGTTCTATCTCTACGTTTTGTTTCCTCTTGATGTAGCCCTAAGCAGTTACTGGCGAGAAACACTTTCATGGAAAGGGGTTGCCAAGCTTCCTAAAATTACGAATCTCCAGAAATCTCAGCAAATATTTTTTCCCCCAAACTGGATGATACTTTCAGCTAATGATCAGTACACTAAGGTGACTTGGTTCCCCAAATTTCGTTCTTCTATGTTGAAGCGTTCGTTTCCAGAAACAGTTTGAATTTTTAGGTTTCACTCTGTTTTCTCCTATATTGATAGATGTATTTGGAACTCTAAATCCAACACGGTTTGTGCTAGCTTCTTGAAACATGACACAATAAAGTAGTTTCACGTTCTATCTCTATGTTTTGTTTCCTCTTGATGTACCCCAATGCAGTGACTGGCGAGAAACACTTTCATGGAAAGGGGTTGCCAGGCTTCCCAAAATTACGAATCTCCAGAAATCTCAGCAAATATTTTTTCACCCAAACTGGATGATACTTTCAGGTAATGGTCAGTACACTAAGGCGACTTGGTTCCCCAAATTTCGTTCTTCTATGTTGAAGCGTTCGTTTCCAGTAACAGTTTGAATTTTTAGGTTTCACTCTGTTTTCTCCTTTATTGATAGATGTATTTGGAACTCTAAATCCAACACGGTTTGTGCTAGGTTCTTGAAACTTGACACAATAAAGTAGTTTCACGTTCTATCTCTATGTTTTGATTCCTCTTGATGGAGCCCTAAGCAGTGACTGGCGAGAAACACTTCATGGAAAGGGGTTGCCAAGTTTCCTAAAATTACGAATCTCCAGAAATCTCAGCAAATATTTTTTCATCCAAACTGGATGATACTTTCAGGTAATGATCAGTACACTAAGGCGACTTGGTTCCCCAAATTTCGTTCTTCTCTGTTGAAGCGTTCGTTTCCAGTAACAGTTTGAATTTTTAGGTTTCACTCTGTTTTCTCCTATATTGATAGATGTATTTGGAACTCTAAATCCAACATGGTTTGTGCTAGCTTCTTGAAACTTGACACAATAAAGTAGTTCCACGTTCTATCTCTATGTTTTGTTTCCTCTTGATGGAGCCCTGAGCAGTGAATGGGGAGAAACACTTCATGGAAAGGGGTTGCCAAGCTTCCTAAAATTATGAAACTCGAGAAATCTCAGCAAATATTTTTTCACCCAAACAGGATGATACTTTCAGGTAATGATCAGGACACTAAGGCAACTTGGTTTTCCAAATTTCGTTCTTCTATGTTGAAGCGTTCGTTTCCAGTAACAGTTTGAATTTTTAGGTTTCACTCTGTTTTCTAATATATTGATAGATGTATTTGGAATTCTAAATCCAACAGGGTTTGTGCTAGCTTCTTGAAACTTGACACAATAAAGTAGTTCCACGTTCTATCTCTATGTTTTGTTTCCTCTTGATGGAGCCCAAAGCAGTGACTGGCGAGAAACACTTCATGGAAAGGGGTTGCCAAGCTTCCTAAAATTACGAATCTCGAGAAATCTCAACAAATATTTTTTCACCCAAACAGGATGATACTTTCAGGTAATGATCAGGACACTAAGGCGACTTGGTTCCCCAAATTTCGTTCTATATGTTGAACCGTTCGTTTCCAGTAACAGTTTGAATTTTTAGGTTTCACTCTGTATTCTCCTATATTGATAGATGTATTTGGAACTCTAAATCCAACAGGGTTTGTGCTAGCTTCTTGAAACTTGACACAATAAAGTAGTTTCAAGTTCTATCTCTATGTTTTTTTTCCTCTTGATGTAGCCCTAAGCAGTTACTGGTGAGAAACACTTTCATGGAAAGGGGTTGCCAAGCTTCCTAAAATTACGAATCTCCAGAAATCTCAGCAAATATTTTTTCACCCAAACTGGATGATACTTTCAGGTAATGATCAGTACACTAAGGCGACTTGGTTCCCCAAATTTCGTTCTTCTATGTTGAAGCGTTCGTTTCCAGTAACAGTTTGAATTTTTAGGTTTCACTCTGTTTTCTCCTATATTGATAGATGTGTTTGGAACTCTAAATCCAACACGGTTTGTGCTAGGTTCTTGAAACTTGACACAATAAAGTAGTTTCACGTTCTATCTCCATGTTTTATTTCCTCTTGATGTAGCCCTAAGCAGTTACTGGCGAGAAACACTTTCATGGAAAGGGGTTGCCAAGCTTCCTAAAATTACGAATCTCCAGAAATCTCAGCAAATATTTTTTCACCCAAACTGGATGATACTTTCAGGTAATGATCAGTACACTACGGCGACTTGGTTCCCCAAATTTCGTTCTTCTATGTTGAAGCGTTCGTTTCCAGTAACAGTTTGAATTTTTAGGTTTCACTCTGTTTTCTCCTATATTGATAGATGTGTTTGGAACTCTAAATCCAACACGGTTTTTGCTAGGTTCTTGAAACTTGACACAATAAAGTAGTTTCACGTTCTATCTCTACGTTTTGTTTCCTCTTGATGTAGCCTTAAGTCGTGACTGGCGAGAAACACTTTCATGGAAAGGGGTTGCCAAGTTTCTTAAAATTACGAATCTCCAGAAATCTCAGCAAATATTTTTTCACCCAAACTGGATGATACTTTCAGGTAATGATCAGTACACTAAGGTGACTTGGTTCCCCAAATTTCGTTCTTCTATGTTGAAGCGTTCGTTTCCAGTAACACTTTGAATTTTTAGGTTTCACTCTGTTTTCTCCTATATTGATAGATGTATTTGGAACTCTAAATCCAACACGGTTTGTGCTAGCTTCTTGAAACTTGACACAATAAAGTAGTTCCACGTTCTATCTCTATGTTTTGTTTCCTCTTGATGGAGCCCTAAGCAGTGATTGGCGAGAAACACTTCATGGAAAGGGGTTGCCAAGCTTCCTAAAATTACGAATCTCGAAAAATCTCAGCAAATATTTTTTCACCCAAACAGGATGATTCTTTCAGGTAATGATCAGGACACTAAGGCGACTTGGTTCCCCAAATTTCATTCTATATGTTGAACCGTTCGTTTCCAGTAACAGTTTGAATTTTTAGGTTTCACTCTGTTTTCTCCTATATTGATAGATGTATTTGGAAGTCTAAATCCAACACGGTTTGTGCTAGGTTCTTGAAACTTGACACAATAAAGTAGTTTCACGTTCTATCACTATGTTTTGTTTCCTCTTGATGTAGCCTTAAGCAGTGACTGGCGAGAAACACTTTCATGGAAAGGGGTTGCCAAGCTTCCCAAAATTACGAATCTCCAGAAATCTCAGCAAATATTTTTTCACCCAAACTGGATGATACATTCAGGTAATGATCAGTACACTAAGGCGACTTGGTTCCCCAAATTTCGTTCTTCAATGTTGAAGAGTTCGTTTCCAGTAACAGTTTGAATTTTTAGGTTTCACTCTGTTTTCTCCTATATTGATAGATGTATTTGGAACTCTATATCCAACACGGTTTGTGCTAGGTTCTTGAAACTTGACACAATAAAGCAGTTTCACGTTCTATCTCTACGTTTTGTTTCCTCTTGATGTAGCCCTAAGCAGTAACTGGCGAGAAACACTTTCATTGAAAGGGGTTGCCAAGCTTCCTAAAATTACGAATCTCGAGAAATCTCAGGAAATATTTTTTCACCCAAACTGGATGATACTTTCAGGTAATGATCAGTACACTAAGGCGACTTCGTTCCCCAAATTTCGTTCTTCTATGTTGAAGCGTTCGTTTGCAGTAACACTTTGAATTTTTAGGTTTCACTCTGTTTTCTCCTATATTTATAGATGTATTTGGAACTCTAAATCCAACACGGTTTGTGCTAGCTTCTTGAAACTTGACACAATAAAGTAGTTTCACGTTCTATCTCTATTTTTTGATTCCTCTTGATGTAGCCCTAGCAGTGACTGGCGAGAAACACTTTCATGGAAAGGGGTTGCCAGGCTTCCCAAAATTACGAATCTCCAGAAATCTCAGCAAATATTTTTTCACCCAAACAGGATGATACTTTCAGGTAATGATCAGTACACTAAGGCGACTTGGTTCCCCAAATTTCGTTCTTCTATGTTGAAGCGTTCATTTCCAGTAACAGTTTGAATTTTTAGGTTTCACTCTGTTTTCTCCTATATTGATAGATGTATTTGGAACTCTAAATCCAACACGGTTTGTGCTAGCTTCTTGAAACTTGACACAATAAAGTAGTTTCAAGTTCTATCTCTATGTTTTGTTTCCTCTTGATGTAGCCTTAAGCAGTGACTGGCAAGAAACACTTTCATGGAAAGGGGTTGCCAAGCTTCCCAAAATTACGAATCTCCAGAAATCTCAGCAAATATTTTTTCACCCAAACTGGATGATACTTTCAGGTAATGATCAGTACACTAAGGCGACTTGGTTCCCCAAATTTCGTTCTTCTATGTTGAAGCGTTCGTTTCCAGTAACAGTTTGAATTTTTAGGTTTCACTCTGTTTTCTCCTATATTGATAGATGTATTTGGAACTCTAAATCCAACAGGGTTTGTGCTAGCTTCTTGAAACTTGACACAATAAAGTAGTTTCACGTTCTATCTCTACGTTTTGTTTCCTCTTGATGTAGCCGTAAGCAGTTACTGGCGAGAAACCCTTTCATGGAAAGGGGTTGCCAAGCTTCCTAAAATTACGAATCTCCAGAAATCTCAGCAAATATTTTTTCACCCAAACTGGATGATACTTTCAAGTAATGATCAGTACACTAAGGCGACTTGGTTCCCCAAATTTCGTTCTTCTATGTTGAAGCGTTCGTTTCCAGTAACAGTTTGAATTTTTAGGTTTCACTCTGTTTTCTCCTATATTGATAGATGTGTTTGGAACTCTAAATCCAACACGGTTTGCGCTAGGTTCTTGAAACTTGACACAATAAAGTAGTTTCACGTTCCATCTCCACGTTTTGTTTCCTCTTGATGTAGCCTTAAGCAGTGACTGGCGAGAAACACTTTCATGGAAAGGGGTTGCCAAGTTTCCTAAAATTACGAATCTCCAGAAATCTCAGCAAATATTTTTTCACCGAAACTGGATGATACTTTCAGGTAATGATCAGTACACTAAGGCGACTTGGTTCCCCAAATTTCGTTCTTCTAAGTTGAAGCGTTCGTTTCCAGTAACAGTTTGAATTTTTAGGTTTCACTCTGTTTTCTCCTATATTGATAGATGTATTTGGAACTCTAAATCCAACACGGTTTGTGCTAGCTTCTTGAAACTTGACACAATAAAGTAGTTCCACGTTCTATCTCTACGTTTTGTTTCCTCTTGATGTAGCCCTAAGCAGTAACTGGCGAGAAACACTTTCATGGAAAGGGGTTGCCAAGCTTCCTAAAATTACGAATCTCCAGAAATCTCAGCAAATATTTTTTCACCCAAACAGGATGATACTTTCAGATAATGATCAGTACACTAAGACGACTTGGTTCCCCAAATTTCGTTCTATATGTTGAACCGTTCATTTCCAGTAACAGTTTATATTTTTAGGTTTCACTCTGTTTTCTCCTATACTGATAGATGTATTTGGAACTCTAAATCCAACACGGTTTGTGCTAGGTTCTTGAAACTTGACACAATAAAGTAGTTTCACGTTCTATCTCTATGTTTTGTTTCCTCTTGATGTAGCCTTAAGCAGTGACTGCGAGAAACACTTTCATGGAAAGGGGTTGCCAAGCTTCCCAAAATTACGAATCTCCAGAAATCTCAGCAAATATTTTTTCACCCAAACTGGATGATACATTCAGGTAATGATCAGTACACTAAGGCGACTTGGTTCCCCAAATTTCGTTCTTCTATGTTGAAGCGTTCGTTTCCAGTAACAGTTTGAATTTTTAGGTTTCACTCTGTTTTCTCCTATATTGATAGATGTATTTGGAACTCTAAATCCAACACGGTTTGTGCTAGCTTCTTGAAACATGACACAATGAAGTAGTTTCACGTTCTATCTCTATGTTTTGTTTCCTCTTGATGTAGCCCTATGCAGTGACTGGCGAGAAACACTTTCATGGAAAGGGGTTGCCAAGCTTCCTAAAATTACGAATCTCCAGAAATCTCAGCAAATATTTTTTCACCCAAACTGGATGATACATTCAGGTAATGATCAGTACACTAAGGCGACTTGGTTCCCCAAATTTCGTTCTTCTATGTTGAAGCGTTCGTTTCCAGTAACAGTTTGAATTTTTAGGTTTCACTCTGTTTTCTCCTATATTGATAGATGTATTTGGAAATCTAAATCCAACACGGTTTGTGCTAGCTTCTTGAAACATGACACAATGAAGTAGTTTCACGTTCTATCTCTATGTTTTGTTTCTTCTTGATGTAGCCCTTAGCAGTGACTGGCGAGAAACACTTTCATGGAAAGGGGTTGCCAAGCTTCCTAAAATTACGAATCTCCAGAAATCTCAGCAAATATTTTTTCACCCAAACTGGATGATACATTCAGGTAATGATCAGTACACTAAGGCGACTTGGTTCCCCAAATTTCGTTCTTCTATGTTGAAGCGTTCGTTTCCAGTAACAGTTTGAGTTTTTAGGTTTCACTCTGTTTTCTCCTATATTGATAGATGTATTTGGAACTCTATAACCAACACGGTTTGTGCTAGGTTCTTGAAACTTGACACAATAAAGTAGTTTCACGTTCTATCTCTACGTTTTGTTTCCTCTTGATGTAGCCCTAAGCAGTAACTGGCGAGAAACACTTTCATGGAAAGGGGTTGCCAAGCTTCCTAAAATTACGAATCTCGAGAAATCTCAGCAAATATTTTTTCACCCAAACTGGATGATACTTTCAGGTAATGATCAGCACACTAAGGTGACTAGGTTCCCCAAATTCCGTTCTTCTATGTTGAAGCGTTCCTTTGCAGTAACTCTTTGAATTTTTAGGTTTCACTCTGTTTTCTCCTATATTGATAGATGTATTTGGAACTCTAAATCCAACATGGTTTGTGCTAGCTTCTTGAAACTTGACACAATAAAGTTGTTTCACGTTCTATCTCTATTTTTTGATTCCTCTTAATTTAGCCCTAGCAGTGACTGGCGAGAAACACTTTCATGGAAATGGGTTGCCAGGCTTCCCAAAATTACGAATCTCAAGAAATCTCAGCAAATATTTTTTCACCGAAACTGGATGATACTTTCAGGTAATGATCAGTACACTAAGGCGACTTGGTTCCCCAAATTTCGTTCTTCTATGTTGAAGCGTTCGTTTCCAGTAACAGTTTGAATTTTTAGGTTTCACTCTGTTTTCTCCTATATTGATAGATGTATTTGGAACTCTAAATCCAACACGGTTTGTGCTAGCTTCTTGAAACATGACACAATGAAGTAGTTTCACGTTCTATCTCTATGTTTTGTTTCCTCTTGATGTAGCCCTATGCAGTGACTGGCGAGAAACACTTTCATGGAAAGGAGTTGCCAAGCTTCCTAAAATTACGTATCTCCAGAAATCTCAGCAAATATTTTTTCACCCAAACTGGATGATACTTTCAGGTAATGATCAGTACACTAAAGCGACTTGGTTCCCCAAATTTCGTTCTTCTATGTTGAAGCATTCGTTTGCAGTAACACTTTGAATTTTTAGGTTTCACTCTGTTTTCTCCTATATTGATAGATGTATTTGGAACTCTAAATCCAACACGGTTTGTGCTAGCTTCTTGAAACTTGACACAATAAAGTAGTTTCACGTTCTATCTCTATTTTTTGATTCCTCTTGATTTAGCCCTAGCAGTGACTGGTGAGAAACACTTTCATGGAAAGGGGTTGCCAGGCTTCCCAATATTACGAATCTCCAGAAATCTCAGCAAATATTTTTTCACCCAAACTGGATGATACTTTCAGGTAATGATCAGTACACTAAGGCGACTTGGTTCCCCAAATTTCGTTCTTGTATGTTGAAGCGTTCGTTTCCAGTAACAGTTTGAATTTTTAGGATTCACTCTGTTTTCTCCTATATTGATAGATGTATTTGGAACTCTAAATCCAACACGGTTTGTGCTAGCTTCTTGAAACATGACACAATGGAGTAGTTTCACGTTCTATCTCTATGTTTTGTTTCTTGTTGATGTAGCCCTATGCAGTGACTGGCGAGAAACACTTTCATGGAAAGGGGTTGCCAAGCTTCCTAAAATTACGAATCTCCAGAAATCTCAGCAAATATTTTTTCACCCAAACTGGATGATACTTTCAGGTAATGATCAGTACACTAAGGCGACTTGGTTCCCCAAATTTCGTTCTTCTATGTTGATGCGTTCGTTTCCAGTAACAGTTTGAATTTTTAGGTTTCACTCTGTTTTCTCCTATATTGATAGATGTATTTGGAACTCTAAATCCAACACGGTTTGTGCTAGCTTCTTGAAACATGACACAATAAAGTAGTTTCACGTTCTATCTCTATGTTTTGTTTCCTCTTGATGTAGCCCAATGCAGTGACTGGCGAGAAACACTTTCATGGAAAGGGGTTGCCAAGCTTCCTAAAATTACGAATCTCCAGAAATCTCAGCAAATATTTTTTCACCCAAACTGGATGATACTTTCAGGTAATGATCAGTACACTAAGGCGACTTGGTTCCCCAAATTTCGTTCTTCTATGTTGAAGCGTTCGTTTCCAGTAACAGTTTGAATTTTTAGGTTTCACTCTGTTTTCTCCTATATTGATAGATGTATTTGGAACTCTAAATCCAACAGGGTTTGTGCTAGCTTCTTGAAACTTGACACAATAAAGTAGTTTCACGTTCTATCTCTACGTTTTGTTTCCTCTTGATGTAGCCTTAAGCCGAGACTGGCGAGAAACACTTTCATGGAAAGGGGTTGCCAAGCTTCCTAAAATTACGTATCTCCAGAAATCTCAGCAAATATTTTTTCACCCAAACAGGATGATACATTCAGGTAATGATCAGTACACTAAGGCGACTTGGTTCCCCAAATTTCGTTCTATATGTTGAACCGTTCGTTTCCAGTAGCAGTTTGAATTTTTAGGTTTCACTCTGTTTTCTCCTATATTGATAGATGTATTTGGAACTCTAAATCCAACACGGTTTATGCTAGCTTCTTGAAACATGACACAATGAAGTAGTTTCATGTTCTCTCACTATGTTTTTTTTCTTCTTCATGTAGCCCTATGCAGTGACTGGCGAGAAACACTTTCATGGAAAGGGGTTGCCAGGCTTCCCAAAATTACGAATCTCCAGAAATCTCAGCAAATATTTTTTCACCCAAACTGGATGATACTTTCAGGTAATGATCAGTACACTAAAGCGACTTGGTTGCCCAAATTTCGTTCTTCTATGTTGAAGCATTCGTTTGCAGTAACACTTTGAATTTTTAGGTTTCACTCTGTTTTCTCCTATATTGATAGATGTATTTGGAACTCTAAATCCAACACGGTTTGTGCTAGCTTCTTGAAACTTGACACAATAAAGTAGTTTCACGTTCTATCTCTATTTTTTGATTCCTCTTGATTTAGCCCTAGCAGTGACTGGTGAGAAACACTTTCATGGAAAGGGGTTGCCAGGCTTCCCAAAATTACGAATCTCCAGAAATCTCAGCAAATATTTTTTCACCCAAACTGGATGATACTTTCAGGTAATGATCAGTACACTAAGGCGACTTGGTTCCCCAAATTTCGTTCTTCTATGTTGAAGCGTTCGTTTCCAGTAACAGTTTAAATTTTTAGGATTCACTCTGTTTTCTCCTATATTGATAGATGTATTTGGAACTCTAAATCCAACACGGTTTGTGCTAGCTTCTTGAAACATGACACAATGGAGTAGTTTCACGTTCTATCTCTATGTTTTGTTTCTTGTTGATGTAGCCCTATGCAGTGACTGGCGAGAAACACTTTCATGGAAAGGGGTTGCCAAGCTTCCTAAAATTACGAATCTCGAGAAATCTCAGCAAATATTTTTTCACCCAAACTGGATGATACTTTCAGGTAATGATCAGTACACTAAGGCGACTTGGTTCCCCAAAATTCGTTCTTCTATGTTGAAGCGTTCGTTTGCAGTAACACTTTGAATTTTTAGGTTTCACTCTGTTTTCTCCTATATTGATAGATGTATTTGGAACTCTAAATCCAACAGGGTTTGGGCTAGTTTCTTGAAACTTGACACAATAAAGTAGTTTCAAGTTCTATCTCTACGTTTTGTTTCCTCTTGATGTAGCCCTAAGCAGTTACTGGCGAGAAACACTTTCATGGAAAGGGGTTGCCAAGCTTCCTAAAATTACGAATCTCCAGAAATCTCAGCAAATATTTTTTCCCCCAAACTGGATGATACTTTCAGCTAATGATCAGTACACTAAGGTGACTTGGTTCCCCAAATTTCGTTCTTCTATGTTGAAGCGTTCGTTTCCAGAAACAGTTTGAATTTTTAGGTTTCACTCTGTTTTCTCCTATATTGATAGATGTATTTGGAACTCTAAATCCAACACGGTTTGTGCTAGCTTCTTGAAACATGACACAATAAAGTAGTTTCACGTTCTATCTCTATGTTTTGTTTCCTCTTGATGTACCCCAATGCAGTGACTGGCGAGAAACACTTTCATGGAAAGGGGTTGCCAGGCTTCCCAAAATTACGAATCTCCAGAAATCTCAGCAAATATTTTTTCACCCAAACTGGATGATACTTTCAGGTAATGGTCAGTACACTAAGGCGACTTGGTTCCCCAAATTTCGTTCTTCTATGTTGAAGCGTTCGTTTCCAGTAACAGTTTGAATTTTTAGGTTTCACTCTGTTTTCTCCTTTATTGATAGATGTATTTGGAACTCTAAATCCAACACGGTTTGTGCTAGGTTCTTGAAACTTGACACAATAAAGTAGTTTCACGTTCTATCTCTATGTTTTGTTTCCTCTTGATGGAGCCCTAAGCAGTGACTGGCGAGAAACACTTCATGGAAAGGGGTTGCCAAGTTTCCTAAAATTACGAATCTCCAGAAATCTCAGCAAATATTTTTTCATCCAAACTGGATGATACTTTCAGGTAATGATCAGTACACTAAGGCGACTTGGTTCCCCAAATTTCGTTCTTCTATGTTGAAGCGTTCGTTTCCAGTAACAGTTTGAATTTTTAGGTTTCACTCTGTTTTCTCCTATATTGATAGATGTATTTGGAACTCTAAATCCAACATGGTTTGTGCTAGCTTCTTGAAACTTGACACAATAAAGTAGTTCCACGTTCTATCTCTATGTTTTGTTTCCTCTTGATGGAGCCCTGAGCAGTGAATGGGGAGAAACACTTCATGGAAAGGGGTTGCCAAGCTTCCTAAAATTATGAAACTCGAGAAATCTCAGCAAATATTTTTTCACCCAAACAGGATGATACTTTCAGGTAATGATCAGGACACTAAGGCAACTTGGTTTTCCAAATTTCGTTCTTCTATGTTGAAGCGTTCGTTTCCAGTAACAGTTTGAATTTTTAGGTTTCACTCTGTTTTCTAATATATTGATAGATGTATTTGGAATTCTAAATCCAACAGGGTTTGTGCTAGCTTCTTGAAACTTGACACAATAAAGTAGTTCCACGTTCTATCTCTATGTTTTGTTTCCTCTTGATGGAGCCCAAAGCAGTGACTGGCGAGAAACACTTCATGGAAAGGGGTTGCCAAGCTTCCTAAAATTACGAATCTCGACAAATCTCAGCAAATATTTTTTCACCCAAACAGGATGATACTTTCAGGTAATGATCAGGACACTAAGGCGACTTGGTTCCCCAAATTTCGTTCTATATGTTGAACCGTTCGTTTCCAGTAACAGTTTGAATTTTTAGGTTTCACTCTGTATTCTCCTATATTGATAGATGTATTTGGAACTCTAAATCCAACAGGGTTTGTGCTAGCTTCTTGAAACTTGACACAATAAAGTAGTTTCAAGTTCTATCTCTATGTTTTTTTTCCTCTTGATGTAGCCCTAAGCAGTTACTGGTGAGAAACACTTTCATGGAAAGGGGTTGCCAAGCTTCCTAAAATTACGAATCTCCAGAAATCTCAGCAAATATTTTTTCACCCAAACTGGATGATACTTTCAGGTAATGATCAGTACACTAAGGCGACTTGGTTCCCCAAATTTCGTTCTTCTATGTTGAAGCGTTCGTTTCCAGTAACAGTTTGAATTTTTAGGTTTCACTCTGTTTTCTCCTATATTGATAGATGTGTTTGGAACTCTAAATCCAACACGGTTTGTGCTAGGTTCTTGAAACTTGACACAATAAAGTAGTTCCACGTTCTATCTCTATGTTTTGTTTCCTCTTGATGGAGCCCTAAGCAGTGATTGGCGAGAAACACTTCATGGAAAGGGGTTGCCAAGCTTCCTAAAATTACGAATCTCGAAAAATCTCAGCAAATATTTTTTCACCCAAACAGGATGATTCTTTCAGGTAATGATCAGGACACTAAGGCGACTTGGTTCCCCAAATTTCATTCTATATGTTGAACCGTTCGTTTCCAGTAACAGTTTGAATTTTTAGGTTTCACTCTGTTTTCTCCTATATTGATAGATGTATTTGGAAGTCTAAATCCAACACGGTTTGTGCTAGGTTCTTGAAACTTGACACAATAAAGTAGTTTCACGTTCTATCACTATGTTTTGTTTCCTCTTGATGTAGCCTTAAGCAGTGACTGGCGAGAAACACTTTCATGGAAAGGGGTTGCCAAGCTTCCCAAAATTACGAATCTCCAGAAATCTCAGCAAATATTTTTTCACCCAAACTGGATGATACATTCAGGTAATGATCAGTACACTAAGGCGACTTGGTTCCCCAAATTTCGTTCTTCAATGTTGAAGAGTTCGTTTCCAGTAACAGTTTGAATTTTTAGGTTTCACTCTGTTTTCTCCTATATTGATAGATGTATTTGGAACTCTATATCCAACACGGTTTGTGCTAGGTTCTTGAAACTTGACACAATAAAGCAGTTTCACGTTCTATCTCTACGTTTTGTTTCCTCTTGATGTAGCCCTAAGCAGTAACTGGCGAGAAACACTTTCATTGAAAGGGGTTGCCAAGCTTCCTAAAATTACGAATCTCGAGAAATCTCAGCAAATATTTTTTCACCCAAACTGGATGATACTTTCAGGTAATGATCAGTACACTAAGGCGACTTCGTTCCCCAAATTTCGTTCTTCTATGTTGAAGCGTTCGTTTGCAGTAACACTTTGAATTTTTAGGTTTCACTCTGTTTTCTCCTATATTTATAGATGTATTTGGAACTCTAAATCCAACACGGTTTGTGCTAGCTTCTTGAAACTTGACACAATAAAGTAGTTTCACGTTCTATCTCTATTTTTTGATTCCTCTTGATGTAGCCCTAGCAGTGACTGGCGAGAAACACTTTCATGGAAAGGGGTTGCCAGGCTTCCCAAAATTACGAATCTCCAGAAATCTCAGCAAATATTTTTTCACCCAAACAGGATGATACTTTCAGGTAATGATCAGTACACTAAGGCGACTTGGTTCCCCAAATTTCGTTCTTCTATGTTGAAGCGTTCATTTCCAGTAATAGTTTGAATTTTTAGGTTTCACTCTGTTTTCTCCTATATTGATAGATGTATTTGGAACTCTAAATCCAACACGGTTTGTGCTAGCTTCTTGAAACTTGACACAATAAAGTAGTTTCAAGTTCTATCTCTATGTTTTGTTTCCTCTTGATGTAGCCTTAAGCAGTGACTGGCAAGAAACACTTTCATGGAAAGGGGTTGCCAAGCTTCCCAAAATTACGAATCTCCAGAAATCTCAGCAAATATTTTTTCACCCAAACTGGATGATACTTTCAGGTAATGATCAGTACACTAAGGCGACTTGGTTCCCCAAATTTCGTTCTTCTATGTTGAAGCGTTCGTTTCCAGTAACAGTTTGAATTTTTAGGTTTCACTCTGTTTTCTCCTATATTGATAGATGTATTTGGAACTCTAAATCCAACAGGGTTTGTGCTAGCTTCTTGAAACTTGACACAATAAAGTAGTTTCACGTTCTATCTCTACGTTTTGTTTCCTCTTGATGTAGCCCTAAGCAGTTACTGGCGAGAAACCCTTTCATGGAAAGGGGTTGCCAAGCTTCCTAAAATTACGAATCTCCAGAAATCTCAGCAAATATTTTTTCACCCAAACTGGATGATACTTTCAAGTAATGATCAGTACACTAAGGCGACTTGGTTCCCCAAATTTCGTTCTTCTATGTTGAAGCGTTCGTTTCCAGTAACAGTTTGAATTTTTAGGTTTCACTCTGTTTTCTCCTATATTGATAGATGTGTTTGGAACTCTAAATCCAACACGGTTTGCGCTAGGTTCTTGAAACTTGACACAATAAAGTAGTTTCATGTTCCATCTCCACGTTTTGTTTCCTCTTGATGTAGCCTTAAGCAGTGACTGGCGAGAAACACTTTCATGGAAAGGGGTTGCCAAGTTTCCTAAAATTACGAATCTCCAGAAATCTCAGCAAATATTTTTTCACCGAAACTGGATGATACTTTCAGGTAATGATCAGTACACTAAGGCGACTTGGTTCCCCAAATTTCGTTCTTCTAAGTTGAAGCGTTCGTTTCCAGTAACAGTTTGAATTTTTAGGTTTCACTCTGTTTTCTCCTATATTGATAGATGTATTTGGAACTCTAAATCCAACACGGTTTGCGCTAGCTTCTTGAAACTTGACACAATAAAGTAGTTCCACGTTCTATCTCTACGTTTTGTTTCCTCTTGATGGAGCCCTAAGCAGTGACTGGCGAGAAACACTTTCATGGAAAGGGGTTGCCAAGCTTCCTAAAATTACGAATCTCCAGAAATCTCAGCAAATATTTTTTCACCCAAACAGGATGATACTTTCAGATAATGATCAGTACACTAAGACGACTTGGTTCCCCAAATTTCGTTCTATATGTTGAACCGTTCATTTCCAGTAACAGTTTATATTTTTAGGTTTCACTCTGTTTTCTCCTATACTGATAGATGTATTTGGAACTCTAAATCCAACACGGTTTGTGCTAGGTTCTTGAAACTTGACACAATAAAGTAGTTTCACGTTCTATCTCTATGTTTTGTTTCCTCTTGATGTAGCCTTAAGCAGTGACTGCGAGAAACACTTTCATGGAAAGGGGTTGCCAAGCTTCCCAAAATTACGAATCTCCAGAAATCTCAGCAAATATTTTTTCACCCAAACTGGATGATACATTCAGGTAATGATCAGTACACTAAGGCGACTTGGTTCCCCAAATTTCGTTCTTCAATGTTGAAGCGTTCGTTTCCAGTAACAGTTTGAATTTTTAGGTTTCACTCTGTTTTCTCCTATATTGATAGATGTATTTGGAACCTTATATCCAACACGGTTTGTGCTAGGTTCTTGAAACTTGACACAATAAAGCAGTTTCACGTTCTATCTCTACGTTTTGTTTCCTCTTGATGTAGCCCTAAGCAGTAACTGGCGAGAAACACTTTCATTGAAAGGGGTTGCCAAGCTTCCTAAAATTACGAATCTCGAGAAATCTCAGCAAATATTTTTTCACCCAAACTGGATGATACTTTCAGGTAATGATCAGTACACTAAGGCGACTTCGTTCCCGAAATTTCGTTCTTCTATGTTGAAGCGTTCGTTTGCAGTAACACTTTGAATTTTTAGGTTTCACTCTGTTTTCTCCTACATTTATAGATGTATTTGGAACTCTAAATCCAACACGGTTTGTGCTAGCTTCTTGAAACTTGACACAATAAAGTAGTTTCACGTTCTATCTCTATTTTTTGATTCCTCTTGATGTAGCCCTAGCAGTGACTGGCGAGAAACACTTTCATGGAAAGGGGTTGCCAGGCTTCCCAAAATTACGAATCTCCAGAAATCTCAGCAAATATTTTTTCACCCAAACAGGGTGATACTTTCAGGTAATGATCAGTACACTAAGGCGACTTGGTTCCCCAAATTTCGTTCTTTTTGTTGAAGCGTTCATTTCCAGTAACAGTTTGAATTTTTAGGTTTCACTCTGTTTTCTCCTATATTGATAGATGTATTTGGAACTCTAAATCCAACACGATTTGTGCTAGCTTCTTGAAACTTGACACAATAAAGTAGTTTCAAGTTCTATCTCTATGTTTTGTTTCCTCTTGATGTAGCCTTAAGCAGTGACTGGCAAGAAACACTTTCATGGAAAGGGGTTGCCAAGCTTCCCAAAATTACGAATCTCAAGAAATCTCAGCAAATATTTTTTCACCCAAACTGGATGATACTTTCAGGTAATGATCAGTACACTAAGGCGACTTGGTACCCCAAATTTCGTTCTTCTATGTTCAAGCGTTTGTTTCCAGTAACAGTTTGAATTTTTAGGTTTCACTCTGTTTTCTCCTATATTGATAGATGTATTTGGAACTCTAAATCCAACAGGGTTTGTGCTAGCTTCTTGAAACTTGACACAATAAAGTAGTTTCACGTTCTATCTCTATGTTTTGTTTCCTCTTGATGTAGCCCTAAGCAGTTACTGGCGAGAAACCCTTTCATGGAAAGGGGTTGCCAAGCTTCCTAAAATTACGAATCTCTAGAAATCTCAGCAAATATTTTTTCACCCAAACTGGATGATACTTTCAGGTAATGATCAGTACACTAAGGCGACTTGGTTCCCCAAATTTCGTTCTTCTATGTTGAAGCGTTCGTTTCCAGTAACAGTTTGAATTTTTAGGTTTCACTCTGTTTTCTCCTATATTGATAGATGTATTTGGAACTCTAAATCCAACACGGTTTGTGCTAGCTTCTTGAAACTTGACACAATAAAGTAGTTCCCCGTTCTATCTCTATGTTTTGTTTCCTCTTGATGTAGCCTTACGCAGTGACTGGCGAGAATCACTTTCATGGAAAGGGGTTGCCAAGCTTCCTAAAATTACGAATCTCCAGAAATCTCAGCAAATATTTTTTCACCCAAACTGGATGATACTTTCAGGTAATGATCAGTACACTAAGGCGACTTGGTTCCCCAAATTTCGTTCTTCTATGTTGAAGCGTTCGTTTCCAGTAACAGTTTGAATTTTTAGGTTTCACTCTGTTTTCTCCTATATTGATAGATGTATTTGGAACTCTAAATCCAACAGGGTTTGTGCTAGCTTCTTGAAACTTGACACAATAAAGTAGTTTCAAGTTCTATCTCTACGTTTTGTTTCCTCTTGATGTAGCCCTAAGCAGTTACTGGCGAGAAACACTTTCATGGAAAGGGGTTGCCAAGCTTCCTAAAATTACGAATCTCCAGAAATCTCAGCAAATATTTTTTCACCCAAACTGGATGATACTTTCAAGTAATGATCAGTACACTAAGGCGACTTGGTTCCCCAAATTTCGTTCTTCTATGTTGAAGCGTTCGTTTCCAGTAACAGTTTGAATTTTTAGGTTTCACTCTGTTTTCTCCTATATTGATAGATGTGTTTGGAACTCTAAATCCAACACGGTTTGCGCTAGGTTCTTGAAACTTGACACAATAAAGTAGTTTCACGTTCCATCTCCACGTTTTGTTTCCTCTTGATGTAGCCTTAAGCAGTGACTGGCGAGAAACACTTTCATGGAAAGGGGTTGCCAAGTTTCCTAAAATTACGAATCTCCAGAAATCTCAGCAAATATTTTTTCACCGAAACTGGATGATACTTTCAGGTAATGATCAGTACACTAAGGCGACTTGGTTCCCCAAATTTCGTTCTTCTAAGTTGAAGCGTTCGTTTCCAGTAACAGTTTGAATTTTTAGGTTTCACTCTGTTTTCTCCTATATTGATAGATGTATTTGGAACTCTAAATCCAACACGGTTTGCGCTAGCTTCTTGAAACTTGACACAATAAAGTAGTTCCACGTTCTATCTCTACGTTTTGTTTCCTCTTGATGTAGCCCTAAGCAGTAACTGGCGAGAAACACTTTCATGGAAAGGGGTTGCCAAGCTTCCTAAAATTACGAATCTCCAGAAATCTCAGCAAATATTTTTTCACCCAAACAGGATGATACTTTCAGATAATGATCAGTACACTAAGACGACTTGGTTCCCCAAATTTCGTTCTATATGTTGAACCGTTCATTTCCAGTAACAGTTTATATTTTTAGGTTTCACTCTGTTTTCTCCTATACTGATAGATGTATTTGGAACTCTAAATCCAACACGGTTTGTGCTAGGTTCTTGAAACTTGACACAATAAAGTAGTTTCACGTTCTATCTCTATGTTTTGTTTCCTCTTGATGTAGCCTTAAGCAGTGACTGCGAGAAACACTTTCATGGAAAGGGGTTGCCAAGCTTCCCAAAATTACGAATCTCCAGAAATCTCAGCAAATATTTTTTCACCCAAACTGGATGATACATTCAGGTAATGATCAGTACACTAAGGCGACTTGGTTCCCCAAATTTCGTTCTTCTATGTTGAAGCGTTCGTTTCCAGTAACAGTTTGAATTTTTAGGTTTCACTCTGTTTTCTCCTATATTGATAGATGTATTTGGAACTCTAAATCCAACACGGTTTGTGCTAGCTTCTTGAAACATGACACAATGAAGTAGTTTCACGTTCTATCTCTATGTTTTGTTTCCTCTTGATGTAGCCCTATGCAGTGACTGGCGAGAAACACTTTCATGGAAAGGGGTTGCCAAGCTTCCTAAAATTACGAATCTCCAGAAATCTCAGCAAATATTTTTTCACCCAAACTGGATGATACATTCAGGTAATGATCAGTACACTAAGGCGACTTGGTTCCCCAAATTTCGTTCTTCTATGTTGAAGCGTTCGTTTCCAGTAACAGTTTGAATTTTTAGGTTTCACTCTGTTTTCTCCTATATTGATAGATGTATTTGGAAATCTAAATCCAACACGGTTTGTGCTAGCTTCTTGAAACATGACACAATGAAGTAGTTTCACGTTCTATCTCTATGTTTTGTTTCTTCTTGATGTAGCCCTTAGCAGTGACTGGCGAGAAACACTTTCATGGAAAGGGGTTGCCAAGCTTCCTAAAATTACGAATCTCCAGAAATCTCAGCAAATATTTTTTCACCCAAACTGGATGATACATTCAGGTAATGATCAGTACACTAAGGCAACTTGGTTCCCCAAATTTCGTTCTTCTATGTTGAAGCGTTCGTTTCCAGTAACAGTTTGAGTTTTTAGGTTTCACTCTGTTTTCTCCTATATTGATAGATGTATTTGGAACTCTATAACCAACACGGTTTGTGCTAGGTTCTTGAAACTTGACACAATAAAGTAGTTCCCCGTTCTATCTCTACGTTTTGTTTCCTCTTGATGTAGCCCTAAGCAGTAACTGGCGAGAAACACTTTCATGGAAAGGGGTTGCCAAGCTTCCTAAAATTACGAATCTCGAGAAATCTCAGCAAATATTTTTTCACCCAAACTGGATGATACTTTCAGGTAATGATCAGCACACTAAGGTGACTAGGTTCCCCAAATTCCGTTCTTCTATGTTGAAGCGTTCCTTTGCAGTAACTCTTTGAATTTTTAGGTTTCACTCTGTTTTCTCCTATATTGATAGATGTATTTGGAACTCTAAATCCAACATGGTTTGTGCTAGCTTCTTGAAACTTGACACAATAAAGTTGTTTCACGTTCTATCTCTATTTTTTGATTCCTCTTAATTTAGCCCTAGCAGTGACTGGCGAGAAACACTTTCATGGAAATGGGTTGCCAGGCTTCCCAAAATTACGAATCTCAAGAAATCTCAGCAAATATTTTTTCACCGAAACTGGATGATACTTTCAGGTAATGATCAGTACACTAAGGCGACTTGGTTCCCCAAATTTCGTTCTTCTATGTTGAAGCGTTCGTTTCCAGTAACAGTTTGAATTTTTAGGTTTCACTCTGTTTTCTCCTATATTGATAGATGTATTTGGAACTCTAAATCCAACACGGTTTGTGCTAGCTTCTTGAAACATGACACAATGAAGTAGTTTCACGTTCTATCTCTATGTTTTGTTTCCTCTTGATGTAGCCCTATGCAGTGACTGGCGAGAAACACTTTCATGGAAAGGAGTTGCCAAGCTTCCTAAAATTACGTATCTCCAGAAATCTCAGCAAATATTTTTTCACCCAAACTGGATGATACATTCAGGTAATGATCAGTACACTAAGGCGACTTGGTTCCCCAAATTTCGTTCTTCTATGTTGAAGCGTTCGTTTCCAGTAACAGTTTGAATTTTTAGGTTTCACTCTGTTTTCTCCTATATTGATAGATGTATTTGGAACTCTATATCCAACACGGTTTGTGCTAGGTTCTTGAAACTTGACACAATAAAGTAGTTTCACGTTCTATCTCTACGTTTTGTTTCCTCTTGATGTAGCCCTAAGCAGTAACTGGCGAGAAACACTTTCATGGAAAGGGGTTGCCAAGCTTCCTAAAATTACAAATCTCGAGAAATCTCAGCAAATATTTTTTCACCCAAACTGGATGATACTTTCAGGTAATGATCAGTACACTAAGGCGACTTGGTTCCCCAAATTTCGTTCTTCTATGTTGAAGCGTTCGTTTGCAGTAACACTTTGAATTTTTAGGTTTCACTCTGTTTTCTCCTATATTGATAGATGTATTTGAAACTCTAATCCAACACGGTTTGTGCTAGCTTCTTGAAACTTGACACAATAAAGTAGTTTCACGTTCTATCTCTATTTTTTGATTCCTCTTGATTTAGCCCTAGCAGTGACTGGCGAGAAACACTTTCATGGAAAGGGGTTGCCAGGCTTCCCAAAATTACGAATCTCCAGAAATCTCAGCAAATATTTTTTCACCCAAACTGGATGATACTTTCAGGTAATGATCAGTACACTAAGGCGACTTGGTTCCCCAAATTTCGTTCTTCTATGTTGAAGCGTTCGTTTCCAGTAACAGTTTGAATTTTTAGGTTTCACTCTGTTTTCTCCTATATTGAGAGATGTATTAGGAACTCTAAATCCAACAGGGTTTGTGCTAGCTTCTTGAAACTTGACACAATAAAGTAGTTTCACGTTCTATCTCTACGTATTGTTTCCTCTTGATGTAGCCCTAAGCAGTTACTGGCGAGAAACCCTTTCATGGAAAGGGGTTGCCAAGCTTCCTAAAATTACGAATCTCCAGAAATCTCAGCAAATATTTTTTCACCCAAACTGGATGATACTTTCAGGTAATGATCAGTACACTAAGGCGACTTGGTTCCCCAAATTTCGTTCTTCTATGTTGAAGCGTTCGTTTCCAGTAACAGTTTGAATTTTTAGGTTTCACTCTGTTTTCTCCTATATTGATAGATGTATTTGGAACTCTAAATCCAACACGGTTTGTGCTAGCTTCTTGAAACTTGACACAATAAAGTAGTTCCACGTTCTATCTCTATGTTTTGTTTCCTCTTGATGTAGCCTTACGCAGTGACTGGCGAGAATCACTTTCATGGAAAGGGGTTGCCAAGCTTCCTAAAATTACGAATCTCCAGAAATCTCAGCAAATATTTTTTCACCCAAACTGGATGATACTTTCAGGTAATGATCAGTACACTAAGGCGACTTGGTTCCCCAAATTTCATTCTTCTATGTTGAAGCGTTCGTTTCCAGTAACAGTTTGAATTTTTAGGTTTCACTCTGTTTTCTCCTATATTGATAGATGTATTTGGAACTCTAAATCCAACAGGGTTTGTGCTAGCTTCTTGAAACTTGACACAATAAAGTAGTTTCAAGTTCTATCTCTACGTTTTGTTTCCTCTTGATGTAGCCCTAAGCAGTTACTGGCGAGAAACACTTTCATGGAAAGGGGTTGCCAAGCTTCCTAAAATTACGAATCTCCAGAAATCTCAGCAAATATTTTTTCACCCAAACTGGATGATACTTTCAAGTAATGATCAGTACACTAAGGCGACTTGGTTCCCCAAATTTCGTTCTTCTATGTTGAAGCGTTCGTTTCCAGTAACAGTTTGAATTTTTAGGTTTCACTCTGTTTTCTCCTATATTGATAGATGTGTTTGGAACTCTAAATCCAACACGGTTTGCGCTAGGTTCTTGAAACTTGACACAATAAAGTAGTTTCACGTTCCATCTCCACGTTTTGTTTCCTCTTGATGTAGCCTTAAGCAGTGACTGGCGAGAAACACTTTCATGGAAAGGGGTTGCCAAGTTTCCTAAAATTACGAATCTCCAGAAATCTCAGCAAATATTTTTTCACCGAAACTGGATGATACTTTCAGGTAATGATCAGTACACTAAGGCGACTTGGTTCCCCAAATTTCGTTCTTCTAAGTTGAAGCGTTCGTTTCCAGTAACAGTTTGAATTTTTAGGTTTCACTCTGTTTTCTCCTATATTGATAGATGTATTTGGAACTCTAAATCCAACACGGTTTGCGCTAGCTTCTTGAAACTTGACACAATAAAGTAGTTCCACGTTCTATCTCTACGTTTTGTTTCCTCTTGATGGAGCCCTAAGCAGTGACTGGCGAGAAACACTTTCATGGAAAGGGGTTGCCAAGCTTCCTAAAATTACGAATCTCCAGAAATCTCAGCAAATATTTTTTCACCCAAACAGGATGATACTTTCAGATAATGATCAGTACACTAAGACGACTTGGTTCCCCAAATTTCGTTCTATATGTTGAACCGTTCATTTCCAGTAACAGTTTATATTTTTAGGTTTCACTCTGTTTTCTCCTATACTGATAGATGTATTTGGAACTCTAAATCCAACACGGTTTGTGCTAGGTTCTTGAAACTTGACACAATAAAGTAGTTTCACGTTCTATCTCTATGTTTTGTTTCCTCTTGATGTAGCCTTAAGCAGTGACTGCGAGAAACACTTTCATGGAAAGGGGTTGCCAAGCTTCCCAAAATTACGAATCTCCAGAAATCTCAGCAAATATTTTTTCACCCAAACTGGATGATACATTCAGGTAATGATCAGTACACTAAGGCGACTTGGTTCCCCAAATTTCGTTCTTCTATGTTGAAGCGTTCCTTTCCAGTAACAGTTTGAATTTTTAGGTTTCACTCTGTTTTCTCCTATATTGATAGATGTATTTGGAACTCTAAATCCAACACGGTTTGTGCTAGCTTCTTGAAACATGACACAATGAAGTAGTTTCACGTTCTATCTCTATGTTTTGTTTCCTCTTGATGTAGCCCTATGCAGTGACTGGCGAGAAACACTTTCATGGAAAGGGGTTGCCAAGCTTCCTAAAATTACGAATCTCCAGAAATCTCAGCAAATATTTTTTAACCCAAACTGGATGATACATTCAGGTAATGATCAGTACACTAAGGCGACTTGGTTCCCCAAATTTCGTTCTTCTATGTTGAAGCGTTCGTTTCCAGTAACAGTTTGAATTTTTAGGTTTCACTCTGTTTTCTCCTATATTGATAGATGTATTTGGAAATCTAAATCCAACACGGTTTGTGCTAGCTTCTTGAAACATGACACAATGAAGTAGTTTCACGTTCTATCTCTATGTTTTGTTTCTTCTTGATGTAGCCCTTAGCAGTGACTGGCGAGAAACACTTTCATGGAAAGGGGTTGCCAAGCTTCCTAAAATTACGAATCTCCAGAAATCTCAGCAAATATTTTTTCACCCAAACTGGATGATACATTCAGGTAATGATCAGTACACTAAGGCGACTTGGTTCCCCAAATTTCGTTCTTCTATGTTGAAGCGTTCGTTTCCAGTAACAGTTTGAATTTTTAGGTTTCACTCTGTTTTCTCCTATATTGATAGATGTATTTGGAACTCTATATCCAACACGGTTTGTGCTAGGTTCTTGAAACTTGACACAATAAAGTAGTTTCACGTTCTATCTCTATGTTTTGTTTCCTCTTGATGTAGCCCTAAGCAGTAACTGGCGAGAAACACTTTCATGGAAAGGGGTTGCCAAGCTTCCTAAAATTACGAATCTCGAGAAATCTCAGCAAATATTTTTTCACCCAAACTGGATGATACTTTCAGGTAATGATCAGCACACTAAGGCGACTAGGTTCCCCAAATTCCGTTCTTCTATGTTGAAGCGTTCCTTTGCAGTAACACTTTGAATTTTTAGGTTTCACTCTGTTTTCTCCTATATTGATAGATGTATTTGGAACTCTAAATCCAACACGGTTTGAGCTAGCTTCTTGAAACTTGACACAATAAAGTAGTTTCACGTTCTATCTCTATTTTTTGATTCCTCTTGATTGAGCCCTAGCAGTGACTGGCGAGAAACACTTTCATGGAAAGGGGTTGCCAGGCTTCCCAAAATTACGAATCTCCAGAAATCTCAGCAAATATTTTTTCACCCAAACTGGATGATACTTTCAGGTAATGATCAGTACACTAAGGCGACTTGGTTCCCCAAATTTCGTTCTTCTATGTTGAAGCGTTCGTTTCCAGTAACAGTTTGAATGTTTAGGTTTCACTCTGTTTTCTCCTATATTGATAGATGTATTTGGAACTCTAAATCCAACACGGTTTGTGCTAGCTTCTTGAAACTTGACACAATAAAGTAGTTTCACGTTCTATCTCTACGTTTTGTTTCCTCTTGATGTAGCCCTAAGCAGTAACTGGCGAGAAACACTTTCATGGAAAGGGGTTGCCAAGCTTCCTAAAATTACGAATCTCGAGAAATCTCAGCAAATATTTTTTTCACCCAAACTGGATGATACTTTCAGGTAATGATCAGTACACTAAGGCGACTTGGTTCCCCAAATTTCGTTCTTCTATGTTGAAGCGTTCGTTTCCAGTAACAGTTTGAATTTTTAGGTTTCACTCTGTTTTCTCCTATATTGATAGATGTATTTGGAACTCTAAATCCAACACAGTTTGTGCTAGGTTCTTGAAACTTGACACAATAAAGAAGTTTCACGTTCTATCTCTATGTTTTGTTTCCTCTTGATGTAGCCTTAAGCAGTGACTGGCGAGAAATACTTTCATGGAAACGGGTTGCCAAGCTTCCCAAAATTACGAATCTCCAGAAATCTCAGCAAATATTTTTTCACCCAAACTGGATGATACATTCAGGTAATGATCAGTACACTAAGGCGACTTGGTTCCCCAAATTTCGTTCTTCTATGTTGAAGCGTTCGTTTCCAGTAACAGTTTGAATCTTTAGGTTTCACTCTGTTTTCTCCTATATTGATAGATGTATTTGGAACTCTAAATCCAACACGGTTTGCGCTAGCTTCTTGAAACATGACACAATGAAGTAGTTTCACGTTCTATCTCTATGTTTTGTTTCTTCTTGATGTAGCCCTATGCAGTGACTGGCGAGAAACACTTTCATGGAAAGGGGTTGCCAAGCTTCCTAAAATTACGAATCTCGAGAAATCTCAGCAAATATTTTTTCACCCAAACTGGATGAAACTTTCAGGTAATGATCAGTACACTAAGGCGACTTGGTTCCCCAAATTCCGTTCTTCTATGTTGAAGCGTTCCTTTGCAGTAACACTTTGAATTTTTAGGTTTCACTCTGTTTTCTCCTATATTGATAGATGTATTTGGAACTCTAAATCCAACACGGTTTGCGCTAGCTTCTTGAAACTTGACACAATAAAGTAGTTTCACGATCTATCTCTATTTTTTGATTCCTCTTGATTTAGCCCTAGCAGTGACTGGCGAGAAACACTTTCAGGGAAAGGGGTTGCCAGGCTTCACAAAATTACGAATCTCAAGAAATCTCAGCAAATATTTTTTCACCGAAACTGGATGATACTTTCAGGTAATGATCAGTACACTAAGGCGACTTGGTTCCCCAAATTTCATTCTTCTATGTTGAAGCGTTCGTTTCCAGTAACAGTTTGAATTTTTAGGTTTCACTCTGTTTTCTCCTATATTGATAGATGTATTTGGAACTCTATATCCAACACGGTTTGTGCTAGGTTCTTGAAACTTGACACAATAAAGTAGTTTCACGTTCTATCTCTACGTTTTGTTTCCTCTTGATGTAGCCCTAAGCAGTAACTGGCGAGAAACACTTTAATGGAAAGGGGTTGCCAAGCTTCCTAAAATTACGAATCTCGAGAAATCTCAGCAAATATTTTTTCACCCAAACTGGATGATACTTTCAGGTAATGATCAGTACACTAAGGCGACTTGGTTCCCCAAATTTCGTTCTTCTATGTTGAAGCGTTCGTTTGCAGTAACACTTTGAATTTTTAGGTTTCACTCTGTTTTCTCCTATATTGATAGATGTATTTGGAACTCTAAATCCAACACGGTTTGTGCTAGCTTCTTGAAACTTGACACAATAAAGTAGTTTCACGTTCTATCTCTATTTTTTGATTCCTCTTGATTTAGCCCTAGCAGTGACTGGCGAGAAACACTTTCATGGAAAGGGTTGCCAGGCTTCCCAAAATTACGAATCTCCAGAAATCTCAGCAAATATTTTTTCACCCAAACTGGATGATACTTTCAGGTAATGATCAGTACACTAAGACGACTTGGTTCCCTAAATTTCGTTCTATATGTTGAACCGTTCGTTTCCAGTAACAGTTTGAATTTTTAGGTTGCACTCTGTTTTCTCCTATATTGATAGATGTATTTGGAACTCTAAATACAACACAGTTTGTGCTAGGTTCTTGAAACTTGACACAATAAAGTAGTTTCACGTTCTATCTCTATGTTTTGTTTCCTCTTGATGTAGCCTTAAGCAGTGACTGGCGAGAAACACTTTCATGGAAAGGGGTTGCCAAGCTTCCCAAAATTACGAATCTCCAGAAATCTCAGCAAATATTTTTTCACCCAAACTGGATGATACTTTCAGGTAATGATCAGTACACTAAGGCGACTTGGTTCCCCAAATTTCGTTCTTCTATGTTGAAGCGTTCGTTTCCAGTAACAGTTTGAATTTTTAGGTTTCACTCTGTTTTCTCCTATATTGATAGATGTATTTGGAACTCTAAATCCAACACGGTTTGTGCTAGCTTCTTGAAACATGACACAATGAAGTAGTTTCACGTTCTATCTCTTTGTTTTGTTTCCTCTTGATGTAGCCCTATGCAGTGACTGGCGAGAAACACTTTCATGGAAAGGGGTTGCCAAGCTTCCTAAAATTACGAATCTCCAGAAATCTCAGCAAATATTTTTTCACCCAAACTGGATGATACATTCAGGTAATGATCAGTACACTAAGGCGACTTGGTTCCCCAAATTTCGTTCTTCTATGTTGAAGCGTTCGTTTCCAGTAACAGTTTGAATTTTTAGCTTTCACTCTGTTTTCTCCTATATTGATAGATGTATTTGGAACTCTATATCCAACAGGGTTTGTGCTAGGTTCTTGAAACTTGACACAATAAAGTAGTTTCACGTTCTCTCTCTACGTTTTGTTTCCTCTTGATGTAGCCTTAAGCAGTAACTGGCGAGAAACACTTTCATGGAAAGGGGTTGCCAAGCTTCCTAAAATTACGAATCTCGAGAAATCTCAGCAAATATTTTTTCACCCAAACTGGATGATACTTTCAGGTAATGATCAGTACACTAAGGCGACTTGGTTCCCCAAATTTCGTTCTTCTATGTTGAAGCGTTCGTTTGCAGTAACACTTTGAATTTTTAGGTTTCACTCTGTTTTCTCCTATATTGATAGATGTATTTGGAACTCTAAATCCAACACGGTTTGTGCTAGCTTCTTGAAACTTGACAAAATAAAGTAGTTTCACGTTCTATCTCTATTTTTTGATTCCTCTTGATTGAGCCCTAGCAGTGACTGGCGAGAAACACTTTCATGGAAAGGGGTTGCCAGGCTTCCCAAAATTACGAATCTCCAGAAATCTCAGCAAATATTTTTTTCACCCAAACTGGATGATACTTTCAGGTAATGATCAGTACACTAAGGCGACTTGGTTCCCCAAATTTCGTTCTTCTATGTTGAAGCGTTCGTTTCCAGTAACAGTTTGAATTTTTAGGTTTCACTCTGTTTTCTCCTATATTGATAGATGTATTTGGAACTCTAAATCCAACACGGTTTGTGCTAGCTTCTTGAAACATGACACAATGAAGTAGTTTCAAGTTCTATCTCTATGTTTTGTTTCCTCTTGATGTAGCCCTATGCAGTGACTGGCGAGAAACACTTTCATGGAAAGGGGTTGCCAAGCTTCCTAAAATTACGAATCTCCAGAAATCTCAGCAAATATTTTTTCACCCAAACTGGATGATACATTCAGGTAATGATCAGTACACTAAGGCGACTTGGTTCCCCAAATTTCGTTCTTCTATGTTGAAGCGTTCGTTTCCAGTAACAGTTTGAATTTTTAGGTTTCACTCTCTTTTCTCCTATATTGATAGATGTATTTGGAACTCTAAATCCAACACGGTTTGTGCTAGCTTCTTGAAACTTGACACAATAAAGTAGTTCCACATTCTATCTCTATGTTTTGTTTCCTCTTGATGGAGCCCTAAGCAGTGACTGGCGAGAAACACTTCATGGAAAGGGGTTGCCAAGCTTCCTAAAATTACGAATCTCGAGAAATCTCAGCAAATATTTTTTCACCCAAACAGGATGATACTTTCAGGTAATGATCAGTACACTAAGACGACTTGGTTCCCTAAATTTCGTTCTATATGTTGAACCGTTCGTTTCCAGTAACAGTTTGAATTTTTAGGTTGCACTCTGTTTTCTCCTATATTGATAGATGTATTTGGAACTCTAAATCCAACACAGTTTGTGCTAGGTTCTTGAAACTTGACACAATAAAGTAGTTTCACGTTCTATCTCTATGTTTTGTTTCCTCTTGATGTAGCCTTAAGCAGTGACTGGCGAGAAACACTTTCATGGAAAGGGGTTGCCAAGCTTCCCAAAATTACGAATCTCCAGAAATCTCAGCAAATATTTTTTCACCCAAACTGGATGATACTTTCAGGTAATGATCAGTACACTAAGGCGACTTGGTTCCCCAAATTTCGTTCTTCTATGTTGAAGCGTTCGTTTCCAGTAACAGTTTGAATTTTTAGGTTTCACTCTGTTTTCTCCTATATTGATAGATGTATTTGGAACTCTAAATCCAACACGGTTTGTGCTAGCTTCTTGAAACATGACACAATGAAGTAGTTTCACGTTCTATCTCTTTGTTTTGTTTCCTCTTGATGTAGCCCTATGCAGTGACTGGCGAGAAACACTTTCATGGAAAGGGGTTGCCAAGCTTCCTAAAATTACGAATCTCCAGAAATCTCAGCAAATATTTTTTCACCCAAACTGGATGATACATTCAGGTAATGATCAGTACACTAAGGCGACTTGGTTCCCCAAATTTCGTTCTTCTATGTTGAAGCGTTCGTTTCCAGTAACAGTTTGAATTTTTAGCTTTCACTCTGTTTTCTCCTATATTGATAGATGTATTTGGAACTCTATATCCAACAGGGTTTGTGCTAGGTTCTTGAAACTTGACACAATAAAGTAGTTTCACGTTCTCTCTCTACGTTTTGTTTCCTCTTGATGTAGCCCTAAGCAGTAACTGGCGAGAAACACTTTCATGGAAAGGGGTTGCCAAGCTTCCTAAAATTACGAATCTCGAGAAATCTCAGCAAATATTTTTTCACCCAAACTGGATGATACTTTCAGGTAATGATCAGTACACTAAGGCGACTTGGTTCCCCAAATTTCGTTCTTCTATGTTGAAGCGTTCGTTTGCAGTAACACTTTGAATTTTTAGGTTTCACTCTGTTTTCTCCTATATTGATAGATGTATTTGGAACTCTAAATCCAACACGGTTTGTGCTAGCTTCTTGAAACTTGACAAAATAAAGTAGTTTCACGTTCTATCTCTATTTTTTGATTCCTCTTGATTGAGCCCTAGCAGTGACTGGCGAGAAACACTTTCATGGAAAGGGGTTGCCAGGCTTCCCAAAATTACGAATCTCCAGAAATCTCAGCAAATATTTTTTTCACCCAAACTGGATGATACTTTCAGGTAATGATCAGTACACTAAGGCGACTTGGTTCCCCAAATTTCGTTCTTCTATGTTGAAGCGTTCGTTTCCAGTAACAGTTTGAATTTTTAGGTTTCACTCTGTTTTCTCCTATATTGATAGATGTATTTGGAACTCTAAATCCAACACGGTTTGTGCTAGCTTCTTGAAACATGACACAATGAAGTAGTTTCAAGTTCTATCTCTATGTTTTGTTTCCTCTTGATGTAGCCCTATGCAGTGACTGGCGAGAAACACTTTCATGGAAAGGGGTTGCCAAGCTTCCTAAAATTACGAATCTCCAGAAATCTCAGCAAATATTTTTTCACCCAAACTGGATGATACATTCAGGTAATGATCAGTACACTAAGGCGACTTGGTTCCCCAAATTTCGTTCTTCTATGTTGAAGCGTTCGTTTCCAGTAACAGTTTGAATTTTTAGGTTTCACTCTCTTTTCTCCTATATTGATAGATGTATTTGGAACTCTAAATCCAACACGGTTTGTGCTAGCTTCTTGAAACTTGACACAATAAAGTAGTTCCACATTCTATCTCTATGTTTTGTTTCCTCTTGATGGAGCCCTAAGCAGTGACTGGCGAGAAACACTTCATGGAAAGGGGTTGCCAAGCTTCCTAAAATTACGAATCTCGAGAAATCTCAGCAAATATTTTTTCACCCAAACAGGATGATACTTTCAGGTAATGATCAGTACACTAAGACGACTTGGTTCCCTAAATTTCGTTCTATATGTTGAACCGTTCGTTTCCAGTAACAGTTTGAATTTTTAGGTTGCACTCTGTTTTCTCCTATATTGATAGATGTATTTGGAACTCTAAATCCAACACAGTTTGTGCTAGGTTCTTGAAACTTGACACAATAAAGTAGTTTCACGTTCTATCTCTATGTTTTGTTTCCTCTTGATGTAGCCTTAAGCAGTGACTGGCGAGAAACACTTTCATGGAAAGGGGTTGCCAAGCTTCCCAAAATTACGAATCTCCAGAAATCTCAGCAAATATTTTTTCACCCAAACTGGATGATACTTTCAGGTAATGATCAGTACACTAAGGCGACTTGGTTCCCCAAATTTCGTTCTTCTATGTTGAAGCGTTCGTTTCCAGTAACAGTTTGAATTTTTAGGTTTCACTCTGTTTTCTCCTATATTGATAGATGTATTTGGAACTCTAAATCCAACACGGTTTGTGCTAGCTTCTTGAAACATGACACAATGAAGTAGTTTCACGTTCTATCTCTTTGTTTTGTTTCCTCTTGATGTAGCCCTATGCAGTGACTGGCGAGAAACACTTTCATGGAAAGGGGTTGCCAAGCTTCCTAAAATTACGAATCTCCAGAAATCTCAGCAAATATTTTTTCACCCAAACTGGATGATACATTCAGGTAATGATCAGTACACTAAGGCGACTTGGTTCCCCAAATTTCGTTCTTCTATGTTGAAGCGTTCGTTTCCAGTAACAGTTTGAATTTTTAGGTTTCACTCTGTTTTCTCCTATATTGATAGATGTGTTTGGAACTCTAAATCCAACACGGTTTGTGCTAGCTTCTTGAAACATGACACAATGAAGTAGTTTCACGTTCTATCTCTATGTTTTTTTTCTTCTTGATGTAGCCCTATCAGTGACTGGCGAGAAACACTTTCATGGAAAGGGGTTGCCAAGCTTCCTAAAATTATGAATCTCCAGAAATCTCAGCAAATATTTTTTCACCCAAACTGGATGATACATTCAGGTAATGATCAGTACACTAAGGCGACTTGGTTCCCCAAATTTCGTTCTTCTCTGTTGAAGCGTTCGTTTCCAGTAACAGTTTGAATTTTTAGGTTTCACTCTGTTTTCTCCTATATTGATAGATGTATTTGGAACTCTAAATCCAACACGGTTTGTGCTAGCTTCTTGAAACTTGACACAATAAAGTAGTTTCACGTTCTATCTCTACGTTTTGTTTCCTCTTGATGTAGCCCTATGCAGTAACTGGCGAGAAACACTTTCATGGAAAGGGGTTGCCAAGCTTCCCAAAATTACGAATCTTGAGTAATCTCAGCAAATATTTTTTTCACCCAAACTGGATGATACTTTCAGGTAATGATCAGTACACTAAGGCGACTTGGTTCCCCAAATTTCATTCTTCTATGTTGAAGCGTTCGTTTCCAGTAACAGTTTGAATTTTTAGGTTTCACTCTGTTTTCTCCTATATTGATAGATGTATTTGGAACTCTAAATCCAACACGGTTTGTGCTAGCTTCTTGAAACATGACACAATGAAGTAGTTTCACGTTCTATCTCTATGTTTTGTTTCTTCTTGATGTAGCCCTATGCAGTGACTGGCGAGAAACACTTTCATGGAAAGGGGTTGCCAAGCTTCCTAAAATTACGAATCTCCAGAAATCTCAGCAAATATTTTTTCACCCAAACTGGATGATACATTCAGGTAATGATCAGTACACTAAGGCGACTTGGTTCCCCAAATTTCGTTCTTCTATGTTGAAGCGTTCGTTTCCAGTAACAGTTTGAATTTTTAGGTTTCACTCTGTTTTCTCCTATATTGATAGATGTATTTGGAACTGTAAATCCAACACAGTGTGTGCTAGGTTCTTGAAACTTGACACAATAAAGAAGTTTCACGTTCTATCTCTATGTTTTGTTTCCTCTTGATGTAGCCTTAAGCAGTGACTGGCGAGAAATACTTTCATGGAAAGGGGTTGCCAAGCTTCTCAAAATTACGAATCTCCAAAAATCTCAGCAAATATTTTTTCACCCAAACTGGATGATACATTCAGGTAATGATCAGTACACTAAGGCGACTTGGTTCCCCAAATTTCGTTCTTCTATGTTGAAGCGTTCGTTTCCAGTAACAGTTTGAATCTTTAGGTTTCACTCTGTTTTCTCCTATATTGATAGATGTATTTGGAACTCTAAATCCAACACGGTTTGTGCTAGCTTCTTGAAACATGACACAATGAAGTAGTTTCACTTTCTATCTCTATGTTTTGTTTCTTCTTGATGTAGCCCTATGCAGTGACTGGCGAGAAACACTTTCATGGAAAGGGGTTGCCAAGCTTCCTAAAATTACGAATCTCCAGAAATCTCAGCAAATATTTTTTCACCCAAACTGGATGATACATTCAGGTAATGATCAGTACACTAAGGCAACTTGGTTCCCCAAATTTCGTTCTTCTATGTTGAAGCGTTCGTTTCCAGTAACAGTTTGAATTTTTAGGTTTCACTCTGTTTTCTCCTATATTGATAGATGTATTTGGAACTCTATATGCAACACGGTTTGTGCTAGGTTCTTGAAACTTGACACAATAAAGTAGTTTCACGTTCTATCTCTACGTTTTGTTTCCTCTTGATGTAGCCCTAAGCAGTAACTGGCGAGAAACACTTTCATGGAAAGGTGTTGCCAAGCTTCCTAAAATTACGAATCTCGAGAAATCTCAGCAAATATTTTTTCACCCAAAATGGATGATAGTTTCAGGTAATGATCAGTACACTAAGGCGACTTGGTACCCCAAATTTCGTTCTTCTAAGTTGAAGCGTTCGTTTGCAGTAGCACTTTGAATTTTTAGGTTTCACTCTGTTTTCTCCTATATTGATAGATGTATTTGGAACTCTAAATCCAACACGGTTTGTGCTAGCTTCTTGAAACTTGACACAATAAAGTAGTTTCACGTTCTATCTCTATTTTTTGATTCCTCTTGATGTAGCCCAAGCAGTGACTGGCGAGAAACACTTTCAGGGAAAGGGGTTGCCAGGCTTCCCAAAATTACGAATCTCCAGAAATCTCAGCAAATATTTTTTCACCCAAACTGGACGATACTTTCAGGTAATGATCAGTACACTAAGGCGACTTTGTTCCCCAAATTTCGTTCTTCTATGTTGAAGCGTTCGTTTCCAGTAACAGTTTGAATTTTTAGGTTTCACTCTGTTTTCTCCTATATTGATAGATGTGTTTGGAACTCTAAATCCAACACGGTTTGTGCTAGCTTCTTGAAACATGACACAATAAAGTAGTTTCACGTTCTATCTCTATGTTTTGTTTCCTCTTGATGTAGCCCAATGCAGTGACTGGCGAGAAACACTTTCATGGAAAGGGGTTGCCAGGCTTCCCAAAATTACGAATCTCCAGAAATCTCATCAAATATTTTTTCACCCAAACTGGATGATACTTTCAGGTAATGATCAGTACACTAAGGCGACTTGGTTCCCCAAATTTCGTTCTTCTATGTTGAAGCGTTCGTTTCCAGTAACAGTTTGAATTTTTAGGTTTCACTCTGTTTTCTCCTTTATTGATAGATGTATTTGGAACTCTAAATCCAACACGGTTTGTGCTAGGTTTTTGAAACTTGACACAATAAAGTAGTTTCACGTTCTATCTCTATGTTTTGTTTCCTCTTGATGGAGCCCTAAGCAGTGACTGGCGAGAAACACTTCATGGAAAGGGGTTGCCAAGCTTCCTAAAATTACGAATCTCCAGAAATCTCAGCAAATATTTTTTCACCCAAACTGGATGATACTTTCAGGTAATGATCAGTACACTAAGACGACTTGGTTCCCCAAATTTCGTTCTTCTATGTTGAAGCGTTCGTTTCCAGTAACAGTTTGAATTTTTAGGTTTCACTCTGTTTTCTCCTATATTGATAGATGTGTTTGGAACTCTAAATCCAACACGGTTTGTGCTAGGTTCTTGAAACTTGACACAATAAAGTAGTTTCACGTTCTATCTCTACGTTTTGTTTCCTTTTGATGTAGCCTTAAGCCTTGACTGGCGAGAAACACTTTCATGGAAAGGGGTTGCCAAGTTTCCTAAAATTACGAATCTCCAGAAATCTCAGCAAATATTTTTTCACCGAAACTGCATGATACTTTCAGGTAATGATCAGTACACTAAGGCGACTTGGTTCCCCAAATTTCGTTCTTCTATGTTGAAGCGTTCATTTCCAGTAACAGTTTGAATTTTTAGGTTTCACTCTGTTTTCTCCTATATTGATAGATGTATTTGGAACTCTAAATCCAACACGGTTTGTGCTAGCTTCTTGAAACTTGACACAATAAAGTAGTTCCACGTTCTATCTCTATGTTTTGTTTCCTCTTGATGGAGCCCTAAGCAGTGACTGGCGAGAAACACTTCATGGAAAGGGGTTGCCAAGCTTCCTAAAATTACGAATCTCGAGAAATCTCAGCAAATATTTTTTCACCCAAACAGGATGATACTTTCAGGTAATGATCAGGACACTAAGGCGACTTGGTTCCCCAAATTTCGTTCTTCTATGTTGAAGCGTTCGTTTCCAGTAACAGTTTGAATTTTTAGGTTTCACTCTGTTTTCTCCTATATTGATAGATATATTTGGAACTCTAAATCCAACACGGTTTGTGCTAGCTTCTTGAAACTTGACACAATAAAGTAGTTCCACGTTCTATCTCTATGTTTTGTTTCCTCTTGATGGAGCCCAAAGCAGTGACTGGCGAGAAACACTTCATGGAAAGGGGTTGCCAAGCTTCCTAAAATTACGAATCTCGAGAAATCTCAGCAAATATTTTTTCACCCAAACAGGATGATACTTTCAGGTAATGATCAGGACACTAAGGCGACTTGGTTCCCCAAATTTCGTTCTATATGTTGAACCGTTCGTTTCCAGTAACAGTTTGAATTTTTAGGTTTCACTCTGTTTTCTCCTATATTGATAGATGTATTTGGAACTCTAAATCCAACACGGTTTGTGCTAGGTTCTTGAAACTTGACACAATAAAGCAGTTTCACGTTCTATCTCTATGTTTTGTTTCCTCTTGATGTAGCCTTAAGCAGTGACTGGCGAGAAACACTTTCATGGAAAGGGGTTGCCAAGCTTCCTAAAATTACGAATCTCCAGAAATCTCAGCAAATATTTTTTCACCCAAACTGGATGATACATTCAGGTAATGATCAGTACACTAAGGCAACTTGGTTCCCCAAATTTCGTTCTTCTATGTTGAAGCGTTCGTTTCCAGTAACAGTTTGAATTTTTAGGTTTCACTCTGTTTTCTCCTATATTGATAGATGTATTTGGAACTCTATATGCAACACGGTTTGTGCTAGGTTCTTGAAACTTGACACAATAAAGTAGTTTCACGTTCTATCTCTACGTTTTGTTTCCTCTTGATGTAGCCCTAAGCAGTAACTGGCGAGAAACACTTTCATGGAAAGGTGTTGCCAAGCTTCCTAAAATTACGAATCTCGAGAAATCTCAGCAAATATTTTTTCACCCAAAATGGATGATAGTTTCAGGTAATGATCAGTACACTAAGGCGACTTGGTTCCCCAAATTTCGTTCTTCTAAGTTGAAGCGTTCGTTTGCAGTAGCACTTTGAATTTTTAGGTTTCACTCTGTTTTCTCCTATATTGATAGATGTATTTGGAACTCTAAATCCAACACGGTTTGTGCTACCTTCTTGAAACTTGACACAATAAAGTAGTTTCACGTTCTATCTCTATTTTTTGATTCCTCTTGATGTAGCCCAAGCAGTGACTGGCGAGAAACACTTTCAGGGAAAGGGGTTGCCAGGCTTCCCAAAATTACGAATCTCCAGAAATCTCAGCAAATATTTTTTCACCCAAACTGGACGATACTTTCAGGTAATGATCAGTACACTAAGGCGACTTTGTTCCCCAAATTTCGTTCTTCTATGTTGAAGCGTTCGTTTCCAGTAACAGTTTGAATTTTTAGGTTTCACTCTGTTTTCTCCTATATTGATAGATGTGTTTGGAACTCTAAATCCAACACGGTTTGTGCTAGCTTCTTGAAACATGACACAATAAAGTAGTTTCACGTTCTATCTCTATGTTTTGTTTCCTCTTGATGTAGCCCAATGCAGTGACTGGCGAGAAACACTTTCATGGAAAGGGGTTGCCAGGCTTCCCAAAATTACGAATCTCCAGAAATCTCATCAAATATTTTTTCACCCAAACTGGATGATACTTTCAGGTAATGATCAGTACACTAAGGCGACTTGGTTCCCCAAATTTCGTTCTTCTATGTTGAAGCGTTCGTTTCCAGTAACAGTTTGAATTTTTAGGTTTCACTCTGTTTTCTCCTTTATTGATAGATGTATTTGGAACTCTAAATCCAACACGGTTTGTGCTAGGTTCTTGAAACTTGACACAATAAAGTAGTTTCACGTTCTATCTCTATGTTTTGTTTCCTCTTGATGGAGCCCTAAGCAGTGACTGGCGAGAAACACTTCATGGAAAGGGGTTGCCAAGCTTCCTAAAATTACGAATCTCCAGAAATCTCAGCAAATATTTTTTCACCCAAACTGGATGATACTTTCAGGTAATGATCAGTACACTAAGACGACTTGGTTCCCCAAATTTCGTTCTTCTATGTTGAAGCGTTCGTTTCCAGTAACAGTTTGAATTTTTAGGTTTCACTCTGTTTTCTCCTATATTGATAGATGTGTTTGGAACTCTAAATCCAACACGGTTTGTGCTAGGTTCTTGAAACTTGACACAATAAAGTAGTTTCACGTTCTATCTCTACGTTTTGTTTCCTTTTGATGTAGCCTTAAGCCTTGACTGGCGAGAAACACTTTCATGGAAAGGGGTTGCCAAGTTTCCTAAAATTACGAATCTCCAGAAATCTCAGCAAATATTTTTTCACCGAAACTGCATGATACTTTCAGGTAATGATCAGTACACTAAGGCGACTTGGTTCCCCAAATTTCGTTCTTCTATGTTGAAGCGTTCATTTCCAGTAACAGTTTGAATTTTTAGGTTTCACTCTGTTTTCTCCTATATTGATAGATGTATTTGGAACTCTAAATCCAACACGGTTTGTGCTAGCTTCTTGAAACTTGACACAATAAAGTAGTTCCACGTTCTATCTCTATGTTTTGTTTCCTCTTGATGGAGCCCTAAGCAGTGACTGGCGAGAAACACTTCATGGAAAGGGGTTGCCAAGCTTCCTAAAATTACGAATCTCGAGAAATCTCAGCAAATATTTTTTCACCCAAACAGGATGATACTTTCAGGTAATGATCAGGACACTAAGGCGACTTGGTTCCCCAAATTTCGTTCTTCTATGTTGAAGCGTTCGTTTCCAGTAACAGTTTGAATTTTTAGGTTTCACTCTGTTTTCTCCTATATTGATAGATATATTTGGAACTCTAAATCCAACACGGTTTGTGCTAGCTTCTTGAAACTTGACACAATAAAGTAGTTCCACGTTCTATCTCTATGTTTTGTTTCCTCTTGATGGAGCCCAAAGCAGTGACTGGCGAGAAACACTTCATGGAAAGGGGTTGCCAAGCTTCCTAAAATTACGAATCTCGAGAAATCTCAGCAAATATTTTTTCACCCAAACAGGATGATACTTTCAGGTAATGATCAGGACACTAAGGCGACTTGGTTCCCCAAATTTCGTTCTATATGTTGAACCGTTCGTTTCCAGTAACAGTTTGAATTTTTAGGTTTCACTCTGTTTTCTCCTATATTGATAGATGTATTTGGAACTCTAAATCCAACACGGTTTGTGCTAGGTTCTTGAAACTTGACACAATAAAGCAGTTTCACGTTCTATCTCTATGTTTTGTTTCCTCTTGATGTAGCCTTAAGCAGTGACTGGCGAGAAACACTTTCATGGAAAGGGGTTGCCAAGCTTCCTAAAATTACGAATCTCCAGAAATCTCAGCAAATATTTTTTCACCCAAACTGGATGATACTTTCAGGTAATGATCAGTACACTAAGGCGACTTGGTTCCCCAAATTTTGTTCTTCTATGTTGAAGCGTTCCTTTCCAGTAACAGTTTGAATTTTTAGGTTTCACTCTGTATTCTCCTATATTGATAGATGTATTTGGAACTCTAAATCCAACAGGGTTTGTGCTAGCTTCTTGAAACTTGACACAATAAAGTAGTTTCAAGTTCTATCTCTATGTTTTTTTTCCTCTTGATGTAGCCCTAAGCAGTTACTGGTGAGAAACACTTTCATGGAAAGGGGTTGCCAAGCTTCCTAAAATTACGAATCTCCAGAAATCTCAGCAAATATTTTTTCACCCAAACTGGATGATACTTTCAGGTAATGATCAGTACACTAAGGCGACTTGGTTTCCCAAATTTCGTTCTTCTATGTTGAAGCGTTCGTTTCCAGTAACAGTTTGAATTTTTAGGTTTCACTCTGTTTTCTCCTATATTGATACATGTGTTTGGAACTCTAAATCCAACACGGTTTGTGCTAGGTTCTTGAAACTTGACACAATAAAGTAGTTTCACGTTCTATCTCCATGTTTTATTTCCTCTTGATGTAGCCCTAAGCAGTTACTGGCGAGAAACACTTTCATGAAAAGGGGTTGCCAAGCTTCCTAAAATTACGAATCTCCAGAAATCTCAGCAAATATTTTTTCACCCAAACTGGATGATACTTTCAGGTAATGATCAGTACACTAAGACGACTTGGTTCCCCAAATTTCGTTCTTCTATGTTGAAGCGTTCGTTTCCAGTAACAGTTTGAATTTTTAGGTTTCACTCTGTTTTCTCCTATATTGATAGATGTGTTTGGAACTCTAAATCCAACACGGTTTTTGCTAGGTTCTTGAAACTTGACACAATAAAGTAGTTTCACGTTCTATCTCCATGTTTTATTTCCTCTTGATGTAGCCCTAAGCAGTTACTGGCGAGAAACACTTTCATGGAAAGGGGTTGCCAAGCTTCCTAAAATTACGAATCTCCAGAAATCTCAGCAAATATTTTTTCACCCAAACTGGATGATACTTTCAGGTAATGATCAGTACACTAAGGCGACTTCGTTCCCCAAATTTCGTTCTTCTATGTTGAAGCGTTCGTTTGCAGTAACACTTTGAATTTTTAGGTTTCACTCTGTTTTCTCCTATATTTATAGATGTATTTGGAACTCTAAATCCAACACGGTTTGTGCTAGCTTCTTGAAACTTGACACAATAAAGTAGTTTCACGTTCTATCTCTATTTTTTGATTCCTCTTGATGTAGCCCTAGCAGTGACTGGCGAGAAACACTTTCATGGAAAGGGGTTGCCAGGCTTCCCAAAATTACGAATCTCCAGAAATCTCAGCAAATATTTTATCACCCAAACAGGATGATACTTTCAGGTAATGATCAGTACACTAAGGCGACTTGGTTCCCCAAATTTCGTTCTTCTATGTTGAAGCGTTCGTTTCCAGTAACAGTTTGAATTTTTAGGTTTCACTCTGTTTTCTCCTATATTGATAGATGTGTTTGGAACTCTAAATCCAACACGGTTTGCGCTAGGTTCTTGAAACTTGACACAATAAAGTAGTTTCACGTTCCATCTCCACGTTTTGTTTCCTCTTGATGTAGCCTTAAGCAGTGACTGGCGAGAAACACTTTCATGGAAAGGGGTTGCCAAGTTTCCTAAAATTACGAATCTCCAGAAATCTCAGCAAATATTTTTTCACCGAAACTGGATGATACTTTCAGGTAATGATCAGTACACTAAGGCGACTTGGTTCCCCAAATTTCGTTCTTCTAAGTTGAAGCGTTCGTTTCCAGTAACAGTTTGAATTTTTAGGTTTCACTCTGTTTTCTCCTATATTGATAGATGTATTTGGAACTCTAAATCCAACACGGTTTGCGCTAGCTTCTTGAAACTTGACACAATAAAGTAGTTCCACGTTCTATCTCTACGTTTTGTTTCCTCTTGATGGAGCCCTAAGCAGTGACTGGCGAGAAACACTTTCATGGAAAGGGGTTGCCAAGCTTCCTAAAATTACGAATCTCCAGAAATCTCAGCAAATATTTTTTCACCCAAACAGGATGATACTTTCAGATAATGATCAGTACACTAAGACGACTTGGTTCCCCAAATTTCGTTCTATATGTTGAACCGTTCATTTCCAGTAACAGTTTATATTTTTAGGTTTCACTCTGTTTTCTCCTATACTGATAGATGTATTTGGAACTCTAAATCCAACACGGTTTGTGCTAGGTTCTTGAAACTTGACACAATAAAGTAGTTTCACGTTCTATCTCTATGTTTTGTTTCCTCTTGATGTAGCCTTAAGCAGTGACTGCGAGAAACACTTTCATGGAAAGGGGTTGCCAAGCTTCCCAAAATTACGAATCTCCAGAAATCTCAGCAAATATTTTTTCACCCAAACTGGATGATACATTCAGGTAATGATCAGTACACTAAGGCGACTTGGTTCCCCAAATTTCGTTCTTCTATGTTGAAGCGTTCCTTTCCAGTAACAGTTTGAATTTTTAGGTTTCACTCTGTTTTCTCCTATATTGATAGATGTATTTGGAACTCTAAATCCAACACGGTTTGTGCTAGCTTCTTGAAACATGACACAATGAAGTAGTTTCACGTTCTATCTCTATGTTTTGTTTCCTCTTGATGTAGCCCTATGCAGTGACTGGCGAGAAACACTTTCATGGAAAGGGGTTGCCAAGCTTCCTAAAATTACGAATCTCCAGAAATCTCAGCAAATATTTTTTAACCCAAACTGGATGATACATTCAGGTAATGATCAGTACACTAAGGCGACTTGGTTCCCCAAATTTCGTTCTTCTATGTTGAAGCGTTCGTTTCCAGTAACAGTTTGAATTTTTAGGTTTCACTCTGTTTTCTCCTATATTGATAGATGTATTTGGAAATCTAAATCCAACACGGTTTGTGCTAGCTTCTTGAAACATGACACAATGAAGTAGTTTCACGTTCTATCTCTATGTTTTGTTTCTTCTTGATGTAGCCCTTAGCAGTGACTGGCGAGAAACACTTTCATGGAAAGGGGTTGCCAAGCTTCCTAAAATTACGAATCTCCAGAAATCTCAGCAAATATTTTTTCACCCAAACTGGATGATACATTCAGGTAATGATCAGTACACTAAGGCGACTTGGTTCCCCAAATTTCGTTCTTCTATGTTGAAGCGTTCGTTTCCAGTAACAGTTTGAATTTTTAGGTTTCACTCTGTTTTCTCCTATATTGATAGATGTATTTGGAACTCTATATCCAACACGGTTTGTGCTAGGTTCTTGAAACTTGACACAATAAAGTAGTTTCACGTTCTATCTCTATGTTTTGTTTCCTCTAGATGTAGCCCTAAGCAGTAACTGGCGAGAAACACTTTCATGGAAAGGGGTTGCCAAGCTTCCTAAAATTACGAATCTCGAGAAATCTCAGCAAATATTTTTTCACCCAAACTGGATGATACTTTCAGGTAATGATCAGCACACTAAGGCGACTAGGTTCCCCAAATTCCGTTCTTCTATGTTGAAGCGTTCCTTTGCAGTAACACTTTGAATTTTTAGGTTTCACTCTGTTTTCTCCTATATTGATAGATGTATTTGGAACTCTAAATCCAACACGGTTTGAGCTAGCTTCTTGAAACTTGACACAATAAAGTAGTTTCACGTTCTATCTCTATTTTTTGATTCCTCTTGATTGAGCCCTAGCAGTGACTGGCGAGAAACACTTTCATGGAAAGGGGTTGCCAGGCTTCCCAAAATTACGAATCTCCAGAAATCTCAGCAAATATTTTTTCACCCAAACTGGATGATACTTTCAGGTAATGATCAGTACACTAAGGCGACTTGGTTCCCCAAATTTCGTTCTTCTATGTTGAAGCGTTCGTTTCCAGTAACAGTTTGAATGTTTAGGTTTCACTCTGTTTTCTCCTATATTGATAGATGTATTTGGAACTCTAAATCCAACACGGTTTGTGCTAGCTTCTTGAAACTTGACACAATAAAGTAGTTTCACGTTCTATCTCTACGTTTTGTTTCCTCTTGATGTAGCCCTAAGCAGTAACTGGCGAGAAACACTTTCATGGAAAGGGGTTGCCAAGCTTCCTAAAATTACGAATCTCGAGAAATCTCAGCAAATATTTTTTTCACCCAAACTGGATGATACTTTCAGGTAATGATCAGTACACTAAGGCGACTTGGTTCCCCAAATTTCGTTCTTCTATGTTGAAGCGTTCGTTTCCAGTAACAGTTTGAATTTTTAGGTTTCACTCTGTTTTCTCCTATATTGATAGATGTATTTGGAACTCTAAATCCAACACAGTTTGTGCTAGGTTCTTGAAACTTGACACAATAAAGAAGTTTCACGTTCTATCTCTATGTTTTGTTTCCTCTTGATGTAGCCTTAAGCAGTGACTGGCGAGAAATACTTTCATGGAAACGGGTTGCCAAGCTTCCCAAAATTACGAATCTCCAGAAATCTCAGCAAATATTTTTTCACCCAAACTGGATGATACATTCAGGTAATGATCAGTACACTAAGGCGACTTGGTTCCCCAAATTTCGTTCTTCTATGTTGAAGCGTTCGTTTCCAGTAACAGTTTGAATCTTTAGGTTTCACTCTGTTTTCTCCTATATTGATAGATGTATTTGGAACTCTAAATCCAACACGGTTTGCGCTAGCTTCTTGAAACATGACACAATGAAGTAGTTTCACGTTCTATCTCTATGTTTTGTTTCTTCTTGATGTAGCCCTATGCAGTGACTGGCGAGAAACACTTTCATGGAAAGGGGTTGCCAAGCTTCCTAAAATTACGAATCTCGAGAAATCTCAGCAAATATTTTTTCACCCAAACTGGATGAAACTTTCAGGTAATGATCAGTACACTAAGGCGACTTGGTTCCCCAAATTCCGTTCTTCTATGTTGAAGCGTTCCTTTGCAGTAACACTTTGAATTTTTAGGTTTCACTCTGTTTTCTCCTATATTGATAGATGTATTTGGAACTCTAAATCCAACACGGTTTGCGCTAGCTTCTTGAAACTTGACACAATAAAGTAGTTTCACGATCTATCTCTATTTTTTGATTCCTCTTGATTTAGCCCTAGCAGTGACTGGCGAGAAACACTTTCAGGGAAAGGGGTTGCCAGGCTTCACAAAATTACGAATCTCAAGAAATCTCAGCAAATATTTTTTCACCGAAACTGGATGATACTTTCAGGTAATGATCAGTACACTAAGGCGACTTGGTTCCCCAAATTTCATTCTTCTATGTTGAAGCGTTCGTTTCCAGTAACAGTTTGAATTTTTAGGTTTCACTCTGTTTTCTCCTATATTGATAGATGTATTTGGAACTCTATATCCAACACGGTTTGTGCTAGGTTCTTGAAACTTGACACAATAAAGTAGTTTCACGTTCTATCTCTACGTTTTGTTTCCTCTTGATGTAGCCCTAAGCAGTAACTGGCGAGAAACACTTTAATGGAAAGGGGTTGCCAAGCTTCCTAAAATTACGAATCTCGAGAAATCTCAGCAAATATTTTTTCACCCAAACTGGATGATACTTTCAGGTAATGATCAGTACACTAAGGCGACTTGGTTCCCCAAATTTCGTTCTTCTATGTTGAAGCGTTCGTTTGCAGTAACACTTTGAATTTTTAGGTTTCACTCTGTTTTCTCCTATATTGATAGATGTATTTGGAACTCTAAATCCAACACGGTTTGTGCTAGCTTCTTGAAACTTGACACAATAAAGTAGTTTCACGTTCTATCTCTATTTTTTGATTCCTCTTGATTTAGCCCTAGCAGTGACTGGCGAGAAACACTTTCATGGAAAGGGTTGCCAGGCTTCCCAAAATTACGAATCTCCAGAAATCTCAGCAAATATTTTTTCACCCAAACTGGATGATACTTTCAGGTAATGATCAGTACACTAAGACGACTTGGTTCCCTAAATTTCGTTCTATATGTTGAACCGTTCGTTTCCAGTAACAGTTTGAATTTTTAGGTTGCACTCTGTTTTCTCCTATATTGATAGATGTATTTGGAACTCTAAATACAACACAGTTTGTGCTAGGTTCTTGAAACTTGACACAATAAAGTAGTTTCACGTTCTATCTCTATGTTTTGTTTCCTCTTGATGTAGCCTTAAGCAGTGACTGGCGAGAAACACTTTCATGGAAAGGGGTTGCCAAGCTTCCCAAAATTACGAATCTCCAGAAATCTCAGCAAATATTTTTTCACCCAAACTGGATGATACTTTCAGGTAATGATCAGTACACTAAGGCGACTTGGTTCCCCAAATTTCGTTCTTCTATGTTGAAGCGTTCGTTTCCAGTAACAGTTTGAATTTTTAGGTTTCACTCTGTTTTCTCCTATATTGATAGATGTATTTGGAACTCTAAATCCAACACGGTTTGTGCTAGCTTCTTGAAACATGACACAATGAAGTAGTTTCACGTTCTATCTCTTTGTTTTGTTTCCTCTTGATGTAGCCCTATGCAGTGACTGGCGAGAAACACTTTCATGGAAAGGGGTTGCCAAGCTTCCTAAAATTACGAATCTCCAGAAATCTCAGCAAATATTTTTTCACCCAAACTGGATGATACATTCAGGTAATGATCAGTACACTAAGGCGACTTGGTTCCCCAAATTTCGTTCTTCTATGTTGAAGCGTTCGTTTCCAGTAACAGTTTGAATTTTTAGCTTTCACTCTGTTTTCTCCTATATTGATAGATGTATTTGGAACTCTATATCCAACAGGGTTTGTGCTAGGTTCTTGAAACTTGACACAATAAAGTAGTTTCACGTTCTCTCTCTACGTTTTGTTTCCTCTTGATGTAGCCTTAAGCAGTAACTGGCGAGAAACACTTTCATGGAAAGGGGTTGCCAAGCTTCCTAAAATTACGAATCTCGAGAAATCTCAGCAAATATTTTTTCACCCAAACTGGATGATACTTTCAGGTAATGATCAGTACACTAAGGCGACTTGGTTCCCCAAATTTCGTTCTTCTATGTTGAAGCGTTCGTTTGCAGTAACACTTTGAATTTTTAGGTTTCACTCTGTTTTCTCCTATATTGATAGATGTATTTGGAACTCTAAATCCAACACGGTTTGTGCTAGCTTCTTGAAACTTGACAAAATAAAGTAGTTTCACGTTCTATCTCTATTTTTTGATTCCTCTTGATTGAGCCCTAGCAGTGACTGGCGAGAAACACTTTCATGGAAAGGGGTTGCCAGGCTTCCCAAAATTACGAATCTCCAGAAATCTCAGCAAATATTTTTTTCACCCAAACTGGATGATACTTTCAGGTAATGATCAGTACACTAAGGCGACTTGGTTCCCCAAATTTCGTTCTTCTATGTTGAAGCGTTCGTTTCCAGTAACAGTTTGAATTTTTAGGTTTCACTCTGTTTTCTCCTATATTGATAGATGTATTTGGAACTCTAAATCCAACACGGTTTGTGCTAGCTTCTTGAAACATGACACAATGAAGTAGTTTCAAGTTCTATCTCTATGTTTTGTTTCCTCTTGATGTAGCCCTATGCAGTGACTGGCGAGAAACACTTTCATGGAAAGGGGTTGCCAAGCTTCCTAAAATTACGAATCTCCAGAAATCTCAGCAAATATTTTTTCACCCAAACTGGATGATACATTCAGGTAATGATCAGTACACTAAGGCGACTTGGTTCCCCAAATTTCGTTCTTCTATGTTGAAGCGTTCGTTTCCAGTAACAGTTTGAATTTTTAGGTTTCACTCTGTTTTCTCCTATATTTATAGATGTATTTGGAACTCTAAATCCAACACGGTTTGTGCTAGCTTCTTGAAACTTGACACAATAAAGTAGTTCCACATTCTATCTCTATGTTTTGTTTCCTCTTGATGGAGCCCTAAGCAGTGACTGGCGAGAAACACTTCATGGAAAGGGGTTGCCAAGCTTCCTAAAATTACGAATCTCGAGAAATCTCAGCAAATATTTTTTCACCCAAACAGGATGATACTTTCAGGTAATGATCAGTACACTAAGACGACTTGGTTCCCTAAATTTCGTTCTATATGTTGAACCGTTCGTTTCCAGTAACAGTTTGAATTTTTAGGTTGCACTCTGTTTTCTCCTATATTGATAGATGTATTTGGAACTCTAAATCCAACACAGTTTGTGCTAGGTTCTTGAAACTTGACACAATAAAGTAGTTTCACGTTCTATCTCTATGTTTTGTTTCCTCTTGATGTAGCCTTAAGCAGTGACTGGCGAGAAACACTTTCATGGAAAGGGGTTGCCAAGCTTCCCAAAATTACGAATCTCCAGAAATCTCAGCAAATATTTTTTCACCCAAACTGGATGATACTTTCAGGTAATGATCAGTACACTAAGGCGACTTGGTTCCCCAAATTTCGTTCTTCTATGTTGAAGCGTTCGTTTCCAGTAACAGTTTGAATTTTTAGGTTTCACTCTGTTTTCTCCTATATTGATAGATGTATTTGGAACTCTAAATCCAACACGGTTTGTGCTAGCTTCTTGAAACATGACACAATGAAGTAGTTTCACGTTCTATCTCTTTGTTTTGTTTCCTCTTGATGTAGCCCTATGCAGTGACTGGCGAGAAACACTTTCATGGAAAGGGGTTGCCAAGCTTCCTAAAATTACGAATCTCCAGAAATCTCAGCAAATATTTTTTCACCCAAACTGGATGATACATTCAGGTAATGATCAGTACACTAAGGCGACTTGGTTCCCCAAATTTCGTTCTTCTATGTTGAAGCGTTCGTTTCCAGTAACAGTTTGAATTTTTAGCTTTCACTCTGTTTTCTCCTATATTGATAGATGTATTTGGAACTCTATATCCAACAGGGTTTGTGCTAGGTTCTTGAAACTTGACACAATAAAGTAGTTTCACGTTCTCTCTCTACGTTTTGTTTCCTCTTGATGTAGCCCTAAGCAGTAACTGGCGAGAAACACTTTCATGGAAAGGGGTTGCCAAGCTTCCTAAAATTACGAATCTCGAGAAATCTCAGCAAATATTTTTTCACCCAAACTGGATGATACTTTCAGGTAATGATCAGTACACTAAGGCGACTTGGTTCCCCAAATTTCGTTCTTCTATGTTGAAGCGTTCGTTTGCAGTAACACTTTGAATTTTTAGGTTTCACTCTGTTTTCTCCTATATTGATAGATGTATTTGGAACTCTAAATCCAACACGGTTTGTGCTAGCTTCTTGAAACTTGACAAAATAAAGTAGTTTCACGTTCTATCTCTATTTTTTGATTCCTCTTGATTGAGCCCTAGCAGTGACTGGCGAGAAACACTTTCATGGAAAGGGGTTGCCAGGCTTCCCAAAATTACGAATCTCCAGAAATCTCAGCAAATATTTTTTTCACCCAAACTGGATGATACTTTCAGGTAATGATCAGTACACTAAGGCGACTTGGTTCCCCAAATTTCGTTCTTCTATGTTGAAGCGTTCGTTTCCAGTAACAGTTTGAATTTTTAGGTTTCACTCTGTTTTCTCCTATATTGATAGATGTATTTGGAACTCTAAATCCAACACGGTTTGTGCTAGCTTCTTGAAACATGACACAATGAAGTAGTTTCAAGTTCTATCTCTATGTTTTGTTTCCTCTTGATGTAGCCCTATGCAGTGACTGGCGAGAAACACTTTCATGGAAAGGGGTTGCCAAGCTTCCTAAAATTACGAATCTCCAGAAATCTCAGCAAATATTTTTTCACCCAAACTGGATGATACTTTCAGGTAATGATCAGTACACTAAGGCGACTTGGTTCCCCAAATTTCGTTCTTCTATGTTGAAGCGTTCGTTTCCAGTAACAGTTTGAATTTTTAGGTTTCACTCTCTTTTCTCCTATATTGATAGATGTATTTGGAACTCTAAATCCAACACGGTTTGTGCTAGCTTCTTGAAACTTGACACAATAAAGTAGTTCCACATTCTATCTCTATGTTTTGTTTCCTCTTGATGGAGCCCTAAGCAGTGACTGGCGAGAAACACTTCATGGAAAGGGGTTGCCAAGCTTCCTAAAATTACGAATCTCGAGAAATCTCAGCAAATATTTTTTCACCCAAACAGGATGATACTTTCAGGTAATGATCAGTACACTAAGACGACTTGGTTCCCTAAATTTCGTTCTATATGTTGAACCGTTCGTTTCCAGTAACAGTTTGAATTTTTAGGTTGCACTCTGTTTTCTCCTATATTGATAGATGTATTTGGAACTCTAAATCCAACACAGTTTGTGCTAGGTTCTTGAAACTTGACACAATAAAGTAGTTTCACGTTCTATCTCTATGTTTTGTTTCCTCTTGATGTAGCCTTAAGCAGTGACTGGCGAGAAACACTTTCATGGAAAGGGGTTGCCAAGCTTCCCAAAATTACGAATCTCCAGAAATCTCAGCAAATATTTTTTCACCCAAACTGGATGATACTTTCAGGTAATGATCAGTACACTAAGGCGACTTGGTTCCCCAAATTTCGTTCTTCTATGTTGAAGCGTTCGTTTCCAGTAACAGTTTGAATTTTTAGGTTTCACTCTGTTTTCTCCTATATTGATAGATGTATTTGGAACTCTAAATCCAACACGGTTTGTGCTAGCTTCTTGAAACATGACACAATGAAGTAGTTTCACGTTCTATCTCTTTGTTTTGTTTCCTCTTGATGTAGCCCTATGCAGTGACTGGCGAGAAACACTTTCATGGAAAGGGGTTGCCAAGCTTCCTAAAATTACGAATCTCCAGAAATCTCAGCAAATATTTTTTCACCCAAACTGGATGATACATTCAGGTAATGATCAGTACACTAAGGCGACTTGGTTCCCCAAATTTCGTTCTTCTATGTTGAAGCGTTCGTTTCCAGTAACAGTTTGAATTTTTAGGTTTCACTCTGTTTTCTCCTATATTGATAGATGTGTTTGGAACTCTAAATCCAACACGGTTTGTGCTAGCTTCTTGAAACATGACACAATGAAGTAGTTTCACGTTCTATCTCTATGTTTTTTTTCTTCTTGATGTAGCCCTATCAGTGACTGGCGAGAAACACTTTCATGGAAAGGGGTTGCCAAGCTTCCTAAAATTATGAATCTCCAGAAATCTCAGCAAATATTTTTTCACCCAAACTGGATGATACATTCAGGTAATGATCAGTACACTAAGGCGACTTGGTTCCCCAAATTTCGTTCTTCTCTGTTGAAGCGTTCGTTTCCAGTAACAGTTTGAATTTTTAGGTTTCACTCTGTTTTCTCCTATATTGATAGATGTATTTGGAACTCTAAATCCAACACGGTTTGTGCTAGCTTCTTGAAACTTGACACAATAAAGTAGTTTCACGTTCTATCTCTACGTTTTGTTTCCTCTTGATGTAGCCCTATGCAGTAACTGGCGAGAAACACTTTCATGGAAAGGGGTTGCCAAGCTTCCCAAAATTACGAATCTTGAGTAATCTCAGCAAATATTTTTTTCACCCAAACTGGATGATACTTTCAGGTAATGATCAGTACACTAAGGCGACTTGGTTCCCCAAATTTCATTCTTCTATGTTGAAGCGTTCGTTTCCAGTAACAGTTTGAATTTTTAGGTTTCACTCTGTTTTCTCCTATATTGATAGATGTATTTGGAACTCTAAATCCAACACGGTTTGTGCTAGCTTCTTGAAACATGACACAATGAAGTAGTTTCACGTTCTATCTCTATGTTTTGTTTCTTCTTGATGTAGCCCTATGCAGTGACTGGCGAGAAACACTTTCATGGAAAGGGGTTGCCAAGCTTCCTAAAATTACGAATCTCCAGAAATCTCAGCAAATATTTTTTCACCCAAACTGGATGATACATTCAGGTAATGATCAGTACACTAAGGCGACTTGGTTCCCCAAATTTCGTTCTTCTATGTTGAAGCGTTCGTTTCCAGTAACAGTTTGAATTTTTAGGTTTCACTCTGTTTTCTCCTATATTGATAGATGTATTTGGAACTGTAAATCCAACACAGTGTGTGCTAGGTTCTTGAAACTTGACACAATAAAGAAGTTTCACGTTCTATCTCTATGTTTTGTTTCCTCTTGATGTAGCCTTAAGCAGTGACTGGCGAGAAATACTTTCATGGAAAGGGGTTGCCAAGCTTCTCAAAATTACGAATCTCCAAAAATCTCAGCAAATATTTTTTCACCCAAACTGGATGATACATTCAGGTAATGATCAGTACACTAAGGCGACTTGGTTCCCCAAATTTCGTTCTTCTATGTTGAAGCGTTCGTTTCCAGTAACAGTTTGAATCTTTAGGTTTCACTCTGTTTTCTCCTATATTGATAGATGTATTTGGAACTCTAAATCCAACACGGTTTGTGCTAGCTTCTTGAAACATGACACAATGAAGTAGTTTCACTTTCTATCTCTATGTTTTGTTTCTTCTTGATGTAGCCCTATGCAGTGACTGGCGAGAAACACTTTCATGGAAAGGGGTTGCCAAGCTTCCTAAAATTACGAATCTCCAGAAATCTCAGCAAATATTTTTTCACCCAAACTGGATGATACATTCAGGTAATGATCAGTACACTAAGGCAACTTGGTTCCCCAAATTTCGTTCTTCTATGTTGAAGCGTTCGTTTCCAGTAACAGTTTGAATTTTTAGGTTTCACTCTGTTTTCTCCTATATTGATAGATGTATTTGGAACTCTATATGCAACACGGTTTGTGCTAGGTTCTTGAAACTTGACACAATAAAGTAGTTTCACGTTCTATCTCTACGTTTTGTTTCCTCTTGATGTAGCCCTAAGCAGTAACTGGCGAGAAACACTTTCATGGAAAGGTGTTGCCAAGCTTCCTAAAATTACGAATCTCGAGAAATCTCAGCAAATATTTTTTCACCCAAAATGGATGATAGTTTCAGGTAATGATCAGTACACTAAGGCGACTTGGTACCCCAAATTTCGTTCTTCTAAGTTGAAGCGTTCGTTTGCAGTAGCACTTTGAATTTTTAGGTTTCACTCTGTTTTCTCCTATATTGATAGATGTATTTGGAACTCTAAATCCAACACGGTTTGTGCTAGCTTCTTGAAACTTGACACAATAAAGTAGTTTCACGTTCTATCTCTATTTTTTGATTCCTCTTGATGTAGCCCAAGCAGTGACTGGCGAGAAACACTTTCAGGGAAAGGGGTTGCCAGGCTTCCCAAAATTACGAATCTCCAGAAATCTCAGCAAATATTTTTTCACCCAAACTGGACGATACTTTCAGGTAATGATCAGTACACTAAGGCGACTTTGTTCCCCAAATTTCGTTCTTCTATGTTGAAGCGTTCGTTTCCAGTAACAGTTTGAATTTTTAGGTTTCACTCTGTTTTCTCCTATATTGATAGATGTGTTTGGAACTCTAAATCCAACACGGTTTGTGCTAGCTTCTTGAAACATGACACAATAAAGTAGTTTCACGTTCTATCTCTATGTTTTGTTTCCTCTTGATGTAGCCCAATGCAGTGACTGGCGAGAAACACTTTCATGGAAAGGGGTTGCCAGGCTTCCCAAAATTACGAATCTCCAGAAATCTCATCAAATATTTTTTCACCCAAACTGGATGATACTTTCAGGTAATGATCAGTACACTAAGGCGACTTGGTTCCCCAAATTTCGTTCTTCTATGTTGAAGCGTTCGTTTCCAGTAACAGTTTGAATTTTTAGGTTTCACTCTGTTTTCTCCTTTATTGATAGATGTATTTGGAACTCTAAATCCAACACGGTTTGTGCTAGGTTCTTGAAACTTGACACAATAAAGTAGTTTCACGTTCTATCTCTATGTTTTGTTTCCTCTTGATGTAGCCCTAAGCAGTGACTGGCGAGAAACACTTCATGGAAAGGGGTTGCCAAGCTTCCTAAAATTACGAATCTCCAGAAATCTCAGCAAATATTTTTTCACCCAAACTGGATGATACTTTCAGGTAATGATCAGTACACTAAGACGACTTGGTTCCCCAAATTTCGTTCTTCTATGTTGAAGCGTTCGTTTCCAGTAACAGTTTGAATTTTTAGGTTTCACTCTGTTTTCTCCTATATTGATAGATGTGTTTGGAACTCTAAATCCAACACGGTTTGTGCTAGGTTCTTGAAACTTGACACAATAAAGTAGTTTCACGTTCTATCTCTACGTTTTGTTTCCTTTTGATGTAGCCTTAAGCCTTGACTGGCGAGAAACACTTTCATGGAAAGGGGTTGCCAAGTTTCCTAAAATTACGAATCTCCAGAAATCTCAGCAAATATTTTTTCACCGAAACTGCATGATACTTTCAGGTAATGATCAGTACACTAAGGCGACTTGGTTCCCCAAATTTCGTTCTTCTATGTTGAAGCGTTCATTTCCAGTAACAGTTTGAATTTTTAGGTTTCACTCTGTTTTCTCCTATATTGATAGATGTATTTGGAACTCTAAATCCAACACGGTTTGTGCTAGCTTCTTGAAACTTGACACAATAAAGTAGTTCCACGTTCTATCTCTATGTTTTGTTTCCTCTTGATGGAGCCCTAAGCAGTGACTGGCGAGAAACACTTCATGGAAAGGGGTTGCCAAGCTTCCTAAAATTACGAATCTCGAGAAATCTCAGCAAATATTTTTTCACCCAAACAGGATGATACTTTCAGGTAATGATCAGGACACTAAGGCGACTTGGTTCCCCAAATTTCGTTCTTCTATGTTGAAGCGTTCGTTTCCAGTAACAGTTTGAATTTTTAGGTTTCACTCTGTTTTCTCCTATATTGATAGATATATTTGGAACTCTAAATCCAACACGGTTTGTGCTAGCTTCTTGAAACTTGACACAATAAAGTAGTTCCACGTTCTATCTCTATGTTTTGTTTCCTCTTGATGGAGCCCAAAGCAGTGACTGGCGAGAAACACTTCATGGAAAGGGGTTGCCAAGCTTCCTAAAATTACGAATCTCGAGAAATCTCAGCAAATATTTTTTCACCCAAACAGGATGATACTTTCAGGTAATGATCAGGACACTAAGGCGACTTGGTTCCCCAAATTTCGTTCTATATGTTGAACCGTTCGTTTCCAGTAACAGTTTGAATTTTTAGGTTTCACTCTGTTTTCTCCTATATTGATAGATGTATTTGGAACTCTAAATCCAACACGGTTTGTGCTAGGTTCTTGAAACTTGACACAATAAAGCAGTTTCACGTTCTATCTCTATGTTTTGTTTCCTCTTGATGTAGCCTTAAGCAGTGACTGGCGAGAAACACTTTCATGGAAAGGGGTTGCCAAGCTTCCTAAAATTACGAATCTCCAGAAATCTCAGCAAATATTTTTTCACCCAAAATGGATGATAGTTTCAGGTAATGATCAGTACACTAAGGCGACTTGGTTCCCCAAATTTCGTTCTTCTAAGTTGAAGCGTTCGTTTGCAGTAGCACTTTGAATTTTTAGGTTTCACTCTGTTTTCTCCTATATTGATAGATGTATTTGGAACTCTAAATCCAACACGGTTTGTGCTACCTTCTTGAAACTTGACACAATAAAGTAGTTTCACGTTCTATCTCTATTTTTTGATTCCTCTTGATGTAGCCCAAGCAGTGACTGGCGAGAAACACTTTCAGGGAAAGGGGTTGCCAGGCTTCCCAAAATTACGAATCTCCAGAAATCTCAGCAAATATTTTTTCACCCAAACTGGACGATACTTTCAGGTAATGATCAGTACACTAAGGCGACTTTGTTCCCCAAATTTCGTTCTTCTATGTTGAAGCGTTCGTTTCCAGTAACAGTTTGAATTTTTAGGTTTCACTCTGTTTTCTCCTATATTGATAGATGTGTTTGGAACTCTAAATCCAACACGGTTTGTGCTAGCTTCTTGAAACATGACACAATAAAGTAGTTTCACGTTCTATCTCTATGTTTTGTTTCCTCTTGATGTAGCCCAATGCAGTGACTGGCGAGAAACACTTTCATGGAAAGGGGTTGCCAGGCTTCCCAAAATTACGAATCTCCAGAAATCTCATCAAATATTTTTTCACCCAAACTGGATGATACTTTCAGGTAATGATCAGTACACTAAGGCGACTTGGTTCCCCAAATTTCGTTCTTCTATGTTGAAGCGTTCGTTTCCAGTAACAGTTTGAATTTTTAGGTTTCACTCTGTTTTCTCCTTTATTGATAGATGTATTTGGAACTCTAAATCCAACACGGTTTGTGCTAGGTTCTTGAAACTTGACACAATAAAGTAGTTTCACGTTCTATCTCTATGTTTTGTTTCCTCTTGATGGAGCCCTAAGCAGTGACTGGCGAGAAACACTTCATGGAAAGGGGTTGCCAAGCTTCCTAAAATTACGAATCTCCAGAAATCTCAGCAAATATTTTTTCACCCAAACTGGATGATACTTTCAGGTAATGATCAGTACACTAAGACGACTTGGTTCCCCAAATTTCGTTCTTCTATGTTGAAGCGTTCGTTTCCAGTAACAGTTTGAATTTTTAGGTTTCACTCTGTTTTCTCCTATATTGATAGATGTGTTTGGAACTCTAAATCCAACACGGTTTGTGCTAGGTTCTTGAAACTTGACACAATAAAGTAGTTTCACGTTCTATCTCTACGTTTTGTTTCCTTTTGATGTAGCCTTAAGCCTTGACTGGCGAGAAACACTTTCATGGAAAGGGGTTGCCAAGTTTCCTAAAATTACGAATCTCCAGAAATCTCAGCAAATATTTTTTCACCGAAACTGCATGATACTTTCAGGTAATGATCAGTACACTAAGGCGACTTGGTTCCCCAAATTTCGTTCTTCTATGTTGAAGCGTTCATTTCCAGTAACAGTTTGAATTTTTAGGTTTCACTCTGTTTTCTCCTATATTGATAGATGTATTTGGAACTCTAAATCCAACACGGTTTGTGCTAGCTTCTTGAAACTTGACACAATAAAGTAGTTCCACGTTCTATCTCTATGTTTTGTTTCCTCTTGATGGAGCCCTAAGCAGTGACTGGCGAGAAACACTTCATGGAAAGGGGTTGCCAAGCTTCCTAAAATTACGAATCTCGAGAAATCTCAGCAAATATTTTTTCACCCAAACAGGATGATACTTTCAGGTAATGATCAGGACACTAAGGCGACTTGGTTCCCCAAATTTCGTTCTTCTATGTTGAAGCGTTCGTTTCCAGTAACAGTTTGAATTTTTAGGTTTCACTCTGTTTTCTCCTATATTGATAGATATATTTGGAACTCTAAATCCAACACGGTTTGTGCTAGCTTCTTGAAACTTGACACAATAAAGTAGTTCCACGTTCTATCTCTATGTTTTGTTTCCTCTTGATGGAGCCCAAAGCAGTGACTGGCGAGAAACACTTCATGGAAAGGGGTTGCCAAGCTTCCTAAAATTACGAATCTCGAGAAATCTCAGCAAATATTTTTTCACCCAAACAGGATGATACTTTCAGGTAATGATCAGGACACTAAGGCGACTTGGTTCCCCAAATTTCGTTCTATATGTTGAACCGTTCGTTTCCAGTAACAGTTTGAATTTTTAGGTTTCACTCTGTTTTCTCCTATATTGATAGATGTATTTGGAACTCTAAATCCAACACGGTTTGTGCTAGGTTCTTGAAACTTGACACAATAAAGCAGTTTCACGTTCTATCTCTATGTTTTGTTTCCTCTTGATGTAGCCTTAAGCAGTGACTGGCGAGAAACACTTTCATGGAAAGGGGTTGCCAAGCTTCCTAAAATTACGAATCTCCAGAAATCTCAGCAAATATTTTTTCACCCAAACTGGATGATACTTTCAGGTAATGATCAGTACACTAAGGCGACTTGGTTCCCCAAATTTTGTTCTTCTATGTTGAAGCGTTCCTTTCCAGTAACAGTTTGAATTTTTAGGTTTCACTCTGTATTCTCCTATATTGATAGATGTATTTGGAACTCTAAATCCAACAGGGTTTGTGCTAGCTTCTTGAAACTTGACACAATAAAGTAGTTTCAAGTTCTATCTCTATGTTTTTTTTCCTCTTGATGTAGCCCTAAGCAGTTACTGGTGAGAAACACTTTCATGGAAAGGGGTTGCCAAGCTTCCTAAAATTACGAATCTCCAGAAATCTCAGCAAATATTTTTTCACCCAAACTGGATGATACTTTCAGGTAATGATCAGTACACTAAGGCGACTTGGTTTCCCAAATTTCGTTCTTCTATGTTGAAGCGTTCGTTTCCAGTAACAGTTTGAATTTTTAGGTTTCACTCTGTTTTCTCCTATATTGATACATGTGTTTGGAACTCTAAATCCAACACGGTTTGTGCTAGGTTCTTGAAACTTGACACAATAAAGTAGTTTCACGTTCTATCTCCATGTTTTATTTCCTCTTGATGTAGCCCTAAGCAGTTACTGGCGAGAAACACTTTCATGAAAAGGGGTTGCCAAGCTTCCTAAAATTACGAATCTCCAGAAATCTCAGCAAATATTTTTTCACCCAAACTGGATGATACTTTCAGGTAATGATCAGTACACTAAGACGACTTGGTTCCCCAAATTTCGTTCTTCTATGTTGAAGCGTTCGTTTCCAGTAACAGTTTGAATTTTTAGGTTTCACTCTGTTTTCTCCTATATTGATAGATGTGTTTGGAACTCTAAATCCAACACGGTTTTTGCTAGGTTCTTGAAACTTGACACAATAAAGTAGTTTCACGTTCTATCTCCATGTTTTATTTCCTCTTGATGTAGCCCTAAGCAGTTACTGGCGAGAAACACTTTCATGGAAAGGGGTTGCCAAGCTTCCTAAAATTACGAATCTCCAGAAATCTCAGCAAATATTTTTTCACCCAAACTGGATGATACTTTCAGGTAATGATCAGTACACTAAGGCGACTTCGTTCCCCAAATTTCGTTCTTCTATGTTGAAGCGTTCGTTTGCAGTAACACTTTGAATTTTTAGGTTTCACTCTGTTTTCTCCTATATTTATAGATGTATTTGGAACTCTAAATCCAACACGGTTTGTGCTAGCTTCTTGAAACTTGACACAATAAAGTAGTTTCACGTTCTATCTCTATTTTTTGATTCCTCTTGATGTAGCCCTAGCAGTGACTGGCGAGAAACACTTTCATGGAAAGGGGTTGCCAGGCTTCCCAAAATTACGAATCTCCAGAAATCTCAGCAAATATTTTATCACCCAAACAGGATGATACTTTCAGGTAATGATCAGTACACTAAGGCGACTTGGTTCCCCAAATTTCGTTCTTCTATGTTGAAGCGTTCATTTCCAGTAACAGTTTGAATTTTTAGGTTTCACTCTGTTTTCTCCTATATTGATAGATGTATTTGGAACTCTAAATCCAACACGGTTTGTGCTAGCTTCTTGAAACTTGACAGAATAAAGAAGTTTCAAGTTCTATCTCTATGTTTTGTTTCCTCTTGATGTAGCCTTAAGCAGTGACTGGCAAGAAACACTTTCATGGAAAGGGGTTGCCAAGCTTCCCAAAATTACGAATCTCCAGAAATCTCAGCAAATATTTTTTCACCCAAACTGGATGATACTTTCAGGTAATGATCAGTACACTAAGGCGACTTGGTTCCCCAACTTTCGTTCTTCTATGTTGAAGCGTTTGTTTCCAGTAACAGTTTGAATTTTTAGGTTTCACTCTGTTTTCTCCTATATTGATAGATGTATTTGGAACTCTAAATCCAACAGGGTTTGTGCTAGCTTCTTGAAACTTGACACAATAAAGTAGTTTCACGTTCTATCTCTACGTTTTGTTTCCTCTTGATGTAGCCCTAAGCAGTTACTGGCGAGAAACCCTTTCATGGAAAGGGGTTGCCAAGCTTCCTAAAATTACGAATCTCCAGAAATCTCAGCAAATATTTTTTCACCCAAACTGGATGATACTTTCAGGTAATGATCAGTACACTAAGGCGACTTGGTTCCCCAAATTTCGTTCTTCTATGTTGAAGCGTTCGTTTCCAGTAACAGTTTGAATTTTTAGGTTTCACTCTGTTTTCTCCTATATTGATAGATGTATTTGGAACTCTAAATCCAACACGGTTTGTGCTAGCTTCTTGAAACTTGACACAATAAAGTAGTTTCACGTTCTATCTCTATTTTTTGATTCCTCTTGATGTAGCCCAAGCAGTGACTGGCGAGAAACACTTTCAGGGAAAGGGGTTGCCAGGCTTCCCAAAATTACGAATCTCCAGAAATCTCAGCAAATATTTTTTCACCCAAACTGGACGATACTTTCAGGTAATGATCAGTACACTAAGGCGACTTTGTTCCCCAAATTTCGTTCTTCTATGTTGAAGCGTTCGTTTCCAGTAACAGTTTGAATTTTTAGGTTTCACTCTGTTTTCTCCTATATTGATAGATGTGTTTGGAACTCTAAATCCAACACGGTTTGTGCTAGCTTCTTGAAACATGACACAATAAAGTAGTTTCACGTTCTATCTCTATGTTTTGTTTCCTCTTGATGTAGCCCAATGCAGTGACTGGCGAGAAACACTTTCATGGAAAGGGGTTGCCAGGCTTCCCAAAATTACGAATCTCCAGAAATCTCAGCAAATATTTGTTCACCCAAACTGGATGATACTTTCAGGTAATGATCAGTACACTAAGACGACTTGGTTCCCCAAATTTCGTTCTTCTATGTTGAAGCGTTCGTTTCCAGTAACAGTTTGAATTTTTAGGTTTCACTCTGTTTTCTCCTATATTGATAGATGTGTTTGGAACTCTAAATCCAACACGGTTTTTGCTAGGTTCTTGAAACTTGACACAATAAAGTAGTTTCACGTTCTATCTCTACGTTTTGTTTCCTTTTGATGTAGCCTTAAGCCTTGACTGGCGAGAAACACTTTCATGGAAAGGGGTTGCCAAGTTTCCTAAAATTACGAATCTCCAGAAATCTCAGCAAATATTTTTTCACCGAAACTGCATGATACTTTCAGGTAATGATCAGTACACTAAGGCGACTTGGTTCCCCAAATTTCGTTCTTCTATTTTGAAGCGTTCATTTCCAGTAACAGTTTGAATTTTTAGGTTTCACTCTGTTTTCTCCTATATTGATAGATGTATTTGGAACTCTAAATCCAACACGGTTTGTGCTAGCTTCTTGAAACTTGACACAATAAAGTAGTTCCACGTTCTATCTCTATGTTTTGTTTCCTCTTGATGGAGCCCTAAGCAGTGACTGGCGAGAAACACTTCATGGAAAGGGGTTGCCAAGCTTCCTAAAATTACGAATCTCGAGAAATCTCAGCAAATATTTTTTCACCCAAACAGGATGATACTTTCAGGTAATGATCAGGACACTAAGGCGACTTGGTTCCCCAAATTTCCTTCTTCCATGTTGAAGCGTTCGTTTCCAGTAACAGTTTGAATTTTTAGGTTTCACTCTGTTTTCTCCTATATTGATAGATGTATTTGGAACTCTAAATCCAACACGGTTTGTGCTAGCTTCTTGAAACTTGACACAATAAAGTAGTTCCACGTTCTATCTCTATGTTTTGTTTCCTCTTGATGGAGCCCAAAGCAGTGACTGGCGAGAAACACTTCATGGAAAGGGGTTGCCAAGCTTCCTAAAATTACGAATCTCGAGAAATCTCAGCAAATATTTTTTCACCCAAACAGGATGATACTTTCAGGTAATGATCAGGACACTAAGGCGACTTGGTTCCCCAAATTTCGTTCTTCTATGTTGAAGCGTTCGTTTCCAGTAACAGTTTGAATTTTTAGGTTTCACTCTGTTTTCTCCTATATTGATAGATGTCTTTGGAACTCTAATCGAACACGGTTTGTGCTAGCTTCTTGAAACTTGACACAATAAAGTAGTTTCACGTTCTATCTCTATTTTTTGATTCCTCTTGATTTAGCCCTAGCAGTGACTGGCGAGAAACACTTTCATGGAAAGGGGTTGCCAGGCTTCCCAAAATTACGAATCTCCAGAAATCTCAGCAAATATTTGTTCACCCAAACTGGATGATACTTTCAGGTAATGATCAGTACACTAAGGCGACTTGGTTCCCCAAATTTCGTTCTTCTATGTTGAAGCGTTCGTTTCCAGTAACAGTTTGAATTTTTAGGTTTCACTCTGTTTTCTCCTATATTGATAGATGTATTTGGAACTCTAAATCCAACACGGTTTGTGCTAGGTTCTTGAAACTTGACACAATAAAGTAGTTTCACGTTCTATCTCTACGTTTTGTTTCCTCTTGATGTAGCCCTAAGCAGTAACTGGCGAGAAACACTTTCATGGAAAGGGGTTGCCAAGCTTCCTAAAATTACGAATCTCGAGAAATCTCAGCAAATATTTTTTTCACCCAAACTGGATGATACTTTCAGGTAATGATCAGTACACTAAGGCGACTTGGTTCCCCAAATTTCGTTCTTTTATTTGAAGCGTTCGTTTCCAGTAACAGTTTGAATTTTTAGGTTTCACTCTGTTTTCTCCTATATTGATAGATGTATTTGGAACTCTAAATCCAACACAGTTTGTGCTAGGTTCTTGAAACTTGACACAATAAAGAAGTTTCACGTTCTATCTCTATGTTTTGTTTCCTCTTGATGTAGCCTTAAGCAGTGACTGGCGAGAAATACTTTCATGGAAAGGGGTTGCCAAGCTTCCCAAAATTACGAATCTCCAGAAATCTCAGCAAATATTTTTTCACCCAAACTGGATGATACATTCAGGTAATGATCAGTACACTAAGGCGACTTGGTTCCCCAAATTTCGTTCTTCTATGTTGAAGCGTTCGTTTCCAGTAACAGTTTGAATATTTAGGTTTCACTCTGTTTTCTCCTATATTGATAGATGTATTTGGAACTCTAAATCCAACACGGTTTGTGCTAGCTTCTTGAAACATGACACAATGAAGTAGTTTCACGTTCTATCTCTATGTTTTGTTTCTTCTTGATGTAGCCCTATGCAGTGACTGGCGAGAAACACTTTCATGGAAAGGGGTTGCCAAGCTTCCTAAAATTACGAATCTCGAGAAATCTCAGCAAATATTTTTTCACCCAAACTGGATGATACTTTCAGGTAATGATCAGTACACTAAGGCGACTAGGTTCCCCAAATTCCGTTCTTCTATGTTGAAGCGTTCCTTTGCAGTAACACTTTGAATTTTTAGGTTTCACTCTGTTTTCTCCTATATTGATAGATGTATTTGGAACTCTAAATCCAACACGGTTTGTGCTAGCTTCTTGAAACTTGACACAATAAAGTAGTTTCACGTTCTATCTCTATTTTTTGATTCCTCTTAATTTAGCCCTAGCAGTGACTGGCGAGAAACACTTTCATGGAAATGGGTTGCCAGGCTTCCCAAAATTACGAATCTCAAGAAATCTCAGCAAATATTTTTTCACCGAAACTGGATGATACTTTCAGGTAATGATCAGTACACTAAGGCGACTTGGTTCCCCAAATTTCGTTCTTCTATGTTGAAGCGTTCGTTTCCAGTAACAGTTTGAATTTTTAGGTTTCACTCTGTTTTCTCCTATATTGATAGATGTATTTGGAACTCTAAATCCAACACGGTTTGTGCTAGCTTCTTGAAACATGACACAATGAAGTAGTTTCACGTTCTATCTCTATGTTTTGTTTCTTCTTGATGTAGCCCTATGCAGTGACTGGCGAGAAACACTTTCATGGAAAGGGGTTGCCAAGCTTCCTAAAATTACGAATCTCGAGAAATCTCGGCAAATATTTTTTCACCCAAACTGGATGAAACTTTCAGGTAATGATCAGTACACTAAGGCGACTTGGTTCCCCAAATTCCGTTCTTCTATGTTGAAGCGTTCCTTTACAGTAACAGTTTGAATTTTTAGGTTTCACTCTGTTTTCTCCTATATTGATAGATGTATTTGGAACTCTAAATCCAACACGGTTTGTGCTAGCTTCTTGAAACTTGACACAATAAAGTAGTTTCAAGTTCTATCTCTATGTTTTGTTTCCTCTTGATGTAGCCTTAAGCAGTGACTGGCGAGAAACACTTTCATGGAAAGGGGTTGCCAAGCTTCCCAAAATTACGAATCTCCAGAAATCTCAGCAAATATTTTTTCACCCAAACTGGATGATACTTTCAGGTAATGATCAGTACACTAAGGCGACTTGGTTCCCCAAATTTCGTTCTTCTATGTTGAAGCGTTTGTTTCCAGTAACAGTTTGAATTTTTAGGTTTCACTCTGTTTTCTCCTATATTGATAGATGTATTTGGAACTCTAAATCCAACACAGTGTGTGCTAGGTTCTTGAAACTTGACACAATAAAGAAGTTTCACGTTCTATCTCTATGTTTTGTTTCCTCTTGATGTAGCCTTAAGCAGTGACTGGCGAGAAATACTTTCATGGAAAGGGGTTGCCAAGCTTCTCAAAATTACGAATCTCCAAAAATCTCAGCAAATATTTTTTCACCCAAACTGGATGATACATTCAGGTAATGATCAGTACACTAAGGCGACTTGGTTCCCCAAATTTCGTTCTTCTATGTTGAAGCGTTCGTTTCCAGTAACAGTTTGAATCTTTAGGTTTCACTCTGTTTTCTCCTATATTGATAGATGTATTTGGAACTCTAAATCCAACACGGTTTGTGCTAGCTTCTTGAAACATGACACAATGAAGTAGTTTCACTTTCTATCTCTATGTTTTGTTTCTTCTTGATGTAGCCCTATGCAGTGACTGGCGAGAAACACTTTCATGGAAAGGGGTTGCCAAGCTTCCTAAAATTACGAATCTCCAGAAATCTCAGCAAATATTTTTTCACCCAAACTGGATGATACATTCAGGTAATGATCAGTACACTAAGGCAACTTGGTTCCCCAAATTTCGTTCTTCTATGTTGAAGCGTTCGTTTCCAGTAACAGTTTGAATTTTTAGGTTTCACTCTGTTTTCTCCTATATTGATAGATGTATTTGGAACTCTATATGCAACACGGTTTGTGCTAGGTTCTTGAAACTTGACACAATAAAGTAGTTTCACGTTCTATCTCTACGTTTTGTTTCCTCTTGATGTAGCCCTAAGCAGTAACTGGCGAGAAACACTTTCATGGAAAGGTGTTGCCAAGCTTCCTAAAATTACGAATCTCGAGAAATCTCAGCAAATATTTTTTCACCCAAAATGGATGATAGTTTCAGGTAATGATCAGTACACTAAGGCGACTTGGTTCCCCAAATTTCGTTCTTCTAAGTTGAAGCGTTCGTTTGCAGTAGCACTTTGAATTTTTAGGTTTCACTCTGTTTTCTCCTATATTGATAGATGTATTTGGAACTCTAAATCCAACACGGTTTGTGCTAGCTTCTTGAAACTTGACACAATAAAGTAGTTTCACGTTCTATCTCTATTTTTTGATTCCTCTTGATGTAGCCCAAGCAGTGACTGGCGAGAAACACTTTCAGGGAAAGGGGTTGCCAGGCTTCCCAAAATTACGAATCTCCAGAAATCTCAGCAAATATTTGTTCACCCAAACTGGATGATACTTTCAGGTAATGATCAGTACACTAAGGCGACTTGGTTCCCCAAATTTCGTTCTTCTATGTTGAAGCGTTCGTTTCCAGTAACAGTTTGAATTTTTAGGTTTCACTCTGTTTTCTCCTATATTGATAGATGTGTTTGGAACTCTAAATCCAACACGGTTTGTGCTAGGTTCTTGAAACTTGACACAATAAAGTAGTTTCACGTTCTATCTCTACGTTTTGTTTCCTTTTGATGTAGCCTTAAGCCTTGACTGGCGAGAAACACTTTCATGGAAAGGGGTTGCCAAGTTTCCTAAAATTACGAATCTCCAGAAATCTCAGCAAATATTTTTTCACCGAAACTGCATGATACTTTCAGGTAATGATCAGTACACTAAGGCGACTTGGTTCCCCAAATTTCGTTCTTCTATGTTGAAGCGTTCATTTCCAGTAACAGTTTGAATTTTTAGGTTTCACTCTGTTTTCTCCTATATTGATAGATGTATTTGGAACTCTAAATCCAACACGGTTTGTGCTAGCTTCTTGAAACTTGACACAATAAAGTAGTTCCACGTTCTATCTCTATGTTTTGTTTCCTCTTGATGGAGCCCTAAGCAGTGACTGGCGAGAAACACTTCATGGAAAGGGGTTGCCAAGCTTCCTAAAATTACGAATCTCGAGAAATCTCAGCAAATATTTTTTCACCCAAACAGGATGATACTTTCAGGTAATGATCAGGACACTAAGGCGACTTGGTTCCCCAAATTTCGTTCTTCTATGTTGAAGCGTTCGTTTCCAGTAACAGTTTGAATTTTTAGGTTTCACTCTGTTTTCTCCTATATTGATAGATATATTTGGAACTCTAAATCCAACACGGTTTGTGCTAGCTTCTTGAAACTTGACACAATAAAGTAGTTCCACGTTCTATCTCTATGTTTTGTTTCCTCTTGATGGAGCCCAAAGCAGTGACTGGCGAGAAACACTTCATGGAAAGGGGTTGCCAAGCTTCCTAAAATTACGAATCTCGAGAAATCTCAGCAAATATTTTTTCACCCAAACAGGATGATACTTTCAGGTAATGATCAGGACACTAAGGCGACTTGGTTCCCCAAATTTCGTTCTGTATGTTGAACCGTTCGTTTCCAGTAACAGTTTGAATTTTTAGGTTTCACTCTGTTTTCTCCTATATTGATAGATGTATTTGGAACTCTAAATCCAACACGGTTTGTGCTAGGTTCTTGAAACTTGACACAATAAAGCAGTTTCACGTTCTATCTCTATGTTTTGTTTCCTCTTGATGTAGCCTTAAGCAGTGACTGGCGAGAAACACTTTCATGGAAAGGGGTTGCCAAGCTTCCTAAAATTACGAATCTCCAGAAATCTCAGCAAATATTTTTTCACCCAAACTGGATGATACTTTCAGGTAATGATCAGTACACTAAGGCGACTTGGTTCCCCAAATTTTGTTCTTCTATGTTGAAGCGTTCCTTTCCAGTAACAGTTTGAATTTTTAGGTTTCACTCTGTATTCTCCTATATTGATAGATGTATTTGGAACTCTAAATCCAACAGGGTTTGTGCTAGCTTCTTGAAACTTGACACAATAAAGTAGTTTCAAGTTCTATCTCTATGTTTTTTTTCCTCTTGATGTAGCCCTAAGCAGTTACTGGTGAGAAACACTTTCATGGAAAGGGGTTGCCAAGCTTCCTAAAATTACGAATCTCCAGAAATCTCAGCAAATATTTTTTCACCCAAACTGGATGATACTTTCAGGTAATGATCAGTACACTAAGGCGACTTGGTTTCCCAAATTTCGTTCTTCTATGTTGAAGCGTTCGTTTCCAGTAACAGTTTGAATTTTTAGGTTTCACTCTGTTTTCTCCTATATTGATAGATGTGTTTGGAACTCTAAATCCAACACGGTTTGTGCTAGGTTCTTGAAACTTGACACAATAAAGTAGTTTCACGTTCTATCTCCATGTTTTATTTCCTCTTGATGTAGCCCTAAGCAGTTACTGGCGAGAAACACTTTCATGAAAAGGGGTTGCCAAGCTTCCTAAAATTACGAATCTCCAGAAATCTCAGCAAATATTTTTTCACCCAAACTGGATGATACTTTCAGGTAATGATCAGTACACTAAGACGACTTGGTTCCCCAAATTTCGTTCTTCTATGTTGAAGCGTTCGTTTCCAGTAACAGTTTGAATTTTTAGGTTTCACTCTGTTTTCTCCTATATTGATAGATGTGTTTGGAACTCTAAATCCAACACGGTTTTTGCTAGGTTCTTGAAACTTGACACAATAAAGTAGTTTCACGTTCTATCTCCATGTTTTATTTCCTCTTGATGTAGCCCTAAGCAGTTACTGGCGAGAAACACTTTCATGGAAAGGGGTTGCCAAGCTTCCTAAAATTACGAATCTCCAGAAATCTCAGCAAATATTTTTTCACCCAAACTGGATGATACTTTCAGGTAATGATCAGTACACTAAGGCGACTTCGTTCCCCAAATTTCGTTCTTCTATGTTGAAGCGTTCGTTTGCAGTAACACTTTGAATTTTTAGGTTTCACTCTGTTTTCTCCTATATTTATAGATGTATTTGGAACTCTAAATCCAACACGGTTTGTGCTAGCTTCTTGAAACTTGACACAATAAAGTAGTTTCACGTTCTATCTCTATTTTTTGATTCCTCTTGATGTAGCCCTAGCAGTGACTGGCGAGAAACACTTTCATGGAAAGGGGTTGCCAGGCTTCCCAAAATTACGAATCTCCAGAAATCTCAGCAAATATTTTATCACCCAAACAGGATGATACTTTCAGGTAATGATCAGTACACTAAGGCGACTTGGTTCCCCAAATTTCGTTCTTCTATGTTGAAGCGTTCATTTCCAGTAACAGTTTGAATTTTTAGGTTTCACTCTGTTTTCTCCTATATTGATAGATGTATTTGGAACTCTAAATCCAACACGGTTTGTGCTAGCTTCTTGAAACTTGACAGAATAAAGAAGTTTCAAGTTCTATCTCTATGTTTTGTTTCCTCTTGATGTAGCCTTAAGCAGTGACTGGCAAGAAACACTTTCATGGAAAGGGGTTGCCAAGCTTCCCAAAATTACGAATCTCCAGAAATCTCAGCAAATATTTTTTCACCCAAACTGGATGATACTTTCAGGTAATGATCAGTACACTAAGGCGACTTGGTTCCCCAACTTTCGTTCTTCTATGTTGAAGCGTTTGTTTCCAGTAACAGTTTGAATTTTTAGGTTTCACTCTGTTTTCTCCTATATTGATAGATGTATTTGGAACTCTAAATCCAACAGGGTTTGTGCTAGCTTCTTGAAACTTGACACAATAAAGTAGTTTCACGTTCTATCTCTACGTTTTGTTTCCTCTTGATGTAGCCCTAAGCAGTTACTGGCGAGAAACCCTTTCATGGAAAGGGGTTGCCAATCTTCCTAAAATTACGAATCTCCAGAAATCTCAGCAAATATTTTTTCACCCAAACTGGATGATACTTTCAGGTAATGATCAGTACACTAAGGCGACTTGGTTCCCCAAATTTCGTTCTTCTATGTTGAAGCGTTCGTTTCCAGTAACAGTTTGAATTTTTAGGTTTCACTCTGTTTTCTCCTATATTGATAGATGTATTTGGAACTCTAAATCCAACACGGTTTGTGCTAGCTTCTTGAAACTTGACACAATAAAGTAGTTTCACGTTCTATCTCTATTTTTTGATTCCTCTTGATGTAGCCCAAGCAGTGACTGGCGAGAAACACTTTCAGGGAAAGGGGTTGCCAGGCTTCCCAAAATTACGAATCTCCAGAAATCTCAGCAAATATTTTTTCACCCAAACTGGACGATACTTTCAGGTAATGATCAGTACACTAAGGCGACTTTGTTCCCCAAATTTCGTTCTTCTATGTTGAAGCGTTCGTTTCCAGTAACAGTTTGAATTTTTAGGTTTCACTCTGTTTTCTCCTATATTGATAGATGTGTTTGGAACTCTAAATCCAACACGGTTTGTGCTAGCTTCTTGAAACATGACACAATAAAGTAGTTTCACGTTCTATCTCTATGTTTTGTTTCCTCTTGATGTAGCCCAATGCAGTGACTGGCGAGAAACACTTTCATGGAAAGGGGTTGCCAGGCTTCCCAAAATTACGAATCTCCAGAAATCTCAGCAAATATTTGTTCACCCAAACTGGATGATACTTTCAGGTAATGATCAGTACACTAAGACGACTTGGTTCCCCAAATTTCGTTCTTCTATGTTGAAGCGTTCGTTTCCAGTAACAGTTTGAATTTTTAGGTTTCACTCTGTTTTCTCCTATATTGATAGATGTGTTTGGAACTCTAAATCCAACACGGTTTTTGCTAGGTTCTTGAAACTTGACACAATAAAGTAGTTTCACGTTCTATCTCTACGTTTTGTTTCCTTTTGATGTAGCCTTAAGCCTTGACTGGCGAGAAACACTTTCATGGAAAGGGGTTGCCAAGTTTCCTAAAATTACGAATCTCCAGAAATCTCAGCAAATATTTTTTCACCGAAACTGCATGATACTTTCAGGTAATGATCAGTACACTAAGGCGACTTGGTTCCCCAAATTTCGTTCTTCTATGTTGAAGCGTTCATTTCCAGTAACAGTTTGAATTTTTAGGTTTCACTCTGTTTTCTCCTATATTGATAGATGTATTTGGAACTCTAAATCCAACACGGTTTGTGCTAGCTTCTTGAAACTTGACACAATAAAGTAGTTCCACGTTCTATCTCTATGTTTTGTTTCCTCTTGATGGAGCCCTAAGCAGTGACTGGCGAGAAACACTTCATGGAAAGGGGTTGCCAAGCTTCCTAAAATTACGAATCTCGAGAAATCTCAGCAAATATTTTTTCACCCAAACAGGATGATACTTTCAGGTAATGATCAGGACACTAAGGCGACTTGGTTCCCCAAATTTCCTTCTTCCATGTTGAAGCGTTCGTTTCCAGTAACAGTTTGAATTTTTAGGTTTCACTCTGTTTTCTCCTATATTGATAGATGTATTTGGAACTCTAAATCCAACACGGTTTGTGCTAGCTTCTTGAAACTTGACACAATAAAGTAGTTCCACGTTCTATCTCTATGTTTTGTTTCCTCTTGATGGAGCCCAAAGCAGTGACTGGCGAGAAACACTTCATGGAAAGGGGATGCCAAGCTTCCTAAAATTACGAATCTCGAGAAATCTCAGCAAATATTTTTTCACCCAAACAGGATGATACTTTCAGGTAATGATCAGGACACTAAGGCGACTTGGTTCCCCAAATTTCGTTCTTCTATGTTGAAGCGTTCGTTTCCAGTAACAGTTTGAATTTTTAGGTTTCACTCTGTTTTCTCCTATATTGATAGATGTCTTTGGAACTCTAATCGAACACGGTTTGTGCTAGCTTCTTGAAACTTGACACAATAAAGTAGTTTCACGTTCTATCTCTATTTTTTGATTCCTCTTGATTTAGCCCTAGCAGTGACTGGCGAGAAACACTTTCATGGAAAGGGGTTGCCAGGCTTCCCAAAATTACGAATCTCCAGAAATCTCAGCAAATATTTGTTCACCCAAACTGGATGATACTTTCAGGTAATGATCAGTACACTAAGGCGACTTGGTTCCCCAAATTTCGTTCTTCTATGTTGAAGCGTTCGTTTCCAGTAACAGTTTGAATTTTTAGGTTTCACTCTGTTTTCTCCTATATTGATAGATGTATTTGGAACTCTAAATCCAACACGGTTTGTGCTAGGTTCTTGAAACTTGACACAATAAAGTAGTTTCACGTTCTATCTCTACGTTTTGTTTCCTCTTGATGTAGCCCTAAGCAGTAACTGGCGAGAAACACTTTCATGGAAAGGGGTTGCCAAGCTTCCTAAAATTACGAATCTCGAGAAATCTCAGCAAATATTTTTTTCACCCAAACTGGATGATACTTTCAGGTAATGATCAGTACACTAAGGCGACTTGGTTCCCCAAATTTCGTTCTTTTATTTGAAGCGTTCGTTTCCAGTAACAGTTTGAATTTTTAGGTTTCACTCTGTTTTCTCCTATATTGATAGATGTATTTGGAACTCTAAATCCAACACAGTTTGTGCTAGGTTCTTGAAACTTGACACAATAAAGAAGTTTCACGTTCTATCTCTATGTTTTGTTTCCTCTTGATGTAGCCTTAAGCAGTGACTGGCGAGAAATACTTTCATGGAAAGGGGTTGCCAAGCTTCCCAAAATTACGAATCTCCAGAAATCTCAGCAAATATTTTTTCACCCAAACTGGATGATACATTCAGGTAATGATCAGTACACTAAGGCGACTTGGTTCCCCAAATTTCGTTCTTCTATGTTGAAGCGTTCGTTTCCAGTAACAGTTTGAATATTTAGGTTTCACTCTGTTTTCTCCTATATTGATAGATGTATTTGGAACTCTAAATCCAACACGGTTTGTGCTAGCTTCTTGAAACATGACACAATGAAGTAGTTTCACGTTCTCTCTCTATGTTTTGTTTCTTCTTGATGTAGCCCTAAGCAGTGACTGGCGAGAAACACTTTCATGGAAAGGGGTTGCCAAGCTTCCTAAAATTACGAATCTCGAGAAATCTCAGCAAATATTTTTTCACCCAAACTGGATGATACTTTCAGGTAATGATCAGTACACTAAGGCGACTAGGTTCCCCAAATTCCGTTCTTCTATGTTGAAGCGTTCCTTTGCAGTAACACTTTGAATTTTTAGGTTTCACTCTGTTTTCTCCTATATTGATAGATGTATTTGGAACTCTAAATCCAACACGGTTTGTGCTAGCTTCTTGAAACTTGACACAATAAAGTAGTTTCACGTTCTATCTCTATTTTTTGATTCCTCTTAATTTAGCCCTAGCAGTGACTGGCGAGAAACACTTTCATGGAAATGGGTTGCCAGGCTTCCCAAAATTACGAATCTCAAGAAATCTCAGCAAATATTTTTTCACCGAAACTGGATGATACTTTCAGGTAATGATCAGTACACTAAGGCGACTTGGTTCCCCAAATTTCGTTCTTCTATGTTGAAGCGTTCGTTTCCAGTAACAGTTTGAATTTTTAGGTTTCACTCTGTTTTCTCCTATATTGATAGATGTATTTGGAACTCTAAATCCAACACGGTTTGTGCTAGCTTCTTGAAACATGACACAATGAAGTAGTTTCACGTTCTATCTCTATGTTTTGTTTCTTCTTGATGTAGCCCTATGCAGTGACTGGCGAGAAACACTTTCATGGAAAGGGGTTGCCAAGCTTCCTAAAATTACGAATCTCGAGAAATCTCGGCAAATATTTTTTCACCCAAACTGGATGAAACTTTCAGGTAATGATCAGTACACTAAGGCGACTTGGTTCCCCAAATTCCGTTATTCTATGTTGAAGCGTTCCTTTACAGTAACAGTTTGAATTTTTAGGTTTCACTCTGTTTTCTCCTATATTGATAGATGTATTTGGAACTCTAAATCCAACACGGTTTGTGCTAGCTTCTTGAAACTTGACACAATAAAGTAGTTTCAAGTTCTATCTCTATGTTTTGTTTCCTCTTGATGTAGCCTTAAGCAGTGACTGGCGAGAAACACTTTCATGGAAAGGGGTTGCCAAGCTTCCCAAAATTACGAATCTCCAGAAATCTCAGCAAATATTTTTTCACCCAAACTGGATGATACTTTCAGGTAATGATCAGTACACTAAGGCGACTTGGTTCCCCAAATTTCGTTCTTCTATGTTGAAGCGTTTGTTTCCAGTAACAGTTTGAATTTTTAGGTTTCACTCTGTTTTCTCCTATATTGATAGATGTATTTGGAACTCTAAATCCAACACAGTTTGTGCTAGGTTCTTGAAACTTGACACAATAAAGAAGTTTCACGTTCTATCTCTATGTTTTGTTTCCTCTTGATGTAGCCTTACGCAGTGACTTGCGAGAATCACTTTCATGGAAAGTGGTTGCCAGGCTTCCCAAAATTACGAATCTCCAGAAATCTCAGCAAATATTTTTTCACCCAAACTGGATGATACTTTCAGGTAATGATCAATACACTAAGGCGACTTGGTTCCCCATATTTCGTTCTTCTATGTTGAAGCGTTCGTTTCCAGTAACAGTTTGGATTTTTAGGTTTCACTCTGTTTTCTCCTATATTGATAGATGTATTTGGAACTCTAAATCCAACACGGTTTGCGCTAGGTTCTTGAAACTTGACACAATAAAGTAGTTTCACGTTCCATCTCCACGTTTTGTTTCCTCTTGATGTAGCCTTAAGCAGTGACTGGCGAGAAACACTTTCATGGAAAGGGGTTGCCAAGTTTCCTAAAATTACGAATCTCCAGAAATCTCAGCAAATATTTTTTCACCCAAACAGGATGATACTTTCAGGTAATGATCAGTACACTAAGACGACTTGGTTCCCCAAATTTCGTTCTATATGTTGAACCGTTCATTTCCAGTAACAGTTTATATTTTTAGGTTTCACTCTGTTTTCTCCTATACTGATAGATGTATTTGGAACTCTAAATCCAACACGGTTTGTGCTAGGTTCTTGAAACTTGACACAATAAAGTAGTTTCACGTTCTATCTCTATGTTTTGTTTCCTCTTGATGTAGCCTTAAGAAGTGACTGCGAGAAACACTTTCATGGAAAGGGGTTGCCAAGTTTCCTAAAATTACGAATCTCCAGAAATCTCAGCAAATATTTTTTCACCCAAACTGGATGATACATTCAGGTAATGATCAGTACACTAAGGCGACTTGGTTCCCCAAATTCCGTTCTTCTATGTTGAAGCGTTCCTTTGCAGTAACACTTTGAATTTTTAGGTTTCACTCTGTTTTCTCCTATATTGATAGATGTATTTGGAACTCTAAATCCAACACGGTTTGTGCTAGCTTCTTGAAACTTGACACAATAAAGTAGTTTCACGTTCTATCTCTATTTTTTGATTCCTCTTAATTTAGCCCTAGCAGTGACTGGCGAGAAACACTTTCATGGAAAGGGGTTGCCAGGCTTCCCAAAATTACGAATCTCAAGAAATCTCATCAAATATTTTTTCACCGAAACTGGATGATACTTTCAGGTAATGATCAGTACACTAAGGCGACTTGGTTCCCCAAATTTCGTTCTTCTATGTTGAAGCGTTCGTTTCCAGTAACAGTTTGAATTTTTAGGTTTCACTCTGTTTTCTCCTATATTGATAGATGTATTTGGAACTCTAAATCCAACACGGTTTGTGCTAGCTTCTTGAAACTTGACACAATAAAGTAGTTTCACGTTCTATCTCTATTTTTTGATTCCTCTTAATTTAGCCCTAGCAGTGACTGGCGAGAAACACTTTCATGGAAATGGGTTGCCAGGCTTCCCAAAATTACGAATCTCAAGAAATCTCAGCAAATATTTTTTCACCGAAACTGGATGATACTTTCAGGTAATGATCAGTACACTAAGGCGACTTGGTTCCCCAAATTTCGTTCTTCTATGTTGAAGCGTTCGTTTCCAGTAACAGTTTGAATTTTTAGGTTTCACTCTGTTTTCTCCTATATTGATAGATGTATTTGGAACTCTAAATCCAACACGGTTTGTGCTAGCTTCTTGAAACATGACACAATGAAGTAGTTTCACGTTCTATCTCTATGTTTTGTTTCTTCTTGATGTAGCCCTATGCAGTGACTGGCGAGAAACACTTTCATGGAAAGGGGTTGCCAAGCTTCCTAAAATTACGAATCTCGAGAAATCTCGGCAAATATTTTTTCACCCAAACTGGATGAAACTTTCAGGTAATGATCAGTACACTAAGGCGACTTGGTTCCCCAAATTCCGTTCTTCTATGTTGAAGCGTTCCTTTACAGTAACAGTTTGAATTTTTAGGTTTCACTCTGTTTTCTCCTATATTGATAGATGTATTTGGAACTCTAAATCCAACACGGTTTGTGCTAGCTTCTTGAAACTTGACACAATAAAGTAGTTTCAAGTTCTATCTCTATGTTTTGTTTCCTCTTGATGTAGCCTTAAGCAGTGACTGGCGAGAAACACTTTCATGGAAAGGGGTTGCCAAGCTTCCCAAAATTACGAATCTCCAGAAATCTCAGCAAATATTTTTTCACCCAAACTGGATGATACTTTCAGGTAATGATCAGTACACTAAGGCGACTTGGTTCCCCAAATTTCGTTCTTCTATGTTGAAGCGTTTGTTTCCAGTAACAGTTTGAATTTTTAGGTTTCACTCTGTTTTCTCCTATATTGATAGATGTATTTGGAACTCTAAATCCAACACAGTTTGTGCTAGGTTCTTGAAACTTGACACAATAAAGAAGTTTCACGTTCTATCTCTATGTTTTGTTTCCTCTTGATGTAGCCTTACGCAGTGACTTGCGAGAATCACTTTCATGGAAAGTGGTTGCCAGGCTTCCCAAAATTACGAATCTCCAGAAATCTCAGCAAATATTTTTTCACCCAAACTGGATGATACTTTCAGGTAATGATCAATACACTAAGGCGACTTGGTTCCCCATATTTCGTTCTTCTATGTTGAAGCGTTCGTTTCCAGTAACAGTTTGAATTTTTAGGTTTCACTCTGTTTTCTCCTATATTGATAGATGTATTTGGAACTCTAAATCCAACACGGTTTGCGCTAGGTTCTTGAAACTTGACACAATAAAGTAGTTTCACGTTCCATCTCCACGTTTTGTTTCCTCTTGATGTAGCCTTAAGCAGTGACTGGCGAGAAACACTTTCATGGAAAGGGGTTGCCAAGTTTCCTAAAATTACGAATCTCCAGAAATCTCAGCAAATATTTTTTCACCCAAACAGGATGATACTTTCAGGTAATGATCAGTACACTAAGACGACTTGGTTCCCCAAATTTCGTTCTATATGTTGAACCGTTCATTTCCAGTAACAGTTTATATTTTTAGGTTTCACTCTGTTTTCTCCTATACTGATAGATGTATTTGGAACTCTAAATCCAACACGGTTTGTGCTAGGTTCTTGAAACTTGACACAATAAAGTAGTTTCACGTTCTATCTCTATGTTTTGTTTCCTCTTGATGTAGCCTTAAGAAGTGACTGCGAGAAACACTTTCATGGAAAGGGGTTGCCAAGTTTCCTAAAATTACGAATCTCCAGAAATCTCAGCAAATATTTTTTCACCCAAACTGGATGATACATTCAGGTAATGATCAGTACACTAAGGCGACTTGGTTCCCCAAATTCCGTTCTTCTATGTTGAAGCGTTCCTTTGCAGTAACACTTTGAATTTTTAGGTTTCACTCTGTTTTCTCCTATATTGATAGATGTATTTGGAACTCTAAATCCAACACGGTTTGTGCTAGCTTCTTGAAACTTGACACAATAAAGTAGTTTCACGTTCTATCTCTATTTTTTGATTCCTCTTAATTTAGCCCTAGCAGTGACTGGCGAGAAACACTTTCATGGAAAGGGGTTGCCAGGCTTCCCAAAATTACGAATCTCAAGAAATCTCAGCAAATATTTTTTCACCGAAACTGGATGATACTTTCAGGTAATGATCAGTACACTAAGGCGACTTGGTTCCCCAAATTTCGTTCTTCTATGTTGAAGCGTTCGTTTCCAGTAACAGTTTGAATTTTTAGGTTTCACTCTGTTTTCTCCTATATTGATAGATGTATTTGGAACTCTAAATCCAACACGGTTTGTGCTAGTTTCTTGAAACATGACACAATGAAGTAGTTTCATGTTCTATCTCTATGTTTTGTTTCCTCTTGATGTAGCCCTATGCAGTGACTGGCGAGAAATACTTTCATGGAAAGGGGTTGCCAAGCTTCCTAAAATTACGAATCTCCAGAAATCTCAGCAAATATTTTTTCACCCAAACTGGATGATACATTCAGGTAATGATCAGTACACTAAGGCGACTTGGTTCCCCAAATTTCGTTCTTCTATGTTGAAGCGTTCGTTTCCAGTAACAGTTTGAATTTTTAGGTTTCACTCTGTTTTCTCCTATATTGATAGATGTATTTGGAACTCTATATCCAACACGGTTTGTGCTAGGTTCTTGAAACTTGACACAATAAAGTAGTTTCACGTTCTATCTCTACGTTTTGTTTCCTCTTGATGTAGCCCTAAGCAGTAAGTGGCGAGAAACACTTTCATGGAAAGGGGTTGCCAAGCTTCCTAAAATTACGAATCTCGAGAAATCTCAGCAAATATTTTTTCACCCAAACTGGATGATACTTTCAGGTAATGATCAGTACACTAAGGCGACTTGGTTCCCCAAATTTCGTTCTATATGTTGAACCGTTCGTTTCCAGTAACAGTTTGCATTTTTAGGTTTCACTCTGTTTTCTCCTATATTGATAGATGTATTTGGAACTCTAAATCCAACACGGTTTGTGCTAGCTTCTTGAAACTTGACACAATAAAGTAGTTTCACGTTCTATCTCTATTTTTTGATTCCTCTTGATTTAGCCCTAGCAGTGACTGGCGAGAAACACTTTCATGGAAAGGGGTTGCCAGGCCTCCCAAAATTACGAATCTCCAGAAATCTCAGCAAATATTTTTTCACCCAAACTGGATGATACTTTCAGGTAATGATCAGTACACTAAGGCGACTTGGTTCCCCAAATTTCATTCTTCTATGTTGAAGCGTTCGTTTCCAGTAACAGTTTGAATTTTTAGGTTTCACTCTGTTTTCTCCTATATTGATAGATGTATTTGGAACTCTAAATCCAACACAGTTTGTGCTAGGTTCTTGAAACTTGACACAATAAAGAAGTTTCACGTTCTATCTCTATGTTTTGTTTCCTCTTGATGTAGCCTTAAGCAGTGACTGGCGAGATATACTTTCATGGAAAGGGGTTGCCAAGCTTCCCAAAATTACGAATCTCCAGAAATCTCACCAAATATTTTTTCACCCAAACTGGATGATACTTTCAGGTAATGATCAGTACACTAAGGCGACTTGGTTCCCCAAATTTCGTTCTTCTATGTTGAAGCGTTCGTTTCCAGTAACAGTTTGAATCTTTAGGTTTCACTCTGTTTTCTCCTATATTGATAGATGTATTTGGAACTCTAAATCCAACACGGTTTGTGCTAGCTTCTTGAAACATGACACAATGAAGTAGTTTCACGTTCTATCTCTATGTTTTGTTTCTTCTTGATGTAGCCCTATGCAGTGACTGGCGAGAAACACTTTCATGGAAAGGGGTTGCCAAGCTTCCTAAAATTAGGAATCTCCAGAAATCTCAGCAAATATTTTTTCACCCAAACTGGATGATACATTCAGATAATGATCAGTACACTAAGGCGACTTGGTTCCCCAAATTTCGTTCTTCTATGTTGAAGCGTTCGTTTCCAGTAACAGTTTGAATTTTTAGGTTTCACTCTGTTTTCTCCTATATTGATAGATGTATTTTGAACTCTAAATCCAACACAGTTTGTGCTAGGTTCTTGAAACTTGACACAATAAAGAAGTTTCACGTTCTATCTCTATGTTTTGTTTCCTCTTGATGTAGCCTTAAGCAGTGACTGGCGAGAAATACTTTCATGGAAAGGGGTTGCCAAGCTTCCCAAAATTACGAATCTCCAAAAATCTCAGCAAATATTTTTTCACCCAAACTGGATGATACATTCAGGTAATGATCAGTACACTAAGGCGACTTGGTTCCCCAAATTTCGTTCTTCTATGTTGAAGCGTTCGTTTCCAGTAACAGTTTGAATCTTTAGGTTTCACTCTGTTTTCTCCTATATTGATAGATGTATTTGGAACTCTAAATCCAACACGGTTTGTGCTAGCTTCTTGAAACATGACACAATGAAGTAGTTTCACGTTCTATCTCTATGTTTTGTTTCTTCTTGATGTAGCCCTATGCAGTGACTGGCGAGAAACACTTTCATGGAAAGGGGTTGCCACGCTTCCTAAAATTACGAATCTCCAGAAATCTCAGCAAATATTTTTTCACCCAAACTGGATGATACATTCAGGTAATGATCAGTACACTAAGGCGACTTGGTTCCCCAAATTTCGTTCTTCTATGTTGAAGCGTTCGTTTCCAGTAACAGTTTGAATTTTTAGGTTTCACTCTGTTTTCTCCTATATTGATAGATGTATTTGGAACTCTATATGCAACACGGTTTGTGCTAGGTTCTTGAAACTTGACACAATAAAGTAGTTTCACGTTCTATCTCTACGTTTTGTTTCCTCTTGATGTAGCCCTAAGCAGTAACCGGCGAGAAACACTTTCATGGAAAGGGGTTGCCAAGCTTCCTAAAATTACGAATCTCGAGAAATCTCAGCAAATATTTTTTCACCCAAAATGGATGATACTTTCAGGTAATGATCAGTACACTAAGGCGACTTGGTTCTCCAAATTTCGTTCTTCTAAGTTGAAGCGTTCGTTTGCAGTAGCACTTTGAATTTTTAGGTTTCACTCTGTTTTCTCCTATATTGATAGATGTATTTGGAACTGTAAATCCAACACGGTTTGTGCTAGCTTCTTGAAACTTGACACAATAAAGTAGTTTCACGTTCTATCTCTATTTTTTGATTCCTCTTGATGTAGCCCAAGCAGTGACTGGCGAGAAACACTTTCAGGGAAAGGGGTTGCCAGGCTTCCCAAAATTACGAATCTCCAGAAATCTCAGCAAATATTTTTTCACCCAAACTGGACGATACTTTCAGGTAATGATCAGTACACTAAGGCGACTTTGTTCCCCAAATTTCGTTCTTCTATGTTGAAGCGTTCGTTTCCAGTAACAGTTTGAATTTTTAGGTTTCACTCTGTTTTCTCCTATATTGATAGATGTATTTGGAACTCTATATCCAACACGGTTTGTGCTAGGTTCTTGAAACTTGACACAATAAAGTAGTTTCACGTTCTATCTCTACGTTTTGTTTCCTCTTGATGTAGCCCTAAGCAGTAAGTGGCGAGAAACACTTTCATGGAAAGGGGTTGCCAAGCTTCCTAAAATTACGAATCTCGAGAAATCTCAGCAAATATTTTTTCACCCAAACTGGATGATACTTTCAGGTAATGATCAGTACACTAAGGCGACTTGGTTCCCCAAATTTCGTTCTATATGTTGAACCGTTCGTTTCCAGTAACAGTTTGCATTTATAGGTTTCACTCTGTTTTCTCCTATATTGATAGATGTATTTGGAACTCTAAATCCAACACGGTTTGTGCTAGCTTCTTGAAACTTGACACAATAAAGTAGTTTCACGTTCTATCTCTATTTTTTGATTCCTCTTGATTTAGCCCTAGCAGTGACTGGCGAGAAACACTTTCATGGAAAGGGGTTGCCAGGCCTCCCAAAATTACGAATCTCCAGAAATCTCAGCAAATATTTTTTCACCCAAACTGGATGATACTTTCAGGTAATGATCAGTACACTAAGGCGACTTGGTTCCCCAAATTTCATTCTTCTATGTTGAAGCGTTCGTTTCCAGTAACAGTTTGAATTTTTAGGTTTCACTCTGTTTTCTCCTATATTGATAGATGTATTTGGAACTCTAAATCCAACACAGTTTGTGCTAGGTTCTTGAAACTTGACACAATAAAGAAGTTTCACGTTCTATCTCTATGTTTTGTTTCCTCTTGATGTAGCCTTAAGCAGTGACTGGCGAGATATACTTTCATGGAAAGGGGTTGCCAAGCTTCCCAAAATTACGAATCTCCAGAAATCTCACCAAATATTTTTTCACCCAAACTGGATGATACTTTCAGGTAATGATCAGTACACTAAGGCGACTTGGTTCCCCAAATTTCGTTCTTCTATGTTGAAGCGTTCGTTTCCAGTAACAGTTTGAATCTTTAGGTTTCACTCTGTTTTCTCCTATATTGATAGATGTATTTGGAACTCTAAATCCAACACGGTTTGTGCTAGCTTCTTGAAACATGACACAATGAAGTAGTTTCACGTTCTATCTCTATGTTTTGTTTCTTCTTGATGTAGCCCTATGCAGTGACTGGCGAGAAACACTTTCATGGAAAGGGGTTGCCAAGCTTCCTAAAATTAGGAATCTCCAGAAATCTCAGCAAATATTTTTTCACCCAAACTGGATGATACATTCAGGTAATGATCAGTACACTAAGGCGACTTGGTTCCCCAAATTTCGTTCTTCTATGTTGAAGCGTTCGTTTCCAGTAACAGTTTGAATTTTTAGGTTTCACTCTGTTTTCTCCTATATTGATAGATGTATTTTGAACTCTAAATCCAACACAGTTTGTGCTAGGTTCTTGAAACTTGACACAATAAAGAAGTTTCACGTTCTATCTCTATGTTTTGTTTCCTCTTGATGTAGCCTTAAGCAGTGACTGGCGAGAAATACTTTCATGGAAAGGGGTTGCCAAGCTTCCCAAAATTACGAATCTCCAAAAATCTCAGCAAATATTTTTTCACCCAAACTGGATGATACATTCAGGTAATGATCAGTACACTAAGGCGACTTGGTTCCCCAAATTTCGTTCTTCTATGTTGAAGCGTTCGTTTCCAGTAACAGTTTGAATCTTTAGGTTTCACTCTGTTTTCTCCTATATTGATAGATGTATTTGGAACTCTAAATCCAACACGGTTTGTGCTAGCTTCTTGAAACATGACACAATGAAGTAGTTTCACGTTCTATCTCTATGTTTTGTTTCTTCTTGATGTAGCCCTATGCAGTTTCTGGCGAGAAACACTTTCATGGAAAGGGGTTGCCAAGCTTCCTAAAATTACGAATCTCCAGAAATCTCAGCAAATATTTTTTCACCCAAACTGGATGATACATTCAGGTAATGATCAGTACACTAAGGCGACTTGGTTCCCCAAATTTCGTTCTTCTATGTTGAAGCGTTCGTTTCCAGTAACAGTTTGAATTTTTAGGTTTCACTCTGTTTTCTCCTATATTGATAGATGTATTTGGAACTCTATATGCAACACGGTTTGTGCTAGGTTCTTGAAACTTGACACAATAAAGTAGTTTCACGTTCTATCTCTACGTTTTGTTTCCTCTTGATGTAGCCCTAAGCAGTAACCGGCGAGAAACACTTTCATGGAAAGGGGTTGCCAAGCTTCCTAAAATTACGAATCTCGAGAAATCTAAGCAAATATTTTTTCACCCAAAATGGATGATACTTTCAGGTAATGATCAGTACACTAAGGCGACTTGGTTCTCCAATTTTCGTTCTTCTAAGTTGAAGCGTTCGTTTGCAGTAGCACTTTGAATTTTTAGGTTTCACTCTGTTTTCTCCTATATTGATAGATGTATTTGGAACTGTAAATCCAACACGGTTTGTGCTAGCTTCTTGAAACTTGACACAATAAAGTAGTTTCACGTTCTATCTCTATTTTTTGATTCCTCTTGATGTAGCCCAAGCAGTGACTGGCGAGAAACACTTTCAGGGAAAGGGGTTGCCAGGCTTCCCAAAATTACGAATCTCCAGAAATCTCAGCAAATATTTTTTCACCCAAACTGGACGATACTTTCAGGTAATGATCAGTACACTAAGGCGACTTTGTTCCCCAAATTTCGTTCTTCTATGTTGAAGCGTTCGTTTCCAGTAACAGTTTGAATTTTTAGGTTTCACTCTGTTTTCTCCTATATTGATAGATGTATTTGGAACTCTATATCCAACACGGTTTGTGCTAGGTTCTTGAAACTTGACACAATAAAGTAGTTTCACGTTCTATCTCTACGTTTTGTTTCCTCTTGATGTAGCCCTAAGCAGTAAGTGGCGAGAAACACTTTCATGGAAAGGGGTTGCCAAGCTTCCTAAAATTACGAATCTCGAGAAATCTCAGCAAATATTTTTTCACCCAAACTGGATGATACTTTCAGGTAATGATCAGTACACTAAGGCGACTTGGTTCCCCAAATTTCGTTCTATATGTTGAACCGTTCGTTTCCAGTAACAGTTTGCATTTTTAGGTTTCACTCTGTTTTCTCCTATATTGATAGATGTATTTGGAACTCTAAATCCAACACGGTTTGTGCTAGCTTCTTGAAACTTGACACAATAAAGTAGTTTCACGTTCTATCTCTATTTTTTGATTCCTCTTGATTTAGCCCTAGCAGTGACTGGCGAGAAACACTTTCATGGAAAGGGGTTGCCAGGCCTCCCAAAATTACGAATCTCCAGAAATCTCAGCAAATATTTTTTCACCCAAACTGGATGATACTTTCAGGTAATGATCAGTACACTAAGGCGACTTGGTTCCCCAAATTTCATTCTTCTATGTTGAAGCGTTCGTTTCCAGTAACAGTTTGAATTTTTAGGTTTCACTCTGTTTTCTCCTATATTGATAGATGTATTTGGAACTCTAAATCCAACACAGTTTGTGCTAGGTTCTTGAAACTTGACACAATAAAGAAGTTTCACGTTCTATCTCTATGTTTTGTTTCCTCTTGATGTAGCCTTAAGCAGTGACTGGCGAGATATACTTTCATGGAAAGGGGTTGCCAAGCTTCCCAAAATTACGAATCTCCAGAAATCTCACCAAATATTTTTTCACCCAAACTGGATGATACTTTCAGGTAATGATCAGTACACTAAGGCGACTTGGTTCCCCAAATTTCGTTCTTCTATGTTGAAGCGTTCGTTTCCAGTAACAGTTTGAATCTTTAGGTTTCACTCTGTTTTCTCCTATATTGATAGATGTATTTGGAACTCTAAATCCAACACGGTTTGTGCTAGCTTCTTGAAACATGACACAATGAAGTAGTTTCACGTTCTATCTCTATGTTTTGTTTCTTCTTGATGTAGCCCTATGCAGTGACTGGCGAGAAACACTTTCATGGAAAGGGGTTGCCAAGCTTCCTAAAATTAGGAATCTCCAGAAATCTCAGCAAATATTTTTTCACCCAAACTGGATGATACATTCAGGTAATGATCAGTACACTAAGGCGACTTGGTTCCCCAAATTTCGTTCTTCTATGTTGAAGCGTTCGTTTCCAGTAACAGTTTGAATTTTTAGGTTTCACTCTGTTTTCTCCTATATTGATAGATGTATTTTGAACTCTAAATCCAACACAGTTTGTGCTAGGTTCTTGAAACTTGACACAATAAAGAAGTTTCACGTTCTATCTCTATGTTTTGTTTCCTCTTGATGTAGCCTTAAGCAGTGACTGGCGAGAAATACTTTCATGGAAAGGGGTTGCCAAGCTTCCCAAAATTACGAATCTCCAAAAATCTCAGCAAATATTTTTTCACCCAAACTGGATGATACATTCAGGTAATGATCAGTACACTAAGGCGACTTGGTTCCCCAAATTTCGTTCTTCTATGTTGAAGCGTTCGTTTCCAGTAACAGTTTGAATCTTTAGGTTTCACTCTGTTTTCTCCTATATTGATAGATGTATTTGGAACTCTAAATCCAACACGGTTTGTGCTAGCTTCTTGAAACATGACACAATGAAGTAGTTTCACGTTCTATCTCTATGTTTTGTTTCTTCTTGATGTAGCCCTATGCAGTGACTGGCGAGAAACACTTTCATGGAAAGGGGTTGCCAAGCTTCCTAAAATTACGAATCTCCAGAAATCTCAGCAAATATTTTTTCACCCAAACTGGATGATACATTCAGGTAATGATCAGTACACTAAGGCGACTTGGTTCCCCAAATTTCGTTCTTCTATGTTGAAGCGTTCGTTTCCAGTAACAGTTTGAATTTTTAGGTTTCACTCTGTTTTCTCCTATATTGATAGATGTATTTGGAACTCTATATGCAACACGGTTTGTGCTAGGTTCTTGAAACTTGACACAATAAAGTAGTTTCACGTTCTATCTCTACGTTTTGTTTCCTCTTGATGTAGCCCTAAGCAGTAACCGGCGAGAAACACTTTCATGGAAAGGGGTTGCCAAGCTTCCTAAAATTACGAATCTCGAGAAATCTCAGCAAATATTTTTTCACCCAAAATGGATGATACTTTCAGGTAATGATCAGTACACTAAGGCGACTTGGTTCCCCAAATTTCGTTCTTCTAAGTTGAAGCGTTCGTTTGCAGTAGCACTTTGAATTTTTAGGTTTCACTCTGTTTTCTCCTATATTGATAGATGTATTTGGAACTCTAAATCCAACACGGTTTGTGCTAGCTTCTTGAAACTTGACACAATAAAGTAGTTTCACGTTCTATCTCTATTTTTTGATTCCTCTTGATGTAGCCCAAGCAGTGACTGGCGAGAAACACTTTCAGGGAAAGGGGTTGCCAGGCTTCCCAAAATTACGAATCTCCAGAAATCTCAGCAAATATTTTTTCACCCAAACTGGACGATACTTTCAGGTAATGATCAGTACACTAAGGCGACTTTGTTCCCCAAATTTCGTTCTTCTATGTTGAAGCGTTCGTTTCCAGTAACAGTTTGAATTTTTAGGTTTCACTCTGTTTTCTCCTATATTGATAGATGTATTTGGAACTCTAAATCCAACACGGTTTGTGCTAGCTTCTTGAAACTTGACACAATAAAGTAGTTCCACGTTCTATCTATAGGTTATGTTTCCTCTTGATGGAGCCCTAAGCAGTGACTGGCGAGAAACACTTTCATCTAAAGGGGTTGCCAAGCTTCCTAAAATTACGAATCTCTAGAAATCTCAGCAAATATTTTTTCACCCAAACTGGATGATACTTTCAGGTAATGATCAGTATACTAAGGCGACTTGGTTCCCCAAATTTCGTTCTTCTATGTTGAAGCGTTTGTTTCCAGTAACAGTTTGAATTTTTAGGTTTCACTCTGCTTTCTCCAATATTGATAGATGTATTTGGAACTCTAAATCCAACAGGGTTTGGTGCTAGCTTCTTCAAACTTGACACAATAAAGTAGTTTCACGTTCTATCTCTACGTTTTGTTTCCTCTTGATGTAGCCCTAAGCAGTTACTGGCGAGAAAACACTTTCATGGAAAGGGGTTGCCAAGCTTCCTAAAATTACGAATCTCCAGAAATCTCAGCAAATATTTTTTCACCCAAACTGGATGATACTTTCAGGTAATGATCAGTACACTAAGGCGACTTGGTTCCCCAAATTTCGTTCTTCTATGTTGAAGCGTTCGTTTCCAGTAACAGTTTGAATTTTTAGGTTTCACTCTGTTTTCTCCTATATTGATAGATGTGTTTGGAACTCTAAATCCAACACGGTTTGTGCTAGGTTCTTGAAACTTGACACAATAAAGTAGTTTCACGTTCTATCCCAACGTTTTGTTTCCTCTTGATGTAGCCTTAAGCCGTGACTGGCGAGAAACACTTTCATGGAAAGGTTGTGCCAAGTTTCCTAAAATTACGAATCTCCAGAAATCTCAGCAAATATTTTTTCACCGAAACTGGATGATACTTTCAGGTAATGATCAGTACACTAAGGCGACTTGGTTCCCCAAATTTCGTTCTTCTATGTTGAAGCGTTCGTTTCCAGTAACAGTTTGAATTTTTAGGTTTCACTCTGTTTTCTCCTATATTGATAGATGTATTTGGAACTCTAAATCCAACACGGTTTGTGCTAGCTTCTTGAAACTTGACACAATAAAGTAGTTCCACGTTCTATCTCTATGTTTTGTTTCCTCTTGATGGAGCCCTAAGCAGTGACTGGCGAGAAACACTTTCATGGAAAGGGGTTGCCAAGCTTCCTAAAATTACGAATCTCGAGAAATCTCAGCAAATATTTTTTCACCCAAACAGGATGATACTTTCAGGTAATGATCAGTACACTAAGACGACTTGGTTCCCCAAATTTCGTTCTATATGTTGAACCGTTCGTTTCCAGTAACAGTTTGAAATTTTAGGTTTCACTCTGTTTTCTCCTATATTGATAGATGTATTTGGAACTCTAAATCCAACACGGTTTGTGCTAGGTTCTTGAAACTTGACACAATAAAGTAGTTTCACGTTCTATCTCTATGTTTTGTTTCCTCTTGATGTAGCCTTAAGCAGTGACTGGCGAGAAACACTTTCATGGAAAGGGGTTGCCAAGCTTACGAAAATTACGAATCTCCAGAAATCTCAGCAAATATTTTTTCACCCAAACTGGATGATACATTCAGGTAATGATCAGTACACTAAGGCGACTTGGTTCCCCAAATTTCTTTCTTCTATGTTGAAGCGTTCGTTTCCAGTAACAGTTTGAATTTTTAGGTTTCACTCTGTTTTCTCCTATATTGATAGATGTGTTTGGAACTCTAAATCCAACACGGTTTGTGCTAGCTTCTTGAAAGTTGACACAATAAAGTAGTTTCACGTTCTATCTCTATTTTTTGATTCCTCTTGATGTAGCCCTAGCAGTGACTGGCGAGAAACACTTTCATGGAAAGGGGTTGCCAGGCTTCCCAAAATTACGAATCTCCAGAAATCTCAGCAAATATTTTTTCACCCAAACTGGATGATACTTTCAGGTAATGATCAGTACACTAAGGCGACTTGGTTCCCCAAATTTCGTTCTTCTATGTTGAAGCGTTCGTTTCCAGTAACAGTTTGAATTTTTAGGTTTCACTCTGTTTTCTCCTATATTGATAGATGTATTTGGAACTCTAAATACAACACGGTTTGTGCTAGCTTCTTGAAACTTGACACAATAAAGTAGTTCCACATTCTATCTCTATGTTTTGTTTCCTCTTGATGTAGCCTTAAGCCGTGACTGGCGAGAAACCCTTTCATGGAAAGGTTCTGCCAAGTTTCCTAAAATTACGAATCTCCAGAAATCTCAGCAAATATTTTTTCACCGAAACTGGATGATACTTTCAGGTAATGATCAGTACAATAAGGCGACTTGGTTCCCCAAATTTTGTTCTTCTATGTTGAAGCGTTCGTTTCCAGTAACAGTTTGAATTTTTAGGTTTCACTCTGTTTTCTCCTATATTGATAGATGTATTTGGAACTCTAAATCCAACACGGTTTGTGCTAGCTTCTTGAAACTTGACACAATAAAGTAGTTCCACAGTCTATCTCTATTTTTTGTTTCCTCTTGATGGAGCCCTAAGCAGTGACTGGCGAGAAACACTTTCATGGAAAGGGGTTGCCAGGCTTCCCAAAATTACGAATCTCCAGAAATCTCAGCAAATATTTTTTCACCCAAACTGGATGATACTTTCAGGTAATGATCAGTACACTAAGGCGACTTGGTTCCCCAAATTTCGTTCTATATGTTGAACCGTTCGTTTCCAGTAACAGTTTAAATTTTTAGGTTTCACTCTGTTTTCTCCTATATTGATAGATGTATTTGGAACTCTAAATCCAACACGGTTTGTGCTAGCTTCTTGAAAGTTGACACAATAAAGTAGTTTCACGTTCTATCTCTATTTTTTGATTCCTCTTGATTTAGCCCTAGCAGTGACTGGCGAGAAACACTTTCATGGAAAGGGGTTGCCAGGCTTCCCAAAATTACGAATCTCCAGAAATCTCAGCAAACATTTTGTCACCCAAACTGGATGATACTTTCAGGTAATGATCAGTACACTAAGGCGACTTGGTTCCCCAAATTTCGTTCTTCTATGTTGAAGCGTTCGTTTCCAGTAACAGTTTGAATTTTTAGGTTTCACTCTGTTTTCTCCTATATTGATAGATGTATTTGGAACTCTAAATCCAACACGGTTTGTGCTAGTTTGTTGAAACATGACACAATGAAGTAGTTTCACGTTCTATCTCTATGTTTTGTTTCCTCTTGATGTAGCCCTATGCAGTGACTGGCGAGAAACACTTTCATGGAAAGGGGTTGCCAAGCTTCCTAAAATTACGAATCTCCAGAAATCTCAGCAAATATTTTTTCACCCAAACTGGATGATACATTCAGGTAATGATCAGTACACTAAGGCGACTTGGTTCCCCAAATTTCGTTCTTCTATGTTGAAGCGTTCGTTTCCAGTAACAGTTTGAATTTTTAGGTTTCACTCTGTTTTCTCCTATATTGATAGATGTATTTGGAACTCTAAATCCAACAGAATTTGTGCTAGCTTCTTGAAACTTGACACAATAAAGTAGTTTCATGTTCTAACTCTAGGTTTTGTTTCCTCTTGATGTAGCCCTAAGCAGTTACTGGCGAGAAACACTTTCATGGAAAGGGGTTGCCAAGCTTCCTAAAATTACGAATCTCCAGAAATCTCAGCAAATATTTTTTCACCCAAACTGGATGATACTTTCAGGTAATGATCAGTACACTAAGGTGACTTGGTTCCCCAAATTTCGTTCTTCTATGTTGAAGCGTTCGTTTCCAGTAACAGTTTGAATTTTTAGGTTTCACTCTGTTTTCTCCTATATTGATAGATGTATTTGGAACTCTAAATCCAACACGGTTTGTGCTAGGTTCTTGAAACTTGACACAATAAAGTAGTTTCACGTTCTATCTCTACGTTTTGTTTCCTCTTGATGTAGCTTTAAGCCGTGACTGGCGAGAAACACTTTCATGGAAAGGGGTTGCCAAGTTTCCTGAAATTACGAATCTCCAGAAATCTCAGCAAATATTTTTTCACCGAAACTGGATGATACATTCAGGTAATGATCAGTACACTAAGGCGACTTGGTTCCCCAAATTTCGTTCTTCTATGTGGAAGTGTTCGTTTCCAGTAACAGTTTGTATTTTTAGGTTTCACTCTGTTTTCTCCTATATTGATAGATGTGTTTGGAACTCTAAATCCAACACGGTTTGTGCTAGGTTCTTGAAACTTGACACAATAAAGAAGTTTCAAGTTCTATCTCCACGTTTTGTTTCCTCTTGATGTAGCCCTAAGCAGTTACTGGCGAGAAACACTTCCATGGACAGGGGTTGCCAAGCTTCCTAAAATTACGAATCTCCAGAAATCTCAGCAAATATTTTTTCACCCAAACTGGATGATACTTTCAGGTAATGATCAGTACACTAAGGTGACTTGGTTCCCCAAATTTCGTTCTTCTATGTTGAAGCGTTCGTTTCCAGTAACAGTTTGAATTTTTAGGTTTCACTCTGTTTTCTCCTATATTGATAGATGTGTTTGGAACTCTAAATCCAACACGGTTTGTGCTAGGTTCTTGAAACTTGACACAATAAAGTAGTTTCACGTTCTATCTCCACGTTTTGTTTCCTCTTGATGTAGCCCTAAGCAGTTACTGGCGAGAAACACTTTCATGGAAAGGGGTTGCCAAGCTTCCTAAAAATACGAATCTCCAGAAATCTCAGCAAATATTTTTTCACCCAAACTGGATGATACTTTCAGGTAATGATCAGTACACTAAGGCGACATGGTTCCCCAAATTTCGTTCTTCTATGTTGAAGCGTTCGTTTCCAGTAACAGTTTGAATTTTTAGGTTTCACTCTGTTTTCTCCGATATTGATAGATGTATTTGGAACTCTAAATCCAACACGGTTTGTGCTAGCTTCTTGAAACATGACACAATGAAGTAGTTTCACGTTCTATCTCTATGTTTTGTTTCTTCTTGATGTAGCCCTATGCAGTGAGTGGCGAGAAACACTTTCATGGAAAGGGGTTGCCAAGCTTCCTAAAATTATGAATCTCCAGAAATCTCAGCAAATATTTTTTCACCCAAACTGGTTGATACATTCAGGTAATGATCAGTACACTAAGGCGACTTGGTTCCCCAAATTTCGTTCTTCTATGTTGAAGCGTTCGTTTCCAGTAACAGTTTGAATTTTTAGGTTTCACTCTGTTTTCTCCTATATTGATAGATGTATTTGGAACTCTAAATCCAACACGGTTTGTGCTAGGTTCTTGAAACTTGACACAATAAAGTAGTTTCACGTTCTATCTCTACGTTTTGTTTCCTCTTGATGTAGCTTTAAGCCGTGACTGGCGAGAAACACTTTCATGGAAAGGGGTTGCCAAGTTTCCTAAAATTACGAATCTCCAGAAATCTCAGCAAATATTTTTTCACCGAAACTGGATGATACTTTCAGGTAATGATCAGTACACTAATGCGACTTGGTTCCCCAAATTTCGTTCTTCTATGTGGAAGTGTTCGTTTCCAGTAACAGTTTGAATTTTTAGGTTTCACTCTGTTTTCTCCTATATTGATAGATGTGTTTGGAACTCTAAATCCAACACGGTTTGTGCTAGGTTCTTGAAACTTGACACAATAAAGTAGTTTCACGTTCTATCCCAACGTTTTGTTTCCTCTTGATGTAGCCTTAAGCCGTGACTGGCGAGAAACACTTTCATGGAAAGGTTGTGCCAAGTTTCCTAAAATTACGAATCTCCAGAAATCTCAGCAAATATTTTTTCACCGAAACTGGATGATACTTTCAGGTAATGATCAGTACACTAAGGCGACTTGGTTCCCCAAATTTCGTTCTTCTATGTTGAAGCGTTCGTTTCCAGTAACAGTTTGAATTTTTAGGTTTCACTCTGTTTTCTCCTATATTGATAGATGTATTTGGAACTCTAAATCCAACACGGTTTGTGCTAGCTTCTTGAAACTTGACACAATAAAGTAGTTCCACGTTCTATCTCTATGTTTTGTTTCCTCTTGATGGAGCCCTAAGCAGTGACTGGCGAGAAACACTTTCATGGAAAGGGGTTGCCAAGCTTCCTAAAATTACGAATCTCGAGAAATCTCAGCAAATATTTTTTCACCCAAACAGGATGATACTTTCAGGTAATGAGCAGTACACTAAAACGACTTGGTTCCCCAAATTTCGTTCTATATGTTGAACCGTTCGTTTCCAGTAACAGTTTGAATTTTTAGGTTTCACTCTGTTTTCTCCTATATTGATAGATGTATTTGGAACTCTAAATCCAACACGGTTTGTGCTAGGTTCTTGAAACTTGACACAATAAAGTAGTTTCACGTTCTATCTCTATGTTTTGTTTCCTCTTGATGTAGCCTTAAGCAGTGACTGGCGAGAAACACTTTCATGGAAAGGGGTTGCCAAGCTTCCGAAAATTACGAATCTCCAGAAATCTCAGCAAATATTTTTTCACCCAAACTGGATGATACATTCAGGTAATGATCAGTACACTAAGGCGACTTGGTTCCCCAAATTTCTTTCTTCTATGTTGAAGCGTTCGTTTCCAGTAACAGTTTGAATTTTTAGGTTTCACTCTGTTTTCTCCTATATTGATAGATGTGTTTGGAACTCTAAATCCAACACGGTTTGTGCTAGCTTCTTGAAAGTTGACACAATAAAGTAGTTTCACGTTCTATCTCTATTTTTTGATTCCTCTTGATGTAGCCCTAGCAGTGACTGGCGAGAAACACTTTCATGGAAAGGGGTTGCCAGGCTTCCCAAAATTACGAATCTCCAGAAATCTCAGCAAATATTTTTTCACCCAAACTGGATGATACTTTCAGGTAATGATCAGTACACTAAGGCGACTTGGTTCCCCAAATTTCGTTCTTCTATGTTGAAGCGTTCTTTTCCAGTAACAGTTTGAATTTTTAGGTTTCACTCTGTTTTCTCCTATATTGATAGATGTATTTGGAACTCTAAATACAACACGGTTTGTGCTAGCTTCTTGAAACTTGACACAATAAAGTAGTTCCACATTCTATCTCTATGTTTTGTTTCCTCTTGATGTAGCCTTAAGCCGTGACTGGCGAGAAACCCTTTCATGGAAAGGTTCTGCCAAGTTTCCTAAAATTACGAATCTCCAGAAATCTCAGCAAATATTTTTTCACCGAAACTGGATGATTCTTTCAGGTAATGATGAGTACAATAAGGCGACTTGGTTCCCCAAATTTTGTTCTTCTATGTTGAAGCGTTCGTTTCCAGAAACAGTTTGAATTTTTAGGTTTCACTCTGTTTTCTCCTATATTGATAGATGTATTTGGAACTCTAAATCCAACACGGTTTGTGCTAGCTTCTTGAAACTTGACACAATAAAGTAGTTCCACAGTCTATCTCTATGTTTTGTTTCCTCTTGATGGAGCCCTAAGCAGTGACTGGCGAGAAACACTTCATGGAAAGGGGTTGCCAAGCTTCCTAAAATTACGAATCTCAAGAAATCTCAGCAAATATTTTTTCACCGAAACTGGATGATACTTTCAGGTAATGATCAGTACAATAAGGCGACTTGGTTCCCCAAATTTTGTTCTTCTATGTTGAAGCGTTCGTTTCCAGAAACAGTTTGAATTTTTAGGTTTCACTCTGTTTTCTCCTATATTGATAGATGTATTAGGAACTCTAAATCCAACACGGTTTGTGCTAGCTTCTTGAAACTTGACACAATAAAGTAGTTCCACAGTCTATCTCTATGTTTTGTTTCCTCTTGATTTAGCCCTAGCAGTGACTGGCGAGAAACACTTTCATGGAAAGGGGTTGCCAGGCTTCCCAAAATTACGAATCTCCAGAAATCTCAGCAAATATTTTGTCACCCAAACTGGATGATACTTTCAGGTAATGATCAGTACACTAAGGCGACTTGGTTCCCCAAATTTCGTTCTTCTATGTTGAAGCGTTCGTTTCCAGTAACAGTTTGAATTTTTAGGTTTCACTCTGTTTTCTCCTATATTGATAGATGTATTTGGAACTCTAAATCCAACACGGTTTGTGCTAGTTTCTTGAAACATGACACAATGAAGTAGTTTCACGTTCTATCTCTATGTTTTGTTTCTTCTTGATGTAGCCCTATGCAGTGACTGGCGAGAAACACTTTCATGGAAAGGGGTTGCCAAGCTTCCTAAAATTACGAATCTCCAGAAATCTCAGCAAATATTTTTTCACCCAAACTGGATGATACATTCAGGTAATGATCAGTACACTAAGGCGACTTGGTTCCCCAAATTTCGTTCTTCTATGTTGAAGCGTTCGTTTCCAGTAACAGTTTGAATTTTTAGGTTTCACTCTGTTTTCTCCTATATTGATAGATGTATTTGGAACTCTAAATCCAACAGAATTTGTGCTAGCTTCTTGAAACTTGACACAATAAAGTAGTTTCATGTTCTAACTCTAGGTTTTGTTTCCTCTTGATGTAGCCCTAAGCAGTTACTGGCGAGAAACACTTTCATGGAAAGGGGTTGCCAAGCTTCCTAAAATTACGAATCTCCAGAAATCTCAGCAAATATTTTTTCACCCAAACTGGATGATACTTTCAGGTAATGATCAGTACACTAAGGTGACTTGGTTCCCCAAATTTCGTTCTTCTATGTTGAAGCGTTCGTTTCCAGTAACAGTTTGAATTTTTAGGTTTCACTCTGTTTTCTCCTATATTGATAGATGTATTTGGAACTCTAAATCCAACACGGTTTGTGCTAGGTTCTTGAAACTTGACACAATAAAGTAGTTTCACGTTCTATCTCTACGTTTTGTTTCCTCTTGATGTAGCTTTAAGCCGTGACTGGCGAGAAACACTTTCATGGAAAGGGGTTGCCAAGTTTCCTGAAATTACGAATCTCCAGAAATCTCAGCAAATATTTTTTCACCCAAACTGGATGATACTTTCAGGTAATGATCAGTACACTAAGGCGACTTGGTTCCCCAAATTTCGTTCTTCTATGTGGAAGTGTTCGTTTCCAGTAACAGTTTGTATTTTTAGGTTTCACTCTGTTTTCTCCTATATTGATAGATGTGTTTGGAACTCTAAATCCAACACGGTTTGTGCTAGGTTCTTGAAACTTGACACAATAAAGAAGTTTCAAGTTCTATCTCCACGTTTTGTTTCCTCTTGATGTAGCCCTAAGCAGTTACTGGCGAGAAACACTTCCATGGACAGGGGTTGCCAAGCTTCCTAAAATTACGAATCTCCAGAAATCTCAGCAAATATTTTTTCAGCCAAACTGGATGATACTTTCAGGTAATGATCAGTACACTAAGGTGACTTGGTTCCCCAAATTTCGTTCTTCTATGTTGAAGCGTTCGTTTCCAGTAACAGTTTGAATTTTTAGGTTTCACTCTGTTTTCTCCTATATTGATAGATGTGTTTGGAACTCTAAATCCAACACGGTTTGTGCTAGGTTCTTGAAACTTGACACAATAAAGTAGTTTCACGTTCTATCTCCACGTTTTGTTTCCTCTTGATGTAGCCCTAAGCAGTTACTGGCGAGAAACACTTTCATGGAAAGGGGTTGCCAAGCTTCCTAAAAATACGAATCTCCAGAAATCTCAGCAAATATTTTTTCACCCAAACTGGATGATACTTTCAGGTAATGATCAGTACACTAAGGCGACATGGTTCCCCAAATTTCGTTCTTCTATGTTGAAGCGTTCGTTTCCAGTAACAGTTTGAATTTTTAGGTTTCACTCTGTTTTCTCCTATATTGATAGATGTATTTGGAACTCTAAATCCAACACGGTTTGTGCTAGCTTCTTGAAACATGACACAATGAAGTAGTTTCACGTTCTATCTCTATGTTTTGTTTCTTCTTGATGTAGCCCTATGCAGTGAGTGGCGAGAAACACTTTCATGGAAAGGGGTTGCCAAGCTTCCTAAAATTATGAATCTCCAGAAATCTCAGCAAATATTTTTTCACCCAAACTGGTTGATACATTCAGGTAATGATCAGTACACTAAGGCGACTTGGTTCCCCAAATTTCGTTCTTCTATGTTGAAGCGTTCTTTTCCAGTAACAGTTTGAATTTTTAGGTTTCACTCTGTTTTCTCCTATATTGATAGATGTATTTGGAACTCTAAATCCAACACGGTTTGTGCTAGGTTCTTGAAACTTGACACAATAAAGTAGTTTCACGTTCTATCTCTATGTTTTGTTTCCTCTTGATGTAGCCTTAAGCAGTGACTGGCGAGAAACACTTTCATGGAAAGGGGTTGCCAAGCTTCCGAAAATTACGAATCTCCAGAAATCTCAGCAAATATTTTTTCACCCAAACTGGATGATACATTCAGGTAATGATCAGTACACTAAGGCGACTTGGTTCCCCAAATTTCTTTCTTCTATGTTGAAGCGTTCGTTTCCAGTAACAGTTTGAATTTTTAGGTTTCACTCTGTTTTCTCCTATATTGATAGATGTGTTTGGAACTCTAAATCCAACACGGTTTGTGCTAGCTTCTTGAAAGTTGACACAATAAAGTAGTTTCACGTTCTATCTCTATTTTTTGATTCCTCTTGATGTAGCCCTAGCAGTGACTGGCGAGAAACACTTTCATGGAAAGGGGTTGCCAGGCTTCCCAAAATTACGAATCTCCAGAAATCTCAGCAAATATTTTTTCACCCAAACTGGATGATACTTTCAGGTAATGATCAGTACACTAAGGCAACTTGGTTCCCCAAATTTCGTTCTTCTATGTTGAAGCGTTCGTTTCCAGTAACAGTTTGAATTTTTAGGTTTCACTCTGTTTTCTCCTATATTGATAGATGTATTTGGAACTCTAAATCCAACACGGTTTGTGCTAGCTTCTTGAAACTTGACACAATAAAGTAGTTCCACATTCTATCTCTATGTTTTGTTTCCTCTTGATGTAGCCTTAAGCCGTGACTGGCGAGAAACCCTTTCATGGAAAGGTTCTGCCAAGTTTCCTAAAATTACGAATCTCCAGAAATCTCAGCAAATATTTTTTCACCGAAACTGGATGATACTTTCAGGTAATGATCAGTACAATAAGGCGACTTGGTTCCCCAAATTTTGTTCTTCTATGTTGAAGCGTTCGTTTCCAGAAACAGTTTGAATTTTTAGGTTTCACTCTGTTTTCTCCTATATTGATAGATGTATTTGGAACTCTAAATCCAACACGGTTTGTGCTAGCTTCTTGAAACTTGACACAATAAAGTAGTTCCACAGTCTATCTCTATGTTTTGTTTCCTCTTGATGGAGCCCTAAGCAGTGACTGGCGAGAAATACTTCATGGAAAGGGGTTGCCAAGCTTCCTAAAATTACGAATCTCGAGAAATCTCAGCAAATATTTTTTCACCGAAACTGGATGATACTTTCAGGTAATGATCAGTACAATAAGGCGACTTGGTTCCCCAAATTTTGCTCTTCTATGTTGAAGCGTTCGTTTCCAGAAACAGTTTGAATTTTTAGGTTTCACTCTGTTTTCTCCTATATTGATAGATGTATTTGGAACTCTAAATCCAACACGGTTTGTGCTAGCTTCTTGAAACTTGACACAATAAAGTAGTTCCACAGTCTATCTCTATGTTTTGTTTCCTCTTGATTTAGCCCTAGCAGTGACTGGCGAGAAACACTTTCATGGAAAGGGGTTGCCAGGCTTCCCAAAATTACGAATCTCCAGAAATCTCAGCAAATATTTTGTCACCCAAACTGGATGATACTTTCAGGTAATGATCAGTACACTAAGGCGACTTGGTTCCCCAAATTTCGTTCTTCTATGTTGAAGCGTTCGTTTCCAGTAACAGTTTGAATTTTTAGGTTTCACTCTGTTTTCTCCTATATTGATAGATGTATTTGGAACTCTAAATCCAACACGGTTTGTGCTAGTTTCTTGAAACATGACACAATGAAGTAGTTTCACGTTCTATCTCTATGTTTTGTTTCCTCTTGATGTAGCCCTATGCAGTGACTGGCGAGAAACACTTTCATGGAAAGGGGTTGCCAAGCTTCCTAAAATTACGAATCTCCAGAAATCTCAGCAAATATTTTTTCACCCAAACTGGATGATACATTCAGGTAATGATCAGTACACTAAGGCGACTTGGTTCCCCAAATTTCGTTCTTCTATGTTGAAGCGTTCGTTTCCAGTAACAGTTTGAATTTTTAGGTTTCACTCTGTTTTCTCCTATATTGATAGATGTATTTGGAACTCTAAATCCAACAGAATTTGTGCTAGCTTCTTGAAACTTGACACAATAAAGTAGTTTCATGTTCTAACTCTAGGTTTTGTTTCCTCTTGATGTAGCCCTAAGCAGTTACTGGCGAGAAACACTTTCATGGAAAGGGGTTGCCAAGCTTCCTAAAATTACGAATCTCCAGAAATCTCAGCAAATATTTTTTCACCCAAACTGGATGATACTTTCAGGTAATGATCAGTACACTAAGGTGACTTGGTTCCCCAAATTTCGTTCTTCTATGTTGAAGCGTTCGTTTCCAGTAACAGTTTGAATTTTTAGGTTTCACTCTGTTTTCTCCTATATTGATAGATGTATTTGGAACTCTAAATCCAACACGGTTTGTGCTAGGTTCTTGAAACTTGACACAATAAAGTAGTTTCACGTTCTATCTCTACGTTTTGTTTCCTCTTGATGTAGCTTTAAGCCGTGACTGGCGAGAAACACTTTCATGGAAAGGGGTTGCCAAGTTTCCTGAAATTACGAATCTCCAGAAATCTCAGCAAATATTTTTTCACCGAAACTGGATGATACTTTCAGGTAATGATCAGTACACTAAGGCGACTTGGTTCCCCAAATTTCGTTCTTCTATGTGGAAGTGTTCGTTTCCAGTAACAGTTTGTATTTTTAGGTTTCACTCTGTTTTCTCCTATATTGATAGATGTGTTTGGAACTCTAAATCCAACACGGTTTGTGCTAGGTTCTTGAAACTTGACACAATAAAGAAGTTTCAAGTTCTATCTCCACGTTTTGTTTCCTCTTGATGTAGCCCTAAGCAGTTACTGGCGAGAAACACTTCCATGGACAGGGGTTGCCAAGCTTCCTAAAATTACGAATCTCCTGAAATCTCAGCAAATATTTTTTCACCCAAACTGGATGATACTTTCAGGTAATGATCAGTACACTAAGGTGACTTGGTTCCCCAAATTTCGTTCTTCTATGTTGAAGCGTTCGTTTCCAGTAACAGTTTGAATTTTTAGGTTTCACTCTGTTTTCTCCTATATTGATAGATGTGTTTGGAACTCTAAATCCAACACGGTTTGTGCTAGGTTCTTGAAACTTGACACAATAAAGTAGTTTCACGTTCTATCTCCACGTTTTGTTTCCTCTTGATGTAGCCCTAAGCAGTTACTGGCGAGAAACACTTTCATGGAAAGGGGTTGCCAAGCTTCTTAAAAATACGAATCTCCAGAAATCTCAGCAAATATTTTTTCACCCAAACTGGATGATACTTTCAGGTAATGATCAGTACACTAAGGCGACATGGTTCCCCAAATTTCGTTCTTCTATGTTGAAGCGTTCGTTTCCAGTAACAGTTTGAATTTTTAGGTTTCACTCTGTTTTCTCCTATATTGATAGATGTATTTGGAACTCTAAATCCAACACGGTTTGTGCTAGCTTCTTGAAACATGACACAATGAAGTAGTTTCACGTTCTATCTCTATGTTTTGTTTCTTCTTGATGTAGCCCTATGCAGTGAGTGGCGAGAAACACTTTCATGGAAAGGGGTTGCCAAGCTTCCTAAAATTATGAATCTCCAGAAATCTCAGCAAATATTTTTTCACCCAAACTGGTTGATACATTCAGGTAATGATCAGTACACTAAGGCGACTTGGTTCCCCAAATTTCGTTCTTCTATGTTGAAGCGTTCGTTTCCAGTAACAGTTTGAATTTTTAGGTTTCACTCTGTTTTCTCCTATATTGATAGATGTATTTGGAACTCTAAATCCAACACGGTTTGTGCTAGGTTCTTGAAACTTGACACAATAAAGTAGTTTCACGTTCTATCTCTACGTTTTGTTTCCTCTTGATGTAGCTTTAAGCCGTGACTGGCGAGAAACACTTTCATGGAAAGGGGTTGCCAAGTTTCCTAAAATTACGAATCTCCAGAAATCTCAGCAAATATTTTTTCACCGAAACTGGATGATACTTTCAGGTAATGATCAGTACACTAATGCGACTTGGTTCCCCAAATTTCGTTCTTCTATGTGGAAGTGTTCGTTTCCAGTAACAGTTTGAATTTTTAGGTTTCACTCTGTTTTCTCCTATATTGATAGATGTGTTTGGAACTCTAAATCCAACACGGTTTGTGCTAGGTTCTTGAAACTTGACACAATAAAGTAGTTTCACGTTCTATCTCTATGTTTTGTTTCCTCTTGATGTAGCCCTATGCAGTGACTGGCGAGAAACACTTTCATGGAAAGGGGTTGCCAAGCTTCCTAAAATTATGAATCTCCAGAAATCTCAGCAAATATTTTTTCACCCAAACTGGATGATACTTGCAGGTAATGATCAGTACACTAAGGCAACTTGGTTCCCCAAATTTCGTTCTTCTATGTTGAAGCGTTCGTTTCCAGTAACAGTTTGAATTTTTAGGTTTCACTCTGTTTTCTCCTATATTGATAGATGTATTTGGAACCATATATCCAACACGGTTTGTGCTAGGTTCTTGAAACTTGACACAATAAAGTAGTTTCACGTTCTATCTCTACGTTTTGTTTCCTCTTGATGTAGCCCTAAGCAGTAACTGGCGAGAAACACTTTCATGGAAAGGGGTTGCCAAGCTTCCTAAAATTATGGATCTCCAGAAATCTCAGCAAATATTTTTTCACCCAAACTGGATGATACTTTCAGGTAATGAACAGTACACTAAGGCGACTTGGTTCCCCAAATTTCGTTCTTCTATGTTGAAGCGTTCGTTTCCAGTAACAGTTTGAATTTTTAGGTTTCACTCTGCTTTCTCCTATATTGATAGATGTATTTGGAACTCTAAATCCAACAGGGTTTGTGCTAGCTTCTTGAAACTTGACACAATAAAGTAGTTTCACGTTCTATCTCTACGTTTTGTTTCCTCTTGATGTAGCCCTAAGCAGTTACTGGCGAGAAACACTTTCATGGAAAGGGGTTGCCAAGCTTCCTAAAATTACGAATCTCCAGAAATCTCAGCAAATATTTTTTCACCCAAACTGGATGATACTTTCAGGTAATGATCAGTACACTAAGGCGACTTGGTTCCCCAAATTTCGTTCTTCTATGTTGAAGCGTTCGTTTCCAGTAACAGTTTGAATTTTTAGGTTTCACTCTGTTTTCTCCTATATTGATAGATGTATTTGGAACTCTAAATCCAACACGGTTTGTGCTAGCTTCTTGAAACTTGACACAATAAAGTAGTTTCACGTTCTATCTCTATTTTTTGATTCCTCTTGATGTAGCCCTAGCAGTGACTGGCGAGAAACACTTTCATGGAAAGGGGTTGCCAGGCTTCCCAAAATTACGAATCTCCAGAAATCTCAGCAAATATTTTTTCACCCAAACTGGATGATACTTTCAGGTAATGATCAGTACACTAAGGCGACTTGGTTCCCCAAATTTCGTTCTTCTATGTTGAAGCGTTCGTTTCCAGTAACAGTTTGAATTTTTAGGTTTCACTCTGTTTTCTCCTATATTGATAGATGTATTTGGAACTCTAAATCCAACACGGTTTGTGCTAGGTTCTTGAAACTTGACACAATAAAGTAGTTTCACGTTCTATCTCCACGTTTTGTTTCCTCTTGATGTAGCCCTAAGCAGTTACTGGCGAGAAACACTTTCATGGAAAGGGGTTGCCAAGCTTCCTAAAATTAGGAATCTCCAGAAATCTCAGCAAATATTTTTTCACCCAAACTGGATGATACTTTCAGGTAATGATCAGTACACTAAGGCGACTTGGTTCCCCAAATTTCGTTCTTCTATGTTGAAGCGTTCGTTTCCAGTAACAGTTTGAATTTTTAGGTTTCACTCTGTTTTCTCCTATATTGATAGATGTGTTTGAAACTCTAAATCCAACACGGTTTGTGCTAGGTTCTTGACTTGACACAATAAAGTAGTTTCACGTTCTATCTCCACGTTTTGTTTCCTCTTGATGTAGCCCTAAGCAGTTACTGGCGAGAAACACTTTCATGGAAAGGGGTTGCCAAGCTTCCTAAAATTACGAATCTCCAGAAATCTCAGCAAATATTTTTTCACCCAAACTGGATGATACTTTCAGGTAATGATCAGTACACTAAGGCGACTTGGTTCCCCAAATTTCGTTCTTCTATGTTGAAGCGTTCGTTTCCAGTAACAGTTTGAATTTTTAGGTTTCACTCTGTTTTCTCCTATATTGATAGATGTGTTTGGAACTCTAAATCCAACACGGTTTGTGCTAGGTTCTTGAAACTTGACACAATAAAGTAGTTTCACGTTCTATCTCTACGTTTTGTTTCCTCTTGATGTAGCCTTAAGCCGTGACTGGCGAGAAACACTTTCATGGAAAAAGGTTGCCAAGCTTCCCAAAATTACGAATCTCCAGAAATCTCAGCAAATATTTTTTCACCCAAACTGGATGATACATTCAGGTAATGATCAGTACACTAAAACGACTTGGTTCCCCAAATTTCGTTCTTCTATGTTGAAGCGTTCGTTTCCAGTAACAGTTTGAATTTTTAGGTTTCACTCTGTTTTCTCCTATATTGATAGATGTATTTGGAACTCTATATCCAACACGGTTTGTGCTAGCTTCTTGAAACTTGACACAATAAAGTAGTTTCACGTTCTATCTCTACGTTTTGTTTCCTCTTGATGTAGCCCTAAGCAGTAACTGGCGAGAAACACTTTCATGGAAAGGGGTTGCCAAGCTTCCTAAAATTACGAATCTCGAGAAATCTCAGCAAATATTTTTTCACCCAAACTGGATGATACTTTCAGGTAATGATCAGTACACTAAGGCGACTTGGTTCCCCAAATTTCGTTCTTCTATGTTGAAGCGTTCGTTTCCAGTAACAGTTTGAATTTTTAGGTTTCACTCTGTTTTCTCCTATATTGATAGATGTATTTGGAACTCTAAATCCAACAAGGTTTGTGCTAGCTTCTTTAAACTTGACACAATAAAGTAGTTTCAAGTTCTATCTCTACGTTTTGTTTCCTCTTGATGTAGCCCTAAGCAGTTACTGGCGAGAAACACTTTCATGGAAAGGGGTTGCCAAGCTTCCTAAAATTACGAATCTCCAGAAATCTCAGCAAATATTTTTTCACCCAAACTGGATGATACTTTCAGGTAATGATCAGTACACTAAGGCGACTTGGTTCCCCAAATTTCGTTTTTCTATGTTTAAGCGTTCGTTTCCAGTAACAGTTTGAATTTTTAGGTTTCACTCTGTTTTCTCCTATATTGATAGATGTGTTTGGAACTCTAAATCCAACACGGTTTGTGCTAGGTTCTTGAAACTTGACACAATAAAGTAGTTTCACGTTCTATCTCCACGTTTTGTTTCCTCTTGATGTAGCCTTAAGCAGTGACTGGCGAGAAACACTTTCATGGAAAGGGGTTGCCAGGCTTCCCCAAATTACGAATCTCCAGAAATCTCAGCAAATATTTTTTCACCTAAACTGGATGATACTTTCAGGTAATGATCAGTACACGAAGGCGACGTGGTTCCCCAAATTTCGTTCTTCTCTGTTGAAGCGTTCGTTTCCAGTAACAGTTTGAATTTTTAGGTTTCACTCTGTTTTCTCCTATATTGATAGATGTATTTGGAACTCTAAATCCAACACGGTTTGTGCTAGGTTCTTGAAACTTGACACAATAAAGTAGTTTCATGTTCTATCTCTATGTTTTGTTTCCTCTTGATGTAGCCTTAAGCAGTGACTGGCGAGAAACACTTTCATGGAAAGGGGTTGCCAATCTTCCTAAAATTACGAATCTCCAGAAATCTCAGCAAATATTTTTTCACTCAAACTGGATGATACTTTCAGGTAATGATCAGTACACTAAGGCGACTTGGTTCCCCAAATTTCGTTCTTCTATGTTGAAGCGTTCGTTTCCAGTAACAGTTTGAATTTTTAGGTTTCACTCTGTTTTCTCCTATATTGATAGATGTATTTGGAACTCTAAATCCAACAGGGTTTGTGCTAGCTTCTTGAAACTTGACACAATAAAGTAGTTTCAAGTTCCATCTCTATGTTTTGTTTCCTCTTGATGTAGCCCTAAGCAGTTACTGGCGAGAAACACTTTCATGGAAAGGGGTTGCCAACCTTCCTAAAATTACGAATCTCCAGAAATCTCAGCAAATCTTTTTTCACCCAAACTGGATGATACTTTCAGGTAATGATCAGTACACTAAGGCCACTTGGTTCCCCAAATTTCGTTCTTCTATGTTGAAGCGTTCGTTTCCAGTAACAGTTTGAATTTTTAGGTTTCACTCTGTTTTCTCCTATATTGATAGATGTGTTTGGAACTCTAAATCCAACACGGTTTGTGCTAGGTTCTTGAAACTTGACACAATAAAGTAGTTTCACGTTCTATCTCTACGTTTTGTTTCCTCTTGATGTAGCCTTAGCCGTGACTGGCGAAAAACACTTTCATGGAAAGGGGTTGCCAAGTTTCCTAAAATTACGAATCTCCAGAAATCTCAGCAAATATTTTTTCACCGAAACTGGATGATACTTTCAGGTAATGATCAGTACATTAAGACGACTTGGTTCCCCAAATTTTGTTCTATATGTTGAACCGTTCGTTTCCAGTAACAGTTTGAATTTTTAGGTTTCACTCTGTTTTCTCCTATATTGATAGATGTATTTGGAACTCTAAATCCAACACGGTTTGTGCTAGGTTCTTGAAACTTGACACAATAAAGTAGTTTCACTTTCTATCTCTATGTTTTGTTTCCTCTTGATGTAGCCTTAAGCAGTGACTGGCGAGAAACACTTTCATGGAAAGGGGTTGCCAAGCTTCCCAAAATTACGAATCTCCAGAAATCTCAGCAAATATTTTTTCACCCAAACTGGATGATACATTCAGGTAATGATCAGTACACTAAGGCGACTTGGTTCCCCAAATTTCGTTCTTCTATGTTGAAGCGTTCGTTTCCAGTAACAGTTTGAATTTTTAGGTTTCACTCTGTTTTCTCCTATATTGATAGATACATTTTGGAACTCTAAATCCAACACGGTTTGTGCTAGCTTCTTGAAACATGACACAATGAAGTAGTTTCACGTTCTATCTCTATGTTTTGTTTCTTCTTGATGTAGCCCTATGCAGAGACTGGCGAGAAACACTTTCATGGAAAGGGGTTGCCAAGCTTCCTAAAATTACGAATCTCGAGAAATCTCAGCAAATATTTTTTCACCCAAACTGGATGATACTTTCAGGTAATGATCAGTACACTAAGGCGACTTGGTTCCCCAAATTTCGTTCTTCTATGTTGAAGCGTTCGTTTCCAGTAACAGTTTGAATTTTTAGGTTTCACTCTGTTTTCTCCTATATTGATAGATGTATTTTGAACTCTAAATCCAACACAGTTTGTGCTAGGTTCTTGAAACTTGACACAATAAAGAAGTTTCACGTTCTATCTCTATGTTTTGTTTCCTCTTGATGTAGCCTTAAGCAGTGACTGGCGAGAAATACTTTCATGGAAAGGGGTTGCCAAGCTTCCCAAAATTACGAATCTCCAAAAATCTCAGCAAATATTTTTTCACCCAAACTGGATGATACATTCAGGTAATGATCAGTACACTAAGGCGACTTGGTTCCCCAAATTTCGTTCTTCTATGTTGAAGCGTTCGTTTCCAGTAACAGTTTGAATCTTTAGGTTTCACTCTGTTTTCTCCTATATTGATAGATGTATTTGGAACTCTAAATCCAACACGGTTTGTGCTAGCTTCTTGAAACATGACACAATGAAGTAGTTTCACGTTCTATCTCTATGTTTTGTTTCTTCTTGATGTAGCCCTATGCAGTGACTGGCGAGAAACACTTTCATGGAAAGGGGTTGCCAAGCTTCCTAAAATTACGAATCTCCAGAAATCTCAGCAAATATTTTTTCACCCAAACTGGATGATACATTCAGGTAATGATCAGTACACTAAGGCGACTTGGTTCCCCAAATTTCGTTCTTCTATGTTGAAGCGTTCGTTTCCAGTAACAGTTTGAATTTTTAGGTTTCACTCTGTTTTCTCCTATATTGATAGATGTATTTGGAACTCTATATGCAACACGGTTTGTGCTAGGTTCTTGAAACTTGACACAATAAAGTAGTTTCACGTTCTATCTCTACGTTTTGTTTCCTCTTGATGTAGCCCTAAGCAGTAACCGGCGAGAAACACTTTCATGGAAAGGGGTTGCCAAGCTTCCTAAAATTACGAATCTCGAGAAATCTCAGCAAATATTTTTTCACCCAAAATGGATGATACTTTCAGGTAATGATCAGTACACTAAGGCGACTTGGTTCTCCAAATTTCGTTCTTCTAAGTTGAAGCGTTCGTTTGCAGTAGCACTTTGAATTTTTAGGTTTCACTCTGTTTTCTCCTATATTGATAGATGTATTTGGAACTGTAAATCCAACACGGTTTGTGCTAGCTTCTTGAAACTTGACACAATAAAGTAGTTTCACGTTCTATCTCTATTTTTTGATTCCTCTTGATGTAGCCCAAGCAGTGACTGGCGAGAAACACTTTCAGGGAAAGGGGTTGCCAGGCTTCCCAAAATTACGAATCTCCAGAAATCTCAGCAAATATTTTTTCACCCAAACTGGACGATACTTTCAGGTAATGATCAGTACACTAAGGCGACTTTGTTCCCCAAATTTCGTTCTTCTATGTTGAAGCGTTCGTTTCCAGTAACAGTTTGAATTTTTAGGTTTCACTCTGTTTTCTCCTATATTGATAGATGTATTTGGAACTCTATATCCAACACGGTTTGTGCTAGGTTCTTGAAACTTGACACAATAAAGTAGTTTCACGTTCTATCTCTACGTTTTGTTTCCTCTTGATGTAGCCCTAAGCAGTAAGTGGCGAGAAACACTTTCATGGAAAGGGGTTGCCAAGCTTCCTAAAATTACGAATCTCGAGAAATCTCAGCAAATATTTTTTCACCCAAACTGGATGATACTTTCAGGTAATGATCAGTACACTAAGGCGACTTGGTTCCCCAAATTTCGTTCTATATGTTGAACCGTTCGTTTCCAGTAACAGTTTGCATTTATAGGTTTCACTCTGTTTTCTCCTATATTGATAGATGTATTTGGAACTCTAAATCCAACACGGTTTGTGCTAGCTTCTTGAAACTTGACACAATAAAGTAGTTTCACGTTCTATCTCTATTTTTTGATTCCTCTTGATTTAGCCCTAGCAGTGACTGGCGAGAAACACTTTCATGGAAAGGGGTTGCCAGGCCTCCCAAAATTACGAATCTCCAGAAATCTCAGCAAATATTTTTTCACCCAAACTGGATGATACTTTCAGGTAATGATCAGTACACTAAGGCGACTTGGTTCCCCAAATTTCATTCTTCTATGTTGAAGCGTTCGTTTCCAGTAACAGTTTGAATTTTTAGGTTTCACTCTGTTTTCTCCTATATTGATAGATGTATTTGGAACTCTAAATCCAACACAGTTTGTGCTAGGTTCTTGAAACTTGACACAATAAAGAAGTTTCACGTTCTATCTCTATGTTTTGTTTCCTCTTGATGTAGCCTTAAGCAGTGACTGGCGAGATATACTTTCATGGAAAGGGGTTGCCAAGCTTCCTAAAATTACGAATCTCCAGAAATCTCAGCAAATATTTTTTCACCCAAACTGGATGATACTTTCAGGTAATGATCAGTACACTAAGGCGACTTGGTTCCCCAAATTTCGTTCTTCTATGTTGAAGCGTTCGTTTCCAGTAACAGTTTGAATCTTTAGGTTTCACTCTGTTTTCTCCTATATTGATAGATGTATTTGGAACTCTAAATCCAACACGGTTTGTGCTAGCTTCTTGAAACATGACACAATGAAGTAGTTTCACGTTCTATCTCTATGTTTTGTTTCTTCTTGATGTAGCCCTATGCAGTGACTGGCGAGAAACACTTTCATGGAAAGGGGTTGCCAAGCTTCCTAAAATTAGGAATCTCCAGAAATCTCAGCAAATATTTTTTCACCCAAACTGGATGATACATTCAGGTAATGATCAGTACACTAAGGCGACTTGGTTCCCCAAATTTCGTTCTTCTATGTTGAAGCGTTCGTTTCCAGTAACAGTTTGAATTTTTAGGTTTCACTCTGTTTTCTCCTATATTGATAGATGTATTTTGAACTCTAAATCCAACACAGTTTGTGCTAGGTTCTTGAAACTTGACACAATAAAGAAGTTTCACGTTCTATCTCTATGTTTTGTTTCCTCTTGATGTAGCCTTAAGCAGTGACTGGCGAGAAATACTTTCATGGAAAGGGGTTGCCAAGCTTCCCAAAATTACGAATCTCCAAAAATCTCAGCAAATATTTTTTCACCCAAACTGGATGATACATTCAGGTAATGATCAGTACACTAAGGCGACTTGGTTCCCCAAATTTCGTTCTTCTATGTTGAAGCGTTCGTTTCCAGTAACAGTTTGAATCTTTAGGTTTCACTCTGTTTTCTCCTATATTGATAGATGTATTTGGAACTCTAAATCCAACACGGTTTGTGCTAGCTTCTTGAAACATGACACAATGAAGTAGTTTCACGTTCTATCTCTATGTTTTGTTTCTTCTTGATGTAGCCCTATGCAGTTTCTGGCGAGAAACACTTTCATGGAAAGGGGTTGCCAAGCTTCCTAAAATTACGAATCTCCAGAAATCTCAGCAAATATTTTTTCACCCAAACTGGATGATACATTCAGGTAATGATCAGTACACTAAGGCGACTTGGTTCCCCAAATTTCGTTCTTCTATGTTGAAGCGTTCGTTTCCAGTAACAGTTTGAATTTTTAGGTTTCACTCTGTTTTCTCCTATATTGATAGATGTATTTGGAACTCTATATGCAACACGGTTTGTGCTAGGTTCTTGAAACTTGACACAATAAAGTAGTTTCACGTTCTATCTCTACGTTTTGTTTCCTCTTGATGTAGCCCTAAGCAGTAACCGGCGAGAAACACTTTCATGGAAAGGGGTTGCCAAGCTTCCTAAAATTACGAATCTCGAGAAATCTAAGCAAATATTTTTTCACCCAAAATGGATGATACTTTCAGGTAATGATCAGTACACTAAGGCGACTTGGTTCTCCAATTTTCGTTCTTCTAAGTTGAAGCGTTCGTTTGCAGTAGCACTTTGAATTTTTAGGTTTCACTCTGTTTTCTCCTATATTGATAGATGTATTTGGAACTGTAAATCCAACACGGTTTGTGCTAGCTTCTTGAAACTTGACACAATAAAGTAGTTTCACGTTCTATCTCTATTTTTTGATTCCTCTTGATGTAGCCCAAGCAGTGACTGGCGAGAAACACTTTCAGGGAAAGGGGTTGCCAGGCTTCCCAAAATTACGAATCTCCAGAAATCTCAGCAAATATTTTTTCACCCAAACTGGACGATACTTTCAGGTAATGATCAGTACACTAAGGCGACTTTGTTCCCCAAATTTCGTTCTTCTATGTTGAAGCGTTCGTTTCCAGTAACAGTTTGAATTTTTAGGTTTCACTCTGTTTTCTCCTATATTGATAGATGTATTTGGAACTCTATATCCAACACGGTTTGTGCTAGGTTCTTGAAACTTGACACAATAAAGTAGTTTCACGTTCTATCTCTACGTTTTGTTTCCTCTTGATGTAGCCCTAAGCAGTAAGTGGCGAGAAACACTTTCATGGAAAGGGGTTGCCAAGCTTCCTAAAATTACGAATCTCGAGAAATCTCAGCAAATATTTTTTCACCCAAACTGGATGATACTTTCAGGTAATGATCAGTACACTAAGGCGACTTGGTTCCCCAAATTTCGTTCTATATGTTGAACCGTTCGTTTCCAGTAACAGTTTGCATTTTTAGGTTTCACTCTGTTTTCTCCTATATTGATAGATGTATTTGGAACTCTAAATCCAACACGGTTTGTGCTAGCTTCTTGAAACTTGACACAATAAAGTAGTTTCACGTTCTATCTCTATTTTTTGATTCCTCTTGATTTAGCCCTAGCAGTGACTGGCGAGAAACACTTTCATGGAAAGGGGTTGCCAGGCCTCCCAAAATTACGAATCTCCAGAAATCTCAGCAAATATTTTTTCACCCAAACTGGATGATACTTTCAGGTAATGATCAGTACACTAAGGCGACTTGGTTCCCCAAATTTCATTCTTCTATGTTGAAGCGTTCGTTTCCAGTAACAGTTTGAATTTTTAGGTTTCACTCTGTTTTCTCCTATATTGATAGATGTATTTGGAACTCTAAATCCAACACAGTTTGTGCTAGGTTCTTGAAACTTGACACAATAAAGAAGTTTCACGTTCTATCTCTATGTTTTGTTTCCTCTTGATGTAGCCTTAAGCAGTGACTGGCGAGATATACTTTCATGGAAAGGGGTTGCCAAGCTTCCCAAAATTACGAATCTCCAGAAATCTCACCAAATATTTTTTCACCCAAACTGGATGATACTTTCAGGTAATGATCAGTACACTAAGGCGACTTGGTTCCCCAAATTTCGTTCTTCTATGTTGAAGCGTTCGTTTCCAGTAACAGTTTGAATCTTTAGGTTTCACTCTGTTTTCTCCTATATTGATAGATGTATTTGGAACTCTAAATCCAACACGGTTTGTGCTAGCTTCTTGAAACATGACACAATGAAGTAGTTTCACGTTCTATCTCTATGTTTTGTTTCTTCTTGATGTAGCCCTATGCAGTGACTGGCGAGAAACACTTTCATGGAAAGGGGTTGCCAAGCTTCCTAAAATTAGGAATCTCCAGAAATCTCAGCAAATATTTTTTCACCCAAACTGGATGATACATTCAGGTAATGATCAGTACACTAAGGCGACTTGGTTCCCCAAATTTCGTTCTTCTATGTTGAAGCGTTCGTTTCCAGTAACAGTTTGAATTTTTAGGTTTCACTCTGTTTTCTCCTATATTGATAGATGTATTTTGAACTCTAAATCCAACACAGTTTGTGCTAGGTTCTTGAAACTTGACACAATAAAGAAGTTTCACGTTCTATCTCTATGTTTTGTTTCCTCTTGATGTAGCCTTAAGCAGTGACTGGCGAGAAATACTTTCATGGAAAGGGGTTGCCAAGCTTCCCAAAATTACGAATCTCCAAAAATCTCAGCAAATATTTTTTCACCCAAACTGGATGATACATTCAGGTAATGATCAGTACACTAAGGCGACTTGGTTCCCCAAATTTCGTTCTTCTATGTTGAAGCGTTCGTTTCCAGTAACAGTTTGAATCTTTAGGTTTCACTCTGTTTTCTCCTATATTGATAGATGTATTTGGAACTCTAAATCCAACACGGTTTGTGCTAGCTTCTTGAAACATGACACAATGAAGTAGTTTCACGTTCTATCTCTATGTTTTGTTTCTTCTTGATGTAGCCCTATGCAGTGACTGGCGAGAAACACTTTCATGGAAAGGGGTTGCCAAGCTTCCTAAAATTACGAATCTCCAGAAATCTCAGCAAATATTTTTTCACCCAAACTGGATGATACATTCAGGTAATGATCAGTACACTAAGGCGACTTGGTTCCCCAAATTTCGTTCTTCTATGTTGAAGCGTTCGTTTCCAGTAACAGTTTGAATTTTTAGGTTTCACTCTGTTTTCTCCTATATTGATAGATGTATTTGGAACTCTATATGCAACACGGTTTGTGCTAGGTTCTTGAAACTTGACACAATAAAGTAGTTTCACGTTCTATCTCTACGTTTTGTTTCCTCTTGATGTAGCCCTAAGCAGTAACCGGCGAGAAACACTTTCATGGAAAGGGGTTGCCAAGCTTCCTAAAATTACGAATCTCGAGAAATCTCAGCAAATATTTTTTCACCCAAAATGGATGATACTTTCAGGTAATGATCAGTACACTAAGGCGACTTGGTTCCCCAAATTTCGTTCTTCTAAGTTGAAGCGTTCGTTTGCAGTAGCACTTTGAATTTTTAGGTTTCACTCTGTTTTCTCCTATATTGATAGATGTATTTGGAACTCTAAATCCAACACGGTTTGTGCTAGCTTCTTGAAACTTGACACAATAAAGTAGTTTCACGTTCTATCTCTATTTTTTGATTCCTCTTGATGTAGCCCAAGCAGTGACTGGCGAGTAACACTTTCAGGGAAAGGGGTTGCCAGGCTTCCCAAAATTACGAATCTCCAGAAATCTCAGCAAATATTTTTTCACCCAAACTGGACGATACTTTCAGGTAATGATCAGTACACTAAGGCGACTTTGTTCCCCAAATTTCGTTCTTCTATGTTGAAGCGTTCGTTTCCAGTAACAGTTTGAATTTTTAGGTTTCACTCTGTTTTCTCCTATATTGATAGATGTATTTGGAACTCTAAATCCAACACGGTTTGTGCTAGCTTCTTGAAACTTGACACAATAAAGTAGTTCCACGTTCTATCTATAGGTTATGTTTCCTCTTGATGGAGCCCTAAGCAGTGACTGGCGAGAAACACTTTCATCTAAAGGGGTTGCCAAGCTTCCTAAAATTACGAATCTCTAGAAATCTCAGCAAATATTTTTTCACCCAAACTGGATGATACTTTCAGGTAATGATCAGTATACTAAGGCGACTTGGTTCCCCAAATTTCGTTCTTCTATGTTGAAGCGTTTGTTTCCAGTAACAGTTTGAATTTTTAGGTTTCACTCTGCTTTCTCCAATATTGATAGATGTATTTGGAACTCTAAATCCAACAGGGTTTGGTGCTAGCTTCTTCAAACTTGACACAATAAAGTAGTTTCACGTTCTATCTCTACGTTTTGTTTCCTCTTGATGTAGCCCTAAGCAGTTACTGGCGAGAAAACACTTTCATGGAAAGGGGTTGCCAAGCTTCCTAAAATTACGAATCTCCAGAAATCTCAGCAAATATTTTTTCACCCAAACTGGATGATACTTTCAGGTAATGATCAGTACACTAAGGCGACTTGGTTCCCCAAATTTCGTTCTTCTATGTTGAAGCGTTCGTTTCCAGTAACAGTTTGAATTTTTAGGTTTCACTCTGTTTTCTCCTATATTGATAGATGTGTTTGGAACTCTAAATCCAACACGGTTTGTGCTAGGTTCTTGAAACTTGACACAATAAAGTAGTTTCACGTTCTATCCCAACGTTTTGTTTCCTCTTGATGTAGCCTTAAGCCGTGACTGGCGAGAAACACTTTCATGGAAAGGTTGTGCCAAGTTTCCTAAAATTACGAATCTCCAGAAATCTCAGCAAATATTTTTTCACCGAAACTGGATGATACTTTCAGGTAATGATCAGTACACTAAGGCGACTTGGTTCCCCAAATTTCGTTCTTCTATGTTGAAGCGTTCGTTTCCAGTAACAGTTTGAATTTTTAGGTTTCACTCTGTTTTCTCCTATATTGATAGATGTATTTGGAACTCTAAATCCAACACGGTTTGTGCTAGCTTCTTGAAACTTGACACAATAAAGTAGTTCCACGTTCTATCTCTATGTTTTGTTTCCTCTTGATGGAGCCCTAAGCAGTGACTGGCGAGAAACACTTTCATGGAAAGGGGTTGCCAAGCTTCCTAAAATTACGAATCTCGAGAAATCTCAGCAAATATTTTTTCACCCAAACAGGATGATACTTTCAGGTAATGATCAGTACACTAAGACGACTTGGTTCCCCAAATTTCGTTCTATATGTTGAACCGTTCGTTTCCAGTAACAGTTTGAAATTTTAGGTTTCACTCTGTTTTCTCCTATATTGATAGATGTATTTGGAACTCTAAATCCAACACGGTTTGTGCTAGGTTCTTGAAACTTGACACAATAAAGTAGTTTCACGTTCTATCTCTATGTTTTGTTTCCTCTTGATGTAGCCTTAAGCAGTGACTGGCGAGAAACACTTTCATGGAAAGGGGTTGCCAAGCTTACGAAAATTACGAATCTCCAGAAATCTCAGCAAATATTTTTTCACCCAAACTGGATGATACATTCAGGTAATGATCAGTACACTAAGGCGACTTGGTTCCCCAAATTTCTTTCTTCTATGTTGAAGCGTTCGTTTCCAGTAACAGTTTGAATTTTTAGGTTTCACTCTGTTTTCTCCTATATTGATAGATGTGTTTGGAACTCTAAATCCAACACGGTTTGTGCTAGCTTCTTGAAAGTTGACACAATAAAGTAGTTTCACGTTCTATCTCTATTTTTTGATTCCTCTTGATGTAGCCCTAGCAGTGACTGGCGAGAAACACTTTCATGGAAAGGGGTTGCCAGGCTTCCCAAAATTACGAATCTCCAGAAATCTCAGCAAATATTTTTTCACCCAAACTGGATGATACTTTCAGGTAATGATCAGTACACTAAGGCGACTTGGTTCCCCAAATTTCGTTCTTCTATGTTGAAGCGTTCGTTTCCAGTAACAGTTTGAATTTTTAGGTTTCACTCTGTTTTCTCCTATATTGATAGATGTATTTGGAACTCTAAATACAACACGGTTTGTGCTAGCTTCTTGAAACTTGACACAATAAAGTAGTTCCACATTCTATCTCTATGTTTTGTTTCCTCTTGATGTAGCCTTAAGCCGTGACTGGCGAGAAACCCTTTCATGGAAAGGTTCTGCCAAGTTTCCTAAAATTACGAATCTCCAGAAATCTCAGCAAATATTTTTTCACCGAAACTGGATGATACTTTCAGGTAATGATCAGTACAATAAGGCGACTTGGTTCCCCAAATTTTGTTCTTCTATGTTGAAGCGTTCGTTTCCAGTAACAGTTTGAATTTTTAGGTTTCACTCTGTTTTCTCCTATATTGATAGATGTATTTGGAACTCTAAATCCAACACGGTTTGTGCTAGCTTCTTGAAACTTGACACAATAAAGTAGTTCCACAGTCTATCTCTATTTTTTGTTTCCTCTTGATGGAGCCCTAAGCAGTGACTGGCGAGAAACACTTCATGGAAAGGGGTTGCCAAGCTTCCTAAAATTACGAATCTCGAGAAATCTCAGCAAATATTTTTTCACCCAAACAGGATGATACTTTCAGGTAATGATCAGTACACTAAGACGACTTGGTTCCCTAAATTTCGTTCTATATGTTGAACCGTTCGTTTCCAGTAACAGTTTAAATTTTTAGGTTTCACTCTGTTTTCTCCTATATTGATAGATGTATTTGGAACTCTAAATCCAACACGGTTTGTGCTAGCTTCTTGAAAGTTGACACAATAAAGTAGTTTCACGTTCTATCTCTATTTTTTGATTCCTCTTGATTTAGCCCTAGCAGTGACTGGCGAGAAACACTTTCATGGAAAGGGGTTGCCAGGCTTCCCAAAATTACGAATCTCCAGAAATCTCAGCAAACATTTTGTCACCCAAACTGGATGATACTTTCAGGTAATGATCAGTACACTAAGGCGACTTGGTTCCCCAAATTTCGTTCTTCTATGTTGAAGCGTTCGTTTCCAGTAACAGTTTGAATTTTTAGGTTTCACTCTGTTTTCTCCTATATTGATAGATGTATTTGGAACTCTAAATCCAACACGGTTTGTGCTAGTTTGTTGAAACATGACACAATGAAGTAGTTTCACGTTCTATCTCTATGTTTTGTTTCCTCTTGATGTAGCCCTATGCAGTGACTGGCGAGAAACACTTTCATGGAAAGGGGTTGCCAAGCTTCCTAAAATTACGAATCTCCAGAAATCTCAGCAAATATTTTTTCACCCAAACTGGATGATACATTCAGGTAATGATCAGTACACTAAGGCGACTTGGTTCCCCAAATTTCGTTCTTCTATGTTGAAGCGTTCGTTTCCAGTAACAGTTTGAATTTTTAGGTTTCACTCTGTTTTCTCCTATATTGATAGATGTATTTGGAACTCTAAATCCAACAGAATTTGTGCTAGCTTCTTGAAACTTGACACAATAAAGTAGTTTCATGTTCTAACTCTAGGTTTTGTTTCCTCTTGATGTAGCCCTAAGCAGTTACTGGCGAGAAACACTTTCATGGAAAGGGGTTGCCAAGCTTCCTAAAATTACGAATCTCCAGAAATCTCAGCAAATATTTTTTCACCCAAACTGGATGATACTTTCAGGTAATGATCAGTACACTAAGGTGACTTGGTTCCCCAAATTTCGTTCTTCTATGTTGAAGCGTTCGTTTCCAGTAACAGTTTGAATTTTTAGGTTTCACTCTGTTTTCTCCTATATTGATAGATGTATTTGGAACTCTAAATCCAACACGGTTTGTGCTAGGTTCTTGAAACTTGACACAATAAAGTAGTTTCACGTTCTATCTCTACGTTTTGTTTCCTCTTGATGTAGCTTTAAGCCGTGACTGGCGAGAAACACTTTCATGGAAAGGGGTTGCCAAGTTTCCTGAAATTACGAATCTCCAGAAATCTCAGCAAATATTTTTTCACCGAAACTGGATGATACATTCAGGTAATGATCAGTACACTAAGGCGACTTGGTTCCCCAAATTTCGTTCTTCTATGTGGAAGTGTTCGTTTCCAGTAACAGTTTGTATTTTTAGGTTTCACTCTGTTTTCTCCTATATTGATAGATGTGTTTGGAACTCTAAATCCAACACGGTTTGTGCTAGGTTCTTGAAACTTGACACAATAAAGAAGTTTCAAGTTCTATCTCCACGTTTTGTTTCCTCTTGATGTAGCCCTAAGCAGTTACTGGCGAGAAACACTTCCATGGACAGGGGTTGCCAAGCTTCCTAAAATTACGAATCTCCAGAAATCTCAGCAAATATTTTTTCACCCAAACTGGATGATACTTTCAGGTAATGATCAGTACACTAAGGTGACTTGGTTCCCCAAATTTCGTTCTTCTATGTTGAAGCGTTCGTTTCCAGTAACAGTTTGAATTTTTAGGTTTCACTCTGTTTTCTCCTATATTGATAGATGTGTTTGGAACTCTAAATCCAACACGGTTTGTGCTAGGTTCTTGAAACTTGACACAATAAAGTAGTTTCACGTTCTATCTCCACGTTTTGTTTCCTCTTGATGTAGCCCTAAGCAGTTACTGGCGAGAAACACTTTCATGGAAAGGGGTTGCCAAGCTTCCTAAAAATACGAATCTCCAGAAATCTCAGCAAATATTTTTTCACCCAAACTGGATGATACTTTCAGGTAATGATCAGTACACTAAGGCGACATGGTTCCCCAAATTTCGTTCTTCTATGTTGAAGCGTTCGTTTCCAGTAACAGTTTGAATTTTTAGGTTTCACTCTGTTTTCTCCGATATTGATAGATGTATTTGGAACTCTAAATCCAACACGGTTTGTGCTAGCTTCTTGAAACATGACACAATGAAGTAGTTTCACGTTCTATCTCTATGTTTTGTTTCTTCTTGATGTAGCCCTATGCAGTGAGTGGCGAGAAACACTTTCATGGAAAGGGGTTGCCAAGCTTCCTAAAATTATGAATCTCCAGAAATCTCAGCAAATATTTTTTCACCCAAACTGGTTGATACATTCAGGTAATGATCAGTACACTAAGGCGACTTGGTTCCCCAAATTTCGTTCTTCTATGTTGAAGCGTTCGTTTCCAGTAACAGTTTGAATTTTTAGGTTTCACTCTGTTTTCTCCTATATTGATAGATGTATTTGGAACTCTAAATCCAACACGGTTTGTGCTAGGTTCTTGAAACTTGACACAATAAAGTAGTTTCACGTTCTATCTCTACGTTTTGTTTCCTCTTGATGTAGCTTTAAGCCGTGACTGGCGAGAAACACTTTCATGGAAAGGGGTTGCCAAGTTTCCTAAAATTACGAATCTCCAGAAATCTCAGCAAATATTTTTTCACCGAAACTGGATGATACTTTCAGGTAATGATCAGTACACTAATGCGACTTGGTTCCCCAAATTTCGTTCTTCTATGTGGAAGTGTTCGTTTCCAGTAACAGTTTGAATTTTTAGGTTTCACTCTGTTTTCTCCTATATTGATAGATGTGTTTGGAACTCTAAATCCAACACGGTTTGTGCTAGGTTCTTGAAACTTGACACAATAAAGTAGTTTCACGTTCTATCCCAACGTTTTGTTTCCTCTTGATGTAGCCTTAAGCCGTGACTGGCGAGAAACACTTTCATGGAAAGGTTGTGCCAAGTTTCCTAAAATTACGAATCTCCAGAAATCTCAGCAAATATTTTTTCACCGAAACTGGATGATACTTTCAGGTAATGATCAGTACACTAAGGCGACTTGGTTCCCCAAATTTCGTTCTTCTATGTTGAAGCGTTCGTTTCCAGTAACAGTTTGAATTTTTAGGTTTCACTCTGTTTTCTCCTATATTGATAGATGTATTTGGAACTCTAAATCCAACACGGTTTGTGCTAGCTTCTTGAAACTTGACACAATAAAGTAGTTCCACGTTCTATCTCTATGTTTTGTTTCCTCTTGATGGAGCCCTAAGCAGTGACTGGCGAGAAACACTTTCATGGAAAGGGGTTGCCAAGCTTCCTAAAATTACGAATCTCGAGAAATCTCAGCAAATATTTTTTCACCCAAACAGGATGATACTTTCAGGTAATGATCAGTACACTAAGACGACTTGGTTCCCCAAATTTCGTTCTATATGTTGAACCGTTCGTTTCCAGTAACAGTTTGAATTTTTAGGTTTCACTCTGTTTTCTCCTATATTGATAGATGTATTTGGAACTCTAAATCCAACACGGTTTGTGCTAGGTTCTTGAAACTTGACACAATAAAGTAGTTTCACGTTCTATCTCTATGTTTTGTTTCCTCTTGATGTAGCCTTAAGCAGTGACTGGCGAGAAACACTTTCATGGAAAGGGGTTGCCAAGCTTCCGAAAATTACGAATCTCCAGAAATCTCAGCAAATATTTTTTCACCCAAACTGGATGATACATTCAGGTAATGATCAGTACACTAAGGCGACTTGGTTCCCCAAATTTCTTTCTTCTATGTTGAAGCGTTCGTTTCCAGTAACAGTTTGAATTTTTAGGTTTCACTCTGTTTTCTCCTATATTGATAGATGTGTTTGGAACTCTAAATCCAACACGGTTTGTGCTAGCTTCTTGAAAGTTGACACAATAAAGTAGTTTCACGTTCTATCTCTATTTTTTGATTCCTCTTGATGTAGCCCTAGCAGTGACTGGCGAGAAACACTTTCATGGAAAGGGGTTGCCAGGCTTCCCAAAATTACGAATCTCCAGAAATCTCAGCAAATATTTTTTCACCCAAACTGGATGATACTTTCAGGTAATGATCAGTACACTAAGGCGACTTGGTTCCCCAAATTTCGATCTTCTATGTTGAAGCGTTCTTTTCCAGTAACAGTTTGAATTTTTAGGTTTCACTCTGTTTTCTCCTATATTGATAGATGTATTTGGAACTCTAAATACAACACGGTTTGTGCTAGCTTCTTGAAACTTGACACAATAAAGTAGTTCCACATTCTATCTCTATGTTTTGTTTCCTCTTGATGTAGCCTTAAGCCGTGACTGGCGAGAAACCCTTTCATGGAAAGGTTCTGCCAAGTTTCCTAAAATTACGAATCTCCAGAAATCTCAGCAAATATTTTTTCACCGAAACTGGATGATTCTTTCAGGTAATGATGAGTACAATAAGGCGACTTGGTTCCCCAAATTTTGTTCTTCTATGTTGAAGCGTTCGTTTCCAGAAACAGTTTGAATTTTTAGGTTTCACTCTGTTTTCTCCTATATTGATAGATGTATTTGGAACTCTAAATCCAACACGGTTTGTGCTAGCTTCTTGAAACTTGACACAATAAAGTAGTTCCACAGTCTATCTCTATGTTTTGTTTCCTCTTGATGGAGCCCTAAGCAGTGACTGGCGAGAAACACTTCATGGAAAGGGGTTGCCAAGCTTCCTAAAATTACGAATCTCAAGAAATCTCAGCAAATATTTTTTCACCGAAACTGGATGATACTTTCAGGTAATGATCAGTACAATAAGGCGACTTGGTTCCCCAAATTTTGTTCTTCTATGTTGAAGCGTTCGTTTCCAGAAACAGTTTGAATTTTTAGGTTTCACTCTGTTTTCTCCTATATTGATAGATGTATTAGGAACTCTAAATCCAACACGGTTTGTGCTAGCTTCTTGAAACTTGACACAATAAAGTAGTTCCACAGTCTATCTCTATGTTTTGTTTCCTCTTGATTTAGCCCTAGCAGTGACTGGCGAGAAACACTTTCATGGAAAGGGGTTGCCAGGCTTCCCAAAATTACGAATCTCCAGAAATCTCAGCAAATATTTTGTCACCCAAACTGGATGATACTTTCAGGTAATGATCAGTACACTAAGGCGACTTGGTTCCCCAAATTTCGTTCTTCTATGTTGAAGCGTTCGTTTCCAGTAACAGTTTGAATTTTTAGGTTTCACTCTGTTTTCTCCTATATTGATAGATGTATTTGGAACTCTAAATCCAACACGGTTTGTGCTAGTTTCTTGAAACATGACACAATGAAGTAGTTTCACGTTCTATCTCTATGTTTTGTTTCTTCTTGATGTAGCCCTATGCAGTGACTGGCGAGAAACACTTTCATGGAAAGGGGTTGCCAAGCTTCCTAAAATTACGAATCTCCAGAAATCTCAGCAAATATTTTTTCACCCAAACTGGATGATACATTCAGGTAATGATCAGTACACTAAGGCGACTTGGTTCCCCAAATTTCGTTCTTCTATGTTGAAGCGTTCGTTTCCAGTAACAGTTTGAATTTTTAGGTTTCACTCTGTTTTCTCCTATATTGATAGATGTATTTGGAACTCTAAATCCAACAGAATTTGTGCTAGCTTCTTGAAACTTGACACAATAAAGTAGTTTCATGTTCTAACTCTAGGTTTTGTTTCCTCTTGATGTAGCCCTAAGCAGTTACTGGCGAGAAACACTTTCATGGAAAGGGGTTGCCAAGCTTCCTAAAATTACGAATCTCCAGAAATCTCAGCAAATATTTTTTCACCCAAACTGGATGATACTTTCAGGTAATGATCAGTACACTAAGGTGACTTGGTTCCCCAAATTTCGTTCTTCTATGTTGAAGCGTTCGTTTCCAGTAACAGTTTGAATTTTTAGGTTTCACTCTGTTTTCTCCTATATTGATAGATGTATTTGGAACTCTAAATCCAACACGGTTTGTGCTAGGTTCTTGAAACTTGACACAATAAAGTAGTTTCACGTTCTATCTCTACGTTTTGTTTCCTCTTGATGTAGCTTTAAGCCGTGACTGGCGAGAAACACTTTCATGGAAAGGGGTTGCCAAGTTTCCTGAAATTACGAATCTCCAGAAATCTCAGCAAATATTTTTTCACCCAAACTGGATGATACTTTCAGGTAATGATCAGTACACTAAGGCGACTTGGTTCCCCAAATTTCGTTCTTCTATGTGGAAGTGTTCGTTTCCAGTAACAGTTTGTATTTTTAGGTTTCACTCTGTTTTCTCCTATATTGATAGATGTGTTTGGAACTCTAAATCCAACACGGTTTGTGCTAGGTTCTTGAAACTTGACACAATAAAGAAGTTTCAAGTTCTATCTCCACGTTTTGTTTCCTCTTGATGTAGCCCTAAGCAGTTACTGGCGAGAAACACTTCCATGGACAGGGGTTGCCAAGCTTCCTAAAATTACGAATCTCCAGAAATCTCAGCAAATATTTTTTCAGCCAAACTGGATGATACTTTCAGGTAATGATCAGTACACTAAGGTGACTTGGTTCCCCAAATTTCGTTCTTCTATGTTGAAGCGTTCGTTTCCAGTAACAGTTTGAATTTTTAGGTTTCACTCTGTTTTCTCCTATATTGATAGATGTGTTTGGAACTCTAAATCCAACACGGTTTGTGCTAGGTTCTTGAAACTTGACACAATAAAGTAGTTTCACGTTCTATCTCCACGTTTTGTTTCCTCTTGATGTAGCCCTAAGCAGTTACTGGCGAGAAACACTTTCATGGAAAGGGGTTGCCAAGCTTCCTAAAAATACGAATCTCCAGAAATCTCAGCAAATATTTTTTCACCCAAACTGGATGATACTTTCAGGTAATGATCAGTACACTAAGGCGACATGGTTCCCCAAATTTCGTTCTTCTATGTTGAAGCGTTCGTTTCCAGTAACAGTTTGAATTTTTAGGTTTCACTCTGTTTTCTCCTATATTGATAGATGTATTTGGAACTCTAAATCCAACACGGTTTGTGCTAGCTTCTTGAAACATGACACAATGAAGTAGTTTCACGTTCTATCTCTATGTTTTGTTTCTTCTTGATGTAGCCCTATGCAGTGAGTGGCGAGAAACACTTTCATGGAAAGGGGTTGCCAAGCTTCCTAAAATTATGAATCTCCAGAAATCTCAGCAAATATTTTTTCACCCAAACTGGTTGATACATTCAGGTAATGATCAGTACACTAAGGCGACTTGGTTCCCCAAATTTCGTTCTTCTATGTTGAAGCGTTCTTTTCCAGTAACAGTTTGAATTTTTAGGTTTCACTCTGTTTTCTCCTATATTGATAGATGTATTTGGAACTCTAAATCCAACACGGTTTGTGCTAGGTTCTTGAAACTTGACACAATAAAGTAGTTTCACGTTCTATCTCTATGTTTTGTTTCCTCTTGATGTAGCCTTAAGCAGTGACTGGCGAGAAACACTTTCATGGAAAGGGGTTGCCAAGCTTCCGAAAATTACGAATCTCCAGAAATCTCAGCAAATATTTTTTCACCCAAACTGGATGATACATTCAGGTAATGATCAGTACACTAAGGCGACTTGGTTCCCCAAATTTCTTTCTTCTATGTTGAAGCGTTCGTTTCCAGTAACAGTTTGAATTTTTAGGTTTCACTCTGTTTTCTCCTATATTGATAGATGTGTTTGGAACTCTAAATCCAACACGGTTTGTGCTAGCTTCTTGAAAGTTGACACAATAAAGTAGTTTCACGTTCTATCTCTATTTTTTGATTCCTCTTGATGTAGCCCTAGCAGTGACTGGCGAGAAACACTTTCATGGAAAGGGGTTGCCAGGCTTCCCAAAATTACGAATCTCCAGAAATCTCAGCAAATATTTTTTCACCCAAACTGGATGATACTTTCAGGTAATGATCAGTACACTAAGGCAACTTGGTTCCCCAAATTTCGTTCTTCTATGTTGAAGCGTTCGTTTCCAGTAACAGTTTGAATTTTTAGGTTTCACTCTGTTTTCTCCTATATTGATAGATGTATTTGGAACTCTAAATCCAACACGGTTTGTGCTAGCTTCTTGAAACTTGACACAATAAAGTAGTTCCACATTCTATCTCTATGTTTTGTTTCCTCTTGATGTAGCCTTAAGCCGTGACTGGCGAGAAACCCTTTCATGGAAAGGTTCTGCCAAGTTTCCTAAAATTACGAATCTCCAGAAATCTCAGCAAATATTTTTTCACCGAAACTGGATGATACTTTCAGGTAATGATCAGTACAATAAGGCGACTTGGTTCCCCAAATTTTGTTCTTCTATGTTGAAGCGTTCGTTTCCAGAAACAGTTTGAATTTTTAGGTTTCACTCTGTTTTCTCCTATATTGATAGATGTATTTGGAACTCTAAATCCAACACGGTTTGTGCTAGCTTCTTGAAACTTGACACAATAAAGTAGTTCCACAGTCTATCTCTATGTTTTGTTTCCTCTTGATGGAGCCCTAAGCAGTGACTGGCGAGAAATACTTCATGGAAAGGGGTTGCCAAGCTTCCTAAAATTACGAATCTCGAGAAATCTCAGCAAATATTTTTTCACCGAAACTGGATGATACTTTCAGGTAATGATCAGTACAATAAGGCGACTTGGTTCCCCAAATTTTGCTCTTCTATGTTGAAGCGTTCGTTTCCAGAAACAGTTTGAATTTTTAGGTTTCACTCTGTTTTCTCCTATATTGATAGATGTATTTGGAACTCTAAATCCAACACGGTTTGTGCTAGTTTCTTGAAACATGACACAATGAAGTAGTTTCACGTTCTATCTCTATGTTTTGTTTCCTCTTGATGTAGCCCTATGCAGTGACTGGCGAGAAACACTTTCATGGAAAGGGGTTGCCAAGCTTCCTAAAATTACGAATCTCCAGAAATCTCAGCAAATATTTTTTCACCCAAACTGGATGATACATTCAGGTAATGATCAGTACACTAAGGCGACTTGGTTCCCCAAATTTCGTTCTTCTATGTTGAAGCGTTCGTTTCCAGTAACAGTTTGAATTTTTAGGTTTCACTCTGTTTTCTCCTATATTGATAGATGTATTTGGAACTCTAAATCCAACAGAATTTGTGCTAGCTTCTTGAAACTTGACACAATAAAGTAGTTTCATGTTCTAACTCTAGGTTTTGTTTCCTCTTGATGTAGCCCTAAGCAGTTACTGGCGAGAAACACTTTCATGGAAAGGGGTTGCCAAGCTTCCTAAAATTACGAATCTCCAGAAATCTCAGCAAATATTTTTTCACCCAAACTGGATGATACTTTCAGGTAATGATCAGTACACTAAGGTGACTTGGTTCCCCAAATTTCGTTCTTCTATGTTGAAGCGTTCGTTTCCAGTAACATTTTGAATTTTTAGGTTTCACTCTGTTTTCTCCTATATTGATAGATGTATTTGGAACTCTAAATCCAACACGGTTTGTGCTAGGTTCTTGAAACTTGACACAATAAAGTAGTTTCACGTTCTATCTCTACGTTTTGTTTCCTCTTGATGTAGCTTTAAGCCGTGACTGGCGAGAAACACTTTCATGGAAAGGGGTTGCCAAGTTTCCTGAAATTACGAATCTCCAGAAATCTCAGCAAATATTTTTTCACCGAAACTGGATGATACTTTCAGGTAATGATCAGTACACTAAGGCGACTTGGTTCCCCAAATTTCGTTCTTCTATGTGGAAGTGTTCGTTTCCAGTAACAGTTTGTATTTTTAGGTTTCACTCTGTTTTCTCCTATATTGATAGATGTGTTTGGAACTCTAAATCCAACACGGTTTGTGCTAGGTTCTTGAAACTTGACACAATAAAGAAGTTTCAAGTTCTATCTCCACGTTTTGTTTCCTCTTGATGTAGCCCTAAGCAGTTACTGGCGAGAAACACTTCCATGGACAGGGGTTGCCAAGCTTCCTAAAATTACGAATCTCCTGAAATCTCAGCAAATATTTTTTCACCCAAACTGGATGATACTTTCAGGTAATGATCAGTACACTAAGGTGACTTGGTTCCCCAAATTTCGTTCTTCTATGTTGAAGCGTTCGTTTCCAGTAACAGTTTGAATTTTTAGGTTTCACTCTGTTTTCTCCTATATTGATAGATGTGTTTGGAACTCTAAATCCAACACGGTTTGTGCTAGGTTCTTGAAACTTGACACAATAAAGTAGTTTCACGTTCTATCTCCACGTTTTGTTTCCTCTTGATGTAGCCCTAAGCAGTTACTGGCGAGAAACACTTTCATGGAAAGGGGTTGCCAAGCTTCTTAAAAATACGAATCTCCAGAAATCTCAGCAAATATTTTTTCACCCAAACTGGATGATACTTTCAGGTAATGATCAGTACACTAAGGCGACATGGTTCCCCAAATTTCGTTCTTCTATGTTGAAGCGTTCGTTTCCAGTAACAGTTTGAATTTTTAGGTTTCACTCTGTTTTCTCCTATATTGATAGATGTATTTGGAACTCTAAATCCAACACGGTTTGTGCTAGCTTCTTGAAACATGACACAATGAAGTAGTTTCACGTTCTATCTCTATGTTTTGTTTCTTCTTGATGTAGCCCTATGCAGTGAGTGGCGAGAAACACTTTCATGGAAAGGGGTTGCCAAGCTTCCTAAAATTATGAATCTCCAGAAATCTCAGCAAATATTTTTTCACCCAAACTGGTTGATACATTCAGGTAATGATCAGTACACTAAGGCGACTTGGTTCCCCAAATTTCGTTCTTCTATGTTGAAGCGTTCGTTTCCAGTAACAGTTTGAATTTTTAGGTTTCACTCTGTTTTCTCCTATATTGATAGATGTGTTTGGAACTCTAAATCCAACACGGTTTGTGCTAGGTTCTTGAAACTTGACACAATAAAGTAGTTTCACGTTCTATCTCCACGTTTTGTTTCCTCTTGATGTAGCCCTAAGCAGTTACTGGCGAGAAACACTTTCATGGAAAGGGGTTGCCAAGCTTCTTAAAAATACGAATCTCCAGAAATCTCAGCAAATATTTTTTCACCCAAACTGGATGATACTTTCAGGTAATGATCAGTACACTAAGGCGACATGGTTCCCCAAATTTCGTTCTTCTATGTTGAAGCGTTCGTTTCCAGTAACAGTTTGAATTTTTAGGTTTCACTCTGTTTTCTCCTATATTGATAGATGTATTTGGAACTCTAAATCCAACACGGTTTGTGCTAGCTTCTTGAAACATGACACAATGAAGTAGTTTCACGTTCTATCTCTATGTTTTGTTTCTTCTTGATGTAGCCCTATGCAGTGAGTGGCGAGAAACACTTTCATGGAAAGGGGTTGCCAAGCTTCCTAAAATTATGAATCTCCAGAAATCTCAGCAAATATTTTTTCACCCAAACTGGTTGATACATTCAGGTAATGATCAGTACACTAAGGCGACTTGGTTCCCCAAATTTCGTTCTTCTATGTTGAAGCGTTCGTTTCCAGTAACAGTTTGAATTTTTAGGTTTCACTCTGTTTTCTCCTATATTGATAGATGTATTTGGAACTCTAAATCCAACACGGTTTGTGCTAGGTTCTTGAAACTTGACACAATAAAGTAGTTTCACGTTCTATCTCTACGTTTTGTTTCCTCTTGATGTAGCTTTAAGCCGTGACTGGCGAGAAACACTTTCATGGAAAGGGGTTGCCAAGTTTCCTAAAATTACGAATCTCCAGAAATCTCAGCAAATATTTTTTCACCGAAACTGGATGATACTTTCAGGTAATGATCAGTACACTAATGCGACTTGGTTCCCCAAATTTCGTTCTTCTATGTGGAAGTGTTCGTTTCCAGTAACAGTTTGAATTTTTAGGTTTCACTCTGTTTTCTCCTATATTGATAGATGTGTTTGGAACTCTAAATCCAACACGGTTTGTGCTAGGTTCTTGAAACTTGACACAATAAAGTAGTTTCACGTTCTATCTCTATGTTTTGTTTCCTCTTGATGTAGCCCTATGCAGTGACTGGCGAGAAACACTTTCATGGAAAGGGGTTGCCAAGCTTCCTAAAATTATGAATCTCCAGAAATCTCAGCAAATATTTTTTCACCCAAACTGGATGATACTTGCAGGTAATGATCAGTACACTAAGGCAACTTGGTTCCCCAAATTTCGTTCTTCTATGTTGAAGCGTTCGTTTCCAGTAACAGTTTGAATTTTTAGGTTTCACTCTGTTTTCTCCTATATTGATAGATGTATTTGGAACCATATATCCAACACGGTTTGTGCTAGGTTCTTGAAACTTGACACAATAAAGTAGTTTCACGTTCTATCTCTACGTTTTGTTTCCTCTTGATGTAGCCCTAAGCAGTAACTGGCGAGAAACACTTTCATGGAAAGGGGTTGCCAAGCTTCCTAAAATTATGGATCTCCAGAAATCTCAGCAAATATTTTTTCACCCAAACTGGATGATACTTTCAGGTAATGAACAGTACACTAAGGCGACTTGGTTCCCCAAATTTCGTTCTTCTATGTTGAAGCGTTCGTTTCCAGTAACAGTTTGAATTTTTAGGTTTCACTCTGCTTTCTCCTATATTGATAGATGTATTTGGAACTCTAAATCCAACAGGGTTTGTGCTAGCTTCTTGAAACTTGACACAATAAAGTAGTTTCACGTTCTATCTCTACGTTTTTTTTCCTCTTGATGTAGCCCTAAGCAGTTACTGGCGAGAAACACTTTCATGGAAAGGGGTTGCCAAGCTTCCTAAAATTACGAATCTCCAGAAATCTCAGCAAATATTTTTTCACCCAAACTGGATGATACTTTCAGGTAATGATCAGTACACTAAGGCGACTTGGTTCCCCAAATTTCGTTCTTCTATGTTGAAGCGTTCGTTTCCAGTAACAGTTTGAATTTTTAGGTTTCACTCTGTTTTCTCCTATATTGATAGATGTATTTGGAACTCTAAATCCAACACGGTTTGTGCTAGCTTCTTGAAACTTGACACAATAAAGTAGTTTCACGTTCTATCTCTATTTTTTGATTCCTCTTGATGTAGCCCTAGCAGTGACTGGCGAGAAACACTTTCATGGAAAGGGGTTGCCAGGCTTCCCAAAATTACGAATCTCCAGAAATCTCAGCAAATATTTTTTCACCCAAACTGGATGATACTTTCAGGTAATGATCAGTACACTAAGGCGACTTGGTTCCCCAAATTTCGTTCTTCTATGTTGAAGCGTTCGTTTCCAGTAACAGTTTGAATTTTTAGGTTTCACTCTGTTTTCTCCTATATTGATAGATGTATTTGGAACTCTAAATCCAACACGGTTTGTGCTAGGTTCTTGAAACTTGACACAATAAAGTAGTTTCACGTTCTATCTCCACGTTTTGTTTCCTCTTGATGTAGCCCTAAGCAGTTACTGGCGAGAAACACTTTCATGGAAAGGGGTTGCCAAGCTTCCTAAAATTAGGAATCTCCAGAAATCTCAGCAAATATTTTTTCACCCAAACTGGATGATACTTTCAGGTAATGATCAGTACACTAAGGCGACTTGGTTCCCCAAATTTCGTTCTTCTATGTTGAAGCGTTCGTTTCCAGTAACAGTTTGAATTTTTAGGTTTCACTCTGTTTTCTCCTATATTGATAGATGTGTTTGAAACTCTAAATCCAACACGGTTTGTGCTAGGTTCTTGACTTGACACAATAAAGTAGTTTCACGTTCTATCTCCACGTTTTGTTTCCTCTTGATGTAGCCCTAAGCAGTTACTGGCGAGAAACACTTTCATGGAAAGGGGTTGCCAAGCTTCCTAAAATTACGAATCTCCAGAAATCTCAGCAAATATTTTTTCACCCAAACTGGATGATACTTTCAGGTAATGATCAGTACACTAAGGCGACTTGGTTCCCCAAATTTCGTTCTTCTATGTTGAAGCGTTCGTTTCCAGTAACAGTTTGAATTTTTAGGTTTCACTCTGTTTTCTCCTATATTGATAGATGTGTTTGGAACTCTAAATCCAACACGGTTTGTGCTAGGTTCTTGAAACTTGACACAATAAAGTAGTTTCACGTTCTATCTCTACGTTTTGTTTCCTCTTGATGTAGCCTTAAGCCGTGACTGGCGAGAAACACTTTCATGGAAAAAGGTTGCCAAGCTTCCCAAAATTACGAATCTCCAGAAATCTCAGCAAATATTTTTTCACCCAAACTGGATGATACATTCAGGTAATGATCAGTACACTAAAACGACTTGGTTCCCCAAATTTCGTTCTTCTATGTTGAAGCGTTCGTTTCCAGTAACAGTTTGAATTTTTAGGTTTCACTCTGTTTTCTCCTATATTGATAGATGTATTTGGAACTCTATATCCAACACGGTTTGTGCTAGCTTCTTGAAACTTGACACAATAAAGTAGTTTCACGTTCTATCTCTACGTTTTGTTTCCTCTTGATGTAGCCCTAAGCAGTAACTGGCGAGAAACACTTTCATGGAAAGGGGTTGCCAAGCTTCCTAAAATTACGAATCTCGAGAAATCTCAGCAAATATTTTTTCACCCAAACTGGATGATACTTTCAGGTAATGATCAGTACACTAAGGCGACTTGGTTCCCCAAATTTCGTTCTTCTATGTTGAAGCGTTCGTTTCCAGTAACAGTTTGAATTTTTAGGTTTCACTCTGTTTTCTCCTATATTGATAGATGTATTTGGAACTCTAAATCCAACAAGGTTTGTGCTAGCTTCTTTAAACTTGACACAATAAAGTAGTTTCAAGTTCTATCTCTACGTTTTGTTTCCTCTTGATGTAGCCCTAAGCAGTTACTGGCGAGAAACACTTTCATGGAAAGGGGTTGCCAAGCTTCCTAAAATTACGAATCTCCAGAAATCTCAGCAAATATTTTTTCACCCAAACTGGATGATACTTTCAGGTAATGATCAGTACACTAAGGCGACTTGGTTCCCCAAATTTCGTTTTTCTATGTTTAAGCGTTCGTTTCCAGTAACAGTTTGAATTTTTAGGTTTCACTCTGTTTTCTCCTATATTGATAGATGTGTTTGGAACTCTAAATCCAACACGGTTTGTGCTAGGTTCTTGAAACTTGACACAATAAAGTAGTTTCACGTTCTATCTCCACGTTTTGTTTCCTCTTGATGTAGCCTTAAGCAGTGACTGGCGAGAAACACTTTCATGGAAAGGGGTTGCCAGGCTTCCCCAAATTACGAATCTCCAGAAATCTCAGCAAATATTTTTTCACCTAAACTGGATGATACTTTCAGGTAATGATCAGTACACGAAGGCGACGTGGTTCCCCAAATTTCGTTCTTCTCTGTTGAAGCGTTCGTTTCCAGTAACAGTTTGAATTTTTAGGTTTCACTCTGTTTTCTCCTATATTGATAGATGTATTTGGAACTCTAAATCCAACACGGTTTGTGCTAGGTTCTTGAAACTTGACACAATAAAGTAGTTTCATGTTCTATCTCTATGTTTTGTTTCCTCTTGATGTAGCCTTAAGCAGTGACTGGCGAGAAACACTTTCATGGAAAGGGGTTGCCAAGCTTCCTAAAATTACGAATCTCCAGAAATCTCAGCAAATATTTTTTCACTCAAACTGGATGATACTTTCAGGTAATGATCAGTACACTAAGGCGACTTGGTTCCCCAAATTTCGTTCTTCTATGTTGAAGCGTTCGTTTCCAGTAACAGTTTGAATTTTTAGGTTTCACTCTGTTTTCTCCTATATTGATAGATGTATTTGGAACTCTAAATCCAACAGGGTTTGTGCTAGCTTCTTGAAACTTGACACAATAAAGTAGTTTCAAGTTCCATCTCTATGTTTTGTTTCCTCTTGATGTAGCCCTAAGCAGTTACTGGCGAGAAACACTTTCATGGAAAGGGGTTGCCAACCTTCCTAAAATTACGAATCTCCAGAAATCTCAGCAAATCTTTTTTCACCCAAACTGGATGATACTTTCAGGTAATGATCAGTACACTAAGGCGACTTGGTTCCCCAAATTTCGTTCTTCTATGTTGAAGCGTTCGTTTCCAGTAACAGTTTGAATTTTTAGGTTTCACTCTGTTTTCTCCTATATTGATAGATGTGTTTGGAACTCTAAATCCAACACGGTTTGTGCTAGGTTCTTGAAACTTGACACAATAAAGTAGTTTCACGTTCTATCTCTACGTTTTGTTTCCTCTTGATGTAGCCTTAGCCGTGACTGGCGAAAAACACTTTCATGGAAAGGGGTTGCCAAGTTTCCTAAAATTACGAATCTCCAGAAATCTCAGCAAATATTTTTTCACCGAAACTGGATGATACTTTCAGGTAATGATCAGTACATTAAGACGACTTGGTTCCCCAAATTTTGTTCTATATGTTGAACCGTTCGTTTCCAGTAACAGTTTGAATTTTTAGGTTTCACTCTGTTTTCTCCTATATTGATAGATGTATTTGGAACTCTAAATCCAACACGGTTTGTGCTAGGTTCTTGAAACTTGACACAATAAAGTAGTTTCACTTTCTATCTCTATGTTTTGTTTCCTCTTGATGTAGCCTTAAGCAGTGACTGGCGAGAAACACTTTCATGGAAAGGGGTTGCCAAGCTTCCCAAAATTACGAATCTCCAGAAATCTCAGCAAATATTTTTTCACCCAAACTGGATGATACATTCAGGTAATGATCAGTACACTAAGGCGACTTGGTTCCCCAAATTTCGTTCTTCTATGTTGAAGCGTTCGTTTCCAGTAACAGTTTGAATTTTTAGGTTTCACTCTGTTTTCTCCTATATTGATAGATACATTTTGGAACTCTAAATCCAACACGGTTTGTGCTAGCTTCTTGAAACATGACACAATGAAGTAGTTTCACGTTCTATCTCTATGTTTTGTTTCTTCTTGATGTAGCCCTATGCAGAGACTGGCGAGAAACACTTTCATGGAAAGGGGTTGCCAAGCTTCCTAAAATTACGAATCTCGAGAAATCTCAGCAAATATTTTTTCACCCAAACTGGATGATACTTTCAGGTAATGATCAGTACACTAAGGCGACTTGGTTCCCCAAATTTCGTTCTTCTATGTTGAAGCGTTCGTTTGCAGTAACACTTTGAATTTTTAGGTTTCACTCTGTTTTCTCCTATATTGATAGATGTATTTGGAACTCTAAATCCAACACGGTTTGTGCTAGCTTCTTGAAACTTGACACAATAAAGTAGTTTCACGTTCTATCTCTATTTTTTGATTCCTCTTGATGTAGCCCTAGCAGTGACTGGCGAGAAACACTTTCATGGAAAGGGGTTGCCAGGCTTCCCAAAATTACGAATCTCCAGAAATCTCAGCAAATATTTTTTCACCCAACCTGGATGATACTTTCAGGTAATGAACAGTACACTAAGGCCACTTGGTTCCCCAAATTTCGTTCTTCTATGTTGAAGCGTTCGTTTCCAGTAACAGTTTGAATTTTTAGGTTTCACTCTGTTTTCTCCTATATTGATAGATGTATTTGGAACTCTAAATCCAACACGGTTTGTGCTAGCTTCTTGAAACTTGACACAATAAAGTAGTTTCACGTTCTATCTCCACGTATTGTTTCCTCTTGATGTAGCCCTAAGCAGTAACTGGCGAGAAACACTTTCATGGAAAGGGGTTGCCAAGCTTCCTAAAATTACGAATCTCCAGAAATCTCAGCAAATATTTTTTCACCAAAACTGGATGATACTTTCAGGTAATGATCAGTACACAAAGGCGACTTGGTTCCCCAAATTTCGTTCTTCTACGTTGAAGCGTTCGTTTCCAGTAACAGTTTGAATTTTTAGGTTTCACTCTGCTTTCTCCTATATTGATAGATGTATTTGGAACTCTAAATCCAACAGGGTTTGTGCAAGCTTCTTGAAACTTGACACAATAAAGTAGTTTCAAGTTCTATCTCTACGTTTTGTTTCCTCTTGATGTAGCCCTAAGCAGTTACTGGCGAGAAACACTTTCATGGAAAGGGGTTGCCAAGCTTCCTAAAATTACGAATCTCCAGAAATCTCAGCAAATATTTTTTCACCCAAACTGGATGATACTTTCAGGTAATGATCTGTACACTAAGGCGACTTGGTTCCCCAAATTTCGTTCTTCTATGTTGAAGCGATCGTTTCCAGTAACAGTTTGAATTTTTAGGTTTCACTCTGTTTTCTCCTATATTGATAGATGTATTTGGAACTCTAAATCCAACACGGTTTGTGCTAGCTTCTTGAAACTTGACACAATAAAGTAGTTCCACGTTCTATCTCTATGTTTTGTTTCCTCTTGATGTAGCCTTAAGCAGTGACTGGCGAGAAACACTTTCATGGAAAGGGGTTGCCAAGCTTCCTAAAATTACGAATCTCCAGAAATCTCAGCAAATATTTTTTCACCCAAACTGGATGATACTTTCAGGTAATGATCAGTACACTAAGACGACTTGGTTCCCCAAATTTCGTTCTTCTATGTTGAAGCGTTCGTTTCCAGTAACAGTTTGAATTTTTAGGTTTCACTCTCTTTTCTCCTATATTGATAGATGTGTTTGGAACTCTAAATCCAACACGGTTTGTGCTAGCTTCTTGTAACATGACACAATAAAGTAGTTTCACGTTCTATCTCTATGTTTTGGTTCCTCTTGATGTAGCCCAATGCAGTGACTGGCGAGATACACTTTCATGGAAAGGGGTTGCCAGGCTTCCCAAAATTACGAATCTCCAGAAATCTCAGCAAATATTTTTTCACCGAAACTGGATGATACTTTCAGGTAATGATCAGGACACTAAGGCGACTTGGTTCCCCAAATTTCGTTCTTCTATGTTGAAGCGTTCGTTTCCAGTTACAGTTTGAATTTTTAGGTTTCACTCTGTTTTCTCCTATATTGATAGATGTATTTGGAACTCTAAATCCAACACGGTTTGTGCTAGCTTCTTGAAACTTGACACAATAAAGTAGTTCCACGTTCTATCTCTAGGTTTTGTTTCCTCTTGATGGAGCCCTAAGCAGTGACTGGCGTGAAACACTTTCATGGAAAGGGGTTGCCAAGCTTCCTAAAATTACGAATCTCCAGATATCTCAGCAAATATTTTTTCACCCAAACAGGATGATACTTTCAGGTAATGATCACTACACTAAGACGACTTGGTTCCCCAAATTTCGTTCTATATGTTGAACCGTTCGTTTCCAGAAACAGTTTGAATTTTTAGGTTTCACTCTGTTTTCTCCTATATTGATAGATGTATTTGGAACTCTAAATCCAACACGGTTTGTGCTAGGTTCTTGAAACTTGACACAATAAAGTAGTTTCTCATTCTATCTTTATGTTTTGTTTCCTCTTGATGTAGCCTTAAGCAGTGACTGGCGAGAAACACTTTCATGGAAAGGGGTTGCCAAGCTTCCCAAAATTACGAATCTCCAGAAATCTCAGCAAATATTTTTTCACCCAAACTGGATGATACATTCAGGTAATGATCAGTACACTAAGGCGACTTGGTTCCCCAAATTTCGTTCTTCTATGTTGAAGCGTTCGTTTGCAGTAACACTTTGAATTTTTAGGTTTCACTCTGTTTTCTCCTATATTGATAGATGTATTTGGAACTCTAAATCCAACAGGGTTTGTGCTAGCTTCTTTAAACTTGACACAATAAAGTAGTTTCACGTTCTATCTCTATGTTTTGTTTCCTCTTGATGTAGCCCTAAGCAGTTACTGGCGAGAAACACTTTCATGGAAAGGGGTTGCCAAGCTTACTAAAATTACGAATCTCCAGAAATCTCAGCAAATATTTTTTCACCCAAACAGGATGATACTTTCAGGTAATGATCTGTACACTAAGGCGACTTGGTTCCCCAAATTTCGTTCTTCTATGTTGAAGCGTTCGTTTCCAGTAACAGTTTGAATTTTTAGGTTTCACTCTGTTTTCTCCTATATTGATAGATGTATTTGGAACTCTAAATCCAACACGGTTTGTGCTAGCTTCTTGAAACTTGACACAATAAAGTAGTTCCACGTTCTATCTCTGTGTTTTGTTTCCTCTTGATGTAGCCTTAAGCAGTGACTGGCGAGAAACACTTTCATGGAAAGGGGTTGCCAAGCTTCCTAAAATTACGAATCTCCAGAAATCTCAGCAAATATTTTTTCACCCAACCTGGATGATACTTTCAGGTAATGATCAGTACACTAAGGCGACTTGGTTACCCAAATTTCGTTCTTCTATGTTGAAGCGTTCCTTTGCAGTAACACTTTGAATTTTTAGGTTTCACTCTGTTTTCTCCTATATTGATAGATGTATTTGGAACTCTAAATCCAACACGATTTGTGCTAGCTTCTTGAAAATTGACACAATAAAGTAGTTTCACGTTCTATCTCTATTTTTTGATTCCTCTTGATTTAGCCCTAGCAGTGACTGGCGAGAAACACTTTCATGGAAAGGGGTTGCCAGGCTTCCCAAAATTACGAATCTCCAGAAATCTCAGCAAATATTTTTTCACCCAAACTGGATGATACTTTCAGGTAATGATCAGTACACTAAGGCGACTTGGTTCCCCAAATTTCGTTCTTCTATGTTGAAGCGTTCGTTTCCAGTAACAGTTTGAATTTTTAGGTTTCACTCTGTTTTCTCCTATATTGATAGATGTATTTGGAACTCTAAATCCAACACGATTTGTGCTAGCTTCTTGAAAATTGACACAATAAAGTAGTTTCACGTTCTATCTCTATGTTTTGTTTCCTCTTGATGTAGCCTTAAGCAGTGACTGGCGAGAAACACTTTCATGGAAAGGGGTTGCCAAGCTTCCTAAAATTACGAATCTCCAGAAATCTCAGCAAATATTTTTTCACCCAACCTGGATGATACTTTCAGGTAATGATCAGTACACTAAGGCGACTTGGTTCCCCAAATTTCGTTCTTCTATGTTGAAGCGTTCGTTTCCAGTAACAGTTTGAATTTTTAGGTTTCACTCTGCTTTCTCCTATATTGATAGATGTATTTGGAACTCTAAATCCAACAGGGTTTGTGCTAGCTTCTTTAAACTTGACACAATAAAGTAGTTTCACGTTCTATCTCTATGTTTTGTTTCCTCTTGATGTAGCCCTAAGCAGTTACTGGCGAAAAACACTTTCATGGAAAGGGGTTGCCAAGCTTCCTAAAATTACGAATCTCCAGAAATCTCAGCAAATATTTTTTCACCCAAACTGGATGATACTTTCAGGTAATGATCAGTACACTAAGGCAACTTGGTTCCCCAAATTTCGTTCTTCTATGTTGAAGCGTTCGTTTCCAGTAACAGTTTGAATTTTTAGGTTTCACTCTGTTTTCTCCTATATTGATAGATGTATTTAACACTAAATCCAACACGGTTTGTGCTAGCTTCTTGAAACTTGACAAAATAAAGTAGTTTCAAGTTCTATCTCTACGTTTTGTTTCCTCTTGATGTAGCCCTAAGCAGTTACTGGCGAGAAACACTTTCATGGAAAGGGGTTGCCAAGCTTCCTAAAATTACGAATCTCCAGAAATCTCAGCAAATATTTTTTCACCCAAACTGGATGATACTTTCAGGTAATGATCAGTACACTAAGGCGACTTGGTTCCCCAAATTTCGTTCTTCTATGTTGAAGCGTTCGTTTCCAGTAACAGTTTGAATTTTTAGGTTTCACTCTGTTTTCTCCTATATTGATAGATGTGTTTGGAACTCTAAATCCAACACGGTTTGTGCTAGGTTCTTGAAACTTGACACAATAAAGTAGTTTCACGTTCTATCTCCACGTTTTGTTTCCTCTTGATGTAGCCTTAAGCAGTGACTGGCGAGAAACACTTTCATGGAAAGGGGTTGCCAAGTTTCCTAAAATTACGAATCTCCAGAAATCTCAGCAAATATTTTTTCACCGAAACTGCATGATACTTTCAGGTAATGATCAGTACACTAAGGCGACTTGGTTTCCCAAATTTCGTTCTTCTATGTTGAAGCGTTCCTTTCCAGTAACAGTTTGAATTTTTAGGTTTCACTCTGTTTTCTCCTATATTGATAGATGTATTTGGAACTCTAAATCCAACACGGTTTGTGCTAGCTTCTTGAAACTTGACACAATAAAGTAGTTCCACGTTCTATCTCTAGGTTTTGTTTCCTCTTGATGGAGCCCTAAGCAGTGACTGGCGAGAAACACTTTCATGGAAAGGGGTTGCCAAGCTTCCTAAAATTACGAATCTCCAGAAATCTCAGCAAATATTTTTTCACCCAAACAGGATGATACTTTCAGGTAATGATCAGTACACTAAGACGACTTGGTTCCCCAAATTTCGTTCTATATGTTGAACCGTTCGTTTCCAGAAACAGTTTGAATTTTTAGGTTTCACTCTGTTTTCTCCTATATTGATAGATGTATTTGGAACTCTAAATCCAACACGGTTTGTGCTAGGTTCTTGAAACTTGACACAATAAAGTAGTTTCACGTTCTATCTCTATGTTTTGTTTCCTCTTGATGTAGCCTTAAGCAGTGACTGGCGAGAAACACTTTCATGGAAAGGGGTTGCCAAGCTTCCCAAAATTACGAATCTCCAGAAATCTCAGCAAATATTTTTTCACCCAAACTGGATGATACTTTCAGGTAATGATCAGTACACTATGACGACTTGGTTCCCCAAATTTCGTTCTTCTATGTTGAAGCGTTCGTTTCCAGTAACAGTTTGAATTTTTAGGTTTCACTCTGTTTTCTCCTATATTGATAGATGTATTTGGAACTCTAAATCCAACACGGTTTGTGCTAGCTTCTTGTAACATGACACAATAAAGTAGTTTCACGTTCTATCTCTATGTTTTGTTTCCTCTTGATGTAGCCCAATGCAGTGATTGGCGAGAAACACTTTCATGGAAAGGGGTTGCCAGGCTTCCCAAAATTACGAATCTCCAGAAATCTCAGCAAATATTTTTTCACCGAAACTGGATGATACTTTCAGGTAATGATCAGGACACTAAGGCGACTTGGTTCCCCAAATTTCGTTCTTCTATGTTGAAGCGTTCGTTTCCAGTAACAGTTTGAATTTTTAGGTTTCACTCTGTTTTCTCCTATATTGATAGATGTGTTTGGAACTCTAAATCCAACACGGTTTGTGCTAGCTTCTTGAAACTTGACACAATAAAGTAGTTACACGTTCTATCTCTATATTTTGTTTCCTCTTGATGTAGCCTTAAGCAGTGCCTGGCGAGAAACACTTTCATGAAAAGGGGTTGCCAAGCTTCCTAAAATTACGAATCTCCAGAAATCTCAGCAAATATTTTTTCACCCAAACTGGATGATACTTTCAGGTAATGATCAGTACACTAAGGCGACTTGGGTCCCCAAATTTCGTTCTTCTATGTTGAAGCGTTCGTTTCCAGTAACAGTTTGAATTTTTAGGTTTCACTCTGTTTTCTCCTATATTGATAGATGTTTTTGGAACTCTAAATCCAACAGGGTTTGTGCTAGCTTCTTGAAACTTGACACAATAAAGTAGTTTCAAGTTCTATCTCTATGTTTTGTTTCCTCTTGATGTAGCCCTAAGCAGTTACTGGCGAGAAACACTTTCATGGAAAGGGGTTGCCAAGCTTCCTAAAATTACGAATCTCTAGAAATCTCAGCAAATATTTTTTCACCCAAACTGGATGATACTTTCAGGTAATGATCAGTACACTAACGCGACTTGGTTCCCCAAATTTCGTTCTTCTATGTTGAAGCGTTCGTTTCCAGTAACAGTTTGAATTTTTAGGTTTCACTCTGTTTTCTCCTATATTGATAGATGTGTTTGGAACTCTAAATCCAACACGGTTTGTGCTAGGTTCTTGAAACTTGACACAATAAAGTAGTTTCACGTTCTATCTCCATTTTGTTTCCTCTTGATGTAGCCTTAAGCAGTGACTGGCGAGAAACACTTTCATGGAAAGGGGTTGCCAAGTTTCCTAAAATTACGAATCTCCAGAAATCTCAGCGAATATTTTTTCACCAAAACTGGATGATACTTTCAGGTAATGATCAGTACACTAAGGCGACTTGGTTCCCCAAATTTCGTTCTTCTATGTTGAAGCGTTCCTTTCCAGTAACAGTTTGAATTTTTAGGTTTCACTCTGTTTTCTCCTATATTGATAGATGTATTTGGAACTCTAAATCCAACACGGTTTGTGCTAGCTTCTTGAAACTTGACACAATAAAGTAGTTCCACGTTCTATCTCTAGGTTTTGTTTCCTCTTGATGGAGCCCTAAGCAGTGACTGGCGAGAAACACTTTCATGGAAAGGGGTTGCCAAGCTTCCTAAAATTACGAATCTCCAGAAATCTCAGCAAATATTTTTTCACCCAAACAGGATGATACTTTCAGGTAATGATCAGTACACTAAGACGACTTGGTTCCCCAAATTTCGTTCTGTATGTTGAACCGTTCGTTTCCAGAAACAGTTTGAATTTTTAGGTTTCACTCTGTTTTCTCCTATATTGATAGATGTATTTGGAACTCTAAATCCAACACGGTTTGTGCTAGCTTCTTGAAACTTGACACAATAAAGTAGTTTCAAGTTCTATCTCTAAGTTTTGTTTCCTCTTGATGTAGCCCTAAGCAGTTACTGGCGAGAAACACTTTCATGGAAAGGGGTTGCCAAGCTTCCTAAAATTACGAATCTCCAGAAATCTCAGCAAATATTTTTTCACCCAAACTGGATGATACTTTCAGGTAATGATCAGTACACTAAGGCGACTTGGTTCCCCAAATTTCGTTCTTCTATGTTGAAGCGTTCGTTTCCAGTAACAGTTTGAATTTTTAGGTTTAACTCTGTTTTCTCCTATATTGATAGATGTGTTTGGAACTCTAAATCCAACACGGTTTGTGCTAGGTTCTTGAAACTTGACACAATAAAGTAGTTTCACGTTCTATCTCCACGTTTTGTTTCCACTTGATGTAGCCTTAAGCAGTGACTGGCGAGAAACACTTTCATGGAAAGGGGTTGCCAAGTTTCCTAAAATTACGAATCTCCAGAAATCTCAGCAAATATTTTTTCACCGAAACTGGATGATACTTTCAGGTAATGATCAGTACACTAAGGCGACTTGGTTCCCCAAATTTCGTTCTTCTATGTTGAAGCGTTCGTTTCCAGTAACAGTTTGAATTTTTAGGTTTCACTCTGTTTTCTCCTATATTGATAGATGAATTTGGAACTCTAAATCCAACACGGTTTGTGCTAGCTTCTTGAAACTTGACACAATAAAGTAGTTCCACGTTCTATCTCTAGGTTTTGTTTCCTCTTGATGGAGCCCTAAGCAGTGACTGGCGAGAAACACTTTCATGGAAAGGGGTTGCCAAGCTTCCTAAAATTACGAATCTCCAGATATCTCAGCAAATATTTTTTCACCCAAACAGGATGATACATTCAGGTAATGATCAGTACACTAAGACGACTTGGTTCCCCAAATTTCGTTCTATATGTTGAACCGTTCGTTTCCAGAAACAGTTTGAATTTTTAGGTTTCACTCTGTTTTCTCCTATATTGATAGATGTATTTGGAACTCTAAATCCAACACGGTTTGTGCTAGCTTCTTGAAACTTGACACAATAAAGTAGTTTCAGGTTCTATCTCTATTTTTTGATTCCTCTTGATGTAGCCCTACCAGTGACTGGCGAGAAACACTTTCATGGAAAGGGGTTGCCAGGCTTCCCAAAATTACGAATCTCCAGAAATCTCAGCAAATATTTTTTCACCCAAACTGGATGATACCTTCAGGTAATGATCAGTACACTAAGGCGACTTGGTTACCCAAATTTCGTTCTTCTATGTTGAAGCGTTCGTTTCCAGTAACAGTTTGAATTTTGAGGTTTCACTCTGCTTTCTCCTATATTGATAGATGTATTTGGAACTCTAAATCCAACAGGGTTTGTGCTAGCTTCTTTAAACTTGACACAATAAAGTAGTTTCACGTTCTATCTCTATGTTTTGTTTCCTCTTGATGTAGCCCTAAGCAGTTACTGGCGAGAAACACTTTCATGGAAAGGGGGTGCCAAGCTTCCTAAAATTACGAATCTCCAGAAATCTCAGCAAATATTTTTCACCCAAACTGGATGATACTTTCAGGTAATGATCAGTACACTAAGGCGACTTGGGTCCCCAAATTTCGTTTTTCTATGTTGAAGCGTTCGTTTCCAGTAACAGTTTGAATTTTTAGGTTTCACTCTGTTTTCTCCTATATTGATAGATGTATTTGGAACTCTAAATCCAACAGGGTTTGTGCTAGCTTCTTGAAACTTGACACAATAAAGTAGTTTCAAGTTCTATCTCTACGTTTTGTTTCCTCTTGATGTAGCCCTAAGCAGTTACTGGCGAGAAACACTTTCATGGAAAGGGGTTGCCAAGCTTCCTGAAATTACGAATCTCCAGAAATCTCAGCAAATATTTTTTTCACCAAAACTGGATGATACTTTCAGGTAATGATCAGTACACTGAGGCGACTTGGTTCCCCAAATTTCGTTCTATATGCTGAACCGTTCGTTTCCAGTAACAGTTTGAATTTTTAGGTTTCACTCTGTTTTCTCCTATATTGATAGATGTGTTTGGAACTCTAAATCCAACACGGTTTGTGCTAGGTTCTTGAAACTTGACACAATAATGTAGTTCCACGTTCTATCTCCACGTTTTGTTTCCACTTGATGTAGCCTTAAGCAGTGACTGGCGAGAAACACTTTCATGGAAAGGGGTTGCCAAGTTTCCTAAAATTACGAATCTCCAGAAAACTCAGCAAATATTTTTTCACCGAAACTGGATGATACTTTCAGGTAATGATCAGTACACTAAGGCGACTTGGTTCCCCAAATTTCGTTCTTCTATGTTGAAGCGTTCGTTTCCAGTAACAGTTTGAATTTTTAGGTTTCACTCTGTTTTCTCCTATATTGATAGATGTATTTGGAACTCTAAATCCAACACGGTTTGTGCTAGCTTCTTGAAACTTGACACAATAAAGTAGTTCCACGTTCTATCTCTAGGTTTTGTTTCCTCTTGATGGAGCCCTAAGCAGTGACTGGCGTGAAACACTTTCATGGAAAGGGGTTGCCAAGCTTCCTAAAATTACGAATCTCCAGATATCTCAGCAAATATTTTTTCACCCAAACAGGATGATACTTTCAGGTAATGATCACTACACTAAGACGACTTGGTTCCCCAAATTTCGTTCTATATGTTGAACCGTTCGTTTCCAGTAACAGTTTGAATTTTTAGGTTTCACTCTGTTTTCTCCTATATTGATAGATGTATTTGGAACTCTAAATCCAACACGGTTTGTGCTAGGTTCTTGAAACTTGACACAATAAAGTAGTTTCACGTTCTATCTTTATGTTTTGTTTCCTCTTGATGTAGCCTTAAGCAGTGACTGGCGAGAAACACTTTCATGGAAAGGGGTTGCCAAGCTTCCCAAAATTACGAATCTCCAGAAATCTCAGCAAATATTTTTTCACCCAAACTGGATGATAAATTCAGGTAATGATCAGTACACTAAGGCGACTTGGTTCCCCAAATTTCGTTCTTCTATGTTGAAGCGTTCGTTTGCAGTAACACTTTGAATTTTTAGGTTTCACTCTGTTTTCTCCTATATTGATAGATGTATTTGGAACTCTAAATCCAACAGGGTTTGTGCTAGCTTCTTTAAACGTGACACAATAAAGTAGTTTCACGTTCTATCTCTATGATTTGTTTCCTCTTGATGTAGCCCTAAGCAGTTACTGGCGAGAAACACTTTCATGGAAAGGGGTTGCCAAGCTTCCTAAAATTACGAATCTCCAGAAATCTCAGCAAATATTTTTTCACCCAAACTGGATGATACTTTCAGGTAATGATCTGTACACTAAGGCGACTTGGTTCCCCAAATTTCGTTCTTCTATGTTGAAGCGTTCGTTTCCAGTAACAGTTTGAATTTTTAGGTTTCACTCTGTTTTCTCCTATATTGATAGATGTATTTGGAACTCTAAATCCAACACGGTTTGTGCTAGCTTCTTGAAACTTGACACAATAAAGTAGTTCCACGTTCTATCTCTATGTTTTGTTTCCTCTTGATGTAGCCTTAAGCAGTGACTGGCGAGAAACACTTTCATAAAAAGGGGTTGCCAAGCTTCCTAAAATTACGAATCTCCAGAAATCTCAGCAAATATTTTTTCACCCAAACTGGATGATACTTTCAGGTAACGATCAGTACACTAAGACGACTTGGTTCCCCAAATTTCGTTCTTCTATGTTGAAGCGTTCGTTTCCAGTAACAGTTTGAATTTTTAGGTTTCACTCTGTTTTCTCCTATATTGATAGATGTATTTGGAACTCTAAATCAAACACGGTTTGTGCTAGCTTCTTGTAACATGACACAATAAAGTAGTTTCACGTTCTATCTCTATGTTTTGGTTCCTCTTGATGTAGCCCAATGCAGGGACTGGCGAGATACACTTTCATGGAAAGGGGTTGCCAGGCTTCCCAAAATTACGAATCTCCAGAAATCTCAGCAAATATTTTTTCACCCAAACTGGATGATACTTTCAGGTAATGATCAGGACACTAAGGCGACTTGGTTCCCCAAATTTCGTTCTTCTATGTTGAAGCGTTCGTTTCCAGTAACAGTTTGAATTTTTAGGTTTCACTCTGTTTTCTCCTATATTGATAGATGTATTTGGAACTCTAAATCCAACACGGTTTGTGCTAGCTTCTTGAAACTTGACACAATAAAGTAGTTCCACGTTCTATCTCTAGGTTTTGTTTCCTCTTGATGGAGCCCTAAGCAGTGACTGGCGTGAAACACTTTCATGGAAAGGGGTTGCCAAGCTTCCTAAAATTACGAATCTCCAGATATCTCAGCAAATATTTTTTCACCCAAACAGGATGATACTTTCAGGTAATGATCACTACACTAAGACGACTTGGTTCCCCAAATTTCGTTCTATATGTTGAACCGTTCGTTTCCAGAAACAGTTTGAATTTTTAGGTTTCACTCTGTTTTCTCCTATATTGATAGATGTATTTGGAACTCTAAATCCAACACGGTTTGTGCTAGGTTCTTGAAACTTGACACAATAAAGTAGTTTCACATTCTATCTTTATGTTTTGTTTCCTCTTGATGTAGCCTTAAGCAGTGACTGGCGAGAAACACTTTCATGGAAAGGGGTTGCCAAGCTTCCCAAAATTACGAATCTCCAGAAATCTCAGCAAATATTTTTTCACCCAAACTGGATGATACATTCAGGTAATGATCAGTACACTAAGGCGACTTGGTTCCCCAAATTTCGTTCTTCTATGTTGAAGCGTTCGTTTGCAATAACACTTTGAATTTTTAGGTTTCACTCTGTTTTCTCCTATATTGATAGATGTATTTGGAACTCTAAATCCAACAGGGTTTGTGCTAGCTTCTTTAAACTTGACACAATAAAGTAGTTTCACGTTCTATCTCTATGTTTTGTTTCCTCTTGATGTAGCCCTAAGCAGTTACTGGCGAGAAACACTTTCATGGAAAGGGGTTGCCAAGCTTACTAAAATTACGAATCTCCAGAAATCTCAGCAAATATTTTTTCACCCAAACAGGATGATACTTTCAGGTAATGATCTGTACACTAAGGCGACTTGGTTCCCCAAATTTCGTTCTTCTATGTTGAAGCGTTCGTTTCCAGTAACAGTTTGAATTTTTAGGTTTCACTCTGTTTTCTCCTATATTGATAGATGTATTTGGAACTCTAAATCCAACACGGTTTGTGCTAGCTTCTTGAAACTTGACACAATAAAGTAGTTCCACGTTCTATCTCTATGTTTTGTTTCCTCTTGATGTAGCCTTAAGCAGTGACTGGCGAGAAACACTTTCATGGAAAGGGGTTGCCAAGCTTCCTAAAATTACGAATCTCCAGAAATCTCAGCAAATATTTTTTCACCCAAACTGGATGATACTTTCAGGTAATGATCAGTACACTAAGACGACTTGGTTCCCCAAATTTCGTTCTTCTATGTGGAAGCGTTCGTTTCCAGTAACAGTTTGAATTTTTAGGTTTCACTCTGTTTTCTCCTATATTGATAGATGTATTTGGAACTCTAAATCAAACACGGTTTGTGCTAGCTTCTTGTAACATGACACAATAAAGTAGTTCCACGTTCTATCTCTATGTTTTGTTTCCTCTTGATGTAGCCTTAAGCAGTGACTGGCGAGAAACACTTTCATGGAAAGGGGGTGCCAAGCTTCCTAACATTACGAATCTCCAGAAATCTCAGCAAATATTTTTTCACCCAAACTGGATGATACTTTCAGGTAATGATCAGTACACTAAGGCGACTTGGGTCCCCAAATTTCGTTCTTCTATGTTGAAGCGTTCGTTTCCAGTAACAGTTTGAATTTTTAGGTTTCACTCTGTTTTCTCCTATATTGATAGATGTATTTGGAACTCTAAATCCAACACGGTTTGTGCTAGGTTCTTGAAACTTGACACAATAAAGTAGTTCCACGTTCTATCTCTAGGTTTTGTTTCCTCTTGATGGAGCCCTAAGCAGTGACTGGCGTGAAACACTTTCATGGAAAGGGGTTGCCAAGCTTCCTAAAATTACGAATCTCCAGATATCTCAGCAAATATTTTTTCTCCCAAACAGGATGATACTTTCAGGTAATGATCAGTACACTAAGACGACTTGGTTCCCCAAATTTCGTTCTATATGTTGAACCGTTCATTTCCAGAAACAGTTTGAATTTTTAGGTTTCACTCTGTTTTCTCATATATTGATAGATGTATTTGGAACTCTAAATCCAACACGGTTTGTGCTAGGTTCTTGAAACTTGACACAATAAAGTAGTTTCACGTTCTATCTTTATGTTTTGTTTCCTCTTGATGTAGCCTTAAGCAGTGACTGGCGAGAAACACTTTCATGGAAAGGGGTTGCCAAGCTTCCCAAAATTACGAATCTCCAGAAATCTCAGCAAATATTTTTTCACCCAAACTGGATGATACATTCAGGTAATGATCAGTACACTAAGGCGACTTGGTTCCCCAAATTTCGTTCTTCTATGTTGAAGCGTTCGTTTGCAGTAACACTTTGAATTTTTAGGTTTCACTCTGTTTTCTCCTATATTGATAGATGTATTTGGAACTCTAAATCCAACACGATTTGTGCTAGCTTCTTGAAAATTGACACAATAAAGTAGTTTCACGTTCTATCTCTATTTTTTGATTCCTCTTGATTTAGCGCTAGCAGTGACTGGCGAGAAACACTTTCATGGAAAGGGGTTGCCAGGCTTCCCAAAATTACGAATCTCCAGAAATCTCAGCAAATATTTTTTCACCCAAACTGGATGATACTTTCAGGTAATGATCAGTACACTAAGGCCACTTGGTTCCCCAAATTTTGTTCTTCTATGTTGAAGCGTTCGTTTCCACTAACAGTTTGAATTTTTAGGTTTCACTCTGTTTTCTCCTATATTGATAGATGTATTTGGAACTCTAAATCCAACACGGTTTGTGCTAGGTTCTTGAAACTTGACACATTAAAGTAGTTTCACGTTCTATCTCTATGTTTTGTTTCCTCTTGATGTAGCCTTAAGCAGTGACTGGCGAGAAACACTTTCATGGAAAGGGGTTGCCAAGCTTCCTAAAATTACGAATCTCCAGAAATCTCAGCAAATATTTTTTCACCCAACCTGGATGATACTTTCAGGTAATGATCAGTACACTAAGGCAACTTGGTTACCCAAATTTCGTTCTTCTATGTTGAAGCGTTCGTTTCCAGTAACAGTTTGAATTTTTAGGTTTCACTCTGCTTTCTCCTATATTGATAGATGTATTTGGAACTCTAAATCCAACAGGGTTTGTGCTAGCTTCTTTAAACTTGACACAATAAAGTAGTTTCACGTTCTATCTCTATGTTTTGTTTCCTCTTGATGTAGCCCTAAGCAGTTACTGGCGAGAAACACTTTCATGGAAAGGGGTTGCCAAGCTTCCTAAAATTACAAATCTCCAGAAATCTCAGCAAATATATTTTCACCCAAACTGGATGATACTTTCAGGTAATGATCAGTACACTAAGGCGACTTGGTTCCCCTAATTTCGTTCTTCTATGTTGAAGCGTTCGTTTCCAGTAACAGTTTGAATTTTTAGGTTTCACTCTGTTTTCTCCTATATTAATAGATGTATTTGGAACTCTAAATCCAACACGGTTTGTGCTAGCTTCTTGAAACTTGACACAATAAAGTAGTTCCACGTTCTATCTCTAGGTTTTGTTTCCTCTTGATGGAGCCCTAAGCCGTGACTGGCGAGAAACACTTTCATGGAAAGGGTTTGCCAAGCTTCCTAAAATTACGAATCTCCAGAAATCTCAGCAAATATTTTTTCACCCAAACAGGATGATACTTTCAGGTAATGATCAGTACACTAAGACGACTTGGTTCCCCAAATTTCGTTCTGTATGTTGAACCGTTCGTTTCCAGAAACAGTTTGAATTTTTAGGTTTCACTCTGTTTTCTCCTATATTGATAGATGTATTTGGAACTCTAAATCCAACACGGTTTGTGCTAGGTTCTTGAAACTTGACACAATAAAGTAGTTTCACGTTCTATCTCTATGTTTTGTTTCCTCTTGATGTAGCCTTAAGCAGTGACTGGCGAGAAACACTTTCATGGAAAGGCGTTGCCAAGCTTCCCAAAATTACGAATCTCCAGAAATCTCAGCAAATATTTTTTCACCCAAACTGGATGATACATTCAGGTAATGATCAGTACACTAAGGCGACTTGGTTCCCCAAATTTCGTTCTTCTATGTTGAAGCGTTCGTTTCCAGTAACAGTTTGAATTTTTAGGTTTCACTCTGTTTTCTCCTATATTGATAGATGTATTTGGAACTCTAAATCCAACACGGTTTGTGCTAGCTTCTTGAAACATGACACAATAAAGTAGTTTCATGTTCTATCTCTATGTTTTGTTTCCTCTTGATGTAGCCCTATGCAGTGACTGGCGAGAAACACTTTCATGGAAAGGGGTTGCCAAGCTTCCTAAAATTACGAATCTCCAGAAATCCCAGCAAATATTTTTTCACCCAAATGGATGATACATTCAGGTAATGATCAGTACACTAAGGCGACTTGGTTCCCCAAATTTCGTTCTTCTATGTTGAAGCGTTCGTTTCCAGTAACAGTTTGAATTTCTAGGTTTCACTCTGTTTTCTCCTATATTGATAGATGTATTTGGAACTCTAAATCCAACACGGTTTGTGCTAGGTTCTTGAAACTTGACACAATAAAGTAGTTTCACGTTCTATCTCTACGTTTTGTTTCCTCTTGATGTAGCCCTAAGCAGTAACTGGCGAGAAACACTTTCATGGAAAGGGGTTGCCAAGCTTCCTAAAATTACGAATCTCGAGAAATCTCAGCAAATATTTTTTCACCCAACCTGGATGATACTTTCAGGTAATGATCAGTGCACTAAGGCTACTTGGTTCCCCAAATTTCGTTCTTCTATGTTGAAGCGTTCGTTTGCAGAAACACTTTGAATTTTTAGGTTTCACTCTGTTTTCTCCTATATTGATAGATGTATTTGGAACTCTAAATCCAACAGGGTTTGGGCTAGTTTCTTGAAACTTGACACGATAAAGTAGTTTCACGTTCTATCTCTACGTTTTGTTTCCTCTTGATGTAGCCCTAAGCAGTTACTGGCGAGAAACACTTTCATGGAAAGGGGTTGCCAAGCTTCCTAAAATTACGAATCTCCAGAAATCTCAGCAAATATTTTTTCACCCAAACTGGATGATACTTTCAGGTAATGATCAGTACACTAAGACGACTTGGTTCCCCAAATTTCGTTCTTCTATGTTGAAGCGTTCGTTTCCAGTAACAGTTTGAATTTTTAGGTTTCACTCTGTTTTCTCCTACATTGATACATGTATTTGGAACTCTAAATCCAACACGGTTTGTGCTAGCTTCTTGAAACTTGACACAATAAGGTACTTTCACGTTCTATCTCTATGTTTTGATTCCTCTTGATGTAGCCCTAAGCAGTTACTGGCGAGAAACACTTTCATGGAAAGGGGTTGCCAAGCTTCCCAAAATTACGAATCTCCAGAAATCTCAGCAAATATTTTTTCACCCAAACTGGATGATACTTTCAGGTAATGATCAGTACACTAAGGCGACTTGGTTCCCCAAATTTCGTTCTTCTATGTTGAAGCGTTCGTTTCCAGTAACAGTTTGAATTTTTAGGTTTCACTCTGTTTTCTCCTATATTGATAGATGTGTTTGGAACTCTAAATCCAACACGGTTTGTGCTAGGTTCTTGAAACTTGACACAATAAAGTAGTTTCACGTTCTATCTCTACGTTTTGTTTCCTCTTGATGTAGCCTTAAGCCGTGACTGGAGAGAAACACTTTCATGGAAAGGGGTTGCCAAGTTTCCTAAAATTACGAATCTCCAGAAATCTCAGCAAATATTTTTTCACCGAAACTGGATGATACTTTCAGGTAATGATCAGTACACTAAGGCGACTTGGTTCCCCAAATTTCGTTCTTCTATGTTGAAGCGTTCGTTTCCAGTAACAGTTTGAATTTTTAGGTTTCACTCTGTTTTCTCCTATATTGATAGATGTATTTGGAACTCTAAATCCAACACGGTTTGTGCTAGCTTCTTGAAACTTGACACAATAAAGTAGTTCCACGTTCTATCTCTATGTTTTGTTTCCTCTTGATGGGCCCTAAGCAGTGACTGGCGAGAAACACTTCATGGAAAGGGGTTGCCAAGCTTCCTAAAATTACGAATCTCGAGAAATCTCAGCAAATATTTTTTCACCCAAACTGGATGATACTTTCAGGTAATGATCAGTACACTAAGGCGACTTGGTTCCCCAAATTTCGTTCTTCCATGTTGAAGCGTTCGTTTCCAGTAACAGTTTGAATTTTTAGGTTTCATGCTGTTTTCTCCTATATTGATAGATGTATTTGGAACTCTAAATCCAACACGGTTTGTGCTAGCTTCTTGAAACTTGACACAATAAAGTAGTTCCACGTTCTATCTCTATGTTTTGTTTCCTCTTGATGTAGCCTTAAGCACTGACTGGCGAGAAACACTTTCATGGAAAGGGGTTGCCAAGCTTCCTAAAATTACGAATCTACAGAAATCTCAGCAAATATTTTTTCACCCAAATTGGATGATACTTTCAGGTAATGATCAGTACACTAAGACGACTTGGTTCCCCAAATTTCGTTCTTCTATGTTGAAGCGTTCGTTTCCTGTAACAGTTTGAATTTTTAGGTTTCACTCTGTTTTCTCCTATATTGATAGATGTATTTGGAACTCTAAATCCAACACGGTTTGTGCTAGCTTCTTGTAACATGACACAATAAAGTAGTTTCACGTTCTATCTCTATGTTTTGGTTCCTCTTGATGTAGCCCAATGCAGTGACTGGCGAGAAACACTTTAATGGAAAGGGGTTGCCAGGCTTCCCAAAATTAAGAATCTCCAGAAATCTCAGCAAATATTTTTTCACCGAAACTGGATGATACTTTCAGGTAATGATCAGGACACTAAGGCGACTTGGTTCCCCAAATTTCGTTCTTCTATGTTGAAGCGTTCGTTTCCAGTAACAGTTTGAATTTTTAGGGTTCACTCTGTTTTCTCCTATATTGATAGATGTATTTGGAACTCTAAATCCAACACGGTTTGTGCTAGCTTCTTGAAACTTGACACAATAAAGTAGTTTCACGTTCTATCTCTATGTTTTGTTTCCTCTTGATGTAGCCTTAAGCAGTGACTGGCGAGAAACACTTTCATGGAAAGGGGTTGCCAAGCTTCCTAAAATTACGAATCTCCAGAAATCTCAGCAAATATTTTTTCACCCAAACTGGATGATACTTTCAGGTAATGATCAGTACCCTAAGGCGACTTGGTTCCCCAAATTTCGTTCTTCTATGTTGAAGCGTTCGTTTCCAGTAACAGTTTGAATTTTTAGGTTTCACTCTGTTTTCTCCTATATTGATAGATGTATTTGGAACTCTAAATCCAACAGGGTTTGTGCTAGCTTCTTGAAACTTGACACAATAAAGTAGTTTCAAGTTCTATCTCTACGTTTTGTTTCCTCTTGATGTAGCCCTAAGCAGTTACTGGCGAGAAACACTTTCATGGAAAGGGGTTGCCAAGCTTCCTAAAATTACGAATCTCCAGAAATCTCAGCAAATATTTTTTCACCCAAACTGGATGATACTTTCAGGTAATGATCAGTACACTAAGGCGACTTGGTTCCCCAAATTTCGTTCTTCTATGTTGAAGCGTTCGTTTCCAGTAACAGTTTGAATTTTTAGGTTTCACTCTGTTTTCTCCTATATTGATAGATGTGTTTGGAACTCTAAATCCAACACGGTTTGTGCTAGGTTCTTGAAACTTGACACAATAAAGTAGTTTCACGTTCTATCTCCACGTTTTGTTTCCTCTTGATGTAGCCTTAAGCAGTGACTGGCGAGAAACACTTTCATGGAAAGGGGTTGCCAAGTTTCCTAAAATTACGAATCTCCAGAAATCTCAGCAAATATTTTTTCACCGAAACTGCATGATACTTTCAGGTAATGATCAGTACACTAAGGCGACTTGGTTCCCCAAATTTCGTTCTTCTATGTTGAAGCGTTCCTTTCCAGTAACAGTTTGAATTTTTAGGTTTCACTCTGTTTTCTCCTATATTGATAGATGTATTTGGAACTCTAAATCCAACACGGTTTGTGCTAGCTTCTTGAAACTTGACACAATAAAGTAGTTCCACGTTCTATCTCTAGGTTTTGTTTCCTCTTGATGGAGCCCTAAGCAGTGACTGGCGAGAAACACTTTCATGGAAAGGGGTTGCCAAGCTTCCTAAAATTACGAATCTCCAGAAATCTCAGCAAATATTTTTTCACCCAAACAGGATGATACTTTCAGGTAATGATCAGTACACTAAGACGACTTGGTTCCCCAAATTTCGTTCTATATGTTGAACCGTTCGTTTCCAGAAACAGTTTGAATTTTTAGGTTTCACTCTGTTTTCTCCTATATTGATAGATGTATTTGGAACTCTAAATCCAACACGGTTTGTGCTAGGTTCTTGAAACTTGACACAATAAAGTAGTTTCACGTTCTATCTCTATGTTTTGTTTCCTCTTGATGTAGCCTTAAGCAGTGACTGGCGAGAAACACTTTCATGGAAAGGGGTTGCCAAGCTTCCTAAAATTACGAATCTCCAGAAATCTCAGCAAATATTTTTTCACCCAACCTGGATGATACTTTCAGGTAATGATCAGTACACTAAGGAGACTTGGTTCCCCTAATTTCGTTCTTCTATGTTGAAGCGTTCGTTTCCAGTAACAGTTTGAATTTTTAGGTTTCACTCTGTTTTCTCCTATATTGATAGATGTATTTGGAACTCTAAATCCAACACGGTTTGTGCTAGCTTCTTGAAACTTGACACAATAAAGTAGTTCCACGTTCTATCTCTAGGTTTTGTTTCCTCTTGATGGAGCCCTAAGCCGTGACTGGCGAGAAACACTTTCATGGAAAGGGTTTGCCAAGCTTCCTAAAATTACGAATCTCCAGAAATCTCAGCAAATATTTTTTCACCCAAACAGGATGATACTTTCAGATAATGATCAGTACACTAAGACGACTTGGTTCCCCAAATTTCGTTCTGTATGTTGAACCGTTCGTTTCCAGAAACAGTTTGAATTTTTAGGTTTCACTCTGTTTTCTCCTATATTGATAGATGTATTTGGAACTCTAAATCCAACACGGTTTGTGCTAGGTTCTTGAAACTTGACACAATAAAGTAGTTTCACGTTCTATCTCTATGTTTTGTTTCCTCTTGATGTAGCCTTAAGCAGTGACTGGCGAGAAACACTTTCATGGAAAGGCGTTGCCAAGCTTCCCAAAATTACGAATCTCCAGAAATCTCAGCAAATATTTTTTCACCCAAACTGGATGATACATTCAGGTAATGACCAGTACACTAAGGCGACTTGGTTCCCCAAATTTTGTTCTTCTATGTTGAAGCGTTCGTTTCCAGTAACAGTTTGAATTTTTAGGTTTCACTCTGTTTTCTCCTATATTGATAGATGTATTTGGAACTCTAAATCCAACACGGTTTGTGCTAGCTTCTTGAAACATGACACAATAAAGTAGTTTCATGTTCTATCTCTATGTTTTGTTTCCTCTTGATGTAGCCCTATGCAGTGACTGGCGAGAAACACTTTCATGGAAAGGGGTTGCCAAGCTTCCTAAAATTACGAATCTCCAGAAATCCCAGCAAATATTTTTTCACCCAAACTGGATGATACATTCAGGTAATGATCTGTACACTAAGGCGACTTGGTTCCCCAAATTTCGTTCTTCTATGTTGAAGCGTTCGTTTCCAGTAACAGTTTGAATTTTTAGGTTTCACTCTGTTTTCTCCTATATTGATAGATGTATTTGGAACTCTAAATCCAACACGGTTTGTGCTAGGTTCTTGAAACTTGACACAATAAAGTAGTTTCACGTTCTATCTCTACGTTTTGTTTCCTCTTGATGTAGCCCTAAGCAGTAACTGGCGAGAAACACTTTCATGGAAAGGGGTTGCCAAGCTTCCTAAAATTACGAATCTCGAGAAATCTCAGCAAATATTTTTTCACCCAACCTGGATGATACTTTCAGGTAATGATCAGTGCACTATGGCGACTTGGTTCCCCAAATTTCGTTCTTCTATGTTGAAGCGTTCGTTTGCAGAAACACTTTGAATTTTTAGGTTTCACTCTGTTTTCTCCTATATTGATAGATGTATTTGGAACTCTAAATCCAACAGGGTTTGGGCTAGTTTCTTGAAACTTGACACAATAAAGTAGTTTCACGTTCTATCTCTACGTTTTGTTTCCTCTTGATGTAGCCCTAAGCAGTTACTGGCGAGAAACACTTTCATGGAAAGGGGTTGCCAAGCTTCCTAAAATTACGAATCTCCAGAAATCTCAGCAAATATTTTTTCACCCAAACTGGATGATACTTTCAGGTAATGATCAGTACACTAAGACGACTTGGTTCCCCAAATTTCGTTCTTCTATGTTGAAGCGTTCGTTTCCAGTAAAAGTTTGAATTTTTAGGTTTCACTCTGTTTTCTCCTACATTGATACATGTATTTGGAACTCTAAATCCAACACGGTTTGTGCTAGCTTCTTGAAACTTGACACAATAAGGTACTTTCACGTTCTATCTCTATGTTTTGATTCCTCTTGATGTAGCCCTAAGCAGTTACTGGCGAGAAACACTTTCATGGAAAGGGGTTGCCAAGCTTCCTAAAATTACGAATCTCCAGAAATCTCAGCAAATATTTTTTCACCCAAACTGGATGATACTTTCAGGTAATGATCAGTACACTAAGGCGACTTGGTTCCCCAAATTTCGTTCTTCTATGTTGAAGCGTTCGTTTCCAGTAACAGTTTGAATTTTTAGGTTTCACTCTGTTTTCTCCTATATTGATAGATGTATTTGGAACTCTAAATCCAACACGGTTTGTGCTAGCTTCTTGAAACTTGACACAATAAAGTAGTTCCACATTCTATCTCTATGTTTTGTTTCCTCTTGATGGGCCCTAAGCAGTGACTGGCGAGAAACACTTCATGGAAAGGGGTTGCCAAGCTTCCTAAAATTACGAATCTCGAGAAATCTCAGCAAATATTTTTTCACCCAAACTGGATGATACTTTCAGGTAATGATCAGTACACTAAGGCGACTTGGTTCCCCAAATTTCGTTCTTCTATGTTGAAGCGTTCGTTTCCAGTAACAGTTTGAATTTTTAGGTTTCAGTCTGTTTTCTCCTATATTGATAGATGTATTTGGAACTCTAAATCCAACACGGTTTGTGCTAGCTTCTTGAAACTTGACACAATAAAGTAGTTCCACGTTCTATCTCTATGTTTTGTTTCCTCTTGATGTAGCCCTATGCAGTGACTGGCGAGAAACACTTTCATGGAAAGGGGTTGCCAAGCTTCCTAAAATTACGAATCTCCAGAAATCCCAGCAAATATTTTTTCACCCAAATGGATGATACATTCAGGTAATGATCAGTACACTAAGGCGACTTGGTTCCCCAAATTTCGTTCTTCTATGTTGAAGCGTTCGTTTCCAGTAACAGTTTGAATTTTTAGGTTTCACTCTGTTTTCTCCTATATTGATAGATGTATTTGGAACTCTAAATCCAACACGGTTTGTGCTAGGTTCTTGAAACTTGACACAATAAAGTAGTTTCACGTTCTATCTCTACGTTTTGTTTCCTCTTGATGTAGCCCTAAGCAGTAACTGGCGAGAAACACTTTCATGGAAAGGGGTTGCCAAGCTTCCTAAAATTACGAATCTCGAGAAATCTCAGCAAATATTTTTTCACCCAACCTGGATGATACTTTCAGGTAATGATCAGTGCACTAAGGCGACTTGGTTCCCCAAATTTCGTTCTTCTATGTTGAAGCGTTCGTTTGCAGAAACACTTTGAATTTTTAGGTTTCACTCTGTTTTCTCCTATATTGATAGATGTATTTGGAACTCTAAATCCAACAGGGTTTGGGCTAGTTTCTTGAAACTTGACACAATAAAGTAGTTTCACGTTCTATCTCTACGTTTTGTTTCCTCTTGATGTAGCCCTAAGCAGTTACTGGCGAGAAACACTTTCATGGAAAGGGGTTGCCAAGCTTCCTAAAATTACGAATCTCCAGAAATCTCAGCAAATATTTTTTCACCCAAACTGGATGATACTTTCAGGTAATGATCAGTACACTAAGACGACTTGGTTCCCCAAATTTCGTTCTTCTATGTTGAAGCGTTCGTTTCCAGTAACAGTTTGAATTTTTAGGTTTCACTCTGTTTTCTCCTACATTGATACATGTATTTGGAACTCTAAATCCAACACGGTTTGTGCTAGCTTCTTGAAACTTGACACAATAAGGTACTTTCACGTTCTATCTCTATGTTTTGATTCCTCTTGATGTAGCCCTAAGCAGTTACTGGCGAGAAACACTTTCATGGAAAGGGGTTGCCAAGCTTCCTAAAATTACGAATCTCCAGAAATCTCAGCAAATATTTTTTCACCCAAACTGGATGATACTTTCAGGTAATGATCAGTACACTAAGGCGACTTGGTTCCCCAAATTTCGTTCTTCTATGTTGAAGCGTTCGTTTCCAGTAACAGTTTGAATTTTTAGGTTTCACTCTGTTTTCTCCTATATTGATAGATGTGTTTGGAACTCTAAATCCAACACGGTTTGTGCTAGGTTCTTGAAACTTGACACAATAAAGTAGTTTCACGTTCTATCTCTACGTTTTGTTTCCTCTTGATGTAGCCTTAAGCCGTGACTGGAGAGAAACACTTTCATGGAAAGGGGTTGCCAAGTTTCCTAAAATTACGAATCTCCAGAAATCTCAGCAAATATTTTTTCACCGAAACTGGATGATACTTTCAGGTAATGATCAGTACACTAAGGCGACTTGGTTCCCCAAATTTCGTTCTTCTATGTTGAAGCGTTCGTTTCCAGTAACAGTTTGAATTTTTAGGTTTCACTCTGTTTTCTCCTATATTGATAGATGTATTTGGAACTCTAAATCCAACACGGTTTGTGCTAGCTTCTTGAAACTTGACACAATAAAGTAGTTCCACGTTCTATCTCTATGTTTTGTTTCCTCTTGATGGGCCCTAAGCAGTGACTGGCGAGAAACACTTCATGGAAAGGGGTTGCCAAGCTTCCTAAAATTACGAATCTCGAGAAATCTCAGCAAATATTTTTTCACCCAAACTGGATGATACTTTCAGGTAATGATCAGTACACTAAGGCGACTTGGTTCCCCAAATTTCGTTCTTCCATGTTGAAGCGTTCGTTTCCAGTAACAGTTTGAATTTTTAGGTTTCATGCTGTTTTCTCCTATATTGATAGATGTATTTGGAACTCTAAATCCAACACGGTTTGTGCTAGCTTCTTGAAACTTGACACAATAAAGTAGTTCCACGTTCTATCTCTATGTTTTGTTTCCTCTTGATGTAGCCTTAAGCACTGACTGGCGAGAAACACTTTCATGGAAAGGGGTTGCCAAGCTTCCTAAAATTACGAATCTACAGAAATCTCAGCAAATATTTTTTCACCCAAATTGGATGATACTTTCAGGTAATGATCAGTACACTAAGACGACTTGGTTCCCCAAATTTCGTTCTTCTATGTTGAAGCGTTCGTTTCCTGTAACAGTTTGAATTTTTAGGTTTCACTCTGTTTTCTCCTATATTGATAGATGTATTTGGAACTCTAAATCCAACACGGTTTGTGCTAGCTTCTTGTAACATGACACAATAAAGTAGTTTCACGTTCTATCTCTATGTTTTGGTTCCTCTTGATGTAGCCCAATGCAGTGACTGGCGAGAAACACTTTAATGGAAAGGGGTTGCCAGGCTTCCCAAAATTAAGAATCTCCAGAAATCTCAGCAAATATTTTTTCACCGAAACTGGATGATACTTTCAGGTAATGATCAGGACACTAAGGCGACTTGGTTCCCCAAATTTCGTTCTTCTATGTTGAAGCGTTCGTTTCCAGTAACAGTTTGAATTTTTAGGGTTCACTCTGTTTTCTCCTATATTGATAGATGTATTTGGAACTCTAAATCCAACACGGTTTGTGCTAGCTTCTTGAAACTTGACACAATAAAGTAGTTTCACGTTCTATCTCTATGTTTTGTTTCCTCTTGATGTACCCTTAAGCAGTGACTGGCGAGAAACACTTTCATGGAAAGGGGTTGCCAAGCTTCCTAAAATTACGAATCTCCAGAAATCTCAGCAAATATTTTTTCACCCAAACTGGATGATACTTTCAGGTAATGATCAGTACCCTAAGGCGACTTGGTTCCCCAAATTTCGTTCTTCTATGTTGAAGCGTTCGTTTCCAGTAACAGTTTGAATTTTTAGGTTTCACTCTGTTTTCTCCTATATTGATAGATGTATTTGGAACTCTAAATCCAACAGGGTTTGTGCTAGCTTCTTGAAACTTGACACAATAAAGTAGTTTCAAGTTCTATCTCTACGTTTTGTTTCCTCTTGATGTAGCCCTAAGCAGTTACTGGCGAGAAACACTTTCATGGAAAGGGGTTGCCAAGCTTCCTAAAATTACGAATCTCCAGAAATCTCAGCAAATATTTTTTCACCCAAACTGGATGATACTTTCAGGTAATGATCAGTACACTAAGGCGACTTGGTTCCCCAAATTTCGTTCTTCTATGTTGAAGCGTTCGTTTCCAGTAACAGTTTGAATTTTTAGGTTTCACTCTGTTTTCTCCTATATTGATAGATGTGTTTGGAACTCTAAATCCAACACGGTTTGTGCTAGGTTCTTGAAACTTGACACAATAAAGTAGTTTCACGTTCTATCTCCACGTTTTGTTTCCTCTTGATGTAGCCTTAAGCAGTGACTGGCGAGAAACACTTTCATGGAAAGGGGTTGCCAAGTTTCCTAAAATTACGAATCTCCAGAAATCTCAGCAAATATTTTTTCACCGAAACTGCATGATACTTTCAGGTAATGATCAGTACACTAAGGCGACTTGGTTCCCCAAATTTCGTTCTTCTATGTTGAAGCGTTCCTTTCCAGTAACAGTTTGAATTTTTAGGTTTCACTCTGTTTTCTCCTATATTGATAGATGTATTTGGAACTCTAAATCCAACACGGTTTGTGCTAGCTTCTTGAAACTTGACACAATAAAGTAGTTCCACGTTCTATCTCTAGGTTTTGTTTCCTCTTGATGGAGCCCTAAGCAGTGACTGGCGAGAAACACTTTCATGGAAAGGGGTTGCCAAGCTTCCTAAAATTACGAATCTCCAGAAATCTCAGCAAATATTTTTTCACCCAAACAGGATGATACTTTCAGGTAATGATCAGTACACTAAGACGACTTGGTTCCCCAAATTTCGTTCTATATGTTGAACCGTTCGTTTCCAGAAACAGTTTGAATTTTTAGGTTTCACTCTGTTTTCTCCTATATTGATAGATGTATTTGGAACTCTAAATCCAACACGGTTTGTGCTAGGTTCTTGAAACTTGACACAATAAAGTAGTTTCACGTTCTATCTCTATGTTTTGTTTCCTCTTGATGTAGCCTTAAGCAGTGACTGGCGAGAAACACTTTCATGGAAAGGGGTTGCCAAGCTTCCTAAAATTACGAATCTCCAGAAATCTCAGCAAATATTTTTTCACCCAACCTGGATGATACTTTCAGGTAATGATCAGTGCACTAAGGCGACCTGGTTCCCCAAATTTCGTTCTTCTATGTTGAAGCGTTCGTTTGCAGAAACACTTTGAATTTTTAGGTTTCACTCTGTTTTCTCCTATATTGATAGATGTATTTGGAACTCTAAATCCAACAGGGTTTGGGCTAGTTTCTTGAAACTTGACACAATAAAGTAGTTTCACGTTCTATCTCTACGTTTTGTTTCCTCTTGATGTAGCCCTAAGCAGTTACTGGCGAGAAACACTTTCATGGAAAGGGGTTGCCAAGCTTCCTAAAATTACGAATCTCCAGAAATCTCAGCAAATATTTTTTCACCCAAACTGGATGATACTTTCAGGTAATGATCAGTACACTAAGACGACTTGGTTCCCCAAATTTCGTTCTTCTATGTTGAAGCGTTCGTTTCCAGTAAAAGTTTGAATTTTTAGGTTTCACTCTGTTTTCTCCTACATTGATACATGTATTTGGAACTCTAAATCCAACACGGTTTGTGCTAGCTTCTTGAAACTTGACACAATAAGGTATTTCACGTTCTATCTCTATGTTTTGATTCCTCTTGATGTAGCCCTAAGCAGTTACTGGCGAGAAACACTTTCATGGAAAGGGGTTGCCAAGCTTCCTAAAATTACGAATCTCCAGAAATCTCAGCAAATATTTTTTCACCCAAACTGGATGATACTTTCAGGTAATGATCAGTACACTAAGGCGACTTGGTTCCCCAAATTTCGTTCTTCTATGTTGAAGCGTTCGTTTCCAGTAACAGTTTGAATTTTTAGGTTTCACTCTGTTTTCTCCTATATTGATAGATGTATTTGGAACTCTAAATCCAACACGGTTTGTGCTAGCTTCTTGAAACTTGACACAATAAAGTAGTTCCACATTCTATCTCTATGTTTTGTTTCCTCTTGATGGGCCCTAAGCAGTGACTGGCGAGAAACACTTCATGGAAAGGGGTTGCCAAGCTTCCTAAAATTACGAATCTCGAGAAATCTCAGCAAATATTTTTTCACCCAAACTGGATGATACTTTCAGGTAATGATCAGTACACTAAGGCGACTTGGTTCCCCAAATTTCGTTCTTCTATGTTGAAGCGTTCGTTTCCAGTAACAGTTTGAATTTTTAGGTTTCAGTCTGTTTTCTCCTATATTGATAGATGTATTTGGAACTCTAAATCCAACACGGTTTGTGCTAGCTTCTTGAAACTTGACACAATAAAGTAGTTCCACGTTCTATCTCTATGTTTTGTTTCCTCTTGATGTAGCCTTAAGCACTGACTGGCGAGAAACACTTTCATGGAAAGGGGTTGCCAAGCTTCCTAAAATTACGAATCTCCAGAAATCTCAGCAAATATTTTTTCACCCAAACTGGATGATACTTTCAGGTAATGATCAGTACACTAAGACGACTTGGTTCCCCAAATTTCGTTCTTCTATGTTGAAGCGTTCGTTTCTTGTAACAGTTTGAATTTTTAGGTTTCACTCTGTTTTCTCCTATATTGATAGATGTATTTGGAACTCTAAATCCAACACGGTTTGTGCTAGCTTCTTGTAACATGATACAATAAAGTAGTTTCACGTTCTATCTCTCTGTTTTGGTTCCTCTTGATGTAGCCCAATGCAGTGACTGGCGAGAAACACTTTAATGGAAAGGGGTTGCCAGGCTTCCCAAAATTAAGAATCTCCAGAAATCTCAGCAAATATTTTTTCACCGAAACTGGATGATACTTTCAGGTAATGATCAGGACACTAAGGCGACTTGGTTCCCCAAATTTCGTTCTTCTATGTTGAAGCGTTCGTTTCCAGTAACAGTTTGAATTTTTAGGGTTCACTCTGTTTTCTCCTATATTGATAGATGTATTTGGAACTCTAAATCCAACACGGTTTGTGCTAGCTTCTTGAAACTTGACACAATAAAGTAGTTTCACGTTCTATCTCTATGTTTTGTTTCCTCTTGATGTAGCCTTAAGCAGTGACTGGCGAGAAACACTTTCATGGAAAGGGGTTGCCAAGCTTCCTAAAATTACGAATCTCCAGAAATCTCAGCAAATATTTTTTCACCCAAACAGGATGATACTTTCAGGTAATGATCAGTACACTAAGACGACTTGGTTCCCCAAATTTCGTTCTATATGTTGAACCGTTCGTTTCCAGAAACAGTTTGAATTTTTAGGTTTCACTCTGTTTTCTCCTATATTGATAGATGTATTTGGAACTCTAAATCCAACACGGTTTGTGCTAGGTTCTTGAAACTTGACACAATAAAGTAGTTTCACGTTCTATCTCTATGTTTTGTTTCCTCTTGATGTAGCCTTAAGCAGTGACTGGCGAGAAACACTTTCATGGAAAGGGGTTGCCAAGCTTCCCAAAATTACGAATCTCCAGAAATCTCAGCAAATATTTTTTCACCCAAACTGGATGATACTTTCAGGTAATGATCAGTACACTAAGACGACTTGGTTCCCCAAATTTCGTTCTTCTATGTTGAAGCGTTCCTTTCCAGTAACAGTTTGAATTTTTAGGTTTCACTCTGTTTTCTCCTATATTGATAGATGTATTTGGAACTCTAAATCCAACACGGTTTGTGCTAGCTTCTTGTAACATGACACAATAAAGTAGTTTCACGTTCTATCTCTATGTTTTGGTTCCTCTTGATGTAGCCCAATGCAGTGATTGGCGAGAAACACTTTCATGGAAAGGGGTTGCCAGGCTTCCCAAAATTACGAATCTCCAGAAATCTCAGCAAATATTTTTTCACCGAAACTGGATGATACTTTCAGGTAATGATCAGGACACTAAGGTGACTTGGTTCCCCAAATTTCGTTCTTCTATGTTGATGCGTTCGTTTCCAGTAACAGTTTGAATTTTTAGGTTTCACTCTGTTTTCTCCTATATTGATAGATGTGTTTGGAACTCTAAATCCAACACGGTTTGTGCTAGCTTCTTGAAACTTGACACAATAAAGTAGTTTCACGTTCTATCTCTATGTTTTGTTTCCTCTTGATGTAGCCTTAAGCAGTGCCTGGCGAGAAACACTTTCATGAAAAGGGGTTGCCAAGCTTCCTAAAATTACGAATCTCCAGAAATCTCAGCAAATATTTTTTCACCCAAACTGGATGATACTTTCAGGTAATGATCAGTACACTAAGGCGACTTGGGTCCCCAAATTTCGTTCTTCTATGTTGAAGCGTTCGTTTCCAGTAACACTTTGAATTTTTAGGTTTCACTCTGTTTTCTCCTATATTGATAGATGTATTTGGAACTCTAAATCCAACAGGGTTTGTGCTAGCTTCTTGAAACTTGACACAATAAAGTAGTTTCAAGTTCTATCTCTACGTTTTGTTTCCTCTTGATGTAGCCCTAAGCAGTTACTGGCGAGAAACACTTTCATGGAAAGGGGTTGCCAAGCTTCCTAAAATTACGAATCTCTAGAAATCTCAGCAAATATTTTTTCACCCAAACTGGATGATACTTTCAGGTAATGATCAGTACACTAACGCGACTTGGTTCCCCAAATTTCGTTCTTCTATGTTGAAGCGTTCGTTTCCAGTAACAGTTTGAATTTTTAGGTTTCACTCTGTTTTCTCCTATATTGATAGATGTGTTTGGAACTCTAAATCCAACACGGTTTGTGCTAGGTTCTTGAAACTTGACACAATAAAGTAGTTTCACGTTCTATCTCCACGTTTTGTTTCCTCTTGATGTAGCCTTAAGCAGTGACTGGCGAGAAACACTTTCATGGAAAGGGGTTGCCAAGTTTCCTAAAATTACGAATCTCCAGAAATCTCAGCGAATATTTTTTCACCAAAACTGGATGATACTTTCAGGTAATGATCAGTACACTAAGGCGACTTGGTTCCCCAAATTTCGTTCTTCTATGTTGAAGCGTTCCTTTCCAGTAACAGTTTGAATTTTTAGGTTTCACTCTGTTTTCTCCTATATTGATAGATGTATTTGGAACTCTAAATCCAACACGGTTTGTGCTAGCTTCTTGAAACTTGACACAATAAAGTAGTTCCACGTTCTATCTCTAGGTTTTGTTTCCTCTTGATGGAGCCCTAAGCAGTGACTGGCGAGAAACACTTTCATGGAAAGGGGTTGCCAAGCTTCCTAAAATTACGAATCTCCAGAAATCTCAGCAAATATTTTTTCACCCAAACAGGATGATACTTTCAGGTAATGATCAGTACACTAAGACGACTTGGTTCCCCAAATTTCGTTCTGTATGTTGAACCATTCGTTTCCACAAACAGTTTGAATTTTTAGGTTTCACTCTGTTTTCTCCTATATTGATAGATGTATTTGGAACTCTAAATCCAACACGGTTTGTGCTAGGTTCTTGAAACTTGACACAATAAAGTAGTTTCACGTTCTATCTCTATGTTTTGTTTCCTCTTGATGTAGCCTTAAGCAGTGACTGGCGAGAAACACTTTCATGGAAAGGGGTTGCCAAGCTTCCTAAAATTACGAATCTCCAGAAATCTCTGCAAATATTTTTTCAACGAAACTGGATGATACTTTCAGGTAATGATCAGTACACTAAGGGGACTTGGTTCCCCAAATTTCGTTCTTCTATGTTGAAGCGTTCGTTTCCAGTAACAGTTTGAATTTTTAGGTTTCACTCTGTTTTCTCCTATATTGATAGATGTATTTGGAACTCTAAATCCAACACGGTTTGTGCTAGCTTCTTGAAACTTGACACAATAAAGTAGTTTCAAGTTCTATCTCTACGTTTTGTTTCCTCTTGATGTAGCCCTAAGCAGTTACTGGCGAGAAACACTTTCATGGAAAGGGGTTGCCAAGCTTCCCAAAATTACGAATCTCCAGAAATCTCAGCAAATATTTTTTCACCCAAACTGGATGATACTTTCAGGTAATGATCAGTACACTAAGACGACTTGGTTCCCCAAATTTCGTTCTTCTATGTTGAAGCGTTCCTTTCCAGTAACAGTTTGAATTTTTAGGTTTCACTCTGTTTTCTCCTATATTGATAGATGTATTTGGAACTCTAAATCCAACACGGTTTGTGCTAGCTTCTTGTAACATGACACAATAAAGTAGTTTCACGTTCTATCTCTATGTTTTGGTTCCTCTTGATGTAGCCCAATGCAGTGATTGGCGAGAAACACTTTCATGGAAAGGGGTTGCCAGGCTTCCCAAAATTACGAATCTCCAGAAATCTCAGCAAATATTTTTTCACCGAAACTGGATGATACTTTCAGGTAATGATCAGGACACTAAGGTGACTTGGTTCCCCAAATTTCGTTCTTCTATGTTGAAGCGTTCGTTTCCAGTAACAGTTTGAATTTTTAGGTTTCACTCTGTTTTCTCCTATATTGATAGATGTGTTTGGAACTCTAAATCCAACACGGTTTGTGCTAGCTTCTTGAAACTTGACACAATAAAGTAGTTTCACGTTCTATCTCTATGTTTTGTTTCCTCTTGATGTAGCCTTAAGCAGTGCCTGGCGAGAAACACTTTCATGAAAAGGGGTTGCCAAGCTTCCTAAAATTACGAATCTCCAGAAATCTCAGCAAATATTTTTTCACCCAAACTGGATGATACTTTCAGGTAATGATCAGTACACTAAGGCGACTTGGGTCCCCAAATTTCGTTCTTCTATGTTGAAGCGTTCGTTTCCAGTAACAGTTTGAATTTTTAGGTTTCACTCTGTTTTCTCCTATATTGATAGATGTATTTGGAACTCTAAATCCAACAGGGTTTGTGCTAGCTTCTTGAAACTTGACACAATAAAGTAGTTTCACGTTCTATCTCTATGTTTTGTTTCCTCTTGATGTAGCCCTAAGCAGTTACTGGCGAGAAACACTTTCATGGAAAGGGGTTGCCAAGCTTCCTAAAATTACGAATCTCTAGAAATCTCAGCAAATATTTTTTCACCCAAACTGGATGATACTTTCAGGTAATGATCAGTACACTAACGCGACTTGGTTCCCCAAATTTCGTTCTTCTATGTTGAAGCGTTCGTTTCCAGTAACAGTTTGAATTTTTAGGTTTCACTCTGTTTTCTCCTATATTGATAGATGTGTTTGGAACTCTAAATCCAACACGGTTTGTGCTAGGTTCTTGAAACTTGACACAATAAAGTAGTTTCACGTTCTATCTCCTCGTTTTGTTTCCTCTTGATGTAGCCTTAAGCAGTGACTGGCGAGAAACACTTTCATGGAAAGGGGTTGCCAAGTTTCCTAAAATTACGAATCTTCAGAAATCTCAGCGAATATTTTTTCACCAAAACTGGATGATACTTTCAGGTAATGATCAGTACACTAAGGCGACTTGGTTCCCCAAATTTCGTTCTTCTATGTTGAAGCGTTCCTTTCCAGTAACAGTTTGAATTTTTAGGTTTCACTCTGTTTTCTCCTATATTGATAGATGTATTTGGAACTCTAAATCCAACACGGTTTGTGCTAGCTTCTTGAAACTTGACACAATAAAGTAGTTCCACGTTCTATCTCTAGGTTTTGTTTCCTCTTGATGGAGCCCTAAGCAGTGACTGGCGAGAAACACTTTCATGGAAAGGGGTTGCCAAGCTTCCTAAAATTACGAATCTCCAGAAATCTCAGCAAATATTTTTTCACCCAAACAGGATGATACTTTCAGGTAATGATCAGTACACTAAGACGACTTGGTTCCCCAAATTTCGTTCTGTATGTTGAACCGTTCGTTTCCAGAAACAGTTTGAATTTTTAGGTTTCACTCTGTTTTCTCCTATATTGATAGATGTATTTGGAACTCTAAATCCAACACGGTTTGTGCTAGGTTCTTGAAACTTGACACAATAAAGTAGTTTCACGTTCTATCTCTATGTTTTGTTTCCTCTTGATGTAGCCTTAAGCAGTGACTGGCGAGAAACACTTTCATGGAAAGGGGTTGCCAAGCTTCCTAAAATTACGAATCTCCAGAAATCTCAGCAAATATTTTTTCACCGAAACTGGATGATACTTTCAGGTAATGATCAGTACACTAAGGGGACTTGGTTCCCCAAATTTCGTTCTTCTATGTTGAAGCGTTCGTTTCCAGTAACAGTTTGAATTTTTAGGTTTCACTCTGTTTTCTCCTATATTGATAGATGTATTTGGAACTCTAAATCCAACACGGTTTGTGCTAGCTTCTTGAAACTTGACACAATAAAGTAGTTTCAAGTTCTATCTCTACGTTTTGTTTCCTCTTGATGTAGCCCTAAGCAGTTACTGGCGAGAAACACTTTCATGGAAAGGGGTTGCCAAGCTTCCTAAAATTACGAATCTCCAGAAATCTCAGCAAATATTTTTTCACCCAAACTGGATGATACCTTCAGGTAATGATCAGTACACTAAGGCGACTTGGTTCCCCAAATTTTGTTCTTCTATGTTGAAGCGTTCGTTTCCAGTAACAGTTTGAATTTTTAGGTTTCACTCTGTTTTCTCCTATATTGATAGATGTGTTTGGAACTCTAAATCCAACACGGTTTGTGCTAGGTTCTTGAAACTTGACACAATAAAGTAGTTTCACGTTCTATCTCCACGTTTTGTTTCCTCTTGATGTAGCCTTAAGCAGTGACTGGCGAGAAACACTTTCATGGAAAGGGGTTGCCAAGTTTCCTAAAATTACGAATCTCCAGAAATCTCAGCAAATATTTTTTCACCGAAACTGCATGATACTTTCAGGTAATGATCAGTACACTAAGGCGACTTGGTTCCCCAAATTTCGTTCTTCTATGTTGAAGCGTTCCTTTCCAGTAACAGTTTGAATTTTTAGGTTTCACTCTGTTTTCTCCTATATTGATAGATGTATTTGGAACTCTAAATCCAACACGGTTTGTGCTAGCTTCTTGAAACTTGACACAATAATGTAGTTCCACGTTCTATCTATAGGTTATGTTTCCTCTTGATGGAGCCCTAAGCAGTGACTGGCGAGAAACACTTTCATGGAAAGGGGTTGCAAAGCTTCCTAAAATTACGAATCTCCAGAAATCTCAGCAAATATTTTTTCACCCAAACAGGATGATACTTTCAGGTAATGATCAGTACACTAAGACGACTTGGTTCCCCAAATTTCGTTCTATATGTTGAAGCGTTCGTTTCCAGAAACAGTTTGAATTTTTAGGTTTCACTCTCTTTTCTCCTATATTGATAGATGTATTTGGAACTCTAAATCCAACACGGTTTGTGCTAGGTTCTTGAAACTTGACACAATAAAGTAGTTTCACGTTCTATCTCTATGTTTTGTTTCCTCTTGATGTAGCCTTAAGCAGTGACTGGCGAGAAACACTTTCATGGAAAGGGGTTGCCAAGCTTCCCAAAATTACAAATCTCCAGAAATCTCAGCAAATATTTTTTCACCCAAACTGGATGATACTTTCAGGTAATGATCAGTACACTAAGACGACTTGGTTCTCCAAATTTCGTTCTTCTATGTTGAAGCGTTTGTTTCCAGTAACAGTTTGAATTTTTAGGTTTCACTCTGTTTTCTCCTATATTGATAGATGTATTTGGAACTCTAAATCCAACACGGTTTGTGCTAGCTTCTTGTAACATGACACAATAAAGTAGCTTTACGTTCTATCTCTATATTATTGTTCCTCTTGATGTAGCCCAATGCAGTGATTGGCGAGAAACACTTTCATGGAAAGGGGTTGCCAGGCTTCCCAAAATTACGAATCTCCAGAAATCTCAGCAAATATTTTTTCACCGAAACTGGATGATACTTTCAGGTAATGATCAGGACACTAAGGCGACTTGGTTCCCTAAATTTCGTTCTTCTATGTTGAAGCGTTCGTTTCCAGTAACAGTTTGAATTTTTAGGTTTCACTCTGTTTTCTCCTATATTGATAGATGTATTTGGAACTCTAAATCCAAGACGGTTTGTGCTAGCTTCTTGAAACTTGACACAATAAAGTAGTTTCACGTTCTATCTCTATGTTTTGTTTCCTCTTGATGTAGCCTTAAGCAGTGCCTGGCGAGAAACACTTTCATGAAAAGGGGTTGCCAAGCTTCCTAAAATTACGAATCTCCAGAAATCTCAGCAAATATTTTTTTACCCAAACTGGATGATACTTTCAGGTAATGATCAGTACACTAAGGTGACTTGGGTCCCCAAATTTCGTTCTTCTATGTTGAAGCGTTCGTTTCCAGTAACAGTTTGAATTTTTAGGTTTCACTCTGTTTTCTCCTATATTGATAGATGTATTTGGAACTCTAAATCCAACAGGATTTGTGCTAGCTTCTTGAAACTTGACACAATAAAGTAGTTTCAAGTTCTATCTCTACGTTTTGTTTCCTCTTGATGTAGCCCTAAGCAGTTACTGGTGAGAAACACTTTCATGGAAAGGGGTTGCCAAGCTTCCTAAAATTACGAATCTCTAGAAATCTCAGCAAATATTTTTTCACCCAAACTGGATGATACTTTCAGGTAATGATCAGTACACTAAGGCGACTTGGTTCCCCAAATTTCGTTCTTCTATGTTGAAGCGTTCCTTTCCAGTAACAGTTTGAATTTTTAGGTTTCACTCTGTTTTCTCCTATATTGATAGATGTATTTGGAACTCTAAATCCAACACGGTTTGTGCTAGGTTCTTGAAACTTGACACAATAAAGTAGTTTCACGTTCTATCTCCACGTTTTGTTTCCTCTTCATGTAGCCTTAAGCAGTGACTGGCGAGAAACACTTTCAGGGAAAGGGGTTGCCAAGTTACCTAAAATTACGAATCTCCAGAAATCTCAGCGAATATTTTTTCACCGAAACTGGATGATACTTTCAGGTAATGATCAGGACACTAAGGCGACTTGGTTCCCCAAATTTCGTTCTTCTATGTTGAAGCGTTCGTTTCCAGTAACAGTTTGAATTTTGAGGTTTCACTCTGTTTTCTCCTATATTGATAGATGTGTTTGGAACTCTAAATCCAACACGGTTTGTGCTAGCTTCTTGAAACTTGACACAATTAAGTAGTTTCACGTTCTATCTCTATGTTTTGTTTCCTCTTGATGTAGCCTTAAGCAGTGCCTGGCGAGAAACACTTTCATGAAAAGGGGTTGCCAAGCTTCCTAAAATTACGAATCTCCAGAAATATCAGCAAATATTTTTTCACCCAAACTGGATGATACTTTCAGGTAATGATCAGTACACTAAGGGGACTTGGGTCCCCAAATTTCGTTCTTCTATGTTGAAGCGTTCGTTTCCAGTAACAGTTTGAATTTTTAGGTTTCACTCTGTTTTCTCCTATATTGATAGATGTATTTGGAACTCTAAATCCAACAGGGTTTGTGCTAGCTTCTTGAAACTTGACACAATAAAGTAGTTTCAAGTTCTATCTCTACGTTTTGTTTCCTCTTGATGTAGCCCTAAGCAGTTACTGGCGAGAAACACTTTCATGGAAAGGGGTTGCCAAGCTTCCTAAAATTACGAATCTCTAGAAATCTCAGCAAATATTTTTTCACCCAAACTGGATGATACTTTCAGGTAATGATCAGTACACTAACGCGACTTGGTTCCCCAAATTTCGTTCTTCTATGTTGAAGCGTTCGTTTCCAGTAACAGTTTGAATTTTTAGGTTTCACTCTGTTTTCTCCTATATTGATAGATGTGTTTGGAACTCTAAATCCAACACGGTTTGTGCTAGGTTCTTGAAACTTGACACAATAAAGTAGTTTCACGTTCTATCTCCACGTTTTGTTTCCTCTTGATGTAGCCTTAAGCAGTGACTGGCGAGAAACACTTTCATGGAAAGGGGTTGCCAAGTTTCCTAAAATTACGAATCTCCAGAAATCTCAGCGAATATTTTTTCACCAAAACTGGATGATACTTTCAGGTAATGATCAGTACACTAAGGCGACTTGGTTCCCCAAATTTCGTTCTTCTATGTTGAAGCGTTCCTTTCCAGTAACAGTTTGAATTTTTAGGTTTCACTCTGTTTTCTCCTATATTGATAGATGTATTTGGAACTCTAAATCCAACACGGTTTGTGCTAGCTTCTTGAAACTTGACACAATAAAGTAGTTCCACGTTCTATCTCTAGGTTTTGTTTCTTCTTGATGGAGCCCTAAGCAGTGACTGGCGAGAAACACTTTCATGGAAAGGGGTTGCCAAGCTTCCTAAAATTACGAATCTCCAGAAATCTCAGCAAATATTTTTTCACCCAAACAGGATGATACTTTCAGGTAATGATCAGTACACTAAGACGACTTGGTTCCCCAAATTTCGTTCTGTATGTTGAACCGTTCGTTTCCAGAAACAGTTTGAATTTTTAGGTTTCACTCTGTTTTCTCCTATATTGATAGATGTATTTGGAACTCTAAATCCAACACGGTTTGTGCTAGGTTCTTGAAACTTGACACAATAAAGTAGTTTCACGTTCTATCTCTATGTTTTGTTTCCTCTTGATGTACCCTTAAGCAGTGACTGGCGAGAAACACTTTCATGGAAAGGGGTTGCCAAGCTTCCTAAAATTACGAATCTCCAGAAATCTCAGCAAATATTTTTTCACCGAAACTGGATGATACTTTCAGGTAATGATCAGTACACTAAGGGGACTTGGTTCCCCAAATTTCGTTCTTTTATGTTGAAGCGTTCGTTTCCAGTAACAGTTTGAATTTTTAGGTTTCACTCTGTTTTCTCCTATATTGATAGATGTATTTGGAACTCTAAATCCAACACGGTTTGTGCTAGCTTCTTGAAACTTGACACAATAAAGTAGTTTCAAGTTCTATCTCTACGTTTTGTTTCCTCTTGATGTAGCCCTAAGCAGTTACTGGCGAGAAACACTTTCATGGAAAGGGGTTGCCAAGCTTCCTAAAATTACGAATCTCCAGAAATCTCAGCAAATATTTTTTCACCCAAACTGGATGATACCTTCAGGTAATGATCAGTACACTAACGCGACTTGGTTCCCCAAATTTTGTTCTTCTATGTTGAAGCGTTCGTTTCCAGTAACAGTTTGAATTTTTAGGTTTCACTCTGTTTTCTCCTATATTGATAGATGTGTTTGGAACTCTAAATCCAACACGGTTTGTGCTAGGTTCTTGAAACTTGACACAATAAAGTAGTTTCACGTTCTATCTCCACGTTTTGTTTCCTCTTGATGTAGCCTTAAGCAGTGACTGGCGAGAAACACTTTCATGGAAAGGGGTTGCCAAGTTTCCTAAAATTACGAATCTCCAGAAATCTCAGCAAATATTTTTTCACCGAAACTGCATGATAATTTCAGGTAATGATCAGTACACTAAGGCGACTTGGTTCCCCAAATTTCGTTCTTCTATGTTGAAGCGTTCCTTTCCAGTAACAGTTTGAATTTTTAGGTTTCACTCTGTTTTCTCCTATATTGATAGATGTATTTGGAACTCTAAATCCAACACGGTTTGTGCTAGCTTCTTGAAACTTGACACAATAAAGTAGTTCCACGTTCTATCTCTATGTTTTGTTTCCTCTTGATGTAGCCTTAAGCAGTGACTGGCGAGAAACACTTTCATGGAAAGGGGTTGCCAAGCTTCCCAAAATTACAAATCTCCAGAAATCTCAGCAAATATTTTTTCACCCAAACTGGATGATACTTTCAGGTAATGATCAGTACACTAAGACACCTTGGTTCTCCAAATTTCGTTCTTCTATGTTGAAGCGTTTGTTTCCAGTAACAGTTTGAATTTTTAGGTTTCACTCTGTTTTCTCCTATATTGATAGATGTATTTGGAACTCTAAATCCAACACGGTTTGTGCTAGCTTCTTGTAACATGACACAATAAAGTAGTTTCACGTTCTATCTCTATATTATGGTTCCTCTTGATGTAGCCCAATGCAGTGATTGGCGAGAAACACTTTCATGGAAAGGGGTTGCCAGGCTTCCCAAAATTACGAATCTCCAGAAATCTCAGCAAATATTTTTTCACCGAAACTGGATGATACTTTCAGGTAATGATCAGGACACTAAGGCGACTTGGTTCCCTAAATTTCGTTCTTCTATGTTGAAGCGTTCGTTTCCAGTAACAGTTTGAATTTTTAGGTTTCACTCTGTTTTCTCCTATATTGATAGATGTATTTGGAACTCTAAATCCAACACGGTTTGTGCTAGCTTCTTGAAACTTGACACAATAAAGTAGTTTCACGTTCTATCTCTATGTTTTGTTTCCTCTTGATGTAGCCTTAAGCAGTGCCTGGCGAGAAACACTTTCATGAAAAGGGGTTGCCAAGCTTCCTAAAATTACGAATCTCCAGAAATCTCAGCAAATATTTTTTTACCCAAACTGGATGATACTTTCAGGTAATGATCAGTACACTAAGGTGACTTGGGTCCCCAAATTTCGTTCTTCTATGTTGAAGCGTTCGTTTCCAGTAACAGTTTGAATTTTTAGGTTTCACTCTGTTTTCTCCTATATTGATAGATGTATTTGGAACTCTAAATCCAACAGGGTTTGTGCTAGCTTCTTGAAACTTGACACAATAAAGTAGTTTCAAGTTCTATCTCTACGTTTTGTTTCCTCTTGATGTAGCCCTAAGCAGTTACTGGCGAGAAACACTTTCATGGAAAGGGGTTGCCAAGCTTCCTAAAATTACGAATCTCTAGAAATCTCAGCAAATATTTTTTCACCCAAACTGGATGATACTTTCAGGTAATGATCAGTACACTAAGGCGACTTGGTTCCCCAAATTTCGTTCTTCTATGTTGAAGCGTTCGTTTCCAGTAACAGTTTGAATTTTTAGGTTTCACTCTGTTTTCTCCTATATTGATAGATGTGTTTGGAACTCTAAATCCAACACGGTTTGTGCTAGGTTCTTGAAACTTGACACAATAAAGTAGTTTCACGTTCTATCTCCACGTTTTGTTTCCTCTTGATGTAGCCTTAAGCAGTGACTGGCGAGAAACACTTTCATGGAAAGGGGTTGCCAAGTTTCCTAAAATTACGAATCTCCAGAAATCTCAGCGAATATTTTTTCACCGAAACTGGATGATACTTTCAGGTAATGATCAGTACACTAAGGCGACTTGGTTCCCCAAATTTCGTTCTTCTATGTTGAAGCGTTCCTTTCTAGTAACAGTTTGAATTTTTAGGTTTCACTCTGTTTTCTCCTATATTGATAGATGTATTTGGAACTCTAAATCCAACACGGTTTGTGCTAGCTTCTTGAAACTTGACACAATAAAGTAGTTCCACGTTCTATCTCTAGGTTTTGTTTCCTCTTGATGGAGCCCTAAGCAGTGACTGGCGAGAAACACTTTCATGGAAAGGGGTTGCCAAGCTTCCTAAAATTACGAATCTCCAGAAATCTCAGCAAATATTTTTTCACCCAAACAGGATGATACTTTCAGGTAATGATCAGTACACTAAGACGACTTGGTTCCCCAAATTTTGTTCTGTATGTTGAACCGTTCGTTTCCAGAAACAGTTTGAATTTTTAGGTTTCACTCTGTTTTCTCCTATATTGATAGATGTATTTGGAACTCTAAATCCAACAGGGTTTGTGCTAGCTTCTTGAAACTTGACACAATAAAGTAGTTTCAAGTTCTATCTCTACGTTTTGTTTCCTCTTGATGTAGCACTAAGCAGTTACTGGCGAGAAACACTTTCATGGAAAGGGGTTGCCAAGCTTCCTAAAATTACGAATCTCCAGAAATCTCAGCAAATATATTTTCACCCAAACTGGATGATACTTTCAGGTAATGATCAGTACACTAAGGCGACTTGGTTCCCCAAATTTCGTTCTTCTATGTTGAAGCGTTCGTTTCCAGTAACAGTTTGAATTTTTAGGTTTCACTCTGTTTTCTCCTATATTGATAGATGTGTTTGGAACTCTAAATCCAACACGGTTTGTGCTAGGTTCTTGAAACTTGACACAATAAAGTAGTTTCACGTTCTATCTCCACGTTTTGTTTCCTCTTGATGTAGCCTTAAGCAGTGACTGGCGAGAAACACTTTCATGGAAAGGGGTTGCCAAGTTTCCTAAAATTACGAATCTCCAGAAATCTCAGCAAATATTTTTTCACCGAAACTGCATGATACTTTCAGGTAATGATCAGTACACTAAGGCGACTTGGTTCCCCAAATTTCGTTCTTCTATGTTGAAGCGTTCGTTTCCAGTAACAGTTTGAATTTTTAGGTTTCACTCTGTTTTCTCCTATATTGATAGATGTATTTGGAACTCTAAATCCAAAACGGTTTGTGCTAGCTTCTTGAAACTTGACACAATAAAGTAGTTCCACGTTCTATCTCTAGGTTTTGTTTCCTCTTGATGGAGCCCTAAGCAGTGACTGGCGAGAAACACTTTCATGGAAAGGGGTTGCCAAGCTTCCTAAAATTACGAATCTCCAGAAATCTCAGCAAATATTTTTTCACCCAAACAGGATGATACTTTCAGGTAATGATCAGTACACTAAGACGACTTGGTTCCCCAAATTTCGTTCTGTATGTTGAACCGTTCGTTTCCAGAAACAGTTTGAATTTTTAGGTTTCACTCTGTTTTCTCCTATATTGATAGATGTATTTGGAACTCTAAATCCAACACGGTTTGTGCTAGGTTCTTGAAACTTGACACAATAAAGTAGTTTCACGTTCTATCTCTATGTTTTGTTTCCTCTTGATGTAGCCTTAAGCAGTGACTGGCGAGAAACACTTTCATGGAAAGGGGTTGCCAAGCTTCCTAAAATTACGAATCTCCAGAAATCTCAGCAAATATTTTTTCACCGAAACTGGATGATACTTTCAGGTAATGATCAGTACACTAAGGGGACTTGGTTCCCCAAATTTCGTTCTTCTATGTTGAAGCGTTCGTTTCCAGTAACAGTTTGAATTTTTAGGTTTCACTCTGTTTTCTCCTATATTGATAGATGTATTTGGAACTCTAAATCCAACACGGTTTGTGCTAGCTTCTTGAAACTTGACACAATAAAGTAGTTTCAAGTTCTATCTCTACGTTTTGTTTCCTCTTGATGTAGCCCTAAGCAGTTACTGGCGAGAAACACTTTCATGGAAAGGGGTTGCCAAGCTTCCTAAAATTACGAATCTCCAGAAATCTCAGCAAATATTTTTTCACCCAAACTGGATGATACCTTCAGGTAATGATCAGTACACTAAGGCGACTTGGTTCCCCAAATTTTGTTCTTCTATGTTGAAGCGTTCGTTTCCAGTAACAGTTTGAATTTTTAGGTTTCACTCTGTTTTCTCCTATATTGATAGATGTGTTTGGAACTCTAAATCCAACACGGTTTGTGCTAGGTTCTTGAAACTTGACACAATAAAGTAGTTTCACGTTCTATCTCCACGTTTTGTTTCCTCTTGATGTAGCCTTAAGCAGTGACTGGCGAGAAACACTTTCATGGAAAGGGGTTGCCAAGTTTCCTAAAATTACGAATCTCCAGAAATCTCAGCAAATATTTTTTCACCGAAACTGCATGATACTTTCAGGTAATGATCAGTACACTAAGGCGACTTGGTTCCCCAAATTTCGTTCTTCTATGTTGAAGCGTTCCTTTCCAGTAACAGTTTGAATTTTTAGGTTTCACTCTGTTTTCTCCTATATTGATAGATGTATTTGGAACTCTAAATCCAACACGGTTTGTGCTAGCTTCTTGAAACTTGACACAATAAAGTAGTTCCACGTTCTATCTATAGGTTATGTTTCCTCTTGATGGAGCCCTAAGCAGTGACTGGCGAGAAACACTTTCATGGAAAGGGGTTGCCAAGCTTCCTAAAATTACGAATCTCCAGAAATCTCAGCAAATATTTTTTCACCCAAACAGGATGATACTTTCAGGTAATGATCAGTACACTAAGACGACTTGGTTCCCCAAATTTCGTTCTATATGTTGAAGCGTTCGTTTCCAGAAACAGTTTGAATTTTTAGGTTTCACTCTCTTTTCTCCTATATTGATAGATGTATTTGGAACTCTAAATCCAACACGGTTTGTGCTAGGTTCTTGAAACTTGACACAATAAAGTAGTTTCACGTTCTATCTCTATGTTTTGTTTCCTCTTGATGTAGCCTTAAGCAGTGACTGGCGAGAAACACTTTCATGGAAAGGGGTTGCCAGGCTTCCCAAAATTACGAATCTCCAGAAATCTCAGCAAATATTTTTTCACCGAAACTGGATGATACTTTCAGGTAATGATCAGGACACTAAGGCGACTTGGTTCCCTAAATTTCGTTCTTCTATGTTGAAGCGTTCGTTTCCAGTAACAGTTTGAATTTTTAGGTTTCACTCTGTTTTCTCCTATATTGATAGATGTATTTGGAACTCTAAATCCAACACGGTTTGTGCTAGCTTCTTGAAACTTGACACAATAAAGTAGTTTCACGTTCTATCTCTATGTTTTGTTTCCTCTTGATGTAGCCTTAAGCAGTGCCTGGCGAGAAACACTTTCATGGAAAGGGGTTGCCAAGCTTCCTAAAATTACGAATCTCCAGAAATCTCAGCAAATATTTTTTTACCCAAACTGGATGATACTTTCAGGTAATGATCAGTACACTAAGGTGACTTGGGTCCCCAAATTTCGTTCTTCTATGTTGAAGCGTTCGTTTCCAGTAACAGTTTGAATTTTTAGGTTTCACTCTGTTTTCTCCTATATTGATAGATGTATTTGGAACTCTAAATCCAACAGGATTTGTGCTAGCTTCTTGAAACTTGACACAATAAAGTAGTTTCAAGTTCTATCTCTACGTTTTGTTTCCTCTTGATGTAGCCCTAAGCAGTTACTGGTGAGAAACACTTTCATGGAAAGGGGTTGCCAAGCTTCCTAAAATTACGAATCTCTAGAAATCTCAGCAAATATTTTTTCACCCAAACTGGATGATACTTTCAGGTAATGATCAGTACACTAAGGCGACTTGGTTCCCCAAATTTCGTTCTTCTATGTTGAAGCGTTCCTTTCCAGTAACAGTTTGAATTTTTAGGTTTCACTCTGTTTTCTCCTATATTGATAGATGTATTTGGAACTCTAAAACCAACACGGTTTGTGCTAGGTTCTTGAAACTTGACACAATAAAGTAGTTTCACGTTCTATCTCCACGTTTTGTTTCCTCTTCATGTAGCCTTAAGCAGTGACTGGCGAGAAACACTTTCAGGGAAAGGGGTTGCCAAGTTACCTAAAATTACGAATCTCCAGAAATCTCAGCGAATATTTTTTCACCGAAACTGGATGATACTTTCAGATAATGATCAGGACACTAAGGCGACTTGGTTCCCCAAATTTCGTTCTTCTATGTTGAAGCGTTCGTTTCCAGTAACAGTTTGAATTTTGAGGTTTCACTCTGTTTTCTCCTATATTGATAGATGTGTTTGGAACTCTAAATCCAACACGGTTTGTGCTAGCTTCTTGAAACTTGACACAATTAAGTAGTTTCACGTTCTATCTCTATGTTTTGTTTCCTCTTGATGTAGCCTTAAGCAGTGCCTGGCGAGAAACACTTTCATGAAAAGGGGTTGCCAAGCTTCCTAAAATTACGAATCTCCAGAAATATCAGCAAATATTTTTTCACCCAAACTGGATGATACTTTCAGGTAATGATCAGTACACTAAGGCGACTTGGGTCCCCAAATTTCGTTCTTCTATGTTGAAGCGTTCGTTTCCAGTAACAGTTTGAATTTTTAGGTTTCACTCTGTTTTCTCCTATATTGATAGATGTATTTGGAACTCTAAATCCAACAGGGTTTGTGCTAGCTTCTTGAAACTTGACACAATAAAGTAGTTTCAAGTTCTATCTCTACGTTTTGTTTCCTCTTGATGTAGCCCTAAGCAGTTACTGGCGAGAAACACTTTCATGGAAAGGGGTTGCCAAGCTTCCTAAAATTACGAATCTCTAGAAATCTCAGCAAATATTTTTTCACCCAAACTGGATGATACTTTCAGGTAATGATCAGTACACTAACGCGACTTGGTTCCCCAAATTTCGTTCTTCTATGTTGAAGCGTTCGTTTCCAGTAACAGTTTGAATTTTTAGGTTTCACTCTGTTTTCTCCTATATTGATAGATGTGTTTGGAACTCTAAATCCAACACGGTTTGTGCTAGGTTCTTGAAACTTGACACAATAAAGTAGTTTCACGTTCTATCTCCACGTTTTGTTTCCTCTTGATGTAGCCTTAAGCAGTGACTGGCGAGAAACACTTTCATGGAAAGGGGTTGCCAAGTTTCCTAAAATTACGAATCTCCAGAAATCTCAGCGAATATTTTTTCACCAAAACTGGATGATACTTTCAGGTAATGATCAGTACACTAAGGCGACTTGGTTCCCCAAATTTCGTTCTTCTATGTTGAAGCGTTCCTTTCCAGTAACAGTTTGAATTTTTAGGTTTCACTCTGTTTTCTCCTATATTGATAGATGTATTTGGAACTCTAAATCCAACACGGTTTGTGCTAGCTTCTTGAAACTTGACACAATAAAGTAGTTCCACGTTCTATCTCTAGGTTTTGTTTCCTCTTGATGGAGCCCTAAGCAGTGACTGGCGAGAAACACTTTCATGGAAAGGGGTTGCCAAGCTTCCTAAAATTACGAATCTCCAGAAATCTCAGCAAATATTTTTTCACCCAAACAGGATGATACTTTCAGGTAATGATCAGTACACTAAGACGACTTGGTTCCCCAAATTTCGTTCTGTATGTTGAACCGTTCGTTTCCAGAAACAGTTTGAATTTTTAGGTTTCACTCTGTTTTCTCCTATATTGATAGATGTATTTGGAACTCTAAATCCAACACGGTTTGTGCTAGCTTCTTGAAACTTGACACAATAAAGTAGTTTCACGTTCTATCTCTATGTTTTGTTTCCTCTTGATGTACCCTTAAGCAGTGACTGGCGAGAAACACTTTCATGGAAAGGGGTTGCCAAGCTTCCTAAAATTACGAATCTCCAGAAATCTCAGCAAATATTTTTTCACCGAAACTGGATGATACTTTCAGGTAATGATCAGTACACTAAGGGGACTTGGTTCCCCAAATTTCGTTCTTCTATGTTGAAGCGTTCGTTTCCAGTAACAGTTTGAATTTTTAGGTTTCACTCTGTTTTCTCCTATATTGATAGATGTATTTGGAACTCTAAATCCAACACGGTTTGTGCTAGCTTCTTGAAACTTGACACAATAAAGTAGTTTCAAGTTCTATCTCTACGTTTTGTTTCCTCTTGATGTAGCCCTAAGCAGTTACTGGCGAGAAACACTTTCATGGAAAGGGGTTGCCAAGCTTCCTAAAATTACGAATCTCCAGAAATCTCAGCAAATATTTTTTCACCCAAACTGGATGATACCTTCAGGTAATGATCAGTACACTAAGGCGACTTGGTTCCCCAAATTTTGTTCTTCTATGTTGAAGCGTTCGTTTCCAGTAACAGTTTGAATTTTTAGGTTTCACTCTGTTTTCTCCTATATTGATAGATGTGTTTGGAACTCTAAATCCAACACGGTTTGTGCTAGGTTCTTGAAACTTGACACAATAAAGTAGTTCCACGTTCTATCTCTATGTTTTGTTTCCTCTTGATGTAGCCTTAAGCAGTGACTGGCGAGAAACACTTTCATGGAAAGGGGTTGCCAAGCTTCCCAAAATTACAAATCTCCAGAAATCTCAGCAAATATTTTTTCACCCAAACTGGATGATACTTTCAGGTAATGATCAGTACACTAAGACACCTTGGTTCTCCAAATTTCGTTCTTCTATGTTGAAGCGTTTGTTTCCAGTAACAGTTTGAATTTTTAGGTTTCACTCTGTTTTCTCCTATATTGATAGATGTATTTGGAACTCTAAATCCAACACGGTTTGTGCTAGCTTCTTGTAACATGACACAATAAAGTAGTTTCACGTTCTATCTCTATATTATGGTTCCTCTTGATGTAGCCCAATGCAGTGATTGGCGAGAAACACTTTCATGGAAAGGGGTTGCCAGGCTTCCCAAAATTACGAATCTCCAGAAATCTCAGCAAATATTTTTTCACCGAAACTGGATGATACTTTCAGGTAATGATCAGGACACTAAGGCGACTTGGTTCCCTAAATTTCGTTCTTCTATGTTGAAGCGTTCGTTTCCAGTAACAGTTTGAATTTTTAGGTTTCACTCTGTTTTCTCCTATATTGATAGATGTATTTGGAACTCTAAATCCAACACGGTTTGTGCTAGCTTCTTGAAACTTGACACAATAAAGTAGTTTCACGTTCTATCTCTATGTTTTGTTTCCTCTTGATGTAGCCTTAAGCAGTGCCTGGCGAGAAACACTTTCATGAAAAGGGGTTGCCAAGCTTCCTAAAATTACGAATCTCCAGAAATCTCAGCAAATATTTTTTTACCCAAACTGGATGATACTTTCAGGTAATGATCAGTACACTAAGGTGACTTGGGTCCCCAAATTTCGTTCTTCTATGTTGAAGCGTTCGTTTCCAGTAACAGTTTGAATTTTTAGGTTTCACTCTGTTTTCTCCTATATTGATAGATGTATTTGGAACTCTAAATCCAACAGGGTTTGTGCTAGCTTCTTGAAACTTGACACAATAAAGTAGTTTCAAGTTCTATCTCTACGTTTTGTTTCCTCTTGATGTAGCCCTAAGCAGTTACTGGCGAGAAACACTTTCATGGAAAGGGGTTGCCAAGCTTCCTAAAATTACGAATCTCTAGAAATCTCAGCAAATATTTTTTCACCCAAACTGGATGATACTTTCAGGTAATGATCAGTACACTAAGGCGACTTGGTTCCCCAAATTTCGTTCTTCTATGTTGAAGCGTTCCTTTCCAGTAACAGTTTGAATTTTTAGGTTTCACTCTGTTTTCTCCTATATTGATAGATGTATTTGGAACTCTAAATCCAACACGGTTTGTGCTAGGTTCTTGAAACTTGACACAATAAAGTAGTTTCACGTTCTATCTCCACGTTTTGTTTCCTCTTGATGTAGCCTTAAGCAGTGACTGGCGAGAAACACTTTCAGGGAAAGGGGTTGCCAAGTTACCTAAAATTACGAATCTCCAGAAATCTCAGCGAATATTTTTTCACCGAAACTGGATGATACTTTCAGGTAATGATCAGTACACTAAGGCGACTTGGTTCCCCAAATTTCGTTCTTCTATGTTGAAGCGTTCGTTTCCAGTAACAGTTTGAATTTTGAGGTTTCACTCTGTTTTCTCCTATATTGATAGATGTGTTTGGAACTCTAAATCCAACACGGTTTGTGCTAGCTTCTTGAAACTTGACACAATAAAGGAGTTTCACGTTCTCTCTCTATGTTTTGTTTCCTCTTGATGTAGCCTTAAGCAGTGCCTGGCGAGAAACACTTTCATGAAAAGGGGTTGCCAAGCTTCCTAAAATTACGAATCTCCAGAAATCTCAGCAAATATTTTTTCACCCAAACTGGATGATACTTTCAGGTAATGATCAGTACACTAAGGCGACTTGGGTCCCCAAATTTCGTTCTTCTATGTTGAAGCGTTCGTTTCCAGTATCAGTTTGAATTTTTAGGTTTCACTCTGTTTTCTCCTATATTGATAGATGTATTTGGAACTCTAAATCCAACAGGGTTTGTGCTAGCTTCTTGAAACTTGACACAATAAAGTAGTTTCAAGTTCTATCTCTACGTTTTGTTTCCTCTTGATGTAGCCCTAAGCAGTTACTGGCGAGAAACACTTTCATGGAAAGGGGTTGCCAAGCTTCCTAAAATTACGAATCTCTAGAAATCTCAGCAAATATTTTTTCACCCAAACTGGATGATACTTTCAGGTAATGATCAGTACACTAACGCGACTTGGTTCCCCAAATTTCGTTCTTCTATGTTGAAGCGTTCGTTTCCAGTAACAGTTTGAATTTTTAGGTTTCACTCTGTTTTCTCCTATATTGATAGATGTGTTTGGAACTCTAAATCCAACACGGTTTGTGCTAGGTTCTTGAAACTTGACACAATAAAGTAGTTTCACGTTCTATCTCCACGTTTTGTTTCCTCTTGATGTAGCCTTAAGCAGTGACTGGCGAGAAACACTTTCATGGAAAGGGGTTGCCAAGTTTCCTAAAATTACGAATCTCCAGAAATCTCAGCGAATATTTTTTCACCGAAACTGGATGATACTTTCAGGTAATGATCAGTACACTAAGGCGACTTGGTTCCCCAAATTTCGTTCTTCTATGTTGAAGCGTTCCTTTCTAGTAACAGTTTGAATTTTTAGGTTTCACTCTGTTTTCTCCTATATTGATAGATGTATTTGGAACTCTAAATCCAACACGGTTTGTGCTAGCTTCTTGAAACTTGACACAATAAAGTAGTTCCACGTTCTATCTCTAGGTTTTGTTTCCTCTTGATGGAGCCCTAAGCAGTGACTGGCGAGAAACACTTTCATGGAAAGGGGTTGCCAAGCTTCCTAAAATTACGAATCTCCAGAAATCTCAGCAAATATTTTTTCACCCAAACAGGATGATACTTTCAGGTAATGATCAGTACACTAAGACGACTTGGTTCCCCAAATTTTGTTCTGTATGTTGAACCGTTCGTTTCCAGAAACAGTTTGAATTTTTAGGTTTCACTCTGTTTTCTCCTATATTGATAGATGTATTTGGAACTCTAAATCCAACAGGGTTTGTGCTAGCTTCTTGAAACTTGACACAATAAAGTAGTTTCAAGTTCTATCTCTACGTTTTGTTTCCTCTTGATGTAGCACTAAGCAGTTACTGGCGAGAAACACTTTCATGGAAAGGGGTTGCCAAGCTTCCTAAAATTACGAATCTCCAGAAATCTCAGCAAATATATTTTCACCCAAACTGGATGATACTTTCAGGTAATGATCAGTACACTAAGGCGACTTGGTTCCCCAAATTTCGTTCTTCTATGTTGAAGCGTTCGTTTCCAGTAACAGTTTGAAGTTTTAGGTTTCACTCTGTTTTCTCCTATATTGATAGATGTGTTTGGAACTCTAAATCCAACACGGTTTGTGCTAGGTTCTTGAAACTTGACACAATAAAGTAGTTTCACGTTCTATCTCCACGTTTTGTTTCCTCTTGATGTAGCCTTAAGCAGTGACTGGCGAGAAACACTTTCATGGAAAGGGGTTGCCAAGTTTCCTAAAATTACGAATCTCCAGAAATCTCAGCAAATATTTTTTCACCGAAACTGCATGATACTTTCAGGTAATGATCAGTACACTAAGGCGACTTGGTTCCCCAAATTTCGTTCTTCTATGTTGAAGCGTTCGTTTCCAGTAACAGTTTGAATTTTTAGGTTTCACTCTGTTTTCTCCTATATTGATAGATGTATTTGGAACTCTAAATCCAACACGGTTTGTGCTAGCTTCTTGAAACTTGACACAATAAAGTAGTTCCACGTTCTATCTCTAGGTTTTGTTTCCTCTTGATGGAGCCCTAAGCAGTGACTGGCGAGAAACACTTTCATGGAAAGGGGTTGCCAAGCTTCCTAAAATTACGAATCTCCAGAAATCTCAGCAAATATTTTTTCACCCAAACAGGATGATACTTTCAGGTAATGATCAGTACACTAAGACGACTTGGTTCCCCAAATTTCGTTCTATATGTTGAACCGTTCGTTTCCAGAAACAGTTTGAATTTTTAGGTTTCACTCTGTTTTCTCCTATATTGATAGATGTATTTGGAACTCTAAATCCAACACGGTTTGTGCTAGGTTCTTGAAACTTGACACAATAAAGTAGTTTCACGTTCTATCTCTATGTTTTGTTTCCTCTTGATGTAGCCTTAAGCAGTGACTGGCGAGAAACACTTTCATGGAAAGGGGTTGCAAAGCTTCCCAAAATTACAAATCTCCAGAAATCTCAGCAAATATTTTTTCACCCAAACTGGATGATACTTTCAGGTAATGATCAGTACACTAAGACGACTTGGTTCTCCAAATTTCCTTCTTCTATGTTGAAGCGTTTGTTTCCAGTAACAGTTTGAATTTTTAGGTTTCACTCTGTTTTCTCCTATATTGATAGATGTATTTGGAACTCTAAATCCAACACGGTTTGTGCTAGCTTCTTGTAACATGACACAATAAAGTAGTTTCACGTTCTATCTCTATGTTTTGGTTCCTCTTGATGTAGCCCAATGCAGTGATTGGCCAGAAACACTATCATGGAAAGGGGTTGCCAGGCTTCCCAAAATTACGATTCTCCAGAAATCTCAGCAAATATTTTTTCACCGAAACTGGATGATACTTTCAGGTAATGATCAGGACACTAAGGCGACTTGGTTCCCCAAATTTCGTTCTTCTATGTTGAAGCGTTCGTTTCCAGTAACAGTTTGAATTTTTAGGTTTCACTCTGTTTTCTCCTATATTGATAGATGTATTTGGAACTCTAAATCCAACACGGTTTGTGCTAGCTTCTTGAAACTTGACACAATAAAGTAGTTTCACGTTCTATCTCTATGTTTTGTTTCCTCTTGATGTAGCCTTAAGCAGTGCCTGGCGAGAAACACTTTCATGAAAAGGGGTTGCCAAGCTTCCTAAAATTACGAATCTCCAGAAATCTCAGCAAATATTTTTTCACCCAAACTGGATGATACTTTCAGGTAATGATCAGTACACTAAGGCGACTTGGGTCCCCAAATTTCGTTCTTCTATGTTGAAGCGTTCGTTTCCAGTAACAGTTTGAATTTTTAGGTTTCACTCTGTTTTCTCATATATTGATAGATGTATTTGGAACTCTAAATCCAACAGGGTTTGTGCTAGCTTCTTGAAACTTGACACAATAAAGTAGTTTCAAGTTCTATCTCTACGTTTTGTTTCCTCTTGATGTAGCCCTAAGCAGTTACTGGCGAGAAACACTTTCATGGAAAGGGGTTGCCAAGCTTCCTAAAATTACGAATCTCCAGAAATCTCAGCAAATATTTTTTCACCCAAACAGGATGATACTTTCAGGTAATGATCAGTACACTAAGACGACTTGGTTCCCCAAATTTCGTTCTGTATGTTGAACCGTTCGTTTCCAGAAACAGTTTGAATTTTTAGGTTTCACTCTGTTTTCTCCTATATTGATAGATGTATTTGGAACTCTAAATCCAACACGGTTTGTGCTAGGTTCTTGAAACTTGACACAATAAAGTAGTTTCACGTTCTATCTCTATGTTTTGTTTCCTCTTGATGTAGCCTTAAGCAGTGACTGGCGAGAAACACTTTCATGGAAAGGGGTTGCCAAGCTTCCTAAAATTACGAATCTCCAGAAATCTCAGCAAATATTTTTTCACCGAAACTGGATGATACTTCCAGGTAATGATCAGTACACTAAGGGGACTTGGTTCCCCAAATTTCGTTCTTCTATGTTGAAGCGTTCCTTTCCAGTAACAGTTTGAATTTTTAGGTTTCACTCTGTTTTCTCCTATATTGATAGATGTATTTGGAACTCTAAATCCAACAGGGTTTGTGCTAGCTTCTTGAAACTTGACACAATAAAGTAGTTTCAAGTTCTATCTCTACGTTTTGTTTCCTCTTGATGTAGCCCTAAGCAGTTACTGGCGAGAAACACTTTCATGGAAAGGGGTTGCCAAGCTTCCTAAAATTACGAATCTCTAGAAATCTCAGCAAATATTTTTTCACCCAAACTGGATGATACTTTCAGGTAATGATCAGTACACTAACGCGACTTGGTTCCCCAAATTTCGTTCTTCTATGTTGAAGCGTTCGTTTCCAGTAACAGTTTGAATTTTTAGGTTTCACTGTGTTTTCTCCTATATTGATAGATGTGTTTGGAACTCTAAATCCAACACGGTTTGTGCTAGGTTCTTGAAACTTGACACAATAAAGTAGTTTCACGTTCTATCTCCACGTTTTGTTTCCTCTTGATGTAGCCTTAAGCAGTGACTGGCGAGAAACACTTTCATGGAAAGGGGTTGCCAAGTTTCCTAAAATTACGAATCTCCAGAAATCTCAGCGAATATTTTTTCACCAAAACTGGATGATACTTTCAGGTAATGATCAGTACACTAAGGCGACTTGGTTCCCCAAATTTCGTTCTTCTATGTTGAAGCGTTCCTTTCCAGTAACAGTTTGAATTTTTAGGTTTCACTCTGTTTTCTCCTATATTGATAGATGTATTTGGAACTCTAAATCCAACACGGTTTGTGCTAGCTTCTTGAAACTTGACACAATAAAGTAGTTCCACGTTCTATCTCTAGGTTTTGTTTCCTCTTGATGGAGCCCTAAGCAGTGACTGGCGAGAAACACTTTCATGGAAAGGGGTTGCCAAGCTTCCTAAAATTACGAATCTCCAGAAATCTCAGCAAATATTTTTTCACCCAAACAGGATGATACTTTCAGGTAATGATCAGTACACTAAGACGACTTGGTTCCCCAAATTTCGTTCTGTATGTTGAACCGTTCGTTTCCAGAAACAGTTTGAATTTTTAGGTTTCACTCTGTTTTCTCCTATATTGATAGATGTATTTGGAACTCTAAATCCAACACGGTTTGTGCTAGGTTCTTGAAACTTGACACAATAAAGTAGTTTCACGTTCTATCTCTATGTTTTGTTTCCTCTTGATGTAGCCTTAAGCAGTGACTGGCGAGAAACACTTTCATGGAAAGGGGTTGCCAAGCTTCCTAAAATTACGAATCTCCAGAAATCTCAGCAAATATTTTTTCACCGAAACTGGATGATACTTTCAGGTAATGATCAGTACACTAAGGGGACTTGGTTCCCCAAATTTCGTTCTTCTATGTTGAAGCGTTCGTTTCCAGTAACAGTTTGAATTTTTAGGTTTCACTCTGTTTTCTCCTATATTGATAGATGTATTTGGAACTGTAAATCCAACACGGTTTGTGCTAGCTTCTTGAAACTTGACACAATAAAGTAGTTTCAAGTTCTATCTCTACGTTTTGTTTCCTCTTGATGTAGCCCTAAGCAGTTACTGGCGAGAAACACTTTCATGGAAAGGGGTTGCCAAGCTTCCTAAAATTACGAATCTCCAGAAATCTCAGCAAATATTTTTTCACCCAAACTGGATGATACCTTCAGGTAATGATCAGTACACTAAGGCGACTTGGTTCCCCAAATTTTGTTCTTCTATGTTGAAGCGTTCGTTTCCAGTAACAGTTTGAATTTTTAGGTTTCACTCTGTTTTCTCCTATATTGATAGATGTGTTTGGAACTCTAAATCCAACACGGTTTGTGCTAGGTTCTTGAAACTTGACAGAATAAAGTAGTTTCATGTTCTATCTCCACGATTTGTTTCCTCTTGATGTAGCCTTAAGCAGTGACTGGCGAGAAACACTTTCATGGAAAGGGGTTGCCAAGTTTCCTAAAATTACGAATCTCCAGAAATCTCAGCAAATATTTTTTCACCGAAACTGCATGATACTTTCAGGTAATGATCAGTACACTAAGGCGACTTGGTTCCCCAAATTTCGTTCTTCTATGTTGAAGCGTTCCTTTCCAGTAACAGTTTGAATTTTTAGGTTTCACTCTGTTTTCTCCTATATTGATAGATGTATTTGGAACTCTAAATCCAACACGGTTTGTGCTAGCTTCTTGAAACTTGACACAATAAAGTAGTTCCACGTTCTATCTATAGGTTATGTTTCCTCTTGATGGAGCCCTAAGCAGTGACTGGCGAGAAACACTTTCATGGAAAGGGGTTGCCAAGCTTCCTAAAATTACGAATCTCCAGAAATCTCAGCAAATATTTTTTCACCCAAACAGGATGATACTTTCAGGTAATGATCAGTACACTAAGACGACTTGGTTCCCCAAATTTCGTTCTATATGTTGAAGCGTTCGTTTCCAGAAACAGTTTGAATTTTTAGGTTTCACTCTGTTTTCTCCTATATTTATAGATGTATTTGGAACTCTAAATCCAACACGGTTTGTGCTAGGTTCTTGAAACTTGACACAATAAAGTAGTTTCACGTTCTATCTCCACGTTTTGTTTCCTCTTGATGTAGCCTTAAGCAGTGACTGGCGAGAAACACTTTCAGGGAAAGGGGTTGCCAAGTTACCTAAAATTACGAATCTCCAGAAATCTCAGCGAATATTTTTTCACCGAAACTGGATGATACTTTCAGGTAATGATCAGTACACTAAGGCGACTTGGTTCCCCAAATTTCGTTCTTCTATGTTGAAGCGTTCGTTTCCAGTAACAGTTTGAATTTTGAGGTTTCACTCTGTTTTCTCCTATATTGATAGATGTGTTTGGAACTCTAAATCCAACACGGTTTGTGCTAGCTTCTTGAAACTTGACACAATAAAGGAGTTTCACGTTCTATCTCTATGTTTTGTTTCCTCTTGATGTAGCCTTAAGCAGTGCCTGGCGAGAAACACTTTCATGAAAAGGGGTTTGCCAAGCTTCCTAAAATTACGAATCTCCAGAAATCTCAGCAAATATTTTTTCACCCAAACTGGATGATACTTTCAGGTAATGATCAGTACACTAAGGCGACTTGGGTCCCCAAATTTCGTTCTTCTATGTTGAAGCGTTCGTTTCCAGTAACAGTTTGAATTTTTAGGTTTCACTCTGTTTTCTCCTATATTGATAGATGTATTTGGAACTCTAAATCCAACAGGGTTTGTGCTAGCTTCTTGAAACTTGACACAATAAAGTAGTTTCAAGTTCTATCTCTACGTTTTGTTTCCTCTTGATGTAGCCCTAAGCAGTTACTGGCGAGAAACACTTTCATGGAAAGGGGTTGCCAAGCTTCCTAAAATTACGAATCTCTAGAAATCTCAGCAAATATTTTTTCACCCAAACTGGATGATACTTTCAGGTAATGATCAGTACACTAACGCGACTTGGTTCCCCAAATTTCGTTCTTCTATGTTGAAGCGTTCGTTTCCAGTAACAGTTTGAATTTTTAGGTTTCACTCTGTTTTCTCCTATATTGATAGATGTGTTTGGAACTCTAAATCCAACACGGTTTGTGCTAGGTTCTTGAAACTTGACACAATAAAGTAGTTTCACGTTCTATCTCCACGTTTTGTTTCCTCTTGATGTAGCCTTAAGCAGTGACTGGCGAGAAACACTTTCATGGAAAGGGGTTGCCAAGTTTCCTAAAATTACGAATCTCCAGAAATCTCAGCGAATATTTTTTCACCGAAACTGGATGATACTTTCAGGTAATGATCAGTACACTAAGGCGACTTGGTTCCCCAAATTTCGTTCTTCTATGTTGAAGCGTTCCTTTCTAGTAACAGTTTGAATTTTTAGGTTTCACTCTGTTTTCTCCTATATTGATAGATGTATTTGGAACTCTAAATCCAACACGGTTTGTGCTAGCTTCTTGAAACTTGACACAATAAAGTAGTTCCACGTTCTATCTCTAGGTTTTGTTTCCTCTTGATGGAGCCCTAAGCAGTGACTGGCGAGAAACACTTTCATGGAAAGGGGTTGCCAAGCTTCCTAAAATTACGAATCTCCAGAAATCTCAGCAAATATTTTTTCACCCAAACAGGATGATACTTTCAGGTAATGATCAGTACACTAAGACGACTTGGTTCCCCAAATTTTGTTCTGTATGTTGAACCGTTCGTTTCCAGAAACAGTTTGAATTTTTAGGTTTCACTCTGTTTTCTCCTATATTGATAGATGTATTTGGAACTCTAAATCCAACAGGGTTTGTGCTAGCTTCTTGAAACTTGACACAATAAAGTAGTTTCAAGTTCTATCTCTACGTTTTGTTTCCTCTTGATGTAGCACTAAGCAGTTACTGGCGAGAAACACTTTCATGGAAAGGGGTTGCCAAGCTTCCTAAAATTACGAATCTCCAGAAATCTCAGCAAATATATTTTCACCCAAACTGGATGATACTTTCAGGTAATGATCAGTACACTAAGGCGACTTGGTTCCCCAAATTTCGTTCTTCTATGTTGAAGCGTTCGTTTCCAGTAACAGTTTGAATTTTTAGGTTTCACTCTGTTTTCTCCTATATTGATAGATGTGTTTGGAACTCTAAATCCAACACAGTTTGTGCTAGGTTCTTGAAACTTGACACAATAAAGTAGTTTCACGTTCTATCTCCACGTTTTGTTTCCTCTTGATGTAGCCTTAAGCAGTGACTGGCGAGAAACACTTTCATGGAAAGGGGTTGCCAAGTTTCCTAAAATTACGAATCTCCAGAAATCTCAGCAAATATTTTTTCACCGAAACTGCATGATACTTTCAGGTAATGATCAGTACACTAAGGCGACTTGGTTCCCCAAATTTCGTTCTTCTATGTTGAAGCGTTCGTTTCCAGTAACAGTTTGAATTTTTAGGTTTCACTCTGTTTTCTCCTATATTGATAGATGTATTTGGAACTCTAAATCCAACACGGTTTGTGCTAGCTTCTTGAAACTTGACCCAATAAAGTAGTTCCACGTTCTATCTCTAGGTTTTGTTTCCTCTTGATGGAGCCCTAAGCAGTGACTGGCGAGAAACACTTTCATGGAAAGGGGTTGCCAAGCTTCCTAAAATTACGAATCTCCAGAAATCTCAGCAAATATTTTTTCACCCAAACAGGATGATACTTTCAGGTAATGATCAGTACACTAAGACGACTTGGTTCCCCAAATTTCGTTCTATATGTTGAAGCGTTCGTTTCCAGAAACAGTTTGAATTTTTAGGTTTCACTCTGTTTTCTCCTATATTGATAGATGTATTTGGAACTCTAAATCCAACACGGTTTGTGCTAGGTTCTTGAAACTTGACACAATAAAGTAGTTTCACGTTCTATCTCTATGTTTTGTTTCCTCTTGATGTAGCCTTAAGCAGTGACTGGCGAGAAACACTTTCATGGAAAGGGGTTGCCAAGCTTCCCAAAATTACAAATCTCCAGAAATCTCAGCAAATATTTTTTCACCCAAACTGGATGATACTTTCAGGTAATGATCAGTACACTAAGACGACTTGGTTCTCCAAATTTCGTTCTTCTATGTTGAAGCGTTTGTTTCCAGTAACAGTTTGAATTTTTAGGTTTCACTCTGTTTTCTCCTATATTGATAGATGTATTTGGAACTCTAAATCCAACACGGTTTGTGCTAGCTTCTTGTAACATGACACAATAAAGTAGTTTCACGTTCTATCTCTATGTTTTGGTTCCTCTTGATGTAGCCCAATGCAGTGATTGGCGAGAAACACTATCATGGAAAGGGGTTGCCAGGCTTCCCAAAATTACGAATCTCCAGAAATCTCAGCAAATATTTTTTCACCGAAACTGGATGATACTTTCAGGTAATGATCAGGACACTAAGGCGACTTGGTTCCCCAAATTTCGTTCTTCTATGTTGAAGCGTTCGTTTCCAGTAACAGTTTGAATTTTTAGGTTTCACTCTGTTTTCTCCTATATTGATAGATGTATTTGGAACTCTAAATCCAACACGGTTTGTGCTGCTTCTTGAAACTTGACACAATAAAGTAGTTTCACGTTCTATCTCTATGTTTTGTTTCCTCTTGATGTAGCCTTAAGCAGTGCCTGGCGAGAAACACTTTCATGAAAAGGGGTTGCCAAGCTTCCTAAAATTACGAATCTCCAGAAATCTCAGCAAATATTTTTTTACCCAAACTGGATGATACTTTCAGGTAATGATCAGTACACTAAGGTGACTTGGGTCCCCAAATTTCGTTCTTCTATGTTGAAGCGTTCGTTTCCAGTAACAGTTTGAATTTTTAGGTTTCACTCTGTTTTCTCCTATATTGATAGATGTATTTGGAACTCTAAATCCAACAGGGTTTGTGCTAGCTTCTTGAAACTTGACACAATAAAGTAGTTTCAAGTTCTATCTCTACGTTTTGTTTCCTCTTGATGTAGCCCTAAGCAGTTACTGGCGAGAAACACTTTCATGGAAAGGGGTTGCCAAGCTTCCTAAAATTACGAATCTCTAGAAATCTCAGCAAATATTTTTTCACCCAAACTGGATGATACTTTCAGGTAATGATCAGTACACTAAGGCGACTTGGTTCCCCAAATTTCGTTCTTCTCTGTTGAAGCGTTCGTTTCCAGTAACAGTTTGAATTTTTAGGTTTCACTCTGTTTTCTCCTATATTGATAGATGTGTTTGGAACTCTAAATCCAACACGGTTTGTGCTAGGTTCTTGAAACTTGACACAATAAAGTAGTTTCACGTTCTATCTCCACGTTTTGTTTCCTCTTGATGTAGCCTTAAGCAGTGACTGGCGAGAAACACTTTCAGGGAAAGGGGTTGCCAAGTTACCTAAAATTCCGAATCTCCAGAAATCTCAGCGAATATTTTTTCACCGAAACTGGATGATACTTTCAGGTAATGATCAGTACACTAAGGCGACTTGGTTCCCCAAATTTCGTTCTTCTATGCTGAAGCGTTCGTTTCCAGTAACAGTTTGAATTTTGAGGTTTCACTCTTTTTTCTCTTATATTGATAGATGTGTTTGGAACTCTAAATCCAACACGGTTTGTGCTAGCTTCTTGAAACTTGACACAATAAAGTAGTTTCACGTTCTATCTCTATGTTTTTTTTCCTCTTGATGTAGCCTTAAGCAGTGCCTGGCGAGAAACACTTTCATGAAAAGGGGTTGCCAAGCTTCCTAAAATTACGAATCTCCAGAAAATCAGCAAATATTTTTTCACCCAAACTGGATGATACTTTCAGGTAATGATCAGTACACTAAGGCGACTTGGGTCCCCAAATTTCGTTCTTCTATGTTGAAGCGTTCGTTTCCAGTAACAGTTTGAATTTTTAGGTTTCACTCTGTTTTCTCCTATATTGATAGATATATTTGGAACTCTAAATCCAACAGGGTTTGTGCTAGCTTCTTGAAACTTGACACAATAAAGTAGTTTCAAGTTCTATCTCTACGTTTTGTTTCCTCTTGATGTAGCCCTAAGCAGTTACTGGCGAGAAACACTTTCATGGAAAGGGGTTGCCAAGCTTCCTAAAATTACGAATCTCTAGAAATCTCAGCAAATATTTTTTCACCCAAACTGGATGATACTTTCAGGTAATGATCAGTACACTAACGTGACTTGGTTCCCCAAATTTCGTTCTTCTATGTTGAAGCGTTCGTTTCCAGTAACAGTTTGAATTTTTAGGTTTCACTCTGTTTTCTCCTATATTGATAGATGTATTTGGAACTCTAAATCCAACACGGTTTGTGCTAGCTTCTTGAAACTTGACACAATAAAGTAGTTCCACGTTCTATCTCTAGGTTTTGTTTCCTCTTGATGGAGCCCTAAGCAGTGACTGGCGAGAAACACTTTCATGGAAAGGGGTTGCCAAGCTTCCTAAAATTACGAATCTCCAGAAATCTCAGCATATATTTTTTCACCCAAACAGGATGATACTTTCAGGTAATGATCAGTACACTAAGACGACTTGGTTCCCCAAATTTCGTTCTATATGTTGAACCGTTCGTTTCCAGAAACAGTTTGAATTTTTAGGTTTCACTCTGTTTTCTCCTATATTGATAGATGTATTTGGAACTCTAAATCCAACACGGTTTGTGCTAGGTTCTTGAAACTTGACACAATAAAGTAGTTTCACGTTCTATCTCTATGTTTTGTTTCCTCTTGATGTAGCCTTAAGCAGTGACTGGCGAGAAACACTTTCATGGAAAGGGCTTGCCAAGCTTCCCAAAATTACAAATCTCCAGAAATCTCAGCAAATATTTTTTCACCCAAACTGGATGATACTTTCAGGTAATGATCAGTACACTAAGACGACTTGGTTCTCCAAATTTCGTTCTTCTATGTTGAAGCGTTTGTTTCCAGTAACAGTTTGAATTTTTAGGTTTCACTCTGTTTTCTCCTATATTGATAGATGTATTTGGAACTCTAAATCCAACACGGTTTGTGCTAGCTTCTTGTAACATGACACAATAAAGTAGTTTCACGTTCTATCTCTATGTTTTGGTTCCTCTTGTTGTAGCCCAATGCAGTGATTGGCGAGAAACACTATCATGGAAAGGGGTTGCCAGGCTTCCCAAAATTACGATTCTCCAGAAATCTCAGCAAATATTTTTTCACCGAAACTGGATGATACTTTCAGGTAATGATCAGGACACTAAGGCGACTTGGTTCCCCAAATTTCGTTCTTCTATGTTGAAGCGTTCGTTTCCAGTAACAGTTTGAATTTTTAGGTTTCACTCTGTTTTCTCCTATATTGATAGATGTATTTGGAACTCTAAATCTAACACGGTTTGTGCTAGGTTCTTGAAACTTGACACAATAAAGTAGTTTCACGTTCTATCTCTATGTTTTGTTTCCTCTTGATGTAGCCTTAAGCAGTGACTGGCGAGAAACACTTTCATGGAAAGGGGTTGCCAAGCTTCCCAAAATTACAAATCTCCAGAAATCTCAGCAAATATTTTTTCACCCAAACTGGATGATACTTTCAGGTAATGATCAGTACACTAATACGACTTGGTTCTCCAAATTTCGTTCTTCTATGTTGAAGCGTTTGTTTCCAGTAACAGTTTGAATTTTTAGGTTTCACTCTGTTTTCTCCTATATTGATAGATGTATTTGGAACTCTAAATCCAACACGGTTTGTGCTAGCTTCTTGTAACATGACACAATAAAGTAGTTTCACGTTCTATCTCTATATTATGGTTCCTCTTGATGTAGCCCAATGCAGTGATTGGCGAGAAACACTTTCATGGAAAGGGGTTGCCAGGCTTCCCAAAATTACGAATCTCCAGAAATCTCAGCAAATATTTTTTCACCGAAACTGGATGATACTTTCAGGTAATGATCAGGACACTAAGGCGACTTGGTTCCCTAAATTTCGTTCTTCTATGTTGAAGCGTTCGTTTCCAGTAACAGTTTGAATTTTTAGGTTTCACTCTGTTTTCTCCTATATTGATAGATGTATTTGGAACTCTAAATCCAACACGGTTTGTGCTAGCTTCTTGAAACTTGACACAATAAAGTAGTTTCACGTTCTATCTCTATGTTTTGTTTCCTCTTGATGTAGCCTTAAGCAGTGCCTGGCGAGAAACACTTTCATGAAAAGGGGTTGCCAAGCTTCCTAAAATTACGAATCTCCAGAAATCTCAGCAAATATTTTTTTACCCAAACTGGATGATACTTTCAGGTAATGATCAGTACACTAAGGTGACTTGGGTCCCCAAATTTCGTTCTTCTATGTTGAAGCGTTCGTTTCCAGTAACAGTTTGAATTTTTAGGTTTCACTCTGTTTTCTCCTATATTGATAGATGTATTTGGAACTCTAAATCCAACAGGGTTTGTGCTAGCTTCTTGAAACTTGACACAATAAAGTAGTTTCAAGTTCTATCTCTACGTTTTGTTTCCTCTTGATGTAGCCCTAAGCAGTTACTGGCGAGAAACACTTTCATGGAAAGGGGTTGCCAAGCTTCCTAAAATTACGAATCTCTAGAAATCTCAGCAAATATTTTTTCACCCAAACTGGATGATACTTTCAGGTAATGATCAGTACACTAAGGCGACTTGGTTCCCCAAATTTCGTTCTTCTATGTTGAAGCGTTCCTTTCCAGTAACAGTTTGAATTTTTAGGTTTCACTCTGTTTTCTCCTATATTGATAGATGTATTTGGAACTCTAAATCCAACACGGTTTGTGCTAGGTTCTTGAAACTTGACACAATAAAGTAGTTTCACGTTCTATCTCCACGTTTTGTTTCCTCTTGATGTAGCCTTAAGCAGTGACTGGCGAGAAACACTTTCAGGGAAAGGGGTTGCCAAGTTACCTAAAATTACGAATCTCCAGAAATCTCAGCGAATATTTTTTCACCGAAACTGGATGATACTTTCAGGTAATGATCAGGACACTAAGGCGACTTGGTTCCCCAAATTTCGTTCTTCTATGTTGAAGCGTTCCTTTCCAGTAACAGTTTGAATTTTTAGGTTTCACTCTGTTTTCTCCTATATTGATAGATGTGTTTGGAACTCTAAATCCAACACGGTTTGTGCTAGCTTCTTGAAACTTGACACAATAAAGTAGTTTCACGTTCTATCTCTATGTTTTGTTTCCTCTTGATGTAGCCTTAAGCAGTGCCTGGCGAGAAACACTTTCATGAAAAGGGGTTGCCAAGCTTCCTAAAATTACGAATCTCCAGAAATCTCAGCAAATATTTTTTCACCCAAACTGGATGATACTTTCAGGTAATGATCAGTACACTAAGGCGACTTGGGTCCCCAAATTTCGTTCTTCTATGTTGAAGCGTTCGTTTCCAGTAACAGTTTGAATTTTTAGGTTTCACTCTGTTTTCTCCTATATTGATAGATGTATTTGGAACTCTAAATCCAACAGGGTTTGTGCTAGCTTCTTGAAACTTGACACAATAAAGTAGTTTCAAGTTCTATCTCTACGTTTTGTTTCCTCTTGATGTAGCCCTAAGCAGTTACTGGCGAGAAACACTTTCATGGAAAGGGGTTGCCAAGCTTCCTAAAATTACGAATCTCTAGAAATCTCAGCAAATATTTTTTCACCCAAACTGGATGATACTTTCAGGTAATGATCAGTACACTAAGGCGACTTGGTTCCCCAAATTTCGTTCTTCTATGTTGAAGCGTTCGTTTCCAGTAACAGTTTGAATTTTTAGGTTTCACTCTGTTTTCTCCTATATTGATAGATGTATTTGGAACTCTAAATCCAACACGGTTTGTGCTAGCTTCTTGAAACTTGACACAATAAAGTAGTTCCACGTTCTATCTCTAGGTTTTGTTTCCTCTTGATGGAGCCCTAAGCAGTGACTGGCGAGAAACACTTTCATGGAAAGGGGTTGCCAAGCTTCCATAAATTACGAATCTCCAGAAATCTCAGCAAATATTTTTTCACCCAAACAGGATGATACTTTCAGGTAATGATCAGTACACTAAGACGACTTGGTTCCCCAAATTTCGTTCTATATGTTGAACCGTTCGTTTCCAGAAACAGTTTGAATTTTTAGGTTTCACTCTGTTTTCTCCTATATTGATAGATGTATTTGGAACTCTAAATCCAACACGGTTTGTGCTAGGTTCTTGAAACTTGACACAATAAAGTAGTTTCATGTTCTATCTCTATGTTTTGTTTCCTCTTGATGTAGCCTTAAGCAGTGACTGGCGAGAAACACTTTCATGGAAAGGGGTTGCCAAGCTTCCCAAAATTACAAATCTCCAGAAATCTCAGCAAATATTTTTTCACCCAAACTGGATGATACTTTCAGGTAATGATCAGTACACTAAGACGACTTGGTTCTCCAAATTTCGTTCTTCTATGTTGAAGCGTTTGTTTCCAGTAACAGTTTGAATTTTTAGGTTTCACTCTGTTTTGTCCTATATTGATAGATGTATTTGGAACTCTAAATCCAACACGGTTTGTGCTAGCTTCTTGTAACATGACACAATAAAGTAGTTTCACGTTCTATCTCTATGTTTTGGTTCCTCTTGATGTAGCCCAATGCAGTGATTGGCGAGAAACACTATCATGGAAAGGGGTTGCCAGGCTTCCCAAAATTACGATTCTCCAGAAATCTCAGCAAATATTTTTTCAGCGAAACTGGATGATACTTTCAGGTAATGATCAGGACACTAAGGCGACTTGGTTCCCCAAATTTCGTTCTTCTATGTTGAAGCGTTCGTTTCCAGTAACAGTTTGAATTTTTAGGTTTCACTCTGTTTTCTCCTATATTGATAGATGTATTTGGAACTCTAAATCCAACAGGGTTTGTGCTAGCTTCTTGAAACTTGACACAATAAAGTAGTTTCAAGTTCTATCTCTACGTTTTGTTTCCTCTTGATGTAGCCCTAAGCATTTACTGGCGAGAAACACTTTCATGGAAAGGGGTTGCCAAGCTTCCTAAAATTACGAATCTCTAGAAATCTCAGCAAATATTTTTTCACCCAAACTGGATGATACTTTCAGGTAATGATCAGTACACTAAGGCGACTTGGTTCCCCAAATTTCGTTCTTCTATGTTGAAGCGTTCCTTTCCAGTAACAGTTTGAATTTTTAGGTTTCACTCTGTTTTCTCCTATATTGATAGATGTATATGGAACTCTAAATCCAACACGGTTTGTGCTAGGTTCTTGAAACTTGACACAATAAAGTAGTTTCACGTTCTATCTCCACGTTTTGTTTCCTCTTGATGTAGCCTTAAGCAGTGACTGGCGAGAAACACTTTCACAGAAAGGGGTTGCCAAGTTACCTAAAATTACGAATCTCCAGAAATCTCAGCGAATATTTTTTCACCGAAACTGGATGATACTTTCAGGTAATGATCAGGACACTAAGGCGACTTGGTTCCCCAAATTTCGTTCTTCTATGTTGAAGCGTTCGTTTCCAGTAACAGTTTGAATTTTGAGGTTTCACTCTGTTTTCTCCTATATTGATAGATGTGTTTGGAACTCTAAATCCAACACGGTTTGTGCTAGCTTCTTGAAACTTGACACAATAAAGTAGTTTCACGTTCTATCTCTATGTTTTGTTTCCTCTTGATGTAGCCTTAAGCAGTGCCTGGCGAGAAACACTTTCATGAAAAGGGGTTGCCAAGCTTCCTAAAATTACGAATCTCCAGAAATCTCAGCAAATATTTTTTCACCCAAACTGGATGATACTTTCAGGTAATGATCAGTACACTAAGGCGACTTGGGTCCCCAAATTTCGTTCTTCTATGTTGAAGCGTTCGTTTCCAGTAACAGTTTGAATTTTTAGGTTTCACTCTGTTTTCTCCTATATTGATAGATGTATTTGGAACTCTAAATCCAACAGGGTTTGTGCTAGCTTCTTGAAACTTGACACAATAAAGTAGTTTCAAGTTCTATCTCTACGTTTTGTTTCCTCTTGATGTAGCCCTAAGCAGTTACTGGCGAGAAACACTTTCATGGAAAGGGGTTGCCAAGCTTCCTAAAATTACGAATCTCTAGAAATCTCAGCAAATATTTTTTCACCCAAACTGGATGATACTTTCAGGTAATGATCAGTACACTAACGCGACTTGGTTCCCCAAATTTCGTTCTTCTATGTTGAAGCGTTCGTTTCCAGTAACAGTTTGAATTTTTAGGTTTCACTCTGTTTTCTCCTATATTGATAGATGTGTTTGGAACTCTAAATCCAACACGGTTTGTGCTAGGTTCTTGAAACTTGACACAATAAAGTAGTTTCACGTTCTATCTCCACGTTTTGTTTCCTCTTGATGTAGCCTTAAGCAGTGACTGGCGAGAAACACTTTCATGGAAAGGGGTTGCCAAGTTTCCTAAAATTACGAATCTCCAGAAATCTCAGCGAATATTTTTTCACCGAAACTGGATGATACTTTCAGGTAATGATCAGTACACTAAGGCGACTTGGTTCCCCAAATTTCGTTCTTCTATGTTGAAGCGTTCCTTTCTAGTAACAGTTTGAATTTTTAGGTTTCACTCTGTTTTCTCCTATATTGATAGATGTATTTGGAACTCTAAATCCAACACGGTTTGTGCTAGCTTCTTGAAACTTGACACAATAAAGTAGTTCCACGTTCTATCTCTAGGTTTTGTTTCCTCTTGATGGAGCCCTAAGCAGTGACTGGCGAGAAACACTTTCATGGAAAGGGGTTGCCAAGCTTCCTAAAATTACGAATCTCCAGAAATCTCAGCAAATATTTTTTCACCCAAACAGGATGATACTTTCAGGTAATGATCAGTACACTAAGACGACTTGGTTCCCCAAATTTCGTTCTGTATGTTGAACCGTTCGTTTCCAGAAACAGTTTGAATTTTTAGGTTTCACTCTGTTTTCTCCTATATTGATAGATGTATTTGGAAATCTAAATCCAACAGGGTTTGTGCTAGCTTCTTGAAACTTGACACAATAAAGTAGTTTCAAGTTCTATCTCTACGTTTTGTTTCCTCTTGATGTAGCACTAAGCAGTTACTGGCGAGAAACACTTTCATGGAAAGGGGTTGCCAAGCTTCCTAAAATTACGAATCTCCAGAAATCTCAGCAAATATTTTTTCACCCAAACTGGATGATACTTTCAGGTAATGATCAGTACACTAAGGCGACTTGGTTCCCCAAATTTCGTTCTTCTATGTTGAAGCGTTCGTTTCCAGTAACAGTTTGAATTTTTAGGTTTCACTCTGTTTTCTCCTATATTGATAGATGTGTTTGGAACTCTAAATCCAACACGGTTTGTGCTAGGTTCTTGAAACTTGACACAATAAAGTAGTTTCACGTTCTATCTCCACGTTTTGTTTCCTCTTGATGTAGCCTTAAGCAGTGACTAGCGAGAAACACTTTCATGGAAAGGGGTTGCCAAGTTTCCTAAAATTACGAATCTCCAGAAATCTCAGCAAATATTTTTTCACCGAAACTGCATGATACTTTCAGGTAATGATCAGTACACTAAGGCGACTTGGTTCCCCAAATTTCGTTCTTCTATGTTGAAGCGTTCCTTTCCAGTAACAGTTTGAATTTTTAGGTTTCACTCTGTTTTCTCCTATATTGATAGATGTATTTGGAACTCTAAATCCAACACGGTTTGTGCTAGCTTCTTGAAACTTGACACAATAAAGTAGTTCCACGTTCTATCTCTAGGTTTTGTTTCCTCTTGATGGAGCCCTAAGCAGTGACTGGCGAGAAACACTTTCATGGAAAGGGGTTGCCAAGCTTCCTAAAATTACGAATCTCCAGAAATCTCAGCAAATATTTTTTCACCCAAACAGGATGATACTTTCAGTTAATGATCAGTACACTAAGACGACTTGGTCCCCAAATTTCGTTCTATATGTTGAACCGTTCGTTTCCAGAAACAGTTTGAATTTTTAGGTTTCACTCTGTTTTCTCCTATATTGATAGATGTATTTGGAACTCTAAATCCAACACGGTTTGTGCTAGGTTCTTGAAACTTGACACAATAAAGTAGTTTCACGTTCTATCTCTATGTTTTGTTTCCTCTTGATGTAGCCTTAAGCAGTGACTGGCGAGAAACACTTTCATGGAAAGGGGTTGCCAAGCTTCCCAAAATTACAAATCTCCAGAAATCTCAGCAAATATTTTTTCACCCAAACTGGATGATACTTTCAGGTAATGATCAGTACACTAAGACGACTTGGTTCTCCAAATTTCGTTCTTCTATGTTGAAGCGTTTGTTTCCAGTAACAGTTTGAATTTTTAGGTTTCACTCTGTTTTCTCCTATATTGATAGATGTATTTGGAACTCTAAATCCAACACGGTTTGTGCTAGCTTCTTGTAACAGGACACAATAAAGTAGTTTCACGTTCTATCTCTATGTTTTGGTTCCTCTTGATGTAGCCCAATGCAGTGATTGGCGAGAAACACTATCATGGAAAGGGGTTGCCAGGCTTCCCAAAATTACGAATCTCCAGAAATCTCAGCAAATATTTTTTCACCGAAACTGGATGATACTTTCAGGTAATGATCAGGACACTAAGGCGACTTGGTTCCCCAAATTTCGTTCTTCTATGTTCAAGCGTTCGTTTCCAGTAACAGTTTGAATTTTTAGGTTTCACTCTGTTTTCTCCTATATTGATAGATGTATTTGGAACTCTAAATCCAACACGGTTTGTGCTAGCTTCTTGAAACTTGACACAATAAAGTAGTTTCACGTTCTATCTCTATGTTTTGTTTCCTCTTGATGTAGCCTTAAGCAGTGCCTGGCGAGAAACACTTTCATGAAAAGGGGTTGCCAAGCTTCCTAAAATTACGAATCTCCAGAAATCTCAGCAAATATTTTTTCACCCAAACTGGATGATACTTTCAGGTAATGATCAGTACACTAAGGCGACTTGGGTACCCAAATTTCGTTCTTCTATGTTGAAGCGTTCGTTTCCAGTAACAGTTTGAATTTTTAGGTTTCACTCTGTTTTCTCCTATATTGATAGATGTATTTGGAACACTAAATCCAACAGGGTTTGTGCTAGCTTCTTGAAACTTGACACAATAAAGTAGTTTCAAGTTCTATCTCTACGTTTTGTTTCCTCTTGATGTAGCCCTAAGCAGTTACTGGCGAGAAACACTTTCATGGAAAGAGGTTGCCAAGCTTCCTAAAATTACGAATCTCCAGAAATCTCAGCAAATATTTTTTCACCCAAACAGGATGATACTTTCAGGTAATGATCAGTACACTAAGACGACTTGGTTCCCCAAATTTCGTTCTGTATGTTGAACCGTTCGTTTCCAGAAACAGTATGAATTTTTAGGTTTCACTCTGTTTTCTCCTATATTGATAGATGTATTTGGAACTCTAAATCCAACACGGTTTGTGCTAGGTTCTTGAAACTTGACACAATAAAGTAGTTTCACGTTCTATCTCTATGTTTTGTTTCCTCTTGATGTAGCCTTAAGCAGTGACTGGCGAGAAACACTTTCATGGAAAGGGGTTGCCAAGCTTCCTAAAATTACGAATCTCCAGAAATCTCAGCAAATATTTTTTCACCGAAACTGGATGATACTTTCAGGTAATGATCAGTACACTAAGGGGACTTGGTTCCCCAAATTTCGTTCTTCTATGTTGAAGCGTTCGTTTCCAGTAACAGTTTGAATTTTTAGGTTTCACTCTGTTTTCTCCTATATTGATAGATGTATTTGGAACTCTAAATCCAACAGGGTTTGTGCTAGCTTCTTGAAACTTGACACAATAAAGTAGTTTCAAGTTCTATCTCTACGTTTTGTTTCCTCTTGATGTAGCCCTAAGCAGTTACTGGCGAGAAACACTTTCATGGAAAGGGGTTGCCAAGCTTCCTAAAATTACGAATCTCCAGAAATCTCAGCAAATATTTTTTCACCCAAACTGGATGATACTTTCAGGTAATGATCAGTACACTAAGGCGACTTGGTTCCCCAAATTTCGTTCTTCTATGTTGAAGCGTTCGTTTCCAGTAACAGTTTGAATTTTTAGGTTTCACTCTGTTTTCTCCTATATTGATAGATGTGTTTGGAACTCTAAATCCAACACGGTTTGTGCTAGGTTCTTGAAACTTGACACAATAAAGTAGTTTCACGTTCTATCTCCACGTTTTGTTTCCTCTTGATGTAGCCTTAAGCAGTGACTGGCGAGAAACACTTTCATGGAAAGGGGTTGCCAAGCTTCCTAAAATTACGAATCTCCAGAAATCTCAGCAAATATTTTTTCACCGAAACTGCATGATACTTTCAGGTAATGATCAGTACACTAAGGCGACTTGGTTCCCCAAATTTCTTTCTTCTATGTTGAAGCGTTCCTTTCCAGTAACAGTTTGAATTTTTAGGTTTCACTCTGTTTTCTCCTATATTGATAGATGTATTTGGAACTCTAAATCCAACACGGTTTGTGCTAGCTTCTTGAAACTTGACACAATAAAGTAGTTCTACGTTCTATCTCCACGTTTTGTTTCCTCTTGATGGAGCCCTAAGCAGTGACTGGCGAGAAACACTTTCATGGAAAGGGGTTGCCAAGCTTCCTAAAATTACGAATCTCCAGAAATCTCAGCAAATATTTTTTCACCCAAACAGGATGATACTTTCAGGTAATGATCAGTACACTAAGGCGACTTGGTTCCCCAAATTTCGTTCTGTATGTTGAACCGTTCGTTTCCAGTAACAGTTTGAATTTTTAGGTTTCACTCTGTTTTCTCCTATATTGATAGATGTGTTTGGAACTCTAAATCCAACACGGTTTGTGCTAGGTTCTTGAAACTTGACACAATAAAGTAGTTTCATGTTCTATCTCTATGTTTTGTTTCCTCTTGATGTAGCCTTAAGCAGTGACTGGCGAGAAACACTTTCATGGAAAGGGGTTGCCAAGCTTCCTAAAAATACGAATCTCCAGAAATCTCAGCAAATATTTTTTCACCGAAACTGGATGATACTTTCAGGTAATGATCAGTACACTAAGGGGACTTGGTTCCCCAAATTTCGTTCTTCTATGTTGAAGCGTTCGTTTCCAGTAACAGTTTGAATTTTTAGGTTTCACTCTGTTTTCTCCTATATTGATAGATGTATTTGGAACTCTAAATCCAACACGGTTTGTGCTAGCTTCTTGAAACTTGACACAATAAAGTAGTTTCAAGTTCTATCTCTACGTTTTGTTTCCTCTTGATGTAGCCCTAAGCAGTTACTGGCGAGAAACACTTTCATGGAAAGGGGTTGCCAAGCTTCCTAAAATTACGAATCTCCAGAAATCTCAGCAAATATTTTTTCACCCAAACTGGATGATACCTTCAGGTAATGATCAGTACACTAAGGCGACTTGGTTCCCCAAATTTCGTTCTTCTATGTTGAAGCGTTCGTTTCCAGTAACAGTTTGAATTTTTAGGTTTCACTCTGTTTTCTCCTATATTGATAGATATGTTTGGAACTCTAAATCCAACACGGTTTGTGCTAGGTTCTTGAAACTTGACACAATAAAGTAGTTTCACGTTCTATCTCCACGTTTTGTTTCCTCTTGATGTAGCCTTAAGCAGTGACTGGCGAGAAACACTTTCATGGAAAGGGGTTGCCAAGTTTCCTAAAATTACGAATCTCCAGAAATCTCAGCAAATATTTTTTCACTGAAACTGCATGATACTTTCAGGTAATGATCAGTACACTAAGGCGACTTGGTTCCCCAAATTTCGTTCTTCTATGTTGAAGCGTTCCTTTCCAGTAACAGTTTGAATTTTTAGGTTTCACTCTGTTTTCTCCTATATTGATAGATGTATTTGGAACTCTAAATCCAACACGGTTTGTGCTAGCTTCTTGAAACTTGACACAATAAAGTAGTTCCACGTTCTATCTCTAGGTTTTGTTTCCTCTTGATGGAGCCCTAAGCAGTGACTGGCGAGAAACACTTTCATGGAAAGGGGTTGCCAAGCTTCCTAAAATTACGAATCTCCAGAAATCTCAGCAAATATTTTTTCACCCAAACAGGATGATACTTTCAGGTAATGATCAGTACACTAAGACGACTTGGTTCCCCAAATTTCGTTCTATATGTTGAAGCGTTCGTTTCCAGAAACAGTTTGAATTTTTAGGTTTCACTCTGTTTTCTCCTATATTGATAGATGTATTTGGAACTCTAAATCCAACACGGTTTGTGCTAGGTTCTTGAAACTTGACACAATAAAGTAGTTTCACGTTCTATCTCTATGTTTTGTTTCCTCTTGATGTAGCCTTAAGCAGTGACTGGCGAGAAACACTTTCATGGAAAGGGGTTGCCAAGCTTCCCAAAATTACAAATCTCCAGAAATCTCAGCTAATATTTTTTCACCCAAACTGGATGATACTTTCAGGTAATGATCAGTACACTAAGACGACTTGGTTCTCCAAATTTCGTTCTTCTATGTTGAAGCGTTTGTTTCCAGTAACAGTTTGAATTTTTAGGTTTCACTCTGTTTTCTCCTATATTGATAGATGTATTTGGAACTCTAAATCCAACACGGTTTGTGCTAGCTTCTTGTAACATGACACAATAAAGTAGTTTCACGTTCTATCTCTATATTATGGTTCCTCTTGATGTAGCCCAATGCAGTGATTGGCGAGAAACACTTTCATGGAAAGGGGTTGCCAGGCTTCCCAAAATTACGAATCTCCAGAAATCTCAGCAAATATTTTTTCACCGAAACTGGATGATACTTTCAGGTAATGATCAGGACACTAAGGCGACTTGGTTCCCCAAATTTCGTTCTTCTATGTTGAAGCGTTCGTTTCCAGTAACAGTTTGAATTTTTAGGTTTCACTCTGTTTTCTCCTATATTGATAGATGTATTTGGAACTCTAAATCCAACACGGTTTGTGCTAGCTTCTTGAAACTTGACACAATAAAGTAGTTTCACGTTCTATCTCTATGTTTTGTTTCCTCTTGATGTAGCCTTAAGCAGTGCCTGGCGAGAAACACTTTCATGAAAAGGGGTTGCCAAGCTTCCTAAAATTACGAATCTCCAGAAATCTCAGCAAATATTTTTTTACCCAAACTGGATGATACTTTCAGGTAATGATCAGTACACTAAGGTGACTTGGGTCCCCAAATTTCGTTCTTCTATGTTGAAGCATTCGTTTCCAGTAACAGTTTGAATTTTTAGGTTTCACTCTGTTTTCTCCTATATTGATAGATGTATTTGGAACTCTAAATCCAACAGGGTTTGTGCTAGCTTCTTGAAACTTGACACAATAAAGTAGTTTCAAGTTCTCTCTCTACGTTTTGTTTCCTCTTGATGTAGCCCTAAGCAGTTACTGGCGAGAAACACTTTCATGGAAAGGGGTTGCCAAGCTTCCTAAAATTACGAATCTCTAGAAATCTCAGCAAATATTTTTTCACCCAAACTGGATGATACTTTCAGGTAATGATCAGTACACTAAGGCGACTTGGTTCCCCAAATTTCGTTCTTCTCTGTTGAAGCGTTCGTTTCCAGTAACAGTTTGAATTTTTAGGTTTCACTCTGTTTTCTCCTATATTGATAGATGTGTTTGGAACTCTAAATCCAACACGGTTTGTGCTAGGTTCTTGAAACTTGACACAATAAAGTAGTTTCACGTTCTATCTCCACGTTTTGTTTCCTCTTGATGTAGCCTTAAGCAGTGACTGGCGAGAAACACTTTCATGGAAAGGGGTTGCCAAGTTTCCTAAAATTACGAATCTCCAGAAATCTCAGCAAATATTTTTTCACCGAAACTGCATGATACTTTCAGGTAATGATCAGTACACTAAGGCGACTTGGTTCCCCAAATTTCGTTCTTCTATGTTGAAGCGTTCGTTTCCAGTAACAATTTGAATTTTTAGGTTTCACTCTGTTTTCTCCTATATTGATAGATGTATTTGGAACTCTAAATCCAACACGGTTTGTGCTAGGTTCTTGAAACTTGACACAATAAAGTAGTTCCACGTTCTATCTCTATGTTTTGTTTCCTCTTGATGTAGCCTTAAGCAGTGACTGGCGAGAAACACTTTCATGGAAAGGGGTTGCCAAGCTTCCTAAAATTACGAATCTCCAGAAATCTCAGCAAATATTTTTTCACCCAAACTGGATGATACTTTCAGGTAATGATCAGTACACTAAGACGACTTGGTTCCCCAAATTTCGTTCTTCTATGTTGAAGCGTTCGTTTCCAGTAACAGTTTGAATTTTTAGGTTTCACTCTGTTTTCTCCTACATTGATACATGTATTTGGAACTCTAAATCCAACACGGTTTGTGCTAGCTTCTTGTAACATGACACAATAAAGTAGTTTCCCGTTCTATTTCTATGTTTTGTTTCCTCTTGATGTAGCCCAATGCAGTGACTGGCGAGAAACAGTTTCATGGAAAGGGGTTGCCAGGCTTCCCAAAATTACGAATCTCCAGAAATCTCAGCAAATATTTTTTCACCTAAACAGGATGATTCTTTCAGGTAATGATCAGGACACTAAGGCGACTTGGTTCCCCAAATTTCGTTCTTCTATGTTGAAGCGTTCTTTTCCAGTAACAGTTTGAATTTTTAGGTTTCACTCTGTTTTCTCCTATATTGATAGATGTATTTGGAACTCTAAATCCAACACGGTTTGTGCTAGGTTCTTGAAACTTGACACAATAAAGTAGTTTCACGTTCTATCTCTATGTTTTGTTTCCTCTTGATGTAGCCTTAAGCAGTGACTGGCGAGAAACACTTTCATGGAAAGGGGTTGCCAAGCTTCCCAAAATTACGAATCTCCAGAAATCTCAGCAAATATTTTTTCACCCAAACTGGATGATACTTTCAGGTAATGATCAGTACACTAAGACGACTTGGTTCCCCAAATTTCGTTCTTCTATGTTGAAGCGTTCGTTTCCAGTAACAGTTTGAATTTTTAGGTTTCACTCTGTTTTCTCCTACATTGATACATGTATTTGGAACTCTAAATCCAACACGGTTTGTGCTAGCTTCTTGTAACATGACACAATAAAGTAGTTTCCCGTTCTATTTCTATGTTTTGTTTCCTCTTGATGTAGCCCAATGCAGTGACTGGCGAGAAACAGTTTCATGGAAAGGGGTTGCCAGGTTTCCCAAAATTACGAATCTCCAGAAATCTCAGCAAATATTTTTTCACCTAAACAGGATGATTCTTTCAGGTAATGATCAGGACACTAAGGCGACTTGGTTCCCCAAATTTCGTTCTTCTATGTTGAAGCGTTCTTTTCCAGTAACAGTTTGAATTTTTAGGTTTCACTCTGTTTTCTCCTATATTGATAGATATATTTGGAACTCTAAATCCAACACGGTTTGTGCTAGCTTCTTGAAACTTGACACAATAAAGTAGTTCCATGTTCTAATTCTAGGTTTTGTTTCCTCTTGATGGAGCCCTAAGCAGTGACTGGCGAGAAACACTTTCATGGAAAGGGCTTGCCAAGCTTCCTAAAATTACGAATCTCCAGAAAACTCAGCAAATATTTTTTCACCCAAACAGGATGATACTTTCAGGTAATGATCAGTACACTAAGACGACTTGGTTCCCCAAATTTCGTTCTATATGTTGAACCGTTCGTTTCCAGAAACAGTTTGAATTTTTAGGTTTCACTCTGTTTTCTCCTATATTGATAGATGTATTTGGAACTCTAAATCCAACAGGGTTTGTGCTAGCTTCTTGAAACTTGACACAATAAAGTAGTTTCACGTTCTATCTCTATGTTTTGTTTCCTCTTGATGTAGCCCTAAGCAGTTACTGGCGAGAAACACTTTCATGGAAAGGGGTTGCCAAGCTTCCTAAAATTACGAATCTCCAGAAATCTCAGCAAATATTTTTTTACCCAAACTGGATGATACTTTCAGGTAATGATCAGTACACTAAGGTGACTTGGGTCCCCAAATTTCGTTCTTCTATGTTGAAGCATTCGTTTCCAGTAACAGTTTGAATTTTTAGGTTTCACTCTGTTTTCTCCTATATTGATAGATGTATTTGGAACTCTAAATCCAACAGGGTTTGTGCTAGCTTCTTGAAACTTGACACAATAAAGTAGTTTCAAGTTCTCTCTCTACGTTTTGTTTCCTCTTGATGTAGCCCTAAGCAGTTACTGGCGAGAAACACTTTCATGGAAAGGGGTTGCCAAGCTTCCTAAAATTACGAATCTCTAGAAATCTCAGCAAATATTTTTTCACCCAAACTGGATGATACTTTCAGGTAATGATCAGTACACTAAGGCGACTTGGTTCCCCAAATTTCGTTCTTCTCTGTTGAAGCGTTCGTTTCCAGTAACAGTTTGAATTTTTAGGTTTCACTCTGTTTTCTCCTATATTGATAGATGTGTTTGGAACTCTAAATCCAACACGGTTTGTGCTAGGTTCTTGAAACTTGACACAATAAAGTAGTTTCACGTTCTATCTCTATGTTTTGTTTCCTCTTGATGTAGCCTTAAGCAGTGCCTGGCGAGAAACACTTTCATGAAAAGGGGTTGCCAAGCTTCCTAAAATTACGAATCTCCAGAAATCTCAGCAAATATTTTTTTACCCAAACTGGATGATACTTTCAGGTAATGATCAGTACACTAAGGTGACTTGGGTCCCCAAATTTCGTTCTTCTATGTTGAAGCGTTCGTTTCCAGTAACAGTTTGAATTTTTAGGTTTCACTCTGTTTTCTCCTATATTGATAGATGTATTTGGAACTCTAAATCCAACAGGGTTTGTGCTAGCTTCTTGAAACTTGACAGAATAAAGTAGTTTCACGTTCTATCTCTATGTTTTGTTTCCTCTTGATGTAGCCTTAAGCAGTGCCTGGCGAGAAACACTTTCATGAAAAGGGGTTGCCAAGCTTCCTAAAATTACGAATCTCCAGAAAATCAGCAAATATTTTTTCACCCAAACTGGATGATACTTTCAGGTAATGATCAGTACACTAAGGCGACTTGGGTCCCCAAATTTCGTTCTTCTATGTTGAAGCGTTCGTTTCCAGTAACAGTTTGAATTTTTAGGTTTCACTCTGTTTTCTCCTATATTGATAGATATATTTGGAACTCTAAATCCAACACGGTTTGTGCTAGCTTCTTGAAACTTGACACAATAAAGTAGTTTCAAGTTCTATCTCTACGTTTTGTTTCCTCTTGATGTAGCCCTAAGCAGTTACTGGCGAGAAACACTTTCATGGAAAGGGGTTGCCAAGCTTCCTAAAATTACGAATCTCTAGAAATCTCAGCAAATATTTTTTCACCCAAACTGGATGATACTTTCAGGTAATGATCAGTACACTAACGCGACTTGGTTCCCCAAATTTCGTTCTTCTATGTTGAAGCGTTCGTTTCCAGTAACAGTTTGAATTTTTAGGTTTCACTCTGTTTTCTCCTATATTGATAGATGTATTTGGAACTCTAAATCCAACAGGGTTTGTGCTAGGTTCTTGAAACTTGACACAATAAAGTAGTTTCACGTTCTATCTCTGTTTTGTTTCCTCTTGATGTAGCCTTAAGCAGTGACTGGCGAGAAACACTTTCATGGAAAGGGGTTGCCAAGCTTCCTAAAATTACGAATCTCCAGAAATCTCAGCAAATATTTTTTCACCCAAACTGGATGATACCTTCAGGTAATGATCAGTACACTAAGGCGACTTGGTTCCCCAAATTTCGTTCTTCTATGTTGAAGCGTTCGTTTCCAGTAACAGTTTGAATTTTTAGGTTTCACTCTGTTTTCTCCTATATTGATAGATGTGTTTGGAACTCTAAATCCAACACGGTTTGTGCTAGGTTCTTGAAACTTGACACAATAAAGTAGTTTCACGTTCTATCTCCACGTTTTGTTTCCTCTTGATGTAGCCTTAAGCAGTGACTGGCGAGAAACACTTTCATGGAAAGGGGTTGCCAAGTTTCCTAAAATTACGAATCTCCAGAAATCTCAGCAAATATTTTTTCACCGAAACTGCATGATACTTTCAGGTAATGATCAGTACACTAAGGCGACTTGGTTCCCCAAATTTCGTTCTTCTATGTTGAAGCGTTCGTTTCCAGTAACAGTTTGAATTTTTAGGTTTCACTCTGTTTTCTCCTATATTGATAGATGTATTTGGAACTCTAAATCCAACACGGTTTGTGCTAGGTTCTTGAAACTTGACACAATAAAGTAGTTCCACGTTCTATCTCTATGTTTTGTTTCCTCTTGATGTAGCCTTAAGCAGTGACTGGCGAGAAACACTTTCATGGAAAGGGGTTGCCAAGCTTCCTAAAATTACGAATCTCCAGAAATCTCAGCAAATATTTTTTCACCCAAACTGGATGATACTTTCAGGTAATGATCAGTACACTAAGACGACTTGGTTCCCCAAATTTCGTTCTTCTATGTTGAAGCGTTCGTTTCCAGTAACAGTTTGAATTTTTAGGTTTCACTCTGTTTTCTCCTACATTGATACATGTATTTGGAACTCTAAATCCAACACGGTTTGTGCTAGCTTCTTGTAACATGACACAATAAAGTAGTTTCCCGTTCTATTTCTATGTTTTGTTTCCTCTTGATGTAGCCCAATGCAGTGACTGGCGAGAAACAGTTTCATGGAAAGGGGTTGCCAGGCTTCCCAAAATTACGAATCTCCAGAAATCTCAGCAAATATTTTTTCACCTAAACAGGATGATTCTTTCAGGTAATGATCAGGACACTAAGGCGACTTGGTTCCCCAAATTTCGTTCTTCTATGTTGAAGCGTTCTTTTCCAGTAACAGTTTGAATTTTTAGGTTTCACTCTGTTTTCTCCTATATTGATAGATGTATTTGGAACTCTAAATCCAACACGGTTTGTGCTAGGTTCTTGAAACTTGACACAATAAAGTAGTTTCACGTTCTATCTCTATGTTTTGTTTCCTCTTGATGTAGCCTTAAGCAGTGACTGGCGAGAAACACTTTCATGGAAAGGGGTTGCCAAGCTTCCCAAAATTACGAATCTCCAGAAATCTCAGCAAATATTTTTTCACCCAAACTGGATGATACTTTCAGGTAATGATCAGTACACTAAGACGACTTGGTTCCCCAAATTTCGTTCTTCTATGTTGAAGCGTTCGTTTCCAGTAACAGTTTGAATTTTTAGGTTTCACTCTGTTTTCTCCTACATTGATACATGTATTTGGAACTCTAAATCCAACACGGTTTGTGCTAGCTTCTTGTAACATGACACAATAAAGTAGTTTCCCGTTCTATTTCTATGTTTTGTTTCCTCTTGATGTAGCCCAATGCAGTGACTGGCGAGAAACAGTTTCATGGAAAGGGGTTGCCAGGCTTCCCAAAATTACGAATCTCCAGAAATCTCAGCAAATATTTTTTCACCTAAACAGGATGATTCTTTCAGGTAATGATCAGGACACTAAGGCGACTTGGTTCCCCAAATTTCGTTCTTCTATGTTGAAGCGTTCTTTTCCAGTAACAGTTTGAATTTTTAGGTTTCACTCTGTTTTCTCCTATATTGATAGATATATTTGGAACTCTAAATCCAACACGGTTTGTGCTAGCTTCTTGAAACTTGACACAATAAAGTAGTTCCATGTTCTAATTCTAGGTTTTGTTTCCTCTTGATGGAGCCCTAAGCAGTGACTGGCGAGAAACACTTTCATGGAAAGGGCTTGCCAAGCTTCCTAAAATTACGAATCTCCAGAAAACTCAGCAAATATTTTTTCACCCAAACAGGATGATACTTTCAGGTAATGATCAGTACACTAAGACGACTTGGTTCCCCAAATTTCGTTCTATATGTTGAACCGTTCGTTTCCAGAAACAGTTTGAATTTTTAGGTTTCACTCTGTTTTCTCCTATATTGATAGATGTATTTGGAACTCTAAATCCAACAGGGTTTGTGCTAGCTTCTTGAAACTTGACACAATAAAGTAGTTTCAAGTTCTATCTCTACGTTTTGTTTCCTCTTGATGTAGCCCTAAGCAGTTACTGGCGAGAAACACTTTCATGGAAAGGGGTTGCCAAGCTTCCTAAAATTACGAATCTCCAGAAATCTCAGCAAATATTTTTTCACCCAAACTGGATGATACTTTCAGGTAATGATCAGTACTCTAAGGCGACTTGGTGCCCAAATTTCGTTCTTCTATGTTGAAGCGTTCGTTTCCAGTAACAGTTTGAATTTTTAGGTTTCACTCTGTTTTCTCCTATATTGATAGATGTATTTGGAACTCTAAATCCAACACGGTTTGTACTAGGTTCTTGAAACTTGACACAATAAAGTAGTTTCACGTTCTATCTCCACGTTTTGTTTCCTCTTGATGTAGCCTTAAGCAGTGACTGGCGAGAAACACTTTCATGGAAAGGGGTTGCCAAGTTTCCTAAAATTACGAATCTCCAGAACTCTCAGCAAATATTTTTTCACCGAAACTGGATGATACTTTCAGGTAATGATCAGTACACTAAGGCGACTTGGTTCCCCAAATTTCGTTCTTCTATGTTGAAGCGTTCGTTTCCAGTAACAGTTTGAATTTTTAGGTTTCACTCTGTTTTCTCCTATATTGATAGATGTATTTGGAACTCTAAATCCAACACGGTTTGTGCTAGCTTCTTGAAACTTGACACAATAAAGTAGTTCCACGTTCTATCTCTAGGTTTTGTTTCCTCTTGATGTAGCCCTAAGCATTTACTGGCGAGAAACACTTTCATGGAAAGGGGTTGCCAAGCTTCCTAAAATTACGAATCTCCAGAAATCTCAGCAAATATTTTTTCACCCAAACTGGATGATACTTTCAGGTAATGATCAGTACACTAAGGCGACTTGGTTCCCCAAATTTCGTTCTTCTCTGTTGAAGCGTTCGTTTCCAGTAACAGTTTGAATTTTTAGGTTTCACTCTGTTTTCTCCTATATTTATAGATGTGTTTAGAACTCTAAATCCAACACGGTTTGTGCTAGGTTCTTGAAAGTTGACACAATAAAGTAGTTTCACGTTCTATCTCTACGTTTTGTTTCCTCTTGATGTAGCCTTAAGCCGTGACTGGCGAGAAACACTTTCATGGAAAGGGGTTGCCAAGTTTCCTAAAATTACGAATCTCCAGAAATCTCAGCAAATATTTTTTCACCGAAACTGGATGATACTTTCAGGTAATGATCAGTACACTAAGGCGACTTGGTTCCCCAAATTTCGTTCTTCTATGTTGAAGCGTTCGTTTCCAGTAACAGTTTGAATTTTTAGGTTTCACTCTGTTTTCTCCTATATTGATAGATGTATTTGGAACTCTAAATCCAACACGGTTTGTGCTAGGTTCTTGAAACTTGACACAATAAAGTAGTTCCACGTTCTATCTCTATGTTTTGTTTCCTCTTGATGTAGCCTTAAGCAGTGACTGGCGAGAAACACTTTCATGGAAAGGGGTTGCCAAGCTTCCTAAAATTACGAATCTCCAGAAATCTCAGCAAATATTTTTTCACCCAAACTGGATGATACTTTCAGGTAATGATCAGTACACTAAGATGACTTGGTTCCCCAAATTTCGTTCTTCTATGTTGAAGCGTTCGTTTCCAGTAACAGTTTGAATTTTTAGGTTTCACTCTGTTTTCTCCTACATTGATACATGTATTTGGAACTCTAAATCCAACACGGTTTGTGCTAGCTTCTTGTAACATGACACAATAAAGTAGTTTCCCGTTCTATCTCTATGTTTTGTTTCCTCTTGATGTAGCCCAATGCAGTGACTGGCGAGAAACAGTTTCATGGAAAGGGGTTGCCAGGCTTCCCAAAATTACGAATCTCCAGAAATCTCAGCAAATATTTTTTCACCTAAACTGGATGATACTTTCAGGTAATGATCAGGACACTAAGGCGACTTGGTTCCCCAAATTTCGTTCTTCAATGTTGAAGCGTTCATTTCCAGTAACAGTTTGAATTTTTAGGTTTCACTCTGTTTTCTCCTATATTGATAGATATATTTGGAACTCTAAATCCAACACGGTTTGTGCTAGCTTCTTGAAACTTGACACAATAAAGTAGTTCCACGTTCTAATTCTAGGTTTTGTTTCCTCTTGATGGAGCCCTAAGCAGTGACTGGCGAGAAACACTTTCATGGAAAGGGCTTGCCAAGCTTCCTAAAATTACGAATCTCCAGAAATCTCAGCAAATATTTTTTCACCCAAACAGGATGATACTTTCAGGTAATGATCAGTACACTAAGACGACTTGGTTCCCCAAATTTCGTTCTATATGTTGAACCGTTCGTTTCCAGAAACAGTTTGAATTTTTAGGTTTCACTCTGTTTTCTCCTATATTGATAGATGTATTTGGAACTCTAAATCTAACAGGGTTTGTGCTAGCTTCTTGAAACTTGACACAATAAAGTAGTTTCAAGTTCTAACTCTACGTTTTGTTTCCTCTTGATGTAGCCCTAAGCAGTTACTGGCGAGAAACACTTTCATGGAAAGGGGTTGCCAAGCTTCCTAAAATTACGAATCTCCAGAAATCTCAGCAAATATTTTTTCACCCAAACTGGATGATACTTTCAGGTAATGATCAGTACACTAAGGTGACTTGGTGCCCAAATTTCGTTCTTCTATGTTGAAGCGTTCGTTTCCAGTAACAGTTTGAATTTTTAGGTTTCACTCTGTTTTCTCCTATATTGATAGATGTGTTTGGAACTCTAAATCCAACACGGTTTGTACTAGGTTCTTGAAACTTGACACAATAAAGTAGTTTCAAGTTCTATCTCCACGTTTTGTTTCCTCTTGATGTAGCCTTAAGCAGTGACTGGCGAGAAACACTTTCATGGAAAGGGGTTGCCAAGCTTCCTAAAATTACGAATCTCCAGAAATCTCAGCAAATATTTTTTCACCGAAACTGGATGATACTTTCAGGTAATGATCAGTACACTAAGGCGACTTGGTTCCCCAAATTTCGTTCTTCTATGTTGAAGCGTTCGTTTCCAGTAACAGTTTGAATTTTTAGGTTTCACTCTGTTTTCTCCTATATTGATAGATGTATTTGGAACTCTAAATCCAACACGGTTTGTGCTAGCTTCTTGAAACTTGACACAATAATGTAGTTCCACGTTCTATCTCTACATTTTGTTTCCTCTTGATGGAGCCCTAAGCAGTGACTGGCGAGAAACCCTTTCATGGAAAGGGGTTGCCAAGCTTCCTAAAATTACGAATCTCCAGAAATCTCAGCAAATATTTTTTCACCCAAACTGGATGATACTTTCAGGTAATGATCAGTACACTAAGGCGACTTGGTTCCCCAAATTTCGTTCTTCTAAGTTGAAGCGTTCATTTCCAGAAACAGTTTGAATTTTTAGGTTTCACTCTGTTTTCTCCTATATTGATAGATGTATTTGGAACTCTAAATCCAACACGGTTTGTGCTAGCTTCTTGAAACTTGACACAATAATGTAGTTCCACGTTCTATCTCTACATTTTGTTTCCTCTTGATGGAGCCCTAAGCAGTGACTGGCGAGAAACCCTTTCATGGAAAGGGGTTGCCAAGCTTCCTAAAATTACGAATCTCCAGAAATCTCAGCAAATATTTTTTCACCCAAACTGGATGATACTTTCAGGTAATGATCAGTACACTAAGGCGACTTGGTTCCCCAAATTTCGTTCTTCTAAGTTGAAGCGTTCATTTCCAGAAACAGTTTGAATTTTTAGGTTTCACTCTGTTTTCTCCTATATTGATAGATGTATTTGGAACTCTAAATCCAACACGGTTTGTGCTAGGTTCTTGAAACTTGACACAATAAAGTAGTTCCACGTTCTATCTCTATGTTTTGTTTCCTCTTGATGTAGCCTTAAGCAGTGACTGGCGAGAAACACTTTCATGGAAAGGGGTTGCCAAGCTTCCTAAAATTACGAATCTCCAGAAATCTCAGCAAATATTTTTTCACCCAAACTGGATGATACTTTCAGGTAATGATCAGTACACTAAGACGACTTGGTTCCCCAAATTTCGTTCTTCTATGTTGAAGCGTTCGTTTCCAGTAACAGTTTGAATTTTTAGGTTTCACTCTGTTTTCTCCTACATTGATACATGTATTTGGAACTCTAAATCCAACACGGTTTGTGCTAGCTTCTTGTAACATGACACAATAAAGTAGTTTCACTTTCTATCTCTATGTTTTGTTTCCTCTTGATGTAGCCCTATGCAGTGACTGGCGAGAAACAGTTTCATGGAAAGGGGTTGCCAGGCTTCCCAAAATTACGAATCTCCAGAAATCTCAGCAAATATTTTTTCACCTAAACTGGATGATACTTTCAGGTAATGATCAGGACACTAAGGCGACTTGGTTCCCCAAATTTCGTTCTTCTATGTTGAAGCGTTCGTTTCCAGTAACAGTTTGAATTTTTAGGTTTCACTCTGTTTTCTCCTATATTGATAGATGTATTTGGAATTCTAAATCCAACACGGTTTGTGCTAGCTTCTTGAAACTTGACACAATAAAGTAGTTCCACGTTCTAATTCTAGGTTTTGTTTCCTCTTGATGGAGCCCTAAGCAGTGACTGGCGAGAAACACTTTCATGGAAAGGGGTTGCCAAGCTTCCTAAAATTACGAATCTCCAGAAATCTCAGCAAATATTTTTTCACCCAAACAGGATGATACTTTCAGGTAATGATCAGTACACTAAGACGACTTGGTTCCCCAAATTTCGTTCTATATGTTGAACCGTTCGTTTCCAGAAACAGTTTGAATTTTTAGGTTTCACTCTGTTTTCTCCTATATTGATAGATGTATTTGGAACTCTAAATCCAACACGGTTTGTGCTAGGTTCTTGAAACTTGACACAATAAAGTAGTTTCACTTTCTATCTCTATGTTTTGTTTCCTCTTGAGGTAGCCTTAAGCAGTGACTGGCGAGAAACACTTTCATGGAAAGGGGTTGCCAATCTTCCCAAAATTACGAATCTCCAGAAATCTCAGCAAATATTTTTTCACCCAAACTGGATGATACATTCAGGTAATGATCAGTACACTAAGGCGACTTGGTTCCCCAAATTTCGTTCTTCTATGTTGAAGCGTTCGTTTCCAGTAACAGTTTGAATTTTTAGGTTTCACTCTGTTTTCTCCTATATTGATAGATGTATTTGGAACTCTAAATCCAACACGGTTTGTGCTAGCTTCTTGGAACTTGACACAATAAAGTAGTTTCACGTTCTATCTCTACGTTTTGTTTCCTCTTGATGTAGCCCTAAGCAGTAACTGGCGCAAAACACTTTCATGGAAAGGGGTTGCCAAGCTTCCTAAAATTACGAATCTCGAGAAATCTCAGCAAATATTTTTTCACCCAACCTGGATGATACTTTCAGGTAATGATCAGTACACTAAGGCGACTTGATTCCCCAAATTTCGTTCTTCTATGTTGAAGCGTTCGTTTGCAGTAACACTTTGAATTTTTAGGTTTCACTCTGTTTTCTCCTATATTGATAGATGTATTTGGAACTCTAAATCCAACAGGGTATGGGCTAGTTTCTTGAAACGTGACACAATAAAGTAGTTTCACGTTCTATCTCTACGTTTTGTTTCCTCTTGATGTAGCCCTAAGCAGTTACTGGCGAGAAACACTTTCATGGAAAGGGGTTGCCAAGCTTCCTAAAATTACGAATCTCCAGAAATCTCAGCAAATATTTTTTCACCCAAACTGGATGATACTTTCAGGTAATGATCAGTACACTAAGACGACTTGGTTCCCCAAATTTCGTTCTTCTATGTTGAAGCGTTCGTTTCCAGTAACAGTTTGAATTTTTAGGTTTCACTCTGTTTTCTCCTACATTGATACATGTATTTGGAACTCTAAATCCAACACGGTTTGTGCTAGCTTCTTGAAACTTGACACAATAAAGTACTTCCACGTTCTATCACTATGTTTTGATTCCTCTTGATGTAGCCCTAAGCAGTTACTGGCGAGAAACACTTTCATGGAAAGGGGTTGCCAAGCTTCCTAAAATTACGAATCTCCAGAAATCTCAGCAAATATTTTTTCACCCAAACTGGATGATACTTTCAGGTAATGATCAGTACACTAAGGCGACTTGGTTCCCCAAATTTCGTTCTTCTATGTTGAAGCGTTCGTTTCCAGTAACAGTTTGAATTTTTAGGTTTCACTCTGTTTTCTCCTATATTGATAGATGTATTTGGAACTCTAAATCCAACACGGTTTGTGCTAGGTTCTTGAAACTTGACACAATAAAGTAGTTTCACGTTCTATCTCTACGTTTTGTTTCCTCTTGATGTAGCCCTAAGCAGTAACTGGCGAGAAACACTTTCATGGAAAGGGGTTGCCAAGCTTCCTAAAATTACGAATCTCCAGAAATCTCAGCAAATAATTTTTCACCCAAACTGGATGATACTTTCAGGTAATGATCAGTACACTAAGGCGACTTGGTTCCCCAAATTTCGTTCTTCTATGTTGAAGCGTTCGTTTGCAGTAACACTTTGAATTTTTAGGTTTCACTCTGTTTTCTCCTATATTGATAGATGTATTTGGAACTCTAAATCCAACAGGGTTTGTGCTAGTTTCTTGAAACTTGACACAATAAATTAGTTTCATGTTCTATCTCTACGTTTTGTTTCCTCTTGATGTAGCCCTAAGCAGTTACTGGCGAGAAACACTTTCATGGAAAGGGGTTGCCAAGCTTCCTAAAATTACGAATCTCCAGAAATCTCAGCAAATATTTTTTCACCCAAACTGGATGATACTGTCAGGTAATGATCAGTACACTAAGGCGACTTGGTTCCCCAAATTTCGTTCTTCTATGTTGAAGCGTTCGTTTCCAGTAACAGTTTGAATTTTTAGGTTTCACTCTGTTTTCTCCTATATTCATAGATGTATTTGGAACTCTAAATCCAACAGGGTTTGTGCTAGCTTCTTGAAACTTGACACAATAAAGTAGTTTCAAGTTCTATCTCTACGTTTTGTTTGCTCTTGATGTAGCCCTAAGCAGTTACTGGCGAGAAACACTTTCATGGAAAGGGGTTGCCAAGCTTCCTAAAATTACGAATCTCCAGAAATCTCAGCAAATATTTTTTCACCCAAACTGGATGATACTTTCAGGTAATGATCAGTACACTAAGGCGACTTGGTTCCCCAAATTTCGTTCTTCTATGTTGAAGCGTTCGTTTCCAGTAACAGTTTGAATTTTTAGGTTTCACTCTGTTTTCTCCTATATTGATAGATGTGTTTGGAACTCTAAATCCAACACGGTTTGTGCTAGGTTCTTGAAACTTGACACAATAAAGTAGTTTCACGTTCTATCTCCACGTTTTGTTTCCTCTTGATGGAGCCCTAAGCAGTGACTGGCGAGAAACACTTTCATGGAAAGGGGTTGCCAAGCTTCCCAAAATTACGAATCTCCAGAAATCTCAGCAAATATTTTTTCACCCAAAATGGATGATACATTCAGGTAATGATCAGTACACTAAGGCGACTTGGTTCCCCAAATTTCGTTCTTCTATGTTGAAGCGTTCGTTTCCAGTAACAGTTTGAATTTTTAGGTTTCACTCTGTTTTCTCCTATATTGATAGATGTATTTGGAACTCTAAATCCAACACGGTTTGTGCTAGCTTCTTCAAACTTGACACAATAAAGTAGTTTCACGTTCTATCTCTAGGTTTTGTTTCCTCTGATGGAGCCCTAAGCAGTGACTGGCGAGAAACACATTCATGGAAAGGGGTTGCCAAGCTTCCTAAAATTACGAATCTCCAGAAATCTCAGCAAATATTTTTTCACCCAAACAGGATGATACTTTCAGGTAATGATCAGTACACTAAGATGACTTGGTTCCCCAAATTTCGTTCTATATGTTGAACCGTTCGTTTCCAGTAACAGTTTGAATTTTTAGGTTTCACTCTGTTTTCTCCTATATTGATAGATGTATTTGGAACTCTAAATCCAACACAGTTTGTGCTAGCTTCTTGAAACTTGACACAATAAAGTAGTTCCACGTTCTATCTCTAGGTTTTGTTTCCTCTTGATGGAGCCCTAAGCAGTGACTGGCGAGAAACACATTCATGGAAAGGGGTTGCCAAGCTTCCTAAAATTACGAATCTCCAGAAATCTCAGCAAATATTTTTTCACCCAAACAGGATGATACTTTCAGGTAATGATCAGTACACTAAGATGACTTGGTTCCCTAAATTTCGTTCTATATGTTGAACCGTTCGTTTCCAGTAACAGTTTGAATTTTTAGGTTTCACTCTGTTTTCTCCTATATTGATAGATGTATTTGGAACTCTAAATCCAACACGATTTGTGCTAGGTTCTTGAAACTTGACACAATAAAGTAGTTTCACGTTCTATCTCTATGTTTTGTTTCCTCTTGATGTAGCCTTAAGCAGTGACTGGCGAGAAACACTTTCATGGAAAGGGGTTGCCAAGCTTCCCAAAATTACGAATCTCCAGAAATCTCAGCAAATATTTTTTCACCCAAACTGGATGATACATTCAGGTAATGATCAGTACACTAAGGCGACTTGGTTCCCCAAATTTCGTTCTTCTATGTTGAAGCGTTCGTTTCCAGTAACAGTTTGAATTTTTAGGTTTCACTCTGTTTTCTCCTATATTGATAGATGTATTTGGAACTCTAAATCCAACACGGTTTGTGCTAGCTTCTTGAAACATGACACAATGAAGTAGTTTCACGTTCTGTCTCTACGTTTTGTTTCCTCTTGATGTAGCCCTATGCAGTAACTGGCTAGAAACACTTTCATGGAAAGGGGTTGCCAAGCTTCCTAAAATTACGAATCTCGAGAAATCTCAGCAAATATTTTTTCACCCAAACTGGATGATACTTTCAGGTAATGATCAGTACACTAAGGTGACTTGGTTCCCCAAATTTCGTTCTTCTATGTTGAAGCGTTCGTTTGCAGTAACACTTTGAATTTTTAGGTTTCACTCTGTTTTCTCCTATATTGATAGATGTATTTGGAACTCTAAATCCAACAGGGTTTGGGCTAGTTTCTTGAAACTTGACACAATAAAGTAGTTTCACGTTCTATCTCTACATTTTGTTTCCTCTTGATGTAGCCCTAAGAAGTTACTGGCGAGAAACACTTTCATGGAAAGGGTTTGGCAAGCTCCTAAAATTACGAATCTCCAGAAATCTCAGCAAATATTTTTTCACACAAACTGGATGATACTTTCAGGTAATGATCAGTACACTAAGACGACTTGGTTCCCCAAATTTCGTTCTTCTATGTTGAAGCATCCGTTTCCAGTAACAGTTTGAATTTTTAGGTTTCACTCTGTTTTCTCCTATATTGATACATGTATTTGGAACTCTAAATCCAACACGGTTTCTGCTAGCTTCTTGAAACTTGAGAAAATAAAGTACTTTCACGTTCTATCTCTATGTTTTGATTCCTCTTGATGTAGCCCTAAGCAGTGACTGGCGAGAAACACTTTCATGGAAAGGGGTTGCCAGGCTTCCCAAAATTACGAATCTCCAGAAATCTCAACAAATATTTTTTCAGCCAAACTGGATGATACTTTCAGGTAATGATCAGTACACTAAGGTGACTTGGTTCCCCAAATTTCGTTCTTCTATTTTGAAGCGTTCGTTTCCAGTAACAGTTTGAATTTTTAGGTTTCACTCCGTTTTCTCCAATATTGATAGATGTATTTGGAACTCTAAATCCAACACGGTTTGTGCTAGCTTCTTGAAACATGACACAATAAAGTAGTTTCACGTTCTATCTCTACGTTTTGTTTCCTCTTGATGTAGCCCAATGCAGTGACTGGCGATTAACACTTTCATGGAAAGGGGTTGCCAGGTTCCCAAAATTACGAATCTCCAGAAATCTCAGCAAATATTTTTTCACCCAAACTGGATGATACTTTCAGGTAATGATCAGGACACTAAGGCGACTTGCTTCCCCAAATTTCGTTCTTCTATGTTGAAGCGTTCGTTTCCAGTAACAGTTTGAATTTTTAGGTTTCACTCTGTTTTCTCCTATATTGATAGATGTGTTTGGAACTCTAAATCCAACACGGTTTGTGCTAGGTTCTTGAAACTTGACACAATAAAGTAGTTTCACGTTCTATCTCCACGTTTTGTTTCCTCTTGATGGAGCCCTAAGCAGTGACTGGCGAGAAACACTTTCATGGAAAGGGGTTGCCAAGCTTCCCAAAATTACGAATCTCCAGAAATCTCAGCAAATATTTTTTCACCCAAAATGGATGATACATTCAGGTAATGATCAGTACACTAAGGCGACTTGGTTCCCCAAATTTCGTTCTTCTATGTTGAAGCGTTCGTTTCCAGTAACAGTTTGAATTTTTAGGTTTCACTCTGTTTTCTCCTATATTGATAGATGTATTTGGAACTCTAAATCCAACACGGTTTGTGCTAGCTTCTTCAAACTTGACACAATAAAGTAGTTTCACGTTCTATCTCTAGGTTTTGTTTCCTCTGATGGAGCCCTAAGCAGTGACTGGCGAGAAACACATTCATGGAAAGGGGTTGCCAAGCTTCCTAAAATTACGAATCTCCAGAAATCTCAGCAAATATTTTTTCACCCAAACAGGATGATACTTTCAGGTAATGATCAGTACACTAAGATGACTTGGTTCCCCAAATTTCGTTCTATATGTTGAACCGTTCGTTTCCAGTAACAGTTTGAATTTTTAGGTTTCACTCTGTTTTCTCCTATATTGATAGATGTATTTGGAACTCTAAATCCAACACAGTTTGTGCTAGCTTCTTGAAACTTGACACAATAAAGTAGTTCCACGTTCTATCTCTAGGTTTTGTTTCCTCTTGATGGAGCCCTAAGCAGTGACTGGCGAGAAACACATTCATGGAAAGGGGTTGCCAAGCTTCCTAAAATTACGAATCTCCAGAAATCTCAGCAAATATTTTTTCACCCAAACAGGATGATACTTTCAGGTAATGATCAGTACACTAAGATGACTTGGTTCCCTAAATTTCGTTCTATATGTTGAACCGTTCGTTTCCAGTAACAGTTTGAATTTTTAGGTTTCACTCTGTTTTCTCCTATATTGATAGATGTATTTGGAACTCTAAATCCAACACGATTTGTGCTAGGTTCTTGAAACTTGACACAATAAAGTAGTTTCACGTTCTATCTCTATGTTTTGTTTCCTCTTGATGTAGCCTTAAGCAGTGACTGGCGAGAAACACTTTCATGGAAAGGGGTTGCCAAGCTTCCCAAAATTACGAATCTCCAGAAATCTCAGCAAATATTTTTTCACCCAAACTGGATGATACATTCAGGTACTGATCAGTACACTAAGGCGACTTGGTTCCCCAAATTTCGTTCTTCTATGTTGAAGCGTTCGTTTCCAGTAACAGTTTGAATTTTTAGGTTTCACTCTGTTTTCTCCTATATTGATAGATGTATTTGGAACTCTAAATCCAACACGGTTTGTGCTAGCTTCTTGAAACATGACACAATGAAGTAGTTTCACGTTCTGTCTCTACGTTTTGTTTCCTCTTGATGTAGCCCTATGCAGTAACTGGCTAGAAACACTTTCATGGAAAGGGGTTGCCAAGCTTCCCAAAATTACGAATCTCCAGAAATCTCAGCAAATATTTTTTCACCCAAACTGGATGATACATTCAGGTAATGATCAGTACACTAAGGCGACTTGGTTCCCCAAATTTCGTTCTTCTATGTTGAAGCGTTCGTTTCCAGTAACAGTTTGAATTTTTAGGTTTCACTCTGTTTTCTCCTATATTGATAGATGTATTTGGAACTCTAAATCCAACAGGGTTTGGGCTAGTTTCTTGAAACTTGACACAATAAAGTAGTTTCACGTTCTATCTCTACATTTTGTTTCCTCTTGATGTAGCCCTAAGAAGTTACTGGCGAGAAACACTTTCATGGAAAGGGTTTGGCAAGCTCCTAAAATTACGAATCTCCAGAAATCTCAGCAAATATTTTTTCACACAAACTGGATGATACTTTCAGGTAATGATCAGTACACTAAGACGACTTGGTTCCCCAAATTTCGTTCTTCTATGTTGAAGCATCCGTTTCCAGTAACAGTTTGAATTTTTAGGTTTCACTCTGTTTTCTCCTATATTGATACATGTATTTGGAACTCTAAATCCAACACGGTTTCTGCTAGCTTCTTGAAACTTGAGAAAATAAAGTACTTTCACGTTCTATCTCTATGTTTTGATTCCTCTTGATGTAGCCCTAAGCAGTGACTGGCGAGAAACACTTTCATGGAAAGGGGTTGCCAGGCTTCCCAAAATTACGAATCTCCAGAAATCTCAACAAATATTTTTTCAGCCAAACTGGATGATACTTTCAGGTAATGATCAGTACACTAAGGTGACTTGGTTCCCCAAATTTCGTTCTTCTATTTTGAAGCGTTCGTTTCCAGTAACAGTTTGAATTTTTAGGTTTCACTCCGTTTTCTCCAATATTGATAGATGTATTTGGAACTCTAAATCCAACACGGTTTGTGCTAGCTTCTTGAAACATGACACAATAAAGTAGTTTCACGTTCTATCTCTACGTTTTGTTTCCTCTTGATGTAGCCCAATGCAGTGACTGGCGATTAACACTTTCATGGAAAGGGGTTGCCAGGTTCCCAAAATTACGAATCTCCAGAAATCTCAGCAAATATTTTTTCACCCAAACTGGATGATACTTTCAGGTAATGATCAGGACACTAAGGCGACTTGCTTCCCCAAATTTCGTTCTTCTATGTTGAAGCGTTCGTTTCCAGTAACAGTTTGAATTTTTAGGTTTCACTCTGTTTTCTCCTATATTGATAGATGTATTTGGAACTGTAAATCCAACACGGTTTGTGCTAGCTTCTTGAAACTTGACACAATAAAGTGGTTTCACGTTCTATCTCTATGTTTTGTTTCCTCTTGATGTAGCCTTAAGCAGTGACTGGCGAGAAACACTTTCATGGAAAGGGGTTGCCAAGCTTCCCAAAATTACGAATCTCCAGAAATCTCAGCAAATATTTTTTCACCCAAACTGGATGATACTTTCAGGTAATGATCAGTACACTAAGGTGACTTGGTTCCCCAAATTTCGTCTTCTATGTTGAAGCGTTCGTTTCCAGTAACAGTTTGAATTTTTAGGTTTCACTCTGTTTTCTCCTATATTGATAGATGTATTTGGAACTCTAAATCCAACAGGGTTTGTGCTAGCTTCTTGAAACTTGACACAATAAAGTAGTTTCAAGTTCTATCTCTACGTTTTGTTTCCTCTTGATGTAGCCCTAAGCAGTTTCTGGCGAGAAACACTTTCATGGAAAGGGGTTGCCAAGCTTCCTAAAATTACGAATCTCCAGAAATCTCAGCAAATATTTTTTCACCCAAACTGGATGATACTTTCAGGTAATGATCAGGACACTAAGGCGACTTGGTTCCCCAAATTTTGTTCTTCTATGTTGAAGCGTTCGTTTCCAGTAACAGTTTGAATTTTTAGGTTTCACTCTGTTTTCTCCTATATTGATAGATGTATTTGGAACTCTAAATCCAACAGGGTTTGTGCTAGCTTCTTGAAACTTGACACAATAAAGTAGTTTCAAGTTCTATCTCTATGTTTTGTTTCCTCTTGATGGAGCCCTAAGCAGTTACTGGCGAGAAACACTTTCATGGAAAGGGGTTGCCAAGCTTCCTAAAATTACGAATCTCCAGAAATCTCAGCAAATATTTTTTCACCCAAACTGGATGATACGTTCAGGTAATGATCAGTACACTAAGGCGACTTGGTTCCCCAAATTTCGTTCTTCTATGTTGAAGCGTCCGTTTCCAGTAACAGTTTGAATTTTTAGGTTTCACTCTGTTTTCTCCTATATTGATAGATGTGTTTGGAACTCTAAATCCAACACGGTTTGTGCTAGGTTCTTGAAACTTGACACAATAAAGTAGTTTCACGTTCTATCTCTACGTTTTGTTTCCTCTTGATGTAGCCTTAAGCCGTGACTGGCGAGAAACACTTTCATGGAAAGGGGTTGCGAAGTTTCCTAAAATTACGAATCTCCAGAAATCTCAGCAAATATTTTTTCACCGAAACTGGATGATACTTTCAGGTAATGATCAGTACACTAAGGCGACTTGGTTCCCCAAATTTTGTTCTTCTATGTTGAAGCGTTCGTTTCCAGTAACAGTTTGAATTTTTAGGTTTCATTCTGTTTTCTCCTATATTGATAGATGTATTTGGAACTCTAAATCCAACACGGTTTGTGCTAGCTTCTTGAAACTTGACACAATAAAGTTGTTCCACGTTCTATCTCTACGTTTTGTTTCCTCTTAATGGACCCCTAAGCAGTGACTGGCGAGAAACACTTCATGGAAAGGGGTTGCCAAGCTTCCTAAAATTACGAATCTCGAGAAATCTCAGCAAATATTTTTTCACCCAAACAGGATGATACTTTCAGGTAATGATCAGTACACTAAGACGACTTGGTTCCCCAAATTTCGTTCTATATGTTGAACCGTTCGTTTCCAGTAACAGTTTGAATTTTTAGGTTTCACTCTGTTTTCTCCTATATTGATAGATGTATTTGGAACTCTAAATCCAACACGGTTTGTGCTAGGTTCTTGAAACTTGACACAATAAAGTAGTTCCACGTTCTATCTCTATGTTTTGTTTCCTCTTGATGTAGCCTTAAGCAGTGACTGGCGAGAAACACTTTCATGGAAAGGGGTTGCCAAGCTTCCTAAAATTACGAATCTCCAGAAATCTCAGCAAATATTTTTTCACCCAAACTGGATGATACTTTCAGGTAATGATCAGTACACTAAGGCGACTTGGTTCCCCAAATTTCGTTCTTCTATGTTGAAGCGTTCATTTCCAGTAACAGTTTGAATTTTTAGGTTTCACTCTGTTTTCTCCTACATTGATACATGTATTTGGAACTCTAAATCCAACACGGTTTGTGCTAGCTTCTTGAAACTTGACAAAATAAAGTAGTTTCAAGTTCTATCTCTACGTTTTGTTTCCTCTTGATGTAGCCCTAAGCAGTTACTGGCGAGAAACACTTTCATGGAAAGGGGTTTGCAAGCTTCCTAAAATTACGAATCTCCAGAAATCTCAGCGAATATTTTTTCACCCAAACTGGATGATACTTTCAGGTAATGATCAGGACACTAAGGCGACTTGGTTCCCCAAATTTCGTTCTTCTATGTTGAAGCGTTCGTTTCCAGTCACAGTTTGAATTTTTAGGTTTCACTCTGTTTTCTCCTATATTGATAGATGTGTTTGGAACTCTAAATCCAACACGGTTTGTGCTAGGTTCTTGAAACTTGACACAATAAAGTAGTTTCACGTTCTATCTCCACGTTTTGTTTCCTCTTGATGGAGCCCTAAGCAGTGACTGGCGAGAAACACTTTCATGGAAAGGGGTTGCCAAGCTTCCTAAAATTACGAATCTCCAGAAATCTAAGCAAATATTTTTTCACCCAAACAGGATGATACTTTCAGGTAATGATCAGTACACTAAGACGACTTGGTTCCCCAAATTTCGTTCTATATGTTGAACCGTTCGTTTCCAGTAATAGTTTGAATTTTTAGGTTTCACTCTGTTTTCTCCTATATTGATAGATGTATTTGGAACTCTAAATCCAACACGGTTTGTGCTAGGTACTTGAAACTTGACACAATAAAGTAGTTTCACGTTCTATCTCTATGTTTTGTTTCCTCTTGATGTAGCCTTAAGCAGTGACTGGCGAGAAACACTTTCATGGAAAGGGGTTGCCAAGCTTCCCAAAATTACGAATCTCCAGAAATCTCAGCAAATATTTTTTCACCCAAACTGGATGATACATTCAGGTAATGATCAGTACACTAAGGCGACTTGGTTCCCCAAATTTCGTACTTCTATGTTGAAGCGTTCGTTTCCAGTAGCAGTTTGAATTTTTAGGTTTCACTCTGTTTTCTCCTATATTGATAGATGTGTTTGGAACTCTAAATCCAACACGGTTTGTGCTAGGTTCTTGAAACTTGACACAATAAAGTAGTTTCACGTTCTATCTCCACGTTTTTTTTCCTCTTGATGTAGCCTTAAGCAGTGACTGGCGAGAAACACTTTCATGGAAAGGGGTTGCCAAGTTTCCTAAAATTACGAATCTCCAGAAATCTCAGCAAATATTTTTTCACCCAAAATGGATGATACTTTCAGGTAATGATCAGTACACTAAGGCGACTTGGTTCCCCAAATTTCGTTCTTCTATGTTGAAGCGTTCGTTTCCAGTAACAGTTTGAATTTTTAGGTTTCACTCTGTTTTCTCCTCTATTGATGGATGTATTTCGAACTCCAAATCCAACACGGTTTGTGCTAGGTTCTTGAAACTTGACACAATAAAGTAGTTCCACGTTCTATCTCTAGGTTTTGTTTCCTCTTGATGGAGCCCTAAGCAGTGACTGGCGAGAAACACTTTCATGGAAAGGGGTTGCCAAGCTTCCTAAAATTACGAATCTCCAGAAATCTCAGCAAATATTTTTTCACCCAAACAGGATGATACTTTCAGGTAATGATCAGTACACTAAGACGACTTGGTTCCCCAAATTTCGTTCTATATGTTGAACCGTTCGTTTCCAGTAACAGTTTGAATTTTTAGGTTTCACTCTGTTTTCTCCTATATTGATAGATGTATTTGGAACTCTAAATCCAACACGGTTTGTGCTAGGTACTTGAAACTTGACACAATAAAGTAGTTTCACGTTCTATCTCTATGTTTTGTTTCCTCTTGATGTAGCCTTAAGCAGTGACTGGCGAGAAACACTTTCATGGAAAGGGGTTGCGAAGCTTCCCAAAATTACGAATCTCCAGAAATCTCAGCAAATATTTTTTCACCCAAACTGGATGATACATTCAGGTATTGATCAGTACACTAAGGCGACTTGGTTCCCCAAATTTCGTTCTTCTATGTTGAAGCGTTCGTTTCCAGTAACAGTTTGAATTTTTAGGTTTCACTCTGTTTTCTCCTATATTGATAGATGTATTTGGAACTCTAAATCCAACACGGTTTGTGCTAGCTTCTTGAAACATGACACAATGAAGTAGTTTCACGTTCTATCTCTATGTTTTGTTTCCTCTTGAAGTAGCCCTATGCAGTGACTGGCGAGAAACACTTATATGGAAAGGGGTTGCCAAGCTTCCTAAAATTACGAATCTCCAGAAATCTCAGCAAATATTTTTTCACCCAAACTGGATGATACTTTCAGGTAATGATCAGTACACTAAGGCGACTTGGTTCCCCAAATTTCGTTCTTCTATGTTGAAGCGTTCGTTTCCAGTAACAGTTTGAATTTTTAGGTTTCACTCTGTTTTCTCCTATATTGATAGATGTATTTGGAACTCTAAATCCAACACGGTTTGGCTAGGTTCTTGAAACTTGACACAATAAAGTAGTTTCACGTTCTATCTCTACGTTTTGTTTCCTCTTGATGTAGCCCTAAGCAGTGACTGGAGAGAAACACTTTCATGGAAAGGGTTGCCAGGCTTCCCAAAATTATGAATCTCCAGAAATCTCAACAAATATTTTTTCACCCAAACTGGATGATACTTTCAGGTAATGATCAGTACACTAAGGTGACTTGGTTCCCCAAATTTCGTTCTTCTATGTTGAAGAGTTCGTTTCCAGTAACAGTTTGAATTTTTAGGTTTCACTCTATTTTCTCCTATATTGATAGATGTATTTGGAACTCTAAATCCAACACGGTTTGTGCTAGCTTCTTGAAACATGACACAATAAAGTAGTTTCACGTTCTATCTCTATGTTTTGTTTCCTCTTGATGTAGCCCAATGCAGTGACTGGCGAGAAACACTTTTATGGAAAGGGGTTGCCAGGCTTCCCAAAATTACGAATCTCCAGACATCTCAGCAAATATTTTTTCACCCAAACTGGATGATACTTTCAGGTAATGATCAGTACACTAAGGCGACTTGGTTCCCCAAATTTCGTTCTTCTATGTTGAAGCGTTCGTTTCCAGTAACAGTTTGAATTTTTAGGTTTCACTCTTTTTTCTCCTATATTGATAGATGTGTTTGGAACTCTAAATCCAACACGGTTTGTGCTAGGTTCTTGAAACTTGACACAATAAAGTAGTTTCACGTTCTATCTCTACGTTTTGTTTCCTCTTGATGTAGCCTTAAGACGTGACTGGCGAGAAACACTTTCATGGAAAGGGGTTGCCAAGTTTCCTAAAATTACGAATCTCCAGAAATCTCAGCAAATATTTTTTCACCCAAACTGGATGATACTTTCAGGTAATGATCCGTACACTAAGGCGACTTGGTTCCCCAAATTTCGTTCTTCTATGTTGAAGCGTTCGTTTCCAGTAACAGTTTGAATTTTTAGGTTTCACTCTGTTTTCTCCTATATTGATAGATGTATTTGGAACTCTAAATCCAACACGGTTTGTGCTAGCTTCTTGAAACTTGACACAATAAAGTAGTTCCACGTTCCATCTCTATGTTTTGTTTCCTCTTGATGTAGCCTTAAGCAGTGACTGGCGAGAAACACTTTCATGGAAAGGGGTTGCCAAGCTTCCTAAAATTACGAATCTCCAGAAATCTCAGCAAATATTTTTTAACCCAAACTGGATGATACTTTCAGGTAATGATCAGGACACTAAGGCGACTTGGTTCCCCAAATTTCGTTCTTCTATGTTGAAGCGTTCGTTTCCAGTAACAGTTTGAATTTTTAGGTTTCACTCTGTTTTCTCCTATATTGATAGATGTATTTGGAACTCTAAATCCAACACGGTTTGTGCTAGCTTCTTGAAACTTGACACAATAAAGTAGTTTAACGTTCTATCTCTATGTTTTGTTTCCTCTTGATGTAGCCTTAAGCAGTGACTGGCGAGAAACCCTTTCATGGAAAGGGGTTGCCAAGATTCCTAAAATTACGAATCTCCAGAAATCTCAGCAAATATTTTTTCACCCAAACTGGATGATACTTTCAGGTAATCATCAGTACACTAAGGCGACATGGTTCCCCAAATTTCGTTCTTCTATGTTGAAGCGTTCGTTTCCAGTAACAGTTTGAATTTTTAGGTTTCACTCTGCTTTCTCCTATATTGATAGATGTATTTGGAACTCTAAATCCAACAGGGTTTGTGCTAGCTTCTTAAAACTTGACACAATAAAGTAGTTTCACGTTCTATCTCTACGTTTTGTTTCCTCTTGATGTAGCCCTAAGCAGTTACTGGCGAGAAAGACTTTCATGGAAAGGGGTTGCCAAGCTTCCTAAAATTACGAATCTCCAGAAATCTCAGCAAATATTTTTTCACCCAAACTGGATGATACTTTCAGGTAATGATCAGTACACTAAGGCGACTTGGTTCCCCAAATTTCGTTCTTCTATGTTGAAGCGTTCGTTTCCAGTAACAGTTTGAATTTTTAGGTTTCACTCTGTTTTCTCCTATATTGATAGATGTATTTGGAACTCTAAATCCAACAGGGTTTGTGCTAGCTTCTTGAAACTTGACACAATAAAGTAGTTTCACGTTCTATCTCTACGTTTTGTTTCCTCTTGATGTAGCCCTAAGCAGTTACTGGCGAGAAACACTTTCATGGAAAGGGGTTGCCAAGCTTCCCAAAATTACGAATCTCCAGATCTCAGCAAATATTTTTTCACCCAAACTGGATGATACTTTCAGGTAATGATCAGTACACTAAGGCGACTTGGTTCCCCAAATTTCGTTCTTCTATGTTGAAGCGTTCGTTTCCAGTAACAGTTTGAATTTTTAGGTTTCACTCTGTTTTCTCCTATATTGATAGATGTATTTGGAACTCTAAATACAACACGGTTTGTGCTAGGTTCTTGAAACTTGACACAATAAAGTAGTTTCACGTTCTGTCTCTACGTTTTGTTTCCTCTTGATGTAGCCTTAAGCAGTGACAGGCGAGAAACACTTTCATGGAAAGGGGTTGCCAAGTTTCCTAAAATTACGAATCTCCAAAAATCTCAGCAAATATTTTTTCACCGAAACTGGATGATACTTTCAGGTAATGATCAGGACACTAAGGCGACTTGGTTCCCCAAATTTCGTTCTTCTATGTTGAAGCGTTCGTTTCCAGTAACAGTTTGAATTTTTAGGTTTCACTCTGTTTTCTCCTATATTGATAGATGTATTTGGAACTCTAAATGCAACACGGTTTGTGCTAGCTTCTTGAAACTTGACACAATAAAGTAGTTCCACGTTCCATCTCTATGTTTTGTTTCCTCTTGATGTAGCCTTAAGCAGTGACTGGCGAGAAACACTTTCATGGAAAGGGGTTGCCAAGCTTCCTAAAATTACGAATCTCCAGAAATCTCAGCAAATATTTTTTAACCCAAACTGGATGATAGTTTCAGGTAATGATCAGTACACTAAGGCTACTTGGTTCCCCAAATTTCGTTCTTCTATGTTGAAGCGTTCGTTTCCAGTAACAGTTTGAATTTTTAGGTTTCACTCTCTTTTCTCCTATATTGATAGATGTATTTGGAACTCTAAATCCAACACGGTTTGTGCTAGCTTCTTGAAACTTGACACAATAAAGTAGTTCCACGTTCCATCTCTATGTTTTGTTTCCTCTTGATGTAGCCTTAAGCAGTGACTGGCGAGAAACACTTTCATGGAAAGGGGTTGCCAAGCTTCCTAAAATTACGAATCTCCAGAAATCTCAGCAAATATTTTTTAACCCAAACTGGATGATACTTTCAGGTAATGATCAGTACACTAAGGCTACTTGGTTCCCCAAATTTCGTTCTTCTATGTTGAAGCGTTCGTTTCCAGTAACAGTTTGAATTTTTAGGTTTCACTCTGTTTTCTCCTATATTGATAGATGTATTTGGAACTCTAAATCCAACACGGTTTGTGCTAGCTTCTTGAAACTTGACACAATAAAGTAGTTTCACGTTCTATCTCTATTTTTTGATTCCTCTTGATGTAGCCCTAGCAGTGACTGGCGAGAATCACTTTCATGGAAAGGGGTTGCCAGGCTTCCCAAAATTACGAATCTCCAGAAATCTCAGCAAATATTTTTTCACCCAAACTGGATGATACTTTCAGGTAATGATCAGTACACTAAGGCGACTTGGTTCCCCAAATTTCGTTCTTCTATGTTGAAGCGTTCGTTTCCAGTAACAGTTTGAATTTTTAGGTTTCACTCTGTTTTCTCCTATATTGATAGATGTATTTGGAACTCTAAATCCAACACGGTTTGTGCTAGGTTCTTGAAACTTGACACAATAAAGTAGTTTCACGTTCTATCTCTATGTTTTGTTTCCTCTTGATGTAGCCTTAAGCAGTGACTGGCGAGAAACCCTTTCATGGAAAGGGGTTGCCAAGCTTCCTAAAATTACGAATCTCCAGAAATCTCAGCAAATATTTTTTCACCCAAACTGGATGATACTTTCAGGTAATCATCAGTACACTAAGGCGACATGGTTCCCCAAATTTCGTTCTTCTATGTTGAAGCGTTCGTTTCCAGTAACAGTTTGAATTTTTAGGTTTCACTCTGCTTTCTCCTATATTGATAGATGTATTTGGAACTCTAAATCCAACAGGGTTTGTGCTAGCTTCTTAAAACTTGACACAATAAAGTAGTTTCACGTTCTATCTCTACGTTTTGTTTCCTCTTGATGTAGTCCTAAGCAGTTACTGGCGAGAAAGACTTTCATGGAAAGGGGTTGCCAAGCTTCCTAAAATTACGAATCTCCAGAAATCTCAGCAAATATTTTTTCACCCAAACTGGATGATACTTTCAGGTAATGATCAGTACACTAAGGCGACTTGTTTCCCCAAATTTCGTTCTTCTATGTTGAAGCGTTCGTTTCCAGTAACAGTTTGAATTTTTAGGTTTCACTCTGTTTTCTCCTATATTGATAGATGTATTTGGAACTCTAAATCCAACAGGGTTTGTGCTAGCTTCTTGAAACTTGACACAATAAAGTAGTTTCACGTTCTATCTCTACGTTTTGTTTCCTCTTGATGTAGCCCTAAGCAGTTACTGGCGAGAAACACTTTCATGGAAAGTGGTTGCCAAGCTTCCCAAAATTACGAATCTCCAGAACTCAGCAAATATTTTTTCACCCAAACTGGATGATACTTTCAGGTAATGATCAGTACACTAAGGCGACTTGGTTCCCCAAATTTCGTTCTTCTATGTTGAAGCGTTCGTTTCCAGTAACAGTTTGAATTTTTAGGTTTCACTCTGTTTTCTCCTATATTGATAGATGTGTTTGGAACTCTAAATACAACACGGTTTGTGCAAGGTTCTTGAAACTTGACACAATAAAGTAGTTTCACGTTCTGTCTCTACGTTTTGTTTCCTCTTGATGTAGCCTTAAGCAGTGACAGGCGAGAAACACTTTCATGGAAAGGGGTTGCCAAGTTTCCTAAAATTACGAATCTCCAAAAATCTCAGCAAATATTTTTTCACCGAAATTGGATGATACTTTCAGGTAATGATCAGGACACTAAGGCGACTTGGTTCCCCAAATTTCGTTCTTCTATGTTGAAGCGTTCGTTTCCAGTAACAGTTTGAATTTTTAGGTTTCACTCTGTTTTCTCCTATATTGATAGATGTATTTGGAACTCTAAATCCAACACGGTTTGTGCTAGCTTCTTGAAACTTGACACAATAAAGTAGTTCCACGTTCCATCTCTATGTTTTGTTTCCTCTTGATGTAGCCTTAAGCAGTGACTGGCGAGAAACACTTTCATGGAAAGGGGTTGCCAAGCTTCCTAAAATTACGAATCTCCAGAAATCTCAGCAAATATTTTTTAACCCAAACTGGATGATACTTTCAGGTAATGATCAGTACACTAAGGATACTTGGTTCCCCAAATTTCGTTCTTCTATGTTGAAGCGTTCGTTTCCAGTAACAGTTTGAATTTTTAGGTTTCACTCTGTTTTCTCCTATATTGATAGATGTATTTTGAACTCTAAATCCAACAGGGTTTGTGCTAGCTTCTTGAAACTTGACACAATAAAGTAGTTTCAAGTTCTATCTCTACCTTTTGTTTCCTCTTGATGTAGCCCTAAGAAGTTACTGGCGAGAAACACTTTCATGGAAAGGGGTTGCCAAGCTTCCTAAAATTACGAATCTCCAGAAATCTCAGCAAATATTTTTTCACCGAAACTGGATGATACTTTCAGGTAATGATCAGTACACTAAGGCGACTTGGTTTCCCAAATTTCGTTTTTCTATGTTGAAGCGTTCGTTTCCAGTAACAGTTTGAATTTTTAGGTTTCACTCTGTTTTCTCCTATATTGATAGATGTGTTTGGAACTCTAAATCCAACACGGTTTGTGCTTGGTTCTTGAAACTTGACACAATAAAGAAGTTTCACGTTCTATCTCCACGTTTTGTTTCCTCTTGATGTAGCCTTAAGCAGTTACTGGCGAGAAACACTTTCATGGAAAGGGGTTGCCAAGCTTCCTAAAATTACGAATCTCCAGAAATCTCAGCAAATATTTTTTCACCGAAACTGGATGATACTTTCAGGTAATGATCAGTACACTAAGGCAACTTGGTTCCCCAAATTTCGTTCTTCTATGTTGAAGCGTTCGTTTCCAGTAACAGTTTGAATTTTTAGGTTTCACTCTGTTTTCTCCTATATTGATAGATGTATTTGGAACTCTAAATCCAACAAGGTGTGTGCTAGCTTCTTGAAACTTGACACAATAAAGCAGTTTCAAGTTCTATCTCTACGTTTTGTTTCCTCTTGATGTAGCCCTAAGCAGTTACTGGCGAGAAACACTTTCATGGAAACACTTTCATGGAACTCTAAATCCAACACGGTTTGTGCTAGCTTCTTGAAACTTGACACACTAAAGTAGTTCCACGTTCTATCTCTATGTTTTGTTTCCTCTTGATGTAGCCCTAAGCAGTTACTGGCGAGAAACACTTTCATGGAAAGGGGTTGCCAAGCTTCCTAAAATTACGAATCTCCAGAAATCTCAGCAAATATTTTTTCACCGAAACTGGGTGATACTTTCAGGTAATGATCAGGACACTAAGTCGACTTGGTTCCCCAAATTTTGTTCTTCTATGTTGAAGCGTTCGTTTCCAGTAACAGTTTGAATTTTTAGGTTTCACTCTGTTTTCTCCTATATTGATAGATGTGTTTGGAACTCTAAATCCAACACGGTTTGTGCTAGGTTCTTGAAACTTGACACAATAAAGTAGTTTCACGTTCTATCTCCACGTTTTGTTTCCTCTTGATGTAGTCTTAAGCAGTGACTGGCGAGAAACACTTTCATGGAAGGGGGTTGCCAAGCTTCCCAAAATTACGAATCTCCAGAAATCTCAGCAAATATTTTTTCACCCAAACTGGATGATACATTCAGGTAATGATCATTACACTAAGGCGACTTGGTTCCCCAAATTTCGTTCTTCTATGTTGAAGCGTTCGTTTCCAGTAACAGTTTGAATTTTTAGGTTTCACTCTGTTTTCTCCTATATTGATAGATGTATTTGGAACTCTAAATCCAACACGGTTTGTGCTAGCGTCTTGAAACATGACACAATGAAGTAGTTTCACGTTCTATCTCTATGTTTTGTTTCCTCTTGATGTAGCCCTATGCAGTGACTGGCGAGAAACACTTTCATGGAAAGGGGTTGCCAAGCTTCCTAAAATTACGAATCTCCAGAAATCTCAGCAAATATTTTTTCACCCAAACTGGATGATACATTCAGGTAATGATCAGTGCACTAAGGTGACTTGGTTCCCCAAATTTCGTTCTTCTATGTTGAAGTGTTCGTTTCCAGTAACAGTTTGAATTTTTAGGTTTCACTCTGTTTTCTCCTATATTGATAGATGTATTTGGAACTGTAAATCCAACACGGTTTGTGCTAGGTTCTTGAAACTTGACACAATAAAGTAGTTTCACGTTCTATCTCTACGTTTTGTTTCCTCTTGATGTAGCCCTAAGCAGTAACTGGCGAGAAACACTTTCATGGAAAGGGGTTGCCAAGCTTCCTAAAATTACGAATCTCGAGAAATCTCAGCAAATATTTTTTCACCCAAACTGGATGATTCTTTCAGGTAATGATCAGTACACTAAGGCGACTTGGTTCCCCAAATTTCGTTCTTCTATGTTGAAGCGTTCGTTTGCAGTAACAGTTTGAATTTTTAGGTTTCACTCTGTTTTCTCCTATATTGATACATGTATTTGGAACTCTAAATCCAACACGGTTTGTGCTAGCTTCTTGAAACTTGACACAATAAAGTAGTTTCAAGTTCTATCTCTACGTTTTGTTTCCTCTTGATGTAGCCCTAAGCAGTTACTGGCGAGAAACACTTTCATGGAAAGGGGTTGCCAAGCTTCCTAAAATTACGAATCTCCAGAAATCTCAGCAAATATTTTTTCACCCAAACTGGATGATACTTTCAGGTAATGATCAGGACACTAAGGCGACTTGGTTACCCAAATTTCGTTCTTCTATGTTGAAGCGTTCGTTTCCAGTAACAGTTTGAATTTTTAGTTTTCACTCTGTTTTCTCCTATATTGATAGATGTGTTTGGAACTCTAAATCCAACACGGTCTTTGCTAGGTTCTTGAAACTTGACACAATAAAGAAGTTTCACGTTCTATCTCCACGTTTTGTTTCCTCTTGATGTAGCCTTAAGCAGTGACTGGCGAGAAACACTTTCATGGAAAGGGGTTGCCAAGCTTCCTAAAATTACGAATCTCCAGAAATCTCAGCATATATTTTTTCACCCAAACTGGATGATACTTTCAGGTAATGATCAGTACACTAAGGCGACTTGGTTCCCCAAATTTCGTTCTTCTATGTTGAAGCGTTCGTTTCCAGTAACAGTTTGAATTTTTAGGTTTCACTCTGTTTTCTCCTATATTGATAGATGTATTTGGAACTCTAAATCCAACACGGTTTGTGCTAGCGTCTTGAAACATGACACAATGAAGTAGTTTCACGTTCTATCTCTATGTTTTGTTTCCTCTTGATGTAGCCCTAAGCAGTTACTGGCGAGAAACACTTTCATGGAAAGGGGTTGCCAAGCTTCCTAAAATTACGAATCTCCAGAAATCTCAGCAAATATTTTTTCACCCAAACTGCATGATACTTTCAGGTAATGATCAGTACACTAAGACGACTTGGTTCCCCAAATTTCGTTCTTCTATGTTGAAGCGTTCGTTTCCAGTAACAGTTTGAATTTTTAGGTTTCACTCTGTTTTCTCCTATATTGATACATGTATTTGGAACTCTAAATCCAACACGGTTTGTGCTAGCTTCTTGAAACTTGACACAATAAAGTAGTTTCAAGTTCTATCTCTACGTTTTGTTTCCTCTTGATGTAGCCCTAAGCAGTTACTGGCGAGAAACACTTTCATGGAAAGGGGTTGCCAAGCTTCCTAAAATTACGAATCTCCAGAAATCTCAGCAAATATTTTTTCACCCAAACTGGATGATACTTTCAGGTAATGATCAGGACACTAAGGCGACTTGGTTACCCAAATTTCGTTCTTCTATGTTGAAGCGTTCGTTTCCAGTAACAGTTTGAATTTTTAGTTTTCACTCTGTTTTCTCCTATATTGATAGATGTGTTTGGAACTCTAAATCCAACACGGTCTTTGCTAGGTTCTTGAAACTTGACACAATAAAGTAGTTTCACGTTCTATCTCCACGTTTTGTTTCCTCTTGATGTAGCCTTAAGCAGTGACTGGCGAGAAACACTTTCATGGAAAGGGGTTGCCAAGCTTCCTAAAATTACGAATCTCCAGAAATCTCAGCATATATTTTTTCACCCAAACTGGATGATACTTTCAGGTAATGATCAGTACACTAAGGCGACTTGGTTCCCCAAATTTCGTTCTTCTATGTTGAAGCGTTCGTTTCCAGTAACAGTTTGAATTTTTAGGTTTCACTCTGTTTTCTCCTATATTGATAGATGTATTTGGAACTCTAAATCCAACACGGTTTGTGCTAGCGTCTTGAAACATGACACAATGAAGTAGTTTCACGTTCTATCTCTATGTTTTGTTTCCTCTTGATGTAGCCCTAAGCAGTTACTGGCGAGAAACACTTTCATGGAAAGGGGTTGCCAAGCTTCCTAAAATTACGAATCTCCAGAAATCTCAGCAAATATTTTTTCACCCAAACTGCATGATACTTTCAGGTAATGATCAGTACACTAAGACGACTTGGTTCCCCAAATTTCGTTCTTCTATGTTGAAGCGTTCGTTTCCAGTAACAGTTTGAATTTTTAGGTTTCACTCTGTTTTCTCCTATATTGATACATGTATTTGGAACTCTAAATCCAACACGGTTTGTGCTAGCTTCTTGAAACTTGACACAATAAAGTAGTTTCAAGTTCTATCTCTACGTTTTGTTTCCTCTTGATGTAGCCCTAAGCAGTTACTGGCGAGAAACACTTTCATGGAAAGGGGTTGCCAAGCTTCCTAAAATTACGAATCTCCAGAAATCTCAGCAAATATTTTTTCACCCAAACTGGATGATACTTTCAGGTAATGATCAGGACACTAAGGCGACTTGGTTCCCCAAATTTCGTTCTTCTATGTTGAAGCGTTCGTTTCCAGTCACAGTTTGAATTTTTAGGTTTCACTCTGTTTTCTCCTATATTGATAGATGTGTTTGGAACTCTAAATCCAACACGGTTTGTGCTAGGTTCTTGAAACTTGACACAATAAAGTAGTTTCACGTTCTTTCTCCACGTTTTGTTTCCAATTGATGTAGCCTTAAGCAGTGACTGGCGAGAAACACTTTCATGGAAAGGGGTTGCCAAGCTTCCCAAAATTACGAATCTCCAGAAATCTCAGCATATATTTTTTCACCCAAACTGGATGATACATTCAGGTAATGATCAGTACACTAAGGCGACTTGGTTCCCCAAATTTCGTTCTTCTATGTTGAAGCGTTCGTTTCCAGTAACCGTTTGAATTTTTAGGTTTCACTCTGTTTTCTCCTATATTGATAGATGTATTTGGAACTCTAAATCCAACACGGTTTGTGCTAGCGTCTTGAAACATGACACAATGAAGTAGTTTCACGTTCTATCTCTATGTTTTGTTTCCTCTTGATGTAGCCCTATGCAGTGACTGGCGAGAAACACTTTCATGGAAAGGGGTTGCCAAGCTTCCTAAAATTACGAATCTCCAGAAATCTCAGCAAATATTTTTTCACCCAAACTGGATGATACATTCAGGTAATGATCAGTACACTAAGGCGACTTGGTTCCCCAAATTTCGTTCTTCTATGCTGAAGCGTTCGTTTCCAGTAACAGTTTGAATTTTTAGGTTTCACTCTGTTTTCTCCTATATTGATAGATGTATTTGGAACTCTAAATCCAACACGGTTTGTGCTAGGTTCTTGAAACTTGACACAATAAAGTAGTTTCACATTCTATCTCTACGTTTTGTTTCCTCTTGATGTAGCCCTAAGCAGTGACTGGCGAGAAACACTTTCATGGAAAGGGGTTGCCAGGCTTCCCAAAATTACTAATCTCCAGAAATCTCAGCAAATATTTTTTCACCCAAACTGGATGATACTTTCAGGTAATGATCAGGACACTAAGGCGACTTGGTTCCCCAAATTTCGTTCTTCTATGTTGAAGCGTTCGTTTCCAGTCACAGTTTGAATTTTTAGGTTTCACTCTGTTTTCTCCTATATTGATAGATGTATTTGGAACTCTAAATCCAACACGGTTTGTGCTAGCTTCTTGAAACTTGACACAATAAAGTAGTTCCACGTTCTATCTCTATGTTTTGTTTCCTCTTGTTGTAGCCTTAAGCAGTGACTGGCGAGAAACACTTTCATGGAAAGGGGTTGCCAAGCTTCCTAAAATTACGAATCTCCAGAAATCTCAGCAAATATTTTTTCACCCAAACTGGATGATACTTTCAGGTAATGATCAGTACACTAAGGCGACTTGGTTCCCCAAATTTCGTTCTTCTATGTTGAAGCGTTCGTTTCCAGTAACAGTTTGAATCCATAGGTTTCACTCTGTTTTCTCCTATATTGATAGATGTATTTGGAACTCTAAATCCAACACGGTTTGTGCTAGCGTCTTGAAACATGACACAATGAAGTAGTTTCACATTCTATCTCTATGTTTTGTTTCCTCTTGATGTAGCCCTATGCAGTGACTGGCGAGAAACACTTTCATGGAAAGGGGTTGCCAAGCTTCCTAAAATTACGAATCTTGAGAAATCTCAGCAAATATTTTTTCACCCAAACTGGATGATACTTTCAGGTAATGATCAGTACACTAAGGTGACTTGGTTCCCCAAATTTCGTTCTTCTATGTTGAAGCGTTCGTTTGCAGTAACACTTTGAATTTTTAGGTTTCACTCTGTTTTCTTCTATATTGATAGATGTATTTGGAACTCTAAATCCAACAGGGTTTGTGCTAGTTTCTTGAAACTTGACACAATAAAGTAGTTTCACGTTCTATCTCTACGTTTTGTTTCCTCTTGATGTAGCCCTAAGCAGTGACTGGCGAGAAACACTTTCATGGAAAGGGGTTGCCAAGCTTCCTAAAATTACGAATCTCCAGAAATCTCAGCAAATATTTTTTCACCCAAACTGCATGATACTTTCAGGTAATGATCAGTACACTAAGACGACTTGGTTCCCCAAATTTCGTTCTTCTATGTTGAAGCGTTCGTTTCCAGTAACAGTTTGAATTTTTAGGTTTCACTCTGTTTTCTCCTATATTGATACATGTATTTGGAACTCTAAATCCAACAGGGTTTGTGCTAGCTTCTTGAAACTTGACACAATAAAGTAGTTTCAAGTTCTATCTCTACGTTTTGTTTCCTCTTGATGTAGCCCTAAGCAGTTACTGGCGAGAAACACTTTCATGGAAAGGGGTTGCCAAGCTTCCTAAAATTACGAATCTCCAGAAATCTCAGCAAATATTTTTTCACCCAAACTGGATGATACTTTCAGGTAATGATCAGGACACTAAGGCGACTTGGTTCCCCAAATTTCATTCTTCTATGTTGAAGCGTTCGTTTCCAGTAACAGTTTGAATTTTTAGGTTTCACTCTGTTTTCTCCTATATTGATAGATGTGTTTGGAACTCTAAATCCAACACGGTTTGTGCTAGCTTCTTGAAACTTGACACAATAAAGTAGTTTCACGTTCTATCTCCACGTTTTGTTTCCTCTTGATGTAGCCTTAAGCAGTGACTGGCGAGAAACACTTTCATGGAAAGGGGTTGCCAAGCTTCCCAAAATTACGAATCTCCAGAAATCTCAGCAAATATTTTTTCACCCAAACTGGATGATACATTCAGGTAATGATCAGTACACTAAGGCGACTTGGTTCCCCAAATTTCGTTCTTCTATGTTGAAGCGTTCGTTTCCAGTAACAGTTTGAATTTTTAGGTTTCACTCTGTTTTCTCCTATATTGATAGATGTATTTGGAACTCTAAATCCAACACGGTTTGTGCTAGCGTCTTGAAACATGACACAATGAAGTAGTTTCACGTTCTATCTCTATGTTTTGTTTCCTCTTGATGTAGCCCTATGCAGTGACTGGCGAGAAACACTTTCATGGAAAGGGGTTGCCAAGCTTCCTAAAATTACTAATCTCCAGAAATCTCAGCAAATATTTTTTCACCCAAACTGGATGATACTTTCAGGTAATGATCAGTACACTAAGGCGACTTGGTTCCCCAAATTTCGTTCTTCTATGTTGAAGCGTTCGTTTCCAGTAACAGTTTGAATTTTTAGGTTTCACTCTGTTTTCTCCTATATTGATAGATGTGTTTGGAACTCTAAATCCAACACGGTTTGTGCTAGCTTCTTGAAACTTGACACAATAAAGTAGTTTCACGTTCTATCTCCACGTTTTGTTTCCTCTTGATGTAGCCTTAAGCAGTGACTGGCGAGAAACACTTTCATGGAAAGGGGTTGCCAAGCTTCCCAAAATTACGAATCTCCAGAAATCTCAGCAAATATTTTTTCACCCAAACTGGATGATACATTCAGGTAATGATCAGTACACTAAGGCGACTTGGTTCCCCAAATTTCGTTCTTCTATGTTGAAGAGTTCGTTTCCAGTATCAGTTTGAATTTTTAGGTTTCACTCTGTTTTCTCCTATATTGATAGATGTATTTGGAACTCTAAATCCAACACGGTTTGTGCTAGCGTCTTGAAACATGACACAATGAAGTAGTTTCACATTCTATCTCTATGTTTAGTTTCCTCTTGATGTAGCCCTATGCAGTGACTGGCGAGAAACACTTTCATGGAAAGGGGTTGCCAAGCTTCCTAAAATTACGAATCTTGAGAAATCTCAGCAAATATTTTTTCACCCAAACTGGATGATACTTTCAGGTAATGATCAGTACACTAAGGTGACTTGGTTCCCCAAATTTCGTTCTTCTATGTTGAAGCGTTCGTTTGCAGTAACACTTTGAATTTTTAGGTTTCACTCTGTTTTCTTCTATATTGATAGATGTATTTGGAACTCTAAATCCAACAGGGTTTGTGCTAGTTTCTTGAAACTTGACACAATAAAGTAGTTTCACGTTCTATCTCTACGTTTTGTTTCCTCTTGATGTAGCCCTAAGCAGTGACTGGCGAGAAACACTTTCATGGAAAGGGGTTGCCAAGCTTCCTAAAATTACGAATCTCCAGAAATCTCAGCAAATATTTTTTCAACCAAACTGCATGATACTTTCAGGTAATGATCAGTACACTAAGACGACTTGGTTCCCCAAATTTCGTTCTTCTATGTTGAAGCGTTCGTTTCCAGTAACAGTTTGAATTTTTAGGTTTCACTCTGTTTTCTCCTATATTGATACATGTATTTGGAACTCTAAATCCAACAGGGTTTGTGCTAGCTTCTTGAAACTTGACACAATAAAGTAGTTTCAAGTTCTATCTCTACGTTTTGTTTCCTCTTGATGTAGCCCTAAGCAGTTACTGGCGAGAAACACTTTCATGGAAAGGGGTTGCCAAGCTTCCTAAAATTACGAATCTCCAGAAATCTCAGCAAATATTTTTTCACCCAAACTGGATGATACTTTCAGGTAATGATCAGGACACTAAGGCGACTTGGTTCCCCAAATTTCATTCTTCTATGTTGAAGCGTTCGTTTCCAGTAACAGTTTGAATTTTTAGGTTTCACTCTGTTTTCTCCTATATTGATAGATGTGTTTGGAACTCTAAATCCAACACGGTTTGTGCTAGCTTCTTGAAACTTGACACAATAAAGTAGTTTCACGTTCTATCTCCACGTTTTGTTTCCTCTTGATGTAGCCTTAAGCAGTGACTGGCGAGAAACACTTTCATGGAAAGGGGTTGCCAAGCTTCCCAAAATTACGAATCTCCAGAAATCTCAGCAAATATTTTTTCACCCAAACTGGATGATACATTCAGGTAATGATCAGTACACTAAGGCGACTTGGTTCCCCAAATTTCGTTCTTCTATGTTGAAGCGTTCGTTTCCAGTAACAGTTTGAATTTTTAGGTTTCACTCTGTTTTCTCCTATATTGATAGATGTATTTGGAACTCTAAATCCAACACGGTTTGTGCTAGCGTCTTGAAACATGACACAATGAAGTAGTTTCACGTTCTATCTCTATGTTTTGTTTCCTCTTGATGTAGCCCTATGCAGTGACTGGCGAGAAACACTTTCATGGAAAGGGGTTGCCAAGCTTCCTAAAATTACTAATCTCCAGAAATCTCAGCAAATATTTTTTCACCCAAACTGGATGATACTTTCAGGTAATGATCAGTACACTAAGGCGACTTGGTTCCCCAAATTTCGTTCTTCTATGTTGAAGCGTTCGTTTCCAGTAACAGTTTGAATTTTTAGGTTTCACTCTGTTTTCTCCTATATTGATACATGTATTTGGAACTCTAAATCCAACAGGGTTTGTGCTAGCTTCTTGAAACTTGACACAATAAAGTAGTTTCAAGTTCTATCTCTACGTTTTGTTTCCTCTTGATGTAGCCCTAAGCAGTTACTGGCGAGAAACACTTTCATGGAAAGGGGTTGCCAAGCTTCCTAAAATTACGAATCTCCAGAAATCTCAGCAAATATTTTTTCACCCAAACTGGATGATACTTTCAGGTAATGATCAGGACACTAAGGCGACTTGGTTCCCCAAATTTCGTTCTTCTATGTTGAAGCGTTCGTTTCCAGTAACAGTTTGAATTTTTAGGTTTCACTCTGTTTTCTCCTATATTGATAGATGTGTTTGGAACTCTAAATCCAACACGGTTTGTGCTAGGTTCTTGAAACTTGACACAATAAAGTAGTTTCACGTTCTATCTCCACGTTTTGTTTCCTCTTGATGTAGCCTTAAGCAGTGACTGCCGAGAAACACTTTCATGGAAAGGGGTTGCCAAGCTTCCGAAAATTACGAATCTCCAGAAATCTCAGCAAATATTTTTTCACCCAAACTGGATGATACATTCAGGTAATGATCAGTACACTAAGGCGACTTGGTTCCCCAAATTTTGTTCTTCTATGTTGAAGCGTTCGTTTTCAGTAACAGTTTGAATTTTTAGGTTTCACTCTGTTTTCTCCTATATTGATAGATGTATTTGGAACTCTAAATCCAACACGGTTTGTGCTAGCGTCTTGAAACATGACACAATGAAGTAGTTTCACGTTCTATCTCTATGTTTTGTTTCCTCTTGATGTAGCCCTCTGCAGTGACTGGCGAGAAACACTTTCATGGAAAGGGGTTGCCAAGCTTCCTAAAATTACGAATCTCCAGAAATCTCAGCAAATATTTTTTCACCCAAACTGGATGATACTTTCAGGTAATGATCAGTACACTAAGGCGACTTGGTTCCCCAAATTTCGTTCTTCTATGTTGAAGCGTTCTTTTCCAGTAACAGTTTGAATTTTTAGGTTTCACTCTGTTTTCTCCTATATTGATAGATGCATTTGGAACTCTAAATCCAACAGGGTTTGTGCTAGTTTCTTGAAACTTGACACAATAAAGTAGTTTCAAGTTCTATCTCTACGTTTTGTTTCCTCTTGATGTAGCCCTAAGCAGTTGCTGGCGAGAAACACTTTCATAGAAAGGGGTTGCCAAGCTTCCTAAAATTACGAATCTCGAGAAATCTCAGCAAATATTTTTTCACCCAAACTGGATGATACTTTCAGGTAATGATCAGTACACTAAGGCGACTTGGTTCCCCAAATTTCGTTCTTCTATGTTGAAGCGTTCGTTTCCAGTAACAGTTTGAATTTTTAGGTTTCACTCTGTTTTCTCCTATATTGATAGATGTGTTTGGAACTCTAAATCCAACACGGTTTGTGCTAGGTTCTTGAAACTTGACACAATAAAGTAGTTTCACGTTCTATCTCCACGTTTTGTTTCCTCTTGATGTAGACTTAAGCAGTGACTGGCGAGAAACACTTTCATGGAAAGGGGTTGCCAAGTTTCCTAAAATTACGAAACTCCAGAAATCTCAGCAAATATTTTTTCACCGAAACTGGATGATGCTTTCAGGTAATGATCAGTACACTAAGGCGACTTGGTTCCCCAAATTTCGTTCTTCTATGTTGAAGCGTTCGTTTCCAGTAACAGTTTGAATTTTTAGGTTTCACTCTGTTTTCTCCTATATTGATACATGTATTTGGAACTCTAAATCCAACACGGTTTGTGCTAGCTTCTTGAAACTTGACACAATAAAGTACTTTCACGTACTATCTCTATGTTTTGATTCCTCTTGATGTAGCCCTAAGCAGTGACTGGCGAGAAACACTTTCATGGAAAGGGGTTGCCAGGCTTCCCAAAATTACGAATCTCCAGAAATCCCAACAAATATTTTTTCACCCAACTGGATGATACTTTCAGGTAATGATCAGTACACTTAGGTGACTTGGTTCCCCAAATTTCGTTCTTCTATGTTGAAGCGTTCGTTTCCAGTAACAGTTTGAATTTTTAGGTATCACTCTGTTTTCTCCTATATTGATAGATGTGTTTGGAACTCTAAATCCAACACGGTTTGTGCTAGGTTCTTGAAACTTGACACAATAAAGTAGTTTCACGTTCTGTCTCTACGTTTTTTTTCCTCTTGATGTAGCCTTAAGCAGTGACTGGCGAGAAACACTTTCATGGAAAGGGGTTGCCAAGTTTCCTAAAATTACGAATCTCCAAAAATCTCAGCAAATATTTTTTCACCGAAACTGGATGATACTTTCAGGTAATGATCAGGACACTAAGGCGACTTGGTTCCCCAAATTTCGTTCTTCTATGTTGAAGCGTTCGTTTCCAGTAACAGTTTGAATTTTTAGGTTTCACTCTGTTTTCTCCTATATTGATAGATGTATTTGGAACTCTAAATCCAACACGGTTTGTGCTAGCTTCTTGAAACTTGACACAATAAAGTAGTTCCACGTTCTATCTCTATGTTTTGTTTCCTCTTGATGTAGCCTTAAGCAGTGACTGGCGAGAAACACTTTCATGGAAAGGGGTTGCCAAGCTTCCTAAAATTACGAATCTCCAGAAATCTCAACAAATATTTTTTCACCCAAACTGGATGATACTTTCAGGTAATGATCAGTACACTAAGGCGACTTGGTTCCCCAAATTTTGTTCTTCTATGTTGAAGCGTTCGTTTCCAGTAACAGTTTGAATTTTTTGGTTTCACTCTGTTTTCTCCTATATTGATAGATGTATTTGGAACTCTAAATCCAACAGGGTTTGTGCTAGCTTCTTGAAACTTGACACAATAAAGTAGTTTCAAGTTCTATCTCTACGTTTTGTTTCCTCTTGATGTAGCCCTAAGCGGTTACTGGCGAGAAACACTTTCATGGAAAGGGGTTGCCAAGCTTCCTAAAATTACGAATCTCGAGAAATCTCAGCAAATATTTTTTCACCGAAACTGGATGATACTTTCAGGTAATGATCAGTACACTAAGGCGACTTGGTTCCCCAAATTTCGTTCTTCTATGTTGAAGCGTTCGTTTCCAGTAACAGTTTGAATTTTTAGGTTTCACTCTGTTTTCTCCTATATTGATAGATGTATTTGGAACTCTAAATCCAACACGGTTTGTGCTAGCTTCTTGAAACATGACACAATGAATTAGTTTCACGTTCTATCTCTATGTTTTGTTTCCTCTTGATGTAGCCCTATGCAGTGACTGGCGAGAAACACTTTCATGGAAAGGGGTTGCCAAGCTTCCTAAAATTACGAATCTCCAGAAATCTCAGCAAATATTTTTTCACCCAAACTGGATGATACATTCAGGTAATGATCAGTACACTAAGGCGACTTGGTTCCCCAAATTTCGTTCTTCTATGTTGAAGCGTTCGTTTCCAGTAACAGTTTGAATTTTTAGGTTTCACTCTGTTTTCTCCTATATTGATAGATGTATTTGGAACTCTAAATCCAACACGGTTTGTGCTAGGTTCTTGAAACTTGACACAATAAAGTAGTTTCACGTTCTATCTCTATGTTTTGTTTCCTCTTGATGTAGCCCTAAGCAGTAACTGGCGAGAAACACTTTCATGGAAAGGGGTTGCCAAGCTTCCTAAAATTACGAATCTCCAGAAATCTCAGCAAATAATTTTTCACCCAAACTGGATGATACTTTCAGGTAATGATCAGTACACTAAGGCGACTTGGTTCCCCAAATTTCGTTCTTCTATGTTGAAGCGTTCGTTTGCAGTAACACTTTGAATTTTTAGGTTTCACTCTGTTTTCTCCTATATTCATAGATGTATTTGGAACTCTAAATCCAACAGGGTTTGTGCTAGCTTCTTGAAACTTGACACAATAAAGTAGTTTCAAGTTCTATCTCTACGTTTTGTTTGCTCTTGATGTAGCCCTAAGCAGTTACTGGCGAGAAACACTTTCATGGAAAGGGGTTGCCAAGCTTCCTAAAATTACGAATCTCCAGAAATCTCAGCAAATATTTTTTCACCCAAACTGGATGATACTTTCAGGTAATGATCAGGACACTAAGGCGACTTGGTTCCCCAAATTTCGTTCTTCTATGTTGAAGCGTTCGTTTCCAGTAACCGTTTGAATTTTTAGGTTTCACTCTGTTTTCTCCTATATTGATAGATGTGTTTGGAACACTAAATCCAACACGGTTTGTGCTAGGTTCTTGAAACTTGACACAATAAAGTAGTTTCACGTTCTATCTCCACGTTTTGTTTCCTCTTGATGGAGCCCTAAGCAGTGACTGGCGAGAAACACTTTCATGGAAAGGGGTTGCCAAGCTTCCCAAAATTACGAATCTCCAGAAATCTCAGCAAATATTTTTTCACCCAAAATGGATGATACATTCAGGTAATGATCAGTACACTAAGGCGACTTGGTTCCCCAAATTTCGTTCTTCTATGTTGAAGCGTTCGTTTCCAGTAACAGTTTGAATTTTTAGGTTTCACTCTGTTTTCTCCTATATTGATAGATGTATTTGGAACTCTAAATCCAACACGGTTTGTGCTAGCTTCTTGAAACTTGACACAATAAAGCAGTTCCACGTTCTATCTCTAGGTTTTGTTTCCTCTTGATGGAGCCCTAAACAGTGACTGGCGAGAAACACATTCATGGAAAGGGGTTGCCAAGCTTCCTAAAATTACGAATCTCCAGAAATCTCAGCAAATATTTTTTCACCCAAACAGGATGATACTTTCAGGTAATGATCAGTACACTAAGATGACTTGGTTCCCCAAATTTCGTTCTATATGTTGAACCGTTCGTTTCCAGTAACAGTTTGAATTTTTAGGTTTCACTCTGTTTTCTCCTATATTGATAGATGTATTTGGAACTCTAAATCCAACACGGTTTGTGCTAGCTTCTTGAAACTTGACACAATAAAATAGTTCCACGTTCTATCTCTAGGTTTTGTTTCCTCTTGATGGAGCCCTAAGCAGTGACTGGCGAGAAACACATTCATGGAAAGGGGTTGCCAAGCTTCCTAAAATTACGAATCTCCAGAAATCTCAGCAAATATTTTTTCACCCAAACAGGATGATACTTTCAGGTAATGATCAGTACACTAAGATGACTTGGTTCCCTAAATTTCGTTCTATATGTTGAACCGTTCGTTTCCAGTAACAGTTTGAATTTTTAGGTTTCACTCTGTTTTCTCTTATATTGATAGATGTATTTGGAACTCTAAATCCAACACGGTTTGTGCTAGGTTCTTGAAACTTAACACAATAAAGTAGTTTCACGTTCTATCTCTATGTTTTGTTTCCTCTTGATGTAGCCTTAAGCAGTGACTGGCGAGAAACACTTTCATGGAAAGGGGTTGCCAAGCTTCCCAAAATTACGAATCTCCAGAAATCTCAGCAAATATTTTTTCACCCAAACTGGATGATACATTCAGGTAATGATCAGTATACTAAGGCGACTTGGTTCCCCAAATTTCGTTCTTCTATGTTGAAGCGTTCGTTTCCAGTAACAGTTTGAATTTTTAGGTTTCACTCTGTTTTCTCCTATATTGATAGATGTATTTGGAACTCTAAATCCAACACGGTTTGTGCTAGCTTCTTGAAACATGACACAATGAATTAGTTTCACGTTCTATCTCTATGTTTTGTTTCCTCTTGATGTAGCCCTATGCAGTGACTGGCGAGAAACACTTTCATGGAAAGGGGTTGCCAGGTTCCCAAAATTACGAATCTCCAGAAATCTCAGCAAATATTTTTTCACCCAAACTGGATGATACTTTCAGGTAATGATCAGGACACTAAGGCGACTTGCTTCCCCAAATTTCGTTCTTCTATGTTGAAGCGTTCGTTTCCAGTAACAGTTTGAATTTTTAGGTTTCACTCTGTTTTCTCCTATATTGACAGATGTGTTTGGAACTCTAAATCCAACACGGTTTGTGCTAGGTTCTTGAAACTTGACACAATAAAGTAGTTTCACGTTCTATCTCCACGTTTTGTTTCCTCTTGATGGAGCCCTAAGCAGTGACTGGCGAGAAACACTTTCATGGAAAGGGGTTGCCAAGCTTCCCAAAATTACGAATCTCCAGAAATCTCAGCAAATATTTTTTCACCCAAACTGGATGATACATTCAGGTATTGATCAGTACACTAAGGCGACTTGGTTCCCCAAATTTCGTTCTTCTATGTTGAAGCGTTCGTTTCCAGTAACAGTTTGAATTTTTAGGTTTCACTCTGTTTTCTCATATATTGATAGATATATTTGGAACTCTAAATCCAACACGGTTTGTGCTAGCTTCTTGAAACATGACACAATGAAGTAGTTTCACGTTCTATCTCTATGTTTTGTTTCCTCTTGATGTAGCCCTATGCAGTGACTGGCGAGAAACACTTATATGGAAAGGGGTTGCCAGGCTTTCCAAAATTACGAATCTCCAGACATCTCAGCAAATATTTTTTCAACCAAACTGGATGATACTTTCAGGTAATGATCAGTACACTGAGGCGACTTGGTTCCCCAAATTTCGTTCTTCTATGTTGAAGCGTTCGTTTCCAGTAACAGTTTGAATTTTTAGGTTTCACTCTGTTTTCTCCTATATTGATAGATGTGTTTGGAACTCTAAATCCAACACGGTTTGTGCTAGGTTCTTGAAACTTGACACAATAAAGTAGTTTCACGTTCTATCTCTACGTTTTGTTTCCTCTTGATGTAGCCTTAAGCCGTGACTGGCGAGAAACACTTTCATGGAAAGGGGTTGCCAAGTTTCCTAAAATTACGAATCTCCAGAAATCTCAGCAAATATTTTTTCACCCAAACTGGATGATACTTTCAGGTAATGATCCGTACACTAAGGCGACTTGGTTCCCCAAATTTCGTTCTTCTATGTTGAAGCGTTCGTTTCCAGTAACAGTTTGAATTTTTAGGTTTCACTCTGTTTTCTCCTATATTGATAGATGTATTTGGAACTCTAAATCCAACACGGTTTGTGCTAGCTTCTTGAAACTTGACACAATAAAGTAGTTCCACGTTCTATCTCTATGTTTTGTTTCCTCTTGATGGAGCCCTAAGCAGTGACTGGCGAGAAACACTTTCATGGAAAGGGGTTGCCAAGCTTCCTAAAATTACGAATCTCGAGAAATCTCAGCAAATATTTTTTCACCCAAACTGGATGATACTTTCAGGAAATGATCAGTACACTAAGGCGACTTGGTTCCCCAAATTTCGTTCTTCTATGTTGAAGCGTTCGTTTGCAGTAACACTTTGAATTTTTAGGTTTCACTCTGTTTTCTCCTATATTGATAGATGTACTCGGAACTCTAAATCCAACACGGTTTGTGCTAGCTTCTTGAAACTTGACACAATAAAGTAGTTTCACGTTCTATCTCTATTTTTTGATTCCTCTTGATGTAGCCCTAGCAGTGACTGGCGAGAAACACTTTCATGGAAAGGGGTTGCCAAGCTTCCTAAAATTACGAATCTCCAGAAATCTCAGCAAATATTTTTTCACCCAAACAGGATGATACTTTCAGGTAATGATCAGTACACTAAGACGACTTGGTTCCCCAAATTTCGTTCTATATGTTGAACCGTTCGTTTCCAGTAACAGTTTGAATTTTTAGGTTTCACTCTGTTTTCTCCTATATTGATAGATGTATTTGGAACTCTAAATCCAACACGGTTTGTGCTAGGTACTTGAAACTTGACACAATAAAGTAGTTTCACGTTCTATCTCTATGTTTTGTTTCCTCTTGATGTAGCCTTAAGCAGTGACTGGCGAGAAACATTTTCATGGAAAGGGGTTGCCAAGCTTCCCAAAATTACGAATCTCCAGAAATCTCAGCAAATATTTTTTCACCCAAACTGGATGATACATTCAGGTATTGATCAGTACACTAAGGCGACTTGGTTCCCCAAATTTCGTTCTTCTATGTTGAAGCGTTCGTTTCCAGTAACAGTTTGAATTTTTAGGTTTCACTCTGTTTTCTCCTATATTGATAGATGTATTTGGAACTCTAAATCCAACACGGTTTGTGCTAGCTTCTTGAAACATGACACAATGAAGTAATTTCACGTTCTATCTCTATGTTTTGTTTCCTCTTGATGTAGCCCTATGCAGTGACTGGCGAGAAACACTTATATGGAAAGGGGTTGCCAGGCTTCCCAAAATTACGAATCTCCAGACATCTCAGCAAATATTTTTTCAACCAAACTGGATGATACTTTCAGGTAATGATCAGTACACTAAGGCGACTTGGTTCCCCAAATTTCGTTCTTCTATGTTGAAGCGTTCGTTTCCAGTAACAGTTTGAATTTTTAGGTTTCACTCTGTTTTCTCCTATATTGATAGATGTGTTTGGAACTCTAAATCCAACACGGTTTGTGCTAGGTTCTTGAAACTTGACACAATAAAGTAGTTTCACGTTCTATCTCTACGTTTTGTTTCCTCTTGATGTAGCCTTAAGCCGTGACTGGCGAGAAACACTTTCATGGAAAGGGGTTGCCAAGCTTCCTAAAATTACGAATATCGAGAAATCTCAGCAAATATTTTTTCACCCAAACTGGATGATACTTTCAGGTAATGATCAGTACACTAAGGCGACTTGGTTCCCCAAATTTCGTTCTTCTATGTTGAAGCGTTCGTTTGCAGTAACACTTTGAATTTTTAGGTTTCACTCTGTTTTCTCCTATATTGATAGATGTATTTGGAACTCTAAATCCAACACGGTTTGTGCTAGCTTCTTGAAACTTGACACAATAAAGTAGTTTCACGTTCTATCTCTATTTCTTGATTCCTCTTGATGTAGCCCTAGCAGTGACTGGCGAGAATCACTTTCATGGAAAGGGGTTGCCAGGCTTCCCAAAATTACGAATCTCCAGAAATCTCAGCAAATATTTTTTCACCCAAACTGGATGATACTTTCAGGTAATGATCAGTACACTAAGGCGACTTGGTTCCCCAAATTTCGTTCTTCTATGTTGAAGCGTTCGTTTCCAGTAACAGTTTGAATTTTTAGGTTTCACTCTGTTTTCTCCTATATTGATAGATGTATTTGGAACTCTAAATCCAACACGGTTTGTGCTAGCTTCTTGAAACTTGACACAATAAAGTAGTTTCACGTTCTATCTCTATGTTTTGTTTCCTCTTGATGTAGCCTTAAGCAGTGACTGGCGAGAAACCCTTTCATGGAAAGGGGTTGCCAAGCTTCCTAAAATTACGAATCTCCAGAAATCTCAGCAAATATTTTTTCACCCAAACTGGATGATACTTTCAGGTAATCATCAGTACACTAAGGCGACATGGTTCCCCAAATTTCGTTCTTCTATGTTGAAGCGTTCGTTTCCAGTAACAGTTTGAATTTTTAGGTTTCACTCTGCTTTCTCCTATATTGATAGATGTATTTGGAACTCTAAATCCAACACGGTTTGTGCTAGCTTCTTAAAACTTGACACAATAAAGTAGTTTCACGTTCTATCTCTACGTTTTGTTTCCTCTTGATGTAGCCCTAAGCAGTTACTGGCGAGAAAGACTTTCATGGAAAGGGGTTGCCAAGCTTCCTAAAATTACGAATCTCCAGAAATCTCAGCAAATATTTTTTCACCCAAACTGGATGATACTTTCAGGTAATGATCAGTACACTAAGGCGACTTGGTTCCCCAAATTTCGTTCTTCTATGTTGAAGCGTTCGTTTCCAGTAACAGTTTGAATTTTTAGGTTTCACTCTGTTTTCTCCTATATTGATAGATGTATTTGGAACTCTAAATCCAACAGGGTTGGTGCTAGCTTCTTGAAACTTGACACAATAAAGTAGTTTCACGTTCTATCTCTACGTTTTGTTTCCTCTTGATGTAGCCCTAAGCAGTTACTGGCGAGAAACACTTTCATGGAAAGGGGTTGCCAAGCTTCCCAAAATTACGAATCTCCAGATCTCAGCAAATATTTTTTCACCCAAACTGGATGATACTTTCAGGTAATGATCAGTACACTAAGGCGACTTGGTTCCCCAAATTTCGTTCTTCTATGTTGAAGCGTTCGTTTCCAGTAACAGTTTGAATTTTTAGGTTTCACTCTGTTTTCTCCTATATTGATAGATGTGTTTGGAACTCTAAATACAACACGGTTTGTGCTAGGTTCTTGAAACTTGACACAATAAAGTAGTTTCACGTTCTGTCTCTACGTTTTGTTTCCTCTTCATGTAGCCTTAAGCCGTGACTGGCGAGAAACACTTTCATGGAAAGGGGTTGCCAAGTTTCCTAAAATTACGAATCTCCAAAAATCTCAGCAAATATTTTTTCACCGAAACTGGATGATACTTTCAGGTAATGATCAGGACACTAAGGCGACTTGGTTCCCCAAATTTCGTTCTTCTATGTTGAAGCATTCGTTTCCAGTAACAGTTTGAATTTTTAGGTTTCACTCTGTTTTCTCCTATATTGATAGATGTATTTGGAACTCTAAATCCAACACGGTTTGTGCTAGCTTCTTGAAACTTGACACAATAAAGTAGTTCCACGTTCTATCTCTATGTTTTGTTTCCTCTTGATGTAGCCTTAAGCAGTGACTGGCGAGAAACACTTTCATGGAAAGGGGTTGCCAAGCTTCCTAAAATTACGAATCTCCAGAAATCTCAACAAATATTTTTTCACCCAAACTGGATGATACTTTCAGGTAATGATCAGTACACTAAGGCGACTTGGTTCCCCAAATTTTGTTCTTCTATGTTGAAGCGTTCGTTTCCAGTAACAGTTTGAATTTTTTGGTTTCACTCTGTTTTCTCCTATATTGATAGATGTATTTGGAACTCTAAATCCAACAGGGTTTGTGCTAGCTTCTTGAAACTTGACACAATAAAGTAGTTTCAAGTTCTATCTCTACGTTTTGTTTCCTCTTGATGTAGCCCTAAGCGGTTACTGGCGAGAAACACTTTCATGGAAAGGGGTTGCCAAGCTTCCTAAAATTACGAATCTCGAGAAATCTCAGCAAATATTTTTTCACCGAAACTGGATGATACTTTCAGGTAATGATCAGTACACTAAGGCGACTTGGTTCCCCAAATTTCGTTCTTCTATGTTGAAGCGTTCGTTTCCAGTAACAGTTTGAATTTTTAGGTTTCACTCTGTTTTCTCCTATATTGATAGATGTATTTGGAACTCTAAATCCAACACGGTTTGTGCTAGCTTCTTGAAACATGACACAATGAATTAGTTTCACGTTCTATCTCTATGTTTTGTTTCCTCTTGATGTAGCCCTATGCAGTGACTGGCGAGAAACACTTTCATGGAAAGGGGTTGCCAAGCTTCCTAAAATTACGAATCTCCAGAAATCTCAGCAAATATTTTTTCACCCAAACTGGATGATACATTCAGGTAATGATCAGTACACTAAGGCGACTTGGTTCCCCAAATTTCGTTCTTCTATGTTGAAGCGTTCGTTTCCAGTAACAGTTTGAATTTTTAGGTTTCACTCTGTTTTCTCCTATATTGATAGATGTATTTGGAACTCTAAATCCAACAGAATTTGTGCTAGCTTCTTGAAACTTGACACAATAAAGTAGTTTCATGTTCTAACTCTAGGTTTTGTTTCCTCTTGATGTAGCCCTAAGCAGTTACTGGCGAGAAACACTTTCATGGAAAGGGGTTGCCAAGCTTCCTAAAATTACGAATCTCCAGAAATCTCAGCAAATATTTTTTCACCCAAACTGGATGATACTTTCAGGTAATGATCAGTACACTAAGGTGACTTGGTTCCCCAAATTTCGTTCTTCTATGTTGAAGCGTTCGTTTCCAGTAACAGTTTGAATTTTTAGGTTTCACTCTGTTTTCTCCTATATTGATAGATGTATTTGGAACTCTAAATCCAACAGGGTTTGTGCTAGCTTCTTGAAACTTGACACAATAAAGTAGTTTCAAGTTCTATCTCTACGTTTTGTTTGCTCTTGATGTAGCCCTAAGCAGTTACTGGCGAGAAACACTTTCATGGAAAGGGGTTGCCAAGCTTCCTAAAATTACGAATCTCCAGAAATCTCAGCAAATATTTTTTCACCCAAACTGGATGATACTTTCAGGTAATGATCAGGACACTAAGGCGACTTGGTTCCCCAAATTTCGTTCTTCTATGTTGAAGCGTTCGTTTCCAGTAACCGTTTGAATTTTTAGGTTTCACTCTGTTTTCTCCTATATTGATAGATGTGTTTGGAACACTAAATCCAACACGGTTTGTGCTAGGTTCTTGAAACTTGACACAATAAAGTAGTTTCACGTTCTATCTCCACGTTTTGTTTCCTCTTGATGGAGCCCTAAGCAGTGACTGGCGAGAAACACTTTCATGGAAAGGGGTTGCCAAGCTTCCCAAAATTACGAATCTCCAGAAATCTCAGCAAATATTTTTTCACCCAAAATGGATGATACATTCAGGTAATGATCAGTACACTAAGGCGACTTGGTTCCCCAAATTTCGTTCTTCTATGTTGAAGCGTTCGTTTCCAGTAACAGTTTGAATTTTTAGGTTTCACTCTGTTTTCTCCTATATTGATAGATGTATTTGGAACTCTAAATCCAACACGGTTTGTGCTAGCTTCTTGAAACTTGACACAATAAAGCAGTTCCACGTTCTATCTCTAGGTTTTGTTTCCTCTTGATGGAGCCCTAAACAGTGACTGGCGAGAAACACATTCATGGAAAGGGGTTGCCAAGCTTCCTAAAATTACGAATCTCCAGAAATCTCAGCAAATATTTTTTCACCCAAACAGGATGATACTTTCAGGTAATGATCAGTACACTAAGATGACTTGGTTCCCCAAATTTCGTTCTATATGTTGAACCGTTCGTTTCCAGTAACAGTTTGAATTTTTAGGTTTCACTCTGTTTTCTCCTATATTGATAGATGTATTTGGAACTCTAAATCCAACACGGTTTGTGCTAGCTTCTTGAAACTTGACACAATAAAATAGTTCCACGTTCTATCTCTAGGTTTTGTTTCCTCTTGATGGAGCCCTAAGCAGTGACTGGCGAGAAACACATTCATGGAAAGGGGTTGCCAAGCTTCCTAAAATTACGAATCTCCAGAAATCTCAGCAAATATTTTTTCACCCAAACAGGATGATACTTTCAGGTAATGATCAGTACACTAAGATGACTTGGTTCCCCAAATTTCGTTCTATATGTTGAACCGTTCGTTTCCAGTAACAGTTTGAATTTTTAGGTTTCACTCTGTTTTCTCCTATATTGATAGATGTATTTGGAACTCTAAATCCAACACGGTTTGTGCTAGGTTCTTGAAACTTGACACAATAAAGTAGTTTCACGTTCTATCTCTATGTTTTGTTTCCTCTTGATGTAGCCCTAAGCAGTAACTGGCGAGAAACACTTTCATGGAAAGGGGTTGCCAAGCTTCCTAAAATTACGAATCTCCAGAAATCTCAGCAAATAATTTTTCACCCAAACTGGATGATACTTTCAGGTAATGATCAGTACACTAAGGCGACTTGGTTCCCCAAATTTCGTTCTTCTATGTTGAAGCGTTCGTTTGCAGTAACACTTTGAATTTTTAGGTTTCACTCTGTTTTCTCCTATATTCATAGATGTATTTGGAACTCTAAATCCAACAGGGTTTGTGCTAGCTTCTTGAAACTTGACACAATAAAGTAGTTTCAAGTTCTATCTCTACGTTTTGTTTGCTCTTGATGTAGCCCTAAGCAGTTACTGGCGAGAAACACTTTCATGGAAAGGGGTTGCCAAGCTTCCTAAAATTACGAATCTCCAGAAATCTCAGCAAATATTTTTTCACCCAAACTGGATGATACTTTCAGGTAATGATCAGGACACTAAGGCGACTTGGTTCCCCAAATTTCGTTCTTCTATGTTGAAGCGTTCGTTTCCAGTAACCGTTTGAATTTTTAGGTTTCACTCTGTTTTCTCCTATATTGATAGATGTGTTTGGAACACTAAATCCAACACGGTTTGTGCTAGGTTCTTGAAACTTGACACAATAAAGTAGTTTCACGTTCTATCTCCACGTTTTGTTTCCTCTTGATGGAGCCCTAAGCAGTGACTGGCGAGAAACACTTTCATGGAAAGGGGTTGCCAAGCTTCCCAAAATTACGAATCTCCAGAAATCTCAGCAAATATTTTTTCACCCAAAATGGATGATACATTCAGGTAATGATCAGTACACTAAGGCGACTTGGTTCCCCAAATTTCGTTCTTCTATGTTGAAGCGTTCGTTTCCAGTAACAGTTTGAATTTTTAGGTTTCACTCTGTTTTCTCCTATATTGATAGATGTATTTGGAACTCTAAATCCAACACGGTTTGTGCTAGCTTCTTGAAACTTGACACAATAAAGCAGTTCCACGTTCTATCTCTAGGTTTTGTTTCCTCTTGATGGAGCCCTAAACAGTGACTGGCGAGAAACACATTCATGGAAAGGGGTTGCCAAGCTTCCTAAAATTACGAATCTCCAGAAATCTCAGCAAATATTTTTTCACCCAAACAGGATGATACTTTCAGGTAATGATCAGTACACTAAGATGACTTGGTTCCCCAAATTTCGTTCTATATGTTGAACCGTTCGTTTCCAGTAACAGTTTGAATTTTTAGGTTTCACTCTGTTTTCTCCTATATTGATAGATGTATTTGGAACTCTAAATCCAACACGGTTTGTGCTAGCTTCTTGAAACTTGACACAATAAAATAGTTCCACGTTCTATCTCTAGGTTTTGTTTCCTCTTGATGGAGCCCTAAGCAGTGACTGGCGAGAAACACATTCATGGAAAGGGGTTGCCAAGCTTCCTAAAATTACGAATCTCCAGAAATCTCAGCAAATATTTTTTCACCCAAACAGGATGATACTTTCAGGTAATGATCAGTACGCTAAGATGACTTGGTTCCCTAAATTTCGTTCTATATGTTGAACCGTTCGTTTCCAGTAACAGTTTGAATTTTTAGGTTTCACTCTGTTTTCTCTTATATTGATAGATGTATTTGGAACTCTAAATCCAACACGGTTTGTGCTAGGTTCTTGAAACTTAACACAATAAAGTAGTTTCACGTTCTATCTCTATGTTTTGTTTCCTCTTGATGTAGCCTTAAGCAGTGACTGGCGAGAAACACTTTCATGGAAAGGGGTTGCCAAGCTTCCCAAAATTACGAATCTCCAGAAATCTCAGCAAATATTTTTTCACCCAAACTGGATGATACATTCAGGTAATGATCAGTATACTAAGGCGACTTGGTTCCCCAAATTTCGTTCTTCTATGTTGAAGCGTTCGTTTCCAGTAACAGTTTGAATTTTTAGGTTTCACTCTGTTTTCTCCTATATTGATAGATGTATTTGGAACTCTAAATCCAACACGGTTTGTGCTAGCTTCTTGAAACATGACACAATGAATTAGTTTCACGTTCTATCTCTATGTTTTGTTTCCTCTTGATGTAGCCCTATGCAGTGACTGGCGAGAAACACTTTCATGGAAAGGGGTTGCCAGGTTCCCAAAATTACGAATCTCCAGAAATCTCAGCAAATATTTTTTCACCCAAACTGGATGATACTTTCAGGTAATGATCAGGACACTAAGGCGACTTGCTTCCCCAAATTTCGTTCTTCTATGTTGAAGCGTTCGTTTCCAGTAACAGTTTGAATTTTTAGGTTTCACTCTGTTTTCTCCTATATTGACAGATGTGTTTGGAACTCTAAATCCAACACGGTTTGTGCTAGGTTCTTGAAACTTGACACAATAAAGTAGTTTCACGTTCTATCTCCACGTTTTGTTTCCTCTTGATGGAGCCCTAAGCAGTGACTGGCGAGAAACACTTTCATGGAAAGGGGTTGCCAAGCTTCCCAAAATTACGAATCTCCAGAAATCTCAGCAAATATTTTTTCACCCAAACTGGATGATACATTCAGGTATTGATCAGTACACTAAGGCGACTTGGTTCCCCAAATTTCGTTCTTCTATGTTGAAGCGTTCGTTTCCAGTAACAGTTTGAATTTTTAGGTTTCACTCTGTTTTCTCCTATATTGATAGATATATTTGGAACTCTAAATCCAACACGGTTTGTGCTAGCTTCTTGAAACATGACACAATGAAGTAGTTTCACGTTCTATCTCTATGTTTTGTTTCCTCTTGATGTAGCCCTATGCAGTGACTGGCGAGAAACACTTATATGGAAAGGGGTTGCCAGGCTTTCCAAAATTACGAATCTCCAGACATCTCAGCAAATATTTTTTCAACCAAACTGGATGATACTTTCAGGTAATGATCAGTACACTGAGGCGACTTGGTTCCCCAAATTTCGTTCTTCTATGTTGAAGCGTTCGTTTCCAGTAACAGTTTGAATTTTTAGGTTTCACTCTGTTTTCTCCTATATTGATAGATGTGTTTGGAACTCTAAATCCAACACGGTTTGTGCTAGGTTCTTGAAACTTGACACAATAAAGTAGTTTCACGTTCTATCTCTACGTTTTGTTTCCTCTTGATGTAGCCTTAAGCCGTGACTGGCGAGAAACACTTTCATGGAAAGGGGTTGCCAAGTTTCCTAAAATTACGAATCTCCAGAAATCTCAGCAAATATTTTTTCACCCAAACTGGATGATACTTTCAGGTAATGATCCGTACACTAAGGCGACTTGGTTCCCCAAATTTCGTTCTTCTATGTTGAAGCGTTCGTTTCCAGTAACAGTTTGAATTTTTAGGTTTCACTCTGTTTTCTCCTATATTGATAGATGTATTTGGAACTCTAAATCCAACACGGTTTGTGCTAGCTTCTTGAAACTTGACACAATAAAGTAGTTCCACGTTCTATCTCTATTTTTTGATTCCTCTTGATGTAGCCCTAGCAGTGACTGGCGAGAAACACTTTCATGGAAAGGGGTTGCCAAGCTTCCTAAAATTACGAATCTCCAGAAATCTCAGCAAATATTTTTTCACCCAAACAGGATGATACTTTCAGGTAATGATCAGTACACTAAGACGACTTGGTTCCCCAAATTTCGTTCTATATGTTGAACCGTTCGTTTCCAGTAACAGTTTGAATTTTTAGGTTTCACTCTGTTTTCTCCTATATTGATAGATGTATTTGGAACTCTAAATCCAACACGGTTTGTGCTAGGTACTTGAAACTTGACACAATAAAGTAGTTTCACGTTCTATCTCTATGTTTTGTTTCCTCTTGATGTAGCCTTAAGCAGTGACTGGCGAGAAACATTTTCATGGAAAGGGGTTGCCAAGCTTCCCAAAATTACGAATCTCCAGAAATCTCAGCAAATATTTTTTCACCCAAACTGGATGATACATTCAGGTATTGATCAGTACACTAAGGCGACTTGGTTCCCCAAATTTCGTTCTTCTATGTTGAAGCGTTCGTTTCCAGTAACAGTTTGAATTTTTAGGTTTCACTCTGTTTTCTCCTATATTGATAGATGTATTTGGAACTCTAAATCCAACACGGTTTGTGCTAGCTTCTTGAAACATGACACAATGAAGTAATTTCACGTTCTATCTCTATGTTTTGTTTCCTCTTGATGTAGCCCTATGCAGTGACTGGCGAGAAACACTTATATGGAAAGGGGTTGCCAGGCTTCCCAAAATTACGAATCTCCAGACATCTCAGCAAATATTTTTTCAACCAAACTGGATGATACTTTCAGGTAATGATCAGTACACTAAGGCGACTTGGTTCCCCAAATTTCGTTCTTCTATGTTGAAGCGTTCGTTTCCAGTAACAGTTTGAATTTTTAGGTTTCACTCTGTTTTCTCCTATATTGATAGATGTGTTTGGAACTCTAAATCCAACACGGTTTGTGCTAGGTTCTTGAAACTTGACACAATAAAGTAGTTTCACGTTCTATCTCTACGTTTTGTTTCCTCTTGATGTAGCCTTAAGCCGTGACTGGCGAGAAACACTTTCATGGAAAGGGGTTGCCAAGCTTCCTAAAATTACGAATATCGAGAAATCTCAGCAAATATTTTTTCACCCAAACTGGATGATACTTTCAGGTAATGATCAGTACACTAAGGCGACTTGGTTCCCCAAATTTCGTTCTTCTATGTTGAAGCGTTCGTTTGCAGTAACACTTTGAATTTTTAGGTTTCACTCTGTTTTCTCCTATATTGATAGATGTATTTGGAACTCTAAATCCAACACGGTTTGTGCTAGCTTCTTGAAACTTGACACAATAAAGTAGTTTCACGTTCTATCTCTATTTTTTGATTCCTCTTGATGTAGCCCTAGCAGTGACTGGCGAGAATCACTTTCATGGAAAGGGGTTGCCAGGCTTCCCAAAATTACGAATCTCCAGAAATCTCAGCAAATATTTTTTCACCCAAACTGGATGATACTTTCAGGTAATGATCAGTACACTAAGGCGACTTGGTTCCCCAAATTTCGTTCTTCTATGTTGAAGCGTTCGTTTCCAGTAACAGTTTGAATTTTTAGGTTTCACTCTGTTTTCTCCTATATTGATAGATGTATTTGGAACTCTAAATCCAACACGGTTTGTGCTAGCTTCTTGAAACTTGACACAATAAAGTAGTTTCACGTTCTATCTCTATGTTTTGTTTCCTCTTGATGTAGCCTTAAGCAGTGACTGGCGAGAAACCCTTTCATGGAAAGGGGTTGCCAAGCTTCCTAAAATTACGAATCTCCAGAAATCTCAGCAAATATTTTTTCACCCAAACTGGATGATACTTTCAGGTAATCATCAGTACACTAAGGCGACATGGTTCCCCAAATTTCGTTCTTCTATGTTGAAGCGTTCGTTTCCAGTAACAGTTTGAATTTTTAGGTTTCACTCTGCTTTCTCCTATATTGATAGATGTATTTGGAACTCTAAATCCAACACGGTTTGTGCTAGCTTCTTAAAACTTGACACAATAAAGTAGTTTCACGTTCTATCTCTACGTTTTGTTTCCTCTTGATGTAGCCCTAAGCAGTTACTGGCGAGAAAGACTTTCATGGAAAGGGGTTGCCAAGCTTCCTAAAATTACGAATCTCCAGAAATCTCAGCAAATATTTTTTCACCCAAACTGGATGATACTTTCAGGTAATGATCAGTACACTAAGGCGACTTGGTTCCCCAAATTTCGTTCTTCTATGTTGAAGCGTTCGTTTCCAGTAACAGTTTGAATTTTTAGGTTTCACTCTGTTTTCTCCTATATTGATAGATGTATTTGGAACTCTAAATCCAACAGGGTTGGTGCTAGCTTCTTGAAACTTGACACAATAAAGTAGTTTCACGTTCTATCTCTACGTTTTGTTTCCTCTTGATGTAGCCCTAAGCAGTTACTGGCGAGAAACACTTTCATGGAAAGGGGTTGCCAAGCTTCCCAAAATTACGAATCTCCAGATCTCAGCAAATATTTTTTCACCCAAACTGGATGATACTTTCAGGTAATGATCAGTACACTAAGGCGACTTGGTTCCCCAAATTTCGTTCTTCTATGTTGAAGCGTTCGTTTCCAGTAACAGTTTGAATTTTTAGGTTTCACTCTGTTTTCTCCTATATTGATAGATGTGTTTGGAACTCTAAATACAACACGGTTTGTGCTAGGTTCTTGAAACTTGACACAATAAAGTAGTTTCACGTTCTGTCTCTACGTTTTGTTTCCTCTTGATGTAGCCTTAAGCCGTGACTGGCGAGAAACACTTTCATGGAAAGGGGTTGCCAAGTTTCCTAAAATTACGAATCTCCAAAAATCTCAGCAAATATTTTTTCACCGAAACTGGATGATACTTTCAGGTAATGATCAGGACACTAAGGCGACTTGGTTCCCCAAATTTCGTTCTTCTATGTTGAAGCATTCGTTTCCAGTAACAGTTTGAATTTTTAGGTTTCACTCTGTTTTCTCCTATATTGATAGATGTATTTGGAACTCTAAATCCAACACGGTTTGTGCTAGCTTCTTGAAACTTGACACAATAAAGTAGTTCCACGTTCCATCTCTATGTTTTGTTTCCTCTTGATGTAGCCTTAAGCAGTGACTGGCGAGAAACACTTTCATGGAAAGGGGTTGCCAAGCTTCCTAAAATTACGAATCTCCAGAAATCTCAGCAAATATTTTTTAACCCAAACTGGATGATACTTTCAGGTAATGATCAGTACACTAAGGCTACTTGGTTCCCCAAATTTCGTTCTTCTATGCTGAAGCGTTCGTTTCCAGTAACAGTTTGAATTTTTAGGTTTCACTCTGTTTTCTCCTATATTGATAGATGTATTTGGAACTCTAAATCCAACACGGTTTGTGCTAGCTTCTTGAAACTTGACACAATAAAGTAGTTTCACGTTCTATCTCTACGTTTTGTTTCCTCTTGATGTAGCCTTAAGCCGTGACTGGCGAGAAACACTTTCATGGAAAGGGGTTGCCAAGTTTCCTAAAATTACGAATCTCCAGAAATCTCAGCAAATATTTTTTCACCGAAACTGGATGATACTTTCAGGTAATGATCAGGACACTAAGGCGACTTGGTTCCCCAAATTTCGTTCTTCTATGTTGAAGCGTTCGTTTCCAGTAACAGTTTGAATTTTTAGGTTTCACTCTGTTTTCTCCTATATTGATAGATGTATTTGGAACTCTAAATCCAACACGGTTTGTGCTAGCTTCTTGAAACTTGACACAATAAAGTAGTTCCACGTTCCATCTCTATGTTTTGTTTCCTCTTGATGTAGCCTTAAGCAGTGACTGGCGAGAAACACTTTCATGGAAAGGGGTTGCCAAGCTTCCTAAAATTACGAATCTCCAGAAATCTCAGCAAATATTTTTTAACCCAAACTGGATGATACTTTCAGGTAATGATCAGTACACTAAGGCTACTTGGTTCCCCAAATTTCGTTCTTCTATGCTGAAGCGTTCGTTTCCAGTAACAGTTTGAATTTTTAGGTTTCACTCTGTTTTCTCCTATATTGATAGATGTATTTGGAACTCTAAATCCAACACGGTTTGTGCTAGCTTCTTGAAACTTGACACAATAAAGTAGTTTCACGTTCTATCTCTATTTTTTGATTCCTCTTGATGTAGCCCTAGCAGTGACTGGCGAGAATCACTTTCATGGAAAGGGGTTGCCAGGCTTCCCAAAATTACGAATCTCCAGAAATCTCAGCAAATATTTTTTCACCCAAACTGGATGATACTTTCAGGTAATGATCAGTACACTAAGGCGACTTGGTTCCCCAAATTTCGTTCTTCTATGTTGAAGCGTTCGTTTCCAGTAACAGTTTGAATTTTTAGCTTTCACTCTGTTTTCTCCTATATTGATAGATGTATTTGGAACTCTAAATCCAACACGGTTTGTGCTAGCTTCTTGAAACTTGACACAATAAAGTAGTTTCACGTTCTATCTCTATGTTTTGTTTCCTCTTGATGTAGCCTTAAGCAGTGACTGGCGAGAAACCCTTTCATGGAAAGGGGTTGCCAAGCTTCCTAAAATTACGAATCTCCAGAAATCTCAGCAAATATTTTTTCACCCAAACTGGATTATACTTTCAGGTAATCATCAGTACACTAAGGCGACATGGTTCCCCAAATTTCGTTCTTCTATGTTGAAGCGTTCGTTTCCAGTAACAGTTTGAATTTTTAGGTTTCACTCTGTTTTCTCCTATATTGATAGATGTATTTGGAACTCTAAATCCAACACGGTTTGTGCTAGCTTCTTGAAACTTGACACAATAAAGTAGTTCCACGTTCTATCTCTATGTTTTGTTTCCTCTTGATGGAGCCCTAAGCAGTGACTGGCGAGAAACACTTTCATGGAAAGGGGTTGCCAAGCTTCCTAAAATTACGAATCTCGAGAAATCTCAGCAAATATTTTTTCACCCAAACTGGATGATACTTTCAGGTAATGATCAGTACACTAAGGCGACTTGGTTCCCCAAATTTCGTTCTTCTATGTTGAAGCGTTCGTTTGCAGTAACACTTTGAATTTTTAGGTTTCACTCTGTTTTCTCCTATATTGATAGATGTATTTGGAACTCTAAATCCAACACGGTTTGTGCTAGCTTCTTGAAACTTGACACAATAAAGTAGTTTCACGTTCTATCTCTATTTTTTGATTCCTCTTGATGTAGCCCTAGCAGTGACTGGCGAGAATCACTTTCATGGAAAGGGGTTGCCAGGCTTCCCAAAATTACGAATCTCCAGAAATCTCAGCAAATATTTTTTCACCCAAACTGGATGATACTTTCAGGTAATGATCAGTACACTAAGGCGACTTGGTTCCCCAAATTTCGTTCTTCTATGTTGAAGCGTTCGTTTCCAGTAACAGTTTGAATTTTTAGGTTTCACTCTGTTTTCTCCTATATTGATAGATGTATTTGGAACTCTAAATCCAACACGGTTTGTGCTAGCTTCTTGAAACTTGACACAATAAAGTAGTTTCACGTTCTATCTCTACGTTTTGTTTCCTCTTGATGTAGCCCTAAGCAGTTACTGGCGAGAAAGACTTTCATGGAAAGGGGTTGCCAAGCTTCCTAAAATTACGAATCTCCAGAAATCTCAGCAAATATTTTTTCACCCAAACTGGATGATACTTTCAGGTAATCATCAGTACACTAAGGCGACTTGGTTCCCCAAATTTCGTTCTTCTATGTTGAAGCGTTCGTTTCCAGTAACAGTTTGAATTTTTAGGTTTCACTCTGTTTTCTCCTATATTGATAGATGTATTTGGAACTCTAAATCCAACAGGGTTTGTGCTAGCTTCTTGAAACTTGACACAATAAAGTAGTTTCACGTTCTATCTCTACGTTTTGTTTCCTCTTGATGTAGCCCTAAGCAGTTACTGGCGAGAAACACTTTCATGGAAAGATGTTGCCAAGCTTCCCAAAATTACGAATCTCCAGAAATCTCAGCAAATATTTTTTCACCCAAACTGGATGATACTTTCAGGTAATGATCAGGACACTAAGGCGACTGGGTTCCCCAAATTTCGTTCTTCTATGTTGAAGCGTTCGTTTCCAGTAACAGTTTGAATTTTTAGGTTTCACTCTGTTTTCTCCTATATTGATAGATGTATTTGGAACTCTAAATCCAACACGGTTTGTGCTAGCTTCTTGAAACTTGACACAATAAAGTAGTTCCACGTTCCATCTCTATGTTTTGTTTCCTCTTGATGTAGCCTTAAGCAGTGACTGGCGAGAAACACTTTCATGGAAAGGGGTTGCCAGGCTTCCCAAAATTACGAATCTCCAGAAATCTCAGCAAATATTTTTTCACCCAAACTGGATGATACTTTCAGGTAATGATCAGTACACTAAGGCGACTTGGTTCCCCAAATTTCGTTCTTCTATGTTGAAGCGTTCGTTTCCAGTAACAGTTTGAATTTTTAGGTTTCACTCTGTTTTCTCCTATATTGATAGATGTATTTGGAACTCTAAATCCAACACGGTTTGTGCTAGGTACTTGAAACTTGACACAATAAAGTAGTTTCACGTTCTATCTCTATGTTTTGTTTCCTCTTGATGTAGCCTTAAGCAGTGACTGGCGAGAAACATTTTCATGGAAAGGGGTTGCCAAGCTTCCCAAAATTACGAATCTCCAGAAATCTCAGCAAATATTTTTTCACCCAAACTGGATGATACATTCAGGTATTGATCAGTACACTAAGGCGACTTGGTTCCCCAAATTTCGTTCTTCTATGTTGAAGCGTTCGTTTCCAGTAACAGTTTGAATTTTTAGGTTTCACTCTGTTTTCTCCTATATTGATAGATGTATTTGGAACTCTAAATCCAACACGGTTTGTGCTAGCTTCTTGAAACATGACACAATGAAGTAATTTCACGTTCTATCTCTATGTTTTGTTTCCTCTTGATGTAGCCCTATGCAGTGACTGGCGAGAAACACTTATATGGAAAGGGGTTGCCTGGCTTCCCAAAATTACGAATCTCCAGACATCTCAGCAAATATTTTTTCAACCAAACTGGATGATACTTTCAGGTAATGATCAGTACACTAAGGCGACTTGGTTCCCCAAATTTCGTTCTTCTATGTTGAAGCGTTCGTTTCCAGTAACAGTTTGAATTTTTAGGTTTCACTCTGTTTTCTCCTATATTGATAGATGTGTTTGGAACTCTAAATCCAACACGGTTTGTGCTAGGTTCTTGAAACTTGACACAATAAAGTAGTTTCACGTTCTATCTCTACGTTTTGTTTCCTCTTGATGTAGCCTTAAGCCGTGACTGGCGAGAAACACTTTCATGGAAAGGGGTTGCCAAGCTTCCTAAAATTACGAATATCGAGAAATCTCAGCAAATATTTTTTCACCCAAACTGGATGATACTTTCAGGTAATGATCAGTACACTAAGGCGACTTGGTTCCCCAAATTTCGTTCTTCTATGTTGAAGCGTTCGTTTGCAGTAACACTTTGAATTTTTAGGTTTCACTCTGTTTTCTCCTATATTGATAGATGTATTTGGAACTCTAAATCCAACACGGTTTGTGCTAGCTTCTTGAAACTTGACACAATAAAGTAGTTTCACGTTCTATCTCTATTTTTTGATTCCTCTTGATGTAGCCCTAGCAGTGACTGGCGAGAATCACTTTCATGGAAAGGGGTTGCCAGGCTTCCCAAAATTACGAATCTCCAGAAATCTCAGCAAATATTTTTTCACCCAAACTGGATGATACTTTCAGGTAATGATCAGTACACTAAGGCGACTTGGTTCCCCAAATTTCGTTCTTCTATGTTGAAGCGTTCGTTTCCAGTAACAGTTTGAATTTTTAGGTTTCACTCTGTTTTCTCCTATATTGATAGATGTATTTGGAACTCTAAATCCAACACGGTTTGTGCTAGCTTCTTGAAACTTGACACAATAAAGTAGTTTCACGTTCTATCTCTACGTTTTGTTTCCTCTTGATGTAGCCTTAAGCAGTGACTGGCGAGAAACCCTTTCATGGAAAGGGGTTGCCAAGCTTCCTAAAATTACGAATCTCCAGAAATCTCAGCAAATATTTTTTCACCCAAACTGGATGATACTTTCAGGTAATCATCAGTACACTAAGGCGACATGGTTCCCCAAATTTCGTTCTTCTATGTTGAAGCGTTCGTTTCCAGTAACAGTTTGAATTTTTAGGTTTCACTCTGCTTTCTCCTATATTGATAGATGTATTTGGAACTCTAAATCCAACAGGGTTTGTGCTAGCTTCTTAAAACTTGACACAATAAAGTAGTATCACGTTCTATCTCTACGTTTTGTTTCCTCTTGATGTAGCCCTAAGCAGTTACTGGCGAGAAAGACTTTCATGGAAAGGGGTTGCCAAGCTTCCTAAAATTACGAATCTCCAGAAATCTCAGCAAATATTTTTTCACCCAAACTGGATGATACTTTCAGGTAATGATCAGTACACTAAGGCGACTTGGTTCCCCAAATTTCGTTCTTCTATGTTGAAGCGTTCGTTTCCAGTAACAGTTTGAATTTTTAGGTTTCACTCTGTTTTCTCCTATATTGATAGATGTATTTGGAACTCTAAATCCAACAGGGTTGGTGCTAGCTTCTTGAAACTTGACACAATAAAGTAGTTTCACGTTCTATCTCTACGTTTTGTTTCCTCTTGATGTAGCCCTAAGCAGTTACTGGCGAGAAACACTTTCATGGAAAGGGGTTGCCAAGCTTCCCAAAATTACGAATCTCCAGATCTCAGCAAATATTTTTTCACCCAAACTGGATGATACTTTCAGGTAATGATCAGTACACTAAGGCGACTTGGTTCCCCAAATTTCGTTCTTCTATGTTGAAGCGTTCGTTTCCAGTAACAGTTTGAATTTTTAGGTTTCACTCTGTTTTCTCCTATATTGATAGATGTGTTTGGAACTCTAAATACAACACGGTTTGTGCTAGGTTCTTGAAACTTGACACAATAAAGTAGTTTCACGTTCTGTCTCTACGTTTTGTTTCCTCTTGATGTAGCCTTAAGCCGTGACTGGCGAGAAACACTTTCATGGAAAGGGGTTGCCAAGTTTCCTAAAATTACGAATCTCCAAAAATCTCAGCAAATATTTTTTCACCGAAACTGGATGATACTTTCAGGTAATGATCAGGACACTAAGGCGACTTGGTTCCCCAAATTTCGTTCTTCTATGTTGAAGCATTCGTTTCCAGTAACAGTTTGAATTTTTAGGTTTCACTCTGTTTTCTCCTATATTGATAGATGTATTTGGAACTCTAAATCCAACACGGTTTGTGCTAGCTTCTTGAAACTTGACACAATAAAGTAGTTCCACGTTCCATCTCTATGTTTTGTTTCCTCTTGATGTAGCCTTAAGCAGTGACTGGCGAGAAACACTTTCATGGAAAGGGGTTGCCAAGCTTCCTAAAATTACGAATCTCCAGAAATCTCAGCAAATATTTTTTAACCCAAACTGGATGATACTTTCAGGTAATGATCAGTACACTAAGGCTACTTGGTTCCCCAAATTTCGTTCTTCTATGCTGAAGCGTTCGTTTCCAGTAACAGTTTGAATTTTTAGGTTTCACTCTGTTTTCTCCTATATTGATAGATGTATTTGGAACTCTAAATCCAACACGGTTTGTGCTAGCTTCTTGAAACTTGACACAATAAAGTAGTTTCACGTTCTATCTCTACGTTTTGTTTCCTCTTGATGTAGCCTTAAGCCGTGACTGGCGAGAAACACTTTCATGGAAAGGGGTTGCCAAGTTTCCTAAAATTACGAATCTCCAGAAATCTCAGCAAATATTTTTTCACCGAAACTGGATGATACTTTCAGGTAATGATCAGGACACTAAGGCGACTTGGTTCCCCAAATTTCGTTCTTCTATGTTGAAGCGTTCGTTTCCAGTAACAGTTTGAATTTTTAGGTTTCACTCTGTTTTCTCCTATATTGATAGATGTATTTGGAACTCTAAATCCAACACGGTTTGTGCTAGCTTCTTGAAACTTGACACAATAAAGTAGTTCCACGTTCCATCTCTATGTTTTGTTTCCTCCTGATGTAGCCTTAAGCTGTGACTGGCGAGAAACACTTTCATGGAAAGGGGTTGCCAAGCTTCCTAAAATTACGAATCTCCAGAAATCTCAGCAAATATTTTTTAACCCAAACTGGATGATACTTTCAGGTAATGATCAGTACACTAAGGCTACTTTGTTCCCCAAATTTCGTTCTTCTATGCTGAAGCGTTCGTTTCCAGTAACAGTTTGAATTTTTAGGTTTCACTCTGTTTTCTCCTATATTGATAGATGTATTTGGAACTCTAAATCCAACACGGTTTGTGCTAGCTTCTTGAAACTTGACACAATAAAGTAGTTTCACGTTCTATCTCTATTTTTTGATTCCTCTTGATGTAGCCCTAGCAGTGACTGGCGAGAATCACTTTCATGGAAAGGGGTTGCCAGGCTTCCCAAAATTACGAATCTCCAGAAATCTCAGCAAATATTTTTTCACCCAAACTGGATGATACTTTCAGGTAATGATCAGTACACTAAGGCGACTTGGTTCCCAAAATTTCGTTCTTCTATGTTGAAGCGTTCGTTTCCAGTAACAGTTTGAATTTTTAGCTTTCACTCTGTTTTCTCCTATATTGATAGATGTATTTGGAACTCTAAATCCAACACGGTTTGTGCTAGCTTCTTGAAACTTGACACAATAAAGTAGTTTCACGTTCTATCTCTATGTTTTGTTTCCTCTTGATGTAGCCTTAAGCAGTGACTGGCGAGAAACCCTTTCATGGAAAGGGGTTGCCAAGCTTCCTAAAATTACGAATCTCCAGAAATCTCAGCAAATATTTTTTCACCCAAACTGGATGATACTTTCAGGTAATCATCAGTACACTAAGGCGACATGGTTCCCCAAATTTCGTTCTTCTATGTTGAAGCGTTCGTTTCCAGTAACAGTTTGAATTTTTAGGTTTCACTCTGCTTTCTCCTATATTGATAGATGTATTTGGAACTCTAAATCCAACACGGTTTGTGCTAGGTTCTTGAAACTTGACACAATAAAGTAGTTTCACGTTCTATCTCTACGTTTTGTTTCCTCTTGATGTAGCCTTAAGCCGTGACTGGCGAGAAACACTTTCATGGAAAGGGGTTGCCAAGTTTCCTAAAATTACGAATCTCCAGAAATCTCAGCAAATATTTTTTCACCCAAACTGGATGATACTTTCAGGTAATGATCCGTACACTAAGGCGACTTGGTTCCCCAAATTTCGTTCTTCTATGTTGAAGCGTTCGTTTCCAGTAACAGTTTGAATTTTTAGGTTTCACTCTGTTTTCTCCTATATTGATAGATGTATTTGGAACTCTAAATCCAACACGGTTTGTGCTAGCTTCTTGAAACTTGACACAATAAAGTAGTTCCACGTTCTATCTCTATGTTTTGTTTCCTCTTGATGGAGCCCTAAGCAGTGACTGGCGAGAAACACTTTCATGGAAAGGGGTTGCCAAGCTTCCTAAAATTACGAATCTCGAGAAATCTCAGCAAATATTTTTTCACCCAAACTGGATGATACTTTCAGGTAATGATCAGTACACTAAGGCGACTTGGTTCCCCAAATTTCGTTCTTCTATATTGAAGCATTCGTTTGCAGTAACACTTTGAATTTTTAGGTTTCACTCTGTTTTCTCCTATATTGATAGATGTATTTGGAACTCTAAATCCAACACGGTTTGTGCTAGCTTCTTGAAACTTGACACAATAAAGTAGTTTCACGTTCTATCTCTATTTTTTGATTCCTCTTGATGTAGCCCTAGCAGTGACTGGCGAGAATCACTTTCATGGAAAGGGGTTGCCAGGCTTCCCAAAATTACGAATCTCCAGAAATCTCAGCAAATATTTTTTCACCCAAACTGGATGATACTTTCAGGTAATGATCAGTACACTAAGGCGACTTGGTTCCCCAAATTTCGTTCTTCTATGTTGAAGCGTTCGTTTCCAGTAACAGTTTGAATTTTTAGGTTTCACTCTGTTTTCTCCTATATTGATAGATGTATTTGGAACTCTAAATCCAACACGGTTTGTGCTAGCTTCTTGAAACTTGACACAATAAAGTAGTTTCACGTTCTATCTCTATGTTTTGTTTCCTCTTGATGTAGCCTTAAGCAGTGACTGGCGAGAAACCCTTTCATGGAAAGGGGTTGCCAAGCTTCCTAAAATTACGAATCTCCAGAAATCTCAGCAAATATTTTTTCACCCAAACTGGATGATACTTTCAGGTAATCATCAGTACACTAAGGCGACATGGTTCCCCAAATTTCGTTCTTCTATGTTGAAGCGTTCGTTTCCAGTAACAGTTTGAATTTTTAGGTTTCACTCTGCTTTCTCCTATATTGATAGATGTATTTGGAACTCTAAATCCAACAGGGTTTGTGCTAGCTTCTTAAAACTTGACACAATAAAGTAGTTTCACGTTCTATCTCTACGTTTTGTTTCCTCTTGATGTAGCCCTAAGCAGTTACTGGCGAGAAAGACTTTCATGGAAAGGGGTTGCCAAGCTTCCTAAAATTACGAATCTCCAGAAATCTCAGCAAATATTTTTTCACCCAAACTGGATGATACTTTCAGGTAATGATCAGTACACTAAGGCGACTTGGTTCCCCAAATTTCGTTCTTCTATGTTGAAGCGTTCGTTTCCAGTAACAGTTTGAATTTTTAGGTTTCACTCTGTTTTCTCCTATATTGATAGATGTATTTGGAACTCTAAATCCAACAGGGTTTGTGCTAGCTTCTTGAAACTTGACACAATAAAGTAGTTTCACGTTCTATCTCTACGTTTTGTTTCCTCTTGATGTAGCCCTAAGCAGTTACTGGCGAGAAACACTTTCATGGAAAGATGTTGCCAAGCTTCCCAAAATTACGAATCTCCAGAAATCTCAGCAAATATTTTTTCACCCAAACTGGATGATACTTTCAGGTAATGATCAGGACACTAAGGCGACTGGGTTCCCCAAATTTCGTTCTTCTATGTTGAAGCGTTCGTTTCCAGTAACAGTTTGAATTTTTAGGTTTCACTCTGTTTTCTCCTATATTGATAGATGTATTTGGAACTCTAAATCCAACACGGTTTGTGCTAGCTTCTTGAAACTTGACACAATAAAGTAGTTCCACGTTCCATCTCTATATTTTGTTTCCTCTTGATGTAGCCTTAAGCAGTGACTGGCGAGAAACACTTTCATGGAAAGGGGTTGCCAAGCTTCCTAAAACTACGAATCTCCAGAAATCTCAGCAAATATTTTTTAACCCAAACTGGATGATACTTTCAGGTAATGATCAGTACACTAAGGCTACTTGGTTCCCCAAATTTCGTTCTTCTATGTTGAAGCGTTCGTTTCCAGTAACAGTTTGAATTTTTAGGTTTCACTCTGTTTTCTCCTATATTGATAGATGTATTTGGAACTCTAAATCCAACACGGTTTGTGCTAGCTTCTTGAAACTTGACACAATAAAGTAGTTTCACGTTCTATCTCTATTTTTTGATTCCTCTTGATGTAGCCCTAGCAGTGACTGGCGAGAATCACTTTCATGGAAAGGGGTTGCCAGGCTTCCCAAAATTACGAATCTCCAGAAATCTCAGCAAATATTTTTTCACCCAAACTGGATGATACTTTCAGGTAATGATCAGTACACTAAGGCGACTTGGTTCCCCAAATTTCGTTCTTCTATGTTGAAGCGTTCGTTTCCAGTAACAGTTTGAATTTTTAGGTTTCACTCTGTTTTCTCCTATATTGATAGATGTATTTGGAACTCTAAATCCAACACGGTGTGTGCTAGCTTCGTGAAACTTGACACAATAAAGTAGTTTCACGTTCTATCTCTATGTTTTGTTTCCTCTTGATGTAGCCTTAAGCAGTGACTAGCGAGAAACCCTTTCATGGAAAGGGGTTGCCAAGCTTCCTAAAATTACGAATCTCCAGAAATCTCAGCAAATATTTTTTCACCCAAACTGGATGATACTTTCAGGTAATCATCAGTACACTAAGGCGACATGGTTCCCCAAATTTCGTTCTTCTATGTTGAAGCGTTCGTTTCCAGTAACAGTTTGAATTTTTAGGTTTCACTCTGCTTTCTCCTATATTGATAGATGTATTTGGAACTCTAATTCCAACAGGGTTTGTGCTAGCTTCTTAAAACTTGACACAATAAAGTAGTTTCACGTTCTATCTCTACATTTTGTTTCCTCTTGATGTAGCCCTAAGCAGTTACTGGCGAGAAAGACTTTCATGGAAAGGGGTTGCCAAGCTTCCTAAAATTACGAATCTCCAGAAATCTCAGCAAATATTTTTTCACCCAAACTGGATGATACTTTCAGGTAATGATCAGTACACTAAGGCGACTTGGTTCCCCAAATTTCGTTCTTCTATGTTGAAGCGTTCGTTTCCAGTAACAGTTTGAATTTTTAGGTTTCACTCTGTTTTCTCCTATATTGATAGATGTATTTGGAACTCTAAATCCAACAGGGTTTGTGCTAGCTTCTTGAAACTTGACACAATAAAGTAGTTTCACGTTCTATCTCTACGTTTTGTTTCCTCTTGATGTAGCCCTAAGCAGTTACTGGCGAGAAACACTTTCATGGAAAGGGGTTGCCAAGCTTCCCAAAATTACGAATCTCCAGATCTCAGCAAATATTTTTTCACCCAAACTGGATGATACTTTCAGGTAATGATCAGTACACTAAGGCGACTTGGTTCCCCAAATTTCGTTCTTCTATGTTGAAGCGTTCGTTTTCAGTAACAGTTTGAATTTTTAGGTTTCACTCCGTTTTCTCTTATATTGATAGATGTGTTTGGAACTCTAAATACAACACGGTTTGTGCTAGGTTCTTGAAACTTGACACAATAAAGTAGTTTCACGTTCTGTCTCTACGTTTTGTTTCCTCTTGATGTAGCCTTAAGCAGTGACAGGCGAGAAACACTTTCATGGAAAGGGGTTGCCAAGTTTCCTAAAATTACGAATCTCCAAAAATCTCAGCAAATATTTTTTCACCGAAACTGGATGATACTTTCAGGTAATGATCAGGACACTAAGGCGACTTGGTTCCCCAAATTTCGTTCTTCTATGTTGAAGCGTTCGTTTCCAGTAACAGTTTGAATTTTTAGGTTTCACTCTGTTTTCTCCTATATTGATAGACGTATTTGGAACTCTAAATCCAACACGGTTTGTGCTAGCTTCTTGAAACTTGACACAATAAAGTAGTTCCACGTTCCATCTCTATGTTTTGTTTCCTCTTGATGTAGCCTTAAGCAGTGACTGGCGAGAAACACTTTCATGGAAAGGGGTTGCCAAGCTTCCTAAAATTACGAATCTCCAGAAATCTCAGCAAATATTTTTTAACCCAAACTGGATGATACTTTCAGGTAATGATCAGTACACTAAGGCTACTTGGTTCCCCAAATTTCGTTCTTCTATGTTGAAGCGTTCGTTTCCAGTAACAGTTTGAATTTTTAGGTTTCACTCTGTTTTCTCCTATATTGATAGATGTATTTGGAACTCTAAATCCAACAGGGTTTGTGCTAGCTTCTTGAAACTTGACACAATAAAGTAGTTTCAAGTTCTATCTCTACCTTTTGTTTCCTCTTGATGTAGCCCTAAGAAGTTACTGGCGAGAAACACTTTCATAGAAAGGGGTTGCCAAGCTTCCTAAAATTACGAATCTCCAGAAATCTCAGCAAATATTTTTTCACCGAAACTGGATGATACTTTCAGGTAATGATCAGTACACTAAGGCGACTTGGTTTCCCAAATTTCGTTTTTCTATGTTGAAGCGTTCGTTTCCAGTAACAGTTTGAATTTTTAGGTTTCACTCTGTTTTCTCCTATATTGATAGATGTGTTTGGAACTCTAAATCCAACACGGTTTGTGCTTGGTTCTTGAAACTTGACACAATAAAGAAGTTTCACGTTCTATCTCCACGTTTTGTTTCCTCTTGATGTAGCCTTAAGCAGTGACTGGCGAGAAACACTTTCATGGAAAGGGGTTGTCAAGCTTCCCAAAATTACGAATCTCCAGAAATCTCAGCAAATATTTTTTCACCCAAACTGGATGATACATTCAGGTAATGATCAGTACACTAAGGCGACTTGGTTCCCCAAATTTCGTTCTTCTATGTTGAAGCGTTCGTTTCCAGTAACAGTTTGAATTTTTAGGTTTCACTCTGTTTTCTCCTATATTGATAGATGTATTTGGAACTCTAAATCCAACACGGTTTGTGCTAGCGTCTTGAAACATGACACAATGAAGTAGTTTCATGTTCTATCTCTATGTTTTGTTTCCTCTTGATGTAGCCTTAAGCAGTGACTGGCGAGAAACACTTTCATGGAAAGGGGTTGCCAAGCTTCCTAAAATTACGAATCTCCAGAAATCTCAGCAAATATTTTTTCACCTTAACTGGATGATACTTTCAGGTAATGATCAGTACACTAAGGCAACTTGGTTCCCCAAATTTCGTTCTTCTATGTTGAAGCGTTCGTTTCCAGTAACAGTTTGAATTTTTAGGTTTCACTCTGTTTTCTCCTATATTGATAGATGTATTTGGAACTCTAAATCCAACAAGGTTTGTGCTAGCTTCTTGAAACTTGACACAATAAAGCAGTTTCAAGTTCTATCTCTACGTTTTGTTTCCTCTTGATGTAGCCCTAAGCAGTTACTGGCGAGAAACACTTTCATGGAAACACTTTCATGGAACTCTAAATCCAACACGGTTTGTGCTAGCTTCTTGAAACTTGACACACTAAAGTAGTTCCACGTTCTATCTCTATGTTTTGTTTCCTCTTGATGTAGCCTTAAGCAGTGACAGGCGAGAAACACTTTCATGGAAAGGGGTTGCCAAGTTTCCTAAAATTACGAATCTCCAAAAATCTCAGCAAATATTTTTTCACCGAAACTGGATGATACTTTCAGGTAATGATCAGGACACTAAGGCGACTTGGTTCCCCAAATTTCGTTCTTCTATGTTGAAGCGTTCGTTTCCAGTAACAGTTTGAATTTTTAGGTTTCACTCTGTTTTCTCCTATATTGATAGACGTATTTGGAACTCTAAATCCAACACGGTTTGTGCTAGCTTCTTGAAACTTGACACAATAAAGTAGTTCCACGTTCCATCTCTATGTTTTGTTTCCTCTTGATGTAGCCTTAAGCAGTGACTGGCGAGAAACACTTTCATGGAAAGGGGTTGCCAAGCTTCCTAAAATTACGAATCTCCAGAAATCTCAGCAAATATTTTTTAACCCAAACTGGATGATACTTTCAGGTAATGATCAGTACACTAAGGGTACTTGGTTCCCCAAATTTCGTTCTTCTATGTTGAAGCGTTCGTTTCCAGTAACAGTTTGAATTTTTAGGTTTCACTCTGTTTTCTCCTATATTGATAGATGTATTTGGAACTCTAAATCCAACAGGGTTTGTGCTAGCTTCTTGAAACTTGACACAATAAAGTAGTTTCAAGTTCTATCTCTACCTTTTGTTTCCTCTTGATGTAGCCCTAAGAAGTTACTGGCGAGAAACACTTTCATAGAAAGGGGTTGCCAAGCTTCCTAAAATTACGAATCTCCAGAAATCTCAGCAAATATTTTTTCACCGAAACTGGATGATACTTTCAGGTAATGATCAGTACACTAAGGCGACTTGGTTTCCCAAATTTCATTTTTCTATGTTGAAGCGTTCGTTTCCAGTAACAGTTTGAATTTTTAGGTTTCACTCTGTTTTCTCCTATATTGATAGATGTGTTTGGAACTCTAAATCCAACACGGTTTGTGCTTGGTTCTTGAAACTTGACACAATAAAGAAGTTTCACGTTCTATCTCCACGTTTTGTTTCCTCTTGATGTAGCCTTAAGCAGTGACTGGCGAGAAACACTTTCATGGAAAGGGGTTGTCAAGCTTCCCAAAATTACGAATCTCCAGAAATCTCAGCAAATATTTTTTCACCCAAACTGGATGATACATTCAGGTAATGATCAGTACACTAAGGCGACTTGGTTCCCCAAATTTCGTTCTTCTATGTTGAAGCGTTCGTTTCCAGTAACAGTTTGAATTTTTAGGTTTCACTCTGTTTTCTCCTATATTGATAGATGTATTTGGAACTCTAAATCCAACACGGTTTGTGCTAGCGTCTTGAAACATGACACAATGAAGTAGTTTCACGTTCTATCTCTATGTTTTGTTTCCTCTTGATGTAGCCTTAAGCAGTGACTGGCGAGAAACACTTTCATGGAAAGGGGTTGCCAAGCTTCCTAAAATTACGAATCTCCAGAAATCTCAGCAAATATTTTTTCACCTTAACTGGATGATACTTTCAGGTAATGATCAGTACACTAAGGCAACTTGGTTCCCCAAATTTCGTTCTTCTATGTTGAAGCGTTCGTTTCCAGTAACAGTTTGAATTTTTAGGTTTCACTCTGTTTTCTCCTATATTGATAGATGTATTTGGAACTCTAAATCCAACAAGGTTTGTGCTAGCTTCTTGAAACTTGACACAATAAAGCAGTTTCAAGTTCTATCTCTACGTTTTGTTTCCTCTTGATGTAGCCCTAAGCAGTTACTGGCGAGAAACACTTTCATGGAAACACTTTCATGGAACTCTAAATCCAACACGGTTTGTGCTAGCTTCTTGAAACTTGACACACTAAAGTAGTTCCACGTTCTATCTCTATGTTTTGTTTCCTCTTGATGTAGCCCTAAGCAGTTACTGGCGAGAAACACTTTCATGGAAAGGGGTTGCCAAGCTTCCTAAAATTACGAATCTCCAGAAATCTCAGCAAATATTTTTTCACCGAAACTGGGTGATACTTTCAGGTAATGATCAGGACACTAAGTCGACTTGGTTCCCCAAATTTTGTTCTTCTATGTTGAAGCGTTCGTTTCCAGTAACAGTTTGAATTTTTAGGTTTCACTCTGTTTTCTCCTATATTGATAGATGTGTTTGGAACTCTAAATCCAACACGGTTTGTGCTAGGTTCTTGAAACTTGACACAATAAAGTAGTTTCACGTTCTGTCTCTACGTTTTGTTTCCTCTTGATGTAGCCTTAAGCAGTGACAGGCGAGAAAAACTTTCATGGAAAGGGGTTGCCAAGTTTCCTAAAATTACGAATCTCCAAAAATCTCAGCAAATATTTTTTCACCGAAACTGGATGATACTTTCAGGTAATGATCAGGACACTAAGGCGACTTGGTTCCCCAAATTTCGTTCTTCTATGTTGAAGCGTTCGTTTCCAGTAACAGTTTGAATTTTTATGTTTCACTCTGTTTTCTCCTATATTGATAGATGTATTTGGAACTCTAAATCCAACACGGTTTGTGCTAGCTTCTTGAAACTTGACACAATAAAGTAGTTCCACGTTCCATCTCTATGTTTTGTTTCCTCTTGATGTAGCCTTAAGCAGTGACTGGCGAGAAACACTTTCATGGAAAGGGGTTGCCAAGCTTCCTAAAATTACGAATCTCCAGAAATCTCAGCAAATATTTTTTCACCGAAACTGGATGATACTTTCAGGTAATGATCAGTACACTAAGGCGACTTGGTTTCCCAAATTTCGTTTTTCTATGTTGAAGCGTTCGTTTCCAGTAACAGTTTGAATTTTTAGGTTTCACTCTGTTTTCTCCTATATTGATAGATGTGTTTGGAACTCTAAATCCAACACGGTTTGTGCTTGGTTCTTGAAACTTGACACAATAAAGAAGTTTCACGTTCTATCTCCACGTTTTGTTTCCTCTTGATGTAGCCTTAAGCAGTGACTGGCGAGAAACACTTTCATGGAAAGGGGTTGTCAAGCTTCCCAAAATTACGAGTCTCCAGAAATCTCAGCAAATATTTTTTCACCCAAAGGGATGAAACATTCAGGTAATGATCAGTACACTAAGGCGACTTGGTTCCCCAAATTTCGTTCTTCTATGTTGAAGCGTTCGTTTCCAGTAACAGTTTGAATTTTTAGGTTTCACTCTGTTTTCTCCTATATTGATAGATGTATTTGGAACTCTAAATCCAACACGGTTTGTGCTAGCGTCTTGAAACATGACACAATGAAGTAGTTTCACGTTCTATCTCTATGTTTTGTTTCCTCTTGATGTAGCCTTAAGCAGTGACTGGCGAGAAACACTTTCATGGAAAGGGGTTGCCAAGCTTCCTAAAATTACGAATCTCCAGAAATCTCAGCAAATATTTTTTCACCGAAACTGGATGATACTTTCAGGTAATGATCAGTACACTAAGGCAACTTGGTTCCCCAAATTTCGTTCTTCTATGTTGAAGCATTCGTTTCCAGTAACAGTTTGAATTTTTAGGTTTCACTCTGTTTTCTCCTATATTGATAGACGTATTTGGAACTCTAAATCCAACAAGGTTTGTGCTAGCTTCTTGAAACTTGACACAATAAAGCAGTTTCAAGTTCTATCTCTACGTTTTGTTTCCTCTTGATGTAGCCCTAAGCAGTTACTGGCGAGAAACACTTTCATGGAAACACTTTCATGGAACTCTAAATCCAACACGGTTTGTGCTAGCTTCTTGAAACTTGACACACTAAAGTAGTTCCACGTTCTATCTCTATGTTTTGTTTCCTCTTGATGTAGCCCTAAGCAGTTACTGGCGAGAAACACTTTCATGGAAAGGGGTTGCCAAGCTTCCTAAAATTACGAATCTCCAGAAATCTCAGCAAATATTTTTTCACCGAAACTGGGTGATACTTTCAGGTAATGATCAGGACACTAAGTCGACTTGGTTCCCCAAATTTTGTTCTTCTATGTTGAAGCGTTCGTTTCCAGTAACAGTTTGAATTTTTAGGTTTCACTCTGTTTTCTCCTATATTGATAGATGTGTTTGGAACTCTAAATCCAACACGGTTTGTGCTAGGTTCTTGAAACTTGACACAATAAAGTAGTTTCACGTTCTGTCTCTACGTTTTGTTTCCTCTTGATGTAGCCTTAAGCAGTGACAGGCGAGAAACACTTTCATGGAAAGGGGTTGCCAAGTTTCCTAAAATTACGAATCTCCAAAAATCTCAGCAAATATTTTTTCACCGAAACTGGATGATACTTTCAGGTAATGATCAGGACACTAAGGCGACTTGGTTCCCCAAATTTCGTTCTTCTATGTTGAAGCGTTCGTTTCCAGTAACAGTTTGAATTTTTAGGTTTCACTCTGTTTTCTCTTATATTGATAGATGTATTTGGAACTGTAAATCCAACACGGTTTGTGCTAGGTTCTTGAAACTTGACACAATAAAGTAGTTTCACGTTCTATCTCTACGTTTTGTTTCCTCTTGATGTAGCCCTAAGCAGTAACTAGTGAGAAACACTTTCATGGAAAGGGGTTGCCAAGCTTCCTAAAATTACGAATCTCGAGAAATCTCAGCAAATATTTTTTCACCCAAACTGGATGATACTTTCAGGTAATGATCAGTACACTAAGGCGACTTGGTTCCCCAAATTTCGTTCTTCTATGTTGAAGCGTTCGTTTGCAGTAACAGTTTGAATTTTTAGGTTTCACTCTGTTTTCTCCTATATTGATACATGTATTTGGAACTCTAAATCCAACACGGTTTGTGCTAGCTTCTTGAAACTTGACACAATAAAGTAGTTTCAAGTTCTATCTCTACGTTTTGTTTCCTCTTGATGTAGCCCTAAGCAGTTACTGGCGAGAAACACTTTCATGGAAAGGGGTTGCCAAGCTTCCTAAAATTACGAATCTCCAGAAATCTCAGCAAATATTTTTTCACCCAAACTGGATGATACTTTCAGGTAATGATCAGGACACTAAGGCGACTTGGTTCCCCAAATTTCGTTCTTCTATGTTGAAGCGTTCGTTTCCAGTAACAGTTTGAATTTTTAGTTTTCACTCTGTTTTCTCCTATATTGATAGATGTGTTTGGAACTCTAAATCCAACACGGTTTTTGCTAGGTTCTTGAAACTTGACACAATAAAGTAGTTTCACGTTCTATCTCCACGTTTTGTTTCCTCTTGATGTAGCCTTAAGCAGTGACTGGCGAGAAACACTTTCATGGAAAGGGGTTGCCAAGCTTCCTAAAATTACGAATCTCCAGAAATCTCAGCATATATTTTTTCACCCAAACTGGATGATACATTCAGGTAATGATCAGTACACTAAGGCGACTTGGTTCCCCAAATTTCGTTCTTCTATGTTGAAGCGTTCGTTTCCAGTAACAGTTTGAATTTTTAGGTTTCACTCTGTTTTCTCCTATATTGATAGATGTATTTGGAACTCTAAATCCAACACGGTTTGTGCTAGCGTCTTGAAACATGACACAATGAAGTAGTTTCACGTTCTATCTCTATGTTTTGTTTCCTCTTCATGTAGCCCTATGCAGTGACTGGCGAGAAACACTTTCATGGAAAGGGGTTGCCAAGCTTCCTAAAATTACGAATCTCCAGAAATCTCAGCAAATATTTTTTCACCGAAACTGGATGATACTTTCAGGTAATGATCAGTACACTAAGGCGACTTGGTTCCCCAAATTTTGTTCTTCTATGTTGAAGCGTTCGTTTCCAGTAACAGTTTGAATTTTTAGGTTTCACTCTGTTTTCTCCTATATTGATAGATGTGTTTGGAACTCTAAATCCAACAGGGTTTGTGCTAGCTTCTTGAAACTTGACACAATAAAGTAGTTTCACGTTCTATCTCCACGTTTTGTTTCCTCTTGATGTAGCCTTAAGCAGTGACTGGCGAGAAACACTTTCATGGAAAGGGGTTGCCAAGCTTCCTAAAATTACGAATCTCGAGAAATCTCAGCAAATATTTTTTCACCCAAACTGTATGATACTTTCAGGTAATGATCAGTACACTAAGGCGACTTGGTTCCCCAAATTTCGTTCTTCTATGTTGAAGCGTTCATTTCCAGTAACAGTTTGAATTTTTAGGTTTCACTCTGTTTTCTCCTATATTGATAGATGTGTTTGGAACTCTAAATACAACACGGTTTGTGCTAGGTTCTTGAAACTTGACACAATAAAGTAGTTTCACGTTCTGTCTCTACGTTTTGTTTCCTCTTGATGTAGCCTTAAGCAGTGACAGGCGAGAAACACTTTCATGGAAAGGGGTTGCCAAGTTTCCTAAAATTACGAATCTCCAAAAATCTCAGCAAATATTTTTTCACCGAAACTGGATGATACTTTCAGGTAATGATCAGGACACTAAGGCGACTTGGTTCCCCAAATTTCGTTCTTCTATGTTGAAGCGTTCGTTTCCAGTAACAGTTTGAATTTTTAGGTTTCACTCTGTTTTCTCCTATATTGATAGATGTATTTGGAACTCTAAATCCAACACGGTTTGTGCTAGCTTCTTGAAACTTGACACAATAAAGTAGTTCCACGTTCCATCTCTATGTTTTGTTTCCTCTTGATGTAGCCTTAAGCAGTGACTGGCGAGAAACACTTTCATGGAAAGGGGTTGCCAAGATTCCTAAAATTACGAATCTCCAGAAATCTCAGCAAATATTTTTTAACCCAAACTGGATGATACTTTCAGGTAATGATCAGTACACTAAGGCTACTTGGTTCCCCAAATTTCGTTCTTCTATGTTGAAGCGTTCGTTTCCAGTAACAGTTTGAATTTTTAGGTTTCACTCTGTTTTCTCCTATATTGATAGATGTATTTGGAACTCTAAATCCAACACGGTTTGTGCTAGCTTCTTGAAACTTGACACAATAAAGTAGTTTCACGTTCTATCTCAATTTTTTGATTCCTCTTGATGTAGCCCTAGCAGTGACTGGCGAGAATCACTTTCATGGAAAGGGGTTGCCAGGCTTCCCAAAATTACGAATCTCCAGAAATCTCAGCAAATATTTTTTCACCCAAACTGGATGATACTTTCAGGTAATGATCAGTACACTAAGGCGACTTGGTTCCCAAAATTTCGTTCTTCTATGTTGAAGCGTTCGTTTCCAGTAACAGTTTGAATTTTTAGGTTTCACTCTATTTTCTCCTATATTGATAGATGTATTTGGAACTCTAAATCCAACACGGTGTGTGCTAGCTTCTTGAAACTTGACACAATAAAGTAGTTTCACGTTCTATCTCTATGTTTTGTTTCCTCTTGATGTAGCCTTAAGCAGTGACTGGCGAGAAACCCTTTCATGGAAAGGGGTTGCCAAGCTTCCTAAAATTACGAATCTCCAGAAATCTCAGCAAATATTTTTTCACCCAAACTGGATGATACTTTCAGGTAATCATCAGTACACTAAGGCGACATGGTTCCCCAAATTTCGTTCTTCTATGTTGAAGCGTTCGTTTCCAGTAACAGTTTGAATTTTTAGGTTTCACTCTGCTTTCTCCTATATTGATAGATGTATTTGGAACTCTAATTCCAACAGGGTTTGTGCTAGCTTCTTAAAACTTGACACAATAAAGTAGTTTCATGTTCTATCTCTACGTTTTGTTTCCTCTTGATGTAGCCCTAAGCAGTTACTGGCGAGAAAGACTTTCATGGAAAGGGGTTGCCAAGCTTCCTAAAATTACGAATCTCCAGAAATCTCAGCAAATATTTTTTCACCCAAACTGGATGATACTTTCAGGTAATGATCAGTACACTAAGGCGACTTGGTTCCCCAAATTTCGTTCTTCTATGTTGAAGCGTTCGTTTCCAGTAACAGTTTGAATTTTTAGGTTTCACTCTGTTTTCTCCTATATTGATACATGTATTTGGAACTCTAAATCCAACAGGGTTTGTGCTAGCTTCTTGAAACTTGACACAATAAAGTAGTTTCACGTTCTATCTCTACGTTTTGTTTCCTCTTGATGTAGCCCTAAGCAGTTACTGGCGAGAAACACTTTCATGGAAAGGGGTTGCCAAGCTTCCCAAAATTACGAATCTCCAGATCTCAGCAAATATTTTTTCACCCAAACTGGATGATACTTTCAGGTAATGATCAGTACACTAAGGCGACTTGGTTCCCCAAATTTCGTTCTTCTATGTTGAAGCGTTCGTTTCCAGTAACAGTTTGAATTTTTAGGTTTCACTCCGTTTTCTCCTATATTGATAGATGTGTTTGGAACTCTAAATACAACACGGTTTGTGCTAGGTTCTTGAAACTTGACACAATAAAGTAGTTTCACGTTCTGTCTCTACGTTTTGTTTCCTCTTGATGTAGCCTTAAGCAGTGACAGGCGAGAAACACTTTCATGGAAAGGGGTTGCCAAGTTTCCTAAAATTACGAATCTCCAAAAATCTCAGCAAATATTTTTTCACCGAAACTGGATGATACTTTCAGGTAATGATCAGGACACTAAGGCGACTTGGTTCCCCAAATTTCGTTCTTCTATGTTGAAGCGTTCGTTTCCAGTAACAGTTTGAATTTTTAGGTTTCACTCTGTTTTCTCCTATATTGATAGACGTATTTGGAACTCTAAATCCAACACGGTTTGTGCTAGCTTCTTGAAACTTGACACAATAAAGTAGTTCCACGTTCCATCTCTATGTTTTGTTTCCTCTTGATGTAGCCTTAAGCAGTGACTGGCGAGAAACACTTTCATGGAAAGGGGTTGCCAAGCTTCCTAAAATTACGAATCTCCAGAAATCTCAGCAAATATTTTTTAACCCAAACTGGATGATACTTTCAGGTAATGATCAGTACACTAAGGCTACTTGGTTCCCCAAATTTCGTTCTTCTATGTTGAAGCGTTCGTTTCCAGTAACAGTTTGAATTTTTAGGTTTCACTCTGTTTTCTCCTATATTGATAGATGTATTTGGAACTCTAAATCCAACAGGGTTTGTGCTAGCTTCTTGAAACTTGACACAATAAAGTAGTTTCAAGTTCTATCTCTACCTTTTGTTTCCTCTTGATGTAGCCCTAAGAAGTTACTGGCGAGAAACACTTTCATAGAAAGGGGTTGCCAAGCTTCCTAAAATTACGAATCTCCAGAAATCTCAGCAAATATTTTTTAACCCAAACTGGATGATACTTTCAGGTAATGATCAGTACACTAAGGCTACTTGGTTCCCCAAATTTCGTTCTTCTATGTTGAAGCGTTCGTTTCCAGTAACAGTTTGAATTTTTAGGTTTCACTCTGTTTTCTCCTATATTGATAGATGTATTTGGAACTCTAAATCCAACAGGGTTTGTGCTAGCTTCTTGAAACTTGACACAATAAAGTAGTTTCAAGTTCTATCTCTACCTTTTGTTTCCTCTTGATGTAGCCCTAAGAAGTTACTGGCGAGAAACACTTTCATAGAAAGGGGTTGTCAAGCTTCCCAAAATTACGAATCTCCAGAAATCTCAGCAAATATTTTTTCACCCAAACTGGATGATACATTCAGGTAATGATCAGTACACTAAGGCGACTTGGTTCCCCAAATTTCGTTCTTCTATGTTGAAGCGTTCGTTTCCAGTAACAGTTTGAATTTTTAGGTTTCACTCTGTTTTCTCCTATATTGATAGATGTATTTGGAACTCTAAATCCAACACGGTTTGTGCTAGCGTCTTGAAACATGACACAATGAAGTAGTTTCACGTTCTATCTCTATGTTTTGTTTCCTCTTGATGTAGCCTTAAGCAGTGACTGGCGAGAAACACTTTCATGGAAAGGGGTTGCCAAGCTTCCTAAAATTACGAATCTCCAGAAATCTCAGCAAATATTTTTTCACCTTAACTGGATGATACTTTCAGGTAATGATCAGTACACTAAGGCAACTTGGTTCCCCAAATTTCGTTCTTCTATGTTGAAGCGTTCGTTTCCAGTAACAGTTTGAATTTTTAGGTTTCACTCTGTTTTCTCCTATATTGATAGATGTATTTGGAACTCTAAATCCAACAAGGTTTGTGCTAGCTTCTTGAAACTTGACACAATAAAGCAGTTTCAAGTTCTATCTCTACGTTTTGTTTCCTCTTGATGTAGCCCTAAGCAGTTACTGGCGAGAAACACTTTCATGGAAACACTTTCATGGAACTCTAAATCCAACACGGTTTGTGCTAGCTTCTTGAAACTTGACACACTAAAGTAGTTCCACGTTCTATCTCTATGTTTTGTTTCCTCTTGATGTAGCCCTAAGCAGTTACTGGCGAGAAACACTTTCATGGAAAGGGGTTGCCAAGCTTCCTAAAATTACGAATCTCCAGAAATCTCAGCAAATATTTTTTCACCGAAACTGGGTGATACTTTCAGGTAATGATCAGGACACTAAGTCGACTTGGTTCCCCAAATTTTGTTCTTCTATGTTGAAGCGTTCATTTCCAGTAACAGTTTGAATTTTTAGGTTTCACTCTGTTTTCTCCTATATTGATAGATGTGTTTGGAACTCTAAATCCAACACGGTTTGTGCTAGGTTCTTGAAACTTGACACAATAAAGTAGTTTCACGTTCTGTCTCTACGTTTTGTTTCCTCTTGATGTAGCCTTAAGCAGTGACAGGCGAGAAACACTTTCATGGAAAGGGGTTGCCAAGTTTCCTAAAATTACGAATCTCCAAAAATCTCAGCAAATATTTTTTCACCGAAACTGGATGATACTTTCAGGTAATGATCAGGACACTAAGGCGACTTGGTTCCCCAAATTTCGTTCTTCTATGTTGAAGCGTTCGTTTCCAGTAACAGTTTGAATTTTTATGTTTCACTCTGTTTTCTCCTATATTGATAGATGTATTTGGAACTCTAAATCCAACACGGTTTGTGCTAGCTTCTTGAAACTTGACACAATAAAGTAGTTCCACGTTCCATCTCTATGTTTTGTTTCCTCTTGATGTAGCCTTAAGCAGTGACTGGCGAGAAACACTTTCATGGAAAGGGGTTGCCAAGCTTCCTAAAATTACGAATCTCCAGAAATCTCAGCAAATATTTTTTCACCGAAACTGGATGATACTTTCAGGTAATGATCAGTACACTAAGGCGACTTGGTTTCCCAAATTTCGTTTTTCTATGTTGAAGCGTTCGTTTCCAGTAACAGTTTGAATTTTTAGGTTTCACTCTGTTTTCTCCTATATTGATAGATGTGTTTGGAACTCTAAATCCAACAAGGTTTGTGCTAGCTTCTTGAAACTTGACACAATAAAGCAGTTTCAAGTTCTATCTCTACGTTTTGTTTCCTCTTGATGTAGCCCTAAGCAGTTACTGGCGAGAAACACTTTCATGGAAACACTTTCATGGAACTCTAAATCCAACACGGTTTGTGCTAGCTTCTTGAAACTTGACACACTAAAGTAGTTCCACGTTCTATCTCTATGTTTTGTTTCCTCTTGATGTAGCCCTAAGCAGTTACTGGCGAGAAACACTTTCATGGAAAGGGGTTGCCAAGCTTCCTAAAATTACGAATCTCCAGAAATCTCAGCAAATATTTTTTCACCGAAACTGGGTGATACTTTCAGGTAATGATCAGGACAATAAGTCGACTTGGTTCCCCAAATTTTGTTCTTCTATGTTGAAGCGTTCGTTTCCAGTAACAGTTTGAATTTTTAGGTTTCACTCTGTTTTCTCCTATATTGATAGATGTGTTTGGAACTCTAAATCCAACACGGTTTGTGCTAGGTTCTTGAAACTTGACACAATAAAGTAGTTTCACGTTCTGTCTTTACGTTTTGTTTCCTCTTGATGTAGCCTTAAGCAGTGACAGGCGAGAAACACTTTCATGGAAAGGGGTTGCCAAGTTTCCTAAAATTACGAATCTCCAAAAATCTCAGCAAATATTTTTTCACCGAAACTGGATGATACTTTCAGGTAATGATCAGGACACTAAGGCGACTTGGTTCCCCAAATTTCGTTCTTCTATGTTGAAGCGTTCGTTTCCAGTAACAGTTTGAATTTTTAGGTTTCACTCTGTTTTCTCTTATATTGATAGATGTATTTGGAACTGTAAATCCAACACGGTTTGTGCTAGGTTCTTGAAACTTGACACAATAAAGTAGTTTCACGTTCTATCTCTACGTTTTGTTTCCTCTTGATGTAGCCCTAAGCAGTAACTAGTGAGAAACACTTTCATGGAAAGGGGTTGCCAAGCTTCCTAAAATTACGAATCTCGAGAAATCTCAGCAAATATTTTTTCACCCAAACTGGATGATACTTTCAGGTAATGATCAGTACACTAAGGCGACTTGGTTCCCCAAATTTCGTTCTTCTATGTTGAAGCGTTCGTTTGCAGTAACAGTTTGAATTTTTAGGTTTCACTCTGTTTTCTCCTATATTGATACATGTATTTGGAACTCTAAATCCAACACGGTTTGTGCTAGCTTCTTGAAACTTGACACAATAAAGTAGTTTCAAGTTCTATCTCTACGTTTTGTTTCCTCTTGATGTAGCCCTAAGCAGTTACTGGCGAGAAACACTTTCATGGAAAGGGGTTGCCAAGCTTCCTAAAATTACGAATCTCCAGAAATCTCAGCAAATATTTTTTCACCCAAACTGGATGATACTTTCAGGTAATGATCAGGACACTAAGGCGACTTGGTTCCCCAAATTTCGTTCTTCTATGTTGAAGCGTTCGTTTCCAGTAACAGTTTGAATTTTTAGTTTTCACTCTGTTTTCTCCTATATTGATAGATGTGTTTGGAACTCTAAATCCAACACGGTTTTTGCTAGGTTCTTGAAACTTGACACAATAAAGTAGTTTCACGTTCTATCTCCACGTTTTGTTTCCTCTTGATGTAGCCTTAAGCAGTGACTGGCGAGAAACACTTTCATGGAAAGGGGTTGCCAAGCTTCCTAAAATTACGAATCTCCAGAAATCTCAGCATATATTTTTTCACCCAAACTGGATGATACATTCAGGTAATGATCAGTACACTAAGGCGACTTGGTTCCCCAAATTTCGTTCTTCTATGTTGAAGCGTTCGTTTCCAGTAACAGTTTGAATTTTTAGGTTTCACTCTGTTTTCTCCTATATTGATAGATGTATTTGGAACTCTAAATCCAACACGGTTTGTGCTACCGTCTTGAAACATGACACAATGAAGTAGTTTCACGTTCTATCTCTATGTTTTGTTTCCTCTTCATGTAGCCCTATGCAGTGACTGGCGAGAAACACTTTCATGGAAAGGGGTTGCCAAGCTTCCTAAAATTACGAATCTCCAGAAATCTCAGCAAATATTTTTTCACCGAAACTGGATGATACTTTCAGGTAATGATCAGTACACTAAGGCGACTTGGTTCCCCAAATTTTGTTCTTCTATGTTGAAGCGTTCGTTTCCAGTAACAGTTTGAATTTTTAGGTTTCACTCTGTTTTCTCCTATATTGATAGATGTGTTTGGAACTCTAAATCCAACAGGGTTTGTGCTAGGTTCTTGAAACTTGACACAATAAAGTAGTTTCACGTTCTATCTCCACGTTTTGTTTCCTCTTGATGTAGCCTTAAGCAGTGACTGGCGAGAAACACTTTCATGGAAAGGGGTTGCCAAGCTTCCTAAAATTACGAATCTCGAGAAACCTCAGCAAATATTTTTTCACCCAAACTGTATGATACTTTCAGGTAATGATCAGTAAACTAAGGCGACTTGGTTCCCCAAATTTCCTTCTTCTATATTGAAGCGTTCGTTTGCAGTAACACTTTGAATTTTTAGGTTTCACTCTGTTTTCTCCTATATTGATAGATGTATTTGGAACTCTAAATCCAACAGGGTTTGTGCTAGTTTCTTGAAACTTGACACAATAAAGTAGTTTCACGTTCTATCTCTACGTTTTGTTTCCTCTTGATGTAGCCCTAAGCAGTTACTGGCGAGAAACACTTTCATGGAAAGGGGTTGCCAAGCTTCCTAAAATTACGAATCTCCAGAAATCTCAGCAAATATTTTTTCACCCAAACTGCATGATACTTTCAGGTAATGATCAGTACACTAAGACGACTTGGTTCCCCAAATTTCGTTCTTCTATGTTGAAGCGTTCGTTTCCAGTAACAGTTTGAATTTTTAGGTTTCACTCTGTTTTCTCCTATATTGATAGATGTATTTGGAACTCTAAATCCAACACGGTTTGTGCTAGCGTCTTGAAACATGACACAATGAAGTAGTTTCACGTTCTATCTCTATGTTTTGTTTCCTCTTGATGTAGCCCTATGCAGTGACTGGCGAGAAACACTTTCATGGAAAGGGGTTGCCAAGCTTCCTAAAATTACGAATCTCCAGAAATCTCAGCAAATATTTTTTCACCCAAACTGGATGATACATTCAGGTAATGATCAGTACACTAAGGCGACTTGGTTCCCCAAATTTCGTTCTTCTATGCTGAAGCGTTCGTTTCCAGTAACAGTTTGAATTTTTAGGTTTCACTCTGTTTTCTCCTATATTGATAGATGTATTTGGAACTCTAAATCCAACACGGTTTGTGCTAGGTTCTTGAAACTTGACACAATAAAGTAGTTTCACATTCTATCTCTACGTTTTGTTTCCTCTTGATGTAGCCCTAAGCAGTGACTGGCGAGAAACACTTTCATGGAAAGGGGTTGCCAGGCTTCCCAAAATTACTAATCTCCAGAAATCTCAGCAAATATTTTTTCACCCAAACTGGATGATACTTTCAGGTAATGATCAGGACACTAAGGCGACTTGGTTCCCCAAATTTCGTTCTTCTATGTTGAAGCGTTCGTTTCCAGTCACAGTTTGAATTTTTAGGTTTCACTCTGTTTTCTCCTATATTGATAGATGTATTTGGAACTCTAAATCCAACACGGTTTGTGCTAGCTTCTTGAAACTTGACACAATAAAGTAGTTCCACGTTCTATCTCTATGTTTTGTTTCCTCTTGTTGTAGCCTTAAGCAGTGACTGGCGAGAAACACTTTCATGGAAAGGGGTTGCCAAGCTTCCTAAAATTACGAATCTCCAGAAATCTCAGCAAATATTTTTTCACCCAAACTGGATGATACTTTCAGGTAATGATCAGGACACTAAGGCGACTTGGTTCCCCAAATTTCGTTCTTCTATGTTGAAGCGTTCGTTTCCAGTAACAGTTTGAATTTTTAGGTTTCACTCTGTTTTCTCCTATATTGATAGATGTATTTGGAACTCTAAATCCAACACGGTTTGTGCTAGCGTCTTGAAACATGACACAATGAAGTAGTTTCACGTTCTATCTCTATGTTTTGTTTCCTCTTGATGTAGCCCTATGCAGTGACTGGCGAGAAACACTTTCATGGAAAGGGGTTGCCAAGCTTCCTAAAATTACGAATCTTGAGAAATCTCTGCAAATATTTTTTCACCCAAACTGGATGATACTTTCAGGTAATGATCAGTACACTAAGGTGACTTGGTTCCCCAAATTTCGTTCTTCTATGTTGAAGCGTTCGTTTGCAGTAACACTTTGAATTTTTAGGTTTCACTCTGTTTTCTTCTATATTGATAGATGTATTTGGAACTCTAAATCCAACAGGGTTTGTGCTAGTTTCTTGAAACTTGACACAATAAAGTAGTTTCACGTTCTATCTCTACGTTTTGTTTCCTCTTGATGTACCCCTAAGCAGTGACTGGCGAGAAACACTTTCATGGAAAGGGGTTGCCAAGCTTCCTAAAATTACGAATCTCGAGAAATCTCAGCAAATATTTTTTCACCCAAACTGGATGATACTTTCAGGTAATGATCAGTACACTAAGGCGACTTGGTTCCCCAAATTTCGTTCTTCTATGTTGAAGCGTTCGTTTGCAGTAACAGTTTGAATTTTTAGGTTTCACTCTGTTTTCTCCTATATTGATACATGTATTTGGAACTCTAAATCCAACACGGTTTGTGCTAGCTTCTTGAAACTTGACACAATAAAGTAGTTTCAAGTTCTATCTCTACGTTTTGTTTCCTCTTGATGTAGCCCTAAGCAGTTACTGGCGAGAAACACTTTCATGGAAAGGGGTTGCCAAGCTTCCTAAAATTACGAATCTCCAGAAATCTCAGCAAATATTTTTTCACCCAAACTGGATGATACTTTCAGGTAATGATCAGGACACTAAGGCGACTTGGTTCCCCAAATTTCGTTCTTCTATGTTGAAGCGTTCGTTTCCAGTAACAGTTTGAATTTTTAGTTTTCACTCTGTTTTCTCCTATATTGATAGATGTGTTTGGAACTCTAAATCCAACACGGTTTTTGCTAGGTTCTTGAAACTTGACACAATAAAGTAGTTTCACGTTCTATCTCCACGTTTTGTTTCCTCTTGATGTAGCCTTAAGCAGTGACTGGCGAGAAACACTTTCATGGAAAGGGGTTGCCAAGCTTCCTAAAATTACGAATCTCCAGAAATCTCAGCATATATTTTTTCACCCAAACTGGATGATACATTCAGGTAATGATCAGTACACTAAGGCGACTTGGTTCCCCAAATTTCGTTCTTCTATGTTGAAGCGTTCGTTTCCAGTAACAGTTTGAATTTTTAGGTTTCACTCTGTTTTCTCCTATATTGATAGATGTATTTGGAACTCTAAATCCAACACGGTTTGTGCTACCGTCTTGAAACATGACACAATGAAGTAGTTTCACGTTCTATCTCTATGTTTTGTTTCCTCTTCATGTAGCCCTATGCAGTGACTGGCGAGAAACACTTTCATGGAAAGGGGTTGCCAAGCTTCCTAAAATTACGAATCTCCAGAAATCTCAGCAAATATTTTTTCACCGAAACTGGATGATACTTTCAGGTAATGATCAGTACACTAAGGCGACTTGGTTCCCCAAATTTTGTTCTTCTATGTTGAAGCGTTCGTTTCCAGTAACAGTTTGAATTTTTAGGTTTCACTCTGTTTTCTCCTATATTGATAGATGTGTTTGGAACTCTAAATCCAACAGGGTTTGTGCTAGGTTCTTGAAACTTGACACAATAAAGTAGTTTCACGTTCTATCTCCACGTTTTGTTTCCTCTTGATGTAGCCTTAAGCAGTGACTGGCGAGAAACACTTTCATGGAAAGGGGTTGCCAAGCTTCCTAAAATTACGAATCTCGAGAAACCTCAGCAAATATTTTTTCACCCAAACTGTATGATACTTTCAGGTAATGATCAGTAAACTAAGGCGACTTGGTTCCCCAAATTTCCTTCTTCTATATTGAAGCGTTCGTTTGCAGTAACACTTTGAATTTTTAGGTTTCACTCTGTTTTCTCCTATATTGATAGATGTATTTGGAACTCTAAATCCAACAGGGTTTGTGCTAGTTTCTTGAAACTTGACACAATAAAGTAGTTTCACGTTCTATCTCTACGTTTTGTTTCCTCTTGATGTAGCCCTAAGCAGTTACTGGCGAGAAACACTTTCATGGAAAGGGGTTGCCAAGCTTCCTAAAATTACGAATCTCCAGAAATCTCAGCAAATATTTTTTCACCCAAACTGCATGATACTTTCAGGTAATGATCAGTACACTAAGACGACTTGGTTCCCCAAATTTCGTTCTTCTATGTTGAAGCGTTCGTTTCCAGTAACAGTTTGAATTTTTAGGTTTCACTCTGTTTTCTCCTATATTGATAGATGTATTTGGAACTCTAAATCCAACACGGTTTGTGCTAGCGTCTTGAAACATGACACAATGAAGTAGTTTCACGTTCTATCTCTATGTTTTGTTTCCTCTTGATGTAGCCCTATGCAGTGACTGGCGAGAAACACTTTCATGGAAAGGGGTTGCCAAGCTTCCTAAAATTACGAATCTCCAGAAATCTCAGCAAATATTTTTTCACCCAAACTGGATGATACATTCAGGTAATGATCAGTACACTAAGGCGACTTGGTTCCCCAAATTTCGTTCTTCTATGCTGAAGCGTTCGTTTCCAGTAACAGTTTGAATTTTTAGGTTTCACTCTGTTTTCTCCTATATTGATAGATGTATTTGGAACTCTAAATCCAACACGGTTTGTGCTAGGTTCTTGAAACTTGACACAATAAAGTAGTTTCACATTCTATCTCTACGTTTTGTTTCCTCTTGATGTAGCCCTAAGCAGTGACTGGCGAGAAACACTTTCATGGAAAGGGGTTGCCAGGCTTCCCAAAATTACTAATCTCCAGAAATCTCAGCAAATATTTTTTCACCCAAACTGGATGATACTTTCAGGTAATGATCAGGACACTAAGGCGACTTGGTTCCCCAAATTTCGTTCTTCTATGTTGAAGCGTTCGTTTCCAGTCACAGTTTGAATTTTTAGGTTTCACTCTGTTTTCTCCTATATTGATAGATGTATTTGGAACTCTAAATCCAACACGGTTTGTGCTAGCTTCTTGAAACTTGACACAATAAAGTAGTTCCACGTTCTATCTCTATGTTTTGTTTCCTCTTGTTGTAGCCTTAAGCAGTGACTGGCGAGAAACACTTTCATGGAAAGGGGTTGCCAAGCTTCCTAAAATTACGAATCTCCAGAAATCTCAGCAAATATTTTTTCACCCAAACTGGATGATACTTTCAGGTAATGATCAGGACACTAAGGCGACTTGGTTCCCCAAATTTCGTTCTTCTATGTTGAAGCGTTCGTTTCCAGTAACAGTTTGAATTTTTAGGTTTCACTCTGTTTTCTCCTATATTGATAGATGTATTTGGAACTCTAAATCCAACACGGTTTGTGCTAGCGTCTTGAAACATGACACAATGAAGTAGTTTCACGTTCTATCTCTATGTTTTGTTTCCTCTTGATGTAGCCCTATGCAGTGACTGGCGAGAAACACTTTCATGGAAAGGGGTTGCCAAGCTTCCTAAAATTACGAATCTTGAGAAATCTCTGCAAATATTTTTTCACCCAAACTGGATGATACTTTCAGGTAATGATCAGTACACTAAGGTGACTTGGTTCCCCAAATTTCGTTCTTCTATGTTGAAGCGTTCGTTTGCAGTAACACTTTGAATTTTTAGGTTTCACTCTGTTTTCTTCTATATTGATAGATGTATTTGGAACTCTAAATCCAACAGGGTTTGTGCTAGTTTCTTGAAACTTGACACAATAAAGTAGTTTCACGTTCTATCTCTACGTTTTGTTTCCTCTTGATGTACCCCTAAGCAGTGACTGGCGAGAAACACTTTCATGGAAAGGGGTTGCCAAGCTTCCTAAAATTACGAATCTCAAGAAATCTCAGCAAATATTTTTTCACCCAAACTGCATGATACTTTCAGGTAATGATCAGTACACTAAGACGACTTGGTTCCCCAAATTTCGTTCTTCTATGTTGAAGCGTTCGTTTCCAGTAACAGTTTGAATTTTTAGGTTTCACTCTGTTTTCTCCTATATTGATACATGTATTTGGAACTCTAAATCCAACAGGGTTTGTGCTAGCTTCTTGAAACTTGACACAATAAAGTAGTTTCAAGTTCTATCTCTACGTTTTGTTTCCTCTTGATGTAGCCCTAAGCAGTTACTGGCGAGAAACACTTTCATGGAAAGGGGTTGCCAAGCTTCCTAAAATTACGAATCTCCAGAAATCTCAGCAAATATTTTTTCACCCAAACTGGATGATACTTTCAGGTAATGATCAGGACACTAAGGCGACTTGGTTCCCCAAATTTCATTCTTCTATGTTGAAGCGTTCGTTTCCAGTAACAGTTTGAATTTTTAGGTTTCACTCTGTTTTCTCCTATATTGATAGATGTGTTTGGAACTCTAAATCCAACACGGTTTGTGCTAGCTTCTTGAAACTTGACACAATAAAGTAGTTTCACGTTCTATCTCCACGTTTTGTTTCCTCTTGATGTAGCCTTAAGCAGTGACTGGCGAGAAACACTTTCATGGAAAGGGGTTGCCAAGCTTCCCAAAATTACGAATCTCCAGAAATCTCAGCAAATATTTTTTCACCCAAACTGGATGATACATTCAGGTAATGATCAGTACACTAAGGCGACTTGGTTCCCCAAATTTCGTTCTTCTATGTTGAAGCGTTCGTTTCCAGTAACAGTTTGAATTTTTAGGTTTCACTCTGTTTTCTCCTATATTGATAGATGTATTTGGAACTCTAAATCCAACACGGTTTGTGCTAGCGTCTTGAAACATGACACAATGAAGTAGTTTCACGTTCTATCTCTATGTTTTGTTTCCTTTTGATGTAGCCCTATGCAGTGACTGGCGAGAAACACTTTCATGGAAAGGGGTTGCCAAGCTTCCTAAAATTACTAATCTCCAGAAATCTCAGCAAATATTTTTTCACCCAAACTGGATGATACTTTCAGGTAATGATCAGTACACTAAGGCGACTTGGTTCCCCAAATTTCGTTCTTCTATGTTGAAGCGTTCGTTTCCAGTAACAGTTTGAATTTTTAGGTTTCACTCTGTTTTCTCCTATATTGATAGATGTATTTGGAACTGTAAATCCAACACGGTTAGTGCTAGGTTCTTGAAACTTGACACAATAAAGTAGTTTCACGTTCTATCTCTACGTTTTGTTTCCTCTTGATGTAGCCCTAAGCAGTAACTGGCGAGAAACACTTTCATGGAAAGGGGTTGCAAGCTTCCTAAAATTACGAATCTCGAGAAATCTCAGCAAATATTTTTTCACCCAAACTGGATGATAATTTCAGGTAATGATCAGTACACTAAGGCGACTTGGTTCCGCAAATTTCGTTCTTCTATGTTGAAGCGTTCGTTTGCAGTAACACTTTGAATTTTTAGGTTTCACTCTGTTTTCTTCTATATTGATAGATGTATTTGGAACTCTAAATCCAACAGGGTTTGTGCTAGTTTCTTGAAACTTGACACAATAAAGTAGTTTCACGTTCTATCTCTACGTTTTGTTTCCTCTTGATGTAGCCCTAAGCAGTGAATGGCGAGAAACACTTTCATGGAAAGGGGTTGCCAAGCTTCCTAAAATTACGAATCTCCAGAAATCTCAGCAAATATTTTTTCACCCAAACTGCATGATACTTTCAGGTAATGATCAGTACACTAAGACGACTTGGTTCCCCAAATTTCGTTCTTCTATGTTGAAGCGTTCGTTTCCAGTAACAGTTTGAATTTTTAGGTTTCACTCTGTTTTCTCCTATATTGATACATGTATTTGGAACTCTAAATCCAACACGGTTTGTGCTAGCTTCTTGAAACTTGACACAATAAAGTAGTTTCAAGTTCTATCTCTACGTTTTGTTTCCTCTTGATGTAGCCCTAAGCAGTTACTGGCGAGAAACACTTTCATGGAAAGGGGTTGCCAAGCTTCCTAAAATTACGAATCTCCAGAAATCTCAGCAAATATTTTTTCACCCAAACTGGATGATACTTTCAGGTAATGATCAGGACACTAAGGCGACTTGGTTCCCCAAATTTCGTTCTTCTATGTTGAAGCGTTCATTTCCAGTAACAGTTTGAATTTTTAGGTTTCACTCTGTTTTCTCCTATATTGATAGATGTGTTTGGAACTCTAAATCCAACACGGTTTGTGCTAGGTTCTTGAAACTTGACACAATAAAGTAGTTTCACGTTCTATCTCCACGTTTTGTTTCCACTTGATGTAGCCTTAAGCAGTGACTGGCGAGAAACACTTTCATGGAAAGGGGTTGCCAAGCTTCCCAAAATTACGAATCTCCAGAAATCTCAGCAAATATTTTTTCACCCAAACTGGATGATACATTCAGGTAATGAGCAGTACACTAAGGCGACTTGGTTCCCCAAATTTCGTTCTTCTATGTTGAAGCGTTCGTTTCCAGTAACACTTTGAATTTTTAGGTTTCACTCTGTTTTCTCCTATATTGATAGATGTATTTGGAACTCTAAATCCAACACGGTTTGTGCTAGCTCTTTGAAACTTGACACAATAAAGTAGTTTCACGTTCTATCTTTATGTTTTGTTTCCTCTTGATGTAGCCCTAAGCAGTGACTGGCGAGAAACACTTTCATGGAAAGGGGTTGCCAGGCCTGCCAAAATTACGAATCTCCAGAAATCTCAGCAAATATTTTTTCACCCAAACTGGATGATACTTTCAGGTTATGATCAGTACACTAAGGCGACTTGGTTCCCCAAATTTCGTTCTTCTATGTTGAAGCGTTCGTTTCCAGTAACTCTTTGAATTTTTAGGTTTCACTCTGTTTTCTCCTATATTGATAGATGTATTTGGACCTCTAAATCCAACACGGTTTGTGCTAGCTTCTTGAAAGTGACTGGCGAGAAACACTTTCATGGAAAGGGTTTGCCAGGCTTCCCAAAATTACGAATCTCCAGAAATCTCAGCAAATATTTTTTCACCCAAACAGGATGATACTTTCAGGTAATGATCAGTACACTAAGGCGACTTCGTTCCCCAAATTTCGTTCTTCAGTGTTGAAGCGTTCGTTTCCAGTAACTCTTTGAATTTTTAGGTTTCACTCTGTTTTCTCCTATATTGATAGATGTATTTGGAACTCTAAATCCAACACGGTTTGTGCTAGCTTCTTGAAACTTGACACAATAAATTAGTTTCACATTCTATCTCTATGTTTTGATTCCTCTTGATGTAGCCCTAAGCAGTGACTGGCGAGAAACACTTTCATGGAAAGGGGTTGCCAGGCTTCCCAAAATTACGAATCTACAGAAATCTCAGCAAATATTTTTTCACCCAAACAGGATGATACTTTCAGGTAATGATCAGTACACTAAGGCGACTTGGTTCCCCAAATTTCGTTCTTCTATGTTGAAGCGTTCGTTTCCAGTAACAGTTTGAATTTTTAGGTTTCACTCTGTTTTCTCCTATATTGATAGATGTATTTGGAACTCTAAATCCAACACGGTTTGTGCTAGGTTCTTGAAACTTGACACAATAAATTAGTTTCACGTTCTATCTCTATGTTTTGTTTCCTCTTGATGTAGCCGTAAGCAGTGACTGGCGAGAAACACTTTCATGGAAAGGGGTTGCCAGGATTCCCAAAATTACGAATCTCCAGAAATCTCAGCAAATATTTTTTCATCCAAACTGGATGATACTTTCAGGTAATGATCAGTACACTAAGGCGACTTGGTTCCCCAGATTTCGTTCTTCTATGTTGAAGCGTTCGTTTCCAGTAACACTTTGAATTTTTAGGTTTCACTCTGTTTTCTCCTATATAGATAGATGTATTTGGAACTCTAAATCCAACACGGTTTGTGCTAGCTCTTTGAAACTTGACACAATAAAGTAGTTTCACGTTCTATCTTTAGGTTTTGTTTCCTCTTGATGTAGCCCTAAGCAGTGACTGGCGAGAAACACTTTCATGGAAAAGGGTTGCCAGGCTTCCCAAAATTACGAATCTCCAGAAATCTCAGCAAATATTTTTTCACCCAAACTGGATGATACTTTCAGGTAATGATCAGTACACTAAGGCGACTTGGTTCCCCAAATTTCGTTCTTCTATGTTGAAGCGTTCGTTTCCAGTAACTCTTTGAATTTTTAGGTTTCACTCTGTTTTCTCCTATATTGATAGATGTATTTGGACCTCTAAATCCAACACGGTTTGTGCTAGCTTCTTGAAAGTGACTGGCGAGAAACACTTTCATGGAAAGGGTTTGCCAGGCTTCCCAAAATTACGAATCTCCAGAAATCTCAGCAAATATTTTTTCACCCAAACAGGATGATACTTTCAGGTAATGATCAGTACACTAAGGCGACTTGGTTCCCCAAATTTCGTTCTTCAGTGTTGAAGCGTTCGTTTCCAGTAACTCTTTGAATTTTTAGGTTTCACTCTGTTTTCTCCTATATTGATAGATGTATTTGGAACTCTAAATCCAACACGGTTTGTGCTAGCTTCTTGAAATTTGACACAATAAAGTAGTTTCACGTTCTATGTCTATGTTTTGATTCCTCTTGATGTAGCCCTAAGCAGTGTCTGGCGAGAAACACTTTCATGGAAAGGGGTTGCCAGGCTTCCCAAAATTACGAATCTCCAGAAATGTCAGCAAATATTTTTTCACCCAAACTGGATGATACTTTCAGGTAATGATCAGTACACTAAGGCGACTTGGTTCCCCAAATTTCGTTCTTCTATGTTGAAGCGTTCGTTTCCAGTAACACTTTGAATTTTTAGGTTTCACTCTGTTTTCTCCTATATTGATAGATGTATTTGGAACTCTAAATCCAACACGGTTTGTGCTAGGTTCTTGAAACTTGACACAATAAAGTAGTTTCACGTTCTATCTCTCTGTTTTGTTTCCTCTTGATGTAGCCGTAAGCAGTGACTGGCGAGAAACACTTTCATGGAAAGGGGTTGCCAGGCTTCCCAAAATTACGAATCTCCAGAAATCTCAGCAAATATTTTTTCACCCAAACTGGATCATACTTTCAGTTAATGATCAGTACACTAAGGCGACTTGGTTCCCCAAATTTCGTTCTTCTATGTTGAAGCGTTCGTTGCCAGTAACACTTTGAATTTTTAGGTTTCACTCTCTTTTCTCCTATATTGATAGATATATTTGGAACTCTAAATCCAACACGGTTTGTGCTAGCTCTTTAAACTTGACACAATAAAGTAGTTTCACGTTCTATTTTATGTTTTCTTTCCTCTTGATGTAGCCCTATGCAGTGACTGGTGAGAAACACTTTCATGGAAAGGGGTTGCCAGGCTTCCCAAAATTACGAATCTCCAGAAATCTCAGCAAATATTTTTTCACCCAAACAGGATGATACTTTCAGGTAATGATCAGTACACTAAGGCGACTTGGTTCCCCAAATTTCGTTCTTCAGTGTTGAAGCGTTCGTTTCCAGTAACTCTTTGAATTTTTAGGTTTCACTCTGTTTTCTCCTATATTGATAGATGTATTTGGAACTCTAAATCCAACACGGTTTGTGCTAGCTTCTTGAAATTTGACACAATAAAGTAGTTTCACGTTCTATGTCTATGTTTTGATTCCTCTTGATGTAGCCCTAAGCAGTGACTGGCGAGAAACACTTTCATGGAAAGGGGTTGCCAGGCTTCCCAAAATTACGAATCTCCAGAAATGTCAGCAAATATTTTTTTACCCAAACCGGATGATACTTTCAGGTAATGATCAGTACACTAAGGCGACTTGGTTCCCCAAATTTCGTTCTTCTATGTTGAAGCGTTCGTTTCCAGTAACACTTTGAATTTTTAGGTTTCACTCTGTTTTCTCCTATATTGATAGATGTATTTGGAACTCTAAATCCAACACGGTTTGTGCTAGGTTCTTGAAACTTGACACAATAAACTAGTTTCACGTTCTATCTCTATGTTTTGTTTCCTCTTGATGTAGCCGTAAGCAGTGACTGGCGAGAAACACTTTCATGGAAAGGGGTTGCCAGGCTTCCCAAAATTACGAATCTCCAGAAATCTCAGCAAATATTTTTTCACCCAAACTGGATCATACTTTCAGTTAATGATCAGTACACTAAGGCGACTTGGTTCCCCAAATTTCGTTCTTCTATGTAAGCGTTCATTGCCAGTAACACTTTGAATTTTTAGGTTTCACTCTCTTTTCTCCTATATTGATAGATATATTTGGAACTCTAAATCCAACACGGTTTGTGCTAGCTCTTTAAACTTGACAAAATAAAGTAGTTTCACGTTCTATTTTATGTTTTCTTTCCTCTTGATGTAGCCCTATGCAGTGACTGGCGAGAAACACTTTCATGGAAAGGGGTTGCCAGGCTTCCCAAAATTACGAATCTCCAGAAATCTCAGCAAATATTTTTTCACCCAAACAGGATGATACTTTCAGGTAATGATCAGTACAGGAAGGCGACTTGGTTCCCCAAATTTCGTTCTTCTATGTTGAAGCGTTCGTTTCCAGTAACAGTTTGAATTTTTAGGTTTCAGTCTGTTTTCTCCTATATTGATAGATGTATTTGGAACTCTAAATCCAACATGGTTTGTGCTAGCTTCTTGAAACTTGACACAATAAAGTAGTTTCACGTTCTATCTCTATGTTTTGTTTCCTATGGATGTAGCCCTAAGCAGTGACTGGCGAGAAACACTTTCATGGACAGGGGTTCCCAGGCTTCCCAAAATTACAAATCTCCAGAAATCTCAGCAAATATTTTTTCACCCAAACTGGATGATACTTTCAGGTAATGATCAGTGCACTCAGGCGACTTGGTTCCCCAAATTTCGTTCTTCTATGTTGAAGCGTTCGTTTCCAGTAACAGTTTGAATTTTTAGGTTACACTGTGTTTTCTCCTATATTGATAGATGTGTTTGGAACTCTAAATCCAACAAGGTTTGTGCTAGATTCTTGAAACTTGACACAATAAAGTAGTTTCACTTTCTATCTCTATGTTTTGATTCCTATTGATGTAGCCCTGTGCAGTGACTGGCGAGAAACACTTTCATGGAAAGGGGTTGCCAGGCTTCCCAAAATTACGAATCTCCAGAAATCTCAGCAAATATTTTTTCACCCAAACTGGATGATACTTTCAGGTAATGATCAGTACACTAAGGCGACTTGGTTCCCCAAATTTCGTTCTTCTATGTTGAAGCGTTCGTTTCCAGTAACAGTTTGAATTTTTAGGTTTCACTCTGTTTTCTCCTATATTGATAGATGTATTTGGAACTCTAAATCCAACACGGTTTGTGCTAGCTTCTTGAAACTTGACACAATAAAGTAGTTTCACGTTCTATCTCTATGTTTTGTTTCCTCTTGATGTAGCCCTAAGCAGTGACTGGCGAGAAACACTTTCATGGAAGGGGGTTGCCAGGCTTCCCAAAATTACGAATCTCCAGAAATCTCAGGAAATATTTTTTCACCTAAACTGGATGATACTTTCAGGTAATGATCAGTACACTAAGGCGACTTGGTTCCCCAAATTTCGTTCTTCTATGTTGAATCGTTCGTTTCCAGTAACACTTTGAATTTTTAGGTTTCACTCTGTTTTCTCCTATATTGATAGATGTATTTGGAACTCTAAATCCAACACGGTTTGTGCTAGCTCTTTGAAACTTGACACAATAAAGTAGTTTCACGTTCTATCTTTATGTTTTGTTTCCTCTTGATGTAGCCCTATGCAGTGACTGGCGAGAAACACTTTCATGGAAAGGGGTTGCCAGGCTTCCCAAAATTACGAATCTCCAGAAATCTCAGCAAATATTTTTTCACCCAAACAGGATGATACTTTCAGGTAATGATCAGTACACTAAGGCGACTTGGTTCCCCAAATTTTGTTCTTCTATGTTGAAGCGTTTGTTTCCAGTAACACTTTGAATTTTTAGGTTTCACTCTGTTTTCTCCTATATTGATAGATGTATTTGGAACTCTAAATCCAACACGGTTTCTGCTTGCTTCTTGAAACTTGACACAATAAAGTAGTTTCACGTTCTATCTCTATGTTTTGATTCCTCTTGATGTAGCTCTAAGCAGTGACTGGCGAGAAACACTTTCATGGAAAGGGGTTGCCAGGCTTCCCAAAATTACGAATCTCCAGAAATCTCAGCAAATATTTTTTCACCCAAACTGGATGATACTTTCAGGTAATGATTAGTACACTAAGGCGACTTGGTTCCCCAAATTTCGTTCTTCAGTGTTGAAGCGTTCGTTTCCAGTAACTCTTTGAATTTTTAGGTTTCACTCTGTTTTCTCCTATATTGATAGATGTATTTGGAACTCTAAATCCAACACGGTTTGTGCTAGCTTCTTGAAATTTGACACAATAAAGTAGTTTCACGTTCTATGTCTATGTTTTGATTCCTCTTGATGTAGCCCTAAGCAGTGACTGGCGAGAAACACTTTCATGGAAAGGGGTTGCCAGGCTTCCCAAAATTACGAATCTCCAGAAATGTCAGCAAATATTTTTTCACCCAAACTGGATGATACTTTCAGGTAATGATCAGAACACTAAGGCGACTTGGTTCCCCAAATTTCGTTCTTCTATGTTGAAGCGTTCGTTTCCAGTAACACTTTGAATTTTTAGGTTTCACTCTGTTTTCTCCTATATTGATAGATGTATTTGGAACTCTAAATCCAACACGGTTTGTGCTAGGTTCTTGAAACTTGACACAATAAAGTAGTTTCACGTTCTATCTCTATGTTTTGTTTCCTCTTGATGTAGCCATAAGCAGTGACTGGCGAGAAACACTTTCATGGAAAGGGGTTGCCAGGCTTCCCAAAATTACGAATCTCCAGAAATCTCAGCAAATATTTTTTCACCCAAACTGGATCATACTTTCAGTTAATGATCAGTACACTAAGGCGACTTGGTTCCCCAAATTTCGTTCTTCTATGTTGAAGCGTTCTTTGCCAGTAACACTTTGAATTTTTAGGTTTCACTCTCTTTTCTCCTATATTGATAGATATATTTGGAACTCTAAATCCAACAAGGTTTGTGCTAGCTCTTTAAACTTGACACAATAAAGTAGTTTCACGTTCTATTTTATGTTTTCTTTCCTCTTGATGTAGCCCTATGCAGTGACTGGCGAGAAACACTTTCATGGAAAGAAGTTGCCAGGCTTCCCAAAATTACGAATCTCCAGAAATCTCAGCAAATATTTTTTCACCCAAACTGGATGATACTTTCAGGTAATGATCAGTACACTAAGGCGACTTGGTTCCCCAAATTTCGTTCTTCTATGTTGAAGCGTTCATTTCCAGTAACACTTTGAATTTTTAGGTTTCACTCTGTTTTCTCCTATATTGATAGATGTATTTGGAACTCTAAATCCAACACGGTTTGTGCTAGCTTCTTGAAATTTGACACAATAAAGTAGTTTCACGTTCAATCTGTATGTATTGATTCCTCTTGGTGTAGCCCTAAGCAGTGACTGGCGAGAAACACTTTCATGGAAAGGGGTTGCCAGGCTTCCCAAAATTACGAATCTCCAGAAATGTCAGCAAATATTTTTTCACCCAAACTCGATGATACTTTCAGGTAATGATCAGTACACGAAGGCGACTTGGTTCCCCAAATTTCGTTCTTCTATGTTGAAGCGTTCGTTTCCAGTAACAGTTTGAATTTTTAGGTTTCACTCTGTTTTCTCCTATATTGATAGATGTATTTGGAACTCTAAATCCAACACGGTTTGTGCTAGCTTCTTGAAACTTGACACAATAAAGTAGTTTCACTTTCTATCTCTATGTTTTGATTCCTCTTGATGTAGCCCTAAGCAGTGACTGGCAAGAAACACTTTCATGGAAAGGGGTTGCCAGGCTTCCCAAAATTACGAATCTCCAGAAAATCAGCAAATAGTTTTTCACCAAAACAGGATGATACTTTCAGGTAATGATCAGTACACTAAGGCGACTTGGTTCCCCAAATTTCGTTCCTCTATGTTGAAGCGTTCGTTTCCAGTAACACTTTGAATTTTTAGGTTTCACTCTGTTTTCTCCTATATTGATAGATGTATTTGGAACTCTAAATCCAACATGGTTTGTGCTAGCTTCTTGAAACTTGACACAATAAAGTAGTTTCACGTTCTATCTCTATGTTTTGTTTCCTCTTGATGTAGCCCTAAGCAGTGACTGGCGAGAAACACTTTCATGGACAGGGGTTCCCAGGCTTCCCAAAATTACAAATCTCCAGAAATCTCAGCAAATATTTTTTCACCCAAACTGGATGATACTTTCAGGTAATGATCAGTGCACTCAGGCGACTTGGTTCCCCAAATTTCGTTTTCTATGTTGAAGCGTTCGTTTCCAGTAACAGTTTGAATTTTTAGGTTACACTGTGTTTTCTCCTATATTGATAGATGTATTTGGAACTCTAAATCCAACAAGGTTTGTGCTAGCTTCTTGAAACTTGACACAATAAAGTAGTTTCACTTTCTATCTCTATGTTTTGATTCCTATTGATGTAGCCCTGTGCAGTGACTGGCGAGAAACACTTTCATGGAAAGGGGTTGCCAGGCTTCCCAAAATTACGAATCTCCAGAAATCTCAGCAAATATTTTTTCACCCAAACTGGATGATACTTTCAGGTAATGATCAGTACACTAAGGCGACTTGGTTCCCCAAATTTCGTTCTTCTATGTTGAAGCGTTTGTTTCCAGTAACACTTTGAATTTTTAGGTTTCACTCTGTTTTCTCCTATATTGATAGATGTATTTGGAACTCTAAATCCAACACGGTTTGTGCTAGCTCTTTGAAACTTGACACAATAAAGTAGTTTCACGTTCTATCTTTATGTTTTGTTTCCTCTTGATGTAGCCCTATGCAGTGACTGGCGAGAAACACTTTCATGGAAAGGGGTTGCCAGGCTTCCCAAAATTACGAATCTCCAGAAATCTCAGCAAATATTTTTTCACCCAAACAGGATGATACTTTCAGGTAATGATCAGTACACTAAGGCGACTTGGTTCCCCAAATTTTGTTCTTCTATGTTGAAGCGTTTGTTTCCAGTAACACTTTGAATTTTTAGGTTTCACTCTGTTTTCTCCTATATTGATAGATGTATTTGGAACTCTAAATCCAACACGGTTTCTGCTTGCTTCTTGAAACTTGACACAATAAAGTAGTTTCACGTTTTATCTCTATGTTTTGATTCCTCTTGATGTAGCTCTAAGCAGTGACTGGCGAGAAACACTTTCATGGAAAGGGGTTGCCAGGCTTCCCAAAATTACGAATCTCCAGAAATCTCAGCAAATATTTTTTCACCCAAACTGGATGATACTTTCAGGTAATGATTAGTACACTAAGGCGACTTGGTTCCCCAAATTTCGTTCTTCAGTGTTGAAGCGTTCGTTTCCAGTAACTCTTTGAATTTTTAGGTTTCACTCTGTTTTCTCCTATATTGATAGATGTATTTGGAACTCTAAATCCAACACGGTTTGTGCTAGCTTCTTGAAATTTGACACAATAAAGTAGTTTCACGTTCTATGTCTATGTTTTGATTCCTCTTGATGTAGCCCTAAGCAGTGACTGGCGAGAAACACTTTCATGGAAAGGGGTTGCCAGGCTTCCCAAAATTACGAATCTCCAGAAATGTCAGCAAATATTTTTTCACCCAAACTGGATGATACTTTCAGGTAATGATCAGAACACTAAGGCGACTTGGTTCCCCAAATTTCGTTCTTCTATGTTGAAGCGTTCGTTTCCAGTAACACTTTGAATTTTTAGGTTTCACTCTGTTTTCTCCTATATTGATAGATGTATTTGGAACTCTAAATCCAACACGGTTTGTGCTAGAATCTTGAAACTAGACACAATAAAGTAGTTTCACGTTCTATCTCTATGTTTTGTTTCCTCTTGATGTAGCCATAAGCAGTGACTGGCGAGAAACACTTTCATGGAAAGGGGTTGCCAGGCTTCCCAAAATTACGAATCTCCAGAAATCTCAGCAAATATTTTTTCACCCAAACTGGATCATACTTTCAGTTAATGATCAGTACACTAAGGCGACTTGGTTCCCCAAATTTCGTTCTTCTATGTTGAAGCGTTCTTTGCCAGTAACACTTTGAATTTTTAGGTTTCACTCTCTTTTCTCCTATATTGATAGATATATTTGGAACTCTAAATCCAACAAGGTTTGTGCTAGCTCTTTAAACTTGACACAATAAAGTAGTTTCACGTTCTATTTTATGTTTTCTTTCCTCTTGATGTAGCCCTATGCAGTGACTGGCGAGAAACACTTTCATGGAAAGGGGTTGCCAGGCTTCCCAAAATTACGAATCTCCAGAAATGTCAGCAAATATTTTTTCACCCAAACTCGATGATACTTTCAGGTAATGATCAGTACACGAAGGCGACTTGGTTACCCAAATTTCGTTCTTCTATGTTGAAGCGTTCGTTTCCAGTAACAGTTTGAATTTTTAGGTTTCAGTCTGTTTTCTCCTATATTGATAGATGTATTTGGAACTCTAAATCCAACACGGTTTGTGCTAGCTTCTTGAAACTTGACACAATAAAGTAGTTTCACTTTCTATCTCTATGTTTTGATTCCTCTTGATGTAGCCCTAAGCAGTGACTGGCGAGAAACACTTTCATGGAAAGGGGTTGCCAGGCTTCCCAAAATTACGAATCTCCAGAAAATCAGCAAATAGTTTTTCACAAAAACAGGATGATACTTTCAAGTAATGATCAGTACACTAAGGCAACTTAGTTCCCCAAATTTTGTTCTTCTATGTTGAAGCGTTCGTTTCCAGGAACACTTTGAATTTTTAGGTTTCACTCTGTTTTCTCCTATATTGATAGATGTATTTGGAACTCTAAATCCAACATGGTTTGTGCTAGCTTCTTGAAACTTGACACAATAAAGTAGTTTCACGTTCTATCTCTATGTTTTGTTTCCTCTTGATGTAGCCCTAAGCAGTGACTGGCGAGAAACACTTTCATGGACAGGGGTTCCCAGGCTTCCCAAAATTACAAATCTCCAGAAATCTCAGCAAATATTTTTTCACCCAAACTGGATGATACTTTCAGGTAATGATCAGTCCACTCAGGCAACTTGGTTCCCCAAATTTCGTTCTTCTATGTTGAAGCGTTCGTTTCCAGTAACAGTTTGAATTTTTAGGTTACACTGTGTTTTCTCCTATATTGATAGATGTATTTGGAACTCTAAATCCAACAAGGTTTGTGCTAGCTTCTTGAAACTTGACACAATAAAGTAGTTTCACTTTCTATCTCTATGTTTTGATTCCTATTGATGTAGCCCTGTGCAGTGACTGGCGAGAAACACTTTCATGGAAAGGGGTTGCCAGGCTTCCCAAAATTACGAATCTTCAGAAATCTCAGCAAATATTTTTTCACCCAAACTGGATGATACTTTCAGGTAATGATCAGTACACTAAGGAGACTTGGTTCCCCAAATTTCGTTCTTCTATGTTGAAGCGTTCGTTTCCAGTAACAGTTTGAATTTTTAGGTTTCACTCTGTTTTCTCCTATATTGATAGATGTATTTGGAACTCTAAATCCAACACGGTTTGTGCTAGCTTCTTGAAACTTGACACAATAAAGTAGTTTCACGTTCTATCTCTATGTTTTGTTTCCTCTTGATGTAGCCCTAAGCAGTGACTGGCGAGAAACACTTTCATGGAAGGGGGTTGCCAGGCTTCCCAAAATTACGAATCTCCAGAAATCTCAGCAAATATTATTTCACCCAAACTGGATGATACTTTCAGGTAATTATCAGTACACTAAGGCGACTTGGTTCCCCAAATTTCGTTCTTCTATGTTGAAGCGTTCGTTTCCAGTAACAGTTTGAATTTTTAGGTTTCACTCTGTTTTCTCCTATATTGATAGATGTATTTGGAACTCTAAATCCAACACGGTTTGTGCTAGCTTCTTGAAACTAGACACAATAAAGTAGTTTCACGTTCTATCTCTATGTTTTGATTCCTCTTGATGTAGCCCTGTGCAGTGACTGGCGAGAAACACTTTCATGGAAAGGGGTTGCCAGGCTTCCCAAAATTACGAATCTCCAGAAATCTCAGGAAATATTTTTTCACCTAAACTGGATGATACTTTCAGGTAATGATCTGTACACTAAGACGACTTGGTTCCCCAAATTTCGTTCTTCTATGTTGAAGCGTTCATTTCCAGTAACAGTTTGAATTTTTAGGTTTCACTCTGTTTTCTCCTATATTGATACATGTATTTGGAACTCTAAATCCAACACGGTTTGTGCTAGCTTCTTGAAACTTGACACAATAAAGTAGTTTCACGTTCTATCTCTATGTTTTGTTTCCTCTTGATGTAGCCTTAAGCAGTGACTGGCGAGAAACCCTTTCATGGAAAGGGGTTGCCAAGCTTCCTAAAATTACGAATCTCCAGAAATCTCAGCAAATATTTTTTCACCCAAACTGGATGATACTTTCAGGTAATCATCAGTACACTAAGGCGACATGGTTCCCCAAATTTCGTTCTTCTATGTTGAAGCGTTCGTTTCCAGTAACAGTTTGAATTTTTAGGTTTCACTCTGCTTTCTCCTATATTGATAGATGTATTTGGAACTCTAATTCCAACAGGGTTTGTGCTAGCTTCTTAAAACTTGACAAAATAAAGTAGTTTCACGTTCTATCTCTACGTTTTGTTTCCTCTTGATGTAGCCCTAAGCAGTTACTGGCGAGAAAGACTTTCATGGAAAGGGGTTGCCAAGCTTCCTAAAATTACGAATCTCCAGAAATCTCAGCAAATATTTTTTCACCCAAACTGGATGATACTTTCAGGTAATGATCAGTACACTAAGGCGACTTGGTTCCCCAAATTTCGTTCTTCTATGTTGAAGCGTTCCTTTCCAGTAACAGTTTGAATTTTTAGGTTTCACTCTGTTTTCTCCTATATTGATAGATGTATTTGGAACTCTAAATCCAACAGGGTTTGTGCTAGCTTCTTGAAACTTGACACAATAAAGTAGTTTCACGTTCTATCTCTACGTTTTGTTTCCTCTTGATGTAGCCCTAAGCAGTTACTGGCGAGAAACACTTTCATGGAAAGATGTTGCCAAGCTTCCCAAAATTACGAATCTCCAGATCTCAGCAAATATTTTTTCACCCAAACTGGATGATACTTTCAGGTAATGATCAGTACACTAAGGCGACTTGGTTCCCCAAATTTCGTTCTTCTATGTTGAAGCGTTCGTTTCCTGTAACAGTTTGAATTTTTAGGTTTCACTCTGTTTTCTCCTATATTGATAGATGTATTTGGAACTCTAAATCCAACACGGTTTGTGCTAGCTTCTTGAAACTTGACACAATAAAGTAGTTTCACGTTCTATCTCTATATTTTGATTCCTCTTGATGTAGCCCTAGCAGTGACTGGCGAGAATCACTTTCATGGAAAGGGGTTGCCAGGCTTCCCAAAATTACGAATCTCCAGAAATCTCAGCAAATATTTTTTCACCCAAACTGGATGATACTTTCAGGTAATGATCAGTACACTAAGGCGACTTGGTTCCCCAAATTTCGTTCTTCTATGTTGAAGCGTTCGTTTCCAGTAACAGTTTGAATTTTTAGGTTTCACTCTGTTTTCTCCTATATTGATAGATGTATTTGGAACTCTAAATCCAACACGGTTTGTGCTAGCTTCTTGAAACTTGACACAATAAAGTAGTTTCACGTTCTATCTCTATGTTTTGTTTCCTCTTGATGTAGCCTTAAGCAGTGACTGGCGAGAAACCCTTTCATGGAAAGGGGTTGCCAAGCTTCCTAAAATTACGAATCTCCAGAAATCTCAGCAAATATTTTTTCACCCAAACTGGATGATACTTTCAGGTAATCATCAGTACACTAAGGCGACATGGTTCCCCAAATTTCGTTCTTCTATGTTGAAGCGTTCGTTTCCAGTAACAGTTTGAATTTTTAGGTTTCACTCTGCTTTCTCCTATATTGATAGATGTATTTGGAACTCTAATTCCAACAGGGTTTGTGCTAGCTTCTTAAAACTTGACACAATAAAGTAGTTTCACGTTCTATCTCTACGTTTTGTTTCCTCTTGATGTAGCCCTAAGCAGTTACTGGCGAGAAAGACTTTCATGGAAAGGGGTTGCCAAGCTTCCTAAAATTACGAATCTCCAGAAATCTCAGCAAATATTTTTTCACCCAAACTTGATGATACTTTCAGGTAATGATCAGTACACTAAGGCGACTTGGTTCCCCAAATTTCGTTCTTCTATGTTGAAGCGTTCGTTTCCAGTAACAGTTTGAATTTTTAGGTTTCACTCTGTTTTCTCCTATATTGATAGATGTATTTGGAACTCTAAATCCAACAGGGTTTGTGCTAGCTTCTTGAAACTTGACACAATAAAGTAGTTTCACGTTCTATCTCTACGTTTTGTTTCCTCTTGATGTAGCCCTAAGCAGTTACTGGCGAGAAACACTTTCATGGAAAGGGGTTGCCAAGCTTCCCAAAATTACGAATCTCCAGATCTCAGCAAATATTTTTTCACCCAAACTGGATGATACTTTCAGGTAATGATCAGTACACTAAGGCGACTTGGTTCCCCAAATTTCGTTCTTCTATGTTGAAGCGTTCGTTTCCAGTAACAGTTTGAATTTTTAGGTTTCACTCCGTTTTCTCCTATATTGATAGATGTGTTTGGAACTCTAAATACAACACGGTTTGTGCTAGGTTCTTGAAACTTGACACAATAAAGTAGTTTCACGTTCTGTCTCTACGTTTTGTTTCCTCTTGATGTAGCCTTAAGCAGTGACAGGCGAGAAACACTTTCATGGAAAGGGGTTGCCAAGTTTCCTAAAATTACGAATCTCCAAAAATCTCAGCAAATATTTTTTCACCGAAATTGGATGATACTTTCAGGTAATGATCAGGACACTAAGGCGACTTGGTTCCCCAAATTTCGTTCTTCTATGTTGAAGCGTTCGTTTCCAGTAACAGTTTGAATTTTTAGGTTTCACTCTGTTTTCTCCTATATTGATAGATGTATTTGGAACTCTAAAACCAACACGGTTTGTGCTAGCTTCTTGAAACTTGACACAATAAAGTAGTTCCACGTTCCATCTCTTCGTTTTGTTTCCTCTTGATGTAGCCTTAAGCAGTGACTGGCGAGAAACACTTTCATGGAAAGGGGTTGCCAAGCTTCCTAAAATTACGAATCTCCAGAAATCTCAGCAAATATTTTTTCACCCAAACTGGATGATACTTTCAGGTAATGATCAGTACACTAAGGCTACTTGGTTCCCCAAATTTCGTTCTTCTATGTTGAAGCGTTCGTTTCCAGTAACAGTTTGAATTTTTAGGTTTCACTCTGTTTTCTCCTATATTGATAGATGTATTTGGAACTCTAAATCCAACAGGGTTTGTGCTAGCTTCTTGAAACTTGACACAATAAAGTAGTTTCAAGTTCTATCTCTACCTTTTGTTTCCTCTTGATGTAGCCCTAAGAAGTTACTGGCGAGAAACACTTTCATGGAAAGGGGTTGCCAAGCTTCCTAAAATTACGAATCTCCAGAAATCTCAGCAAATATTTTTTCATCGAAACTGGATGATACTTTCAGGTAATGATCAGTACACTAAGGCGACTTGGTTTCCCAAATTTCGTTTTTCTATGTTGAAGCGTTCGTTTCCAGTAACAGTTTGAATTTTTAGGTTTCACTCTGTTTTCTCCTATATTGATAGATGTGTTTGGAACTCTAAATCCAACACGGTTTGTGCTTGGTTCTTGAAACTTGACACAATAAAGAAGTTTCACGTTCTATCTCCACGTTTTGTTTCCTCTTGATGTAGCCTTAAGCAGTGACTGGCGAGAAACACTTTCATGGAAAGGGGTTGTCAAGCTTCCCAAAATTACGAATCTCCAGAAATCTCAGCAAATATTTTTTCACCCAAACTGGATGATACATTCAGGTAATGATCAGTACACTAAGGCGACTTGGTTCCCCAAATTTCGTTCTTCTATGTTGAAGCGTTCGTTTCCAGTAACAGTTTGAATTTTTAGGTTTCACTCTGTTTTCTCCTATATTGATAGATGTATTTGGAACTCTAAATCCAACACGGTTTGTGCTAGCGTCTTGAAACATGACACAATGAAGTAGTTTCACGTTCTATCTCTATGTTTTGTTTCCTCTTGATGTAGCCTTAAGCAGTGACTGGCGAGAAACACCTTCATGGAAAGGGGTTGCCAAGCTTCCTAAAATTACGAATCTCCAGAAATCTCAGCAAATATTTTTTCACCGAAACTGGATGATACTTTCAGGTAATGATCAGTACACTAAGGCAACTTGGTTCCCCAAATTTCGTTCTTCTATGTTGAAGCGTTCGTTTCCAGTAACAGTTTGAATTTTTAGGTTTCACTCTGTTTTCTCCTATATTGATAGATGTATTTGGAACTCTAAATCCAACAAGGTTTGTGCTAGCTTCTTGAAACTTGACACAATAAAGCAGTTTCAAGTTCTATCTCTACGTTTTGTTTCCTCTTGATGTAGCCCTAAGCAGTTACTGGCGAGAAACACTTTCATGGAAACACTTTCATGGAACTCTAAATCCAACACGGTTTGTGCTAGCTTCTTGAAACTTGACACACTAAAGTAGTCCCACGTTCTATCTCTATGTTTTGTTTCCTCTTGATGTAGCCCTAAGCAGTTACTGGCGAGAAACACTTTCATGGAAAGGGGTTGCCAAGCTTCCTAAAATTACGAATCTCCAGAAATCTCAGCAAATATTTTTTCACCGAAACTGGGTGATACTTTCAGGTAATGATCAGGACACTAAGTCGACTTGGTTCCATAAATTTTGTTCTTCTATGTTGAAGCGTTCGTTTCCAGTAACAGTTTGAATTTTTAGGTTTCACTCTGTTTTCTCCTATATTGATAGATGTGTTTGGAACTCTAAATCCAACACGGTTTGTGCTAGGTTCTTGAAACTTGACACAATAAAGTAGTTTCACGTTCTATCTCCACGTTTTGTTTCCTCTTGATGTAGTCTTAAGCAGTGACTGGCGAGAAACACTTTCATGGAAAGGGGTTGCCAAGCTTCCTAAAATTACGAATCTCCAGAAATCTCAGCAAATATTTTTTCACCCAAACTGGATGATACATTCAGGTAATGATCAGTGCACTAAGGTGACTTGGTTCCCCAAATTTCGTTCTTCTATGTTGAAGCGTTCGTTTCCACTAACAGTTTGAATTTTTAGGTTTCACTCTGTTTTCTCCTATATTGATAGATGTATTTGGAACTGTAAATTTAACACGGTTTGTGCTAGGTTCTTGAAACTTGACACAATAAAGTAGTTTCACGTTCTATCTCTACGTTTTGTTTCCTATTGATGTAGCCCTAAGCAGTAACTGGCGAGAAACACTTTCATGGAAAGGGGTTGCCAAGCTTCCTAAAATTACGAATCTCCAGAAATCTCAGCAAATATTTTTTCACCCAAACTGGATGATACTTTCAGGTAATGATCAGTACACTAAGGCGACTTGGTTCCCCAAATTTCCTTCTTCTATGTTGAAGCGTTCGTTTGCAGTAACAGTTTGAATTTTTAGGTTTCACTCTGTTTTCTCCTATATTGATACATGTATTTGGAACTCTAAATCCAACACGGTTTGTGCTAGCTTCTTGAAACTTGACACAATAAAGTAGTTTCAAGTTCTATCTCTACGTTTTGTTTCCTCTTGATGTAGCCCTAAGCAGTTACTGGCGAGAAACACTTTCATGGAAAGGGGTTGCCAAGCTTCCTAAAATTACGAATCTCCAGAAATCTCAGCAAATATTTTTTCACCCAAACTGGATGATACTTTCAGGTAATGATCAGGACACTAAGGCGACTTGGTTCCCCAAATTTCGTTCTTCTATGTTGAAGCGTTCGTTTCCAGTAACAGTTTGAATTTTTAGTTTTCACTCTGTTTTCTCCTATATTGATAGATGTGTTTGGAACTCTAAATCCAACACGGTTTTTGCTAGGTTCTTGAAACTTGACACAATAAAGTAGTTTCACGTTCTATCTCCACGTTTTGTTTCCTCTTGATGTAGCCTTAAGCAGTGACTGGCGAGAAACACTTTCATGGAAAGGGGTTGCCAAGCTTCCTAAAATTACGAATCTCCAGAAATCTCAGCATATATTTTTTCACCCAAACTGGATGATACATTCAGGTAATGATCAGTACACTAAGGCGACTTGGTTCCCCAAATTTCGTTCTTCTATGTTGAAGCGTTCGTTTCCAGTAACAGTTTGAATTTTTAGGTTTCACTCTGTTTTCTCCTATATTGATAGATGTATTTGGAACTCTAAATCCAACACGGTTTGTGCTAGCGTCTTGAAACATGACACAATGAAGTAGTTTCACGTTCTATCTCTATGTTTTGTTTCCTCTTCATGTAGCCCTATGCAGTGACTGGCGAGAAACACTTTCATGGAAAGGGGTTGCCAAGCTTCCTAAAATTACGAATCTCCAGAAATCTCAGCAAATATTTTTTCACCGAAACTGGATGATACTTTCAGGTAATGATCAGTACACTAAGGCGACTTGGTTCCCCAAATTTTGTTCTTCTATGTTGAAGCGTTCGTTTCCAGTAACAGTTTGAATTTTTAGGTTTCACTCTGTTTTCTCCTATATTGATAGATGTGTTTGGAACTCTAAATCCAACACGGTTTGTGCTAGGTTCTTGAAACTTGACACAATAAAGTAGTTTCACGTTCTATCTCCACGTTTTGTTTCCTCTTGATGTAGCCTTAAGCAGTGACTGGCGAGAAACACTTTCATGGAAAGGGGTTGCCAAGCTTCCTAAAATTACGAATCTCGAGAAATCTCAGCAAATATTTTTTCACCCAAACTGTATGATACTTTCAGGTAATGATCAGTACACTAAGGCGACTTGGTTCCCCAAATTTCCTTCTTCTATATTGAAGCGTTCGTTTGCAGTAACACTTTGAATTTTTAGGTTTCACTCTGTTTTCTCCTATATTGATAGATGTATTTGGAACTCTAAATCCAACAGGGTTTGTGCTAGTTTCTTGAAACTTGACACAATAAAGTAGTTTCACGTTCTATCTCTACGTTTTGTTTCCTCTTGATGTAGCCCTAAGCAGTTACTGGCGAGAAACACTTTCATGGAAAGGGGTTGCCAAGCTTCCTAAAATTACGAATCTCCAGAAATCTCAGCAAATATTTTTTCACCCAAACTGCATGATACTTTCAGGTAATGATCAGTACACTAAGACGACTTGGTTCCCCAAATTTCGTTCTTCTATGTTGAAGCGTTCGTTTCCAGTAACAGTTTGAATTTTTAGGTTTCACTCTGTTTTCTCCTATATTGATAGATGTATTTGGAACTCTAAATCCAACACGGTTTGTGCTAGCGTCTTGAAACATGACACAATGAAGTAGTTTCAGGTTCTATCTCTATGTTTTGTTTCCTCTTGATGTAGCCCTATGCAGTGACTGGCGAGAAACACTTTCATGGAAAGGGGTTGCCAAGCTTCCTAAAATTACGAATCTCCAGAAATCTCAGCAAATATTTTTTCACCCAAACTGGATGATACATTCAGGTAATGATCAGTACACTAAGGCGACTTGGTTCCCCAAATTTCGTTCTTCTATGCTGAAGCGTTCGATTCCAGTAACAGTTTGAATTTTTAGGTTTCAGTCTGTTTTCTCCTGTATTGATAGATGTATTTGGAACTCTAAATCCAACACGGTTTGTGCTAGGTTCTTGAAACTTGACACAATAAAGTAGTTTCACATTCTATCTCTACGTTTTGTTTCCTCTTGATGTAGCCCTAAGCAGTGACTGGCGAGAAACACTTTCATGGAAAGGGGTTGCCAGGCTTCCCAAAATTACTAATCTCCAGAAATCTCAGCAAATATTTTTTCACCCAAACTGGATGATACTTTCAGGTAATGATCAGGACACTAAGGCGACTTGGTTCCCCAAATTTCGTTCTTCTATGTTGAAGCGTTCGTTTCCAGTCACAGTTTGAATTTTTAGGTTTCACTCTGTTTTCTCCTATATTGATAGATGTATTTGGAACTCTAAATCCAACACGGTTTGTGGTAGCTTCTTGAAACTTGACACAATAAAGTAGTTCCACGTTCTATCTCTATGTTTTGTTTCCTCTTGTTGTAGCCTTAAGCAGTGACTGGCGAGAAACACTTTCATGGAAAGGGGTTGCCAAGCTTCCTAAAATTACGAATCTCCAGAAATCTCAGCAAATATTTTTTCACCCAAACTGGATGATACTTTCAGGTAATGATCAGGACACTAAGGCGACTTGGTTCCCCAAATTTCGTTCTTCTATGTTGAAGCGTTCGTTTCCAGTAACAGTTTGAATTTTTAGGTTTCACTCTGTTTTCTCCTATATTGATAGATGTATTTGGAACTCTAAATCCAACACGGTTTGTGCTAGCGTCTTGAAACATGACACAATGAAGTAGTTTCACGTTCTATCTCTATGTTTTGTTTCCTCTTGATGTAGCCCTATGCAGTGACTGGCGAGAAACACTTTCATGGAAAGGGGTTGCCAAGCTTCCTAAAATTACGAATCTTGAGAAATCTCAGCAAATATTTTTTCACCCAAACTGGATGATACTTTCAGGTAATGATCAGTACACTAAGGTGACTTGGTTCCCCAAATTTCGTTCTTCTATGTTGAAGCGTTCGTTTGCAGTAACACTTTGAATTTTTAGGTTTCACTCTGTTTTCTTCTATATTGATAGATGTATTTGGAACTCTAAATTCAACAGGGTTTGTGCTAGTTTCTTGAAACTTGACACAATAAAGTAGTTTCACATTCTATCTCTACGTTTTGTTTCCTCTTGATGTAGCCCTAAGCAGTGACTGGCGAGAAACACTTTCATGGAAAGGGGTTGCCAAGCTTCCTAAAATTACGAATCTCAAGAAATCTCAGCAAATATTTTTTCACCCAAACTGCATGATACTTTCAGGTAATGATCAGTACACTAAGACGACTTGGTTCCCCAAATTTCGTTCTTCTATGTTGAAGCGTTCGTTTCCAGTAACAGTTTGAATTTTTAGGTTTCACTCTGTTTTCTCCTATATTGATAGATATGTTTGGAACTCTAAATCCAACACGGTTTGTGCTAGCTTCTTGAAACTTGACACAATAAAGTAGTTTCACGTTCTATCTCCACGTTTTGTTTCCTCTTGATGTAGCCTTAAGCAGTGACTGGCGAGAAACACTTTCATGGAAAGGGGTTGCCAAGCTTCCCAAAATTACGAATCTCCAGAAATCTCAGCAAATATTTTTTCACCCAAACTGGATGATACATTCAGGTAATGATCAGTACACTAAGGCGACTTGGTTCCCCAAATTTCGTTCTTCTATGTTGAAGCGTTCGTTTCCAGTAACAGTTTGAATTTTTAGGTTTCACTCTGTTTTCTCCTATATTGATAGATGTATTTGGAACTCTAAATCCAACACGGTTTGTGCTAGTGTCTTGAAACATGACACAATGAAGTAGTTTCACGTTCTATCTCTATGTTTTGTTTCCTCTTGATGTAGCCCTATGCAGTGACTGGCGAGAAACACTTTCATGGAAAGGGGTTGCCAAGCTTCCTAAAATTACTAATCTCCAGAAATCTCAGCAAATATTTTTTCACCCAAACTGGATGATACTTTCAGGTAATGATCAGTACACTAAGGCGACTTGGTTCCCCAAATTTCGTTCTTCTATGTTGAAGCGTTCGTTTCCAGTAACAGTTTGAATTTTTAGGTTTCACTCTGTTTTCTCCTATATTGATAGATGTATTTGGAACTGTAAATCCAACACGGTTTGTGCTAGGTTCTTGAAACTTGACACAATAAAGTAGTTTCACGTTCTATCTCTACGTTTTGTTTCCTCTTGATGTAGCCCTAAGCAGTAACTGGCGAGAAACACTTTCATGGAAAGGGGTTGCAAGCTTCCTAAAATTACGAATCTCGAGAAATCTCAGCAAATATTTTTTCACCCAAACTGGATGATAATTTCAGGTAATGATCAGTACACTAAGGCGACTTGGTTCCGCAAATTTCGTTCTTCTATGTTGAAGCGTTCGTTTGCAGTAACACTTTGAATTTTTAGGTTTCACTCTGTTTTCTTCTATATTGATAGATGTATTTGGAACTCTAAATCCAACAGGGTTTGTGCTAGTTTCTTGAAACTTGACACAATAAAGTAGTTTCACGTTCTATCTCTACGTTTTGTTTCCTCTTGATGTAGCCCTAAGCAGTGAATGGCGAGAAACACTTTCATGGAAAGGGGTTGCCAAGCTTCCTAAAATTACGAATCTCCAGAAATCTCAGCAAATATTTTTTCACCCAAACTGCATGATACTTTCAGGTAATGATCAGTACACTAAGACGACTTGGTTCCCCAAATTTCGTTCTTCTATGTTGAAGCGTTCGTTTCCAGTAACAGTTTGAATTTTTAGGTTTCACTCTGTTTTCTCCTATATTGATACATGTATTTGGAACTCTAAATCCAACACGGTTTGTGCTAGCTTCTTGAAACTTGACACAATAAAGTAGTTTCAAGTTCTATCTCTACGTTTTGTTTCCTCTTGATGTAGCCCTAAGCAGTTACTGGCGAGAAACACTTTCATGGAAAGGGGTTGCCAAGCTTCCTAAAATTACGAATCTCCAGAAATCTCAGCAAATATTTTTTCACCCAAACTGGATGATACTTTCAGGTAATGATCAGTACACTAAGGCGACTTGGTTCCCCAAATTTCGTTCTTCTATGTTGAGGCGTTCTTTTCCAGTAACAGTTTGAATTTTTAGGTTTCAGTCTGTTTTCTCCTATATTGATAGATGTGTTTGGAACTCTAAAACCAACACGGTTTGTGCTAGGTTCTTGAAACTTGACACAATAAAGTAGTTTCACGTTCTGTCTCTACGTTTTGTTTCCTCTTGATGTAGCCTTAAGCAGTGACTGGCGAGAAACACTTTCATGGAAAGGGGTTGCCAAGTTTCCTAAAATTACGAATCTCCAAAAATCTCAGCAAATATTTTTTCACCGAAACTGGATGATACTTTCAGGTAATGATCAGGACACTAAGGCGACTTGGTTCCCCAAATTTCGTTCTTCTATGTTGAAGCGTTCGTTTCCAGTAACAGTTTGAATTTTTAGGTTTCACTCTGTTTTCTCCTATATTGATAGATGTATTTGGAACTCTAAATCCAACACGGTTTGTGCTAGCGTCTTGAAACATGACACAATGAAGTAGTTTCACGTTCTATCTCTATGTTTTGTTTCCTCTTGATGTAGCCCTATGCAGTGACTGGCGAGAAACACTTTCATGGAAAGGGGTTGCCAAGCTTCCTAAAATTACGAATCTTGAGAAATCTCAGCAAATATTTTTTCACCCAAACTGGATGATACTTTCAGGTAATGATCAGTACACTAAGGTGACTTGGTTCCCCAAATTTCGTTCTTCTATGTTGAAGCGTTCGTTTGCAGTAACACTTTGAATTTTTAGGTTTCACTCTGTTTTCTTCTATATTGATAGATGTATTTGGAACTCTAAATCCAACAGGGTTTGTGCTAGGTTCTTGAAACTTGACACAATAAAGTAGTTTCACGTTCTATCTCTACGTTTTGTTTCCTCTTGATGTAGCCCTAAGCAGTGACTGGCGAGAAACACTTTCATGGAAAGGGGTTGCCAAGCTTCCTAAAATTACGAATCTCAAGAAATCTCAGCAAATATTTTTTCACCCAAACTGCATGATACTTTCAGGTAATGATCAGTACACTAAGACGACTTGGTTCCCCAAATTTCGTTCTTCTATGTTGAAGCGTTCGTTTCCAGTAACAGTTTGAATTTTTAGGTTTCACTCTGTTTTCTCCTATATTGATACATGTATTTGGAACTCTAAATCCAACAGGGTTTGTGCTAGCTTCTTGAAACTTGACACAATAAAGTAGTTTCAAGTTCTATCTCTACGTTTTGTTTCCTCTTGATGTAGCCCTAAGCAGTTACTGGCGAGAAACACTTTCATGGAAAGGGGTTGCCAAGCTTCCTAAAATTACGAATCTCCAGAAATCTCAGCAAATATTTTTTCACCCAAACTGGATGATACTTTCAGGTAATGATCAGGACACTAAGGCGACTTGGTTCCCCAAATTTCATTCTTCTATGTTGAAGCGTTCGTTTCCAGTAACAGTTTGAATTTTTAGGTTTCACTCTGTTTTCTCCTATATTGATAGATGTGTTTGGAACTCTAAATCCAACACGGTTTGTGCTAGCTTCTTGAAACTTGACACAATAAAGTAGTTTCACGTTCTATCTCCACGTTTTGTTTCCTCTTGATGTAGCCTTAAGCAGTGACTGGCGAGAAACACTTTCATGGAAAGGGGTTGCCAAGCTTCCCAAAATTACGAATCTCCAGAAATCTCAGCAAATATTTTTTCACCCAAACTGGATGATACATTCAGGTAATGATCAGTACACTAAGGCGACTTGGTTCCCCAAATTTCGTTCTTCTATGTTGAAGCGTTCGTTTCCAGTAACAGTTTGAATTTTTAGGTTTCACTCTGTTTTCTCCTATATTGATAGATGTATTTGGAACTCTAAATCCAACACGGTTTGTGCTAGTGTCTTGAAACATGACACAATGAAGTAGTTTCACGTTCTATCTCTATGTTTTGTTTCCTCTTGATGTAGCCCTATGCAGTGACTGGCGAGAAACACTTTCATGGAAAGGGGTTGCCAAGCTTCCTAAAATTACTAATCTCCAGAAATCTCAGCAAATATTTTTTCACCCAAACTGGATGATACTTTCAGGTAATGATCAGTACACTAAGGCGACTTGGTTCCCCAAATTTCGTTCTTCTATGTTGAAGCGTTCGTTTCCAGTAACAGTTTGAATTTTTAGGTTTCACTCTGTTTTCTCCTATATTGATAGATGTATTTGGAACTGTAAATCCAACACGGTTTGTGCTAGGTTCTTGAAACTTGACACAATAAAGTAGTTTCACGTTCTATCTCTACGTTTTGTTTCCTCTTGATGTAGCCCTAAGCAGTAACTGGCGAGAAACACTTTCATGGAAAGGGGTTGCAAGCTTCCTAAAATTACGAATCTCGAGAAATCTCAGCAAATATTTTTTCACCCAAACTGGATGATAATTTCAGGTAATGATCAGTACACTAAGGCGACTTGGTTCCGCAAATTTCGTTCTTCTATGTTGAAGCGTTCGTTTGCAGTAACACTTTGAATTTTTAGGTTTCCCTCTGTTTTCTTCTATATTGATAGATGTATTTGGAACTCTAAATCCAACAGGGTTTGTGCTAGTTTCTTGAAACTTGACACAATAAAGTAGTTTCACGTTCTATCTCTACGTTTTGTTTCCTCTTGATGTAGCCCTAAGCAGTGAATGGCGAGAAACACTTTCATGGAAAGGGGTTGCCAAGCTTCCTAAAATTACGAATCTCCAGAAATCTCAGCAAATATTTTTTCACCCAAACTGCATGATACTTTCAGGTAATGATCAGTACACTAAGACGACTTGGTTCCCCAAATTTCGTTCTTCTATGTTGAAGCGTTCGTTTCCAGTAACAGTTTGAATTTTTAGGTTTCACTCTGTTTTCTCCTATATTGATACATGTATTTGGAACTCTAAATCCAACACGGTTTGTGCTAGCTTCTTGAAACTTGACACAATAAAGTAGTTTCAAGTTCTATCTCTACGTTTTGTTTCCTCTTGATGTAGCCCTAAGCAGTTACTGGCGAGAAACACTTTCATGGAAAGGGGTTGCCAAGCTTCCTAAAATTACGAATCTCCAGAAATCTCAGCAAATATTTTTTCACCCAAACTGGATGATACTTTCAGGTAATGATCAGGACACTAAGGCGACTTGGTTCCCCAAATTTCGTTCTTCTATGTTGAAGCGTTCGTTTCCAGTAACAGTTTGAATTTTTAGGTTTCACTCTGTTTTCTCCTATATTGATAGATGTGTTTGGAACTCTAAATCCAACACGGTTTGTGCTAGGTTCTTGAAACTTGACACAATAAAGTAGTTTCACGTTCTATCTCCACGTTTTGTTTCCTCTTGATGTAGCCTTAAGCAGTGACTGGCGAGAAACACTTTCATGGAAAGGGGTTGCCAAGCTTCCCAAAATTACGAATCTCCAGAAATCTCAGCAAATATTTTTTCACCCAAACTGGATGATACATTCAGGTAATGATCAGTACCTAAGGCGACTTGGTTCCCCAAATTTTGTTCTTCTATGTTGAAGCGTTCGTTTTCAGTAACAGTTTGAATTTTTAGGTTTCACTCTGTTTTCTCCTATATTGATAGATGTATTTGGAACTCTAAATCCAACACGGTTTGTGCTAGTGTCTTGAAACATGACACAATGAAGTAGTTTCACGTTCTATCTCTATGTTTTGTTTCCTCTTGATGTAGCCCTATGCAGTGACTGGCGAGAAACACTTTCATGGAAAGGGGTTGCCAAGCTTCCTAAAATTACGAATCTCCAGAAATCTCAGCAAATATTTTTTCACCCAAACTGGATGATACTTTCAGGTAATGATCAGTACACTAAGGCGACTTGGTTCCCCAAATTTCGTTCTTCTATGTTGAAGCGTTCTTTTCCAGTAACAGTTTGAATTTTTAGGTTTCAGTCTGTTTTCTCCTATATTGATAGATGTGTTTGGAACTCTAAAACCAACACGGTTTGTGCTAGGTTCTTGAAACTTGACACAATAAAGTAGTTTCACGTTCTGTCTCTACGTTTTGTTTCCTCTTGATGTAGCCTTAAGCAGTGACTGGCGAGAAACACTTTCATGGAAAGGGGTTGCCAAGTTTCCTAAAATTACGAATCTCCAAAAATCTCAGCAAATATTTTTTCACCGAAACTGGATGATACTTTCAGGTAATGATCAGGACACTAAGGCGACTTGGTTCCCCAAATTTCGTTCTTCTATGTTGAAGCGTTCGTTTCCAGTAACAGTTTGAATTTTTAGGTTTCACTCTGTTTTCTCCTATATTGATAGATGTATTTGGAACTCTAAATCCAACACGGTTTGTGCTAGCGTCTTGAAACATGACACAATGAAGTAGTTTCACGTTCTATCTCTATGTTTTGTTTCCTCTTGATGTAGCCCTATGCAGTGACTGGCGAGAAACACTTTCATGGAAAGGGGTTGCCAAGCTTCCTAAAATTACGAATCTTGAGAAATCTCAGCAAATATTTTTTCACCCAAACTGGATGATACTTTCAGGTAATGATCAGTACACTAAGGTGACTTGGTTCCCCAAATTTCGTTCTTCTATGTTGAAGCGTTCGTTTGCAGTAACACTTTGAATTTTTAGGTTTCACTCTGTTTTCTTCTATATTGATTGATGTATTTGGAACTCTAAATCCAACAGGGTTTGTGCTAGTTTCTTGAAACTTGACACAATAAAGTAGTTTCACGTTCTATCTCTACGTTTTGTTTCCTCTTGATGTAGCCCTAAGCAGTGACTGGCGAGAAACACTTTCATGGAAAGGGGTTGCCAAGCTTCCTAAAATTACGAATCTCAAGAAATCTCAGCAAATATTTTTTCACCCAAACTGCATGATACTTTCAGGTAATGATCAGTACACTAAGACGACTTGGTTCCCCAAATTTCGTTCTTCTATGTTGAAGCGTTCGTTTCCAGTAACAGTTTGAATTTTTAGGTTTCACTCTGTTTTCTCCTATATTGATACATGTATTTGGAACTCTAAATCCAACACGGTTTGTGCTAGCTTCTTGAAACTTGACACAATAAAGTAGTTTCAAGTTCTATCTCTACGTTTTGTTTCCTCTTGATGAAGCCCTAAGCAGTTACTGGCGAGAAACACTTTCATGGAAAGGGGTTGCCAAGCTTCCTAAAATTACGAATCTCCAGAAATCTCAGCAAATATTTTTTCACCCAAACTGGATGATACTTTCAGGTAATGATCAGGACACTAAGGCGACCTGGTTCCCCAAATTTCATTCTTCTATGTTGAAGCGTTCGTTTCCAGTAACAGTTTGAATTTTTAGGTTTCACTCTGTTTTCTCCTATATTGATAGATGTGTTTGGAACTCTAAATCCAACACGGTTTGTGCTAGCTTCTTGAAACTTGACACAATAAAGTAGTTTCACGTTCTATCTCCACGTTTTGTTTCCTCTTGATGTAGCCTTAAGCAGTGACTGGCGAGAAACACTTTCATGGAAAGGGGTTGCCAAGCTTCCCAAAATTACGAATCTCCAGAAATCTCAGCAAATATTTTTTCACCCAAACTGGATGATACATTCAGGTAATGATCAGTACACTAAGGCGACTTGGTTCCCCAAATTTCGTTCTTCTATGTTGAAGCGTTCGTTTCCAGTAACAGTTTGAATTTTTAGGTTTCACTCTGTTTTCTCCTATATTGATAGATGTATTTGGAACTGTAAATCCAACACGGTTTGTGCTAGGTTCTTGAAACTTGACACAATAAAGTAGTTTCACGTTCTATCTCTACGTTTTGTTTCCTCTTGATGTAGCCCTAAGCAGTAACTGGCGAGAAACTCTTTCATGGAAAGGGGTTGCAAGCTTCCTAAAATTACGAATCTCGAGAAATCTCAGCAAATATTTTTTCACCCAAACTGGATGATAATTTCAGGTAATGATCAGTACACTAAGGCAACTTGGTTCCGCAAATTTCGTTCTTCTATGTTGAAGCGTTCGTTTGCAGTAACACTTTGAATATTTAGGTTTCACTCTGTTTTCTCCTATATTGATACATGTATTTGGAACTCTAAATCCAACACGGTTTGTGCTAGCTTCTTGAAACTTGACACAATAAAGTAGTTTCAAGTTCTATCTCTACGTTTTGTTTCCTCTTGATGTAGCCCTAAGCAGTTACTGGCGAGAAACGCTTTCATGGAAAGGGGTTGCCAAGCTTCCTAAAATTACGAATCTCCAGAAATCTCAGCAAATATTTTTTCACCCAAACTGGATGATACTTTCAGGTAATGATCAGGACACTAAGGCGACTTGGTTCCCCAAATTTCGTTCTTCTATGTTGAAGCGTTCGTTTCCAGTAACAGTTTGAATTTTTAGGTTTCACTCTGTTTTCTCCTATATTGATAGATGTGTTTGGAACTCTAAATCCAACACGGTTTGTGCTAGGTTCTTGAAACTTGACACAATAAAGTAGTTTCACGTTCTATCTCCACGTTTTGTTTCCTCTTGATGTAGCCTTAAGCAGTGACTGGCGAGAAACACTTTCATGGAAAGGGGTTGCCAAGCTTCCCAAAATTACGAATCTCCAGAAATCTCAGCAAATATTTTTTCACCCAAACTGGATGATACATTCAGGTAATGATCAGTACCTAAGGCGACTTGGTTCCCCAAATTTTGTTCTTCTATGTTGAAGCGTTCGTTTTCAGTAACAGTTTGAATTTTTAGGTTTCACTCTGTTTTCTCCTATATTGATAGATGTATTTGGAACTCTAAATCCAACACGGTTTGTGCTAGCGTCTTGAAACATGACACAATGAAGTAGTTTCACGTTCTATCTCTATGTTTTGTTTCCTCTTGATGTAGCCCTATGCAGTGACTGGCGCGAAACACTTTCATGGAAAGGGGTTGCCAAGCTTCCTAAAATTACGAATCTCCAGAAATCTCAGCAAATATTTTTTCACCCAAACTGGATGATACTTTCAGGTAATGATCAGTACACTAAGGCGACTTGGTTCCCCAAATTTCGTTCTTCTATGTTGAAGCGTTCTTTTCCAGTAACAGTTTGAATTTTTAGGTTTCAGTCTGTTTTCTCCTATATTGATAGATGTGTTTGGAACTCTAAAACCAACACGGTTTGTGCTAGGTTCTTGAAACTTGACACAATAAAGTAGTTTCACGTTCTGTCTCTACGTTTTGTTTCCTCTTGATGTAGCCTTAAGCAGTGACTGGCGAGAAACACTTTCATGGAAAGGGGTTGCCAAGTTTCCTAAAATTACGAATCTCCAAAAATCTCAGCAAATATTTTTTCACCGAAACTGGATGATACTTTCAGGTAATGATCAGGACACTAAGGCGACTTGGTTCCCCAAATTTCGTTCTTCTATGTTGAAGCGTTCGTTTCCAGTAACAGTTTGAATTTTTAGGTTTCACTCTGTTTTCTCCTATATTGATAGATGTGTTTGGAACTCTAAATCCAACACGGTTTGTGCTAGCTTCTTGAAACTTGACACAATAAAGTAGTTTCACGTTCTATCTCTATGTTTTGATTCCTCTTGATGTAGCCCTGTGCAGTGACTGGCGAGAAACACTTTCATGGAAAGGGGTTGCCAGGCTTCCCAAAATTACGAATCTCCAGAAATCTCAGCAAATATTTTTTCACCCAAACTGGATGATACTTTCAGGTAATGATCAGTACACTAAGGCGACTTGGTTCCCCAAATTTCGTTCTTCTATGTTGAAGCGTTCGTTTCCAGTAACAGTTTGAATTTTTAGGTTTCACTCTGTTTTCTCCTATATTGATAGATGTATTTGGAACTATAAATCCAACACGGTTTGTGCTAGCTCTTTGAAACTTGACACAATAAAGTAGTTTCACGTTCTATCTTTATGTTTTGTTTCCTCTTGATGTAGCCCTAAGCAGTGACTGGCGAGAAACACTTTCATGGAAAGGGGTTGCCAGGCTTCCCAAAATTACGAATCTCCAGAAATCTCAGCAAATATTTTTTCACCCAAACTGGATGATACTTTCAGGTAATGACCAGTACACTAAGGCGACTTGGTTCCCCAAATTTCGTTCTTCTATGTTGAAGCGTTCGTTTCCAGTAACTCTTTGAATTTTTAGGTTTCACTCTGTTTTCTCCTATATTGATAGATGTATTTGGACCTCTAAATCCAACACGGTTTGTGCTAGCTTCTTGAAAGTGACTGGCGAGAAACACTTTCATGGAAAGGGTTTGCCAGGCTTCCCAAAATTACGAATCTCCAGAAATCTCAGCAAATATTTTTTCACCCAAACAGGATGATACTTTCAGGTAATGATCAGTACACTAAGGCGACTTCGTTCCCCAAATTTCGTTCTTCAGTGTTGAAGCGTTCGTTTCCAGTAACTCTTTGAATTTTTAGGTTTCACTCTGTTTTCTCCTATATTGATAGATGTATTTGGAACTCTAAATCCAACACGGTTTGTGCTAGCTTCTTGAAACTTGACACAATAAAGTAGTTTCACATTCTATCTCTATGTTTTGATTCCTCTTGATGTAGCCCTAAGCAGTGACTGGCGAGAAACACTTTCATGGAAAGGGGTTGCCAGGCTTCCCAAAATTACGAATCTACAGAAATCTCAGCAAATATTTTTTCACCCAAACAGGATGATACTTTCAGGTAATGATCAGTACACTAAGGCGACTTGGTTCCCCAAATTTCGTTCTTCTATGTTGAAGCGTTCGTTTCCAGTAACAGTTTGAATTTTTAGGTTTCACTCTGTTTTCTCCTATATTGATAGATGTATTTGGAACTCTAAATCCAACACGGTTTGTGCTAGGTTCTTGAAACTTGACACAATAAAGTAGTTTCACGTTCTATCTCTATGTTTTGTTTCCTCTTGATGTAGCCGTAAGCAGTGACTGGCGAGAAACACTTTCATGGAAAGGGGTTGCCAGGCTTCCCAAAATTACGAATCTCCAGAAATCTCAGCAAATATTTTTTCACCCAAACTGGATGATACTTTCAGGTAATGATCAGTACACTAAGGCGACTTGGTTCCCCAGATTTCGTTCTTCTATGTTGAAGCGTTCGTTTCCGGTAACACTTTGAATTTTTAGGTTTCACTCTGTTTTCTCCTATATTGATAGATGTATTTGGAACTCTAAATCCAACACGGTTTGTGCTAGCTCTTTGAAACTTGACACAATAAAGTAGTTTCACGTTCTATCTTTATGTTTTGTTTCCTCTTGATGTAGCCCTAAGCAGTGACTGGCGAGAAACACTTTCATGGAAAGGGGTTGCCAGGCTTCCCAAAATTACGAATCTCCAGAAATCTCAGCAAATATTTTTTCACCCAAACTGGATGATACTTTCAGGTAATGATCAGTACACTAAGGCGACTTGGTTCCCCAAATTTCGTTCTTCTATGTTGAAGCGTTCGTTTCCAGTAACTCTTTGAATTTTTAGGTTTCACTCTGTTTTCTCCTATATTGATAGATGTATTTGGACCTCTAAATCCAACACGGTTTGTGCTAGCTTCTTGAAAGTGACTGGCGAGAAACACTTTCATGGAAAGGGTTTGCCAGGCTTCCCAAAATTACGAATCTCCAGAAATCTCAGCAAATATTTTTTCACCCAAACAGGATGATACTTTCAGGTAATGATCAGTACACTAAGGCGACTTGGTTCCCCAAATTTCGTTCTTCAGTGTTGAAGCGTTCGTTTCCAGTAACTCTTTGAATTTTTAGGTTTCACTCTGTTTTCTCCTATATTGATAGATGTATTTGGAACTCTAAATCCAACACGGTTTGTGCTAGCTTCTTGAAATTTGACACAATAAAGTAGTTTCACGTTCTATGTCTATGTTTTGATTCCTCTTGATGTAGCCCTAAGCAGTGTCTGGCGAGAAACACTTTCATGGAAAGGGGTTGCCAGGCTTCCCAAAATTACGAATCTCCAGAAATGTCAGCAAATATTTTTTCACCCAAACTGGATGATACTTTCAGGTAATGATCAGTACACTAAGGCGACTTGGTTCCCCAAATTTCGTTCTTCTATGTTGAAGCGTTCGTTTCCAGTAACACTTTGAATTTTTAGGTTTCACTCTGTTTTCTCCTATATTGATAGATGTATTTGGAACTCTAAATCCAACACGGTTTGTGCTAGGTTCTTGAAACTTGACAAAATAAAGTAGTTTCACGTTCTATCTCTCTGTTTTGTTTCCTCTTGATGTAGCCGTAAGCAGTGACTGGCGAGAAACACTTTCATGGAAAGGGGTTGCCAGGCTTCCCAAAATTACGAATCTCCAGAAATCTCAGCAAATATTTTTTCACCCAAACTGGATCATACTTTCAGTTAATGATCAGTACACTAAGGCGACTTGGTTCCCCAAATTTCGTTCTTCTATGTTGAAGCGTTCGTTGCCAGTAACACTTTGAATTTTTAGGTTTCACTCTCTTTTCTCCTATATTGATAGATATATTTGGAACTCTAAATCCAACACGGTTTGTGCTAGCTCTTTAAACTTGACACAATAAAGTAGTTTCACGTTCTATTTTATGTTTTCTTTCCTCTTGATGTAGCCCTATGCAGTGACTGGCGAGAAACACTTTCATGGAAAGGGGTTGCCAGGCTTCCCAAAATTACGAATCTCCAGAAATCTCAGCAAATATTTTTTCACCCAAACAGGATGATACTTTCAGGTAATGATCAGTACACTAAGGCGACTTCGTTCCCCAAATTTCGTTCTTCAGTGTTGAAGCGTTCGTTTCCAGTAACTCTTTGAATTTTTAGGTTTCACTCTGTTTTCTCCTATATTGATAGATGTATTTGGAACTCTAAATCCAACACGGTTTGTGCTAGCTTCTTGAAATTTGACACAATAAAGTAGTTTCACGTTCTATCTCTATGTTTTGATTCCTCTTGATGTAGCCCTAAGCAGTGACTGGCGAGAAACACTTTCATGGAAAGGGGTTGCCAGGCTTCCCAAAATTACGAATCTCCAGAAATCTCAGCAAATATTTTTTCAACCAAACTCGATGATACTTTCAGGTAATGATCAGTACACTAAGGCGACTTGGTTCCCCAAATTTCGTTCTTCTATGTTGAAGCGTTCGTTTCCAGTAACAGTTTGAATTTTTAGGTTTCACTCTGTTTTCTCCTATATTGATAGATGTATTTGGAACTCTAAATCCAACACGGTTTGTGCTAGCTTCTTGAAACTTGACACAATAAAGTAGTTCCACGTTCTATCTCTAGGTTTTGTTTCCTCTTGATGGAGCCCTAAGCAGTGACTGGCGAGAAACACTTTCATGGAAAGGGGTTGCCAAGCTTCCTAAAATTACGAATCTCCAGAAATCTCAGCAAATATTTTTTCACCCAAACAGGAGGATACTTTCAGGTAATGATCAGTACACTAAGACGACTTGGTTCCCCAAATTTCGTTCTATATGTTGAACCGTTCGTTTCCAGTAACAGTTTGAATTTTTAGGTTTCACTCTGTTTTCTCCTATATTGATAGATGTATTTGGAACTCTAAATCCAACACGGTTTGTGCTAGGTTCTTGAAACTTGACACAATAAAGTAGTTTCACGTTCTATCTCTATGTTTTGTTTCCTCTTGATGTAGCCTTAAGCAGTGACTGGCGAGAAACACTTTCATGGAAAGGGGTTGCCAAGCTTCCCAAAATTACGAATCTCCAGAAATCTCAGCAAATATTTTTTCACCCAAACTGGATGATACATTCAGGTAATGATCAGTACACTAAGGCGACTTGGTTCCCCAAATTTCGTTCTTCTATGTTGAAGCGTTCGTTTCCAGTAACAGTTTGAATTTTTAGGTTTCACTCTGTTTTCTCCTATATTGATAGATGTATTTGGAACTCTAAATCCAACACGGTTTGTGCTAGCTTCTTGAAACATGACACACTGAAGTAGTTTCACGTTCTATCTCTATGTTTTGTTTCCTCTTGATGTAGCCCTATGCAGTGACTGGCGAGAAACACTTTCATGGAAAGGGGTTGCCAAGCGTCCTAAAATTACGAATCTCCAGAAATCTCAGCAAATATTTTTTCACCCAAACTGGATGATACATTCAGGTAATGATCAGTACACTAAGGCGACTTGGATCCCCAAATTTCGTTCTTCTATGTTGAAGCATTCGTTTCCAGTAACAGTTTGAATTTTTAGGTTTCACTCTGTTTTCTCCTATATTGATAGTTGTATTTGGAACTCTAAATCCAACACGGTTTGTGCTAGGTTCTTGAAACTTGACACAATAAAGTAGTTTCACGTTCTATCTCTACGTTTTGTTTCCTCTTGATGTAGCCCTAAGCAGTAACTGGCGAGAAACACTTTCATGGAAAGGGGTTGCCAAGCTTCCTAAAATTACGAATCTCGAGAAATCTCAGCAAATATTTTTTCACCCAAACTGGATGATACTTTCAGGTAATGATCAGTACACTAAGGCGACTTGGTTCCCCAAATTCTATCTTCTATGTTGAAGCGTTCGTTTGCAGTAACACTTTGAATTTTTAGGTTTCACTCTGTTTTCTCCTATATTGATAGATGTATTTGAAACTCTAAATCCAACAGGGTTTGGGCTAGTTTCTTGAAACTTGACACAATAAAGTAGTTTCACGTTGTATCTCTCCGTTTTGTTTCCTCTTGATGTAGCCCTAAGCAGTTACTGGCGAGAAACACTTTCAGGGAAAGGGGTTGCCAAGCTTCCTAAAATTACGAATCTCCAGAAATATCAGCAAATATTTTTTCACCCAAACTGGATGATACTTTCAGGTAATGATCTGTACACTAAGACGACTTGGTTCCCCAAATTTAGTTCTTCTATGTTGAAGCGTTCATTTCCAGTAACAGTTTGAATTTTTAGGTTTCACTCTGTTTTCTCCTATATTGATACATGTATTTGGAACTCTAAATCCAACACGGTTTGTGCTAGGTTCTTGAAACTTGACACAATAAAGTAGTTTCACGTTCTATCTCTATGTTTTGTTTCCTCTTGATGTAGCCTTAAGCAGTGACTGGCGAGAAACACTTTCATGGAAAGGGGTTGCCAAGCTTCCCAAAATTACGAATCTCCAGAAATCTCAGCAAATATTTTTTCACCCAAACTGGATGATACATTCAGGTAATGATCACTACACTAAGGCGACTTGGTTCCCCAAATTTCGTTCTTCTATGTTGAAGCGTTCGTTTCCAGTAACAGTTTGAATTTTTAGGTTTCACTCTGTTTTCTCCTATATTGATAGATGTATTTGGAACTCTAAATCCAACACGGTTTGTGCTAGCTTCTTGAAACATGACACACTGAAGTAGTTTCAAGTTCTATCTCTATGTTTTGTTTCCTCTTGATGTAGCCCTATGCAGTGACTGGCGAGAAACACTTTCATGGAAAGGGGTTGCCAAGCTTCCTAAAATTACGAATCTCCAGAAATCTCAGCAAATATTTTTTCACCCAAACTGGATGATACATTCAGGTAATGATCAGTACACTAAGGCGACTTGGATCCCCAAATTTCGTTCTTCTATGTTGAAGCATTCGTTTCCAGTAACAGTTTGAATTTTTAGGTTTCACTCTGTTTTCTCCTATATTGATAGATGTATTTGGAACTCTAAATCCAACACGGTTTGTGCTAGGTTCTTGAAACTTGACACAATAAAGAAGTTTCACATTCTATCTCTACATTTTGTTTCCTCTTGATGTAGCCCTAAGCAGTAACTGGCGAGAAACACTTTCATGGAAAGGGGTTGCCAAGCTTCCTAAAATTACGAATCTCGAGAAATCTCAGCAAATATTTTTTCACCCAAACTGGATGATACTTTCAGGTAATGATCAGTACACTAAGGCGACTTGGTTCCCCAAATTTCGTTCTTCTATGTTGAAGCGTTCGTTTGCAGTAACACTTTGAATTTTTAGGTTTCACTCTGTTTTCTCCTATATAGATAGATGTATTTGAAACTCTAAATCCAACATGGTTTGTGCTAGCTTCTTGAAACTTGACACAATAAAGTAGTTTCACGTTCTATCTCTATGTTTTGTTTCCTCTTGATGTAGCCCTAAGCAGTGCCTGGCGAGAAACACTTTCATGGACAGGGGTTCCCAGGCTTCCCAAAATTACAAATCTCCAGAAATCTCAGCAAATATTTTTTCACCCAAACTGGATGATACTTTCAGGTAATGATCACTGCACTCAGGCAACTTGGTTCCCCAAATTTCGTTCTTCTATGTTGAAGCGTTCGTTTCCAGTAACAGTTTGAATTTTTAGGTTACAGTGTGTTTTCTCCTATATTGATAGATGTATTTGGAACTCTAAATCCAACAAGGTTTGTGCTAGCTTCTTGAAACTTGACACAATAAAGTAGTTTCACTTTCTATCTCTATGTTTTGATTCCTATTGATGTAGCCCTGTGCAGTGACTGGCGAGAAACACTTTCATGGAAAGGGGTTGCCAGGCTTCCCAAAATTACGAATCTCCAGAAATCTCAGCAAATATTTTTTCACCCAAACTGGATGATACTTTCAGGTAATGATCAGTACACTAAGGCGACTTGGTTCCCCAAGTTTCGTTCTTCTATGTTGAAGCGTTCGTTTCCAGTAACAGTTTGAATTTTTAGGTTTCACTCTGTTTTCTCCTATATTGATAGATGTATTTGGAACTCTAAATCCAACACGGTTTGTGCTAGCTTCTTGAAACTAGACACAATAAAGTAGTTTCACGTTCTATCTCTATGTTTTGATTCCTCTTGATGTAGCCCTGTGCAGTGACTGGCGAGAAACACTTTCATGGAAAGGGGTTGCCAGGCTTCCCAAAATTACGAATCTCCAGAAATCTCAGGAAATATTTTTTCACCTAAACTGGATGATACTTTCAGGTAATGATCAGTACACTAAGGCGACTTGGTTCCCCAAATTTCGTTCTTCTATGTTGAAGCGTTCGTTTCCAGTAACACTTTGAATTTTTAGGTTTCACTCTGTTTTCTCCTATATTGATAGATGTATTTGGAACTCTAAATCCAACACGGTTTGTGCTAGCTCTTTGAAACTTGACACAATAAAGTAGTTTCACGTTCTATCTTTATGTTTTGATTCCTCTTGATGTAGCTCTAAGCAGTGAGTGGCGAGAAACACTTTCATGGAAAGGGGTTGCCAAGCTTCCTAAAATTACGAATCTCCAGAAATCTCAGCAAATATTTTTTCACCCAAACAGGAGGATACTTTCAGGTAATGATCAGTACACTAAGACGACTTGGTTCCCCAAATTTCGTTCTATATGTTGAACCGTTCGTTTCCAGTAACAGTTTGAATTTTTAGGTTTCACTCTGTTTTCTCCTATATTGATAGATGTATTTGGAACTCTAAATCCAACACGGTTTGTGCTAGGTTCTTGAAACTTGACACAATAAAGTAGTTTCACGTTCTATCTCTATGTTTTGTTTCCTCTTGATGTAGCCTTAAGCAGTGACTGGCGAGAAACACTTTCATGGAAAGGGGTTGCCAAGCTTCCCAAAATTACGAATCTCCAGAAATCTCAGCAAATATTTTTTCACCCAAACTGGATGATACATTCAGGTAATGATCAGTACACTAAGGCGACTTGGTTCCCCAAATTTCGTTCTTCTATGTTGAAGCGTTCGTTTCCAGTAACAGTTTGAATTTTTAGGTTTCACTCTGTTTTCTCCTATATTGATAGATGTATTTGGAACTCTAAATCCAACACGGTTTGTGCTAGCTTCTTGAAACATGACACACTGAAGTAGTTTCACGTTCTATCTCTATGTTTTGTTTCCTCTTGATGTAGCCCTATGCAGTGACTGGCGAGAAACACTTTCATGGAAAGGGGTTGCCAAGCGTCCTAAAATTACGAATCTCCAGAAATCTCAGCAAATATTTTTTCACCCAAACTGGATGATACATTCAGGTAATGATCAGTACACTAAGGCGACTTGGATCCCCAAATTTCGTTCTTCTATGTTGAAGCATTCGTTTCCAGTAACAGTTTGAATTTTTAGGTTTCACTCTGTTTTCTCCTATATTGATAGTTGTATTTGGAACTCTAAATCCAACACGGTTTGTGCTAGGTTCTTGAAACTTGACACAATAAAGTAGTTTCACGTTCTATCTCTACGTTTTGTTTCCTCTTGATGTAGCCCTAAGCAGTAACTGGCGAGAAACACTTTCATGGAAAGGGGTTGCCAAGCTTCCTAAAATTACGAATCTCGAGAAATCTCAGCAAATATTTTTTCACCCAAACTGGATGATACTTTCAGGTAATGATCAGTACACTAAGGCGACTTGGTTCCCCAAATTCTATCTTCTATGTTGAAGCGTTCGTTTGCAGTAACACTTTGAATTTTTAGGTTTCACTCTGTTTTCTCCTATATTGATAGATGTATTTGAAACTCTAAATCCAACAGGGTTTGGGCTAGTTTCTTGAAACTTGACACAATAAAGTAGTTTCACGTTGTATCTCTCCTTTTTGTTTCCTCTTGATGTAGCCCTAAGCAGTTACTGGCGAGAAACACTTTCAGGGAAAGGGGTTGCCAAGCTTCCTAAAATTACGAATCTCCAGAAATATCAGCAAATATTTTTTCACCCAAACTGGATGATACTTTCAGGTAATGATCTGTACACTAAGACGACTTGGTTCCCCAAATTTAGTTCTTCTATGTTGAAGCGTTCATTTCCAGTAACAGTTTGAATTTTTAGGTTTCACTCTGTTTTCTCCTATATTGATACATGTATTTGGAACTCTAAATCCAACACGGTTTGTGCTAGGTTCTTGAAACTTGACACAATAAAGTAGTTTCACGTTCTATCTCTATGTTTTGTTTCCTCTTGATGTAGCCTTAAGCAGTGACTGGCGAGAAACACTTTCATGGAAAGGGGTTGCCAAGCTTCCCAAAATTACGAATCTCCAGAAATCTCAGCAAATATTTTTTCACCCAAAGTGGATGATACATTCAGGTAATGATCACTACACTAAGGCGACTTGGTTCCCCAAATTTCGTTCTTCTATGTTGAAGCGTTCGTTTCCAGTAACAGTTTGAATTTTTAGGTTTCACTCTGTTTTCTCCTATATTGATAGATGTATTTGGAACTCTAAATCCAACACGGTTTGTGCTAGCTTCTTGAAACATGACACACTGAAGTAGTTTCAAGTTCTATCTCTATGTTTTGTTTCCTCTTGATGTAGCCCTATGCAGTGACTGGCGAGAAACACTTTCATGGAAAGGGGTTGCCAAGCTTCCTAAAATTACGAATCTCGAGAAATCTCAGCAAATATTTTTTCACCCAAACTGGATGATACTTTCAGGTAATGATCAGTACACTAAGGCGACTTGGTTCCCCAAATTTCGTTCTTCTATGTTGAAGCGTTCGTTTGCAGTAACACTTTGAATTTTTAGGTTTCACTCTGTTTTCTCCTATATTGATAGATGTATTTGAAACTCTAAATCCAACATGGTTTGTGCTAGCTTCTTGAAACTTGACACAATAAAGTAGTTTCACGTTCTATCACTATGTTTTGTTTCCTCTTGATGTAGCCCTAAGCAGTGCCTGGCGAGAAACACTTTCATGGACAGGGGTTCCCAGGCTTCCCAAAATTACAAATCTCCAGAAATCTCAGCAAATATTTTTTCACCCAAACTGGATGATACTTTCAGGTAATGATCACTGCACTCAGGCAACTTGGTTCCCCAAATTTCGTTCTTCTATGTTGAAGCGTTCGTTTCCAGTAACAGTTTGAATTTTTAGGTTACACTGTGTTTTCTCCTATATTGATAGATGTATTTGGAACTCTAAATCCAACAAGGTTTGTGCTAGCTTCTTGAAACTTGACACAATAAAGTAGTTTCACTTTCTATCTCTATGTTTTGATTCCTATTGATGTAGCCCTGTGCAGTGACTGGCGAGAAACACTTTCATGGAAAGGGGTTGCCAGGCTTCCCAAAATTACGAATCTCCAGAAATCTCAGCAAATATTTTTTCACCCAAACTGGATGATACTTTCAGGTAATGATCAGTACACTAAGGCGACTTGGTTCCCCAAATTTCGTTCTTCTATGTTGAAGCGTTCGTTTCCAGTAACAGTTTGAATTTTTAGGTTTCACTCTGTTTTCTCCTATATTGATAGATGTATTTGGAACTCTAAATCCAACACGGTTTGTGCTAGCTTCTTGAAACTTGACACAATAAAGTAGTTTCACGTTCTATCTCTATGTTTTGTTTCCTCTTGATGTAGCCCTAAGCAGTGACTGGCGAGAAACACTTTCATGGAAGGGGGTTGCCAGGCTTCCCAAAATTACGAATCTCCAGAAATCTCAGCAAATATTTTTTCACCCAAACTGGATGATACTTTCAGGTAATGATCAGGGCACTAAGGCGACTTGGTTCCCCAAATTTCGTTCTTCTATGTTGAAGCGTTCGTTTCCAGTAACAGTTTGAATTTTTAGGTTTCACTCTGTTTTCTCCTATATTGATAGATGTATTTGGAACTCTAAATCCAACACGGTTTGTGCTAGCTTCTTGAAACTAGACACAATAAAGTAGTTTCACGTTCTATCTCTATGTTTTGATTCCTCTTGATGTAGCCCTGTGCAGTGACTGGCGAGAAACACTTTCATGGAAAGGGGTTGCCAGGCTTCCCAAAATTACGAATCTCCAGAAATCTCAGGAAATATTTTTTCACCTAAACTGGATGATACTTTCAGGTAATGATCAGTACACTAAGGCGACTTGGTTCCCCAAATTTCGTTCTTCTATGTTGAAGCGTTCGTTTCCAGTAACACTTTGAATTTTTAGGTTTCACTCTGTTTTCTCCTATATTGATAGATGTATTTGGAACTCTAAATCCAACACGGTTTGTGCTAGCTCTTTGAAACTTGACACAATAAAGTAGTTTCACGTTCTATCTTTATGTTTTGATTCCTCTTGATGTAGCTCTAAGCAGTGAGTGGCGAGAAACACTTTCATGGAAAGGGGTTGCCAGGCTTCCCAAAATTACGAATCTCCAGAAATCTCAGCAAATATTTTTTCACCCAAACTGGATGATACTTTCAGGTAATGATTAGTACACTAAGGCGACTTGGTTCCCCAAATTTCGTTCTTCAGTGTTGAAGCGTTCGTTTCCAGTAACTCTTTGAATTTTTAGGTTTCACTCTGTTTTCTCCTATATTGATAGATGTATTTGGAACTCTAAATCCAACACGGTTTGTGCTAGCTTCTTGAAATTTGACACAATAAAGTAGTTTCACGTTCTATGTCTATGTTTTGATTCCTCTTGATGTAGCCCTAAGCAGTGACTGGCGAGAAACACTTTCATGGAAAGGGGTTGCCAGGCTTCCCAAAATTACGAATCTCCAGAAATGTCAGCAAATATTTTTTCACCCAAACTGGATGATACTTTCAGGTAATGATCAGAACACTAAGGCGACTTGGTTCCCCAAATTTCGTTCTTCTATGTTGAAGCGTTCGTTTCCAGTAACACTTTGAATTTTTAGGTTTCACTCTGTTTTCTCCTATATTGATAGATGTATTTGGAACTCTAAATCCAACACGGTTTGTGCTAGGTTCTTGAAACTTGACACAATAAAGTAGTTTCACGTTCTATCTCTATGTTTTGTTTCCTCTTGATGTAGCCATAAGCAGTGACTGGCGAGAAACACTTTCATGGAAAGGGGTTGCCAGGCTTCCCAAAATTACGAATCTCCAGAAATCTCAGCAAATATTTTTTCACCCAAACTGGATCATACTTTCAGTTAATGATCAGTACACTAAGGCGACTTGGTTCCCCAAATTTCGTTCTTCTATGTTGAAGCGTTCGTTGCCAGTAACACTTTGAATTTTTAGGTTTCACTCTCTTTTCTCCTATATTGATAGATATATTTGGAACTCTAAATCCAACACGGTTTGTGCTAGCTCTTTAAACTTGACACAATAAAGTAGTTTCACGTTCTATTTTATGTTTTCTTTCCTCTTGATGTAGCCCTATGCAGTGACTGGCGAGAAACACTTTCATGGAAAGGGGTTGCCAGGCTTCCCAAAATTACGAATCTCCAGAAATCTCAGCAAATATTTTTTCACCCAAACTCGATGATACTTTCAGGTAATGATCAGTACACGAAGGCGACTTGGTTACCCAAATTTCGTTCTTCTATGTTGAAGCGTTCGTTTCCAGTAACAGTTTGAATTTTTAGGTTTCACTCTGTTTTCTCCTATATTGATAGATGTATTTGGAACTCTAAATCCAACACGGTTTGTGCTAGCTTCTTGAAACTTGACACAATAAAGTAGTTTCACGTTCAATCTGTATGTATTGATTCCTCTTGATGTAGCCCTAAGCAGTGACTGGCGAGAAACACTTTCATGGAAAGGGGTTGCCAGGCTTCCCAAAATTACGAATCTCCAGAAATCTCAGCAAATAGTTTTTCACCAAAACAGGATGATACTTTCAGGTAATGATCAGTACACTAAGGCAACTTAGTTCCCCAAATTTCGTTCTTCTATGTTGAAGCGTTCGTTTCCAGTAACAGTTTGAATTTTTAGGTTACACTGTGTTTTCTCCTATATTGATAGAAGTATTTGGAACTCTAAATCCAACAAGGTTTGTGCTAGCTTCTTGAAACTTGACACAATAAAGTAGTTTCACTTTCTATCTCTATGTTTTGATTCCTATTGATGTAGCCCTGTGCAGTGACTGGCGAGAAACACTTTCATGGAAAGGGGTTGCCAGGCTTCCCAAAATTACGAATCTCCAGAAATCTCAGCAAATATTTTTTCACCCAAACTGGATCATACTTTCAGGTAATGATCAGTACACTAAGGCGACTTGGTTCCCCAAATTTCGTTCTTCTATGTTGAAGCGTTCGTTTCCAGTAACAGTTTGAATTTTTAGGTTTCACTCTGTTTTCTCCTATATTGATAGATGTATTTGGAACTCTAAATCCAACACGGTTTGTGCTAGCTTCTTGAAACTTGACACAATAAAGTAGTTTCACGTTCTATCTCTATGTTTTGTTTCCTCTTGATGTAGCCCTAAGCAGTGACTGGCGAGAAACACTTTCATGGAAGGGGGTTGCCAGGCTTCCCAAAATTACGAATCTCCAGAAATCTCAGCAAATATTTTTTCACCCAAACTGGATGATACTTTCAGGTAATGATCAGGGCACTAAGGCGACTTGGTTCCCCAAATTTCGTTCTTCTATGTTGAAGCGTTCGTTTCCAGTAACAGTTTGAGTTTTTAGGTTTCACTCTGTTTTCTCCTATATTGATAGATGTATTTGGAACTCTAAATCCAACACGGTTTGTGCTAGCTTCTTGAAACTAGACACAATAAAGTAGTTTCACGTTCTATCTCTATGTTTTGATTCCTCTTGATGTAGCCCTGTGCAGTGACTGGCGAGAAACACTTTCATGGAAAGGGGTTGCCAGGCTTCCCAAAATTACGAATCTCCAGAAATCTCAGGAAATATTTTTTCACCTAAACTGGATGATACTTTCAGGTAATGATCAGTACACTAAGGCGACTTGGTTCCCCAAATTTCGTTCTTCTATGTTGAAGCGTTCGTTTCCAGTAACACTTTGAATTTTTAGGTTTCACTCTGTTTTCTCCTATATTGATAGATGTATTTGGAACTCTAAATCCAACACGGTTTGTGCTAGCTCTTTGAAACTTGACACAAAAAGTAGTTTCACGTTCTATCTTTATGTTTTGTTTCCTCTTGATGTAGCCCTATGCAGTGACTGGCGAGAAACACTTTCATGGAAAGGGGTTGCCAGGCTTCCCAAAATTACGAATCTCCAGAAATCTCAGCAAATATTTTTTCACCCAAACAGGATGATACTTTCAGGTAATGATCAGTACACTAAGGCGACTTGGTTCCCCAAATTTTGTTCTTCTATGTTGAAGCGTTTGTTTCCAGTAACACTTTGAATTTTTAGGTTTCACTCTGTTTTCTCCTATATTGATAGATGTATTTGGAACTCTAAATCCAACACGGTTTCTGCTTGCTTCTTGAAACTTGACACAATAAAGTAGTTTCACGTTCTATCTCTATGTTTTGATTCCTCTTGATGTAGCTCTAAGCAGTGACTGGCGAGAAACACTTTCATGGAAAGGGGTTGCCAGGCTTCCCAAAATTACGAATCTCCAGAAATCTCAGCAAATATTTTTTCACCCAAACTGGATGATACTTTCAGGTAATGATCAGTACACTAAGGCGACTTGGTTCCCCAAATTTCGTTCTTCAGTGTTGAATCGTTCGTTTCCAGTAACTCTTTGAATTTTTACGTTTCACTCTGTTTTCTCCTATATTGATAGATGTATTTGGAACTCTAAATCCAACACGGTTTGTGCTAGCTTCTTGAAATTTGACACAATAAAGTAGTTTCACGTTCTATGTCTATGTTTTGATTCCTCTTGATGTAGCCCTAAGCAGTGACTGGCGAGAAACACTTTCATGGAAAGGGGTTGCCAGGCTTCCCAAAATTACGAATCTCCAGAAATCTCAGCAAATATTTTTTCACCCAAACTCGATGATACTTTCAGGTAATGATCAGAACACTAAGGCGACTTGGTTCCCCAAATTTCGTTCTTCTATGTTGAAGCGTTCGTTTCCAGTAACACTTTGAATTTTTAGGTTTCACTCTGTTTTCTCCTATATTGATAGATGTATTTGGAACTCTAAATCCAACACGGTTTGTGCTAGGTTCTTGAAACTTGACACAATAAAGTAGTTTCACGTTCTATCTCTATGTTTTGTTTTCTCTTGATGTAGCCATAAGCAGTGACTGGCGAGAAACACTTTCATGGAAAGGGGTTGCCAGGCTTCCCAAAATTACGAATCTCCAGAAATCTCAGCAAATATTTTTTCACCCAAACTGGATCATACTTTCAGTTAATGATCAGTACACTAAGGCGACTTGGTTCCCCAAATTTCGTTCTTCTATGTTGAAGCGTTCGTTGCCAGTAACACTTTGAATTTTTAGGTTTCACTCTCTTTTCTCCTATATTGATAGATATATTTGGAACTCTAAATCCAACACGGTTTGTGCTAGCTCTTTAAACTTGACACAATAAAGTAATTTCACGTTCTATTTTATGTTTTCTTTCCTCTTGATGTAGCCCTATGCAGTGACTGGCGAGAAACACTTTCATGGAAAGGGGTTGCCAGGCTTCCCAAAATTACGAATCTCCAGAAATCTCAGCAAATATTTTTTCACCCAAACTCGATGATACTTTCAGGTAATGATCAGTACACTAAGGCGACTTGGTTACCCAAATTTCGTTCTTCTATGTTGAAGCGTTCGTTTCCAGTAACAGTTTGAATTTTTAGGTTTCAGTCTGTTTTCTCCTATATTGATAGATGTATTTGGAACTCTAAATCCAACACGGTTTGTGCTAGCTTCTTGAAACTTGACACAATAAAGTAGTTTCACGTTCAATCTGTATGTATTGATTCCTCTTGATGTAGCCCTGTGCAGTGACTGGCGAGAAACACTTTCATGGAAAGGGGTTGCCAGGCTTCCCAAAATTACGAATCTCCAGAAATCTCAGCAAATAGTTTTTCACCAAAACAGGATGATACTTTCAGGTAATGATCAGTACACTAAGGCAACTTAGTTCCCCAAATTTTGTTCTTCTATGTTGAAGCGTTCGTTTCCAGGAACACTTTGAATTTTTAGGTTTCACTCTGTTTTCTCCTATATTGATAGATGTATTTGGAACTCTAAATCCAACATGGTTTGTGCTAGCTTCTTGAAACTTGACACAATAAAGTAGTTTCACGTTCTATCTCTATGTTTTGTTTCCTCTTGATGTAGCCCTAAGCAGTGACTGGCGAGAAACACTTTCATGGACAGGGGTTCCCAGGCTTCCCAAAATTACAAATCTCCAGAAATCTCAGCAAATATTTTTTCACCCAAACTGGATGATACTTTCAGGTAATGATCAGTGCACTCAGGCGACTGGGTTCCCCAAATTTCGTTCTTCTATGTTGAAGCGTTCGTTTCCAGTAACAGTTTGAATTTTTAGGTTTCACTCTGTTTTCTCCTATATTGATAGATGTATTTGGAACTCTAAATCCAACACGGTTTGTGCTAGCTTCTTGAAACTTGACACAATAAAGTAGTTTCACGTTCTATCTCTATGTTTTGTTTCCTCTTGATGTAGCCCTAAGCAGTGACTGGCGAGAAACACTTTCATGGAAGGGGGTTGCCAGGCTTCCCAAAATTACGAATCTCCAGAAATCTCAGCAAATATTTTTTCACCCAAACTGGATGATACTTTCAGGTAATGATCAGGGCACTAAGGCGACTTGGTTCCCCAAATTTCGTTCTTCTATGTTGAAGCGTTCATTTCCAGTAACAGTTTGAATTTTTAGGTTTCACTCTGTTTTCTCCTATATTGATAGATGTATTTGGAACTCTAAATCCAACACGGTTTGTGCTAGCTTCTTGAAACTAGACACAATAAAGTAGTTTCACGTTCTATCTCTATGTTTTGATTCCTCTTGATGTAGCCCTGTGCAGTGACTGGCGAGAAACACTTTCATGGAAAGGGGTTGCCAGGCTTCCCAAAATTACGAATCTCCAGAAATCTCAGGAAATATTTTTTCACCTAAACTGGATGATACTTTCAGGTAATGATCAGTACACTAAGGCGACTTGGTTCCCCAAATTTCGTTCTTCTATGTTGAAGCGTTCGTTTCCAGTAACACTTTGAATTTTTAGGTTTCACTCTGTTTTCTCCTATATTGATAGATGTATTTGGAACTCTAAATCCAACACGGTTTGTGCTAGCTCTTTGAAACTTGACACAATAAAGTAGTTTCACGTTCTATCTTTATGTTTTGTTTCCTCTTGATGTAGCCCTATGCAGTGACTGGCGAGAAACACTTTCATGGAAAGGGGTTGCCAGGCTTCCCAAAATTACGAATCTCCAGAAATCTCAGCAAATATTTTTTCACCCAAACAGGATGATACTTTCAGGTAATGATCAGTACACTAAGGCGACTTGGTTCCCCAAATTTTGTTCTTCTATGTTGAAGCGTTTGTTTCCAGTAACACTTTGAATTTTTAGGTTTCACTCTGTTTTCTCCTATATTGATAGATGTATTTGGAACTCTAAATCCAACACGGTTTGTGCTAGGTTCTTGAAACTTGACACAATAAAGTAGTTTCACGTTCTATCTCTATGTTTTGTTTCCTCTTGATGTAGCCATAAGCAGTGACTGGCGAGAAACACTTTCATGGAAAGGGGTTGCCAGGCTTCCCAAAATTACGAATCTCCAGAAATCTCAGCAAATATTTTTTCACCCAAACTGGATCATACTTTCAGTTAATGATCAGTACACTAAGGCGACTTGGTTCCCCAAATTTCGTTCTTCTATGTTGAAGCGTTCGTTGCCAGTAACACTTTGAATTTTTAGGTTTCACTCTCTTTTCTCCTATATTGATAGATATATTTGGAACTCTAAATCCAACACGGTTTGTGCTAGCTCTTTAAACTTGACACAATAAAGTAGTTTCACGTTCTATTTTATGTTTTCTTTCCTCTTGATGTAGCCCTATGCAGTGACTGGCGAGAAACACTTTCATGGAAAGGGGTTGCCAGGCTTCCCAAAATTACGAATCTCCAGAAATCTCAGCAAATATTTTTTCACCCAAACTCGATGATACTTTCAGGTAATGATCAGTACACTAAGGCGACTTGGTTACCCAAATTTCGTTCTTCTATGTTGAAGCGTTCGTTTCCAGTAACAGTTTGAATTTTTAGGTTTCAGTCTGTTTTCTCCTATATTGATAGATGTATTTGGAACTCTAAATCCAACACGGTTTGTGCTAGCTTCTTGAAACTTGACACAATAAAGTAGTTTCACGTTCAATCTGTATGTATTGATTCCTCTTGATGTAGCCCTAAGCAGTGACTGGCGAGAAACACTTTCATGGAAAGGGGTTGCCAGGCTTCCCAAAATTACGAATCTCCAGAAATCTCAGCAAATAGTTTTTCACCAAAACAGGATGATACTTTCAGGTAATGATCAGTACACTAAGGCAACTTAGTTCCCCAAATTTTGTTCTTCTATGTTGAAGCGTTCGTTTCCAGGAACACTTTGAATTTTTAGGTTTCACTCTGTTTTCTCCTATATTGATAGATGTATTTGGAACTCTAAATCCAACATGGTTTGTGCTAGCTTCTTGAAACTTGACACAATAAAGTAGTTTCACGTTCTATCTCTATGTTTTGTTTCCTCTTGATGTAGCCCTAAGCAGTGACTGGCGAGAAACACTTTCATGGACAGGGGTTCCCAGGCTTCCCAAAATTACGAATCTCCAGAAATCTCAGCAAATATTTTTTCACCCAAACTGGATGATACTTTCAGGTAATGATTAGTACACTAAGGCGACTTGGTTCCCCAAATTTCGTTCTTCAGTGTTGAATCGTTCGTTTCCAGTAACTCTTTGAATTTTTAGGTTTCACTCTGTTTTCTCCTATATTGATAGATGTATTTGGAACTCTAAATCCAACACGGTTTGTGCTAGCTCTTTGAAACTTGACACAATAAAGTAGTTTCACGTTCTATCTTTATGTTTTGTTTCCTCTTGATGTAGCCCTATGCAGTGACTGGCGAGAAACACTTTCATGGAAAGGGGTTGCCAGGCTTCCCAAAATTACGAATCTCCAGAAATCTCAGCAAATATTTTTTCACCCAAACAGGATGATACTTTCAGGTAATGATCAGTACACTAAGGCGACTTGGTTCCCCAAATTTTGTTCTTCTATGTTGAAGCGTTTGTTTCCAGTAACACTTTGAATTTTTAGGTTTCACTCTGTTTTCTCCTATATTGATAGATGTATTTGGAACTCTAAATCCAACACGGTTTGTGCTAGGTTCTTGAAACTTGACACAATAAAGTAGTTTCACGTTCTATCTCTATGTTTTGTTTCCTCTTGATGTAGCCATAAGCAGTGACTGGCGAGAAACACTTTCATGGAAAGGGGTTGCCAGGCTTCCCAAAATTACGAATCTCCAGAAATCTCAGCAAATATTTTTTCACCCAAACTGGATCATACTTTCAGTTAATGATCAGTACACTAAGGCGACTTGGTTCCCCAAATTTCGTTCTTCTATGTTGAAGCGTTCGTTGCCAGTAACACTTTGAATTTTTAGGTTTCACTCTCTTTTCTCCTATATTGATAGATATATTTGGAACTCTAAATCCAACACGGTTTGTGCTAGCTCTTTAAACTTGACACAATAAAGTAGTTTCACGTTCTATTTTATGTTTTCTTTCCTCTTGATGTAGCCCTATGCAGTGACTGGCGAGAAACACTTTCATGGAAAGGGGTTGCCAGGCTTCCCAAAATTACGAATCTCCAGAAATCTCAGCAAATATTTTTTCACCCAAACTCGATGATACTTTCAGGTAATGATCAGTACACTAAGGCGACTTGATTACCCAAATTTCGTTCTTCTATGTTGAAGCGTTCGTTTCCAGTAACAGTTTGAATTTTTAGGTTTCAGTCTGTTTTCTCCTATATTGATAGATGTATTTGGAACTCTAAATCCAACACGGTTTGTGCTAGCTTCTTGAAACTTGACACAATAAAGTAGTTTCACGTTCAATCTGTATGTATTGATTCCTCTTGATGTAGCCCTAAGCAGTGACTGGCGAGAAACACTTTCATGGAAAGGGGTTGCCAGGCTTCCCAAAATTACGAATCTCCAGAAATCTCAGCAAATAGTTTTTCACCAAAACAGGATGATACTTTCAGGTAATGATCAGTACACTAAGGCAACTTAGTTCCCCAAATTTTGTTCTTCTATGTTGAAGCGTTCGTTTCCAGGAACACTTTGAATTTTTAGGTTTCACTCTGTTTTCTCCTATATTGATAGATGTATTTGGAACTCTAAATCCAACATGGTTTGTGCTAGCTTCTTGAAACTTGACACAATAAAGTAGTTTCACGTTCTATCTCTATGTTTTGTTTCCTCTTGATGTAGCCCTAAGCAGTGACTGGCGAGAAACACTTTCATGGACAGGGGTTCCCAGGCTTCCCAAAATTACAAATCTCCAGAAATCTCAGCAAATATTTTTTCACCCAAACTGGATGATACTTTCAGGTAATGATCAGTGCACTCAGGCGACTTGGTTCCCCAAATTTCGTTCTTCTATGTTGAAGCGTTCGTTTCCAGTAACAGTTTGAATTTTTAGGTTACACTGTGTTTTCTCCTATATTGATAGATGTATTTGGAACTCTAAATCCAACAAGGTTTGTGCTAGCTTCTTGAAACTTGACACAATAAAGTAGTTTCACTTTCTATCTCTATGTTTTGATTCCTATTGATGTAGCCCTGTGCAGTGACTGGCGAGAAACACTTTCATGGAAAGGGGTTGCCAGGCTTCCCAAAATTACGAATCTCCAGAAATCTCAGCAAATATTTTTTCACCCAAACTGGATGATACTTTCAGGTAATGATCAGTACACTAAGGCGACTTGGTTCCCCAAATTTCGTTCTTCTATGTTGAAGCGTTCGTTTCCAGTAACAGTTTGAATTTTTAGGTTTCACTCTGTTTTCTCCTATATTGATAGATGTATTTGGAACTCTAAATCCAACACGGTTTGTGCTAGCTTCTTGAAACTTGACACAATAAAGTAGTTTCACGTTCTATCTCTATGTTTTGTTTCCTCTTGATGTAGCCCTAAGCAGTGACTGGCGAGAAACACTTTCATGGAAGGGGGTTGCCAGGCTTCCCAAAATTACGAATCTCCAGAAATCTCAGCAAATATTTTTTCACCCAAACTGGATGATACTTTCAGGTAATTATCAGTACACTAAGGCGACTTGGTTCCCCAAATTTCGTTCTTCTATGTTGAAGCGTTCGTTTCCAGTAACAGTTTGAATTTTTAGGTTTCACTCTGTTTTCTCCTATATTGATAGATGTATTTGGAACTCTAAATCCAACACGGTTTGTGCTAGCTTCTTGAAACTAGACACAATAAAGTAGTTTCACGTTCTATCTCTATGTTTTGATTCCTCTTGATGTAGCCCTGTGCAGTGACTGGCGAGAAACACTTTCATGGAAAGGGGTTGCCAGGCTTCCCAAAATTACGAATCTCCAGAAATCTCAGGAAATATTTTTTCACCTAAACTGGATGATACTTTCAGGTAATGATCAGTACACTAAGGCGACTTGGTTCCCCAAATTTCGTTCTTCTATGTTGAAGCGTTCGTTTCCAGTAACACTTTGAATTTTTAGGTTTCACTCTGTTTTCTCCTATATTGATAGATGTATTTGGAACTCTAAATCCAACACGGTTTGTGCCAGCTCTTTGAAACTTGACACAATAAAGTAGTTTCACGTTCTATCTTTATGTTTTGTTTCCTCTTGATGTAGCCCTATGCAGTGACTGGCGAGAAACACTTTCATGGAAAGGGGTTGCCAGGCTTCCCAAAATTACGAATCTCCAGAAATCTCAGCAAATATTTTTTCACCCAAACAGGATGATACTTTCAGGTAATGATCAGTACACTAAGGCGACTTGGTTCCCCAAATTTTGTTCTTCTATGTTGAAGCGTTTGTTTCCAGTAACACTTTGAATTTTTAGGTTTCACTCTGTTTTCTCCTATATTGATAGATGTATTTGGAACTCTAAATCCAACACGGTTTCTGCTTGCTTCTTGAAACTTGACACAATAAAGTAGTTTCACGTTCTATCTCTATGTTTTGATTCCTCTTGATTTAGCTCTAAGCAGTGACTGGCGAGAAACACTTTCATGGAAAGGGGTTGCCAGGCTTCCCAAAATTACGAATCTCCAGAAATCTCAGCAAATATTTTTTCACCCAAACTGGATGATACTTTCAGGTAATGATTAGTACACTAAGGCGACTTGGTTCCCCAAATTTCGTTCTTCAGTGTTGAATCGTTCGTTTCCAGTAACTCTTTGAATTTTTAGGTTTCACTCTGTTTTCTCCTATATTGATAGATGTATTTGGAACTCTAAATCCAACACGGTTTGTGCTAGCTTCTTGAAATTTGACACAATAAAGTAGTTTCACGTTCTATGTCTATGTTTTGATTCCTCTTGATGTAGCCCTAAGCAGTGACTGGCGAGAAACACTTTCATGGAAAGGGGTTGCCAGGCTTCCCAAAATTACGAATCTCCAGAAATCTCAGCAAATATTTTTTCAACCAAACTCGATGATACTTTCAGGTAATGATCAGTACACTAAGGCGACTTGGTTCCCCAAATTTCGTTCTTCTATGTTGAAGCGTTCGTTTCCAGTAACAGTTTGAATTTTTAGGTTTCACTCTGTTTTCTCCTATATTGATAGATGTATTTGGAACTCTAAATCCAACACCGTTTGTGCTAGCTTCTTGAAACTTGACACAATAAAGTAGTTCCACCTTCTATCTCTAGGTTTTGTTTCCTCTTGATGGAGCCCTAAGCAGTGACTGGCGAGAAACACTTTCATGGAAAGGGGTTGCCAAGCTTCCTAAAATTACGAATCTCCAGAAATCTCAGCAAATATTTTTTCACCCAAACAGGAGGATACTTTCAGGTAATGATCAGTACACTAAGATGACTTGGTTCCCCAAATTTCGTTCTATATGTTGAACCGTTCGTTTCCAGTAACAGTTTGAATTTTTAGGTTTCACTCTGTTTTCTCCTATATTGATAGATGTATTTGGAACTCTAAATCCAACACGGTTTGTGCTAGGTTCTTGAAACTTGACACAATAAAGTAGTTTCACGTTCTATCTCTATGTTTTGTTTCCTCTTGATGTAGCCTTAAGCAGTGACTGGCGAGAAACACTTTCATGGAAAGGGGTTGCCAAGCTTCCTAAAATTACGAATCTCCAGAAATCTCAGCAAATATTTTTTCACCCAAACTGGATGATACATTCAGGTAATGATCAGTACACTAAGGCGACTTGGATCCCCAAATTTCGTTCTTCTATGTTGAAGCGTTCGTTTCCAGTAACAGTTTGAATTTTTAGGTTTCACTCTGTTTTCTCCTATATTGATAGATGTATTTGGAACTCTAAATCCAACACGGTTTGTGCTAGCTTCTTGAAACTAGACACAATAAAGTAGTTTCACGTTCTATCTCTATGTTTTGATTCCTCTTGATGTAGCCCTGTGCAGTGACTGGCGAGAAACACTTTCATGGAAAGGGGTTGCCAGGCTTCCCAAAATTACGAATCTCCAGAAATCTCAGGAAATATTTTTTCACCTAAACTGGATGATACTTTCAGGTAATGATCAGTACACTAAGGCGACTTGGTTCCCCAAATTTCGTTCTTCTATGTTGAAGCGTTCGTTTCCAGTAACACTTTGAATTTTTAGGTTTCACTCTGTTTTCTCCTATATTGATAGATGTATTTGGAACTCTAAATCCAACACGGTTTGTGCCAGCTCTTTGAAACTTGACACAATAAAGTAGTTTCACGTTCTATCTTTATGTTTTGTTTCCTCTTGATGTAGCCCTATGCAGTGACTGGCGAGAAACACTTTCATGGAAAGGGGTTGCCAGGCTTCCCAAAATTACGAATCTCCAGAAATCTCAGCAAATATTTTTTCACCCAAACAGGATGATACTTTCAGGTAATGATCAGTACACTAAGGCGACTTGGTTCCCCAAATTTTGTTCTTCTATGTTGAAGCGTTTGTTTCCAGTAACACTTTGAATTTTTAGGTTTCACTCTGTTTTCTCCTATATTGATAGATGTATTTGGAACTCTAAATCCAACACGGTTTCTGCTTGCTTCTTGAAACTTGACACAATAAAGTAGTTTCACGTTCTATCTCTATGTTTTGATTCCTCTTGATTTAGCTCTAAGCAGTGACTGGCGAGAAACACTTTCATGGAAAGGGGTTGCCAGGCTTCCCAAAATTACGAATCTCCAGAAATCTCAGCAAATATTTTTTCACCCAAACTGGATGATACTTTCAGGTAATGATTAGTACACTAAGGCGACTTGGTTCCCCAAATTTCGTTCTTCAGTGTTGAATCGTTCGTTTCCAGTAACTCTTTGAATTTTTAGGTTTCACTCTGTTTTCTCCTATATTGATAGATGTATTTGGAACTCTAAATCCAACACGGTTTGTGCTAGCTCTTTGAAACTTGACACAATAAAGTAGTTTCACGTTCTATCTTTATGTTTTGTTTCCTCTTGATGTAGCCCTATGCAGTGACTGGCGAGAAACACTTTCATGGAAAGGGGTTGCCAGGCTTCCCAAAATTACGAATCTCCAGAAATCTCAGCAAATATTTTTTCACCCAAACAGGATGATACTTTCAGGTAATGATCAGTACACTAAGGCGACTTGGTTCCCCAAATTTTGTTCTTCTATGTTGAAGCGTTTGTTTCCAGTAACACTTTGAATTTTTAGGTTTCACTCTGTTTTCTCCTATATTGATAGATGTATTTGGAACTCTAAATCCAACACGGTTTGTGCTAGGTTCTTGAAACTTGACACAATAAAGTAGTTTCACGTTCTATCTCTATGTTTTGTTTCCTCTTGATGTAGCCATAAGCAGTGACTGGCGAGAAACACTTTCATGGAAAGGGGTTGCCAGGCTTCCCAAAATTACGAATCTCCAGAAATCTCAGCAAATATTTTTTCACCCAAACTGGATCATACTTTCAGTTAATGATCAGTACACTAAGGCGACTTGGTTCCCCAAATTTCGTTCTTCTATGTTGAAGCGTTCGTTGCCAGTAACACTTTGAATTTTTAGGTTTCACTCTCTTTTCTCCTATATTGATAGATATATTTGGAACTCTAAATCCAACACGGTTTGTGCTAGCTCTTTAAACTTGACACAATAAAGTAGTTTCACGTTCTATTTTATGTTTTCTTTCCTCTTGATGTAGCCCTATGCAGTGACTGGCGAGAAACACTTTCATGGAAAGGGGTTGCCAGGCTTCCCAAAATTACGAATCTCCAGAAATCTCAGCAAATATTTTTTCACCCAAACTCGATGATACTTTCAGGTAATGATCAGTACACTAAGGCGACTTGATTACCCAAATTTCGTTCTTCTATGTTGAAGCGTTCGTTTCCAGTAACAGTTTGAATTTTTAGGTTTCAGTCTGTTTTCTCCTATATTGATAGATGTATTTGGAACTCTAAATCCAACACGGTTTGTGCTAGCTTCTTGAAACTTGACACAATAAAGTAGTTTCACGTTCAATCTGTATGTATTGATTCCTCTTGATGTAGCCCTAAGCAGTGACTGGCGAGAAACACTTTCATGGAAAGGGGTTGCCAGGCTTCCCAAAATTACGAATCTCCAGAAATCTCAGCAAATAGTTTTTCACCAAAACAGGATGATACTTTCAGGTAATGATCAGTACACTAAGGCAACTTAGTTCCCCAAATTTTGTTCTTCTATGTTGAAGCGTTCGTTTCCAGGAACACTTTGAATTTTTAGGTTTCACTCTGTTTTCTCCTATATTGATAGATGTATTTGGAACTCTAAATCCAACATGGTTTGTGCTAGCTTCTTGAAACTTGACACAATAAAGTAGTTTCACGTTCTATCTCTATGTTTTGTTTCCTCTTGATGTAGCCCTAAGCAGTGACTGGCGAGAAACACTTTCATGGACAGGGGTTCCCAGGCTTCCCAAAATTACAAATCTCCAGAAATCTCAGCAAATATTTTTTCACCCAAACTGGATGATACTTTCAGGTAATGATCAGTGCACTCAGGCGACTTGGTTCCCCAAATTTCGTTCTTCTATGTTGAAGCGTTCGTTTCCAGTAACAGTTTGAATTTTTAGGTTACACTGTGTTTTCTCCTATATTGATAGATGTATTTGGAACTCTAAATCCAACAAGGTTTGTGCTAGCTTCTTGAAACTTGACACAATAAAGTAGTTTCACTTTCTATCTCTATGTTTTGATTCCTATTGATGTAGCCCTGTGCAGTGACTGGCGAGAAACACTTTCATGGAAAGGGGTTGCCAGGCTTCCCAAAATTACGAATCTCCAGAAATCTCAGCAAATATTTTTTCACCCAAACTGGATGATACTTTCAGGTAATGATCAGTACACTAAGGCGACTTGGTTCCCCAAATTTCGTTCTTCTATGTTGAAGCGTTCGTTTCCAGTAACAGTTTGAATTTTTAGGTTTCACTCTGTTTTCTCCTATATTGATAGATGTATTTGGAACTCTAAATCCAACACGGTTTGTGCTAGCTTCTTGAAACTTGACACAATAAAGTAGTTTCACGTTCTATCTCTATGTTTTGTTTCCTCTTGATGTAGCCCTAAGCAGTGACTGGCGAGAAACACTTTCATGGAAGGGGGTTGCCAGGCTTCCCAAAATTACGAATCTCCAGAAATCTCAGCAAATATTTTTTCACCCAAACTGGATGATACTTTCAGGTAATTATCAGTACACTAAGGCGACTTGGTTCCCCAAATTTCGTTCTTCTATGTTGAAGCGTTCGTTTCCAGTAACAGTTTGAATTTTTAGGTTTCACTCTGTTTTCTCCTATATTGATAGATGTATTTGGAACTCTAAATCCAACACGGTTTGTGCTAGCTTCTTGTAACTAGACACAATAAAGTAGTTTCACGTTCTATCTCTATGTTTTGATTCCTCTTGATGTAGCCCTGTGCAGTGACTGGCGAGAAACACTTTCATGGAAAGGGGTTGCCAGGCTTCCCAAAATTACGAATCTCCAGAAATCTCAGGAAATATTTTTTCACCTAAACTGGATGATACTTTCAGGTAATGATCAGTACACTAAGGCGACTTGGTTCCCCAAATTTCGTTCTTCTATGTTGAAGCGTTCGTTTCCAGTAACACTTTGAATTTTTAGGTTTCACTCTGTTTTCTCCTATATTGATAGATGTATTTGGAACTCTAAATCCAACACGGTTTGTGCCAGCTCTTTGAAACTTGACACAATAAAGTAGTTTCACGTTCTATCTTTATGTTTTGTTTCCTCTTGATGTAGCCCTATGCAGTGACTGGCGAGAAACACTTTCATGGAAAGGGGTTGCCAGGCTTCCCAAAATTACGAATCTCCAGAAATCTCAGCAAATATTTTTTCACCCAAACAGGATGATACTTTCAGGTAATGATCAGTACACTAAGGCGACTTGGTTCCCCAAATTTTGTTCTTCTATGTTGAAGCGTTTGTTTCCAGTAACACTTTGAATTTTTAGGTTTCACTCTGTTTTCTCCTATATTGATAGATGTATTTGGAACTCTAAATCCAACACGGTTTCTGCTTGCTTCTTGAAACTTGACACAATAAAGTAGTTTCACGTTCTATCTCTATGTTTTGATTCCTCTTGATTTAGCTCTAAGCAGTGACTGGCGAGAAACACTTTCATGGAAAGGGGTTGCCAGGCTTCCCAAAATTACGAATCTCCAGAAATCTCAGCAAATATTTTTTCACCCAAACTGGATGATACTTTCAGGTAATGATTAGTACACTAAGGCGACTTGGTTCCCCAAATTTCGTTCTTCAGTGTTGAATCGTTCGTTTCCAGTAACTCTTTGAATTTTTAGGTTTCACTCTGTTTTCTCCTATATTGATAGATGTATTTGGAACTCTAAATCCAACACGGTTTGTGCTAGCTTCTTGAAATTTGACACAATAAAGTAGTTTCACGTTCTATGTCTATGTTTTGATTCCTCTTGATGTAGCCCTAAGCAGTGACTGGCGAGAAACACTTTCATGGAAAGGGGTTGCCAGGCTTCCCAAAATTACGAATCTCCAGAAATCTCAGCAAATATTTTTTCAACCAAACTCGATGATACTTTCAGGTAATGATCAGTACACTAAGGCGACTTGGTTCCCCAAATTTCGTTCTTCTATGTTGAAGCGTTCGTTTCCAGTAACAGTTTGAATTTTTAGGTTTCACTCTGTTTTCTCCTATATTGATAGATGTATTTGGAACTCTAAATCCAACACCGTTTGTGCTAGCTTCTTGAAACTTGACACAATAAAGTAGTTCCACCTTCTATCTCTAGGTTTTGTTTCCTCTTGATGGAGCCCTAAGCAGTGACTGGCGAGAAACACTTTCATGGAAAGGGGTTGCCAAGCTTCCTAAAATTACGAATCTCCAGAAATCTCAGCAAATATTTTTTCACCCAAACAGGAGGATACTTTCAGGTAATGATCAGTACACTAAGATGACTTGGTTCCCCAAATTTCGTTCTATATGTTGAACCGTTCGTTTCCAGTAACAGTTTGAATTTTTAGGTTTCACTCTGTTTTCTCCTATATTGATAGATGTATTTGGAACTCTAAATCCAACACGGTTTGTGCTAGGTTCTTGAAACTTGACACAATAAAGTAGTTTCACGTTCTATCTCTATGTTTTGTTTCCTCTTGATGTAGCCTTAAGCAGTGACTGGCGAGAAACACTTTCATGGAAAGGGGTTGCCAAGCTTCCTAAAATTACGAATCTCCAGAAATCTCAGCAAATATTTTTTCACCCAAACTGGATGATACATTCAGGTAATGATCAGTACACTAAGGCGACTTGGATCCCCAAATTTCGTTTTTCTATGTTGAAGCATTCGTTTCCAGTAACAGTTTGAATTTTTAGGTTTCACTCTGTTTTCTCCTATATTGATAGATGTATTTGGAACTCTAAATCCAACACGGTTTGTGCTAGGTTCTTGAAACTTGACACAATAAAGTAGTTTCACGTTCTATCTCTACGTTTTGTTTCCTCTTGATGTAGCCCTAAGCAGTAACTGGCGAGAAACACTTTCATGGAAAGGGGTTGCCAAGCTTCCTAAAATTACGAATCTCGAGAAATCTCAGCAAATATTTTTTCACCCAAACTGGATGATACTTTCAGGTAATGATCAGTACACTAAGGCGACTTGGTTCCCCAAATTTCGTTCTTCTATGTTGAAGCGTTCGTTTGCAGTAACACTTTGAATTTTTAGGTTTCACTCTGTTTTCTCCTATATTGATAGATTTATTGAAACTCTAAATCCAACAGGGTTTGGGCTAGTTTCTTGAAACTTGACACAATAAAGTAGTTTCACGTTCTATCTCTACGTTTTGTTTCCTCTTGATGTAGCCCTAAGCAGTTACTTACGAGAAACACTTTCATGGAAAGGGGTTGCCAAGCTTCCTAAAATTACGAATCTCCAGAAATCTCAGCAAATATTTTTTCAACCAAACTCGATGATACTTTCAGGTAATGATCTGTACACTAAGACGACTTGGTTCCCCAAATTTCGTTCTTCTATGTTGAAGCGTTCGTTTCCAGTAACAGTTTGAATTTTTAGGTTTCACTCTGTTTTCCCCTATATTGATAGATGTATTTGGAACACTAAATCCAACACGGTTTGTGCTAGCTTCTTGAAACTAGACACAATAAAGTAGTTTCACGTTCTATCTCTATGTTTTGATTCCTCTTGATGTAGCCCTGTGCAGTGACTGGCGAGAAACACTTTCATGGAAAGGGGTTGCCAGGCTTCCCAAAATTACGAATCTCCAGAAATCTCAGGAAATATTTTTTCACCTAAACTGGATGATACTTTCAGGTAATGATCAGTACACTAAGGCGACTTGGTTCCCCAAATTTCGTTCTTCTATGTTGAAGCGTTCGTTTCCAGTAACACTTTGAATTTTTAGGTTTCACTCTGTTTTCTCCTATATTGATAGATGTATTTGGAACTCTAAATCCAACACGGTTTGTGCTAGCTCTTTGAAACTTGACACAATAAAGTAGTTTCACGTTCTATCTTTATGTTTTGTTTCCTCTTGATGTAGCCCTATGCAGTGACTGGCGAGAAACACTTTCATGGAAAGGGGTTGCCAGGCTTCCCAAAATTACGAATCTCCAGAAATCTCAGCAAATATTTTTTCACCCAAACAGGATGATCCATTCAGGTAATGATCAGTACACTAAGGCGACTTGGTTCCCCAAATTTTGTTCTTCTATGTTGAAGAGTTTGTTTCCAGTAACACTTTGAATTTTTAGGTTTCACTCTGTTTTCTCCTATATTGATAGATGTATTTGGAACTCTAAATCCAACACGGTTTCTGCTTGCTTCTTGAAACTTGACACAATAAAGTAGTTTCACGTTCTATCTCTATGTTTTGATTCCTCTTGATGTAGCTCTAAGCAGTGACTGGCGAGAAACACTTTCATGGAAAGGGGTTGCCAGGCTTCCCAAAATTACGAATCTCCAGAAATCTCAGCAAATATTTTTTCACCCAAACTGGATGATACTTTCAGGTAATGATTAGTACACTAAGGCGACTTGGTTCCCCAAATTTCGTTCTTCAGTGTTGAAGCGTTCGTTTCCAGTAACTCTTTGAATTTTTAGGTTTCACTCTGTTTTCTCCTATATTGATAGATGTATTTGGAACTCTAAATCCAACACGGTTTGTGCTAGCTTCTTGAAATTTGACACAATAAAGTAGTTTCACGTTCTATCTCTATGTTTTGATTCCTCTTGATGTAGCCCTAAGCAGTGACTGGCGAGAAACACTTTCATGGAAAGGGGTTGCCAGGCTTCCCAAAATTACGAATCTCCAGAAATGTCAGCAAATATTTTTTCACCCAAACTGGATGATACTTTCAGGTAATGATCAGAACACTAAGGCGACTTGGTTCCCCAAATTTCGTTCTTCTATGTTGAAGCGTTCGTTTCCAGTAACACTTTGAATTTTTAGGTTTCACTCTGTTTTCTCCTATATTGATAGATGTATTTGGAACTCTAAATCCAACACGGATTGTGCTAGGTTCTTGAAACTTGACACAATAAAGTAGTTTCACGTTCTATCTCTATGTTTTGTTTAATCTTGATGTAGCCATAAGCAGTGACTGGCGAGAAACACTTTCATGGAAAGGGGTTGCCAGGCTTCCCAAAATTACGAATCTCCAGAAATCTCAGCAAATATTTTTTCACCCAAACTGGATCATACTTTCAGTTAATGATCAGTACACTAAGGCGACTTGGTTCCCCAAATTTCGTTCTTCTATGTTGAAGCGTTCGTTGCCAGTAACACTTTGAATTTTTAGGTTTCACTCTCTTTTCTCCTATATTGATAGATATATTTGGAACTCTAAATCCAACACGGTTTGTGCTAGCTCTTTAAACTTGACACAATAAAGTAGTTTCACGTTCTATTTTATGATTTCTTTCCTCTTGATGTAGCCCTATGCAGTGACTGGCGAGAAACACTTTCATGGAAAGGGGTTGCCAGGCTTCCCAAAATTACGAATCTCCAGAAATCTCAGCAAATATTTTTTCACCCAAACTGGATGATACTTTCAGGTAATGATCAGTACACTAAGGCGACTTGGTTCCCCAAATTTCGTTCTTCTATGTTGAAGCGTTCGATTCCAGTAACAGTTTGAATTTTTAGGTTTCACTCTGTTTTCTCCTATATTGATAGATGTATTTGGAACTCTAAATCCAACACGGTTTGTGCTAGCTTCTTGAAACTTGACACAATAAAGTAGTTTCACGTTCAATCTGTATGTATTGATTCCTCTTGATGTAGCCCTAAGCAGTGACTGGCGAGAAACACTTTCATGGAAAGGGGTTGCCAGGCTTCCCAAAATTACGAATCTCCAGAAATGTCAGCAAATATTTTTTCACCCAAACTCGATGATACTTTCAGGTAATGAACAGTACACGAAGGCGACTTGGTTACCCAAATTTCGTTCTTCTATGTTGAAGCGTTCGTTTCCAGTAACAGTTTGAATTTTTAGGTTTCAGTCTGTTTTCTCCTATATTGATAGATGTATTTGGAACTCTAAATCCAACACGGTTTGTGCTAGCTTCTTGAAACTTGACACAATAAAGTAGTTTCACGTTCTATCTCTATGTTTTGATTCCTCTTGATGTAGCCCTAAGCAGTGACTGGCGAGAAACACTTTCATGGAAAGGGGTTGCCAGGCTTCCCAAAATTACGAATCTCCAGAAATCTCAGCAAATAGTTTTTCACCAAAACAGGATGATACTTTCAGGTAATGATCAGTACACTAAGGCAACTTAGTTCCCCAAATTTTGTTCTTCTATGTTGAAGCGTTCGTTTCCAGGAACACTTTGAATTTTTAGGTTTCACTCTGTTTTCTCTTATATTGATAGATGTATTTGGAACTCTAAATCCAACATGGTTTGTGCTAGCTTCTTGAAACTTGACACAATAAAGTAGTTTCACGTTCTATCTCTATGTTTTGTTTCCTCTTGATGTAGCCCTAAGCAGTGACTGGCGAGAAACACTTTCATGGACAGGGGTTCCCAGGCTTCCCAAAATTACAAATCTCCAGAAATCTCAGCAAATATTTTTTCACCCAAACTGGATGATACTTTCAGGTAATGATCAGTGGACTCAGGCGACTTGGTTCCCCAAATTTCGTTCTTCTATGTTGAAGCGTTCGTTTCCAGTAACAGTTTGAATTTTTAGGTTTCACTCTGTTTTCTCCTATATTGATAGATGTATTTGGAACTCTAAATCCAACAAGGTTTGTGCTAGCTTCTTGAAACTTGACACAATAAAGTAGTTTCACTTTCTATCTCTATGTTTTGATTCCTATTGATGTAGCCCTGTGCAGTGACTGGCGAGAAACACTTTCATGGAAAGGGGTTGCCAGGCTTCCCAAAATTACGAATCTCCAGAAATCTCAGCAAATATTTTTTCACCCAAACTGGATGATACTTTCAGGTAATGATCAGTACACTAAGGCGACTTGGTTCCCCAAATTTCGTTCTTCTATGTTGAAGCGTTCGTTTCCAGTAACAGTTTGAATTTTTAGGTTTCACTCTGTTTTCTCCTATATTGATAGATGTATTTGGAACTCTAAATCCAACACGGTTTGTGCTAGCTTCTTGAAACTTGACACAATAAAGTAGTTTCACGTTCTATCTCTATGTTTTGTTTCCTCTTGATGTAGCCCTGTGCAGTGACTGGCGAGAAACACTTTCATGGAAGGGGGTTGCCAGGCTTCCCAAAATTGCGAATCTCCAGAAATCTCAGGAAATATTTTTTCACCTAAACTGGATGATACTTTCAGGTAATGATCAGTACACTAAGGCGACTTGGTTCCCCAAATTTCGTTCTTCTATGTTGAAGCGTTCGTTTCCAGTAACACTTTGAATTTTTAGGTTTCACTCTGTTTTCTCCTATATTGATAGATGTATTTGGAACTCTAAATCCAACACGGTTTGTGCTAGCTCTTTGAAACTTGACACAATAAAGTAGTTTCACGTTCTATCTTTATGTTTTGTTTCCTCTTGATGTAGCCCTATGCAGTGACTGGCGAGAAACACTTTCATGGAAAGGGGTTGCCAGGCTTCCCAAAATTACGAATCTCCAGAAATCTCAGCAAATATTTTTTCACCCAAACAGGATGATACTTTCAGGTAATGATCAGTACACTAAGGCGACTTGGTTCCCCAAATTTTGTTCTTCTATGTTGAAGCGTTTGTTTCCAGGAACACTTTGAATTTTTAGGTTTCACTCTGTTTTCTCCTATATTGATAGATGTATTTGGAACTCTAAATCCAACACGGTTTCTGCTTGCTTCTTGAAACTTGACACAATAAAGTAGTTTCACGTTCTATCTCTATGTTTTGATTCCTCTTGATGTAGCTCTAAGCAGTGACTGGCGAGAAACACTTTCATGGAAAGGGGTTGCCAGGCTTCCCAAAATTACGAATCTCCAGAAATCTCAGCATATATTTTTTCACCCAAACTGGATGATACTTTCAGGTAATGATTAGTACACTAAGGCGACTTGGTTCCCCAAATTTCGTTCTTCAGTGTTGAAGCGTTCGTTTCCAGTAACTCTTTGAATTTTTAGGTTTCACTCTGTTTTCTCCTATATTGATAGATGTATTTGGAACTCTAAATCCAACACGGTTTGTGCTAGCTTCTTGAAATTTGACACAATAAAGTAGTTTCACGTTCTATCTCTATGTTTTGATTCCTCTGGATGTAGCCCTAAGCAGTGACTGGCGAGAAACACTTTCATGGAAAGGGGTTGCCAGGCTTCCCAAAATTACGAATCTCCAGAAATCTCAGCAAATATTTTTTTAACCAAACTCGATGATACTTTCAGGTAATGATCAGTACACTAAGGCGACTTGGTTCCCCAAATTTCGTTCTTCTATGTTGAAGCGTTCGTTTCCAGTAACACTTTGAATTTTTAGGTTTCACTCTGTTTTCTCCTATATTGATAGATGTATTTGGAACTCTAAATCCAACACGGTTTGTGCTAGCTTCTTGAAACTTGACAAAATAAAGTAGTTCCACGTTCTATCTCTAGGTTTTGTTTCCTCTTGATGGAGCCCTAAGCAGTGACTGGCGAGAAACACTTTCATGGAAAGGGGTTGCCAAGCTTCCTAAAATTACGAATCTCCAGAAATCTCAGCAAATATTTTTTCACCCAAACAGGAGGATACTTTCAGGTAATGATCAGTACACTAAGACGACTTGGTTCCCCAAATTTCGTTCTATATGTTGAACCGTTCGTTTCCAGTAACAGTTTGAATTTTTAGGTTTCACTCTGTTTTCTCCTATATTGATAGATGTATTTGGAACTCTAAATCTAACACGGTTTGTGCTAGGTTCTTGAAACTTGACACAATAAAGTAGTTTCACGTTCTATCTCTATGTTTTGTTTCCTCTTGATGTAGCCTTAAGCAGTGACTGGCGAGAAACACTTTCATGGAAAGGGGTTGCCAAGCTTCCCAAAATTACGAATCTCCAGAAATGTCAGCAAATATTTTTTCACCCAAACTGGATGATACATTCAGGTAATGATCAGTACACTAAGGCGACTTGGTTCCCCAAATTTCGTTCTTCTATGTTGAAGCGTTCGTTTCCAGTAACAGTTTGAATTTTTAGGTTTCACTCTGTCTTCTCCTATATTGATAGATGTATTTGGAACTCTAAATCCAACACGGTTTGTGCTAGCTTCTTGAAACATGACACACTGAAGTAGTTTCACGTTCTATCTCTATGTTTTGTTTCCTCTTGATGTAGCCCTATGCAGTGACTGGCGAGAAACACTTTCATGGAAAGGGGTTGCCAAGCTTCCTAAAATTACGAATCTCCAGAAATCTCAGCAAATATTTTTTCACCCAAACTGGATGATACATTCAGGTAATGATCAGTACACTAAGGTGACTTGGATCCCCAAATTTCGTTCTTCTATGTTGAAGTGTTCGTTTCCAGTAACAGTTTGAATTTTTAGGTTTCACTCTGTTTTCTCCTATATTGATAGATGTATTTGGAACTCTAAATCCAACACGGTTTGTGCTAGGTTCTTGAAACTTGACACAATAAAGTAGTTTCACGTTCTATCTCTACGTTTTGTTTCCTCTTGATGTAGCCCTAAGCAGTAACTGGCGAGAAACACTTTCATGGAAAGGGGTTGCCAAGCTTCCTAAAATTACGAATCTCCAGAAATCTCAGCAAATATTTTTTCACCCAAACTGGATGATACTTTCAGGTAATGATCAGTACACTAAGGCGACTTGGTTCCCCAAATTTCGTTCTTCTATGTTGAAGCGTTCGTTTGCAGTAACACTTTGAATTTTTAGGTTTCACTCTGTTTTCTCCTATATTGATAGATGTATTTGAAACTCTAAATCCAACAGGGTTTGGGCTAGTTTCTTGAAACTTGACACAATAAAGTAGTTTCACGTTGTATCTCTACCTTTTGTTTCCTCTTGATGTAGCCCTAAGCAGTTACTGGCGAGAAACACTTTCATGGAAAGGGGTTGCCAAGCTTCCTAAAATTACGAATCTCCAGAAATCTCAGCAAATATTTTTTCACCCAAACTGGATGATACTTTCAGGTAATGATCTGTACACTAAGACGACTTGGTTCCCCAAATTTCGTTCTTCTATGTTGAAGCGTTCATTTCCAGTAACAGTTTGAATTTTTAGGTTTCACTCTGTTTTCTCCTATATTGATACATGTATTTGGAACTCTAAATCCAACACGGTTTGTGCTAGGTTCTTGAAACTTGACACAATAAAGTAGTTTCACGTTCTATCTCTATGTTTTGTTTCCTCTTGATGTAGCCTTAAGCAGTGACTGGCGAGAAACACTTTCATGGAAAGGGGTTGCCAAGCTTCCCAAAATTACGAATCTCCAGAAATCTCAGCAAATATTTTTTCACCCAAACTGGATGATACATTCAGGTAATGATCAGTACACTAAGGCGACTTGGTTCCCCAAATTTCGTTCTTCTATGTTGAAGCGTTCGTTTGCAGTAACACTTTGAATTTTTAGGTTTCACTCTGTTTTCTCCTATATTGATAGATGTATTTGGAACTCTAAATCCAACACGGTTTGTGCTAGCTTCTTGAAACATGACACACTGAAGTAGTTTCAAGTTCTATCTCTATGTTTTGTTTCCTCTTGATGTAGCCCTATGCAGTGACTGGCGAGAAACACTTTCATGGAAAGGGGTTGCCAAGCTTCCTAAAATTACGAATCTCCAGAAATCTCAGCAAATATTTTTTCACCCAAACTGGATGATACATTCAGGTAATGATCAGTACACTAAGGCGACTTGGATCCCCAAATTTCGTTCTTCTATGTTGAAGCGTTCGTTTGCAGTAACACTTTGAATTTTTAGGTTTCACTCTGTTTTCTCCTATATTGATAGATGTATTTGGAAGTCTAAATCCAACACGGTTTGTGCTAGGTTCTTGAAACTTGACACAATAAAGAAGTTTCACGTTCTATCTCTACGTTTTGTTTCCTCTTGATGTAGCCCTAAGCAGTAACTGGCGAGAAACACTTTCATGGAAAGGGGTTGCCAAGCTTCCTAAAATTACGAATCTCGAGAAATCTCAGCAAATATTTTTTCACCCAAACTGGATGATACTTTCAGGTAATGATCAGTACACTAAGGCGACTTGGTTCCCCAAATTTCGTTCTTCTATGTTGAAGCGTTCGTTTGCAGTAACACTTTGAATTTTTAGGTTTCACTCTGTTTTCTCCTATATTGATAGATGTATTTGAAACTCTAAATCCAACAGGGTTTGGGCTAGTTTCTTGAAACTAGACACAATAAAGTAGTTTCACGTTGTATCTCTACGTTTTGTTTCCTCTTGATGTAGCCCTAAGCAGTTACTTACGAGAAACACTTTCATGGAAAGGGGTTGCCAAGCTTCCCAAAATTACGAATCTCCAGAAATCTCAACAAATATTTTTTCACCCAAACTGGATGATACTTTCAGGTAATGATCAGTACACTAAGGTGACTTGGTTCCCCAAATTTCGTTCTTCTATGTTGAAGTGTTCGTTTCCAGTAACAGTTTGAATTTTTAGGTTTCACTCTGTTTTCTCCTATATTGATAGATGTATTTGGAACTCTAAATCCAACACGGTTTGTGCTAGCTTCTTGAAACATGACACAATAAAGTACTTTCACGTTCTATCTCTATGTTTTGTTTCCTCTTGATGTAGCCCAATGCAGTGACTGGCGAGAAACACTTTCATGGAAAGGGGTTGCCAGGCTTCCCAAAATTACGAATCTCCAGAAATCTCAGCAAATATTTTTTCACCCAAACTGGATGATACTTTCAGGTAATGATCAGGACAATAAGGCGACTTGGTTCCCCAAATTTCGTTCTTCTATGTTGAAGCGTTCTTTTCCAGTAACAGTTTGAATTTTTAGGTTTCACTCTGTTTTCTCCTATATTGATAGATGTATTTGGAACTCTAAATCCAACACGGTTTGTGCTAGCTTCTTGAAACTTGACACAATAAAGTAGTTCCACGTTCTATCTCTATGTTTTGTTTCCTCTTGATGTAGCCTTAAGCAGTGACTGGCGAGAAACACTTTCATGGAAAGGGGTTGCCAAGCTTCCTAAAATTACGAATCTCCAGAAATCTCAGCAAATATTTTTTCACCCAAACTGGATGATACTTTCAGGAAATGATCAGTACACTAAGGCGACTTGGTTCCCCAAATTTCGTTCTTCTATGTTGAAGCGTTCGTTTCCAGTAACAGTTTGAATTTTTAGGTTTCACTCTGTTTTCTCCTATATTGATAGATGTATTTGGAACTCTAAATCCAACACGGTTTGTGCTAGCTTCTTGAAACTTGACAAAATAAAGTAGTTTCAAGTTCTATCTCTACGTTTTGTTTCCTCTTGATGTAGCCCTAAGCAGTTACTGGCGAGAAACACTTTCATGGAAAGGGGTTGCTAAGCTTCCTAAAATTACGAATCTCCAGAAATCTCAGCAAATATTTTTTCACCCAAACTGGATGATACTTTCAGGTAATGATCAGTACACTAAGGCGACTTGGTTCCCCAAATTTCGTTCTTCTATGTTGAAGCGTTCGTTTCCAGTAACACTTTGAATTTTTAGGTTTCACTCTGTTTTCTCCTATATTGATAGATGTATTTGGAACTCTAAATCCAACACGGTTTGTGCTAGGTTCTTGAAACTTGACACAATAAAGTAGTTTCACGTTCTATCTCTATGTTTTGTTTCCTCTTGATGTAGCCGTAAGCAGTGACTGGCGAGAAACACTTTCATGGAAAGGGGTTGCCAGGCTTCCCAAAATTACGAATCTCCAGAAATCTCAGCAAATATTTTTTCACCCAAACTGGATCATACTTTCAGTTAATGATCAGTACACTAAGGCGACTTGGTTCCCCAAATTTCGTTCTTCTATGTTGAAGCGTTCGTTGCCAGTAACACTTTGAATTTTTAGGTTTCACTCTCTTTACTCCTATATTGATAGATATATTTGGAACTCTAAATCCAACACGGTTTGTGCTAGCTCTTTAAACTTGACACAATAAAGTAGTTTCACGTTCTATTTTATGTTTTCTTTCCTCTTGATGTAGCCCTATGCAGTGACTGGTGAGAAACACTTTCATGGAAAGGGGTTGCCAGGCTTCCCAAAATTACGAATCTCCAGAAATCTCAGCAAATATTTTTTCACCCAAACAGGATGATACTTTCAGGTAATGATCAGTACACGAAGGCGACTTGGTTCCCCAAATTTCGTTCTTCTATGTTGAAGCGTTCGTTTCCAGTAACAGTTTGAATTTTTAGGTTTCAGTCTGTTTTCTCATATATTGATAGATGTATTTGGAACTCTAAATCCAACACGGTTTGTGCTAGCTTCTTGAAACTTGACACAATAAAGTAGTTTCACGTTCTATCTCTATGTTTTGATTCCTCTTGATGTAGCCCTGTGCAGTGACTGGCGAGAAACACTTTCATGGAAAGGGGTTGCCAGGCTTCCCAAAATTACGAATCTCCAGAAATCTCAGCAAATAGTTTTTCACCAAAACAGGATGATACTTTCAGGTAATGATCAGTACACTAAGGCAACTTAGTTCCCCAAATTTTGTTCTTCTATGTTGAAGCGTTCGTTTCCAGGAACACTTTGAATTTTTAGGTTTCACTCTGTTTTCTCCTATATTGATAGATGTATTTGGAACTCTAAATCCAACACGGTTTGTGCTAGGTTCTTGAAACTTGACACAATAAAGTAGTTTAACGTTCTATCTCTATGTTTTGTTTCCTCTTGATGTAGCCCTAAGCAGTGACTGGCGAGAAACACTTTCATGGACAGGGGTTCCCAGGCTTCCCAAAATTACAAATCTCCAGAAATCTCAGCAAATATTTTTTCACCCAAACTGGATGATACTTTCAGGTAATGATCAGTGCACTCAGGCGACTTGGTTCCCCAAATTTCGTTCTTCTATGTTGAAGCGTTCGTTTCCAGTAACAGTTTGAATTTTTAGGTTACACTGTGTTTTCTCCTATATTGATAGATGTATTTGGAACTCTAAATCCAACACGGTTTGTGCTAGCTTCTTGAAACTTGACACAATAAAGTAGTTTCACTTTCTATCTCTATGTTTTGATTCCTATTGATGTAGCCCTGTGCAGTGACTGGCGAGAAACACTTTCATGGAAAGGGGTTGCCAGGCTTCCCAAAATTACGAATCTCCAGAAATCTCAGCAAATATTTTTTCACCCAAACTGGATGATACTTTCAGGTAATGATCAGTACACTAAGGCGACTTGGTTCCCCAAATTTCGTTCTTCTATGTTGAAGCGTTCGTTTCCAGTAACACTTTGAATTTTTAGGTTTCACTCTGTTTTCTCCTATATTGATAGATGTATTTGGAACTCTAAATCCAACACGGTTTGTGCTAGGTTCTTGAAACTTGACACAATAAAGTAGTTTCACGTTCTATCTCTATGTTTTGTTTAATCTTGATGTAGCCGTAAGCAGTGACCGGCGAGAAACACTTTCATGGAAAGGGGTTGCCAGGCTTCCCAAAATTATGAATCTCCAGAAATCTCAGCAAATATTTTTTCACCCAAACTGGATCATACTTTCAGTTAATGATCAGTACACTAAGGCGACTTGGTTCCCCAAATTTCGTTCTTCTATGTTGAAGCGTTCGTTGCCAGTAACACTTTGAATTTTTAGGTTTCACTCTCTTTTCTCCTATATTGATAGATATATTTGGAACTCTAAATCCAACACGGTTTGTGCTAGCTCTTTAAACTTGACACAATAAAGTAGTTTCACGTTCTATTTTATGTTTTCTTTCCTCTTGATGTAGCCCTATGCAGTGACTGGCGAGAAACACTTTCATGGAAAGGGGTTGCCAGGCTTCCCAAAATTACGAATCTCCAGAAATCTCAGCAAATATTTTTTCACCCAAACAGGATGATACTTTCAGGTAATGATCAGTACACGAAGGCGACTTGGTTCCCCAAATTTCGTTCTTCTATGTTGAAGCGTTCGTTTCCAGTAACAGTTTGAATTTTTAGGTTTCAGTCTGTTTTCTCCTATATTGATAGATGTATTTGGAACTCTAAATCCAACACGGTTTATGCTAGCTTCTTGAAACTTGACACAATAAAGTAGTTTCAAGTTCTATCTCTATGTTTTGTTTCCTCTTGATGTAGACCTAAGCAGTGACTGGCGAGAAACACTTTCATGGAAGGGGGTTGCCAGGCTTCCCAAAATTACGAATCTCCAGAAATCTCAGCAAATATTTTTTCACCCAAATGGATGATACTTTCAGGTAATGATCTGTACACTAAGACGACTTGGTTCCCCAAATTTCGTTCTTCTATGTTGAAGCGTTCGTTTCCAGTAACAGTTTGAATTTTTAGGTTTCACTCTGTTTTCTCCTATATTGATAGATGTATTTGGAACTCTAAATCCAACACGGTTTGTGCTAGCTTCTTGAAACTAGACACAATAAAGTAGTTTCACGTTCTATCTCTATGTTTTGATTCCTCTTGATGTAGCCCTGTGCAGTGACTGGCGAGAAACACTTTCATGGAAAGGGGTTGCCAGGCTTCCCAAAATTACGAATCTCCAGAAATCTCAGGAAATATTTTTTCACCTAAACTGGATGATACTTTCAGGTAATGATCAGTACACTAAGGCGACTTGGTTCCCCAAATTTCGTTCTTCTATGTTGAAGCGTTCGTTTCCAGTAACACTTTGAATTTTTAGGTTTCACTCTGTTTTCTCCTATATTGATAGATGTATTTGGAACTCTAAATCCAACACGGTTTGTGCTAGCTCTTTGAAACTTGACACAATAAAGTAGTTTCACGTTCTATCTTTATGTTTTGTTTCCTCTTGATGTAGCCCTATGCAGTGACTGGCGAGAAACACTTTCATGGAAAGGGGTTGCCAGGCTTCCCAAAATTACGAATCTCCAGAAATCTCAGCAAATATTTTTTCACCCAAACAGGATGATACTTTCAGGTAATGATCAGTACACTAAGGCGACTTGGTTCCCCAAATTTTGTTCTTCTATGTTGAAGCGTTTGTTTCCAGTAACACTTTGAATTTTTAGGTTTCACTCTGTTTTCTCCTATATTGATAGATGTATTTGGAACTCTAAATCCAACACGGTTTCTGCTTGCTTCTTGAAACTTGACACAATAAAGTAGTTTCACGTTCTATCTCTATGTTTTGATTCCTCTTGATGTAGCTCTAAGCAGTGACTGGCGAGAAACACTTTCATGGAAAGGGGTTGCCAGGCTTCCCAAAATTACGAATCTCCAGAAATCTCAGCAAATATTTTTTCACCCAAACTGGATGATACTTTCAGGTAATGATTAGTACACTAAGGCGACTTGGTTCCCCAAATTTCGTTCTTCAGTGTTGAAGCGTTCGTTTCCAGTAACTCTTTGAATTTTTAGGTTTCACTCTGTTTTCTCCTATATTGATAGATGTATTTGGAACTCTAAATCCAACACGGTTTGTGCTAGCTTCTTGAAATTTGACACAATAAAGTAGTTTCACGTTCTATGTCTATGTTTTGATTCCTCTTGATGTAGCCCTAAGCAGTGACTGGCGAGAAACACTTTCATGGAAAGGGGTTGCCAGGCTTCCCAAAATTACGAATCTCCAGAAATGTCAGCAAATATTTTTTCACCCAAACTGGATGATACTTTCAGGTAATGATCAGAACACTAAGGCGACTTGGTTCCCCAAATTTCGTTCTTCTATGTTGAAGCGTTCGTTTCCAGTAACACTTTGAATTTTTAGGTTTCACTCTGTTTTCTCCTATATTGATAGATGTATTTGGAACTCTAAATCCAACACGGTTTGTGCTAGGTTCTTGAAACTTGGCACAATAAAGTAGTTTCACGTTCTATCTCTATGTTTTGTTTAATCTTGATGTAGCCATAAGCAGTGACTGGCGAGAAACACTTTCATGGAAAGGGGTTGCCAGGCTTCCCAAAATTACGAATCTCCAGAAATCTCAGCAAATATTTTTTCACCCAAACTGGATCATACTTTCAGTTAATGATCAGTACACTAAGGCGACTTGGTTCCCCAAATTTCGTTCTTCTATGTTGAAGCGTTCGTTGCCAGTAACACTTTGAATTTTTAGGTTTCACTCTGTTTTCTCCTATATTGATAGATGTATTTGAAACTCTAAATCCAACAGGGTTTGGGCTAGTTTCTTGAAACTTGACACAATAAAGTAGTTTCACGTTGTATCTCTACCTTTTGTTTCCTCTTGATGTAGCCCTAAGCAGTTACTGGCGAGAAACACTTTCATGGAAAGGGGTTGCCAAGCTTCCTAAAATTACGAATCTCCAGAAATCTCAGCAAATATTTTTTCACCCAAACTGGATGATACTTTCAGGTAATGATCTGTACACTAAGACGACTTGGTTCCCCAAATTTCGTTCTTCTATGTTGAAGCGTTCATTTCCAGTAACAGTTTGAATTTTTAGGTTTCACTCTGTTTTCTCCTATATTGATACATGTATTTGGAACTCTAAATCCAACACGGTTTGTGCTAGGTTCTTGAAACTTGACACAATAAAGTAGTTTCACGTTCTATCTCTATGTTTTGTTTCCTCTTGATGTAGCCTTAAGCAGTGACTGGCGAGAAACACTTTCATGGAAAGGGGTTGCCAAGCTTCCCAAAATTACGAATCTCCAGAAATCTCAGCAAATATTTTTTCACCCAAACTGGATGATACATTCAGGTAATGATCAGTACACTAAGGCGACTTGGTTCCCCAAATTTCGTTCTTCTATGTTGAAGCGTTCGTTTGCAGTAACACTTTGAATTTTTAGGTTTCACTCTGTTTTCTCCTATATTGATAGATGTATTTGGAACTCTAAATCCAACACGGTTTGTGCTAGCTTCTTGAAACATGACACACTGAAGTAGTTTCAAGTTCTATCTCTATGTTTTGTTTCCTCTTGATGTAGCCCTATGCAGTGACTGGCGAGAAACACTTTCATGGAAAGGGGTTGCCAAGCTTCCTAAAATTACGAATCTCCAGAAATCTCAGCAAATATTTTTTCACCCAAACTGGATGATACATTCAGGTAATGATCAGTACACTAAGGCGACTTGGATCCCCAAATTTCGTTCTTCTATGTTGAAGCGTTCGTTTGCAGTAACACTTTGAATTTTTAGGTTTCACTCTGTTTTCTCCTATATTGATAGATGTATTTGGAACTCTAAATCCAACACGGTTTGTGCTAGGTTCTTGAAACTTGACACAATAAAGAAGTTTCACGTTCTATCTCTACGTTTTGTTTCCTCTTGATGTAGCCCTAAGCAGTAACTGGCGAGAAACACTTTCATGGAAAGGGGTTGCCAAGCTTCCTAAAATTACGAATCTCGAGAAATCTCAGCAAATATTTTTTCACCCAAACTGGATGATACTTTCAGGTAATGATCAGTACACTAAGGCGACTTGGTTCCCCAAATTTCGTTCTTCTATGTTGAAGCGTTCGTTTGCAGTAACACTTTGAATTTTTAGGTTTCACTCTGTTTTCTCCTATATTGATAGATGTATTTGAAACTCTAAATCCAACAGGGTTTGGGCTAGTTTCTTGAAACTAGACACAATAAAGTAGTTTCACGTTGTATCTCTACGTTTTGTTTCCTCTTGATGTAGCCCTAAGCAGTTACTTACGAGAAACACTTTCATGGAAAGGGGTTGCCAAGCTTCCCAAAATTACGAATCTCCAGAAATCTCAACAAATATTTTTTCACCCAAACTGGATGATACTTTCAGGTAATGATCAGTACACTAAGGTGACTTGGTTCCCCAAATTTCGTTCTTCTATGTTGAAGTGTTCGTTTCCAGTAACAGTTTGAATTTTTAGGTTTCACTCTGTTTTCTCCTATATTGATAGATGTATTTGGAACTCTAAATCCAACACGGTTTGTGCTAGCTTCTTGAAACATGACACAATAAAGTACTTTCACGTTCTATCTCTATGTTTTGTTTCCTCTTGATGTAGCCCAATGCAGTGACTGGCGAGAAACACTTTCATGGAAAGGGGTTGCCAGGCTTCCCAAAATTACGAATCTCCAGAAATCTCAGCAAATATTTTTTCACCCAAACTGGATGATACTTTCAGGTAATGATCAGGACAATAAGGCGACTTGGTTCCCCAAATTTCGTTCTTCTATGTTGAAGCGTTCTTTTCCAGTAACAGTTTGAATTTTTAGGTTTCACTCTGTTTTCTCCTATATTGATAGATGTATTTGGAACTCTAAATCCAACACGGTTTGTGCTAGCTTCTTGAAACTTGACACAATAAAGTAGTTCCACGTTCTATCTCTATGTTTTGTTTCCTCTTGATGTAGCCTTAAGCAGTGACTGGCGAGAAACACTTTCATGGAAAGGGGTTGCCAAGCTTCCTAAAATTACGAATCTCCAGAAATCTCAGCAAATATTTTTTCACCCACACTGGATGATACTTTCAGGAAATGATCAGTACACTAAGGCGACTTGGTTCCCCAAATTTCGTTCTTCTATGTTGAAGCGTTCGTTTCCAGTAACAGTTTGAATTTTTAGGTTTCACTCTGTTTTCTCCTATATTGATAGATGTATTTGGAACTCTAAATCCAACACGGTTTGTGCTAGCTTCTTGAAACTTGACAAAATAAAGTAGTTTCAAGTTCTATCTCTACGTTTTGTTTCCTCTTGATGTAGCCCTAAGCAGTTACTGGCGAGAAACACTTTCATGGAAAGGGGTTGCTAAGCTTCCTAAAATTACGAATCTCCAGAAATCTCAGCAAATATTTTTTCACCCAAACTGGATGATACTTTCAGGTAATGATCAGTACACTAAGGCGACTTGGTTCCCCAAATTTCGTTCTTCTATGTTGAAGCGTTCGTTTCCAGTAACACTTTGAATTTTTAGGTTTCACTCTGTTTTCTCCTATATTGATAGATGTATTTGGAACTCTAAATCCAACACGGTTTGTGCTAGGTTCTTGAAACTTGACACAATAAAGTAGTTTCACGTTCTATCTCTATGTTTTGTTTCCTCTTGATGTAGCCGTAAGCAGTGACTGGCGAGAAACACTTTCATGGAAAGGGGTTGCCAGGCTTCCCAAAATTACGAATCTCCAGAAATCTCAGCAAATATTTTTTCACCCAAACTGGATCATACTTTCAGTTAATGATCAGTACACTAAGGCGACTTGGTTCCCCAAATTTCGTTCTTCTATGTTGAAGCGTTCGTTGCCAGTAACACTTTGAATTTTTAGGTTTCACTCTCTTTACTCCTATATTGATAGATATATTTGGAACTCTAAATCCAACACGGTTTGTGCTAGCTCTTTAAACTTGACACAATAAAGTAGTTTCACGTTCTATTTTATGTTTTCTTTCCTCTTGATGTAGCCCTATGCAGTGACTGGTGAGAAACACTTTCATGGAAAGGGGTTGCCAGGCTTCCCAAAATTACGAATCTCCAGAAATCTCAGCAAATATTTTTTCACCCAAACAGGATGATACTTTCAGGTAATGATCAGTACACGAAGGCGACTTGGTTCCCCAAATTTCGTTCTTCTATGTTGAAGCGTTCGTTTCCAGTAACAGTTTGAATTTTTAGGTTTCAGTCTGTTTTCTCATATATTGATAGATGTATTTGGAACTCTAAATCCAACACGGTTTGTGCTAGCTTCTTGAAACTTGACACAATAAAGTAGTTTCACGTTCTATCTCTATGTTTTGATTCCTCTTGATGTAGCCCTGTGCAGTGACTGGCGAGAAACACTTTCATGGAAAGGGGTTGCCAGGCTTCCCAAAATTACGAATCTCCAGAAATCTCAGCAAATAGTTTTTCACCAAAACAGGATGATACTTTCAGGTAATGATCAGTACACTAAGGCAACTTAGTTCCCCAAATTTTGTTCTTCTATGTTGAAGCGTTCGTTTCCAGGAACACTTTGAATTTTTAGGTTTCACTCTGTTTTCTCCTATATTGATAGATGTATTTGGAACTCTAAATCCAACACGGTTTGTGCTAGGTTCTTGAAACTTGACACAATAAAGTAGTTTAACGTTCTATCTCTATGTTTTGTTTCCTCTTGATGTAGCCCTAAGCAGTGACTGGCGAGAAACACTTTCATGGACAGGGGTTCCCAGGCTTCCCAAAATTACAAATCTCCAGAAATCTCAGCAAATATTTTTTCACCCAAACTGGATGATACTTTCAGGTAATGATCAGTGCACTCAGGCGACTTGGTTCCCCAAATTTCGTTCTTCTATGTTGAAGCGTTCGTTTCCAGTAACAGTTTGAATTTTTAGGTTACACTGTGTTTTCTCCTATATTGATAGATGTATTTGGAACTCTAAATCCAACACGGTTTGTGCTAGCTTCTTGAAACTTGACACAATAAAGTAGTTTCACTTTCTATCTCTATGTTTTGATTCCTATTGATGTAGCCCTGTGCAGTGACTGGCGAGAAACACTTTCATGGAAAGGGGTTGCCAGGCTTCCCAAAATTACGAATCTCCAGAAATCTCAGCAAATATTTTTTCACCCAAACTGGATGATACTTTCAGGTAATGATCAGTACACTAAGGCGACTTGGTTCCCCAAATTTCGTTCTTCTATGTTGAAGCGTTCGTTTCCAGTAACACTTTGAATTTTTAGGTTTCACTCTGTTTTCTCCTATATTGATAGATGTATTTGGAACTCTAAATCCAACACGGTTTGTGCTAGGTTCTTGAAACTTGACACAATAAAGTAGTTTCACGTTCTATCTCTATGTTTTGTTTAATCTTGATGTAGCCGTAAGCAGTGACCGGCGAGAAACACTTTCATGGAAAGGGGTTGCCAGGCTTCCCAAAATTATGAATCTCCAGAAATCTCAGCAAATATTTTTTCACCCAAACTGGATCATACTTTCAGTTAATGATCAGTACACTAAGGCGACTTGGTTCCCCAAATTTCGTTCTTCTATGTTGAAGCGTTCGTTGCCAGTAACACTTTGAATTTTTAGGTTTCACTCTCTTTTCTCCTATATTGATAGATATATTTGGAACTCTAAATCCAACACGGTTTGTGCTAGCTCTTTAAACTTGACACAATAAAGTAGTTTCACGTTCTATTTTATGTTTTCTTTCCTCTTGATGTAGCCCTATGCAGTGACTGGCGAGAAACACTTTCATGGAAAGGGGTTGCCAGGCTTCCCAAAATTACGAATCTCCAGAAATCTCAGCAAATATTTTTTCACCCAAACAGGATGATACTTTCAGGTAATGATCAGTACACGAAGGCGACTTGGTTCCCCAAATTTCGTTCTTCTATGTTGAAGCGTTCGTTTCCAGTAACAGTTTGAATTTTTAGGTTTCAGTCTGTTTTCTCCTATATTGATAGATGTATTTGGAACTCTAAATCCAACACGGTTTATGCTAGCTTCTTGAAACTTGACACAATAAAGTAGTTTCAAGTTCTATCTCTATGTTTTGTTTCCTCTTGATGTAGACCTAAGCAGTGACTGGCGAGAAACACTTTCATGGAAGGGGGTTGCCAGGCTTCCCAAAATTACGAATCTCCAGAAATCTCAGCAAATATTTTTTCACCCAAATGGATGATACTTTCAGGTAATGATCTGTACACTAAGACGACTTGGTTCCCCAAATTTCGTTCTTCTATGTTGAAGCGTTCGTTTCCAGTAACAGTTTGAATTTTTAGGTTTCACTCTGTTTTCTCCTATATTGATAGATGTATTTGGAACTCTAAATCCAACACGGTTTGTGCTAGCTTCTTGAAACTAGACACAATAAAGTACTTTCACGTTCTATCTCTATGTTTTGATTCCTCTTGATGTAGCCCTGTGCAGTGACTGGCGAGAAACACTTTCATGGAAAGGGGTTGCCAGGCTTCCCAAAATTACGAATCTCCAGAAATCTCAGGAAATATTTTTTCACCTAAACTGGATGATACTTTCAGGTAATGATCAGTACACTAAGGCGACTTGGTTCCCCAAATTTCGTTCTTCTATGTTGAAGCGTTCGTTTCCAGTAACACTTTGAATTTTTAGGTTTCACTCTGTTTTCTCCTATATTGATAGATGTATTTGGAACTCTAAATCCAACACGGTTTGTGCTAGCTCTTTGAAACTTGACACAATAAAGTAGTTTCACGTTCTATCTTTATGTTTTGTTTCCTCTTGATGTAGCCCTATGCAGTGACTGGCGAGAAACACTTTCATGGAAAGGGGTTGCCAGGCTTCCCAAAATTACGAATCTCCAGAAATCTCAGCAAATATTTTTTCACCCAAACAGGATGATACTTTCAGGTAATGATCAGTACACTAAGGCGACTTGGTTCCCCAAATTTTGTTCTTCTATGTTGAAGCGTTTGTTTCCAGTAACACTTTGAATTTTTAGGTTTCACTCTGTTTTCTCCTATATTGATAGATGTATTTGGAACTCTAAATCCAACACGGTTTCTGCTTGCTTCTTGAAACTTGACACAATAAAGTAGTTTCACGTTCTATCTCTATGTTTTGATTCCTCTTGATGTAGCTCTAAGCAGTGACTGGCGAGAAACACTTTCATGGAAAGGGGTTGCCAGGCTTCCCAAAATTACGAATCTCCAGAAATCTCAGCAAATATTTTTTCACCCAAACTGGATGATACTTTCAGGTAATGATTAGTACACTAAGGCGACTTGGTTCCCCAAATTTCGTTCTTCAGTGTTGAAGCGTTCGTTTCCAGTAACTCTTTGAATTTTTAGGTTTCACTCTGTTTTCTCCTATATTGATAGATGTATTTGGAACTCTAAATCCAACACGGTTTGTGCTAGCTTCTTGAAATTTGACACAATAAAGTAGTTTCACGTTCTATGTCTATGTTTTGATTCCTCTTGATGTAGCCCTAAGCAGTGACTGGCGAGAAACACTTTCATGGAAAGGGGTTGCCAGGCTTCCCAAAATTACGAATCTCCAGAAATGTCAGCAAATATTTTTTCACCCAAACTGGATGATACTTTCAGGTAATGATCAGAACACTAAGGCGACTTGGTTCCCCAAATTTCGTTCTTCTATGTTGAAGCGTTCGTTTCCAGTAACACTTTGAATTTTTAGGTTTCACTCTGTTTTCTCCTATATTGATAGATGTATTTGGAACTCTAAATCCAACACGGTTTGTGCTAGGTTCTTGAAACTTGGCACAATAAAGTAGTTTCACGTTCTATCTCTATGTTTTGTTTAATCTTGATGTAGCCATAAGCAGTGACTGGCGAGAAACACTTTCATGGAAAGGGGTTGCCAGGCTTCCCAAAATTACGAATCTCCAGAAATCTCAGCAAATATTTTTTCACCCAAACTGGATCATACTTTCAGTTAATGATCAGTACACTAAGGCGACTTGGTTCCCCAAATTTCGTTCTTCTATGTTGAAGCGTTCGTTGCCAGTAACAGTTTGAATTTTTAGGTTTCACTCTGTTTTCTCCTATATTGATAGATGTATTTGGAACTCTAAATCCAACACGGTTTGTGCTAGCTTCTTGAAATTTGACACAATAAAGTAGTTTCACGTTCAATCTGTATGTATTGATTCCTCTTGATGTAGCCCTAAGCAGTGACTGGCGAGAAACACTTTCATGGAAAGGGGTTGCCAGGCTTCCCAAAATTACGAATCTCCAGAAATGTCAGCAAATATTTTTTCACCCAAACTCGATGATACTTTCAGGTAATGATCAGTACACGAAGGCGACTTGGTTACCCAAATTTCGTTCTTCTATGTTGAAGCGTTCGTTTCCAGTAACAGTTTGAATTTTTAGGTTTAAGTCTGTTTTCTCCTATATTGATAGATGTATTTGGAACTCTAAATCCAACAGGGTTTGTGCTAGCTTCTTGAAACTTGACACAATAAAGTAGTTTCATGTTCTATCTCTATGTTTTGATTCCTCTTGATGTAGCCCTAAGCAGTGACTGGCGAGAAACACTTTCATGGACAGGGGTTCCCAGGCTTCCCAAAATTACAAATCTCCAGAAATCTCAGCAAATATTTTTTCACCCAAAATGGATGATACTTTCAGGTAATGATCAGTGCACTCAGGCGACTTGGTTCCCCAAATTTCGTTCTTCTATGTTGAAGCGTTCGTTTCCAGTAACAGTTTGAATTTTTAGGTTACACTGTGTTTTCTCCTATATTGATAGATGCATTTGGAACTCTAAATCCAACAAGGTTTGTGCTAGCTTCTTGAAACTTGACACAATAAAGTAGTTTCACTTTCTATCTCTATGTTTTGATTCCTATTGATGTAGCCCTGTGCAGTGACTGGCGAGAAACACTTTCATGGAAAGGGGTTGCCAGGCTTCCCAAAATTACGAATCTCCAGAAATCTCAGCAAATATTTTTTCACCCAAACTGGATGATACTTTCAGGTAATGATCAGTACACTAAGGCGACTTGGTTCCCCAAATTTCGTTCTTCTATGTTGAAGCGTTCGTTTCCAGTAACAGTTTGAATTTTTAGGTTTCACTCTGTTTTCTCCTATATTGATAGATGTATTTGGAACTCTAAATCCAACACGGTTTGTGCTAGCTTCTTGAAACTTGACACAATAAAGTAGTTTCACGTTCTATCTCTATGTTTTGTTTCCTCTTGATGTAGCCCTGTGCAGTGACTGGCGAGAAACACTTTCATGGAAGGGGGTTGCCAGGCTTCCCAAAATTACGAATCTCCAGAAATCTCAGGAAATATTTTTTCACCTAAACTGGATGATACTTTCAGGCAATGATCAGTACACTAAGGCGACTTGGTTCCCCAAATTTCGTTCTTCTATGTTGAAGCGTTCGTTTCCAGTAACACTTTGAATTTTTAGGTTTCACTCTGTTTTCTCCTATATTGATAGATGTATTTGGAACTCTAAATCCAACACGGTTTGTGCTAGCTCTTTGAAACTTGACACAATAAAGTAGTTTCACGTTCTATCTTTATGTTTTGTTTCCTCTTGATGTAGCCCTATGCAGTGACTGGCGAGAAACACTTTCATGGAAAGGGGTTGCCAGGCTTCCCAAAATTACGAATCTCCAGAAATCTCAGCAAATATTTTTTCACCCAAACAGGATGATACTTTCAGGTAATGATCAGTACACTAAGGCGACTTGGTTCCCCAAATTTTGTTCTTCTATGTTGAAGCGTTTGTTTCAAGTAACACTTTGAATTTTTAGGTTTCACTCTGTTTTCTCCTATATTGATAGATGTATTTGGAACTCTAAATCCAACACGGTTTCTGCTTGCTTCTTGAAACTTGACACAATAAAGTAGTTTCACGTTCTATCTCTATGTTTTGTTTCCTCTTGATGTAGCCTTAAGCAGTGACTGGCGAGAAACACTTTCATGGAAAGGGGTTGCCAAGCTTCCCAAAATTACGAATCTCCAGAAATCTCAGCAAATATTTTTTCACCCAAACTGGATGATACATTCAGGTAATGATCAGTACACTAAGGCGACTTGGTTCCCCAAATTTCGTTCTTCTATGTTGAAGCGTTCGTTTGCAGTAACACTTTGAATTTTTAGGTTTCACTCTGTTTTCTCCTATATTGATAGATGTATTTGGAACTCTAAATCCAACACGGTTTGTGCTAGCTTCTTGAAACATGACACACTGAAGTAGTTTCAAGTTCTATCTCTATGTTTTGTTTCCTCTTGATGTAGCCCTATGCAGTGACTGGCGAGAAACACTTTCATGGAAAGGGGTTGCCAAGCTTCCTAAAATTACGAATCTCCAGAAATCTCAGCAAATATTTTTTCACCCAAACTGGATGATACATTGAGGAAATGATCAGTACACTAAGGCGACTTGGATCCCCAAATTTCGTTCTTCTATGTTGAAGCGTTCGTTTGCAGTAACACTTTGAATTTTTAGGTTTCACTCTGTTTTCTCCTATATTGATAGATGTATTTGGAACTCTAAATCCAACACGGTTTGTGCTAGGTTCTTGAAACTTGACACAATAAAGAAGTTTCACGTTCTATCTCTACGTTTTTTTTCCTCTTGATGTAGCCCTAAGCAGTAACTGGCGAGAAACACTTTCATGGAAAGGGGTTGCCAAGCTTCCTAAAATTACGAATCTCGAGAAATCTCAGCAAATATTTTTTCACCCAAACTGGATGATACTTTCAGGTAATGATCAGTACACTAAGGCGACTTGGTTCCCCAAATTTCGTTCTTCTATGTTGAAGCGTTCGTTTGCAGTAACACTTTGAATTTTTAGGTTTCACTCTGTTTTCTCCTATATTGATAGATGTATTTGAAACTCTAAATCCAACAGGGTTTGGGCTAGTTTCTTGAAACTAGACACAATAAAGTAGTTTCACGTTGTATCTCTACGTTTTGTTTCCTCTTGATGTAGCCCTAAGCAGTTACTTACGAGAAACACTTTCATGGAAAGGGGTTGCCAAGCTTCCCAAAATTACGAATCTCCAGAAATCTCAACAAATATTTTTTCACCCAAACTGGATGATACTTTCAGGTAATGATCAGTACACTAAGGTGACTTGGTTCCCCAAATTTCGTTCTTCTATGTTGAAGTGTTCGTTTCCAGTAACAGTTTGAATTTTTAGGTTTCACTCTGTTTTCTCCTATATTGATAGATGTATTTGGAACTCTAAATCCAACACGGTTTGTGCTAGCTTCTTGAAACATGACACAATAAAGTACTTTCACGTTCTATCTCTATGTTTTGTTTCCTCTTGATGTAGCCCAATGCAGTGACTGGCGAGAAACACTTTCATGGAAAGGGGTTGCCAGGCTTTCCAAAATTACAAATCTCCAGAAATCTCAGCAAATATTTTTTCACCCAAACTGGATGATACTTTCAGGTAATGATCAGGACAATAAGGCGACTTGGTTCCCCAAATTTCGTTCTTCTATGTTGAAGCGTTCTTTTCCAGTAACAGTTTGAATTTTTAGGTTTCACTCTGTTTTCTCCTATATTGATAGATGTATTTGGAACTCTAAATCCAACACGGTTTGTGCTAGCTTCTTGAAACTTGACACAATAAAGTAGTTCCACGTTCTATCTCTACGTTTTGTTTCCTCTTGATGTAGCCCTAAGCAGTTACTGGCGAGAAACACTTTCATGGAAAGGGGTTGCTAAGCTTCCTAAAATTACGAATCTCCAGAAATCTCAGCAAATATTTTTTCACCCAAACTGGATGATACTTTCAGGTAATGATCAGTACACTAAGGCGACTTGGTTCCCCAAATTTCGTTCTTCTATGTTGAAGCGTTCGTTTCCAGTAACACTTTGAATTTTTAGGTTTCACTCTGTTTTCTCCTATATTGATAGATGTATTTGGAACTCTAAATCCAACACGGTTTGTGCTAGCTTCTTGAAACTTGACACAATAAAGTAGTTTCACGTTCTATCTCTATGTTTTGTTTCCTCTTGATGTAGCCGTAAGCAGTGACTGGCGAGAAACACTTTCATGGAAAGGGGTTGCCAGGCTTCCCAAAATTACGAATCTCCAGAAATCTCACCAAATATTTTTTCACCCAAACTGGATCATACTTTCAGTTAATGATCAGTACACTAAGGCGACTTGGTTCCCCAAATTTCGTTCTTCTATGTTGAAGCGTTCGTTGCCAGTAACAGTTTGAATTTTTAGGTTTCACTCTCTTTTCTCCTATATTGATAGATATATTTGGAACTCTAAATCCAACACGGTTTGTGCTAGCTCTTTAAACTTGACACAATAAAGTAGTTTCACGTTCTATTTTATGTTTTCTTTCCTCTTGATGTAGCCCTATGCAGTGACTGGCGAGAAACACTTTCATGGAAAGGGGTTGCCAGGCTTCCCAAAATTACGAATCTCCAGAAATCTCAGCAAATATTTTTTCACCCAAACAGGATGATACTTTCAGGTAATGATCAGTACACGAAGGCGACTTGGTTCCCCAAATTTCGTTCTTCTATGTTGAAGCGTTCGTTTCCAGTAACAGTGTGAATTTTTAGGTTTCAGTCTGTTTTCTCCTATATTGATAGATGTATTTGGAACTCTAAATCCAACACGGTTTGTGCTAGCTTCTTGAAACTTGACACAATAAAGTAGTTTCACGTTCTATCTCTATGATTTGATTCCTCTTGATGTAGCCCTAAGCAGTGACTGGCGAGAAACACTTTCATGGAAAGGGGTTGCCAGGCTTCCCAAAATTACGAATCTCCAGAAATCTCAGCAAATAGTTTTTCACCAAAACAGGATGATACTTTCAGGTAATGATCAGTACACTAAGGCAACTTAGTTCCCCAAATTTTGTTCTTCTATGTTGAAGCGTTCGTTTCCAGGAACACTTTGAATTTTTAGGTTTCACTCTGTTTTCTCCTATATTGATAGATGTATTTGGAACTCTAAATCCAACATGGTTTGTGCTAGCTTCTTGAAACTTGACACAATAAAGTAGTTTCACGTTCTATCTCTATGTTTTGTTTCCTCTTGATGTAGCCCTAAGCAGTGACTGGCGAGAAACACTTTCATGGACAGGGGTTCCCAGGCTTCCCAAAATTACAAATCTCCAGAAATCTCAGCAAATATTTTTTCACCCAAACTGGATGATACTTTCAGGTAATGATCAGTGCACTCAGGCGACTTGGTTCCCCAAATTTCGTTCTTCTATGTGGAAGCGTTCGTTTCCAGTAACAGTTTGAATTTTTAGGTTACACTGTGTTTTCTCCTATATTGATAGATGTATTTGGAACTCTAAATCCAACAAGGTTTGTGCTAGCTTCTTGAAACTTGACACAATAAAGTAGTTTCACTTTCTATCTCTATGTTTTGATTCCTATTGATGTAGCCCTGTGCAGTGACTGGCGAGAAACACTTTCATGGAAAGGGGTTGCCAGGCTTCCCAAAATTACGAATCTCCAGAAATCTCAGCAAATATTTTTTCACCCAAACTGCATGATACTTTCAGGTAATGATCAGTACACTAAGGCGACTTGGTTCCCCAAATTTCGTTCTTCTATGTTGAAGCGTTCGTTTCCAGTAACAGTTTGAATTTTTAGGTTTCACTCTGTTTTCTCCTATATTGATAGATGTATTTGGAACTCTAAATCCAACACGGTTTGTGCTAGCTTCTTGAAACTTGACACAATAAAGTAGTTTCACGTTCTATCTCTATGTTTTGTTTCCTCTTGATGTAGCCCTAAGCAGTGACTGGCGAGAAACACTTTCATGGAAGGGGGTTGCCAGGCTTCCCAAAATTACGAATCTCCAGAAATCTCTGCAAATATTTTTTCACCCAAACTGGATGATACTTTCAGGTAATGATCTGTACACTAAGACGACTTGGTTCCCCAAATTTCGTTCTTCTATGTTGAAGCGTTCGTTTCCAGTAACAGTTTGAATTTTTAGGTTTCACTCTGTTTTCTCCTATATTGATAGATGTATTTGGAACTCTAAATCCAACACGGTTTGTGCTAGCTTCTTGAAACTAGACACAATAAAGTAGTTTCACGTTCTATCTCTATGTTTTGATTCCTCTTGATGTAGCTCTAAGCAGTGACTGGCGAGAAACACTTTCATGGAAAGGGGTTGCCAGGCTTCCCAAAATTACGAATCTCCAGAAATCTCAGCAAATATTTTTTCACCCAAACTGGATGATACTTTCAGGTAATGATTAGTACACTAAGGCGACTTGGTTCCCCAAATTTCGTTCTTCAGTGTTGAAGCGTTCGTTTCCAGTAACTCTTTGAATTTTTAGGTTTCACTCTGTTTTCTCCTATATTGATAGATGTATTTGGAACTCTAAATCCAACACGGTTTGTGCTAGCTTCTTGAAATTTGACACAATAAAGTAGTTTCACGTTCTATGTCTATGTTTTGATTCCTCTTGATGTAGCCCTAAGCAGTGACTGGCGAGAAACACTTTCATGGAAAGGGGTTGCCAGGCTTCCCAAAATTACGAATCTCCAGAAATGTCAGCAAATATTTTTTCACCCAAACTGGATGATACTTTCAGGTAATGATCAGAACACTAAGGCGACTTGGTTCCCCAAATTTCGTTCTTCTATGTTGAAGCGTTCGTTTCCAGTAACACTTTGAATTTTTAGGTTTCACTCTGTTTTCTCCTATATTGATAGATGTATTTGGAACTCTAAATCCAACACGGTTTGTGCTAGCTTCTTGAAACTTGACAAAATAAAGTAGTTTCAAGTTCTATCTCTATGTTTTGTTTCCTCTTGATGTAGCCCTAAGCAGTTACTGGCGAGAAACACTTTCATGGAAAGGGGTTGCTAAGCTTCCTAAAATTACGAATCTCCAGAAATCTCAGCAAATATTTTTTCACCCAAACTGGATGATACTTTCAGGTAATGATCAGTACACTAAGGCGACTTGGTTCCCCAAATTTCGTTCTTCTATGTTGAAGCGTTCGTTTCCAGTAACACTTTGAATTTTTAGGTTTCACTCTGTTTTCTCCTATATTGATAGATGTATTTGGAACTCTAAATCCAACACGGTTTGTGCTAGCTTCTTGAAACTTGACACAATAAAGTAGTTTCACGTTCTATCTCTATGTTTTGTTTCCTCTTGATGTAGCCGTAAGCAGTGACTGGCGAGAAACACTTTCATGGAAAGGGGTTGCCAGGCTTCCCAAAATTACGAATCTCCAGAAATCTCAGCAAATATTTTTTCACCCAAACTGGATCATACTTTCAGTTAATGATCAGTACACTAAGGCGACTTGGTTCCCCAAATTTCGTTCTTCTATGTTGAAGCGTTCGTTGCCAGTAACACTTTGAATTTTTAGGTTTCACTCTCTTTTCTCCTATATTGATAGATATATTTGGAACTCTAAATCCAACACGGTTTGTGCTAGCTCTTTAAACTTGACACAATAAAGTAGTTTCACGTTCTATTTTATGTTTTCTTTCCTCTTGATGTAGCCCTATGCAGTGACTGGCGAGAAACACTTTCATGGAAAGGGGTTGCCAGGCTTCCCAAAATTACGAATCTCCAGAAATCTCAGCAAATATTTTTTCACCCAAACAGGATGATACTTTCAGGTAATGATCAGTACACGAAGGCGACTTGGTTCCCCAAATTTCGTTCTTCTATGTTGAAGCGTTCGTTTCCAGTAACAGTTTGAATTTTTAGGTTTCAGTCTGTTTTCTCCTATATTGATAGATGTATTTGGAACTCTAAATCCAACACGGTTTGTGCTAGCTTCTTGAAACTTGACACAATAAAGTAGTTTCACGTTCTATCTCTATGATTTGATTCCTCTTGATGTAGCCCTAAGCAGTGACTGGCGAGAAACACTTTCATGGAAAGGGGTTGCCAGGCTTCCCAAAATTACGAATCTCCAGAAATCTCAGCAAATAGTTTTTCACCAAAACAGGATGATACTTTCAGGTAATGATCAGTACACTAAGGCAACTTAGTTCCCCAAATTTTGTTCTTCTATGTTGAAGCGTTCGTTTCCAGGAACACTTTGAATTTTTAGGTTTCACTCTGTTTTCTCCTATATTGATAGATGTATTTGGAACTCTAAATCCAACATGGTTTGTGCTAGCTTCTTGAAACTTGACACAATAAAGTAGTTTCACGTTCTATCTCTATGTTTTGTTTCCTCTTGATGTAGCCCTAAGCAGTGACTGGCGAGAAACACTTTCATGGACAGGGGTTCCCAGGCTTCCCAAAATTACAAATCTCCAGAAATCTCAGCAAATATTTTTTCACCCAAACTGGATGATACTTTCAGGTAATGATCAGTGCACTCAGGCGACTTGGTTCCCCAAATTTCGTTCTTCTATGTTGAAGCGTTCGTTTCCAGTAACAGTTTGAATTTTTAGGTTACACTGTGTTTTCTCCTATATTGATAGATGTATTTGGAACTCTAAATCCAACAAGGTTTGTGCTAGCTTCTTGAAACTTGACACAATAAAGTAGTTTCACTTTCTATCTCTATGTTTTGATTCCTATTGATGTAGCCCTGTGCAGTGACTGGCGAGAAACACTTTCATGGAAAGGGGTTGCCAGGCTTCCCAAAATTACGAATCTCCAGAAATCTCAGCAAATATTTTTTCACCCAAACTGCATGATACTTTCAGGTAATGATCAGTACACTAAGGCGACTTGGTTCCCCAAATTTCGTTCTTCTATGTTGAAGCGTTCGTTTCCAGTAACAGTTTGAATTTTTAGGTTTCACTCTGTTTTCTCCTATATTGATAGATGTATTTGGAACTCTAAATCCAACCCGGTTTGTGCTAGCTTCTTGAAACTTGACACAATAAAGTAGTTTCACGTTCTATCTCTATGTTTTGTTTCCTCTTGATGTAGCCCTAAGCAGTGACTGGCGAGAAACACTTTCATGGAAGGGGGTTGCCAGGCTTCCCAAAATTACGAATCTCCAGAAATCTCTGCAAATATTTTTTCACCCAAACTGGATGATACTTTCAGGTAATGATCTGTACACTAAGACGACTTGGTTCCCCAAATTTCGTTCTTCTATGTTGAAGCGTTCGTTTCCAGTAACAGTTTGAATTTTTAGGTTTCACTCTGTTTTCTCCTATATTGATAGATGTATTTGGAACTCTAAATCCAACACGGTTTGTGCTAGCTTCTTGAAACTAGACACAATAAAGTAGTTTCACGTTCTATCTCTATGTTTTGATTCCTCTTGATGTAGCCCTGTGCAGTGACTGGCGAGAAACACTTTCATGGAAAGGGGTTGCCAGGCTTCCCAAAATTACGAATCTCCAGAAATCTCAGGAAATATTTTTTCACCTAAACTGGATGATACTTTCAGGTAATGATCAGTACACTAAGGAGACTTGGTTCCCCAAATTTCGTTCTTCTATGTTGAAGCGTTCGTTTCCAGTAACACTTTGAATTTTTAGGTTTCACTCTGTTTTCTCCTATATTGATAGATGTATTTGGAACTCTAAATCCAACACGGTTTGTGCTAGCTCTTTGAAACTTGACACAATAAAGTAGTTTCACGTTCTATCTTTATGTTTTGTTTCCTCTTGATGTAGCCCTATGCAGTGACTGGCGAGAAACACTTTCATGGAAAGGGGTTGCCAGGCTTCCCAAAATTACGAATCTCCAGAAATCTCAGCAAATATTTTTTCACCCAAACTGGATGATACTTTCAGGTAATGATTAGTACACTAAGGCGACTTGGTTCCCCAAATTTCGTTCTTCAGTGTTGAAGCGTTCGTTTCCAGTAACTCTTTGAATTTTTAGGTTTCACTCTGTTTTCTCCTATATTGATAGATGTATTTGGAACTCTAAATCCAACACGGTTTGTGCTAGCTTCTTGAAATTTGACACAATAAAGTAGTTTCACGTTCTATGTCTATGTTTTGATTCCTCTTGATGTAGCCCTAAGCAGTGACTGGCGAGAAACACTTTCATGGAAAGGGGTTGCCAGGCTTCCCAAAATTACGAATCTCCAGAAATGTCAGCAAATATTTTTTCACCCAAACTGGATGATACTTTCAGGTAATGATCAGTACACTAAGGCGACTTGGTTCCCCAAATTTCGTTCTTCTATGTTGAAGCGTTCGTTTCCAGTAACAGTTTGAATTTTTAGGTTTCACTCTGTTTTCTCCTATATTGATAGATGTATTTGGAACTCTAAATCCAACACGGTTTGTGCTAGCTTCTTGAAACTTGACACAATAAAGTAGTTTCACGTTTAATCTGTATGTATTGATTCCTCTTGATGTAGCCCTAAGCAGTGACTGGCGAGAAACACTTTCATGGAAAGGGGTTGCCAGGCTTCCCAAAATTACGAATCTCCAGAAATGTCAGCAAATATTTTTTCACCCAAACTCGATGATACTTTCAGGTAATGAACAGTACACGAAGCCGACTTGGTTACCCAAATTTCGTTCTTCTATGTTGAAGCGTTCGTTTCCAGTAACAGTTTGAATTTTTAGGTTTCAGTCTGTTTTCTCCTATATTGATAGATGTATTTGGAACTCTAAATCCAACACGGTTTGTGCTAGCTTCTTGAAACTTGACACAATAAAGTAGTTTCACGTTCTATCTCTATGTTTTGATTCCTCTTGATGTAGCCCTAAGCAGTGACTGGCGAGAAACACTTTCATGGAAAGGGGTTGCCAGGCTTCCCAAAATTACGAATCTCCAGAAATCTCAGCAAATAGTTTTTCACCAAAACAGGATGATACTTTCAGGTGATGATCAGTACACTAAGGCAACTTAGTTCCCCAAATTTTGTTCTTCTATGTTGAAGCGTTCGTTTCCAGGAACACTTTGAATTTTTAGGTTTCACTCTGTTTTCTCCTATATTGATAGATGTGTTTGGAACTCTAAATCCAACATGGTTTGTGCTAGCTTCTTGAAACTTGACACAATAAAGTAGTTTCACGTTCTATCTCTATGTTTTGTTTCCTCTTGATGTAGCCCTAAGCAGTGACTGGCGAGAAACACTTTCATGGACAGGGGTTCCCAGGCTTCCCAAAATTACAAATCTCCAGAAATCTCAGCAAATATTTTTTCACCCAAACTGGATGATACTTTCAGGTAATGATCAGTGGACTCAGGCGACTTGGTTCCCCAAATTTCGTTCTTCTATGTTGAAGCGTTCGTTTCCAGTAACAGTTTGAATTTTTAGGTTACACTGTGTTTTCTCCTATATTGATAGATGTATTTGGAACTCTAAATCCAACAAGGTTTGTGCTAGCTTCTTGAAACTTGACACAATAAAGTAGTTTCACTTTCTATCTCTATGTTTTGATTCCTATTGATGTAGCCCTGTGCAGTGACTGGCGAGAAACACTTTCATGGAAAGGGGTTGCCAGGCTTCCCAAAATTACGAATCTCCAGAAATCTCAGCAAATATTTTTTCACCCAAACTGGATGATACTTTCAGGTAATGATCAGTACACTAAGGCGACTTGGTTCCCCAAATTTCGTTCTTCTATGTTGAAGCGTTCGTTTCCAGTAACAGTTTGAATTTTTAGGTTTCACTCTGTTTTCTCCTATATTGATAGATGTATTTGGAACTCTAAATCCAACACGGTTTGTGCTAGCTTCTTGAAACTTGACACAATAAAGTAGTTTCACGTTCTATCTCTATGTTTTGTTTCCTCTTGATGTAGCCCTGTGCAGTGACTGGCGAGAAACACTTTCATGGAAGGGGGTTGCCAGGCTTCCCAAAATTGCGAATCTCCAGAAATCTCAGGAAATATTTTTTCACCTAAACTGGATGATACTTTCAGGTAATGATCAGTACACTAAGGCGACTTGGTTCCCCAAATTTCGTTCTTCTATGTTGAAGCGTTTGTTTCCAGTAACACTTTGAATTTTTAGGTTTCACTCTGTTTTCTCCTATATTGATAGATGTATTTGGAACTCTAAATCCAACACGGTTTGTGCTAGCTCTTTGAAACTTGACACAATAAAGTAGTTTCACGTTCTATCTTTATGTTTTGTTTCCTCTTGATGTAGCCCTATGCAGTGACTGGCGAGAAACACTTTCATGGAAAGGGGTTGCCAGGCTTCCCAAAATTACGAATCTCCAGAAATCTCAGCAAATATTTTTTCACCCAAACAGGATGATACTTTCAGGTAATGATCAGTACACTAAGGCGACTTGGTTCCCCAAATTTTGTTCTTCTGTGTTGAAGCGTTTGTTTCCAGTAACACTTTGAATTTTTAGGTTTCACTCTGTTTTCTCCTATATTGATAGATGTATTTGGAACTCTAAATCCAACACGGTTTCTGCTTGCTTCTTGAAACTTGACACAATAAAGTAGTTTCACGTTCTATCTCTATGTTTTGATTCCTCTTGATGTAGCTCTAAGCAGTGACTGGCGAGAAACACTTTCATGGAAAGGGGTTGCCAGGCTTCCCAAAATTACGAATCTCCAGAAATCTCAGCATATATTTTTTCACCCAAACTGGATGATACTTTCAGGTAATGATTAGTACACTAAGGCGACTTGGTTCCCCAAATTTCGTTCTTCAGTGTTGAAGCGTTCGTTTCCAGTAACTCTTTGAATTTTTAGGTTTCACTCTGTTTTCTCCTATATTGATAGATGTATTTGGAACTCTAAATCCAACACGGTTTGTGCTAGCTTCTTGAAATTTGACACAATAAAGTAGTTTCACGTTCTATCTCTATGTTTTGATTCCTCTTGATGTAGCCCTAAGCAGTGACTGGCGAGAAACACTTTCATGGAAAGGGGTTGCCAGGCTTCCCAAAATTACGAATCTCCAGAAATCTCAGCAAATATTTTTTCAACCAAACTCGATGATACTTTCAGGTAATGATCAGTACACTAAGGCGACTTGGTTCCCCAAATTTCGTTCTTCTATGTTGAAGCGTTCGTTTCCAGTAACACTTTGAATTTTTAGGTTTCACTCTGTTTTCTCCTATATTGATAGATGTATTTGGAACTCTAAATCCAACACGGTTTGTGCTAGCTTCTTGAAACATGACACAATAAAGTACTTTCACGTTCTATCTCTATGTTTTGTTTCCTCTTGATGTAGCCCAATGCAGTGACTGGCGAGAAACACTTTCATGGAAAGGGGTTGCCAGGCTTCCCAAAATTACGAATCTCCAGAAATCTCAGCAAATATTTTTTCACCCAAACTGGATGATACTTTCAGGTAATGATCAGGACAATAAGGCGACTTGGTTCCCCAAATTTCGTTCTTCTATGTTGAAGCGTTCTTTTCCAGTAACAGTTTGAATTTTTAGGTTTCACTCTGTTTTCTCCTATATTGATAGATGTATTTGGAACTCTAAATCCAACACGGTTTGTGCTAGCTTCTTGAAACTTGACACAATAAAGTAGTTCCACGTTCTATCTCTATGTTTTGTTTCCTCTTGATGTAGCCTTAAGCAGTGACTGGCGAGAAACACTTTCATGGAAAGGGGTTGCCAAGCTTCCTAAAATTACGAATCTCCAGAAATCTCAGCAAATATTTTTTCACCCAAACTGGATGATACTTTCAGGAAATGATCAGTACACTAAGGCGACTTGGTTCCCCAAATTTCGTTCTTCTATGTTGAAGCGTTCGTTTCCAGTAACAGTTTGAATTTTTAGGTTTCACTCTGTTTTCTCCTATATTGATAGATGTATTTGGAACTCTAAATCCAACACGGTTTGTGCTAGCTTCTTGAAACTTGACAAAATAAAGTAGTTTCAAGTTCTATCTCTACGTTTTGTTTCCTCTTGATGTAGCCCTAAGCAGTTACTGGCGAGAAACACTTTCATGGAAAGGGGTTGCTAAGCTTCCTAAAATTACGAATCTCCAGAAATCTCAGCAAATATTTTTTCACCCAAACTGGATGATACTTTCAGGTAATGATCAGTACACTAAGGCGACTTGGTTCCCCAAATTTCGTTCTTCTATGTTGAAGCGTTCGTTTCCAGTAACACTTTGAATTTTTAGGTTTCACTCTGTTTTCTCCTATATTGATAGATGTATTTGGAACTCTAAATCCAACACGGTTTGTGCTAGGTTCTTGAAACTTGACACAATAAAGTAGTTTCACGTTCTATCTCTATGTTTTGTTTCCTCTTGATGTAGCCGTAAGCAGTGACTGGCGAGAAACACTTTCATGGAAAGGGGTTGCCAGGCTTCCCAAAATTACGAATCTCCAGAAATCTCAGCAAATATTTTTTCACCCAAACTGGATCATACTTTCAGTTAATGATCAGTACACTAAGGCGACTTGGTTCCCCAAATTTCGTTCTTCTATGTTGAAGCGTTCGTTGCCAGTAACACTTTGAATTTTTAGGTTTCACTCTCTTTTCTCCTATATTGATAGATATATTTGGAACTCTAAATCCAACACGGTTTGTGCTAGCTCTTTAAACTTGACACAATAAAGTAGTTTCACGTTCTATTTTATGTTTTCTTTCCTCTTGATGTAGCCCTATGCAGTGACTGGCGAGAAACACTTTCATGGAAAGGGGTTGCCAGGCTTCCCAAAATTACGAATCTCCAGAAATCTCAGCAAATATTTTTTCACCCAAACAGGATGATACTTTCAGGTAATGATCAGTACACGAAGGCGACTTGGTTCCCCAAATTTCGTTCTTCTATGTTGAAGCGTTCGTTTCCAGTAACAGTTTGAATTTTTAGGTTTCAGTCTGTTTTCTCCTATATTGATAGATGTATTTGGAACTCTAAATCCAACACGGTTTGTGCTAGCTTCTTGAAACTTGACACAATAAAGTAGTTTCACGTTCTATCTCTATGTTTTGATTCCTCTTGATGTAGCCCTAAGCAGTGACTGGCGAGAAACACTTTCATGGAAAGGGGTTGCCAGGCTTCCCAAAATTACGAATCTCCAGAAATCTCAGCAAATAGTTTTTCACCAAAACAGGATGATACTTTCAGGTAATGATCAGTACACTAAGGCAACTTAGTTCCCCAAATTTTGTTCTTCTATGTTGAAGCGTTCGTTTCCAGGAACACTTTGAATTTTTAGGTTTCACTCTGTTTTCTCCTATATTGATAGATGTATTTGGAACTCTAAATCCAACACGGTTTGTGCTAGGTTCTTGAAACTTGACACAATAAAGTAGTTTCACGTTCTATCTCTATGTTTTGTTTCCTCTTGATGTAGCCATAAGCAGTGACTGGCGAGAAACACTTTCATGGACAGGGGTTCCCAGGCTTCCCAAAATTACAAATCTCCAGAAATCTCAGCAAATATTTTTTCACCCAAACTGGATGATACTTTCAGGTAATGATCAGTGCACTCAGGCGACTTGGTTCCCCAAATTTCGTTCTTCTATGTTGAAGCGTTCGTTTCCAGTAACAGTTTGAATTTTTAGGTTACACTGTGTTTTCTCCTATATTGATAGATGTATTTGGAACTCTAAATCCAACAAGGTTTGTGCTAGCTTCTTGAAACTTGACACAATAAAGTAGTTTCACTTTCTATCTCTATGTTTTGATTCCCATTGATGTAGCCCTGTGCAGTGACTGGCGAGAAACACTTTCATGGAAAGGGGTTGCCAGGCTTCCCAAAATTACGAATCTCCAGAAATCTCAGCAAATATTTTTTCACCCAAACTGGATGATACTTTCAGGTAATGATCAGTACACTAAGGCGACTTGGTTCCCCAAATTTCGTTCTTCTATGTTGAAGCGTTCGTTTCCAGTAACAGTTTGAATTTTTAGGTTTCACTCTGTTTTCTCCTATATTGATAGATGTATTTGGAACTCTAAATCCAACACGGTTTGTGCTAGCTTCTTGAAACTTGACACAATAAAGTAGTTTCACGTTCTATCTCTATGTTTTGTTTCCTCTTGATGTAGCCCTAAGCAGTGACTGGCGAGAAACACTTTCATGGAAGGGGGTTGCCAGGCTTCCCAAAATTACGAATCTCCAGAAATCTCTGCAAATATTTTTTCACCCAAACTGGATGATACTTTCAGGTAATCATCTGTACACTAAGACGACTTGGTTCCCCAAATTTCGTTCTTCTATGTTGAAGCGTTCGTTTCCAGTAACAGTTTGAATTTTTAGGTTTCACTCTGTTTTCTCCTATATTGATAGATGTATTTGGAACTCTAAATCCAACACGGTTTGTGCTAGCTTCTTGAAACTAGACACAATAAAGTAGTTTCACGTTCTATCTCTATGTTTTGATTCCTCTTGATGTAGCCCTGTGCAGTGACTGGCGAGAAACACTTTCATGGAAAGGGGTTGCCAGGCTTCCCAAAATTACGAATCTCCAGAAATCTCAGGAAATATTTTTTCACCTAAACTGGATGATACTTTCAGGTAATGATCAGTACACTAAGGCGACTTGGTTCCCCAAATTTCGTTCTTCTATGTTGAAGCGTTCGTTTCCAGTAACACTTTGAATTTTTAGGTTTCACTCTGTTTTCTCCTATATTGATAGATGTATTTGGAACTCTAAATCCAACACGGTTTGTGCTAGCTCTTTGAAACTTGACACAATAAAGTAGTTTCACGTTCTATCTTTATGTTTTGTTTCCTCTTGATGTAGCCCTATGCAGTGACTGGCGAGAAACACTTTCATGGAAAGGGGTTGCCAGGCTTCCCAAAATTACGAATCTCCAGAAATCTCAGCAAATATTTTTTCACCCAAACAGGATGATACTTTCAGGTAATGATCAGTACACTAAGGCGACTTGGTTCCCCAAATTTTGTTCTTCTATGTTGAAGCGTTTGTTTCCAGTAACACTTTGAATTTTTAGGTTTCACTCTGTTTTCTCCTATATTGATAGATGTATTTGGAACTCTAAATCCAACACGGTTTCTGCTTGCTTCTTGAAACTTGACACAATAAAGTAGTTTCACGTTCTATCTCTATGTTTTGATTCCTCTTGATGTAGCTCTAAGCAGTGACTGGCGAGAAACACTTTCATGGAAAGGGGTTGCCAGGCTTCCCAAAATTACGAATCTCCAGATATCTCAGCAAATATTTTTTCACCCAAACTGGATGATACTTTCAGGTAATGATTAGTACACTAAGGCGACTTGGTTCCCCAAATTTCGTTCTTCAGTGTTGAAGCGTTCGTTTCCAGTAACTCTTTGAATTTTTAGGTTTCACTCTGTTTTCTCCTATATTGATAGATGTATTTGGAACTCTAAATCCAACACGGTTTGTGCTAGCTTCTTGAAATTTGACACAATAAAGTAGTTTCACGTTCTATGTCTATGTTTTGATTCCTCTTGATGTAGCCCTAAGCAGTGACTGGCGAGAAACACTTTCATGGAAAGGGGTTGCCAGGCTTCCCAAAATTACGAATCTCCAGAAATGTCAGCAAATATTTTTTCACCCAAACTGGATGATACTTTCAGGTAATGATCAGAACACTAAGGCGACTTGGTTCCCCAAATTTCGTTCTTCTATGTTGAAGCGTTCGTTTCCAGTAACACTTTGAATTTTTAGGTTTCACTCTGTTTTCTCCTATATTGATAGATGTATTTGGAACTCTAAATCCAACACGGTTTGTGCTAGGTTCTTGAAACTTGGCACAATAAAGTAGTTTCACGTTCTATCTCTATGTTTTGTTTAATCTTGATGTAGCCATAAGCAGTGACTGGCGAGAAACACTTTCATGGAAAGGGGTTGCCAGGCTTCCCAAAATTACGAATCTCCAGAAATCTCAGCAAATATTTTTTCAGCCAAACTGGATCATACTTTCAGTTAATGATCAGTACACTAAGGCGACTTGGTTCCCCAAATTTCGTTCTTCTATGTTGAAGCGTTCGTTGCCAGTAACACTTTGAATTTTTAGGTTTCACTCTCTTTTCTCCTATATTGATAGATATATTTGGAACTCTAAATCCAACACGGTTTGTGCTAGCTCTTTAAACTTGACACAATAAAGTAGTTTCACGTTCTATTTTATGTTTTCTTTCCTCTTGATGTAGCCCTATGCAGTGACTGGCGAGAAACACTTTCATGGAAAGGGGTTGCCAGGCTTCCCAAAATTACGAATCTCCAGAAATCTCAGCAAATATTTTTTCACCCAAACTGGATGATACTTTCAGGTAATGATCAGTACACGAAGGCGACTTGGTTCCCCAAATTTCGTTCTTCTATGTTGAAGCGTTCGTTTCCAGTAACAGTTTGAATTTTTAGGTTTCAGTCTGTTTTCTCCTATATTGATAGATGTATTTGGAACTCTAAATCCAACAGGGTTTGTGCTAGCTTCTTGAAACTTGACACAATAAAGTAGTTTCATGTTCTATCTCTATGTTTTGATTCCTCTTGATGTAGCCCTAAGCAGTGACTGGCGAGAAACACTTTCATGGAAAGGGGTTGCCAGGCTTCCCAAAATTACGAATCTCCAGAAATCTCAGCAAATAGTTTTTCACCAAAACAGGATGATACTTTCAGGTAATGATCAGTACACTAAGGCAACTTAGTTCCCCAAATTTTGTTCTTCTATGTTGAAGCGTTCGTTTCCAGGAACACTTTGAATTTTTAGGTTTCACTCTGTTTTCTCCTATATTGATAGATGTATTTGGAACTCTAAATCCAACATGGTTTGTGCTAGCTTCTTGAAACTTGACACAATAAAGTAGTTTCACGTTCTATCTCTATGTTTTGTTTCCTCTTGATGTAGCCCTAAGCAGTGACTGGCGAGAAACACTTTCATGGACAGGGGTTCCCAGGCTTCCCAAAATTACAAATCTCCAGAAATCTCAGCAAATATTTTTTCACCCAAACTGGATGATACTTTCAGGTAATGATCAGTGCACTCAGGCGACTTGGTTCCCCAAATTTCGTTCTTCTATGTTGAAGCGTTCGTTTCCAGTAACAGTTTGAATTTTTAGGTTACACTGTGTTTTCTCCTATATTGATAGATGCATTTGGAACTCTAAATCCAACAAGGTTTGTGCTAGCTTCTTGAAACTTGACACAATAAAGTAGTTTCACTTTCTATCTCTATGTTTTGATTCCTATTGATGTAGCCCTGTGCAGTGACTGGCGAGAAACACTTTCATGGAAAGGGGTTGCCAGGCTTCCCAAAATTACGAATCTCCAGAAATCTCAGCAAATATTTTTTCACCCAAACTGGATGATACTTTCAGGTAATGATCAGTACACTAAGGCGACTTGGTTCCCCAAATTTCGTTCTTCTATGTTGAAGCGTTCGTTTCCAGTAACAGTTTGAATTTTTAGGTTTCACTCTGTTTTCTCCTATATTGATAGATGTATTTGGAACTCTAAATCCAACACGGTTTGTGCTAGCTTCTTGAAACTTGACACAATAAAGTAGTTTCACGTTCTATCTCTATGTTTTGTTTCCTCTTGATGTAGCCCTGTGCAGTGACTGGCGAGAAACACTTTCATGGAAGGGGGTTGCCAGGCTTCCCAAAATTGCGAATCTCCAGAAATCTCAGGAAATATTTTTTCACCTAAACTGGATGATACTTTCAGGTAATGATCAGTACACTAAGGCGACTTGGTTCCCCAAATTTCGTTCTTCTATGTTGAAGCGTTCGTTTCCAGTAACACTTTGAATTTTTAGGTTTCACTCTGTTTTCTCCTATATTGATAGATGTATTTGGAACTCTAAATCCAACACGGTTTGTGCTAGCTCTTTGAAACTTGACACAATAAAGTAGTTTCACGTTCTATCTTTATGTTTTGTTTCCTCTTGATGTAGCCCTATGCAGTGACTGGCGAGAAACACTTTCATGGAAAGGGGTTGCCAGGCTTCCCAAAATTACGAATCTCCAGAAATCTCAGCAAATATTTTTTCACCCAAACAGGATGATACTTTCAGGTAATGATCAGTACACTAAGGCGACTTGGTTCCCCAAATTTTGTTCTTCTATGTTGAAGCGTTTGTTTCCAGTAACACTTTGAATTTTTAGGTTTCACTCTGTTTTCTCCTATATTGATAGATGTATTTGGAACTCTAAATCCAACACGGTTTCTGCTTGCTTCTTGAAACTTGACACAATAAAGTAGTTTCACGTTCTATCTCTATGTTTTGTTTCCTCTTGATGTAGCCTTAAGCAGTGACTGGCGAGAAACACTTTCATGGAAAGGGGTTGCCAAGCTTCCCAAAATTACGAATCTCCAGAAATCTCAGCAAATATTTTTTCACCCAAACTGGATGATACATTCAGGTAATGATCAGTACACTAAGGCGACTTGGTTCCCCAAATTTCGTTCTTCTATGTTGAAGCGTTCGTTTGCAGTTACACTTTGAATTTTTAGGTTTCACTCTGTTTTCTCCTATATTGATAGATGTATTTGGAACTCTAAATCCAACACGGTTTGTGCTAGCTTCTTGAAACATGACACACTGAAGTAGTTTCAAGTTCTATCTCTATGTTTTGTTTCCTCTTGATGTAGCCCTATGCAGTGACTGGCGAGAAACACTTTCATGGAAAGGGGTTGCCAAGCTTCCTAAAATTACGAATCTCCAGAAATCTCAGCAAATATTTTTTCACCCAAACTGGATGATACATTCAGGTAATGATCAGTACACTAAGGCGACTTGGATCCCCAAATTTCGTTCTTCTATGTTGAAGCGTTCGTTTGCAGTAACACTTTGAATTTTTAGGTTTCACTCTGTTTTCTCCTATATTGATAGATGTATTTGGAACTCTAAATCCAACACGGTTTGTGCTAGGTTCTTGAAACTTGACACAATAAAGAAGTTTCACGTTCTATCTCTACGTTTTGTTTCCTCTTGATGTAGCCCTAAGCAGTAACTGGCGAGAAACACTTTCATGGAAAGGGGTTGCCAAGCTTCCTAAAATTACGAATCTCGAGAAATCTCAGCAAATATTTTTTCACCCAAACTGGATGATACTTTCAGGTAATGATCAGTACACTAAGGCGACTTGGTTCCCCAAATTTCGTTCTTCTATGTTGAAGCGTTCGTTTGCAGTAACACTTTGAATTTTTAGGTTTCACTCTGTTTTCTCCTATATTGATAGATGTATTTGAAACTCTAAATCCAACAGGGTTTGGGCTAGTTTCTTGAAACTAGACACAATAAAGTAGTTTCACGTTGTATCTCTACGTTTTGTTTCCTCTTGATGTAGCCCTAAGCAGTTACTTACGAGAAACACTTTCATGGAAAGGGGTTGCCAAGCTTCCCAAAATTACGAATCTCCAGAAATCTCAACAAATATTTTTTCACCCAAACTGGATGATACTTTCAGGTAATGATCAGTACACTAAGGTGACTTGGTTCCCCAAATTTCGTTCTTCTATGTTGAAGTGTTCGTTTCCAGTAACAGTTTGAATTTTTAGGTTTCACTCTGTTTTCTCCTATATTGATAGATGTATTTGGAACTCTAAATCCAACACGGTTTGTGCTAGCTCTTTGAAACTTGACACAATAAAGTACTTTCACGTTCTATCTCTATGTTTTGTTTCCTCTTGATGTAGCCCAATGCAGTGACTGGCGAGAAACACTTTCATGGAAAGGGGTTGCCAGGCTTCCCAAAATTACGAATCTCCAGAAATCTCAGCAAATATTTTTTCACCCAAACTGGATGATACTTTCAGGTAATGATCAGGACAATAAGGCGACTTGGTTCCCCAAATTTCGTTCTTCTATGTTGAAGCGTTCTTTTCCAGTAACAGTTTGAATTTTTAGGTTTCACTCTGTTTTCTCCTATATTGATAGATGTATTTGGAACTCTAAATCCAACACGGTTTGTGCTAGCTTCTTGAAACTTGACACAATAAAGTAGTTTCACTTTCTATCTCTATGTTTTGTTTCCTCTTGATGTAGCCTTAAGCAGTGACTGGCGAGAAACACTTTCATGGAAAGGGGTTGCCAAGCTTCCTAAAATTACGAATCTCCAGAAATATCAGCAAATATTTTTTCACCCAAACTGGATGATACTTTCAGGAAATGATCAGTACACTAAGGCGACTTGGTTCCCCAAATTTCGTTCTTCTATGTTGAAGCGTTCGTTTCCAGTAACAGTTTGAATTTTTAGGTTTCACTCTGTTTTCTCCTATATTGATAGATGTATTTGGAACTCTAAATCCAACACGGTTTGTGCTAGCTTCTTGAAACTTGACAAAATAATGTAGTTTCAAGTTCTATCTCTACGTTTTGTTTCCTCTTGATGTAGCCCTAAGCAGTTACTGGCGAGAAACACTTTCATGGAAAGGGGTTGCTAAGCTTCCTAAAATTACGAATCTCCAGAAATCTCAGCAAATATTTTTTCACCCAAACTGGATGATACTTTCAGGTAATGATCAGTGCACTCAGGCGACTTGGTTCCCCAAATTTCGTTCTTCTATGTTGAAGCGTTCGTTTCCAGTAACAGTTTGAATTTTTAGGTTACACTGTGTTTTCTCCTATATTGATAGATGTATTTGGAACTCTAAATCCAACAAGGTTTGTGCTAGCTTCTTGAAACTTGACACAATAAAGTAGTTTCACTTTCTATCTCTATGTTTTGATTCCTATTGATGTAGCCCTGTGCAGTGACTGGCGAGAAACACTTTCATGGAAAGGGGTTGCCAGGCTTCCCAAAATTACGAATCTCCAGAAATCTCAGCAAATATTTTTTCACCCAAACAGGATGATACTTTCAGGTAATGATCAGTACACTAAGGCGACTTGGTTCCCCAAATTTTGTTCTTCTATGTTGAAGCGTTTGTTTCCAGTAACACTTTGAATTTTTAGGTTTCACTCTGTTTTCTCCTATATTGATAGATGTATTTGGAACTCTAAATCCAACACGGTTTCTGCTTGCTTCTTGAAACTTGACACAATAAAGTAGTTTCACGTTCTATCTCTATGTTTTGTTTCCTCTTGATGTAGCCTTAAGCAGTGACTGGCGAGAAACACTTTCATGGAAAGGGGTTGCCAAGCTTCCCAAAATTACGAATCTCCAGAAATCTCAGCAAATATTTTTTCACCCAAACTGGATGATACATTCAGGTAATGATCAGTACACTAAGGCGACTTGGTTCCCCAAATTTCGTTCTTCTATGTTGAAGCGTTCGTTTGCAGTTACACTTTGAATTTTTAGGTTTCACTCTGTTTTCTCCTATATTGATAGATGTATTTGGAACTCTAAATCCAACACGGTTTGTGCTAGCTTCTTGAAACATGACACACTGAAGTAGTTTCAAGTTCTATCTCTATGTTTTGTTTCCTCTTGATGTAGCCCTATGCAGTGACTGGCGAGAAACACTTTCATGGAAAGGGGTTGCCAAGCTTCCTAAAATTACGAATCTCCAGAAATCTCAGCAAATATTTTTTCACCCAAACTGGATGATACATTCAGGTAATGATCAGTACACTAAGGCGACTTGGATCCCCAAATTTCGTTCTTCTATGTTGAAGCGTTCGTTTGCAGTAACACTTTGAATTTTTAGGTTTCACTCTGTTTTCTCCTATATTGATAGATGTATTTGGAACTCTAAATCCAACACGGTTTGTGCTAGGTTCTTGAAACTTGACACAATAAAGAAGTTTCACGTTCTATCTCTACGTTTTGTTTCCTCTTGATGTAGCCCTAAGCAGTAACTGGCGAGAAACACTTTCATGGAAAGGGGTTGCCAAGCTTCCTAAAATTACGAATCTCGAGAAATCTCAGCAAATATTTTTTCACCCAAACTGGATGATACTTTCAGGTAATGATCAGTACACTAAGGCGACTTGGTTCCCCAAATTTCGTTCTTCTATGTTGAAGCGTTCGTTTGCAGTAACACTTTGAATTTTTAGGTTTCACTCTGTTTTCTCCTATATTGATAGATGTATTTGAAACTCTAAATCCAACAGGGTTTGGGCTAGTTTCTTGAAACTAGACACAATAAAGTAGTTTCACGTTGTATCTCTACGTTTTGTTTCCTCTTGATGTAGCCCTAAGCAGTTACTTACGAGAAACACTTTCATGGAAAGGGGTTGCCAAGCTTCCCAAAATTACGAATCTCCAGAAATCTCAACAAATATTTTTTCACCCAAACTGGATGATACTTTCAGGTAATGATCAGTACACTAAGGTGACTTGGTTCCCCAAATTTCGTTCTTCTATGTTGAAGTGTTCGTTTCCAGTAACAGTTTGAATTTTTAGGTTTCACTCTGTTTTCTCCTATATTGATAGATGTATTTGGAACTCTAAATCCAACACGGTTTGTGCTAGCTCTTTGAAACTTGACACAATAAAGTACTTTCACGTTCTATCTCTATGTTTTGTTTCCTCTTGATGTAGCCCAATGCAGTGACTGGCGAGAAACACTTTCATGGAAAGGGGTTGCCAGGCTTCCCAAAATTACGAATCTCCAGAAATCTCAGCAAATATTTTTTCACCCAAACTGGATGATACTTTCAGGTAATGATCAGGACAATAAGGCGACTTGGTTCCCCAAATTTCGTTCTTCTATGTTGAAGCGTTCTTTTCCAGTAACAGTTTGAATTTTTAGGTTTCACTCTGTTTTCTCCTATATTGATAGATGTATTTGGAACTCTAAATCCAACACGGTTTGTGCTAGCTTCTTGAAACTTGACACAATAAAGTAGTTTCACTTTCTATCTCTATGTTTTGTTTCCTCTTGATGTAGCCTTAAGCAGTGACTGGCGAGAAACACTTTCATGGAAAGGGGTTGCCAAGCTTCCTAAAATTACGAATCTCCAGAAATATCAGCAAATATTTTTTCACCCAAACTGGATGATACTTTCAGGAAATGATCAGTACACTAAGGCGACTTGGTTCCCCAAATTTCGTTCTTCTATGTTGAAGCGTTCGTTTCCAGTAACAGTTTGAATTTTTAGGTTTCACTCTGTTTTCTCCTATATTGATAGATGTATTTGGAACTCTAAATCCAACACGGTTTGTGCTAGCTTCTTGAAACTTGACAAAATAATGTAGTTTCAAGTTCTATCTCTACGTTTTGTTTCCTCTTGATGTAGCCCTAAGCAGTTACTGGCGAGAAACACTTTCATGGAAAGGGGTTGCTAAGCTTCCTAAAATTACGAATCTCCAGAAATCTCAGCAAATATTTTTTCACCCAAACTGGATGATACTTTCAGGTAATGATCAGTGCACTCAGGCGACTTGGTTCCCCAAATTTCGTTCTTCTATGTTGAAGCGTTCGTTTCCAGTAACAGTTTGAATTTTTAGGTTACACTGTGTTTTCTCCTATATTGATAGATGTATTTGGAACTCTAAATCCAACAAGGTTTGTGCTAGCTTCTTGAAACTTGACACAATAAAGTAGTTTCACTTTCTATCTCTATGTTTTGATTCCTATTGATGTAGCCCTGTGCAGTGACTGGCGAGAAACACTTTCATGGAAAGGGGTTGCCAGGCTTCCCAAAATTACGAATCTCCAGAAATCTCAGCAAATATATTTTCACCCAAACTGGATGATACTTTCAGGTAATGATCAGTACACTAAGGCGACTTGGTTCCCCAAATTTCGTTCTTCTATGTTGAAGCGTTCGTTTCCAGTAACAGTTTGAATTTTTAGGTTTCACTCTGTTTTCTCCTATATTGATAGATGTATTTGGAACTCTAAATCCAACACGGTTTGTGCTAGCTTCTTGAAACTTGACACAATAAAGTAGTTTCACGTTCTATCTCTATGTTTTGTTTCCTCTTGATGTAGCCCTAAGCAGTGACTGGCGAGAAACACTTTCATGGAAGGGGGTTGCCAGGCTTCCCAAAATTACGAATCTCCAGAAATCTCAGCAAATATTTTTTCACCCAAACTGGATGATACTTTCAGGTAATGATCTGTACACTAAGACGACTTGGTTCCCCAAATTTCGTTCTTCTATGTTGAAGCGTTCGTTTCCAGTAACAGTTTGAATTTTTAGGTTTCACTCTGTTTTCTCCTATATTGATAGATGTATTTGGAACTCTAAATCCAACACGGTTTGTGCTAGCTTCTTGAAACTAGACACAATAAAGTAGTTTCACGTTCTATCTCTATGTTTTGATTCCTCTTGATGTAGCCCTGTGCAGTGACTGGCGAGAAACACTTTCATGGAAAGGGGTTGCCAGGCTTCCCAAAATTACGAATCTCCAGAAATCTCAGGAAATATTTTTTCACCTAAACTGGATGATACTTTCAGGTAATGATCAGTACACTAAGGCGACTTGGTTCCCCAAATTTTGTTCTTCTATGTTGAAGCGTTCGTTTCCAGTAACACTTTGAATTTTTAGGTTTCACTCTGTTTTCTCCTATATTGATAGATGTATTTGGAACTCTAAATCCAACACGGTTTGTGCTAGCTCTTTGAAACTTGACACAATAAAGTAGTTTCACGTTCTATCTTTATGTTTTGTTTCCTCTTGATGTAGCCCTATGCAGTGACTGGCGAGAAACACTTTCATGGAAAGGGGTTGCCAGGCTTCCCAAAATTACGAATCTCCAGAAATCTCAGCAAATATTTTTTCACCCAAACAGGATGATACTTTCAGGTAATGATCAGTACACTAAGGCGACTTGGTTCCCCAAATTTCGTTCTTCTATGTTGAAGCGTTCGTTTCCAGTAACACTTTGAATTTTTAGGTTTCACTCTGTTTTCTCCTATATTGATAGATGTATTTGGAACTCTAAATCCAACACGGTTTGTGCTAGGTTCTTGAAACTTGACACAATAAAGTAGTTTCACGTTCTATCTCTGTGTTTTGTTTCCTCTTGATGTAGCCGTAAGCAGTGACTGGCGAGAAACACTTTCATGGAAAGGGGTTGCCAGGCTTCCCAAAATTACGAATCTCCAGAAATCTCAGCAAATATTTTTTCACCCAAACTGGATCATACTTTCAGTTAATGATCAGTACACTAAGGCGACTTGGTTCCCCAAATTTCGTTCTTCTATGTTGAAGCGTTCGTTGCCAGTAACACTTTGAATTTTTAGGTTTCACTCTCTTTTCTCCTATATTGATAGATATATTTGGAACTCTAAATCCAACACGGTTTGTGCTAGCTCTTTAAACTTGACACAATAAAGTAGTTTCACGTTCTATTTTATGTTTTCTTTCCTCTTGATGTAGCCCTATGCAGTGACTGGCGAGAAACACTTTCATGGAAAGGGGTTGCCAGGCTTCCCAAAATTGCGAATCTCCAGAAATCTCAGGAAATATTTTTTCACCTAAACTGGATGATACTTTCAGGTAATGATCAGTACACTAAGGCGACTTGGTTCCCCAAATTTCGTTCTTCTATGTTGAAGCGTTCGTTTCCAGTAACACTTTGAATTTTTAGGTTTCACTCTGTTTTCTCCTATATTGATAGATGTATTTGGAACTCTAAATCCAACACGGTTTGTGCTAGCTCTTTGAAACTTGACACAATAAAGTAGTTTCACGTTCTATCTTTATGTTTTGTTTCCTCTTGATGTAGCCCTATGCAGTGACTGGTGAGAAACACTTTCATGGAAAGGGGTTGCCAGGCTTCCCAAAATTACGAATCTCCAGAAATCTCAGCAAATATTTTTTCACCCAAACAGGATGATACTTTCAGGTAATGATCAGTACACTAAGGCGACTTGGTTCCCCAAATTTTGTTCTTCTATGTTGAAGCGTTTGTTTCCAGTAACACTTTGAATTTTTAGGTTTCACTCTGTTTTCTCCTATATTGATAGATGTATTTGGAACTCTAAATCCAACACGGTTTCTGCTTGCTTCTTGAAACTTGACACAATAAAGTAGTTTCACGTTCTATCTCTATGTTTTGATTCCTCTTGATGTAGCTCTAAGCAGTGACTGGCGAGAAACACTTTCATGGAAAGGGGTTGCCAGGCTTCCCAAAATTACGAATCTCCAGAAATCTCAGCATATATTTTTTCACCCAAACTGGATGATACTTTCAGGTAATGATTAGTACACTAAGGCGACTTGGTTCCCCAAATTTCGTTCTTCAGTGTTGAAGCGTTCGTTTCCAGTAACTCTTTGAATTTTTAGGTTTCACTCTGTTTTCTCCTATATTGATAGATGTATTTGGAACTCTAAATCCAACACGGTTTGTGCTAGCTTCTTGAAATTTGACACAATAAAGTAGTTTCACGTTCTATCTCTATGTTTTGATTCCTCTTGATGTAGCCCTAAGCAGTGACTGGCGAGAAACACTTTCATGGAAAGGGGTTGCCAGGCTTCCCAAAATTACGAATCTCCAGAAATCTCAGCAAATATTTTTTCAACCAAACTCGATGATACTTTCAGGTAATGATCAGTACACTAAGGCGACTTGGTTCCCCAAATTTCGTTCTTCTATGTTGAAGCGTTCGTTTCCAGTAACACTTTGAATTTTTAGGTTTCACTCTGTTTTCTCCTATATTGATAGATGTATTTGGAACTCTAAATCCAACACGGTTTGTGCTAGCTTCTTGAAACATGACACAATAAAGTACTTTCACGTTCTATCTCTATGTTTTGTTTCCTCTTGATGTAGCCCAATGCAGTGACTGGCGAGAAACACTTTCATGGAAAGGGGTTGCCAGGCTTCCCAAAATTACGAATCTCCAGAAATCTCAGCAAATATTTTTTCACCCAAACTGGATGATACTTTCAGGTAATGATCAGGACAATAAGGCGACTTGGTTCCCCAAATTTCGTTCTTCTATGTTGAAGCGTTCTTTTCCAGTAACAGTTTGAATTTTTAGGTTTCACTCTGTTTTCTCCTATATTGATAGATGTATTTGGAACTCTAAATCCAACACGGTTTGTGCTAGCTTCTTGAAACTTGACACAATAAAGTAGTTCCACGTTCTATCTCTATGTTTTGTTTCCTCTTGATGTAGCCTTAAGCAGTGACTGGCGAGAAACACTTTCATGGAAAGGGGTTGCCAAGCTTCCTAAAATTACGAATCTCCAGAAATCTCAGCAAATATTTTTTCACCCAAACTGGATGATACTTTCAGGAAATGATCAGTACACTAAGGCGACTTGGTTCCCCAAATTTCGTTCTTCTATGTTGAAGCGTTCGTTTGCAGTAACACTTTGAATTTTTAGGTTTCACTCTGTTTTCTCCTATATTGATAGATGTATTTGGAACTCTAAATCCAACACGGTTTGTGCTAGGTTCTTGAAACTTGACACAATAAAGTAGTTTCACGTTCTATCTCTATGTTTTGTTTCCTCTTGATGTAGCCGTAAGCAGTGACTGGCGAGAAACACTTTCATGGAAAGGGGTTGCCAGGCTTCCCAAAATTACGAATCTCCAGAAATCTCAGCAAATATTTTTTCACCCAAACTGGATCATACTTTCAGTTAATGATCAGTACACTAAGGCGACTTGGTTCCCCAAATTTCGTTCTTCTATGTTGAAGCGTTCGTTGCCAGTAACACTTTGAATTTTTAGGTTTCACTCTCTTTTCTCCTATATTGATAGATATATTTGGAACTCTAAATCCAACACGGTTTGTGCTAGCTCTTTAAACTTGACACAATAAAGTAGTTTCACGTTCTATTTTATGTTTTCTTTCCTCTTGATGTAGCCCTATGCAGTGACTGGCGAGAAACACTTTCATGGAAAGGGGTTGCCAGGCTTCCCAAAATTACGAATCTCCAGAAATCTCAGCAAATATTTTTTCACCCAAACAGGATGATACTTTCAGGTAATGATCAGTACACGAAGGCGACTTGGTTCCCCAAATTTCGTTCTTCTATGTTGAAGCGTTCGTTTCCAGTAACAGTTTGAATTTTTAGGTTTCAGTCTGTTTTCTCCTATATTGATAGATGTATTTGGAACTCTAAATCCAACACGGTTTGTGCTAGCTTCTTGAAACTTGACACAATAAAGTAGTTTCACGTTCTATCTCTATGTTTTGATTCCTCTTGATGTAGCCCTAAGCAGTGACTGGCGAGAAACACTTTCATGGAAAGGGGTTGCCAGGCTTCCCAAAATTACGAATCTCCAGAAATCTCAGCAAATAGTTTTTCACCAAAACAGGATGATACTTTCAGGTAATGATCAGTACACTAAGGCAACTTAGTTCCCCAAATTTTGTTCTTCTATGTTGAAGCGTTCGTTTCCAGGAACACTTTGAATTTTTAGGTTTCACTCTGTTTTCTCCTATATTGATAGATGTATTTGGAACTCTAAATCCAACACGGTTTGTGCTAGGTTCTTGAAACTTGACACAATAAAGTAGTTTCACGTTCTATCTCTATGTTTTGTTTCCTCTTGATGTAGCCCTAAGCAGTGACTGGCGAGAAACACTTTCATGGACAGGGGTTCCCAGGCTTCCCAAAATTACAAATCTCCAGAAATCTCAGCAAATATTTTTTCACCCAAACTGGATGATACTTTCAGGTAATGATCAGTGCACTCAGGCGACTTGGTTCCCCAAATTTCGTTCTTCTATGTTGAAGCGTTCGTTTCCAGTAACAGTTTGAATTTTTAGGTTACACTGTGTTTTCTCCTATATTGATAGATGTATTTGGAACTCTAAATCCAACAAGGTTTGTGCTAGCTTCTTGAAACTTGACACAATAAAGTAGTTTCACTTTCTATCTCTATGTTTTGATTCCTATTGATGTAGCCCTGTGCAGTGACTGGCGAGAAACACTTTCATGGAAAGGGGTTGCCAGGCTTCCCAAAATTACGAATCTCCAGAAATCTCAGCAAATATTTTTTCACCCAAACTGGATGATACTTTCAGGTAATGATCAGTACACTAAGGCGACTTGGTTCCCCAAATTTCGTTCTTCTATGTTGAAGCGTTCGTTTCCAGTAACAGTTTGAATTTTTAGGTTTCACTCTGTTTTCTCCTATATTGATAGATGTATTTGGAACTCTAAATCCAACACGGTTTGTGCTAGCTTCTTGAAACTTGACACAATAAAGTAGTTTCACGTTCTATCTCTATGTTTTGTTTCCTCTTGATGTAGCCCTAAGCAGTGACTGGCGAGAAACACTTTCATGGAAGGGGGTTGCCAGGCATCCCAAAATTACGAATCTCCAGAAATCTCAGCAAATATTTTTTCACCCAAATGGATGATACTTTCAGGTGATGATCTGTACACTAAGACGACTTGGTTCCCCAAATTTCGTTCTTCTATGTTGAAGCGTTCGTTTCCAGTAACACTTTGAATTTTTAGGTTTCACTCTGTTTTCTCCTATATTGATAGATGTATTTGGAACTCTAAATCCAACACGGTTTGTGCTAGCTTCTTGAAACTAGACACAATAAAGTAGTTTCACGTTCTATCTCTATGTTTTGATTCCTCTTGATGTAGCCCTGTGCAGTGACTGGCGAGAAACACTTTCATGGAAAGGGGTTGCCAGGCTTCCCAAAATTACGAATCTCCAGAAATCTCAGGAAATATTTTTTCACCTAAACTGGATGATACTTTCAGGTAATGATCAGTACACTAAGGCGACTTGGTTCCCCAAATTTCGTTCTTCTATGTTGAAGCGTTCGTTTCCAGTAACACTTTGAATTTTTAGGTTTCACTCTGTTTTCTCCTATATTGATAGATGTATTTGGAACTCTAAATCCAACACGGTTTGTGCTAGCTCTTTGAAACTTGACACAATAAAGTAGTTTCACGTTCTATCTTTATGTTTTGTTTCCTCTTGATGTAGCCCTATGCAGTGACTGGCGAGAAACACTTTCATGGAAAGGGGTTGCCAGGCTTCCCAAAATTACGAATCTCCAGAAATCTCAGCAAATATTTTTTCACCCAAACAGGATGATACTTTCAGGTAATGATCAGTACACTAAGGCGACTTGGTTCCCCAAATTTTGTTCTTCTATGTTGAAGCGTTTGTTTCCAGTAACACTTTGAATTTTTAGGTTTCACTCTGTTTTCTCCTATATTGATAGATGTATTTGGAACTCTAAATCCAACACGGTTTCTGCTTGCTTCTTGAAACTTGACACAATAAAGTAGTTTCACGTTCTATCTCTATGTTTTGATTCCTCTTGATGTAGCTCTAAGCAGTGACTGGTGAGAAACACTTTCATGGAAAGGGGTTGCCAGGCTTCCCAAAATTACGAATCTCCAGAAATCTCAGCAAATATTTTTTCACCCAAACTGGATGATACTTTCAGGTAATGATTAGTACACTAAGGCGACTTGGTTCCCCAAATTTCGTTCTTCAGTGTTGAAGCGTTCGTTTCCAGTAACTCTTTGAATTTTTAGGTTTCACTCTGTTTTCTCCTATATTGATAGATGTATTTGGAACTCTAAATCCAACACGGTTTGTGCTAGCTTCTTGAAATTTGACACAATAAAGTAGTTTCACGTTCTATGTCTATGTTTTGATTCCTCTTGATGTAGCCCTAAGCAGTGACTGGCGAGAAACACTTTCATGGAAAGGGGTTGCCAGGCTTCCCAAAATTACGAATCTCCAGAAATGTCAGCAAATATTTTTTCACCCAAACTGGATGATACTTTCAGGTAATGATCAGAACACTAAGGCGACTTGGTTCCCCAAATTTCGTTCTTCTATGTTGAAGCGTTCGTTTCCAGTAACACTTTGAATTTTTAGGTTTCACTCTGTTTTCTCCTATATTGATAGATGTATTTGGAACTCTAAATCCAACACGGTTTGTGCTAGGTTCTTGAAACTTGGCACAATAAAGTAGTTTCACGTTCTATCTCTATGTTTTGTTTAATCTTGATGTAGACATAAGCAGTGACTGGCGAGAAACACTTTCATGGAAAGGGGTTGCCAGGCTTCCCAAAATTACGAATCTCCAGAAATCTCAGCAAATATTTTTTCACCCAAACTGGATCATACTTTCAGTTAATGATCAGTACACTAAGGCGACTTGGTTCCCCAAATTTCCTTCTTCTATGTTGAAGCGTTCGTTGCCAGTAACACTTTGAATTTTTAGGTTTCACTCTCTTTTCTCCTATATTGATAGATATATTTGGAACTCTAAATCCAACACGGTTTGTGCTAGCTCTTTAAACTTGACACAATAAAGTAGTTTCACGTTCTATTTTATGTTTTCTTTCCTCTTGATGTAGCCCTATGCAGTGACTGGCGAGAAACACTTTCATGGAAAGGGGTTGCCAGGCTTCCCAAAATTACGAATCTCCAGAAATCTCAGCAAATATTTTTTCACCCAAACTGGATGATACTTTCAGGTAATGATCAGTACACTAAGGCGACTTGGTTCCCCAAATTTCGTTCTTCTATGTTGAAGCGTTCGTTTCCAGTAACAGTTTGAATTTTTAGGTTTCAGTCTGTTTTCTCCTATATTGATAGATGTATTTGGAACTCTAAATCCAACAGGGTTTGTGCTAGCTTCTTGAAACTTGACACAATAAAGTAGTTTCATGTTCTATCTCTATGTTTTGATTCCTCTTGATGTAGCCCTAAGCAGTGACTGGCGAGAAACACTTTCATGGAAAGGGGTTGCCAGGCTTCCCAAAATTACGAATCTCCAGAAATCTCAGCAAATAGTTTTTCACCAAAACAGGATGATACTTTCAGGTAATGATCAGTACACTAAGGCAACTTAGTTCCCCAAATTTTGTTCTTCTATGTTGAAGCGTTCGTTTCCAGGAACACTTTGAATTTTTAGGTTTCACTCTGTTTTCTCCTATATTGATAGATGTATTTGGAACTCTAAATCCAACACGGTTTGTGCTAGCTTCTTGAAACTTGACACAATAAAGTAGTTTCACGTTCTATCTCTATGTTTTGTTTCCTCTTGATGTAGCCCTGTGCAGTGACTGGCGAGAAACACTTTCATGGAAGGGGGTTGCCAGGCTTCCCAAAATTGCAAATCTCCAGAAATCTCAGGAAATATTTTTTCACCTAAACTGGATGATACTTTCAGGTAATGATCAGTACACTAAGGCGACTTGGTTCCCCAAATTTCGTTCTTCTATGTTGAAGCGTTCGTTTCCAGTAACACTTTGAATTTTTAGGTTTCACTCTGTTTTCTCCTATATTGATAGATGTATTTGGAACTCTAAATCCAACACGGTTTGTGCTAGCTCTTTGAAACTTGACACAATAAAGTAGTTTCACGTTCTATCTTTATGTTTTGTTTCCTCTTGATGTAGCCCTATGCAGTGACTGGCGAGAAACACTTTCATGGAAAGGGGTTGCCAGGCTTCCCAAAATTACGAATCTCCAGAAATCTCAGCAAATATTTTTTCACCCAAACAGGATGATACTTTCAGGTAATGATCAGTACACTAAGGCGACTTGGTTCCCCAAATTTTGTTCTTCTATGTTGAAGCGTTTGTTTCCAGTAACACTTTGAATTTTTAGGTTTCACTCTGTTTTCTCCTATATTGATAGATGTATTTGGAACTCTAAATCCAACACGGTTTCTGCTTGCTTCTTGAAACTTGACACAATAAAGTAGTTTCACGTTCTATCTCTATGTTTTGTTTCCTCTTGATGTAGCCTTAAGCAGTGACTGGCGAGAAACACTTTCATGGAAAGGGGTTGCCAAGCTTCCCAAAATTACGAATCTCCAGAAATCTCAGCAAATATTTTTTCACCCAAACTGGATGATACATTCAGGTAATGATCAGTACACTAAGGCGACTTGGTTCCCCAAATTTCGTTCTTCTATGTTGAAGCGTTCGTTTGCAGTTACACTTTGAATTTTTAGGTTTCACTCTGTTTTCTCCTATATTGATAGATGTATTTGGAACTCTAAATCCAACACGGTTTGTGCTAGCTTCTTGAAACATGACACACTGAAGTAGTTTCAAGTTCTATCTCTATGTTTTGTTTCCTCTTGATGTAGCCCTATGCAGTGACTGGCGAGAAACACTTTCATGGAAAGGGGTTGCCAAGCTTCCTAAAATTACGAATCTCCAGAAATCTCAGCAAATATTTTTTCACCCAAACTGGATGATACATTCAGGTAATGATCAGTACACTAAGGCGACTTGGATCCCCAAATTTCGTTCTTCTATGTTGAAGCGTTCGTTTGCAGTAACACTTTGAATTTTTAGGTTTCACTCTGTTTTCTCCTATATTGATAGATGTATTTGGAACTCTAAATCCAACAGGGTTTGTGCTAGGTTCTTGAAACTTGACACAATAAAGAAGTTTCACGTTCTATCTCTACGTTTTGTTTCCTCTTGATGTAGCCCTAAGCAGTAACTGGCGAGAAACACTTTCATGGAAAGGGGTTGCCAAGCTTCCTAAAATTACGAATCTGGAGAAATCTCAGCAAATATTTTTTCACCCAAACTGGATGATACTTTCAGGTAATGATCAGTACACTAAGGCGACTTGGTTCCCCAAATTTCGTTCTTCTATGTTGAAGCGTTCGTTTGCAGTAACACTTTGAATTTTTAGGTTTCACTCTGTTTTCTCCTATATTGATAGATGTATTTGAAACTCTAAATCCAACAGGGTTTGGGCTAGTTTCTTGAAACTAGACACAATAAAGTAGTTTCACGTTGTATCTCTACGTTTTGTTTCCTCTTGATGTAGCCCTAAGCAGTTACTTACGAGAAACACTTTCATGGAAAGGGGTTGCCAAGCTTCCCAAAATTACGAATCTCCAGAAATCTCAACAAATATTTTTTCACCCAAACTGGATGATACTTTCAGGTAATGATCAGTACACTAAGGTGACTTGGTTCCCCAAATTTCGTTCTTCTATGTTGAAGTGTTCGTTTCCAGTAACAGTTTGAATTTTTAGGTTTCACTCTGTTTTCTCCTATATTGATAGATGTATTTGGAACTCTAAATCCAACACGGTTTGTGCTAGCTTCTTGAAACATGACACAATAAAGTACTTTCACGTTCTATCTCTATGTTTTGTTTCCTCTTGATGTAGCCCAATGCAGTGACTGGCGAGAAACACTTTCATGGAAAGGGGTTGCCAGGCTTCCCAAAATTACGAATCTCCAGAAATCTCAGCAAATATTTTTTCACCCAAACTGGATGATACTTTCAGGTAATGATCAGGACAATAAGGCGACTTGGTTCCCCAAATTTCGTTCTTCTATGTTGAAGCGTTCTTTTCCAGTAACAGTTTGAATTTTTAGGTTTCACTCTGTTTTCTCCTATATTGATAGATGTATTTGGAACTCTAAATCCAACACGGTTTGTGCTAGCTTCTTGAAACTTGACACAATAAAGTAGTTTCACTTTCTATCTCTATGTTTTGTTTCCTCTTGATGTAGCCTTAAGCAGTGACTGGCGAGAAACACTTTCATGGAAAGGGGTTGCTAAGCTTCCTAAAATTACGAATCTCCAGAAATCTCAGCAAATATTTTTTCACCCAAACTGGATGATACTTTCAGGTAATGATCAGTACACTAAGGCGACTTGGTTCCCCAAATTTCGTTCTTCTATGTTGAAGCGTTCGTTTCCAGTAACACTTTGAATTTTTAGGTTTCACTCTGTTTTCTCCTATATTGATAGATGTATTTGGAACTCTAAATCCAACACGGTTTGTGCTAGGTTCTTGAAACTTGACACAATAAAGTAGTTTCATGTTCTATCTCTATGTTTTGTTTCCTCTTGATGTAGCCGTAAGCAGTGACTGGCGAGAAACACTTTCATGGAAAGGGGTTGCCAGGCTTCCCAAAATTACGAATCTCCAGAAATCTCAGCAAATATTTTTTCACCCAAACTGGATCATACTTTCAGTTAATGATCAGTACACTAAGGCGACTTGGTTCCCCAAATTTCGTTCTTCTATGTTGAAGCGTTCGTTGCCAGTAACACTTTGAATTTTTAGGTTTCACTCTCTTTTCTCCTATATTGATAGATATATTTGGAACTCTAAATCCAACACGGTTTGTGCTAGCTCTTTAAACTTGACACAATAAAGTAGTTTCACGTTCTATTTTATGTTTTCTTTCCTCTTGATGTAGCCCTATGCAGTGACTGGCGAGAAACACTTTCATGGAAAGGGGTTGCCAGGCTTCCCAAAATTACGAATCTCCAGAAATCTCAGCAAATATTTTTTCACCCAAACAGGATGATACTTTCAGGTAATGATCAGTACACGAAGGCGACTTGGTTCCCCAAATTTCGTTCTTCTATGTTGAAGCGTTCGTTTCCAGTAACAGTTTGAATTTTTAGGTTTCAGTCTGTTTTCTCCTATATTGATAGATGTATTTGGAACTCTAAATCCAACACGGTTTGTGCTAGCTTCTTGAAACTTGACACAATAAAGTAGTTTCACGTTCTATCTCTATGTTTTGATTCCTCTTGATGTAGCCCTAAGCAGTGACTGGCGAGAAACACTTTCATGGAAAGGGGTTGCCAGGCTTCCCAAAATTACGAATCTCCAGAAATCTCAGCAAATAGTTTTTCACCAAAACAGGATGATACTTTCAGGTAATGATCAGTACACTAAGGCAACTTAGTTCCCCAAATTTTGTTCTTCTATGTTGAAGCGTTCGTTTCCAGGAACACTTTGAATTTTTAGGTTTCACTCTGTTTTCTCCTATATTGATAGATGTATTTGGAACTCTAAATCCAACATGGTTTGTGCTAGCTTCTTGAAACTTGACACAATAAAGTAGTTTCACGTTCTATCTCTATGTTTTGTTTCCTCTTGATGTAGCCCTAAGCAGTGACTGGCGAGAAACACTTTCATGGACAGGGGTTCCCAGGCTTCCCAAAATTACAAATCTCCAGAAATCTCAGCAAATATTTTTTCACCCAAACTGGATGATACTTTCAGGTAATGATCAGTGCACTCAGGCGACTTGGTTCCCCAAATTTCGTTCTTCTATGTTGAAGCGTTCGTTTCCAGTAACAGTTTGAATTTTTAGGTTACACTGTGTTTTCTCCTATATTGATAGATGTATTTGGAACTCTAAATCCAACAAGGTTTGTGCTAGCTTCTTGAAACTTGACACAATAAAGTAGTTTCACTTTCTATCTCTATGTTTTGATTCCTATTGATGTAGCCCTGTGCAGTGACTGGCGAGAAACACTTTCATGGAAAGGGGTTGCCAGGCTTCCCAAAATTACGAATCTCCAGAAATCTCAGCAAATATATTTTCACCCAAACTGGATGATACTTTCAGGTAATGATCAGTACACTAAGGCGACTTGGTTCCCCAAATTTCGTTCTTCTATGTTGAAGCGTTCGTTTCCAGTAACAGTTTGAATTTTTAGGTTTCACTCTGTTTTCTCCTATATTGATAGATGTATTTGGAACTCTAAATCCAACACGGTTTGTGCTAGCTTCTTGAAACTTGACACAATAAAGTAGTTTCACGTTCTATCTCTATGTTTTGTTTCCTCTTGATGTAGCCCTAAGCAGTGACTGGCGAGAAACACTTTCATGGAAGGGGGTTGCCAGGCTTCCCAAAATTACGAATCTCCAGAAATCTCAGCAAATATTTTTTCACCCAAACTGGATGATACTTTCAGGTAATGATCTGTACACTAAGATGACTTGGTTCCCCAAATTTCGTTCTTCTATGTTGAAGCGTTCGTTTCCAGTAACAGTTTGAATTTTTAGGTTTCACTCTGTTTTCTCCTATATTGATAGATGTATTTGGAACTCTAAATCCAACACGGTTTGTGCTAGCTTCTTGAAACTAGACACAATAAAGTAGTTTCAGGTTCTATCTCTATGTTTTGATTCCTCTTGATGTAGCCCTGTGCAGTGACTGGCGAGAAACACTTTCATGGAAAGGGGTTGCCAGGCTTCCCAAAATTACGAATCTCCAGAAATCTCAGGAAATATTTTTTCACCTAAACTGGATGATACTTTCAGGTAATGATCAGTACACTAAGGCGACTTGGTTCCCCAAATTTCGTTCTTCTATGTTGAAGCGTTCGTTTCCAGTAACACTTTGAATTTTTAGGTTTCACTCTGTTTTCTCCTATATTGATAGATGTATTTGGAACTCTAAATCCAACACGGTTTGTGCTAGCTCTTTGAAACTTGACACAATAAAGTAGTTTCACGTTCTATCTTTATGTTTTGTTTCCTCTTGATGTAGCCCTATGCAGTGACTGGCGAGAAACACTTTCATGGAAAGGGGTTGCCAGGCTTCCCAAAATTACGAATCTCCAGAAATCTCAGCAAATATTTTTTCACCCAAACAGGATGATACTTTCAGGTAATGATCAGTACACTAAGGCGACTTGGTTCCCCAAATTTCGTTCTTCTATGTTGAAGCGTTCGTTTCCAGTAACACTTTGAATTTTTAGGTTTCACTCTGTTTTCTCCTATATTGATAGATGTATTTGGAACTCTAAATCCAACACGGTTTGTGCTAGGTTCTTGAAACTTGACACAATAAAGTAGTTTCACGTTCTATCTCTATGTTTTGTTTCCTCTTGATGTAGCCGTAAGCAGTGACTGGCGAGAAACACTTTCATGGAAAGGGGTTGCCAGGCTTCCCAAAATTACGAATCTCCAGAAATCTCAGCAAATATTTTTTCACCCAAACTGGATCATACTTTCAGTTAATGATCAGTACACTAAGGCGACTTGGTTCCCCAAATTTCGTTCTTCTATGTTGAAGCGTTCGTTGCCAGTAACACTTTGAATTTTTAGGTTTCACTCTCTTTTCTCCTATATTGATAGATATATTTGGAACTCTAAATCCAACACGGTTTGTGCTAGCTCTTTAAACTTGACACAATAAAGTAGTTTCACGTTCTATTTTATGTTTTCTTTCCTCTTGATGTAGCCCTATGCAGTGACTGGCGAGAAACACTTTCATGGAAAGGGGTTGCCAGGCTTCCCAAAATTACGAATCTCCAGAAATCTCAGCAAATATTTTTTCACCCAAACAGGATGATACTTTCAGGTAATGATCAGTACACGAAGGCGACTTGGTTCCGCAAATTTCGTTCTTCTATGTTGAAGCGTTCGTTTCCAGTAACAGTTTGAATTTTTAGGTTTCAGTCTGTTTTCTCCTATATTGATAGATGTATTTGGAACTCTAAATCCAACACGGTTTGTGCTAGCTTCTTGAAACTTGACACAATAAAGTAGTTTCACGTTCTATCTCTATGTTTTGATTCCTCTTGATGTAGCCCTAAGCAGTGACTGGCGAGAAACACTTTCATGGAAAGGGGTTGCCAGGCTTCCCAAAATTACGAATCTCCAGAAATCTCAGCAAATAGTTTTTCACCAAAACAGGATGATACTTTCAGGTAATGATCAGTACACTAAGGCAACTTAGTTCCCCAAATTTTGTTCTTCTATGTTGAAGCGTTCGTTTCCAGGAACACTTTGAATTTTTAGGTTTCACTCTGTTTTCTCCTATATTGATAGATGTATTTGGAACTCTAAATCCAACATGGTTTGTGCTAGCTTCTTGAAACTTGACACAATAAAGTAGTTTCACGTTCTATCTCTATGTTTTGTTTCCTCTTGATGTAGCCCTAAGCAGTGACTGGCGAGAAACACTTTCATGGACAGGGGTTCCCAGGCTTCCCAAAATTACAAATCTCCAGAAATCTCAGCAAATATTTTTTCACCCAAACTGGATGATACTTTCAGGTAATGATCAGTGCACTCAGGCGACTTGGTTCCCCAAATTTCGTTCTTCTATGTTGAAGCGTTCGTTTCCAGTAACAGTTTGAATTTTTAGGTTACACTGTGTTTTCTCCTATATTGATAGATGTATTTGGAACTCTAAATCCAACAAGGTTTGTGCTAGCTTCTTGAAACTTGACACAATAAAGTAGTTTCACTTTCTATCTCTATGTTTTGATTCCTATTGATGTAGCCCTGTGCAGTGACTGGCGAGAAACACTTTCATGGAAAGGGGTTGCCAGGCTTCCCAAAATTACGAATCTCCAGAAATCTCAGCAAATATTTTTTCACCCAAACTGGATGATACTTTCAGGTAATGATCAGTACACTAAGGCGACTTGGTTCCCCAAATTTCGTTCTTCTATGTTGAAGCGTTCGTTTCCAGTAACAGTTTGAATTTTTAGGTTTCACTCTGTTTTCTCCTATATTGATAGATGTATTTGGAACTCTAAATCCAACACGGTTTGTGCTAGCTTCTTGAAACTTGACACAATAAAGTAGTTTCACGTTCTATCTCTATGTTTTGTTTCCTCTTGATGTAGCCCTAAGCAGTGACTGGCGAGAAAAACTTTCATGGAAGGGGGTTGCCAGGCTTCCCAAAATTACGAATCTCCAGAAATCTCTGCAAATATTTTTTCACCCAAACTGGATGATACTTTCAGGTAATCATCTGTACACTAAGACGACTTGGTTCCCCAAATTTCGTTCTTCTATGTTGAAGCGTTCGTTTCCAGTAACAGTTTGAATTTTTAGGTTTCACTCTGTTTTCTCCTATATTGATAGATGTATTTGGAACTCTAAATCCAACACGGTTTGTGCTAGCTTCTTGAAACTAGACACAATAAAGTAGTTTCACGTTCTATCTCTATGTTTTGATTCCTCTTGATGTAGCCCTGTGCAGTGACTGGCGAGAAACACTTTCATGGAAAGGGGTTGCCAGGCTTCCCAAAATTACGAATCTCCAGAAATCTCAGGAAATATTTTTTCACCTAAACTGGATGATACTTTCAGGTAATGATCAGTACACTAAGGCGACTTGGTTCCCCAAATTTCGTTCTTCTATGTTGAAGCGTTCGTTTCCAGTAACACTTTGAATTTTTAGGTTTCACTCTGTTTTCTCCTATATTGATAGATGTATTTGGAACTCTAAATCCAACACGGTTTGTGCTAGCTCTTTGAAACTTGACACAATAAAGTAGTTTCACGTTCTATCTTTATGTTTTGTTTCCTCTTGATGTAGCCCTATGCAGTGACTGGCGAGAAACACTTTCATGGAAAGGGGTTGCCAGGCTTCCCAAAATTACGAATCTCCAGAAATCTCAGCAAATATTTTTTCACCCAAACTGGATGATACTTTCAGGTAATGATCAGGGCACTAAGGCGACTTGGTTCCCCAAATTTCGTTCTTCTATGTTGAAGCGTTCGTTTCCAGTAACAGTTTGAATTTTTAGGTTTCACTCTGTTTTCTCCTATATTGATAGATGTATTTGGAACTCTAAATCCAACACGGTTTGTGCTAGGTTCTTGAAACTTGACACAATAAAGTAGTTTCACGTTCTATCTCTATGTTTTGTTTCCTCTTGATGTAGCCGTAAGCAGTGACTGGCGAGAAACACTTTCATGGAAAGGGGTTGCCAGGCTTCCCAAAATTACGAATCTCCAGAAATCTCAGCAAATATTTTTTCACCCAAACTGGATCATACTTTCAGTTAATGATCAGTACACTAAGGCGACTTGGTTCCCCAAATTTCGTTCTTCTATGTTGAAGCGTTCGTTGCCAGTAACACTTTGAATTTTTAGGTTTCACTCTCTTTTCTCCTATATTGATAGATATATTTGGAACTCTAAATCCAACACGGTTTGTGCTAGCTCTTTAAACTTGACACAATAAAGTAGTTTCACGTTCTATTTTATGTTTTCTTTCCTCTTGATGTAGCCCTATGCAGTGACTGGCGAGAAACACTTTCATGGAAAGGGGTTGCCAGGCTTCCCAAAATTACGAATCTCCAGAAATCTCAGCAAATATTTTTTCACCCAAACAGGATGATACTTTCAGGTAATGATCAGTACACGAAGGCGACTTGGTTCCGCAAATTTCGTTCTTCTATGTTGAAGCGTTCGTTTCCAGTAACAGTTTGAATTTTTAGGTTTCAGTCTGTTTTCTCCTATATTGATAGATGTATTTGGAACTCTAAATCCAACACGGTTTGTGCTAGCTTCTTGAAACTTGACACAATAAAGTAGTTTCACGTTCTATCTCTATGTTTTGATTCCTCTTGATGTAGCCCTAAGCAGTGACTGGCGAGAAACACTTTCATGGAAAGGGGTTGCCAGGCTTCCCAAAATTACGAATCTCCAGAAATCTCAGCAAATAGTTTTTCACCAAAACAGGATGATACTTTCAGGTAATGATCAGTACACTAAGGCAACTTAGTTCCCCAAATTTTGTTCTTCTATGTTGAAGCGTTCGTTTCCAGGAACACTTTGAATTTTTAGGTTTCACTCTGTTTTCTCCTATATTGATAGATGTATTTGGAACTCTAAATCCAACATGGTTTGTGCTAGCTTCTTGAAACTTGACACAATAAAGTAGTTTCACGTTCTATCTCTATGTTTTGTTTCCTCTTGATGTAGCCCTAAGCAGTGACTGGCGAGAAACACTTTCATGGACAGGGGTGCCCAGGCTTCCCAAAATTACAAATCTCCAGAAATCTCAGCAAATATTTTTTCACCCAAACTGTATGATACTTTCAGGTAATGATCAGTGCACTCAGGCGACTTGGTTCCCCAAATTTCGTTCTTCTATGTTGAAGCGTTCGTTTCCAGTAACAGTTTGAATTTTTAGGTTACACTGTGTTTTCTCCTATATTGATAGATGTATTTGGAACTCTAAATCCAACAAGGTTTGTGCTAGCTTCTTGAAACTTGACACAATAAAGTAGTTTCACTTTCTATCTCTATGTTTTGATTCCTATTGATGTAGCCCTGTGCAGTGACTGGCGAGAAACACTTTCATGGAAAGGGGTTGCCAGGCTTCCCAAAATTACGAATCTCCAGAAATCTCAGCAAATATTTTTTCACCCAAACTGGATGATACTTTCAGGTAATGATCAGTACACTAAGGCGACTTGGTTCCCCAAATTTCGTTCTTCTATGTTGAAGCGTTCGTTTCCAGTAACAGTTTGAATTTTTAGGTTTCACTCTGTTTTCTCCTATATTGATAGATGTATTTGGAACTCTAAATCCAACACGGTTTGTGCTAGCTTCTTGAAACTTGACACAATAAAGTAGTTTCACGTTCTATCTCTATGTTTTGTTTCCTCTTGATGTAGCCCTAAGCAGTGACTGGCGAGAAAAACTTTCCGGAAGGGGGTTGCCAGGCTTCCCAAAATTACGAATCTCCAGAAATCTCTGCAAATATTTTTTCACCCAAACTGGATGATACTTTCAGGTAATCATCTGTACACTAAGACGACTTGGTTCCCCAAATTTCGTTCTTCTATGTTGAAGCGTTCGTTTCCAGTAACAGTTTGAATTTTTAGGTTTCACTCTGTTTTCTCCTATATTGATAGATGTATTTGGAACTCTAAATCCAACACGGTTTGTGCTAGCTTCTTGAAACTAGACACAATAAAGTAGTTTCACGTTCTATCTCTATGTTTTGATTCCTCTTGATGTAGCCCTGTGCAGTGACTGGCGAGAAACACTTTCATGGAAAGGGGTTGCCAGGCTTCCCAAAATTACGAATCTCCAGAAATCTCAGGAAATATTTTTTCACCTAAACTGGATGATACTTTCAGGTAATGATCAGTACACTAAGGCGACTTGGTTCCCCAAATTTCGTTCTTCTATGTTGAAGCGTTCGTTTCCAGTAACACTTTGAATTTTTAGGTTTCACTCTGTTTTCTCCTATATTGATAGATGTATTTGGAACTCTAAATCCAACACGGTTTGTGCTAGCTCTTTGAAACTTGACACAATAAAGTAGTTTCACGTTCTATCTTTATGTTTTGTTTCCTCTTGATGTAGCCCTATGCAGTGACTGGCGAGAAACACTTTCATGGAAAGGGGTTGCCAGGCTTCCCAAAATTATGAATCTCCAGAAATCTCAGCAAATATTTTTTCACCCAAACAGGATGATACTTTCAGGTAATGATCAGTACACTAAGGCGACTTGGTTCCCCAAATTTTGTTCTTCTATGTTGAAGCGTTTGTTTCCAGTAACACTTTGAATTTTTAGGTTTCACTCTGTTTTCTCCTATATTGATAGATGTATTTGGAACTCTAAATCCAACACGGTTTCTGCTTGCTTCTTGAAACTTGACACAATAAAGTAGTTTCACGTTCTATCTCTATGTTTTGATTCCTCTTGATGTAGCTCTAAGCAGTGACTGGCGAGAAACACTTTCATGGAAAGGGGTTGCCAGGCTTCCCAAAATTACGAATCTCCAGAAATCTCAGCAAATATTTTTTCACCCAAACTGGATGATACTTTCAGGTAATGATTAGTACACTAAGGCGACTTGGTTCCCCAAATTTCGTTCTTCAGTGTTGAAGCGTTCGTTTCCAGTAACTCTTTGAATTTTTAGGTTTCACTCTGTTTTCTCCTATATTGATAGATGTATTTGGAACTCTAAATCCAACACGGTTTGTGCTAGCTTCTTGAAATTTGACACAATAAAGTAGTTTCACGTTCTATGTCTATGTTTTGATTTCTCTTGATGTAGCCCTAAGCAGTGACTGGCGAGAAACACTTTCATGGAAAGGGGTTGCCAGGCTTCCCAAAATTACGAATCTCCAGAAATGTCAGCAAATATTTTTTCACCCAAACTGGATGATACTTTCAGGTAATGATCAGAACACTAAGGCGACTTGGTTCCCCAAATTTCGTTCTTCTATGTTGAAGCGTTCGTTTCCAGTAACACTTTGAATTTTTAGGTTTCACTCTGTTTTCTCCTATATTGATAGATGTATTTGGAACTCTAAATCCAACACGGTTTGTGCTAGGTTCTTGAAACTTGGCACAATAAAGTAGTTTCACGTTCTATCTCTATGTTTTGTTTAATCTTGATGTAGCCATAAGCAGTGACTGGCGAGAAACACTTTCATGGAAAGGGGTTGCCAGGCTTCCCAAAATTACGAATCTCCAGAAATCTCAGCAAATATTTTTTCACCCAAACTGGATCATACTTTCAGTTAATGATCAGTACACTAAGGCGACTTGGTTCCCCAAATTTCGTTCTTCTATGTTGAAGTGTTCGTTGCCAGTAACACTTTGAATTTTTAGGTTTCACTCTCTTTTCTCCTATATTGATAGATATATTTGGAACTCTAAATCCAACACGGTTTGTGCTAGCTCTTTAAACTTGACACAATAAAGTAGTTTCACGTTCTATTTTATGTTTTCTTTCCTCTTGATGTAGCCCTATGCAGTGACTGGCGAGAAACACTTTCATGGAAAGGGGTTGCCAGGCTTCCCAAAATTACGAATCTCCAGAAATCTCAGCAAATATTTTTTCACCCAAACTGGATGATACTTTCAGGTAATGATCAGTACACTAAGGCGACTTGGTTCCCCAAATTTCGTTCTTCTATGTTGAAGCGTTCGTTTCCAGTAACAGTTTGAATTTTTAGGTTTCACTCTGTTTTCTCCTATATTGATAGATGTATTTGGAACTCTAAATCCAACACGGTTTGTGCTAGCTTCTTGAAATTTGACACAATAAAGTAGTTTCACGTTCAATCTGTATGTATTGATTCCTCTTGATGTAGCCCTAAGCAGTGACTGGCGAGAAACACTTTCATGGAAAGGGGTTGCCAGGCTTCCCAAAATTACGAATCTCCAGAAATGTCAGCAAATATTTTTTCACCCAAACTCGATGATACTTTCAGGTAATGATCAGTACACGAAGGCGACTTGGTTACCCAAATTTCGTTCTTCTATGTTGAAGCGTTCGTTTCCAGTAACAGTTTGAATTTTTAGGTTTCAGTCTGTTTTCTCCTATATTGATAGATGTATTTGGAACTCTAAATCCAACACGGTTTGTGCTAGCTTCTTGAAACTTGACACAATAAAGTAGTTTCACGTTCTATCTCTATGTTTTGATTCCTCTTGATGTAGCCCTAAGCAGTGACTGGCGAGAAACACTTTCATGGAAAGGGGTTGCCAGGCTTCCCAAAATTACGAATCTCCAGAAATCTCAGCAAATAGTTTTTCACCAAAACAGGATGATACTTTCAGGTAATGATCAGTACACTAAGGCAACTTAGTTCCCCAAATTTTGTTCTTCTATGTTGAAGCGTTCTTTTCCAGGAACACTTTGAATTTTTAGGTTTCACTCTGTTTTCTCCTATATTGATAGATGTATTTGGAACTCTAAATCCAACACGGTTTGTGCTAGCTTCTTGAAACTTGACACAATAAAGTAGTTTCACGTTCTATCTCTATGTTTTGTTTCCTCTTGATGTAGCCCTAAGCAGTGACTGGCGAGAAACACTTTCATGGACAGGGGTTCCCAGGCTTCCCAAAATTACAAATCTCCAGAAATCTCAGCAAATATTTTTTCACCCAAACTGGATGATACTTTCAGGTAATGATCAGTGCACTCAGGCGACTTGGTTCCCCAAATTTCGTTCTTCTATGTTGAAGCGTTCGTTTCCAGTAACAGTTTGCATTTTTAGGTTACACTGTGTTTTCTCCTATATTGATAGATGCATTTGGAACTCTAAATCCAACAAGGTTTGTGCTAGCTTCTTGAAACTTGACACAATAAAGTAGTTTCACTTTCTATCTCTATGTTTTGATTCCTATTGATGTAGCCCTGTGCAGTGACTGGCGAGAAACACTTTCATGGAAAGGGGTTGCCAGGCTTCCCAAAATTACGAATCTCCAGAAATCTCAGCAAATATTTTTTCACCCAAACTGGATGATACTTTCAGGTAATGATCAGTACACTAAGGCGACTTGGTTCCCCAAATTTCGTTCTTCTATGTTGAAGCGTTCGTTTCCAGTAACAGTTTGAATTTTTAGGTTTCACTCTGTTTTCTCCTATATTGATAGATGTATTTGGAAATCTAAATCCAACACGGTTTGTGCTAGCTTCTTGAAACTTGACACAATAAAGTAGTTTCACGTTCTATCTCTATGTTTTGTTTCCTCTTGATATAGCCCTGTGCAGTGACTGGCGAGAAACACTTTCATGGAAGGGGGTTGCCAGGCTTCCCAAAATTGCGAATCTCCAGAAATCTCAGGAAATATTTTTTCACCTAAACTGGATGATACTTTCAGGTAATGATCAGTACACTAAGGCGACTTGGTTCCCCAAATTTCGTTCTTGTATGTTGAAGCGTTCGTTTCCAGTAACACTTTGAATTTTTAGGTTTCACTCTGTTTTCTCCTATATTGATAGATGTATTTGGAACTCTAAATCCAACACGGTTTGTGCTAGCTCTTTGAAACTTGACACAATAAAGTAGTTTCACGTTCTATCTTTATGTTTTGTTTCCTCTTGATGTAGCCCTATGCAGTGACTGGCGAGAAACACTTTCATGGAAAGGGGTTGCCAGGCTTCCCAAAATTACGAATCTCCAGAAATCTCAGCAAATATTTTTTCACCCAAACAGGATGATACTTTCAGGTAATGATCAGTACACTAAGGCGACTTGGTTCCCCAAATTTTGTTCTTCTATGTTGAAGCGTTTGTTTCCAGTAACACTTTGAATTTTTAGGTTTCACTCTGTTTTCTCCTATATTGATAGATGTATTTGGAACTCTAAATCCAACACGGTTTCTGCTTGCTTCTTGAAACTTGACACAATAAAGTAGTTTCACGTTCTATCTCTATGTTTTGATTCCTCTTGATGTAGCTCTAAGCAGTGACTGGCGAGAAACACTTTCATGGAAAGGGGTTGCCAGGCTTCCCAAAATTACGAATCTCCAGAAATCTCAGCAAATATTTTTTCACCCAAACTGGATGATACTTTCAGGTAATGATTAGTACACTAAGGCGACTTGGTTCCCCAAATTTCGTTCTTCAGTGTTGAATCGTTCGTTTCCAGTAACTCTTTGAATTTTTAGGTTTCACTCTGTTTTCTCCTATATTGATAGATGTATTTGGAACTCTAAATCCAACACGGTTTGTGCTAGCTTCTTGAAATTTGACACAATAAAGTAGTTTCACGTTCTATCTCTATGTTTTGATTCCTCTTGATGTAGCCCTAAGCAGTGACTGGCGAGAAACACTTTCATGGAAAGGGGTTGCCAGGCTTCCCAAAATTACGAATCTCCAGAAATCTCAGCAAATATTTTTTCAACCAAACTCGATGATACTTTCAGGTAATGATCAGTACACTAAGGCGACTTGGTTCCCCAAATTTCGTTCTTCTATGTTGAAGCGTTCGTTTCCAGTAACAGTTTGAATTTTTAGGTTTCACTCTGTTTTCTCCTATATTGATAGATGTATTTGGAACTCTAAATCCAACACGGTTTGTGCTAGCTCTTTGAAACTTGACACAATAAAGTAGTTTCACGTTCTATCTTTATGTTTTGTTTCCTCTTGATGTAGCCCTATGCAGTGACTGGCGAGAAACACTTTCATGGAAAGGGGTTGCCAGGCTTCCCAAAATTACGAATCTCCAGAAATCTCAGCAAATATTTTTTCACCCAAACAGGATGATACTTTCAGGTAATGATCAGTACACTAAGGCGACTTGGTTCCCCAAATTTTGTTCTTCTATGTTGAAGCGTTTGTTTCCAGTAACACTTTGAATTTTTAGGTTTCACTCTGTTTTCTCCTATATTGATAGATGTATTTGGAACTCTAAATCCAACACGGTTTCTGCTTGCTTCTTGAAACTTGACACAATAAAGTAGTTTCACGTTCTATCTCTATGTTTTGATTCCTCTTGATGTAGCTCTAAGCAGTGACTGGCGAGAAACACTTTCATGGAAAGGGGTTGCCAGGCTTCCCAAAATTACGAATCTCCAGAAATCTCAGCAAATATTTTTTCACCCAAACTGGATGATACTTTCAGGTAATGATTAGTACACTAAGGCGACTTGGTTCCCCAAATTTCGTTCTTCAGTGTTGAATCGTTCGTTTCCAGTAACTCTTTGAATTTTTAGGTTTCACTCTGTTTTCTCCTATATTGATACATGTATTTGGAACTCTAAATCCAACACGGTTTGTGCTAGCTTCTTGAAATTTGACACAATAAAGTAGTTTCACGTTCTATCTCTATGTTTTGATTCCTCTTGATGTAGCCCTAAGCAGTGACTGGCGAGAAACACTTTCATGGAAAGGGGTTGCCAGGCTTCCCAAAATTACGAATCTCCAGAAATCTCAGCAAATATATTTTCAACCAAACTGGATGATACTTTTAGGTAATGATCAGTACACTAAGGCGACTTGGTTCCCCAAATTTCGTTCTTCTATGTTGAAGCGTTCGTTTCCAGTAACAGTTTGAATTTTTAGGTTTCACTCTGTTTTCTCTTATATTGATAGATGTATTTGGAACTCTAAATCCAACACGGTTTGTGCTAGCTTCTTGAAACTTGACACAATAAAGTAGTTCCACGTTCTATCTCTAGGTTTTGTTTCCTCTTGATGGAGCCCTAAGCAGTGACTGGCGAGAAACACTTTCATGGAAAGGGGTTGCCAAGCTTCCTAAAATTACGAATCTCCAGAAATCTCAGCAAATATTTTTTCACCCAAACAGGAGGATACTTTCAGGTAATGATCAGTACACTAAGACGACTTGGTTCCCCAAATTTCGTTCTATATGTTGATCCGTTCGTTTCCAGTAACAGTTTGAATTTTTAGGTTTCACTCTGTTTTCTCCTATATTGATAGATGTATTTGGAACTCTAAATCCAACACGGTTTGTGCTAGCTTCTTGAAACATGACACACTGAAGTAGTTTCACGTTCTATCTCTATGTTTTGTTTCCTCTTGATGTAGCCCTATGCAGTGACTGGCGAGAAACACTTTCATGGAAAGGGGTTGCCAAGCTTCCTAAAATTACGAATCTCCAGAAATCTCAGCAAATATTTTTTCACCCAAACTGGATGATACATTCAGGTAATGATCAGTACACTAAGGCGACTTGGATCCCCAAATTTCGTTCTTCTATGTTGAAGCATTCGTTTCCAGTAACAGTTTGAATTTTTAGGTTTCACTCTGTTTTCTCCTATATTGATAGATGTATTTGGAACTCTAAATCCAACACGGTTTGTGCTAGGTTCTTGAAACTTGACACAATAAAGTAGTTTCACGTTCTATCTCTACGTTTTGTTTCCTCTTGATGTACCCTAAGCAGTAACTGGCGAGAAACACTTTCATGGAAAGGGGTTGCCAAGCTTCCTAAAATTACGAATCTCGAGAAATCTCAGCAAATATTTTTTCACCCAAACTGGATGATACTTTCAGGTAATGATCAGTACACTAAGGCGACTTGGTTCCCCAAATTTCGTTCTTCTATGTTGAAGCGTTCGTTTGCAGTAACACTTTGAATTTTTAGGTTTCACTCTGTTTTCTCCTATATTGATAGATGTATTTGAAACTCTAAATCCAACAGGGTTTGGGCTAGTTTCTTGAAACTTGACACAATAATGTAGTTTCACGTTGTATCTCTCCGTTTTGTTTCCTCTTGATGTAGCCCTAAGCAGTTACTGGCGAGAAACACTTTCATGGAAAGGGGTTGCCAAGCTTCCTAAAATTACGAATCTCCAGAAATCTCAGCAAATATTTTTTCACCCAAACTGGATGATACTTTCAGGTAATGATCTGTACACTAAGACGACTTGGTTCCCCAAATTTCGTTCTTCTATGTTGAAGCGTTCATTTCCAGTAACAGTTTGAATTTTTAGGTTTCACTCTGTTTTCTCCTATATTGATACATGTATTTGGAACTCTAAATCCAACACGGTTTGTGCTAGGTTCTTGAAACTTGACACAATAAAGTAGTTTCACGTTCTATCTCTATGTTTTGTTTCCTCTTGATGTAGCCTTAAGCAGTGACTGGCGAGAAACACTTTCATGGAAAGGGGTTTCCAAGCTTCCCAAAATTACGAATCTCCAGAAATCTCAGCAAATATTTTTTCACCCAAACTGGATGATACATTCAGGTAATGATCACTACACTAAGGCGACTTGGTTCCCCAAATTTCGTTCTTCTATGTTGAAGCGTTCGTTTCCAGTAACAGTTTGAATTTTTAGGTTTCACTCTGTTTTCTCCTATATTGATAGATGTATTTGGAACTCAAAATCCAACACGGTTTGTGCTAGCTTCTTGAAACATGACACACTGAAGTAGTTTTAAGTTCTATCTCTATGTTTTGTTTCCTCTTGATGTAGCCCTATGCAGTGACTGGCGAGAAACACTTTCATGGAAAGGGGTTGCCAAGCTTCCTAAAATTACGAATCTCCAGAAATCTCAGCAAATATTTTTTCACCCAAACTGGATGATACATTCAGGTAATGATCAGTACACTAAGGCGACTTGGATCCCCAAATTTCGTTCTTCTATGTTGAAGCATTCGTTTCCAGTAACAGTTTGAATTTTTAGGTTTCACTCTGTTTTCTCCTATATTGATAGATGTATTTGGAACTCTAAATCCAACACGGTTTGTGCTAGGTTCTTGAAACTTGACACAATAAAGAAGTTTCACGTTCTATCTCTACATTTTGTTTCCTCTTGATGTAGCCCTAAGCAGTAACTGGCGAGAAACACTTTCATGGAAAGGGGTTGCCAAGCTTCCTAAAATTACGAATCTCGAGAAATCTCAGCAAATATTTTTTCACCCAAACTGGATGATACTTTCAGGTAATGATCAGTACACTAAGGCGACTTGGTTCCCCAAATTTCGTTCTTCTATGTTGAAGTGTTCGTTTCCAGTAACACTTTGAATTTTTAGGTTTCACTCTGTTTTCTCCTATATTGATAGATGTATTTGGAACTCTAAATCCAACACGGTTTGTGCTAGCTTCTTGAAACTTGACACAATAAAGTAGTTCCACGTTCTATCTCTAGGTTTTGTTTCCTCTTGATGGAGCCCTAAGCAGTGACTGGCGAGAAACACTTTCATGGAAAGGGGTTGCCAAGCTTCCTAAAATTACGAATCTCCAGAAATCTCAGCAAATATTTTTTCACCCAAACAGGAGGATACTTTCAGGTAATGATCAGTACACTAAGACGACTTGGTTCCCCAAATTTCGTTCTATATGTTGAACCGTTCGTTTCCAGTAACAGTTTGAATTTTTAAGTTTCACTCTGTTTTCTCCTATATTGATAGATGTATTTGGAACTCTAAATCCAACACGGTTTGTGCTAGGTTCTTGAAACTTGACACAATAAAGTAGTTTCACGTTCTATCTCTATGTTTTGTTTCCTCTTGATGTAGCCTTAAGCAGTGACTGGCGAGAAACACTTTCATGGAAAGGGGTTGCCAAGCTTCCCAAAATTACGAATCTCCAGAAATCTCAGCAAATATTTTTTCACCCAAACTGGATGATACATTCAGGTAATGATCAGTACACTAAGGCGACTTGGTTCCCCAAATTTCGTTCTTCTATGTTGAAGCGTTCGTTTCCAGTAACAGTTTGAATTTTTAGGTTTCACTCTGTTTTCTCCTATATTGATAGATGTATTTGGAACTCTAAATCCAACACGGTTTGTGCTAGCTTCTTGAAACATGACACACTGAAGTAGTTTCAAGTTCTATCTCTATGTTTTGTTTCCTCTTGATGTAGCCCTATGCAGTGACTGGCGAGAAACACTTTCATGGAAAGGGGTTGCCAAGCTTCCTAAAATTACGAATCTCCAGAAATCTCAGCAAATATTTTTTCACCCAAACTGCATGATACATTCAGGTAATGATCAGTACACTAAGGCGACTTGGATCCCCAAATTTCGTTCTTCTATGTTGAAGCATTCGTTTCCAGTAACAGTTTGAATTTTTAGGTTTCACTCTGTTTTCTCCTATATTGATAGATGTATTTGGAACTCTAAATCCAACACGGTTTGTGCTAGGTTCTTGAAACTTGACACAATAAAGAAATTTCACGTTCTATCTCTACATTTTGTTTCCTCTTGATGTAGCCCTAAGCAGTAACTGGCGAGAAACACTTTCATGGAAAGGGGTTGCCAAGCTTCCTAAAATTACGAATCTCGAGAAATCTCAGCAAATATTTTTTCACCCAAACTGGATGATACTTTCAGGTAATGATCAGTACACTAAGGCGACTTGGTTCCCCAAATTTCGTTCTTCAGTGTTGAATCGTTCGTTTCCAGTAACTCTTTGAATTTTTAGGTTTCACTCTGTTTTCTCCTATATTGATAGATGTATTTGGAACTCTAAATCCAACACGGTTTGTGCTAGCTTCTTGAAATTTGACACAATAAAGTAGTTTCACGTTCTATCTCTATGTTTTGATTCCTCTTGATGTAGCCCTAAGCAGTGACTGGCGAGAAACACTTTCATGGAAAGGGGTTGCCAGGCTTCCCAAAATTACGAATCTCCAGAAATCTCAGCAAATATATTTTCAACCAAACTGGATGATACTTTCAGGTAATGATCAGTACACTAAGGCGACTTGGTTCCCCAAATTTCGTTCTTCTATGTTGAAGCGTTCGTTTCCAGTAACAGTTTGAATTTTTAGGTTTCACTCTGTTTTCTCCTATATTGATAGATGTATTTGGAACTCTAAATCCAACACGGTTTGTGCTAGCTTCTTGAAACTTGACACAATAAAGTAGTTTCACGTTGTATCTCTCCGTTTTGTTTCCTCTTGATGTAGCCCTAAGCAGTTACTGGCGAGAAACACTTTCATGGTAAGGGGTTGCCAAGCTTCCTAAAATTACGAATCTCCAGAAATCTCAGCAAATATTTTTTCACCCAAACTGGATGATACTTTCAGGTAATGATCTGTACACTAAGACGACTTGGTTCCCCAAATTTCGTTCTTCTATGTTGAAGCGTTCATTTCCAGTAACAGTTTGAATTTTTAGGTTTCACTCTGTTTTCTCCTATATTGATACATGTATTTGGAACTCTAAATCCAACACGGTTTGTGCTAGGTTCTTGAAACTTGACACAATAAAGTAGTTTCACGTTCTATCTCTATGTTTTGTTTCCTCTTGATGTAGCCTTAAGCAGTGACTGGCGAGAAACACTTTCATGGAAAGGGGTTGCCAAGCTTCCCAAAATTACGAATCTCCAGAAATCTCAGCAAATATTTTTTCACCCAAACTGGATGATACATTCAGGTAATGATCACTACACTAAGGCGACTTGGTTCCCCAAATTTCGTTCTTCTATGTTGAAGCGTTCGTTTCCAGTAACAGTTTGAATTTTTAGGTTTCACTCTGTTTTCTCCTATATTGATAGATGTATTTGGAACTCTAAATCCAACACGGTTTGTGCTAGCTTCTTGAAACATGACACACTGAAGTAGTTTCAAGTTCTATCTCTATGTTTTGTTTCCTCTTGATGTAGCCCTATGCAGTGACTGGCGAGAAACACTTTCATGGAAAGGGGTTGCCAAGCTTCCTAAAATTACGAATCTCCAGAAATCTCAGCAAATATTTTTTCACCCAAACTGGATGATACATTCAGGTAATGATCAGTACACTAAGGCGACTTGGATCCCCAAATTTCGTTCTTCTATGTTGAAGCATTCGTTTCCAGTAACAGTTTGAATTTTTAGGTTTCACTCTGTTTTCTCCTATATTGATAGATGTATTTGGAACTCTAAATCCAACACGGTTTGTGCTAGGTTCTTGAAACTTGACACAATAAAGTAGTTTCACGTTCTATCTCTATGTTTTGTTTCCTCTTGATGTAGCCCTAAGCAGTGACTGGCGAAAAACACTTTCATGGACAGGGGTTCCCAGGCTTCCCAAAATTACAAATCTCCAGAAATCTCAGCAAATATTTTTTCACCCAAACTGGATGATACTTTCAGGTAATGATCAGTGCACTCAGGCGACTTGGTTCCCCAAATTTCGTTCTTCTATGTTGAAGCGTTCGTTTCCAGTAACAGTTTGAATTTTTAGGTTACACTGTGTTTTCTCCTATATTGATAGATGTATTTGGAACTCTAAATCCAACAAGGTTTGTGCTAGCTTCTTGAAACTTGACACAATAAAGTAGTTTCACTTTCTATCTCTATGTTTTGATTCCTATTGATGTAGCCCTGTGCAGTGACTGGCAAGAAACACTTTCATGGAAAGGGGTTGCCAGGCTTCCCAAAATTACGAATCTCCAGAAATCTCAGCAAATATTTTTTCACCCAAACTGGATGATACTTTCAGGTAATGATCAGTACACTAAGGCGACTTGGTTCCCCAAATTTCGTTCTTCTATGTTGAAGCGTTGGTTTCCAGTAACAGTTTGAATTTTTAGGTTTCACTCTGTTTTCTCCTATATTGATAGATGTATTTGGAACTCTAAATCCAACACGGTTTGTGCTAGCTTCTTGAAACTTGACACAATAAAGTAGTTTCACGTTCTATCTCTATGTTTTGTTTCCTCTTGATGTAGCCCTAAGCAGTGACTGGCGAGAAACACTTTCATGGAAGGGGGTTGCCAGGCTTCCCAAAATTACGAATCTCCAGAAATCTCAGCAAATATTTTTTCACCCAAACTGGATGATACTTTCAGGTAATGATCAGGGCACTAAGGCGACTTGGTTCCCCAAATTTCGTTCTTCTATGTTGAAGCGTTCGTTTGCAGTAACAGTTTGAATTTTTAGGTTTCACTCTGTTTTCTCCTATATTGATAGATGTATTTGGAACTCTAAATCCAACACGGTTTGTGCTAGCTTCTTGAAACTAGACACAATAAAGTAGTTTCACGTTCTATCTCTATGTTTTGATTCCTCTTGATGTAGCCCTGTGCAGTGACTGGCGAGAAACACTTTCATGGAAAGGGGTTGCCAGGCTTCCCAAAATTACGAATCTCCAGAAATCTCAGGAAATATTTTTTCACCTAAACTGGATGATACTTTCAGGTAATGATCAGTACACTAAGGCAACTTGGTTCCCCAAATTTCGTTCTTCTATGTTGAAGCGTTCGTTTCCAGTAACACTTTGAATTTTTAGGTTTCACTCTGTTTTCTCCTATATTGATAGATGTATTTGGAACTCTAAATCCAACACGGTTTGTGCTAGCTTCTTGAAACTTGACACAATAAAGTAGTTCCACGTTCTATCTCTAGGTTTTGTTTCCTCTTGATGGAGCCCTAAGCAGTGACTGGCGAGAAACACTTTCATGGAAAGGGGTTGCCAAGCTTCCTAAAATTACGAATCTCCAGAAATCTCAGCAACTATTTTTTCACCCAAACAGGAGGATACTTTCAGGTAATGATCAGTACACTAAGACGACTTGGTTCCCCAAATTTCGTTCTATATGTTGAACCGTTCGTTTCCAGTAACAGTTTGAATTTTTAGGTTACACTGTGTTTTCTCCTATATTGATAGATGTATTTGGAACTCTAAATCCAACAAGGTTTGTGCTAGCTTCTTGAAACTTGACACAATAAAGTAGTTTCACTTTCTATCTCTATGTTTTGATTCCTATTGATGTAGCCCTGTGCAGTGACTGGCGAGAAACACTTTCATGGAAAGGGGTTGCCAGGCTTCCCAAAATTACGAATCTCCAGAAATCTCAGCAAATATTTTTTCACCCAAACTGGATGATACTTTCAGGTAATGATCAGTACACTAAGGCGACTTGGTTCCCCAAATTTCGTTCTTCTATGTTGAAGCGTTGGTTTCCAGTAACAGTTTGAATTTTTAGGTTTCACTCTGTTTTCTCCTACATTGATAGATGTATTTGGAACTCTAAATCCAACACGGTTTGTGCTAGCTTCTTGAAACTTGACACAATAAAGTAGTTTCACGTTCTATCTCTATGTTTTGTTTCCTCTTGATGTAGCCCTAAGCAGTGACTGGCGAGAAACACTTTCATGGAAGGGGGTTGCCAGGCTTCCCAAAATTACGAATCTCCAGAAATCTCAGCAAATATTTTTTCACCCAAACTGGATGATACTTTCAGGTAATGATCAGGGCACTAAGGCGACTTGGTTCCCCAAATTTCGTTCTTCTATGTTGAAGCGTTCGTTTGCAGTAACAGTTTGAATTTTTAGGTTTCACTCTGTTTTCTCCTATATTGATAGATGTATTTGGAACTCTAAATCCAACACGGTTTGTGCTAGCTTCTTGAAACTAGACACAATAAAGTAGTTTCACGTTCTATCTCTATGTTTTGATTCCTCTTGATGTAGCCCTGTGCAGTGACTGGCGAGAAACACTTTCATGGAAAGGGGTTGCCAGGCTTCCCAAAATTACGAATCTCCAGAAATCTCAGGAAATATTTTTTCACCTAAACTGGATGATACTTTCAGGTAATGATCAGTACACTAAGGCAACTTGGTTCCCCAAATTTCGTTCTTCTATGTTGAAGCGTTCGTTTCCAGTAACACTTTGAATTTTTAGGTTTCACTCTGTTTTCTCCTATATTGATAGATGTATTTGGAACTCTAAATCCAACACGGTTTGTGCTAGCTTCTTGAAACTTGACACAATAAAGTAGTTCCACGTTCTATCTCTAGGTTTTGTTTCCTCTTGATGGAGCCCTAAGCAGTGACTGGCGAGAAACACTTTCATGGAAAGGGGTTGCCAAGCTTCCTAAAATTACGAATCTCCAGAAATCTCAGCAACTATTTTTTCACCCAAACAGGAGGATACTTTCAGGTAATGATCAGTACACTAAGACGACTTGGTTCCCCAAATTTCGTTCTATATGTTGAACCGTTCGTTTCCAGTAACAGTTTGAATTTTTAGGTTACACTGTGTTTTCTCCTATATTGATAGATGTATTTGGAACTCTAAATCCAACAAGGTTTGTGCTAGCTTCTTGAAACTTGACACAATAAAGTAGTTTCACTTTCTATCTCTATGTTTTGATTCCTATTGATGTAGCCCTGTGCAGTGACTGGCGAGAAACACTTTCATGGAAAGGGGTTGCCAGGCTTCCCAAAATTACGAATCTCCAGAAATCTCAGCAAATATTTTTTCACCCAAACTGGATGATACTTTCAGGTAATGATCAGTACACTAAGGCGACTTGGTTCCCCAAATTTCGTTCTTCTATGTTGAAGCGTTGGTTTCCAGTAACAGTTTGAATTTTTAGGTTTCACTCTGTTTTCTCCTACATTGATAGATGTATTTGGAACTCTAAATCCAACACGGTTTGTGCTAGCTTCTTGAAACTTGACACAATAAAGTAGTTTCACGTTCTATCTCTATGTTTTGTTTCCTCTTGATGTAGCCCTAAGCAGTGACTGGCGAGAAACACTTTCATGGAAGGGGGTTGCCAGGCTTCCCAAAATTACGAATCTCCAGAAATCTCAGCAAATATTTTTTCACCCAAACTGGATGATACTTTCAGGTAATGATCAGGGCACTAAGGCGACTTGGTTCCCCAAATTTCGTTCTTCTATGTTGAAGCGTTCGTTTCCAGTAACAGTTTGAATTTTTAGGTTTCACTCTGTTTTCTCCTATATTGATAGATGTATTTGGAACTCTAAATCCAACACGGTTTGTGCTAGCTTCTTGAAACTAGACACAATAAAGTAGTTTCACGTTCTATCTCTATGTTTTGATTCCTCTTGATGTAGCCCTGTGCAGTGACTGGCGAGAAACACTTTCATGGAAAGGGGTTGCCAGGCTTCCCAAAATTACGAATCTCCAGAAATCTCAGGAAATATTTTTTCACCTAAACTGGATGATACTTTCAGGTAATGATCAGTACACTAAGGCGACTTGGTTCCCCAAATTTCGTTCTTCTATGTTGAAGCGTTCGTTTCCAGTAACACTTTGAATTTTTAGGTTTCACTCTGTTTTCTCCTATATTGATAGATGTATTTGGAACTCTAAATCCAACACGGTTTGTGCTAGCTTCTTGAAACTTGACACAATAAAGTAGTTCCACGTTCTATCTCTAGGTTTTGTTTCCTCTTGATGGAGCCCTAAGCAGTGACTGGCGAGAAACACTTTCATGGAAAGGGGTTGCCAAGCTTCCTAAAATTACGAATCTCCAGAAATCTCAGCAAATATTTTTTCACCCAAACAGGAGGATACTTTCAGGTAATGATCAGTACACTAAGACGACTTGGTTCCCCAAATTTCGTTCTATATGTTGAACCGTTCGTTTCCAGTAACAGTTTGAATTTTTAGGTTTCACTCTGTTTTATCCTATATTGATAGATGTATTTGGAACTCTAAATCCAACACGGTTTGTGCTAGGTTCTTGAAACTTGACACAATAAAGTAGTTTCACGTTCTATCTCTATGTTTTGTTTCCTCTTGATGTAGCCTTAAGCAGTGACTGGCGAGAAACACTTTCATGGAAAGGGGTTGCCAAGCTTCCCAAAAGTACGAATCTCCAGAAATCTCAGCAAATATTTTTTCACCCAAACTGGATGATACATTCAGGTAATGATCAGTACACTAAGGCGACTTGGTTCCCCAAATTTCGTTCTTCTATGTTGAAGCGTTCGTTTCCAGTAACAGTTTGAATTTTTAGGTTTCACTCTGTTTTCTCCTATATTGATAGATGTATTTGGAACTCTAAATCCAACACGGTTTGTGCTAGCTTCTTGAAACATGACACACTGAAGTAGTTTCACGTTCTATCTCTATGTTTTGTTTCCTCTTGATGTAGCCCTATGCAGTGACTGGCGAGAAACACTTTCATGGAAAGGGGTTGCCAAGCTTCCTAAAATTACGAATCTCCAGAAATCTCAGCAAATATTTTTTCACCCAAACTGGATGATACATTCAGGTAATGATCAGTACACTAAGGCGACTTGGATCCCCAAATTTCGTTCTTCTATGTTGAAGCATTCGTTTCCAGTAACAGTTTGAATTTTTAGGTTTCACTCTGTTTTCTCCTATATTGATAGATGTATTTGGAACTCTAAATCCAACACGGTTTGTGCTAGGTTCTTGAAACTTGACACAATAAAGTAGTTTCACGTTCTATCTCTACGTTTTGTTTCCTCTTGATGTAGCCCTAAGCAGTAACTGGCGAGAAACACTTTCATGGAAAGGGGTTGCCAGGCTTCCCAAAATTACGAATCTCCAGAAATCTCAGCAAATATTTTTTCACCCAAACAGGATGATAATTTCAGGTAATGATCAGTACACTAAGGCGACTTGGTTCCCCAAATTTCGTTCTTCTATGTTGAAGCGTTCGTTTGCAGTAACACTTTGAATTTTTAGGTTTCACTCTGTTTTCTCCTATATTGATAGATGTATTTGAAACTCTAAATCCAACAGGGTTTGGGCTAGTTTCTTCAAACTTGACACAATAAAGTAGTTTCACATTGTATTTCTCCGTTTTGTTTCCTCTTGATGTAGCCCTAAGCAGTTACTGGCGAGAAACACTTTCATGGAAAGGGGTTGCCAAGCTTCCTAAAATTACGAATCTCCAGAAATCTCAGCACATATTTTTTCACCCAAACTGGATGATACTTTCAGGTAATGATCTGTACACTAAGACGACTTGGTTCCCCAAATTTCGTTCTTCTATGTTGAAGCGTTCATTTCCAGTAACAGTTTGAATTTTTAGGTTTCACTCTGTTTTCTCCTATATTGATACATGTATTTGGAACTCTAAATCCAACACGGTTTGTGCTAGGTTCTTGAAACTTGACACAATAAAGTAGTTTCACGTTCTATCTCTATGTTTTGTTTCCTCTTGATGTAGCCTTAAGCAGTGACTGGCGAGAAACACTTTCATGGAAAGGGGTTGCCAAGCTTCCCAAAATTACGAATCTCCAGAAATCTCAGCAAATATTTTTTCACCCAAACTGGATGATACATTCAGGTAATGATCAGTACACTAAGGCGACTTGGTTCCCCAAATTTCGTTCTTCTATGTTGAAGCGTTCGTTTCCAGTAACAGTTTGAATTTTTAGGTTTCACTCTGTTTTCTCCTATATTGATAGATGTATTTGGAACTCTAAATCCAACACGGTTTGTGCTAGGTTCTTGAAACTTGACACAATAAAGAAGTTTCACGTTCTATCTCTACATTTTGTTTCCTCTTGATGTAGCCCTAAGCAGTAACTGGCGAGAAACACTTTCATGGAAAGGGGTTGCCAAGCTTCCTAAAATTACGAATCTCGAGAAATCTCAGCAAATATTTTTTCACCCAAACTGGATGATACTTTCAGGTAATGATCAGTACACTAAGGCGACTTGGTTCCCCAAATTTCGTTCTTCTATGTTGAAGCGTTCGTTTGCAGTAACACTTTGAATTTTTAGGTTTCACTCTGTTTTCTCCTATATTGATAGATGTATTTGAAACTCTAAATCCAACATGGTTTGTGCTAGCTTCTTGAAACTTGACACAATAAAGTAGTTTCACGTTCTATCTCTATGTTTTGTTTCCTCTTGATGTAGCCCTAAGCAGTGACTGGCGAGAAACACTTTCATGGACAGGGGTTCCCAGGCTTCCCAAAATTACAAATCTCCAGAAATCTCAGCAAATATTTTTTCACCCAAACTGGATGATACTTTCAGGTAATGATCAGTGCACTCAGGCGACTTGGTTCCCCAAATTTCGTTCTTCTATGTTGAAGCGTTCATTTCCAGTAACAGTTTGAATTTTTAGGTTACACTGTGTTTTCTCCTATATTGATAGATGTATTTGGAACTCTAAATCCAACAAGGTTTGTGCTAGCTTCTTGAAACTTGACACAATAAAGTAGTTTCACTTTCTATCTCTATGTTTTGATTCCTATTGATGTAGCCCTGTGCAGTGACTGGCGAGAAACACTTTCATGGAAAGGGGTTGCCAGGCTTCCCAAAATTACGAATCTCCAGAAATCTCAGCAAATATTTTTTCACCCAAACTGGATGATACTTTCAGGTAATGATCAGTACACTAAGGCGACTTGGTTCCCCAAATTTCGTTCTTCTATGTTGAAGCGTTGGTTTCCAGTAACAGTTTGAATTTTTAGGTTTCACTCTGTTTTCTCCTATATTGATAGATGTATTTGGAACTCTAAATCCAACACGGTTTGTGCTAGCTTCTTGAAACTTGACACAATAAAGTAGTTTCACGTTCTATCTCTATGTTTTGTTTCCTCTTGATGTAGCCCTAAGCAGTGACTGGCGAGAAACACTTTCATGGAAGGGGGTTGCCAGGCTTCCCAAAATTACGAATCTCCAGAAATCTCAGCAAATATTTTTTCACCCAAACTGGATGATACTTTCAGGTAATGATCAGGGCACTAAGGCGACTTGGTTCCCCAAATTTCGTTCTTTTATGTTGAAGCGTTCGTTTCCAGTAACAGTTTGAATTTTTAGGTTTCACTCTGTTTTCTCCTATATTGATAGATGTATTTGGAACTCTAAATCCAACACGGTTTGTGATAGCTTCTTGAAACTAGACACAATAAAGTAGTTTCACGTTCTATCTCTATGTTTTGATTCCTCTTGATGTAGCCCTGTGCAGTGACTGGCGAGAAACACTTTCATGGAAAGGGGTTGCCAGGCTTCCCAAAATTACGAATCTCCAGAAATCTCAGGAAATATTTTTGCACCTAAACTGGATGATACTTTCAGGTAATGATCAGTACACTAAGGCGACTTGGTTCCCCAAATTTCGTTCTTCTATGTTGAAGCGTTCGTTTCCAGTAACACTTTGAATTTTTAGGTTTCACTCTGTTTTCTCCTATATTGATAGATGTATTTGAAACTCTAAATCCAACATGGTTTGTGCTAGCTTCTTGAAACTTGACACAATAAAGTAGTTTCACGTTCTATCTCTATGTTTTGTTTCCTCTTGATGTAGCCCTAAGCAGTGACTGGCGAGAAACACTTTCATGGACAGGGGTTCCCAGGCTTCCCAAAATTACAAATCTCCAGAAATCTCAGCAAATATTTTTTCACCCAAACTGGATGATACTTTCAGGTAATGATCAGTGCACTCAGGCGACTTGGTTCCCCAAATTTCGTTCTTCTATATTGAAGCGTTCATTTCCAGTAACAGTTTGAATTTTTAGGTTACACTGTGTTTTCTCCTATATTGATAGATGTATTTGGAACTCTAAATCCAACAAGGTTTGTGCTAGCTTCTTGAAACTTGACACAATAAAGTAGTTTCACTTTCTATCTCTATGTTTTGATTCCTATTGATGTAGCCCTGTGCAGTGACTGGCGAGAAACACTTTCATGGAAAGGGGTTGCCAGGCTTCCCAAAATTACGAATCTCCAGAAATCTCAGCAAATATTTTTTCACCCAAACTGGATGATACTTTCAGGTAATGATCAGTACACTAAGGCGACTTGGTTCCCCAAATTTCGTTCTTCTATGTTGAAGCGTTGGTTTCCAGTAACAGTTTGAATTTTTAGGTTTCACTCTGTTTTCTCCTATATTGATAGATGTATTTGGAACTCTAAATCCAACACGGTTTGTGCTAGCTTCTTGAAACTTGACACAATAAAGTAGTTTCACGTTCTATCTCTATGTTTTGTTTCCTCTTGATGTAGCCCTAAGCAGTGACTGGCGAGAAACACTTTCATGGAAGGGGGTTGCCAGGCTTCCCAAAATTACGAATCTCCAGAAATCTCAGCAAATATTTTTTCACCCAAACTGGATGATACTTTCAGGTAATGATCAGGGCACTAAGGCGACTTGGTTCCCCAAATTTCGTTCTTTTATGTTGAAGCGTTCGTTTCCAGTAACAGTTTGAATTTTTAGGTTTCACTCTGTTTTCTCCTATATTGATAGATGTATTTGGAACTCTAAATCCAACACGGTTTGTGATAGCTTCTTGAAACTAGACACAATAAAGTAGTTTCACGTTCTATCTCTATGTTTTGATTCCTCTTGATGTAGCCCTGTGCAGTGACTGGCGAGAAACACTTTCATGGAAAGGGGTTGCCAGGCTTCCCAAAATTACGAATCTCCAGAAATCTCAGGAAATATTTTTGCACCTAAACTGGATGATACTTTCAGGTAATGATCAGTACACTAAGGCGACTTGGTTCCCCAAATTTCGTTCTTCTATGTTGAAGCGTTCGTTTCCAGTAACACTTTGAATTTTTAGGTTTCACTCTGTTTTCTCCTATATTGATAGATGTATTTGGAACTCTAAATCCAACACGGTTTGTGCTAGCTCTTTGAAACTTGACACAATAAAGTAGTTTCACGTTCTATCTTTATGTTTTGTTTCCTCTTGATGTAGCCCTATGCAGTGACTGGCGAGAAACACTTTCATTGAAAGGGGTTGCCAGGCTTCCCAAAATTACGAATCTCCAGAAATCTCAGCAAATATTTTTTCACCCAAACAGGATGATACTTTCAGGTAATGATCAGTACACTAAGGCGACTTGGTTCCCCAAATTTTGTTCTTCTATGTTGAAGCGTTTGTTTCCAGTAACACTTTGAATTTTTAGGTTTCACTCTGTTTTCTCCTATATTGATAGATGTATTTGGAACTCTAAATCCAACACGGTTTCTGCTTGCTTCTTGAAACTTGACACAATAAAGTAGTTTCACGTTCTATCTCTATGTTTTGATTCCTCTTGATGTAGCTCTAAGCAGTGACTGGCGAGAAACACTTTCATGGAAAGGGGTTGCCAGGCTTCCCAAAATTACGAATCTCCAGAAATCTCAGCAAATATTTTTTCACCCAAACTGGATCATACTTTCAGTTAATGATCAGTACACTAAGGCGACTTGGTTCCCCAAATTTCGTTCTTCTATGTTGAAGCGTTCGTTGCCAGTAACACTTTGAATTTTTAGGTTTCACTCTCTTTTCTCCTATATTGATAGATATATTTGGAACTCTAAATCCAACACGGTTTGTGCTAGCTCTTTAAACTTGACACAATAAAGTAGTTTCACGTTCTATTTTATGTTTTCTTTCCTCTTGATGTAGCCCTATGCACTGACTGGCGAGAAACACTTTCATGGAAAGGGGTTGCCAGGCTTCCCAAAATTACGAATCTCCAGAAATCTCAGCAAATATTTTTTCACCCAAACTCGATGATACTTTCAGGTAATGATCAGTACACGAAGGCGACTTGGTTACCCAAATTTCGTTCTTCTATGTTGAAGCGTTCGTTTCCAGTAACAGTTTGAATTTTTAGGTTTCAGTCTGTTTTCTCCTATATTGATAGATGTATTTGGAACTCTAAATCCAACACGGTTTGTGCTAGCTTCTTGAAACTTGACACAATAAAGTAGTTTCACGTTCAATCTGTATGTATTGATTCCACTTGATTTAGCCCTAAGCAGTGACTGGCGAGAAACACTTTCATGGAAAGGGGTTGCCAGGCTTCCCAAAATTACGAATCTCCAGAAATCTCAGCAAATATTTTTTCACCCAAACTGGATGATACTTTCAGGTAATGATCAGTACACTAAGGCAACTTAGTTCCCCAAATTTTGTTCTTCTATGTTGAAGCGTTCGTTTCCAGGAACACTTTGAATTTTTAGGTTTCACTCTGTTTTCTCCTATATTGATAGATGTATTTGGAACTCTAAATCCAACATGGTTTGTGCTAGCTTCTTGAAACTTGACACAATAAAGTAGTTTCACGTTCTATCTCTATGTTTTGTTTCCTCTTGATGTAGCCCTAAGCAGTGACTGGCGAGAAACACTTTCATGGACAGGGGTTCCCAGGCTTCCCAAAATTACAAATCTCCAGAAATCTCAGCAAATATTTTTTCACCCAAACTGGATGATACTTTCAGGTAATGATCAGTGCACTCAGGCGACTTGGTTCCCCAAATTTCGTTCTTCTATGTTGAAGCGTTCGTTTCCAGTAACAGTTTGAATTTTTAGGTTACACTGTGTTTTCTCCTATATTGATAGATGTATTTGGAACTCTAAATCCAACAAGGTTTGTGCTAGCTTCTTGAAACTTGACACAATAAAGTAGTTTCACTTTCTATCTCTATGTTTTGTTTCCTATTGATGTAGCCCTGTGCAGTGACTGGCGAGAAACACTTTCATGGAAAGGGGTTGCCAGGCTTCCCAAAATTACGAATCTCCAGAAATCTCAGCAAATATTTTTTCACCCAAACTGGATGATACTTTCAGGTAATGATCAGTACACTAAGGCGACTTGGTTCCCCAAATTTCGTTCTTCTATGTTGAAGCGTTCGTTTCCAGTAACAGTTTGAATTTTTAGGTTTCACTCTGTTTTCTCCTATATTGATAGATGTATTTGGAACTCTAAATCCAACACGGTTTGTGCTAGCTTCTTGAAACTTGACACAATAATGTAGTTTCACGTTCTATCTCTATGTTTTGTTTCCTCTTGATGTAGCCCTAAGCAGTGACTGGCGAGAAACACTTTCATGGAAGGGGGTTGCCAGGCTTCCCAAAATTACGAATCTCCAGAAATCTCAGCAAATATTTTTTCACCCAAACTGGATGATACTTTCAGGTAATTATCAGTACACTAAGGCGACTTGGTTCCCCAAATTTCGTTCTTCTATGTTGAAGCGTTCGTTTCCAGTAACAGTTTGAATTTTTAGGTTTCACTCTGTTTTCTCCTATATTGATAGATGTATTTGGAACTCTAAATCCAACACGGTTTGTGCTAGCTTCTTGAAACTTGACACAATAAAGTAGTTTCACGTTCTATCTCTATGTTTTGATTCCTCTTGATGTAGCCCTGTGCAGTGACTGGCGAGAAACACTTTCATGGAAAGGGGTTGCCAGGCTTCCCAAAATTACGAATCTCCAGAAATCTCAGGAAATATTTTTTCACCTAAACTGGATGATACTTTCAGGTTATGATCAGTACACTAAGGCGACTTGGTTCCCCAAATTTCGTTCTTCTATGTTGAAGCGTTCGTTTCCAGTAACAGTTTGAATTTTTAGGTTTCACTCTGTTTTCTCCTATATTGATAGATGTATTTGGAACTCTAAATCCAACACGGTTTGTGCTAGGTTCTTGAAACTTGACACAATAAAGAAGTTTCACGTTCTATCTCTACATTTTGTTTCCTCTTGATGTAGCCCTAAGCAGTAACTGGCGAGAAACACTTTCATGGAAAGGGGTTGCCAAGCTTCCCAAAATTACGAATCTCCAGAAATCTCAGCAAATATTTTTTCACCCAAACTGGATGATACATTCAGGTAATGATCAGTACACTAAGGCGACTTGGTTCCCCAAATTTCGTTCTTCTATGTTGAAGCGTTCGTTTCCAGTAACAGTTTGAATTTTTAGGTTTCACTCTGTTTTCTCCTATATTGATAGATGTATTTGGAACTCTAAATCCAACACGGTTTGTGCTAGCTTCTTGAAACATGACACACTGAAGTAGTTTCACGTTCTATCTCTATGTTTTGTTTCCTCTTGATGTAGCCCTATGCAGTGACTGGCGAGAAACACTTTCATGGAAAGGGGTTGCCAAGCTTCCTAAAATTACGAATCTCCAGAAATCTCAGCAAATATTTTTTCACCCAAACTGGATGATACATTCAGGTAATGATCAGTACACTAAGGCGACTTGGATCCCCAAATTTCGTTCTTCTATGTTGAAGCATTCGTTTCCAGTAACAGTTTGAATTTTTAGGTTTCACTCTGTTTTCTCCTATATTGATAGATGTATTTGGAACTCTAAATCCAACACGGTTTGTACTAGGTTCTTGAAACTTGACACAATAAAGTAGTTTCACGTTCTATCTCTACGTTTTGTTTCCTCTTGATGTAGCCCTAAGCAGTAACTGGCGAGAAACACTTTCATGGAAAGGGGTTGCCAGGCTTCCCAAAATTACGAATCTCCAGAAATCTCAGAAAATATTTTTTCACCCAAACAGGATGATAATTTCAGGTAATGATCAGTACACTAAGGCGACTTGGTTCCCCAAATTTCGTTCTTCTATGTTGAAGCGTTCATTTGCAGTAACACTTTGAATTTTTAGGTTTCACTCTGTTTTCTCCTATATTGATAGATGTATTTGAAACTCTAAATCCAACAGGGTTTGGGCTAGTTTCTTGAAACTTGACACAATAAAGTAGTTTCACGTTGTATTTCTCCGTTTTGTTTCCTCTTGATGTAGCCCTAAGCAGTTACTGGCGAGAAACACTTTCATGGAAAGGGGTTGCCAAGCTTCCTAAAATTACGAATCTCCAGAAATCTCAGCACATATTTTTTCACCCAAACTGGATGATACTTTCAGGTAATGATCTGTACAGTAAGACGACTTGGTTCCCCAAATTTCGTTCTTCTATGTTGAAGCGTTCATTTCCAGTAACAGTTTGAATTTTTAGGTTTCACTCTGTTTTCTCCTATATTGATACATGTATTTGGAACTCTAAATCCAACACGGTTTGTGCTAGGTTCTTGAAACTTGACACAATAAAGTAGTTTCACGTTCTATCTCTATGTTTTGTTTCCTCTTGATGTAGCCTTAAGCAGTGACTGGCGAGAAACACTTTCATGGAAAGGGGTTGCCAAGCTTCCCAAAATTACGAATCTCCAGAAATCTCAGCAAATATTTTTTCACCCAAACTGGATGATACATTCAGGTAATGATCAGTACACTAAGGCGACTTGGTTCCCCAAATTTCGTTCTTCTATGTTGAAGCGTTCGTTTCCAGTAACAGTTTGAATTTTTAGGTTTCACTCTGTTTTCTCCTATATTGATAGATGTATTTGGAACTCTAAATCCAACACGGTTTGTGCTAGGTTCTTGAAACTTGACACAATAAAGAAGTTTCACGTTCTATCTCTACATTTTGTTTCCTCTTGATGTAGCCCTAAGCAGTAACTGGCGAGAAACACTTTCATGGAAAGGGGTTGCCAAGCTTCCTAAAATTACGAATCTCGAGAAATCTCAGCAAATATTTTTTCACCCAAACTGGATGATACTTTCAGGTAATGATCAGTACACTAAGGCGACTTGGTTCCCCAAATTTCGTTCTTCTAAGTTGAAGCGTTCGTTTGCAGTAACACTTTGAATTTTTAGGTTTCACTCTGTTTTCTCCTATATTGATAGATGTATTTGAAACTCTAAATCCAACATGGTTTGTGCTAGCTTCTTGAAACTTGACACAATAAAGTAGTTTCACGTTCTATCTCTATGTTTTGTTTCCTCTTGATGTAGCCCTAAGCAGTGACTGGCGAGAAACACTTTCATGGACAGGGGTTCCCAGGCTTCCCAAAATTACAAATCTCCAGAAATCTCAGCAAATATTTTTTCACCCAAACTGGATGATACTTTCAGGTAATGATCAGTGCACTCAGGCGACTTGGTTCCCCAAATTTCGTTCTTCTATGTTGAAGCGTTCGTTTCCAGTAACAGTTTGAATTTTTAGGTTACACTGTGTTTTCTCCTATATTGATAGATGTATTTGGAACTCTAAATCCAACAAGGTTTGTGCTAGCTTCTTGAAACTTGACACAATAAAGTAGTTTCACTTTCTATCTCTATGTTTTGATTCCTATTGATGTAGCCCTGTGCAGTGACTGGCGAGAAACACTTTCATGGAAAGGGGTTGCCAGGCTTCCCAAAATTACGAATCTCCAGAAATCTCAGCAAATATTTTTTCACCCAAACTGGATGATACTTTCAGGTAATGATCAGTACACTAAGGCGACTTGGTTCCCCAAATTTCGTTCTTCTATGTTGAAGCGTTGGTTTCCAGTAACAGTTTGAATTTTTAGGTTTCACTCTGTTTTCTCCTATATTGATAGATGTATTTGGAACTCTAAATCCAACACGGTTTGTGCTAGCTTCTTGAAACTTGACACAATAAAGTAGTTTCACGTTCTATCTCTATGTTTTGTTTCCTCTTGATGTAGCCCTAAGCAGTGACTGGCGAGAAACACTTTCATGGAAGGGGGTTGCCAGGCTTCCCAAAATTACGAATCTCCAGAAATCTCAGCAAATATTTTTTCACCCAAACTGGATGATACTTTCAGGTAATGATCAGGGCACTAAGGCGACTTGGTTCCCCAAATTTTGTTCTTCTATGTTGAAGCGTTCGTTTCCAGTAACAGTTTGAATTTTTAGGTTTCACTCTGTTTTCTCCTATATTGATAGATGTATTTGGAACTCTAAATCCAACACGGTTTGTGCTAGCTTCTTGAAACTAGACACAATAAAGTAGTTTCACGTTCTATCTCTATGTTTTGATTCCTCTTGATGTAGCCCTGTGCAGTGACTGGCGAGAAACACTTTCATGGAAAGGGGTTGCCAGGCTTCCCAAAATTACGAATCTCCAGAAATCTCAGGAAATATTTTTGCACCTAAACTGGATGATACTTTCAGGTAATGATCAGTACACTAAGGCGACTTGGTTCCCCAAATTTCGTTCTTCTATGTTGAAGCGTTCGTTTCCAGTAACACTTTGAATTTTTAGGTTTCACTCTGTTTTCTCCTATATTGATAGATGTATTTGGAACTCTAAATCCAACACGGTTTGTGCTAGCTCTTTGAAACTTGACACAATAAAGTAGTTTCACGTTCTATCTTTATGTTTTGTTTCCTCTTGATGTAGCCTTAAGCAGTGACTGGCGAGAAACACTTTCATGGAAAGGGGTTGCCAAGCTTCCCAAAATTACGAATCTCCAGAAATCTCAGCAAATATTTTTTCACCCAAACTGGATGATACATTCAGGTAATGATCAGTACACTAAGGCGACTTGGTTCCCCAAATTTCGTTCTTCTATGTTGAAGCGTTCGTTTCCAGTAACAGTTTGAATTTTTAGGTTTCACTCTGTTTTCTCCTATATTGATAGATGTATTTGGAACTCTAAATCCAACACGGTTTGTGCTAGGTTCTTGAAACTTGACACAATAAAGAAGTTTCACGTTCTATCTCTACATTTTGTTTCCTCTTGATGTAGCCCTAAGCAGTAACTGGCGAGAAACACTTTCATGGAAAGGGGTTGCCAAGCTTCCTAAAATTACGAATCTCGAGAAATCTCAGCAAATATTTTTTCACCCAAACTGGATGATACTTTCAGGTAATGATCAGTACACTAAGGCGACTTGGTTCCCCAAATTTCGTTCTTCTATGTTGAAGCGTTCGTTTGCAGTAACACTTTGAATTTTTAGGTTTCACTCTGTTTTCTCCTATATTGATAGATGTATTTGAAACTCTAAATCCAACATGGTTTGTGCTAGCTTCTTGAAACTTGACACAATAAAGTAGTTTCAAGTTCTATCTCTATGTTTTGTTTCCTCTTGATGTAGCCCTAAGCAGTGACTGGCGAGAAACACTTTCATGGACAGGGGTTCCCAGGCTTCCCAAAATTACAAATCTCCAGAAATCTCAGCAAATATTTTTTCACCCAAACTGGATGATACTTTCAGGTAATGATCAGTGCACTCAGGCGACTTGGTTCCCCAAATTTCGTTCTTCTATGTTGAAGCGTTCGTTTCCAGTAACAGTTTGAATTTTTAGGTTACACTGTGTTTTCTCCTATATTGATAGATGTATTTGGAACTCTAAATCCAACAAGGTTTGTGCTAGCTTCTTGAAACTTGACACAATAAAGTAGTTTCACTTTCTATCTCTATGTTTTGATTCCTATTGATGTAGCCCTGTGCAGTGACTGGCGAGAAACACTTTCATGGAAAGGGGTTGCCAGGCTTCCCAAAATTACGAATCTCCAGAAATCTCAGCAAATATTTTTTCACCCAAACTGGATGATACTTTCAGGTAATGATCAGTACACTAAGGCGACTTGGTTCCCCAAATTTCGTTCTTCTATGTTGAAGCGTTGGTTTCCAGTAACAGTTTGAATTTTTAGGTTTCACTCTGTTTTCTCCTATATTGATAGATGTATTTGGAACTCTAAATCCAACACGGTTTGTGCTAGCTTCTTGAAACTTGACACAATAAAGTAGTTTCACGTTCTATCTCTATGTTTTGTTTCCTCTTGATGTAGCCCTAAGCAGTGACTGGCGAGAAACACTTTCATGGAAGGGGGTTGCCAGGCTTCCCAAAATTACGAATCTCCAGAAATCTCAGCAAATATTTTTTCACCCAAACTGGATGATACTTTCAGGTAATGATCAGGGCACTAAGGCGACTTGGTTCCCCAAATTTCGTTCTTCTATGTTGAAGCGTTCGTTTCCAGTAACAGTTTGAATTTTTAGGTTTCACTCTGTTTTCTCCTATATTGATAGATGTATTTGGAACTCTAAATCCAACACGGTTTGTGCTAGCTTCTTGAAACTAGACACAATAAAGTAGTTTCACGTTCTATCTCTATGTTTTGATTCCTCTTGATGTAGCCCTGTGCAGTGACTGGCGAGAAACACTTTCATGGAAAGGGGTTGCCAGGCTTCCCAAAATTACGAATCTCCAGAAATCTCAGGAAATATTTTTGCACCCAAACTGGATGATACTTTCAGGTAATGATCAGTACACTAAGGCGACTTGGTTCACCAAATTTCGTTCTTCTATGTTGAAGCGTTCGTTTCCAGTAACACTTTGAATTTTTAGGTTTCACTCTGTTTTCTCCTATATTGATAGATGTATTTGGAACTCTAAATCCAACACGGTTTGTGCTAGCTTCTTGAAATTTGACACAATAAAGTAGTTTCACGTTCTATCTTTATGTTTTGTTTCCTCTTGATGTAGCACTATGCAGTGACTGGCGAGAAACACTTTCATGGAAAGGGGTTGCCAGGCTTCCCAAAATTACGAATCTCCAGAAATCTCAGCAAATATTTTTTCACCCAAACAGGATGATACTTTCAGGTAATGATCAGTACACTAAGGCGACTTGGTTCCCCAAATTTTGTTCTTCTATGTTGAAGCGTTTGTTTCCAGTAACACTTTGAATTTTTAGGTTTCACTCTGTTTTCTCCTATATTGATAGATGTATTTGGAACTCTAAATCCAACACGGTTTCTGCTTGCTTCTTGAAACTTGACACAATAAAGTAGTTTCACGTTCTATCTCTATGTTTTGATTCCTCTTGATGTAGCTCTAAGCAGTGACTGGCGAGAAACACTTTCATGGAAAGGGGTTGCCAGGCTTCCCAAAATTACGAATCTCCAGAAATCTCAGCAAATATTTTTTCACCCAAACTGGATCATACTTTCAGTTAATGATCAGTACACTAAGGCGACTTGGTTCCCCAAATTTCGTTCTTCTATGTTGAAGCGTTCGTTGCCAGTAACACTTTGAATTTTTAGGTTTCACTCTCTTTTCTCCTATATTGATAGATATATTTGGAACTCTAAATCCAACACGGTTTGTGCTAGCTCTTTAAACTTGACACAATAAAGTAGTTTCACGTTCTATTTTATGTTTTCTTTCCTCTTGATGTAGCCCTATGCAGTGACTGGCGAGAAACACTTTCATGGAAAGGGGTTGCCAGGCTTCCCAAAATTACGAATCTCCAGAAATCTCAGGAAATATTTTTGCACCTAAACTGGATGATACTTTCAGGTAATGATCAGTACACTAAGGCGACTTGGTTCCCCAAATTTCGTTCTTCTATGTTGAAGCGTTCGTTTCCAGTAACACTTTGAATTTTTAGGTTTCACTCTGTTTTCTCCTATATTGATAGATGTATTTGGAACTCTAAATCCAACAAGGTTTGTGCTAGCTTCTTGAAACTTGACACAATAAAGTAGTTTCACTTTCTATCTCTATGTTTTGATTCCTATTGATGTAGCCCTGTGCAGTGACTGGCGAGAAACACTTTCATGGAAAGGGGTTGCCAGGCTTCCCAAAATTACGAATCTCTAGAAATCTCAGCAAATATTTTTTCACCCAAACTCGATGATACTTTCAGGTAATGATCAGTACACGAAGGCGACTTGGTTACCCAAATTTCGTTCTTCTATGTTGAAGCGTTCGTTTCCAGTAACAGTTTGAATTTTTAGGTTTCAGTCTGTTTTCTCCTATATTGATAGATGTATTTGGAACTCTAAATCCAACACGGTTTGTGCTAGCTTCTTGAAACTTGACACAATAAAGTAGTTTCACGTTCAATCTGTATGTATTGATTCCTCTTGATGTAGCCCTAAGCAGTGACTGGCGAGAAACACTTTCATGGAAAGGGGTTGCCAGGCTTCCCAAAATTACGAATCTCCAGAAATCTCAGTAAATAGTTTTTCACCAAAACAGGATGATACTTTCAGGTAATGATCAGTACACTAAGGCAACTTAGTTCCCCAAATTTTGTTCTTCTATGTTGAAGCGTTCGTTTCCAGGAACACTTTGAATTTTTAGGTTTCACTCTGTTTTCTCCTATATTGATAGATGTATTTGGAACTCTAAATCCAACATGGTTTGTGCTAGCTTCTTGAAACTTGACACAATAAAGTAGTTTCACGTTCTATCTCTATGTTTTGTTTCCTCTTGATGTAGCCCTAAGCAGTGACTGGCGAGAAACACTTTCATGGACAGGGGTTCCCAGGCTTCCCAAAATTACAAATCTCCAGAAATCTCAGCAAATATTTTTTCACCCAAACTGGATGATACTTTCAGGTAATGATCAGTGCACTCAGGCGACTTGGTTCCCCAAATTTCGTTCTTCTATGTTGAAGCGTTCGTTTCCAGTAACAGTTTGAATTTTTAGGTTACACTGTGTTTTCTCCTATATTGATAGATGTATTTGGAACTCTAAATCCAACAAGGTTTGTGCTAGCTTCTTGAAACTTGACACAATAAAGTAGTTTCACTTTCTATCTCTATGTTTTGTTTCCTATTGATGTAGCCCTGTGCAGTGACTGGCGAGAAACACTTTCATGGAAAGGGGTTGCCAGGCTTCCCAAAATTACGAATCTCCAGAAATCTCAGCAAATATTTTTTCACCCAAACTGGATGATACTTTCAGGTAATGATCAGTACACTAAGGCGACTTGGTTCCCCAAATTTCGTTCTTCTATGTTGAAGCGTTCGTTTCCAGTAACAGTTTGAATTTTTAGGTTTCACTCTGTTTTCTCCTATATTGATAGATGTATTTGGAACTCTAAATCCAACACGGTTTGAGCTAGCTTCTTGAAACTTGACACAATAATGTAGTTTCACGTTCTATCTCTATGTTTTGTTTCCTCTTGATGTAGCCCTAAGCAGTGACTGGCGAGAAACACTTTCATGGAAGGGGGTTGCCAGGCTTCCCAAAATTACGAATCTCCAGAAATCTCAGCAAATATTTTTTCACCCAAACTGGATGATACTTTCAGGTAATTATCAGTACACTAAGGCGACTTGGTTCCCCAAATTTCGTTCTTCTATGTTGAAGCGTTCGTTTCCAGTAACAGTTTGAATTTTTAGGTTTCACTCTGTTTTCTCCTATATTGATAGATGTATTTGGAACTCTAAATCCAACACGGTTTGTGCTAGCTTCTTGAAACTAGACACAATAAAGTAGTTTCACGTTCTATCTCTATGTTTTGATTCCTCTTGATGTAGCCCTGTGCAGTGACTGGCGAGAAACACTTTCATGGAAAGGGGTTGCCAGGCTTCCCAAAATTACGAATCTCCAGAAATCTCAGGAAATATTTTTGCACCTAAACTGGATGATACTTTCAGGTAATGATCAGTACACTAAGGCGACTTGGTTCCCCAAATTTCGTTCTTCTATGTTGAAGCGTTCGTTTCCAGTAACACTTTGAATTTTTAGGTTTCACTCTGTTTTCTCCTATATTGATAGATGTATTTGGAACTCTAAATCCAACACGGTTTGTGCTAGCTCTTTGAAACTTGACACAATAAAGTAGTTTCACGTTCTATCTTTATGTTTTGTTTCCTCTTGATGTAGCCCTATGCAGTGACTGGCGAGAAACACTTTCATGGAAAGGGGTTGCCAGGCTTCCCAAAATTACGAATCTCCAGAAATCTCAGCAAATATTTTTTCACCCAAACAGGATGATACTTTCAGGTAATGATCAGTACACTAAGGCGACTTGGTTCCCCAAATTTTGTTCTTCTATGTTGAAGCGTTTGTTTCCAGTAACACTTTGAATTTTTAGGTTTCACTCTGTTTTCTCCTATATTGATAGATGTATTTGGAACTCTAAATCCAACACGGTTTCTGCTTGCTTCTTGAAACTTGACACAATAAAGTAGTTTCACGTTCTATCTCTATGTTTTGATTCCTCTTGATGTAGCTCTAAGCAGTGACTGGCGAGAAACACTTTCATGGAAAGGGGTTGCCAGGCTTCCCAAAATTACGAATCTCCAGAAATCTCAGCAAATATTTTTTCACCCAAACTGGATCATACATTCAGTTAATGATCAGTACACTAAGGCGACTTGGTTCCCCAAATTTCGTTCTTCTATGTTGAAGCGTTCGTTGCCAGTAACACTTTGAATTTTTAGGTTTCACTCTCTTTTCTCCTATATTGATAGATATATTTGGAACTCTAAATCCAACACGGTTTGTGCTAGCTCTTTAAACTTGACACAATAAAGTAGTTTCACGTTCTATTTTATGTTTTCTTTCCTCTTGATGTAGCCCTAAGCAGTGACTGGCGAGAAACACTTTCATGGAAAGGGGTTGCCAGGCTTCCCAAAATTACGAATCTCCAGAAATCTCAGCAAATAGTTTTTCACCAAAACAGGATGATACTTTCAGGTAATGATCAGTACACTAAGGCAACTTAGTTCCCCAAATTTTGTTCTTCTATGTTGAAGCGTTCGTTTCCAGGAACACTTTGAATTTTTAGGTTTCACTCTGTTTTCTCCTATATTGATAGATGTATTTGGAACTCTAAATCCAACATGGTTTGTGCTAGCTTCTTGAAACTTGACACAATAAAGTAGTTTCACGTTCTATCTCTATGTTTTGTTTCCTCTTGATGTAGCCCTAAGCAGTGACTGGCGAGAAACACTTTCATGGACAGGGGTTCCCAGGCTTCCCAAAATTACAAATCTCCAGAAATCTCAGCAAATATTTTTTCACCCAAACTGGATGATACTTTCAGGTAATGATCAGTGCACTCAGGCGACTTGGTTCCCCAAATTTCGTTCTTCTATGTTGAAGCGTTCGTTTCCAGTAACAGTTTGAATTTTTAGGTTACACTCTGTTTTCTCCTATATTGATAGATGTATTTGGAACTCTAAATCCAACAAGGTTTGTGCTAGCTTCTTGAAACTTGACACAATAAAGTAGTTTCACTTTCTATCTCTATGTTTTGTTTCCTATTGATGTAGCCCTGTGCAGTGACTGGCGAGAAACACTTTCATGGAAAGTGGTTGCCAGGCTTCCCAAAATTACGAATCTCCAGAAATCTCAGCAAATATTTTTTCACCCAAACTGGATGATACTTTCAGGTAATGATCAGTACACTAAGGCGACTTGGTTCCCCAAATTTCGTTCTTCTATGTTGAAGCGTTCGTTTGCAGTAACACTTTGAATTTTTAGGTTTCACTCTGTTTTCTCCTATATTGATAGATGTATTTGGAACTCTAAATCCAACACGGTTTGAGCTAGCTTCTTGAAACTTGACACAATAATGTAGTTTCACGTTCTATCTCTATGTTTTGTTTCCTCTTGATGTAGCCCTAAGCAGTGACTGGCGAGAAACACTTTCATGGAAGGGGGTTGCCAGGCTTCCCAAAATTACGAATCTCCAGAAATCTCAGCAAATATTTTTTCACCCAAACTGGATGATACTTTCAGGTAATTATCAGTACACTAAGGCGACTTGGTTCCCCAAATTTCGTTCTTCTATGTTGAAGCGTTCGTTTCCAGTAACAGTTTGAATTTTTAGGTTTCACTCTGTTTTCTCCTATATTGATAGATGTATTTGGAACTCTAAATCCAACACGGTTTGTGCTAGCTTCTTGAAACTAGACACAATAAAGTAGTTTCACGTTCTATCTCTATGTTTTGATTCCTCTTGATGTAGCCCTGTGCAGTGACTGGCGAGAAACACTTTCATGGAAAGGGGTTGCCAGGCTTCCCAAAATTACGAATCTCCAGAAATCTCAGGAAATATTTTTTCACCTAAACTGGATGATACTTTCAGGTTATGATCAGTACACTAAGGCGACTTGGTTCCCCAAATTTCGTTCTTCTATGTTGAAGCGTTCGTTTCCAGTAACACTTTGAATTTTTAGGTTTCACTCTGTTTTCTCCTATATTGATAGATGTATTTGGAACTCTAAATCCAACACGGTTTGTGCCAGCTCTTTGAAACTTGACACAATAAAGTAGTTTCACGTTCTATCTTTATGTTTTGTTTCCTCTTGATGTAGCCCTATGCAGTGACTGGCGAGAAACACTTTCATGGAAAGGGGTTGCCAGGCTTCCTAAAATTACGAATCTCCAGAAATCTCAGCAAATATTTTTTCACCCAAACAGGATGATACTTTCAGGTAATGATCAGTACACTAAGGCGACTTGGTTCCCCAAATTTTGTTCTTCTATGTTGAAGCGTTTGTTTCCAGTAACACTTTGAATTTTTAGGTTTCACTCTGTTTTCTCCTATATTGATAGATGTATTTGGAACTCTAAATCCAACACGGTTTCTGCTTGCTTCTTGAAACTTGACACAATAAAGTAGTTTCACGTTCTATCTCTATGTTTTGTTTCCTCTTGATGTAGCTCTAAGCAGTGACTGGCGAGAAACACTTTCATGGAAAGGGGTTGCCAGGCTTCCCAAAATTACGAATCTCCAGAAATCTCAGCAAATATTTTTTCACCCAAACTGGATGATACTTTCAGGTAATGATTAGTACACTAAGGCGACTTGGTTCCCCAAATTTCGTTCTTCAGTGTTGAAGCGTTCGTTTCCAGTAACTCTTTGAATTTTTAGGTTTCACTCTGTTTTCTCCTATATTGATAGATGTATTTGGAACTCTAAATCCAACACGGTTTGTGCTAGCTTCTTGAAATTTGACACAATAAAGTAGTTTCACGTTCTATCTCTATGTTTTGATTCCTCTTGATGTAGCCCTAAGCAGTGACTGGCGAGAAACACTTTCATGGAAAGGGGTTGCCAGGCTTCCCAAAATTACGAATCTCCAGAAATGTCAGCAAATATTTTTTCACCCAAACTGGATGATACTTTCAGGTAATGATCAGAACACTAAGGCGACTTGGTTCCCCAAATTTCGTTCTTCTATGTTGAAGCGTTCGTTTCCAGTAACACTTTGAATTTTTAGGTTTCACTCTGTTTTCTCCTATATTGATAGATGTATTTGGAACTCTAAATCCAACACGGTTTGTGCTTGGTTCTTGAAACTTGACACAATAAAGTAGTTTCACGTTCTATCTCTATGTTTTGTTTCTTCTTGATGTAGCCATAAGCAGTGACTGGCGAGAAACACTTTCATGGAAAGGGGTTGCCAGGCTTCCCAAAATTACGAATCTCCAGAAATCTCAGCAAATATTTTTTCACCCAAACTGGATCATACTTTCAGTTAATGATCAGTACACTAAGGCGACTTGGTTCCCCAAATTTCGTTCTTCTATGTTGAAGCGTTCGTTGCCAGTAACACTTTGAATTTTTAGGTTTCACTCTCTTTTCTCCTATATTGATAGATATATTTGGAACTCTAAATCCAACACGGTTTGTGCTAGCTCTTTAAACTTGACACAATAAAGTAGTTTCACGTTCTATTTTATGTTTTCTTTCCTCTTGATGTAGCCCTATGCAGTGACTGGCGAGAAACACTTTCATGGAAAGGGGTTGCCAGGCTTCCCAAAATTACGAATCTCCAGAAATCTCAGCAAATATTTTTTCACCCAAACTCGATGATACTTTCAGGTAAAGATCAGTACACGAAGGCGACTTGGTTACCTAAATTTCGTTCTTCTATGTTGAAGCGTTCGTTTCCAGTAACAGTTTGAATTTTTAGGTTTCAGTCTGTTTTCTCCTATATTGATAGATGTATTTGGAACTCTAAATCCAACACGGTTTGTGCTAGCTTCTTGAAACTTGACACAATAAAGTAGTTTCACGTTCAATCTGTATGTATTGATTCCTCTTGATGTAGCCCTAAGCAGTGACTGGCGAGAAACACTTTCATGGAAAGGGGTTGCCAGGCTTCCCAAAATTACGAATCTCCAGAAATCTCAGCAAATAGTTTTTCACCAAAACAGGATGATACTTTCAGGTAATGATCAGTACACTAAGGCAACTTAGTTCCCCAAATTTTGTTCTTCTATGTTGAAGCGTTCGTTTCCAGGAACACTTTGAATTTTTTGGTTTCACTCTGTTTTCTCCTATATTGATAGATGTATTTGGAACTCTAAATCCAACATGGTTTGTGCTAGCTTCTTGAAACTTGACACAATAAAGTAGTTTCACGTTCTATCTCTATGTTTTGTTTCCTCTTGATGTAGCCCTAAGCAGTGACTGGCGAGAAACACTTTCATGGACAGGGGTTCCCAGGATTCCCAAAATTACAAATCTCCAGAAATCTCAGCAAATATTTTTTCACCCAAACTGGATGATACTTTCAGGTAATGATCAGTGCACTCAGGCGACTTGGTTCCCCAAATTTCGTTCTTCTATGTTGAAGCGTTCGTTTCCAGTAACAGTTTGAATTTTTAGGTTACACTGTGTTTTCTCCTATATTGATAGATGTATTTGGAACTCTAAATCCAACAAGGTTTGTGCTAGCTTCTTGAAACTTGACACAATAAAGTAGTTTCACTTTCTATCTCTATGTTTTGTTTCCTATTGATGTAGCCCTGTGCAGTGACTGGCGAGAAACACTTTCATGGAAAGTGGTTGCCAGGCTTCCCAAAATTACGAATCTCCAGAAATCTCAGCAAATATTTTTTCACCCAAACTGGATGATACTTTCAGGTAATGATCAGTACACTAAGGCGACTTGGTTCCCCAAATTTCGTTCTTCTATGTTGAAGCGTTCGTTTCCAGTAACAGTTTGAATTTTTAGGTTTCACTCTGTTTTCTCCTATATTGATAGATGTATTTGGAACTCTAAATCCAACACGGTTTGTGCTAGCTTCTTGAAACTTGACACAATAAAGTAGTTTCATGTTCTATCTCTATGTTTTGTTTCCTCTTGATGTAGCCCTAAGCAGTGACTGGCGAGAAACACTTTCATGGAAGGGGGTTGCCAGGCTTCCCAAAATTACGAATCTCCAGAAATCTCAGCAAATATTTTTTCACCCAAACTGGATGATACTTTCAGGTAATTATCAGTACACTAAGGCGACTTGGTTCCCCAAATTTCGTTCTTCTATGTTGAAGCGTTCGTTTCCAGTAACAGTTTGAATTTTTAGGTTTCACTCTGTTTTCTCCTATATTGATAGATGTATTTGGAACTCTAAATCCAACACGGTTTGTGCTAGCTTCTTGAAACTAGACACAATAAAGTAGTTTCACGTTCTATCTCTATGTTTTGATTCCTCTTGATGTAGCCCTGTGCAGTGACTGGCGAGAAACACTTTCATGGAAAGGGGTTGCCAGGCTACCCAAAATTACGAATCTCCAGAAATCTCAGGAAATATTTTTTCACCTAAACTGGATGATACTTTCAGGTTATGATCAGTACACTAAGGCGACTTGGTTCCCCAAATTTCGTTCTTCTATGTTGAAGCGTTCGTTTCCAGTAACACTTTGAATTTTTAGGTTTCACTCTGTTTTCTCCTATATTGATAGATGTATTTGGAACTCTAAATCCAACACGGTTTGTGCCAGCTCTTTGAAACTTGACACAATAAAGTAGTTTCACGTTCTATCTTTATGTTTTGTTTCCTCTTGATGTAGCCCTATGCAGTGACTGGCGAGAAACACTTTCATGGAAAGGGGTTGCCAGGCTTCCCAAAATTACGAATCTCCAGAAATCTCAGCAAATATTTTTTCACCCAAACAGGATGATACTTTCAGGTAATGATCAGTACACTAAGGCGACTTCGTTCCCCAAATTTTGTTCTTCTATGTTGAAGCGTTTGTTTCCAGTAACACTTTGAATTTTTAGGTTTCACTCTGTTTTCTCCTATATTGATAGATGTATTTGGAACTCTAAATCCAACACGGTTTCTGCTTGCTTCTTGAAACTTGACACAATAAAGTAGTTTCACGTTCTATCTCTATGTTTTGATTCCTCTTGATGTAGCTCTAAGCAGTGACTGGCGAGAAACACTTTCATGGAAAGGGGTTGCCAGGCTTCCCAAAATTACGAATCTCCAGAAATCTCAGCAAATATTTTTTCACCCAAACTAGATGATACTTTCAGGTAATGATAAGTACACTAAGGCGACTTGGTTCCCCAAATTTCGTTCTTCAGTGTTGAATCGTTCGTTTCCAGTAACTCTTTGAATTTTTAGGTTTCACTCTGTTTTCTCCTATATTGATAGATGTATTTGGAACTCTAAATCCAACACGGTTTGTGCTAGCTTCTTGAAATTTGACACAATAAAGTAGTTTCCCGTTCTATCTCTATGTTTTGATTCCTCTTGATGTAGCCCTAAGCAGTGACTGGCGAGAAACACTTTCATGGAAAGGGGTTGCCAGGCTTCCCAAAATTACGAATCTCCAGAAATCTCAGCAAATATTTTTTCAACCAAACTCGATGATACTTTCAGGTAATGATCAGTACACTAAGGCGACTTGGTTCCCCAAATTTCGTTCTTCTATGTTGAAGCGTTCGTTTCCAGTAACAGTTTGAATTTTTAGGTTTCACTCTGTTTTCTCCTATATTGATAGATGTATTTGGAACTCTAAATCCAACACGGTTTGTGCTAGCTTCTTGAAACTTGACACAATAAAGTAGTTCCACGTTCTATCTCTAGGTTTTGTTTCCTCTTGATGGAGCCCTAAGCAGTGACTGGCGAGAAACACTTTCATGGAAAGGGGTTGCCAAGCTTCCTAAAATTACGAATCTCCAGAAATCTCAGCAAATATTTTTTCACCCAAACAGGAGGATACTTTCAGGTAATGATCAGTACACTAAGACGACTTGGTTCCCCAAATTTCGTTCTATATTTTGAACCGTTCGTTTCCAGTAACAGTTTGAATTTTTAGGTTTCACTCTGTTTTCTCCTATATTGATAGATGTATTTGGAACTCTAAATCCAACACGGTTTGTGCTAGGTTCTTGAAACTTGACACAATAAAGTAGTTTCACGTTCTATCTCTATGTTTTGTTTCCTCTTGATGTAGCCTTAAGCAGTGACTGGCGAGAAACACTTTCATGGAAAGGGGTTGCCAAGCTTCCCAAAATTACGAATCTCCAGAAATCTCAGCAAATATTTTTTCACCCAAACTGGATGATACATTCAGGTAATGATCAGTACACTAAGGCGACTTGGTTCCCCAAATTTCGTTCTTCTATGTTGAAGCGTTCGTTTCCAGTAACATTTGAATTTTTAGGTTTCACTCTGTTTTCTCCTATATTGATAGATGTATTTGGAACTCTAAATCCAACACGGTTTGTGCTAGCTTCTTGAAATATGACACACTGAAGTAGTTTCACGTTCTATCTCTATGTTTTGTTTCCTCTTGATGTAGCCCTATGCAGTGACTGGCGAGAAACACTTTCATGGAAAGGGGTTGCCAAGCTTCCTAAAATTACGAATCTCCAGAAATCTCAGCAAATATTTTTTCACCCAAACTGGATGATACATTCAGGTAATGATCAGTACACTAAGGCGACTTGGATCCCCAAATTTCGTTCTTCTATGTTGAAGCATTCGTTTCCAGTAACAGTTTGAATTTTTAGGTTTCACTCTGTTTTCTCCTATATTGATAGATGTATTTGGAACTCTAAATCCAACACGGTTTGTGCTAGGTTCTTGAAACTTGACACAATAAAGTAGTTTCACGTTCTATCTCTACGTTTTGTTTCCTCTTGATGTAGCCCTAAGCAGTAACTGGCGAGAAACACTTTCATGGAAAGGGGTTGCCAAGCTTCCTAAAATTACGAATCTCCAGAAATCTCAGCAAATATTTTTTCACCCAAACTGGATGATACTTTCAGGTAATGATCAGTACACTAAGGCGACTTGGTTCCCCAAATTTCGTTCTTCTATGTTGAAGCGTTCGTTTGCAGTAACACTTTGAATTTTTAGGTTTCACTCTGTTTTCTCCTATATTGATAGATGTATTTGAAACTCTAAATCCAACTGGGTTTGGGCTAGTTTCTTGAAACTTGACACAATAAAGTAGTTGCACGTTGTATCTCTACGTTTTGTTTCCTCTTGATGTAGCCCTAAGCAGTTACTGGCGAGAAACACTTTCATGGAAAGGGGTTGCCAAGCTTCCTAAAATTACGAATCTCCAGAAATCTCAGCAAATATTTTTTCACCCAAACTGGATGATACTTTCAGGTAATGATCTGTACACTAAGACGACTTGGTTCCCCAAATTTCGTTCTTCTATGTTGAAGCGTTCATTTCCAGTAACAGTTTGAATTTTTAGGTTTCACTCTGTTTTCTCCTATATTGATACATGTATTTGGAACTCTAAATCCAACACGGTTTGTGCTAGGTTCTTGAAACTTGACACAATAAAGTAGTTTCACGTTCTATCTCTATGTTTTGTTTCCTCTTGATGTAGCCTTAAGCAGTGACTGGCGAGAAACACTTTCATGGAAAGGGGTTGCCAGGCTTCCCAAAATTACGAATCTCCAGAAATCTCAGCAAATATTTTTTCACCCAAACTGGATGATACTTTCAGGTAATGATTAGTACACTAAGGCGACTTGGTTCCCCAAATTTCGTTCTTCTATGTTGAAGCGTTCGTTTCCAGTAACTCTTTGAATTTTTAGGTTTCTCTCTGTTTTCTCCTATATTGATAGATGTATTTGGAACTCTAAATCCAACACGGTTTGTGCTAGCTTCTTGAAACTTGACACAATAAAGTAGTTCCACGTTCTATCTCTAGGTTTTGTTTCCTCTTGATGGAGCCCTAAGCAGTGACTGGCGAGAAACACTTTCATGGAAAGGGGTTGCCAAGCTTCCTAAAATTACGAATCTCCAGAAATCTCAGCAAATATTTTTTCACCCAAACAGGAGGATACTTTCAGGTAATGATCAGTACACTAAGACGACTTGGTTCCCCAAATTTCGTTCTATATTTTGAACCGTTCGTTTCCAGTAACAGTTTGAATTTTTAGGTTTCACTCTGTTTTCTCCTATATTGATAGATGTATTTGGAACTCTAAATCCAACACGGTTTGTGCTAGGTTCTTGAAACTTGACACAATAAAGTAGTTTCACGTTCTATCTCTATGTTTTGTTTCCTCTTGATGTAGCCTTAAGCAGTGACTGGCGAGAAACACTTTCATGGAAAGGGGTTGCCAAGCTTCCCAAAATTACGAATCTCCAGAAATCTCAGCAAATATTTTTTCACCCAAACTGGATGATACATTCAGGTAATGATCAGTACACTAAGGCGACTTGGTTCCCCAAATTTCGTTCTTCTATGTTGAAGCGTTCGTTTCCAGTAACAGTTTGAATTTTTAGGTTTCACTCTGTTTTCTCCTATATTGATAGATGTATTTGGAACTCTAAATCCAACACGGTTTGTGCTAGCTTCTTGAAATATGACACACTGAAGTAGTTTCACGTTCTATCTCTATGTTTTGTTTCCTCTTGATGTAGCCCTATGCAGTGACTGGCGAGAAACACTTTCATGGAAAGGGGTTGCCAAGCTTCCTAAAATTACGAATCTCCAGAAATCTCAGCAAATATTTTTTCACCCAAACTGGATGATACATTCAGGTAATGATCAGTACACTAAGGCGACTTGGATCCCCAAATTTCGTTCTTCTATGTTGAAGCATTCGTTTCCAGTAACAGTTTGAATTTTTAGGTTTCACTCTGTTTTCTCCTATATTGATAGATGTATTTGGAACTCTAAATCCAACACGGTTTGTGCTAGGTTCTTGAAACTTGACACAATAAAGTAGTTTCACGTTCTATCTCTACGTTTTGTTTCCTCTTGATGTAGCCCTAAGCAGTAACTGGCGAGAAACACTTTCATGGAAAGGGGTTGCCAAGCTTCCTAAAATTACGAATCTCGAGAAATCTCAGCAAATATTTTTTCACCCAAACTGGATGATACTTTCAGGTAATGATCAGTACACTAAGGCGACTTGGTTCCCCAAATTTCGTTCTTCTATGTTGAAGCGTTCGTTTGCAGTAACACTTTGAATTTTTAGGTTTCACTCTGTTTTCTCCTATATTGATAGATGTATTTGAAACTCTAAATCCAACTGGGTTTGGGCTAGTTTCTTGAAACTTGACACAATAAAGTAGTTTCACGTTGTATCTCTACGTTTTGTTTCCTCTTGATGTAGCCCTAAGCAGTTACTGGCGAGAAACACTTTCATGGAAAGGGGTTGCCAAGCTTCCTAAAATTACGAATCTCCAGAAATCTCAGCAAATATTTTTTCACCCAAACTGGATGATACTTTCAGGTAATGATCTGTACACTAAGACGACTTGGTTCCCCAAATTTCGTTCTTCTATGTTGAAGCGTTCATTTCCAGTAACAGTTTGAATTTTTAGGTTTCACTCTGTTTTCTCCTATATTGATACATGTATTTGGAACTCTAAATCCAACACGGTTTGTGCTAGGTTCTTGAAACTTGACACAATAAAGTAGTTTCACGTTCTATCTCTATGTTTTGTTTCCTCTTGATGTAGCCTTAAGCAGTGACTGGCGAGAAACACTTTCATGGAAAGGGGTTGCCAAGCTTCCCAAAATTACGAATCTCCAGAAATCTCAGCAAATATTTTTTCACCCAAACTGGATGATACATTCAGGTAATGATCACTACACTAAGGCGACTTGGTTCCCCAAATTTCGTTCTTCTATGTTGAAGCGTTCGTTTCCAGTAACAGTTTGAATTTTTAGGTTTCACTCTGTTTTCTCCTATATTGATAGATGTATTTGGAACTCTAAATCCAACACGGTTTGTGCTAGCTTCTTGAAACATGACACACTGAAGTAGTTTCAAGTTCTATCTCTATGTTTTGTTTCCTCTTGATGTAGCCCTATGCAGTGACTGGCGAGAAACACTTTCATGGAAAGGGGTTGCCAAGCTTCCTAAAATTACGAATCTCCAGAAATCTCAGCAAATATTTTTTCACCCAAACTGGATGATACATTCAGGTAATGATCAGTACACTAAGGCGACTTGGATCCCCAAATTTCGTTCTTCTATGTTGAAGCATTCGTTTCCAGTAACAGTTTGAATTTTTAGGTTTCACTCTGTTTTCTCCTATATTGATAGATGTATTTGGAACTCTAAATCCAACACGGTTTGTGCTAGGTTCTTGAAACTTGACACAATAAAGAAGTTTCACGTTCTATCTCTACGTTTTGTTTCCTCTTGATGTAGCCCTAAGCAGTAACTGGCGAGAAACACTTTCATGGAAAGGGGTTGCCAAGCTTCCTAAAATTACGAATCTCGAGAAATCTCAGCAAATATTTTTTCACCCAAACTGGATGATACTTTCAGGTAATGATCAGTACACTAAGGCGACTTGGTTCCCCAAATTTCGTTCTTCTATGTTGAAGCGTTCGTTTGCAGTAACAGTTTGAATTTTTAGGTTTCACTCTGTTTTCTCCTATATTGATAGATGTATTTGGAACTCTAAATCCAACACGGTTTGTGGTAGCTTCTTGAAACTAGACACAATAAAGTAGTTTCACGTTCTATCTCTATGTTTTGATTCCTCTTGATGTAGCCCTGTGCAGTGACTGGCGAGAAACACTTTCATGGAAAGGGGTTGCCAGGCTTCCCAAAATTACGAATCTCCAGAAATCTCAGGAAATATTTTTTCACCTAAACTGGATGATACTTTCAGGTAATGATCAGTACACTAAGGCGACTTGGTTCCCCAAATTTCGTTCTTCTATGTTGAAGCGTTCGTTTCCAGTAACACTTTGAATTTTTAGGTTTCACTCTGTTTTCTCCTATATTGATAGATGTATTTGGAACTCTAAATCCAACACGGTTTGTGCTAGCTCTTTGAAACTTGACACAATAAAGTAGTTTCACGTTCTATCTTTATGTTTTGTTTCCTCTTGATGTAGCCCTATGCAGTGACTGGCGAGAAACACTTTCATGGAAAGGGGTTGCCAGGCTTCCCAAAATTACGAATCTCCAGAAATCTCAGCAAATATTTTTTCACCCAAACAGGATGATACTTTCAGGTAATGATCAGTACACTAAGGCGACTTGGTTCCCCAAATTTTGTTCTTCTATGTTGAAGCGCTCGTTTCCAGTAACACTTTGAATTTTTAGGTTTCACTCTGTTTTCTCCTATATTGATAGATGTATTTGGAACTCTAAATCCAACACGGTTTCTGCTTGCTTCTTGAAACTTGACACAATAAAGTAGTTTCACGTTCTATCTCTATGTTTTGATTCCTCTTGATGTAGCTCTAAGCAGTGACTGGCGAGAAACACTTTCATGGAAAGGGGTTGCCAGGCTTCCCAAAATTACGAATCTCCAGAAATCTCAGCAAATATTTTTTCACCCAAACTGGATGATACTTTCAGGTAATGATCAGTACACTAAGGCGACTTGGTTCCCCAAATTTCGTTCTTCTATGTTGAAGCGTTCGTTTCCAGTAACTCTTTGAATTTTTAGGTTTCACTCTGTTTTCTCCTATATTGATAGATGTATTTGGAACTCTAAATCCAACACGGTTTGTGCTAGCTTCTTGAAATTTGACACAATAAAGTAGTTTCACGTTCTATGTCTATGTTTTGATTCCTCTTGATGTAGCCCTAAGCAGTGACTGGCGAGAAACACTTTCATGAAAAGGGGTTGCCAGGCTTCCCAAAATTACGAATCTCCAGAAATCTCAGCAAATATTTTTTCAACCAAACTCGATGATACTTTCAGGTAATGATCAGTACACTAAGGCGACTTGGTTCCCCAAATTTCGTTCTTCTATGTTGAAGCGTTCGTTTCCAGTAACAGTTTGAATTTTTAGGTTTCACTCTGTTTTCTCCTATATTGATAGATGTATTTGGAACTCTAAATCCAACACGGTTTGTGCTAGCTTCTTGAAACTTGACACAATAAAGTAGTTCCACGTTCTATCTCTAGGTTTTGTTTCCTCTTGATGGAGCCCTAAGCAGTGACTGGCGAGAAACACTTTCATGGAAAGGGGTTGCCAAGCTTCCTAAAATTACGAATCTCCAGAAATCACAGCAAATATTTTTTCACCCAAACAGGAGGATACTTTCAGGTAATGATCAGTACACTAAGACGACTTGGTTCCCCAAATTTCGTTCTATATTTTGAACCGTTCGTTTCCAGTAACAGTTTGAATTTTTAGGTTTCACTCTGTTTTCTCCTATATTGATAGATATATTTGGAACTCTAAATCCAACACGGTTTGTGCTAGGTTCTTGAAACTTGACACAATAAAGTAGTTTCACGTTCTATCTCTATGTTTTGTTTCCTCTTGATGTAGCCTTAAGCAGTGACTGGCGAGAAACACTTTCATGGAAAGGGGTTGCCAAGCTTCCCAAAATTACGAATCTCCAGAAATCTCAGCAAATATTTTTTCACCCAAACTGGATGATACATTCAGGTAATGATCAGTACACTAAGGCGACTTGGTTCCCCAAATTTCGTTCTTCTATGTTGAAGCGTTCGTTTCCAGTAACAGTTTGAATTTTTAGGTTTCACTCTGTTTTCTCCTATATTGATAGATGTATTTGGAACTCTAAATCCAACACGGTTTGTGCTAGCTTCTTGAAACATGACACACTGAAGTAGTTTCACGTTCTATCTCTATGTTTTGTTTCCTCTTGATGTAGCCCTATGCAGTGACTGGCGAGAAACACTTTCATGGAAAGGGGTTGCCAAGCTTCCTAAAATTACGAATCTCCAGAAATCTCAGCAAATATTTTTTCACCCAAACTGGATGATACATTCAGGTAATGATCAGTACACTAAGGCGACTTGGTTCCCCAAATTTCGTTCTTCTATGTTGAAGCGTTCGTTTCCAGTAACTCTTTGAATTTTTAGGTTTCACTCTGTTTTCTCCTATATTGATAGATGTATTTGGAACTCTAAATCCAACACGGTTTGTGCTAGCTTCTTGAAATTTGACACAATAAAGTAGTTTCACGTTCTATGTCTATGTTTTGATTCCTCTTGATGTAGCCCTAAGCAGTGACTGGCGAGAAACACTTTCATGAAAAGGGGTTGCCAGGCTTCCCAAAATTACGAATCTCCAGAAATCTCAGCAAATATTTTTTCAACCAAACTCGATGATACTTTCAGGTAATGATCAGTACACTAAGGCGACTTGGTTCCCCAAATTTCGTTCTTCTATGTTGAAGCGTTCGTTTCCAGTAACAGTTTGAATTTTTAGGTTTCACTCTGTTTTCTCCTATATTGATAGATGTATTTGGAACTCTAAATCCAACACGGTTTGTGCTAGCTTCTTGAAACTTGACACAATAAAGTAGTTCCACGTTCTATCTCTAGGTTTTGTTTCCTCTTGATGGAGCCCTAAGCAGTGACTGGCGAGAAACACTTTCATGGAAAGGGGTTGCCAAGCTTCCTAAAATTACGAATCTCCAGAAATCACAGCAAATATTTTTTCACCCAAACAGGAGGATACTTTCAGGTAATGATCAGTACACTAAGACGACTTGGTTCCCCAAATTTCGTTCTATATTTTGAACCGTTCGTTTCCAGTAACAGTTTGAATTTTTAGGTTTCACTCTGTTTTCTCCTATATTGATAGATATATTTGGAACTCTAAATCCAACACGGTTTGTGCTAGGTTCTTGAAACTTGACACAATAAAGTAGTTTCACGTTCTATCTCTATGTTTTGTTTCCTCTTGATGTAGCCTTAAGCAGTGACTGGCGAGAAACACTTTCATGGAAAGGGGTTGCCAAGCTTCCCAAAATTACGAATCTCCAGAAATCTCAGCAAATATTTTTTCACCCAAACTGGATGATACATTCAGGTAATGATCAGTACACTAAGGCGACTTGGTTCCCCAAATTTCGTTCTTCTATGTTGAAGCGTTCGTTTCCAGTAACAGTTTGAATTTTTAGGTTTCACTCTGTTTTCTCCTATATTGATAGATGTATTTGGAACTCTAAATCCAACACGGTTTGTGCTAGCTTCTTGAAACATGACACACTGAAGTAGTTTCACGTTCTATCTCTATGTTTTGTTTCCTCTTGATGTAGCCCTATGCAGTGACTGGCGAGAAACACTTTCATGGAAAGGGGTTGCCAAGCTTCCTAAAATTACGAATCTCCAGAAATCTCAGCAAATATTTTTTCACCCAAACTGGATGATACATTCAGGTAATGATCAGTACACTAAGGCGACTTGGATCCCCAAATTTCGTTCTTCTATGTTGAAGCATTCGTTTCCAGTAACAGTTTGAATTTTTAGGTTTCACTCTGTTTTCTCCTATATTGATAGATGTATTTGGAACTCTAAATCCAACACGGTTTGTGCTAGGTTCTTGAAACTTGACACAATAAAGTAGTTTCACGTTCTATCTCTACGTTTTGTTTCCTCTTGATGTAGCCCTAAGCAGTAACTGGCGAGAAACACTTTCATGGAAAGGGGTTGCCAAGCTTCCTAAAATTACGAATCTCGAGAAATCTCAGCAAATATTTTTTCACCCAAACTGGATGATACTTTCAGGTAATGATCAGTACACTAAGGCGACTTGGTTCCCCAAATTTCGTTCTTCTATGTTGAAGCGTTCGTTTGCAGTAACACTTTGAATTTTTAGGTTTCACTCTGTTTTCTCCTATATTGATAGATGTATTTGAAACTCTAAATCCAACTGGGTTTGGGCTAGTTTCTTGAAACTTGACACAATAAAGTAGTTTCACGTTGTATCTCTACGTTTTGTTTCCTCTTGATGTAGCCCTAAGCAGTTACTGGCGAGAAACACTTTCATGGAAAGGGGTTGCCAAGCTTCCTAAAATTACGAATCTCCAGAAATCTCAGCAAATATTTTTTCACCCAAACTGGATGATACTTTCAGGTAATGATCTGTACACTAAGACGACTTGGTTCCCCAAATTTCGTTCTTCTATGTTGAAGCGTTCATTTCCAGTAACAGTTTGAATTTTTAGGTTTCACTCTGTTTTCTCCTATATTGATACATGTATTTGGAACTCTAAATCCAACACGGTTTGTGCTAGGTTCTTGAAACTTGACACAATAAAGTAGTTTCACGTTCTATCTCTATGTTTTGTTTCCTCTTGATGTAGCCTTAAGCAGTGACTGGCGAGAAACACTTTCATGGAAAGGGGTTGCCAAGCTTCCCAAAATTACGAATCTCCAGAAATCTCAGCAAATATTTTTTCACCCAAACTGGATGATACATTCAGGTAATGATCAGAACACTAAGGCGACTTGGTTCCCCAAATTTCGTTCTTCTATGTTGAAGCGTTCGTTTCCAGTAACAGTTTGAATTTTTAGGTTTCACTCTGTTTTCTCCTATATTGATAGATGTATTTGGAACTCTAAATCCAACACGGTTTGTGCTAGGTTCTTGAAACTTGACACAATAAAGAAGTTTCACGTTCTATCTCTACGTTTTGTTTCCTCTTGATGTAGCCCTAAGCAGTAACTGGCGAGAAACACTTTCATGGAAAGGGGTTGCCAAGCTTCCTAAAATTACGAATCTCCAGAAATCTCAGCAAATATTTTTTCACCCAAACTGGATGATACTTTCAGGTAATGATCAGTACACTAAGGTGACTTGGTTCCCCAAATTTCGTTCTTCTATGTTGAAGCGTTCGTTTGCAGTAACACTTTGAATTTTTAGGTTTCACTCTGTTTTCTCCTATATTGATAGATGTATTTGAAACTCTAAATCCAACAGGGTTTGGGCTAGTTTCTTGAAACTTGACACAATAAAGTAGTTTCACGTTGTATCTCTACGTTTTGTTTCCTCTTGATGTAGCCCTAAGCAGTTACTTACGAGAAACACTTTCATGGAAAGGGGTTGCCAAGCTTCCTAAAATTACGAATCTCCAGAAATCTCAGCAAATATTTTTTCACCCAAACTGGATGATACTTTCAGGTAATGATCTGTACACTAAGACGACTTGGTTCCCCAAATTTCGTTCTTCTATGTTGAAGCGTTCGTTTCCAGTAACAGTTTGAATTTTTAGGTTTCACTCTGTTTTCTCCTATATTGATAGATGTATTTGGAACTCTAAATCCAACACGGTTTGTGCTAGCTTCTTGAAACTAGACACAATAAAGTAGTTTCACGTTCTATCTCTATGTTTTGATTCCTCTTGATGTAGCCCTGTGCAGTGACTGGCGAGAAACACTTTCATGGAAAGGGGTTGCCAGGCTTCCCAAAATTACGAATCTCCAGAAATCTCAGGAAATATTTTTTCAGCTAAACTGGATGATACTTTCAGGTAATGATCAGTACACTAAGGCGACTTGGTTCACCAAATTTCGTTCTTCTATGTTGAAGCGTTCGTTTCCAGTAACACTTTGAATTTTTAGGTTTCACTCTGTTTTCTCCTATATTGATAGATGTATTTGGAACTCTAAATCCAACACGGTTTGTGCTAGCTCTTTGAAACTTGACACAATAAAGTAGTTTCACGTTCTATCTTTATGTTTTGTTTCCTCTTGATGTAGCCCTATGCAGTGACTGGCGAGAAACACTTTCATGGAAAGGGGTTGCCAGGCTTCCCAAAATTACGAATCTCCAGAAATCTCAGCAAATATTTTTTCACCCAAACAGGATGATACTTTCAGGTAATGATCAGTACACTAAGGCGACTTGGTTCCCCAAATTTTGTTCTTCTATGTTGAAGCGTTTGTTTCCAGTAACACTTTGAATTTTTAGGTTTCACTCTGTTTTCTCCTATATTGATAGATGTATTTGGAACTCTAAATCCAACACGGTTTCTGCTTGCTTCTTGAAACTTGACACAATAAAGTAGTTTCACGTTCTATCTCTATGTTTTGATTCCTCTTGATGTAGCTCTAAGCAGTGACTGGCGAGAAACACTTTCATGGAAAGGGGTTGCCAGGCTTCCCAAAATTACGAATCTCCAGAAATCTCAGCAAATATTTTTTCACCCAAACTGGATGATACTTTCAGGTAATGATCAGTACACTAAGGCGACTTGGTTCCCCAAATTTCGTTCTTCTATGTTGAAGCGTTCGTTTCCAGTAACTCTTTGAATTTTTAGGTTTCACTCTGTTTTCTCCTATATTGATAGATGTATTTGGAACTCTAAATCCAACACGGTTTGTGCTAGCTTCTTGAAATTTGACACAATAAAGTAGTTTCACGTTCTATGTCTATGTTTTGATTCCTCTTGATGTAGCCCTAAGCAGTGACTGGCGAGAAACACTTTCATGAAAAGGGGTTGCCAGGCTTCCCAAAATTACGAATCTCCAGAAATCTCAGCAAATATTTTTTCAACCAAACTCGATGATACTTTCAGGTAATGATCAGTACACTAAGGCGACTTGGTTCCCCAAATTTCGTTCTTCTATGTTGAAGCGTTCGTTTCCAGTAACAGTTTGAATTTTTAGGTTTCACTCTGTTTTCTCCTATATTGATAGATGTATTTGGAACTCTAAATCCAACACGGTTTGTGCTAGCTTCTTGAAACTTGACACAATAAAGTAGTTCCACGTTCTATCTCTAGGTTTTGTTTCCTCTTGATGGAGCCCTAAGCAGTGACTGGCGAGAAACACTTTCATGGAAAGGGGTTGCCAAGCTTCCTAAAATTACGAATCTCCAGAAATCACAGCAAATATTTTTTCACCCAAACAGGAGGATACTTTCAGGTAATGATCAGTACACTAAGACGACTTGGTTCCCCAAATTTCGTTCTATATTTTGAACCGTTCGTTTCCAGTAACAGTTTGAATTTTTAGGTTTCACTCTGTTTTCTCCTATATTGATAGATGTATTTGGAACTCTAAATCCAACACGGTTTGTGCTAGGTTCTTGAAACTTGACACAATAAAGTAGTTTCACGTTCTATCTCTATGTTTTGTTTCCTCTTGATGTAGCCTTAAGCAGTGACTGGCGAGAAACACTTTCATGGAAAGGGGTTGCCAAGCTTCCCAAAATTACGAATCTCCAGAAATCTCAGCAAATATTTTTTCACCCAAACTGGATGATACATTCAGGTAATGATCAGTACACTAAGGCGACTTGGTTCCCCAAATTTCGTTCTTCTATGTTGAAGCGTTCGTTTCCAGTAACAGTTTGAATTTTTAGGTTTCACTCTGTTTTCTCCTATATTGATAGATGTATTTGGAACTCTAAATCCAACACGGTTTGTGCTAGCTTCTTGAAACATGACACACTGATGTAGTTTCACGTTCTATCTCTATGTTTTGTTTCCTCTTGATGTAGCCCTATGCAGTGACTGGCGAGAAACACTTTCATGGAAAGGGGTTGCCAAGCTTCCTAAAATTACGAATCTCCAGAAATCTCAGCAAATATTTTTTCACCCAAACTGGATGATACATTCAGGTAATGATCAGTACACTAAGGCGACTTGGATCCCCAAATTTCGTTCTTCTATGTTGAAGCATTCGTTTCCAGTAACAGTTTGAATTTTTAGGTTTCACTCTGTTTTCTCCTATATTGATAGATGTATTTGGAACTCTAAATCCAACACGGTTTGTGCTAGGTTCTTGAAACTTGACACAATAAAGTAGTTTCACGTTCTATCTCTACGTTTTGTTTCCTCTTGATGTAGCCCTAAGCAGTAACTGGCGAGAAACACTTTCATGGAAAGGGGTTGCCAAGCTTCCTAAAATTACGAATCTCGAGAAATCTCAGCAAATATTTTTTCACCCAAACTGGATGATACTTTCAGGTAATGATCAGTACACTAAGGCGACTTGGTTCCCCAAATTTCGTTCTTCTATGTTGAAGCGTTCGTTTGCAGTAACACTTTGAATTTTTAGGTTTCACTCTGTTTTCTCCTATATTGATAGATGTATTTGAAACTCTAAATCCAACTGGGTTTGGGCTAGTTTCTTGAAACTTGACACAATAAAGTAGTTTCACGTTGTATCTCTACGTTTTGTTTCCTCTTGATGTAGCCCTAAGCAGTTACTGGCGAGAAACACTTTCATGGAAAGGGGTTGCCAAGCTTCCTAAAATTACGAATCTCCAGAAATCTCAGCAAATATTTTTTCACCCAAACTGGATGATACTTTCAGGTAATGATCTGTACACTAAGACGACTTGGTTCCCCAAATTTCGTTCTTCTATGTTGAAGCGTTCATTTCCAGTAACAGTTTGAATTTTTAGGTTTCACTCTGTTTTCTCCTATATTGATACATGTATTTGGAACTCTAAATCCAACACGGTTTGTGCTAGGTTCTTGAAACTTGACACAATAAAGTAGTTTCACGTTCTATCTCTATGTTTTGTTTCCTCTTGATGTAGCCTTAAGCAGTGACTGGCGAGAAACACTTTCATGGAAAGGGGTTGCCAAGCTTCCCAAAATTACGAATCTCCAGAAATCTCAGCAAATATTTTTTCACCCAAACTGGATGATACATTCAGGTAATGATCACTACACTAAGGCGACTTGGTTCCCCAAATTTCGTTCTTCTATGTTGAAGCGTTCGTTTCCAGTAACAGTTTGAATTTTTAGGTTTCACTCTGTTTTCTCCTATATTGATAGATGTATTTGGAACTCTAAATCCAACACGGTTTGTGCTAGGTTCTTGAAACTTGACACAATAAAGAAGTTTCACGTTCTATCTCTACGTTTTGTTTCCTCTTGATGTAGCCCTAAGCAGTAACTGGCGAGAAACACTTTCATGGAAAGGGGTTGCCAAGCTTCCTAAAATTACGAATCTCGAGAAATCTCAGCAAATATTTTTTCACCCAAACTGGATGATACTTTCAGGTAATGATCAGTACACTAAGGCGACTTGGTTCCCCAAATTTCGTTCTTCTATGTTGAAGCGTTCGTTTGCAGTAACACTTTGAATTTTTAGGTTTCACTCTGTTTTCTCCTATATTGATAGATGTATTTGAAACTCTAAATCCAACAGGGTTTGGGCTAGTTTCTTGAAACTTGACACAATAAAGTAGTTTCACGTTGTATCTCTACGTTTTGTTTCCTCTTGATGTAGCCCTAAGCAGTTACTTACGAGAAACACTTTCATGGAAAGGGGTTGCCAAGCTTCCTAAAATTACGAATCTCCAGAAATCTCAGCAAATATTTTTTCACCCAAACTGGATGATACTTTCAGGTAATGATCTGTACACTAAGACGACTTGGTTCCCCAAATTTCGTTCTTCTATGTTGAAGCGTTCGTTTCCAGTAACAGTTTGAATTTTTAGGTTTCACTCTGTTTTCTCCTATATTTATAGATGTATTTGGATCTCTAAATCCAACACGGTTTGTGCTAGCTTCTTGAAACTAGACACAATAAAGTAGTTTCACGTTCTATCTCTATGTTTTGATTCCTCTTGATGTAGCCCTGTGCAGTGACTGGCGAGAAACACTTTCATGGAAAGGGGTTGCCAGGCTTCCCAAAATTACGAATCTCCAGAAATCTCAGGAAATATTTTTTCACCTAAACTGGGTGATACTTTCAGGTAATGATCAGTACACTAAGGCGACTTGGTTCCCCAAATTTCGTTCTTCTATGTTGAAGCGTTCGTTTCCAGTAACACTTTGAATTTTTAGGTTTCACTCTGTTTTCTCCTATATTGATAGATGTATTTGGAACTCTAAATCCAACACGGTTTGTGCTAGCTCTTTGAAACTTGACAAAATAAAGTAGTTTCACGTTCTATCTTTATGTTTTGTTTCCTCTTGATGTAGCCCTATGCAGTGACTGGCGAGAAACACTTTCATGGAAAGGGGTTGCCAGGCTTCCCAAAATTACGAATCTCCAGAAATATCAGCAAATATTTTTTCACCCAAACAGGATGATACTTTCAGGTAATGATCAGTACACTAAGGCGACTTGGTTCCCCAAATTTTGTTCTTCTATGTTGAAGCGTTTGTTTCCAGTAACACTTTGAATTTTTAGGTTTCACTCTGTTTTCTCCTATATTGATAGATGTATTTGGAACTCTAAATCCAACACGGTTTCTGCTTGCTTCTTGAAACTTGACACAATAAAGTAGTTTCACGTTCTATCTCTATGTTTTGATTCCTCTTGATGTAGCTCTAAGCAGTGACTGGCGAGAAACACTTTCATGGAAAGGGGTTGCCAGGCTTCCCAAAATTACGAATCTCCAGAAATCTCAGCAAATATTTTTTCACCCAAACTGGATGATACTTTCAGGTAATGATCAGTATACTAAGGCGACTTGGTTCCCCAAATTTCGTTCTTCTATGTTGAAGCGTTCGTTTCCAGTAACTCTTTGAATTTTTAGGTTTCACTCTGTTTTCTCCTATATTGATAGATGTATTTGGAACTCTAAATCCAACACGGTTTGTGCTAGCTTCTTGAAATTTGACACAATAAAGTAGTTTCACGTTCTATGTCTATGTTTTGATTCCTCTTGATGTAGCCCTAAGCAGTGACTGGCGAGAAACACTTTCATGAAAAGGGGTTGCCAGGCTTCCCAAAATTACGAATCTCCAGAAATCTCAGCAAATATTTTTTCAACCAAACTCGATGATACTTTCAGGTAATGATCAGTACACTAAGGCGACTTGGTTCCCCAAATTTCGTTCTTCTATGTTGAAGCGTTCGTTTCCAGTAACAGTTTGAATTTTTAGGTTTCACTCTGTTTTCTCCTATATTGATAGATGTATTTGGAACTCTAAATCCAACATGGTTTGTGCTAGCTTCTTGAAACTTGACACAATAAAGTAGTTCCACGTTCTATCTCTAGGTTTTGTTTCCTCTTGATGGAGCCCTAAGCAGTGACTGGCGAGAAACACTTTCATGGAAAGGGGTTGCCAAACTTCCTAAAATTACGAATCTCCAGAAATCACAGCAAATATTTTTTCACCCAAACAGGAGGATACTTTCAGGTAATGATCAGTACACTAAGACGACTTGGTTCCCCAAATTTCGTTCTATATTTTGAACCGTTCGTTTCCAGTAACAGTTTGAATTTTTAGGTTTCACTCTGTTTTCTCCTATATTGATAGATGTATTTGGAACTCTAAATCCAACACGGTTTGTGCTAGGTTCTTGAAACTTGACACAATAAAGTAGTTTCACGTTGTATCTCTACGTTTTGTTTCCTCTTGATGTAGCCCTAAGCAGTTACTTACGAGAAACACTTTCATGGAAAGGGGTTGCCAAGCTTCCTAAAATTACGAATCTCCAGAAATCTCAGCAAATATTTTTTCACCCAAACTGGATGATACTTTCAGGTAATGATCTGTACACTAAGACGACTTGGTTCCCCAAATTTCGTTCTTCTATGTTGAAGCGTTCGTTTCCAGTAACAGTTTGAATTTTTAGGTTTCACTCTGTTTTCTCCTATATTGATAGATGTATTTGGAACTCTAAATCCAACACGGTTTGTGCTAGCTTCTTGAAACTAGACACAATAAAGTAGTTTCACGTTCTATCTCTATGTTTTGATTCCTCTTGATGTAGCCCTGTGCAGTGACTGGCGAGAAACACTTTCATGGAAAGGGGTTGCCAGGCTTCCCAAAATTACGAATCTCCAGAAATCTCAGGAAATATTTTTTCACCTAAACTGGGTGATACTTTCAGGTAATGATCAGTACACTAAGGCGACTTGGTTCCCCAAATTTCGTTCTTCTATGTTGAAGCGTTCGTTTCCAGTAACACTTTGAATTTTTAGGTTTCACTCTGTTTTCTCCTATATTGATAGATGTATTTGGAACTCTAAATCCAACACGGTTTGTGCTAGCTCTTTGAAACTTGACACAATAAAGTAGTTTCACGTTCTATCTTTATGTTTTGTTTCCTCTTGATGTAGCCCTATGCAGTGACTGGCGAGAAACACTTTCATGGAAAGGGGTTGCCAGGCTTCCCAAAATTACGAATCTCCAGAAATCTCAGCAAATATTTTTTCACCCAAACAGGATGATACTTTCAGGTAATGATCAGTACACTAAGGCGACTTGGTTCCCCAAATTTTGTTCTTCTATGTTGAAGCGTTTGTTTCCAGTAACACTTTGAATTTTTAGGTTTCACTCTGTTTTCTCCTATATTGATAGATGTATTTGGAACTCTAAATCCAACACGGTTTCTGCTTGCTTCTTGAAACTTGACACAATAAAGTAGTTTCACGTTCTATCTCTATATTTTGATTCCTCTTGATGTAGCTCTAAGCAGTGACTGGCGAGAAACACTTTCATGGAAAGGGGTTGCCAGGCTTCCCAAAATTACGAATCTCCAGAAATCTCAGCAAATATTTTTTCACCCAAACTCGATGATACTTTCAGGTAATGATCAGTACACTAAGGCGACTTGGTTCCCCAAATTTCGTTCTTCTATGTTGAAGCGTTCGTTTCCAGTAACAGTTTGAATTTTTAGGTTTCACTCTGTTTTCTCCTGTATTGATAGATGTATTTGGAACTCTAAATCCAACACGGTTTGTGCTAGGTTCTTGAAACTTGACACAATAAAGTAGTTTCACGTTCTATCTCTATGTTTTGTTTCCTCTTGATGTAGCCTTAAGCAGTGACTGGCGAGAAACACTTTCATGGAAAGGGGTTGCCAAGCTTCCCAAAATTACGAATCTCCAGAAATCTCAGCAAATATTTTTTCACCCAAACTGGATGATACATTCAGGTAATGATCAGTACACTAAGGCGACTTGGTTCCCCAAATTTCGTTCTTCTATGTTGAACCGTTCGTTTCCAGTAACAGTTTGAATTTTTAGGTTTCACTCTGTTTTCTCCTATATTGATAGATGTATTTGGAACTCTAAATCCAACACGGTTTGTGCTAGCTTCTTGAAACATGACACACTGAAGTAGTTTCACGTTCTATCTCTATGTTTTGTTTCCTCTTGATGTAGCCCTATGCAGTGACTGGCGAGAAACACTTTCATGGAAAGGGGTTGCCAAGCTTCCTAAAATTACGAATCTCCAGAAATCTCAGCAAATATTTTTTCACCCAAACTGGATGATACATTCAGGTAATGATCAGTACACTAAGGCGACTTGGATCCCCAAATTTCGTTCTTCTATGTTGAAGCATTCGTTTCCAGTAACAGTTTGAATTTTTAGGTTTCACTCTGTTTTCTCCTATATTGATAGATGTATTTGGAACTCTAAATCCAACACGGTTTGTGCTAGGTTCTTGAAACTTGACACAATAAAGTAGTTTCACGTTCTATCTCTACGTTTTGTTTCCTCTTGATGTAGCCCTAAGCAGTAACTGGCGAGAAACACTTTCATGGAAAGGGGTTGCCAAGCTTCCTAAAATTACGAATCTCGAGAAATCTCAGCAAATATTTTTTCACCCAAACTGGATGATACTTTCAGGTAATGATCAGTACACTAAGGCGACTTGGATCCCCAAATTTCGTTCTTCTATGTTGAAGCGTTCGTTTCCAGTAACAGTTTGAATTTTTAGGTTTCACTCTGTTTTCTCCTATATTGATAGATGTATTTGAAACTCTAAATCCAACAGGGTTTGGGCTAGTTTCTTGAAACTTGACACAATAAAGTAGTTTCACGTTGTATCTCTACGTTTTGTTTCCTCTTGATGTAGCCCTAAGCAGTTACTTACGAGAAACACTTTCATGGAAAGGGGTTGCCAAGCTTCCCAAAATTACGAATCTCCAGAAATCTGAACAAATATTTTTTCACCCAAACTGGATGATACTTTCAGGTAATGATCAGTACACTAAAGTGACTTGGTTCCCCAAATTTCGTTCTTCTATGTTGAAGTGTTCGTTTCCAGTAACAGTTTGAATTTTTAGGTTTCACTCTGTTTTCTCCTATATTGATAGATGTATTTGGAACTCTAAATCCAACACGGTTTGTGCTAGCTTCTTGAAACATGACACAATAAAGTAGTTTCACGTTCTATCTCTATGTTTTGTTTCCTCTTGATGTAGCCCAATGCAGTGACTGGCGAGAAACACTTTCATGGAAAGGGGTTGCCAGGCTTCCCAAAATTACGAATCTCCAGAAATCTCAGCAAATATTTTTTCACCCAAACTGGATGATACTTTCAGGTAATGATCAGGACAATAAGGCGACTTGGTTCCCCAAATTTCGTTCTTCTATGTTGAAGCGTTCTTTTCCAGTAACAGTTTGAATTTTTAGGTTTCACTCTGTTTTCTCCTATATTGATAGATGTATTTGGAACTCTAAATCCAACACGGTTTGTGCTAGCTTCTTGAAACTTGACACAATAAAGTAGTTCCACGTTCTATCTCTATGTTTTGTTTCCTCTTGATGTAGCCTTAAGCAGTGACTGGCGAGAAACACTTTCATGGAAAGGGGTTGCCAAGCTTCCTAAAATTACGAATCTCCAGAAATCTCAGCAAATATTTTTTCACCCAAACTGGATGATACTTTTAGGAAATGATCAGTACACTAAGGCGACTTGGTTCCCCAAATTTCGTTCTTCTATGTTGAAGCGTTCGTTTCCAGTAACAGTTTGAATTTTTAGGTTTCACTCTGTTTTCTCCTATATTGATAGATGTATTTGGAACTCTAAATCCAACACGGTTTGTGCTAGCTTCTTGAAACTTGACACAATAAAGTAGTTTCAAGTTCTATCTCTACGTTTTGTTTCCTCTTGATGTAGCCCTAAGCAGTTACTGGCGAGAAACACTTTCATGGAAAGGGGTTGCTAAGCTTCCTAAAATTACGAATCTCCAGAATTCTCAGCAAATATTTTTTCACCCAAACTGGATGATACTTTCAGGTAATGATCAGGACACTAAGGCGACTTGGTTCCCCAAATTTCGTTCTTCTATGTTGAAGCGTTCGTTTCCAGTAACAGTTTGAATTTTTAGGTTTCACTCTGTTTTCTCCTATATTGATAGATGTATTTGGAACTCTAAATCCAACAGGGTTTGTGCTTGCTTCTTGAAACTTGACACAATAAAGTAGTTTCAAGTTCTATCTCTATGTTTTGTTTCCTCTTGATGTAGCCCTAAGCAGTTACTGGCGAGAAACACTTTCATGGAAAGGGGTTGCCAAGCTTCCTAAAATTACGAATCTCCATAAATCTCAGCAAATACTTTTTCACCCAAACTGGATGATAATTTCAGGTAATGATCAGTACAGTAAGGCGACTTGGTTCCCCAAATTTTGTTCTTCTATGTTGAAGCGTTCGTTTCCAGTAACAGTTTGAATTTTTAGGTTTCACTCTGTTTTCTCCTATATTGATAGATGTGTTTGGAACTCTAAATCCAACACGGTTTGTGCTAGGTTCTTGAAACTTGACACAATAAAGTAGTTTCACGTTCTATCTCTATGTTTTGTTTCCTCTTGATGGAGCCCTAAGCAGTGACTGGCGAGAAACACTTTCATGGAAAGGGGTTGCCAAGCTTCCTAAAATTAGGAATCTCGAGAAATCTCAGCAAATATTTTTTCACCCAAACTGGATGATACTTTCAGGTAATGATCAGTACACTAAGGCGACTTGGTTCCCCAAATTTCGTTCTTCTATGTTGAAGCGTTCGTTTGCAGTAACACTTTGAATTTTTAGGTTTCACTCTGTTTTCTCCTATATTGATAGATGTATTTGGAACTCTAAATCCAACACGGTTTGTGCTAGCTTCTTGAAACTTGACACAATAAAGTAGTTTCACTTTCTATCTCTATGTTTTGATTCCTATTGATGTAGCCCTGTGCAGTGACTGGCGAGAAACACTTTCATGGAAAGGGGTTGCCAGGCTTCCCAAAATTACGAATCTCCAGAAATCTCAGCAAATATTTTTTCACCCAAACTGGATGATACTTTCAGGTAATGATCAGGACAATAAGGCGACTTGGTTCCCCAAATTTCGTTCTTCTATGTTGAAGCGTTGGTTTCCAGTAACAGTTTGAATTTTTAGGTTTCACTCTGTTTTCTCCTATATTGATAGATGTATTTGGAACTCTAAATCCAACACGGTTTGTGCTAGCTTCTTGAAACTAGACACAATAAAGTAGTTTCACGTTCTATCTCTATGTTTTGATTCCTCTTGATGTAGCCCTGTGCAGTGACTGGCGAGAAACACTTTCATGGAAAGGGGTTGCCAGGCTTCCCAAAATTACGAATCTCCAGAAATCTCAGGAAATATTTTTTCACCTAAACTGGGTGATACTTTCAGGTAATGATCAGTACACTAAGGCGACTTGGTTCCCCAAATTTCGTTCTTCTATGTTGAAGCGTTCGTTTCCAGTAACACTTTGAATTTTTAGGTTTCACTCTGTTTTCTCCTATATTGATAGATGTATTTGGAACTCTAAATCCAACACGGTTTGTGCTAGCTCTTTGAAACTTGACACAATAAAGTAGTTTCACGTTCTATCTTTATGTTTTGTTTCCTCTTGATGTAGCCCTATGCAGTGACTGGCGAGAAACACTTTCATGGAAAGGGGTTGCCAGGCTTCCCAAAATTACGAATCTCCAGAAATCTCAGCAAATATTTTTTCACCCAAACAGGATGATACTTTCAGGTAATGATCAGTACACTAAGGCGACTTGGTTCCCCAAATTTTGTTCTTCTATGTTGAAGCGTTTGTTTCCAGTAACACTTTGAATTTTTAGGTTTCACTCTGTTTTCTCCTATATTGATAGATGTATTTGGAACTCTAAATCCAACACGGTTTCTGCTTGCTTCTTGAAACTTGACACAATAAAGTAGTTTCACGTTCTATCTCTATGTTTTGATTCCTCTTGATGTAGCTCTAAGCAGTGACTGGCGAGAAACACTTTCATGGAAAGGGGTTGCCAGGCTTCCCAAAATTACGAATCTCCAGAAATCTCAGCAAATATTTTTTCACCCAAACTGGATGATACTTTCAGGTAATGATCAGTACACTAAGGCGACTTGGTTCCCCAAATTTCGTTCTTCTATGTTGAAGCGTTCGTTTCCAGTAACTCTTTGAATTTTTAGGTTTCACTCTGTTTTCTCCTATATTGATAGATGTATTTGGAACTCTAAATCCAACACGGTTTGTGCTAGCTTCTTGAAATTTGACACAATAAAGTAGTTTCACGTTCTATGTCTATGTTTTGATTCCTCTTGATGTAGCCCTAAGCAGTGACTGGCGAGAAACACTTTCATGAAAAGGGGTTGCCAGGCTTCCCAAAATTACGAATCTCCAGAAATGTCAGCAAATATTTTTTCACCCAAACTGGATGATACTTTCAGGTAATGATCAGTACACTAAGGCGACTTGGTTCCCCAAATTTCGTTCTTCTATGTTGAAGCGTTCGTTTCCAGTAACAGTTTGAATTTTTAGGTTTCACTCTGTTTTCTCCTATATTGATAGATGTATTTGGAACTCTAAATCCAACATGGTTTGTGCTAGCTTCTTGAAACTTGACACAATAAAGTAGTTCCACGTTCTATCTCTAGGTTTTGTTTCCTCTTGATGGAGCCCTAAGCAGTGACTGGCGAGAAACACTTTCATGGAAAGGGGTTGCCAAGCTTCCTAAAATTACGAATCTCCAGAAATCACAGCAAATATTTTTTCACCCAAACAGGAGGATACTTTCAGGTAATGATCAGTACACTAAGACGACTTGGTTCCCCAAATTTCGTTCTATATTTTGAACCGTTCGTTTCCAGTAACAGTTTGAATTTTTAGGTTTCACTCTGTTTTCTCCTATATTGATAGATGTATTTGGAACTCTAAATCCAACACGGTTTGTGCTAGGTTCTTGAAACTTGACACAATAAAGTAGTTTCACGTTGTATCTCTACGTTTTGTTTCCTCTTGATGTAGCCCTAAGCAGTTACTTACGAGAAACACTTTCATGGAAAGGGGTTGCCAAGCTTCCTAAAATTACGAATCTCCAGAAATCTCAGCAAATATTTTTTCACCCAAACTGGATGATACTTTCAGGTAATGATCTGTACACTAAGACGACTTGGTTCCCCAAATTTCGTTCTTCTATGTTGAAGCGTTCGTTTCCAGTAACAGTTTGAATTTTTAGGTTTCACTCTGTTTTCTCCTATATTGATAGATGTATTTGGAACTCTAAATCCAACACGGTTTGTGCTAGCTTCTTGAAACTAGACACAATAAAGTAGTTTCACGTTCTATCTCTATGTTTTGATTCCTCTTGATGTAGCCCTGTGCAGTGACTGGCGAGAAACACTTTCATGGAAAGGGGTTGCCAGGCTTCCCAAAATTACGAATCTCCAGAAATCTCAGGAAATATTTTTTCACCTAAACTGGGTGATACTTTCAGGTAATGATCAGTACACTAAGGCGACTTGGTTCCCCAAATTTCGTTCTTCTATGTTGAAGCGTTCGTTTCCAGTAACACTTTGAATTTTTAGGTTTCACTCTGTTTTCTCCTATATTGATAGATGTATTTGGAACTCTAAATCCAACACGGTTTGTGCTAGCTCTTTGAAACTTGACACAATAAAGTAGTTTCACGTTCTATCTTTATGTTTTGTTTCCTCTTGATGTAGCCCTATGCAGTGACTGGCGAGAAACACTTTCATGGAAAGGGGTTGCCAGGCTTCCCAAAATTACGAATCTCCAGAAATCTCAGCAAATATTTTTTCACCCAAACAGGATGATACTTTCAGGTAATGATCAGTACACTAAGGCGACTTGGTTCCCCAAATTTTGTTCTTCTATGTTGAAGCGTTTGTTTCCAGTAACACTTTGAATTTTTAGGTTTCACTCTGTTTTCTCCTATATTGATAGATGTATTTGGAACTCTAAATCCAACACGGTTTCTGCTTGCTTCTTGAAACTTGACACAATAAAGTAGTTTCACGTTCTATCTCTATGTTTTGATTCCTCTTGATGTAGCTCTAAGCAGTGACTGGCGAGAAACACTTTCATGGAAAGGGGTTGCCAGGCTTCCCAAAATTACGAATCTCCAGAAATCTCAGCAAATATTTTTTCACCCAAACTGGATGATACTTTCAGGTAATGATCAGTACACTAAGGCGACTTGGTTCCCCAAATTTCGTTCTTCTATGTTGAAGCGTTCGTTTCCAGTAACTCTTTGAATTTTTAGGTTTCACTCTGTTTTCTCCTATATTGATAGATGTATTTGGAACTCTAAATCCAACACGGTTTGTGCTAGCTTCTTGAAATTTGACACAATAAAGTAGTTTCACGTTCTATGTCTATGTTTTGATTCCTCTTGATGTAGCCCTAAGCAGTGACTGGCGAGAAACACTTTCATGAAAAGGGGTTGCCAGGCTTCCCAAAATTACGAATCTCCAGAAATCTCAGCAAATATTTTTTCAACCAAACTCGATGATACTTTCAGGTAATGATCAGTACACTAAGGCGACTTGGTTCCCCAAATTTCGTTCTTCTATGTTGAAGCGTTCGTTTCCAGTAACAGTTTGAATTTTTAGGTTTCACTCTGTTTTCTCCTATATTGATAGATGTATTTGGAACTCTAAATCAAACATGGTTTGTGCTAGCTTCTTGAAACTTGACACAATAAAGTAGTTCCACGTTCTATCTCTAGGTTTTGTTTCCTCTTGATGGAGCCCTAAGCAGTGACTGGCGAGAAACACTTTCATGGAAAGGGGTTGCCAAGCTTCCTAAAATTACGAATCTCCAGAAATCACAGCAAATATTTTTTCACCCAAACAGGAGGATACTTTCAGGTAATGATCAGTACACTAAGACGACTTGGTTCCCCAAATTTCGTTCTATATTTTGAACCGTTCGTTTCCAGTAACAGTTTGAATTTTTAGGTTTCACTCTGTTTTCTCCTATATTGATAGATGTATTTGGAACTCTAAATCCAACACGGTTTGTGCTAGGTTCTTGAAACTTGACACAATAAAGTAGTTTCACGTTCTATCTCTATGTTTTGTTTCCTCTTGATGTAGCCTTAAGCAGTGACTGGCGAGAAACACTTTCATGGAAAGGGGTTGCCAAGCTTCCCAAAATTACGAATCTCCAGAAATCTCAGCAAATATTTTTTCACCCAAACTGGATGATACATTCAGGTAATGATCAGTACACTAAGGCGACTTGGTTCCCCAAATTTCGTTCTTCTATGTTGAAGCGTTCGTTTCCAGTAACAGTTTGAATTTTTAGGTTTCACTCTGTTTTCTCCTATATTGATAGATGTATTTGGAACTCTAAATCCAACACGGTTTGTGCTAGCTTCTTGAAACATGACACACTGAAGTAGTTTCACGTTCTATCTCTATGTTTTGTTTCCTCTTGATGTAGCCCTATGCAGTGACTGGCGAGAAACACTTTCATGGAAAGGGGTTGCCAAGCTTCCTAAAATTACGAATCTCCAGAAATCTCAGCAAATATTTTTTCACCCAAACTGGATGATACATTCAGGTAATGATCAGTACACTAAGGCGACTTGGATCCCCAAATTTCGTTCTTCTATGTTGAAGCATTCGTTTCCAGTAACAGTTTGAATTTTTAGGTTTCACTCTGTTTTCTCCTATATTGATAGATGTATTTGGAACTCTAAATCCAACACGGTTTGTGCTAGGTTCTTGAAACTTGACACAATAAAGTAGTTTCACGTTCTATCTCTACGTTTTGTTTCCTCTTGATGTAGCCCTAAGCAGTAACTGGCGAGAAACACTTTCATGGAAAGGGGTTGCCAAGCTTCCTAAAATTACGAATCTCGAGAAATCTCAGCAAATATTTTTTCACCCAAACTGGATGATACTTTCAGGTAATGATCAGTACACTAAGGCGACTTGGATCCCCAAATTTCGTTCTTCTATGTTGAAGCGTTCGTTTCCAGTAACAGTTTGAATTTTTAGGTTTCACTCTGTTTTCTCCTATATTGATAGATGTATTTGAAACTCTAAATCCAACAGGGTTTGGGCTAGTTTCTTGAAACTTGACACAATAAAGTAGTTTCACGTTGTATCTCTACGTTTTGTTTCCTCTTGATGTAGCCCTAAGCAGTTACTTACGAGAAACACTTTCATGGAAAGGGGTTGCCAAGCTTCCCAAAATTACGAATCTCCAGAAATCTGAACAAATATTTTTTCACCCAAACTGGATGATACTTTCAGGTAATGATCAGTACACTAAAGTGACTTGGTTCCCCAAATTTCGTTCTTCTATGTTGAAGTGTTCGTTTCCAGTAACAGTTTGAATTTTTAGGTTTCACTCTGTTTTCTCCTATATTGATAGATGTATTTGGAACTCTAAATCCAACACGGTTTGTGCTAGCTTCTTGAAACATGACACAATAAAGTAGTTTCACGTTCTATCTCTATGTTTTGTTTCCTCTTGATGTAGCCCAATGCAGTGACTGGCGAGAAACACTTTCATGGAAAGGGGTTGCCAGGCTTCCCAAAATTACGAATCTCCAGAAATCTCAGCAAATATTTTTTCACCCAAACTGGATGATACTTTTAGGAAATGATCAGTACACTAAGGCGACTTGGTTCCCCAAATTTCGTTCTTCTATGTTGAAGCGTTCGTTTCCAGTAACAGTTTGAATTTTTAGGTTTCACTCTGTTTTCTCCTATATTGATAGATGTATTTGGAACTCTAAATCCAACACGGTTTGTGCTAGCTTCTTGAAACTTGACACAATAAAGTAGTTTCAAGTTCTATCTCTACGTTTTGTTTCCTCTTGATGTAGCCCTAAGCAGTTACTGGCGAGAAACACTTTCATGGAAAGGGGTTGCTAAGCTTCCTAAAATTACGAATCTCCAGAAATCTCAGCAAATATTTTTTCACCCAAACTGGATGATACTTTCAGGTAATGATCAGGACACTAAGGCGACTTGGTTCCCCAAATTTCGTTCTTCTATGTTGAAGCGTTCGTTTCCAGTAACAGTTTGAATTTTTAGGTTTCACTCTGTTTTCTCCTATATTGATAGATGTATTTGGAACTCTAAATCCAACAGGGTTTGTGCTTGCTTCTTGAAACTTGACACAATAAAGTAGTTTCAAGTTCTATCTCTATGTTTTGTTTCCTCTTGATGTAGCCCTAAGCAGTTACTGGCGAGAAACACTTTCATGGAAAGGGGTTGCCAAGCTTCCTAAAATTACGAATCTCCATAAATCTCAGCAAATACTTTTTCACCCAAACTGGATGATAATTTCAGGTAATGATCAGTACACTAAGGCGACTTGGTTCCCCAAATTTTGTTCTTCTATGTTGAAGCGTTCGTTTCCAGTAACAGTTTGAATTTTTAGGTTTCACTCTGTTTTCTCCTATATTGATAGATGTGTTTGGAACTCTAAATCCAACACGGTTTGTGCTAGGTTCTTGAAACTTGACACAATAAAGTAGTTTCACGTTCTATCTCTATGTTTTGTTTCCTCTTGATGGAGCCCTAAGCAGTGACTGGCGAGAAACACTTTCATGGAAAGGGGTTGCCAAGCTTCCTAAAATTAGGAATCTCGAGAAATCTCAGCAAATATTTTTTCACCCAAACTGGATGATACTTTCAGGTAATGATCAGTACACTAAGGCGACTTGGTTCCCCAAATTTCGTTCTTCTATGTTGAAGCGTTCGTTTGCAGTAACACTTTGAATTTTTAGGTTTCACTCTGTTTTCTCCTATATTGATAGATGTATTTGGAACTCTAAATCCAACACGGTTTGTGCTAGCTTCTTGAAACTTGACACAATAAAGTAGTTTCACTTTCTATCTCTATGTTTTGATTCCTATTGATGTAGCCCTGTGCAGTGACTGGCGAGAAACACTTTCATGGAAAGGGGTTGCCAGGCTTCCCAAAATTACGAATCTCCAGAAATCTCAGCAAATATTTTTTCACCCAAACTGGATGATACTTTCAGGTAATGATCAGTACACTAAGGCGACTTGGTTCCCCAAATTTCGTTCTTCTATGTTGAAGCGTTGGTTTCCAGTAACAGTTTGAATTTTTAGGTTTCACTCTGTTTTCTCCTATATTGATAGATGTATTTGGAACTCTAAATCCAACACGGTTTGTGCTAGCTTCTTGAAACTTGAAACAATAAAGTAGTTTCACGTTCTATCTCTATGTTTTGATTCCTCTTGATGTAGCCCTGTGCAGTGACTGGCGAGAAACACTTTCATGGAAAGGGGTTGCCAGGCTTCCCAAAATTACGAATCTCCAGAAATCTCAGGAAATATTTTTTCACCTAAACTGGATGATACTTTCAGGTAATGATCAGTACACTAAGGCGACTTGGTTCCCCAAATTTCGTTCTTCTATGTTGAAGCGTTCGTTTCCAGTAACACTTTGAATTTTTAGGTTTCACTCTGTTTTCTCCTATATTGATAGATGTATTTGGAACTCTAAATCCAACACGGTTTGTGCTAGCTCTTTGAAACTTGACACAATAAAGTAGTTTCACGTTCTATCTTTATGTTTTGTTTCCTCTTGATGTAGCCCTATGCAGTGACTGGCGAGAAACACTTTCATGGAAAGGGGTTGCCAGGCTTCCCAAAATTACGAATCTCCAGAAATCTCAGCAAATATTTTTTCACCCAAACAGGATGATACTTTCAGGTAATGATCAGTACACTAAGGCGACTTGGTTCCCCAAATTTTGTTCTTCTATGTTGAAGCGTTTGTTTCCAGTAACACTTTGAATTTTTAGGTTTCACTCTGTTTTCTCCTATATTGATAGATGTATTTGGAACTCTAAATCCAACACGGTTTCTGCTTGCTTCTTGAAACTTGACACAATAAAGTAGTTTCACGTTCTATCTCTATGTTTTGATTCCTCTTGATGTAGCTCTAAGCAGTGACTGGCGAGAAACACTTTCATGGAAAGGGGTTGCCAGGCTTCCCAAAATTACGAATCTCCAGAAATCTCAGCAAATATTTTTTCACCCAAACTGGATGATACTTTCAGGTAATGATTAGTACACTAAGGCTACTTGGTTCCCCAAATTTCGTTCTTCAGTGTTGAAGCGTTCGTTTCCAGTAACTCTTTGAATTTTTAGATTTCACTCTGTTTTCTCCTATATTGATAGATGTATTTGGAACTCTAAATCCAACACGGTTTGTGCTAGCTTCTTGAAATTTGACACAATAAAGTAGTTTCACGTTCTATGTCTATGTTTTGATTCCTCTTGATGTAGCCCTAAGCAGTGACTGGCGAGAAACACTTTCATGGAAAGGGGTTGCCAGGCTTCCCAAAATTACGAATCTCCAGAAATCTCAGCAAATATTTTTTCACCCAAACTGGATGATACTTTCAGGTAATGATCAGAACACTAAGGCGACTTGGTTCCCCAAATTTCGTTCTTCTATGTTGAAGCGTTCGTTTCCAGTAACACTTTGAATTTTTAGGTTTCACTCTGTTTTCTCCTATATTGATAGAGATATTTGGAACTCTAAATCCAACACGGTTTGTGCTAGGTTCTTGAAACTTGACACAATAAAGTAGTTTCACGTTCTATCTCTATGTTTTGTTTCCTCTTGATGTAGCCATAAGCAGTGACTGGCGAGAAACACTTTCATGGAAAGGGGTTGCCAGGCTTCCCAAACTTACGAATCTCCAGAAATCTCAGCAAATATTTTTTCACCCAAACTGGATCATACCTTCAGTTAATGATCAGTACACTAAGGCGACTTGGTTCCCCAAATTTCGTTCTTCTATGTTGAAGCGTTCGTTGCCAGTAACACTTTGAATTTTTAGGTTTCACTCTGTTTTCTCCTATATTGATAGATGTATTTGGAACTCTAAATCCAACACGGTTTGTGCTAGGTTCTTGAAACTTGACACAATAAAGTAGTTTCACGTTCTATCTCTATGTTTTGTTTCCTCTTGATGTAGCCGTAAGCAGTGACTGGCGAGAAACACTTTCATGGAAAGGGGTTGCCAGGCTTCCCAAAATTACGAATCTCCAGAAATCTCAGCAAATATTTTTTCACCCAAACTGGATCGTACTTTCAGTTAATGATCAGTACACTAAGGCGACTTGGTTTCCCAAATTTCGTTCTTCTATGTTGAAGCGTTCGTTGCCAGTAACACTTTGAATTTTTAGGTTTCACTATCTTTTCTCCTATATTGATGGATATATTTGGAACTCTAAATCCAACACGGTTTGTGCTAGGTTCTTGAAACTTGACACAATAAAGTAGTTTCACGTTCTATCTCTATGTTTTGTTTCCTCTTGATGTAGCCCTATGCAGTGACTGGGGAGAAACACTTTCATGGAAAGGGGTTGCCAGGCTTCCCAAAATTACGAATCTCCAGAAATCTCAGCAAATAGTTTTTCACCAAAACAGGATGATACTTTCAGGTAATGATCAGTACACTAAGGCAACTTAGTTCCCCAAATTTTGTTCTTCTATGTTGAAGCGTTCGTTTCCAGGAACACTTTGAATTTTTAGGTTTCACTGTGTTTTCTCCTATATTGATAGATGTATTTGGAACTCTAAATCCAACATGGTTTGTGCTAGCTTCTTGAAACTTGACACAATAAAGTAGTTTCACGTTCTATCTCTATGTTTTGTTTCCTCTTGATGTAGCCCTAAGCAGTGACTGGCGAGAAACACTTTCATGGACAGGGGTTCCCAGGCTTCCCAAAATTACAAATCTCCAGAAATCTCAGCAAATATTTTTTCACCCAAACTGGATGATACTTTCAGGTAATGATCAGTGCACTCAGGCGACTTGGTTCCCCAAATTTCGTTCTTCTATGTTTAAGCGTTCGTTTCCAGTAACAGTTTGAATTTTTAGGTTACACTGTGTTTTCTCCTATATTGATAGATGTATTTGGAACTCTAAATCCAACAAGGTTTGTGCTAGCTTCTTGAAACTTGACACAATAAAGTAGTTTCACTTTCTATCTCTATGTTTTGATTCCCATTGATGTAGCCCTGTGCAGTGACTGGCGAGAAACACTTTCATGGAAAGGGGTTGCCAGGCTTCCCAAAATTACGAATCTCCAGAAATCTCAGCAAATATTTTTTCACCCAAACTGGATGATACTTTCAGGTAATGATCAGTACACTAAGGCGACTTGGTTCCCCAAATTTTGTTCTTCTATGTTGAAGCGTTTGTTTCCAGTAACACTTTGAATTTTTAGGTTTCACTCTGTTTTCTCCTATATTGATAGATGTATTTGGAACTCTAAATCCAACACGGTTTCTGCTTGCTTCTTGAAACTTGACACAATAAAGTAGTTTCACGTTCTATCTCTATGTTTTGATTCCTCTTGATGTAGCTCTAAGCAGTGACTGGCGAGAAACACTTTCATGGAAAGGGGTTGCCAGGCTTCCCAAAATTACGAATCTCCAGAAATCTCAGCAAATATTTTTTCACCCAAACTGGATGATACTTTCAGGTAATGATTAGTACACTAAGGCTACTTGGTTCCCCAAATTTCGTTCTTCAGTGTTGAAGCGTTCGTTTCCAGTAACTCTTTGAATTTTTAGATTTCACTCTGTTTTCTCCTATATTGATAGATGTATTTGGAACTCTAAATCCAACACGGTTTGTGCTAGCTTCTTGAAATTTGACACAATAAAGTAGTTTCACGTTCTATGTCTATGTTTTGATTCCTCTTGATGTAGCCCTAAGCAGTGACTGGCGAGAAACACTTTCATGGAAAGGGGTTGCCAGGCTTCCCAAAATTACGAATCTCCAGAAATCTCAGCAAATATTTTTTCACCCAAACTGGATGATACTTTCAGGTAATGATCAGAACACTAAGGCGACTTGGTTCCCCAAATTTCGTTCTTCTATGTTGAAGCGTTCGTTTCCAGTAACACTTTGAATTTTTAGGTTTCACTCTGTTTTCTCCTATATTGATAGAGATATTTGGAACTCTAAATCCAACACGGTTTGTGCTAGGTTCTTGAAACTTGACACAATAAAGTAGTTTCACGTTCTATCTCTATGTTTTGTTTCCTCTTGATGTAGCCATAAGCAGTGACTGGCGAGAAACACTTTCATGGAAAGGGGTTGCCAGGCTTCCCAAACTTACGAATCTCCAGAAATCTCAGCAAATATTTTTTCACCCAAACTGGATCATACCTTCAGTTAATGATCAGTACACTAAGGCGACTTGGTTCCCCAAATTTCGTTCTTCTATGTTGAAGCGTTCGTTGCCAGTAACACTTTGAATTTTTAGGTTTCACTCTGTTTTCTCCTATATTGATAGATGTATTTGGAACTCTAAATCCAACACGGTTTGTGCTAGGTTCTTGAAACTTGACACAATAAAGTAGTTTCACGTTCTATCTCTATGTTTTGTTTCCTCTTGATGTAGCCGTAAGCAGTGACTGGCGAGAAACACTTTCATGGAAAGGGGTTGCCAGGCTTCCCAAAATTACGAATCTCCAGAAATCTCAGCAAATATTTTTTCACCCAAACTGGATCGTACTTTCAGTTAATGATCAGTACACTAAGGCGACTTGGTTCCCCAAATTTCGTTCTTCTATGTTGAAGCGTTCGTTGCCAGTAACACTTTGAATTTTTAGGTTTCACTATCTTTTCTCCTATATTGATGGATATATTTGGAACTCTAAATCCAACACGGTTTGTGCTAGGTTCTTGAAACTTGACACAATAAAGTAGTTTCACGTTCTATCTCTATGTTTTGTTTCCTCTTGATGTAGCCCTAAGCAGTGACTGGCGAGAAACACTTTCATGGACAGGGGTTCCCAGGCTTCCCAAAATTACAAATCTCCAGAAATCTCAGCAAATATTTTTTCACCCAAACTGGATGATACTTTCAGGTAATGATCAGTGCACTCAGGCGACTTGGTTCCCCAAATTTCGTTCTTCTATGTTTAAGCGTTCGTTTCCAGTAACAGTTTGAATTTTTAGGTTACACTGTGTTTTCTCCTATATTGATAGATGTATTTGGAACTCTAAATCCAACAAGGTTTGTGCTAGCTTCTTGAAACTTGACACAATAAAGTAGTTTCACTTTCTATCTCTATGTTTTGATTACTCTTGATGTAGCCCTGTGCAGTGACTGGCGAGAAACACTTTCATGGAAAGGGGTTGCCAGGCTTCCCAAAATTACGAATCTCCAGAAATCTCAGGAAATATTTTTTCACCCAAACTGGATGATACTTTCAGGTAATGATCAGTACACTAAGGCGACTTGGTTCCCCAAATTTCGTTCTTCTATGTTGAAGCGTTCATTTCCAGTAACACTTTGAATTTTTAGGTTTCACTCTGTTTTCTCCTATATTGATAGATGTATTTGGAACTCTAAATCCAACACGGTTTGTGCTAGCTCTTTGAAACTTGACACAATAAAGTAGTTTCACGTTCTATCTTTATGTTTTGTTTCCTCTTGATGTAGCCCTATGCAGTGACTGGCGAGAAACACTTTCATGGAAAGGGATTGCCAGGCTTCCCAAAATTACGAATCTCCAGAAATCTCAGCAAATATTTTTTCACCCAAACTGGATGATACTTTCAGGTAATGATTAGTACACTAAGGCGACTTGGTTCCCCAAATTTCGTTCGTCAGTGTTGAAGCGTTCGTTTCCAGTAACTCTTTGAATTTTTAGGTTTCACTCTGTTTTCTCCTATATTGATAGATGTATTTGGAACTCTAAATCCAACACGGTTTGTGCTAGCTTCTTGAAATTTGACACAATAAAGTAGTTTCACGTTCTATCTCTATGTTTTGATTCCTCTTGATGTAGCCCTAAGCAGTGACTGGCGAGAAACACTTTCATGGAAAGGGGTTGCCAGGCTTCCCAAAATTACGAATCTCCAGAAATCTCAGCAAATATTTTTTCACCCAAACTCGATGATACTTTCAGGTAATGATCAGTACACTATGGCGACTTGGTTCCCCAAATTTTGTTCTTCTATGTTGAAGCGTTTGTTTCCAGTAACACTTTGAATTTTTAGGTTTCACTCTGTTTTCTCCTATATTGATAGATGTATTTGGAACTCTAAATCCAACACGGTATCTGCTTGCTTCTTGAAACTTGACACAATAAAGTAGTTTCACGTTCTATCTCTATGTTTTGATTCCTCTTGATGTAGCTCTAAGCAGTGACTGGCGAGAAACACTTTCATGGAAAGGGGTTGCCAGGCTTCCCAAAATTACGAATCTCCAGAAATCTCAGCAAATATTTTTTCACCCAAACTGGATGATACTTTCAGGTAATGATTAGTACACTAAGGCGACTTGGTTCCCCAAATTTCGTTCGTCAGTGTTGAAGCGTTCGTTTCCAGTAACTCTTTGAATTTTTAGGTTTCACTCTGTTTTCTCCTATATTGATAGATGTATTTGGAACTCTAAATCCAACACGGTTTGTGCTAGCTTCTTGAAATTTGACACAATAAAGTAGTTTCACGTTCTATCTCTATGTTTTGATTCCTCTTGATGTAGCCCTAAGCAGTGACTGGCGAGAAACACTTTCATGGAAAGGGGTTGCCAGGCTTCCCAAAATTACGAATCTCCAGAAATCTCAGCAAATATTTTTTCACCCAAACTCGATGATACTTTCAGGTAATGATCAGTACACGAAGGCGACTTTGTTCCCCAAATTTCATTCTTCTATGTTGAAGCATTCGTTTCCAGTAACAGTTTGAATTTTTAGGTTTCAGTCTGTTTTCTCCTATATTGATAGATGTATTTGGAACTCTAAATCCAACACGGTTTGTGCTAGCTTCTTGAAACTTGACACAATAAAGTAGTTTCACGTTCTATCTCTATGTTTTGATTCCTCTTGATGTAGCCCTAAGCAGTGACTGGCGAGTAACACTTTCATGGAAAGGGGTTGCCAGGCTTCCCAAAATTACGAATCTCCAGAAATCTCAGCAAATATTTTTTCACCCAAACTGGATGATACTTTCAGGTAATGATAAGTACACTAAGGCTGCTTGGTTCCCCAAATTTCGTTCTTCTATGTTGAAGCGTTCGTTGCCAGTAACACTTTGAATTTTTAGGTTTCACTCTCTTTTCTCCTATATTGATAGATATATTTGGAACTCTAAATCCAACACGGTTTGTGCTAGCTCTTTAAACTTGACACAATAAAGTAGTTTCACGTTCTATTTTATGTTTTCTTTCCTCTTGATGTAGCCCTATGCAGTGACTGGCGAGAAACACTTTCATGGAAAGGGGTTGCCAGGCTTCCCAAAATTACGAATCTCCAGAAATCTCAGCAAATATTTTTTCACCCAAACAGGATGATACTTTCAGGTAATGATCAGTATACTAAGGCGACTTGGTTCCCCAAATTTTGTTCTTCTATGTTGAAGCGTTTGTTTCCAGTAACACTTTGAATTTTTAGGTTTCACTCTGTTTTCTCCTATATTGATAGATGTATTTGGAACTCTAAATCCAACACGGTTTGTGCTAGCTTGTTGAAACTTGACACAATAAAGTAGTTTCACGTTCTATCTCTATGTTTTGATTCCTCTTGATGTAGCCCTAAGCAGTGACTGGCGAGAAACACTTTCATGGAAAGGGGTTGCCAGGCTTCCCAAAATTACGAATCTCCAGAAATCTCAGCAAATATTTTTTCACCCAAACTGGATGATACTTTCAGGTAATGATCAGTACACTAAGGCGACTTGGTTCCCCAAATTTCGTTCTTCTATGTTGAAGCGTTCGTTTCCAGTAACAGTTTGAATTTTTAGGTTTCACTCTGTTTTCTCCTATATTGATAGATGTATTTGGAACTCTAAATCCAACATGGTTTGTGCTAGCTTCTTGAAACTTGACACAATAAAGTAGTTTCACGTTCTATCTCTATGTTTTGTTTCCTCTTGATGTAGCCCTAAGCAGTGACTGGCGAGAAACACTTTCATGGACAGGGGTTCCCAGGCTTCCCAAAATTACAAATCTCCAGAAATCTCAGCAAATATTTTTTCACCCAAACTGGATGATACTTTCAGGTAATGATCAGTGCACTCAGGCGACTTGGTTCCCCAAATTTCGTTCTTCTATGTTGAAGCGTTCGTTTCCAGTAACAGTTTGAATTTTTAGGTTACACTGTGTTTTCTCCTATATTGATAGATGTATTTGGAACTCTAAATCCAACAAGGTTTGTGCTAGCTTCTTGAAACTTGACACAATAAAGTAGTTTCACTTTCTATCTCTATGTTTTGATTCCTATTGATGTAGCCCTGTGCAGTGACTGGCGAGAAACACTTTCATGGAAAGGGGTTGCCAGGCTTCCCAAAATTACGAATCTCCAGAAATCTCAGCAAATATTTTTTCACCCAAACTGGATGATACTTTCAGGTAATGATCAGTACACTAAGGCGACTTGGTTCCCCAAATTTCGTTCTTCTATGTTGAAGCGTTCGTTTCCAGTAACAGTTTGAATTTTTAGGTTTCACTCTGTTTTCTCCTATATTGATAGATGTATTTGGAACTCTAAATCCAACACGGTTTGTGCTAGCTTCTTGAAACATGACACAATAAAGTAGTTTCACGTTCTATCTCTATGTTTTGTTTCCTCTTGATGTAGCCCAATGCAGTGACTGGCGAGAAACACTTTCATGGAAAGGGGTTGCCAGGCTTCCCAAAATTACGAATCTCCAGAAATCTCAGCAAATATTTTTTCACCCAAACTGGATGATACTTTCAGGTAATGATCAGGGCACTAAGGCGACTTGGTTCCCCAAATTTCGTTCTTCTATGTTGAAGCGTTCGTTTCCAGTAACAGTTTGAATTTTTAGGTTTCACTCTGTTTTCTCCTATATTGATAGATGTATTTGGAACTCTAAATCCAACACGGTTTGTGCTAGCTTCTTGAAACTAGACACAATAAAGTAGTTTCACGTTCTATCTCTATGTTTTGATTCCTCTTGATGTAGCCCTGTGCAGTGACTGGCGAGAAACACTTTCATGGAAAGGGGTTGCCAGGCTTCCCAAAATTACGAATCTCCAGAAATCTCAGGAAATAGTTTTTCACCCAAACTGGATGATACTTTCAGGTAATGATCAGTACACTAAGGCGACTTGGTTCACCAAATTTCGTTCTTCTATGTTGAAGCGTTCGTTTCCAGTAACACTTTGAATTTTTAGGTTTCACTCTGTTTTCTCCTATATTGATAGATGTATTTGGAACTCTAAATCCAACACTGTTTGTGCTAGCTCTTTGAAACTTGACACAATAAAGTAGTTTCACGTTCTATCTTTATGTTTTGTTTCCTCTTGATGTAGCCCTATGCAGTGACTGGCGAGAAACACTTTCATGGAAAGGGGTTGCCAGGCTTCCCAAAATTACGAATCTCCAGAAATCTCAGCAAATATTTTTTCACCCAAACTGGATGATACTTTCAGGTAATGATCAGTACACTAAGGCGACTTGGTTCCCCAAATTTCGTTCTTCTATGTTGAAGCGTTTGTTTCCAGTAACTCTTTGAATTTTTAGGTTTCACTCTGTTTTCTCCTATATTGATATATGTATTTGGAACTCTAAATCCAACACGGTTTGTGCTAGCTTCTTGAAATTTGACACAATAAAGTAGTTTCACGTTCTATCTCTATGTTTTGATTCCTCTTGATGTAGCCCTAAGCAGTGACTGGCGAGAAACACTTTCATGGAAAGGGGTTGCCAGGCTTCCCAAAATTACGAATCTCCAGAAATCTCAGCAAATATTTTATCACCCAAACTGGATGATACTTTCAGGTAATGATCAGTACACTAAGGCGACTTGGTTCCCCAAATTTCGTTCTTCTATGTTGAAGCGTTCGTTTCCAGTAACAGTTTGAATTTTTAGGTTTCACTCTGTTTTCTCCTATATTGATAGATGTATTTGGAACTCTAAATCCAACACGGTTTGTGCTAGCTTCTTGAAATTTGACACAATAAAGTAGTTTCACGTTCAATCTGTATGTATTGATTCCTCTTGATGTAGCCCTAAGCAGTGACTGGCGAGAAACACTTTCATGGAAAGGGGTTGCCAGGCTTCCCAAAATTACGAATCTCCAGAAATGTCAGCAAATATTTTTTCACCCAAAATCGATGATACTTTCAGGTAATGATCAGTACACGAAGGCGACTTGGTTACCCAAATTTCGTTCTTCTATGTTGAAGCGTTCGTTTCCAGTAACTCTTTGAATTTTTAGGTTTCAGTCTGTTTTCTCCTATATTGATAGATGTATTTGGAACTCTAAATCCAACACGGTTTGTGCTAGCTTCTTGAAACTTGACACAATAAAGTAGTTTCACGTTCTATCTCTATGTTTTGATTCCTCTTGATGTAGCCCTAAGCAGTGACTGGCGAGAAACACTTTCATGGAAAGGGGTTGCCAGGCTTCCCAAAATTACGAATCTCCAGAAATCTCAGCAAATAGTTTTTCACCAAAACAGGATGATACTTTCAGGTAATGATCAGTACACTAAGGCAACTTAGTTCCCCAAATTTTGTTCTTCTATGTTGAAGCGTTCGTTTCCAGGAACACTTTGAATTTTTAGGTTTCACTCTGTTTTCTCCTATATTGATAGATGTATTTGGAACTCTAAATCCAACACGGTTTGTGCTAGCTTCTTGAAACTTGACACAATAAAGTAGTTTCACGTTCTATCTCTATGTTTTGTTTCCTCTTGATGTAGCCCTAAGCAGTGACTGGCGAGAAACACTTTCATGGAGAGGGGTTCCCAGGCTTCCCAAAATTACAAATCTCCAGAAATCTCAGCAAATATTTTTTCACCCAAACTGGATGATACTTTCAGGTAATGATCAGTGCACTCAGGCGACTTGGTTCCCCAAATTTCGTTCTTCCATGTTGAAGCGTTCGTTTCCAGTAACAGTTTGAATTTTTAGGTTACACTGTGTTTTCTCCTATATTGATAGATGTATTTGGAACTCTAAATCCAACAAGGTTTGTGCTAGCTTCTTGAAACTTGACACAATAAAGTAGTTTCACTTTCTATCTCTATGTTTTGATTCCTATTGATGTAGCCCTGTGCAGTGACTGGCGAGAAACACTTTCATGGAAAGGGGTTGCCAGGCTTCCCAAAATTACGAATCTCCAGAAATCTCAGCAAATATTTTTTCACCCAAATTGGATGATACTTTCAGGTAATGATCAGTACACTAAGGTGACTTGGTTCCCCAAATTTCGTTCTTCTATGTTGAAGCGTTCGTTTCCAGTAACAGTTTGAATTTTTAGGTTTCTCTGTTTTCTCCTATATTGATAGATGTATTTGGAACTCTAAATCGAACACGGTTTGTGCTAGCTTCTTGAAACTTGACACAATAAAGTAGTTTCACGTTCTATCTCTATGTTTTGTTTCCTCTTGATGTAGCCCTAAGCAGTGACTGGCGAGAAACACTTTCATGGAAGGGGGTTGCCAGGCTTCCCAAAATTACGAATCTCCAGAAATCTCAGCAAATATTTTTTCACCCAAACTGGATGATACTTTCAGGTAATGATCAGGGCACTAAGGCGACTTGGTTCCCCAAAATTCGTTCTTCTATGTTGAAGCGTTCGTTTCCAGTAACAGTTTGAATTTTTAGGTTTCACTCTGTTTTCTCCTATATTGATAGATGTATTTGGAACTCTAAATCCAACACGGTTTGTGCTAGCTTCTTGAAACTAGACACAATAAAGTAGTTTCACGTTCTATCTCTATGTTTTGATTCCTCTTGATGTAGCCCTGTGCAGTGACTGGCGAGAAACACTTTCATGGAAAGGGGTTGCCAGGCTTCCCAAAATTACGAATCTCCAGAAATCTCAGGAAATATTTTTTCACCCAAACTGGATGATACTTTCAGGTAATGATCAGTACACTAAGGCGACTTGGTTCACCAAATTTCGTTCTTCTATGTTGAAGCGTTCGTTTCCAGTAACACTTTGAATTTTTAGGTTTCACTCTGTTTTCTCCTATATTGATAGATGTATTTGGAACTCTAAATCCAACACGGTTTGTGCTAGCTTCTTGAAATTTGACACAATAAAGTAGTTTCACGTTCTATCTCTATGTTTTGATTCCTCTTGATGTAGCCCTAAGCAGTGACTGGCGAGAAACACTTTCATGGAAAGGGGTTGCCAGGCTTCCCAAAATTACGAATCTCCAGAAATCTCAGCAAATATTTTTTCACCCAAACTCGATGATACTTTCAGGTAATGATCTGTACACTAAGACGACTTGGTTCCCCAAATTTCATTCTTCTATGTTGAAGCGTTCGTTTCCAGTAACAGTTTGAATTTTTAGGTTTCAGTCTGTTTTCTCCTATATTGATAGATGTATTTGGAACTCTAAATCCAACACGGTTTGTGCTAGCTTCTTGAAACTTGACACAATAAAGTAGTTTCACGTTCTATCTCTATGTTTTGATTCCTCTTGATGTAGCCCTAAGCAGTGACTGGCGAGTAACACTTTCATGGAAAGGGGTTGCCAGGCTTCCCAAAATTACGAATCTCCAGAAATCTCAGCAAATATTTTTTCACCCAAACTGGATGATACTTTCAGGTAATGATCAGTACACTAAGGCTACTTGGTTCCCCAAATTTCGTTCTTCTATGTTGAAGCGTTTGTTTCCAGTAACACTTTGAATTTTTAGGTTTCACTCTGTTTTCTCCTATATTGATAGATGTATTTGGAACTCTAAATCCAACACGGTTTGTGCTAGCTTCTTGAAATTTGACACAATAAAGTAGTTTCAAGTTCTATCTCTATGTTTTGATTCCTCTTTTGTAGCCCTAAGAAGTGACTGGTGAGAAACACTTTCATGGAAAGGGGTTGCCAGGCTTCCCAAAATTACGAATCTCCAGAAATCTCAGCAAATATTTTTTCACCCAAACTGGATGATACTTTCAGGTAATGATCAGTACACTAAGGCAACTTGGTTCCCCAAATTTCGTTCTTCTATGTTGAAGCGTTTGTTTCCAGTAACTCTTTGAATTTTTAGGTTTCACTCTGTTTTCTCCTATATTGATAGATGTATTTGGTACTCTAAATCCAACACGGTTTGTGCTAGCTTCTTGAAATTTGACACAATAAAGTAGTTTCACGTTCTATCTCTATATTTTGATTCCTCTTGATGTAGCCCTAAGCAGTGACTGGCGAGAAACACTTTCATGGAAAGGGGTTGCCAGGCTTCCCAAAATTACGAATCTCCAGAAATCTCAGCAAATATTTTTTCACCCAAACTGGATGATACTTTCAGGTAATGCTCAGTACACTAAGGCGACTTGGTTCCCCAAATTTCGTTCTTCTATGTTGAAGCGTTCGTTTCCAGTAACAGTTTGAATTTTTAGGTTTCACTCTGTTTTCTCCTATATTGATAGATGTATTTGGAACTCTAAATCCAACACGGTTTGTGCTAGCTTCTTGAAACTTGACACAATAAAGTAGTTTCACGTTCTATCTCTATGTTTTGATTCCTCTTGATGTAGCCCTGTGCAGTGACTGGCGAGAAACACTTTCATGGAAAGGGGTTGCCAGGCTTCCCAAAATTACGAATCTCCAGAAATCTCAGCAAATATTTTTTCACCTAAACTGGATGATACTTTCAGGTAATGATCAGTACACTAAGGCGACTTGGTTCCCCAAATTTCGTTCTTCTATGTTGAAGCGTTCGTTTCCAGTAACACTTTGAATTTTTAGGTTTCACTCTGTTTTCTCCTATATTGATAGATGTATTTGGAACTCTAAATCCAACACGGTTTTTGATAGCTCTTTGAAACTTGACACAATAAAGTAGTTTCACGTTCTATCTTTATGTTTTGTTTCCTCTTGATGTAGCCCTATGCAGTGACTGGTGAGAAACACTTTCATGGAAAGGGGTTGCCAGGCTTCCCAAAATTACGAATCTCCAGAAATGTCAGCAAATATTTTTTCACCCAAACTGGATGATACTTTCAGGTAATGATCAGTACACTAAGGCGACTTGGTTCCCCAAATTTCGTTCTTCAGTGTTGAAGCGTTCGTTTCCAGTAAATCTTTGAATTTTTAGGTTTCACTCTGTTTTCTCCTATATTGATAGATGTATTTGGAACTCTAAATCCAACACGGTTTGTGCTAGCTTCTTGAAATTTGACACAATAAAGTAGTTTCACGTTCTATCTCTATGTTTTGATTCCTCTTGATGTAGCCCTAAGCAGTGACTGGCGAGAAACACTTTCATGGAAAGGGGTTGCCAGGCTTCCCAAAATTACGAATCTCCAGAAATCTCAGCAAATATTTTTTCACCCAAACTCGATGATACTTTCAGGTAATGATCAGTACACGAAGGCGACTTTGTTCCCCAAATTTCATTCTTCTATGTTGAAGCGTTCGTTTCCAGTAACAGTTTGAATTTTTAGGTTTCAGTCTGTTTTCTCCTATATTGATAGATGTATTTGGAACTCTAAATCCAACATGGTTTGTGCTAGCTTCTTGAAACTTGACACAATAAAGTAGTTTCACATTCTATCTCTATGTTTTGATTCCTCTTGATGTAGCCCTAAGCAGTGACTGGCGAGTAACACTTTCATGGAAAGGGGTTGCGAGGCTTCCCAAAATTACGAATCTCCAGAAATCTCAGCAAATATTTTTTCACCCAAACTGGATGATACTTTCAGGTAATGATCAGTACACTAAGGCGACTTGGTTCCCCAAATTTCGTTCTTCTATGTTGAAGCATTTGTTTCCAGTAACTCTTTGAATTTTTAGGTTTCACTCTGTTTTCTCCTATATTGATAGATGTATTTGGAACTCTAAATCCAACACGGTTTGTGCTAGCTTCTTGAAATTTGACACAATAAAGTAGTTTCACGTTCTATCTCTATATTTTGATTCCTCTTGATGTAGCCCTAAGCAGTGACTGGCGAGAAACACTTTCATGGAAAGGGGTTGCCAGGCTTCCCAAAATTACGAATCTCCAGAAATCTCAGCAAATATTTTTTCACCCAAACTGGATGATACTTTCAGGTAATGATCAGTACACGAAGGCGACTTGGTATCCCAAATTTCGTTCTTCTATGTTGAAGCATTCGTTTCCAGTAACAGTTTGAATTTTTAGGTTTCACTCTGTTTTCTCCTATATTGATAGATGTATTTGGAACTCTAAATCCATCACGGTTTGTGCTAGCTTCTTGAAACTTGACACAATAAAGTAGTTTCTCGTTCTATCTCTATGTTTTGTTTCCTCTTGATGTAGCCGTAAGCAGTGACTGGCGAGAAACACTTTCATGGAAAGGGGTTGCCAGGCTTCCCAAAATTACGAATCTCCAGAAATCTCAGCAAATATTTTTTCATCCAAACTGGATGATACTTTCAGGTAATGATCAGTACACTAAGGCGACTTGGTTCCCCAGATTTCGTTCTTCTATGTTGAAGCGTTCGTTTCCAGTAACACTTTGAATTTTTAGGTTTCACTCTGTTTTCTCCTATATTGATAGATGTATTTGGAACTCTAATTACAACACGGTTTGTGCTAGCTCTTTGAAGCTTGACACAATAAAGTAGTTTCACGTTCTATCTTTATGTTTTGTTTCCTCTTGATGTAGCCCTATGCAGTGACTGGCGAGAAACACTTTCATGGAAAGGGGTTGCCAGGCTTCCCAAAATTACGAATCTCCAGAAATCTCAGCAAATATTTTTTCACCCAAACAGGATGATACTTTCAGGTAATGATCAGTACACTAAGGCGACTTGGTTCCCCAAATTTTGTTCTTCTATGTTGAAGCGTTTGTTTCCAGTAACACTTTGAATTTTTAGGTTTCACTCTGTTTTCTCCTATATTGATAGATGTATTTGGAACTCTAATTACAACACGGTTTGTGCTAGCTCTTTGAAGCTTGACACAATAAAGTAGTTTCACGTTCTATCTTTATGTTTTGTTTCCTCTTGATGTAGCCCTATGCAGTGACTGGCGAGAAACACTTTCATGGAAAGGGGTTGCCAGGCTTCCCAAAATTACGAATCTCCAGAAATCTCAGCAAATATTTTTTCACCCAAACAGGATGATACTTTCAGGTAATGATCAGTACACTAAGGCGACTTGGTTCCCCAAATTTTGTTCTTCTATGTTGAAGCGTTTGTTTCCAGTAACACTTTGAATTTTTAGGTTTCACTCTGTTTTCTCCTATATTGATAGATGTATTTGGAACTCTAAATCCAACACGGTTTCTGCTTGCTTCTTGAAATTTGACACAATAAAGTAGTTTCACGTTCTATCTCTATGTTTTGATTCCTCTTGATGTAGCTCTAAGCCGTGACTGGCGAGAAACACTTTCATGGAAAGGGGTTGCCAGGCTTCCCAAAATTACGAATCTCCAGAAATCTCAGCAAATATTTTTTCACCCAAACTGGATGATACTTTCAGGTAATGATCAGTACACTAAGGCGACTTGGTTCCCCAAATTTCGTTCTTCAGTGTTGAAGCGTTCGTTTCCAGTAAATCTTTGAATTTTTAGGTTTCACTCTGTTTTCTCCTATATTGATAGATGTATTTGGAACTCTAAATCCAACACGGTTTGTGCTAGCTTCTTGAAATTTGACACAATAAAGTAGTTTCACGTTCTATCTCTATGTTTTGATTCCTCTTGATGTAGCCCTAAGCAGTGACTGGCGAGAAACACTTTCATGGAAAGGGGTTGCCAGGCTTCCCAAAATTACGAATCTCCAGAAATCTCAGCAAATATTTTTTCACCCAAACTCGATGATACTTTCAGGTAATGATCAGTACACGAAGGCGACTTTGTTCCCCAAATTTCATTCTTCTATGTTGAAGCGTTCGTTTCCAGTAACAGTTTGAATTTTTAGGTTTCAGTCTGTTTTCTCCTATATTGATAGATGTATTTGGAACTCTAAATCCAACATGGTTTGTGCTAGCTTCTTGAAACTTGACACAATAAAGTAGTTTCACATTCTATCTCTATGTTTTGATTCCTCTTGATGTAGCCCTAAGCAGTGACTGGCGAGTAACACTTTCATGGAAAGGGGTTGCGAGGCTTCCCAAAATTACGAATCTCCAGAAATCTCAGCAAATATTTTTTCACCCAAACTGGATGATACTTTCAGGTAATGATCAGTACACTAAGGCGACTTGGTTCCCCAAATTTCGTTCTTCTATGTTGAAGCATTTGTTTCCAGTAACTCTTTGAATTTTTAGGTTTCACTCTGTTTTCTCCTATATTGATAGATGTATTTGGAACTCTAAATCCAACACGGTTTGTGCTAGCTTCTTGAAATTTGACACAATAAAGTAGTTTCACGTTCTATCTCTATATTTTGATTCCTCTTGATGTAGCCCTAAGCAGTGACTGGCGAGAAACACTTTCATGGAAAGGGGTTGCCAGGCTTCCCAAAATTACGAATCTCCAGAAATCTCAGCAAATATTTTTTCACCCAAACTGGATGATACTTTCAGGTAATGATCAGTACACGAAGGCGACTTGGTATCCCAAATTTCGTTCTTCTATGTTGAAGCGTTCGTTTCCAGTAACAGTTTGAATTTTTAGGTTTCACTCTGTTTTCTCCTATATTGATAGATGTATTTGGAACTCTAAATCCATCACGGTTTGTGCTAGCTTCTTGAAACTTGACACAATAAAGTAGTTTCTCGTTCTATCTCTATGTTTTGTTTCCTCTTGATGTAGCCGTAAGCAGTGACTGGCGAGAAACACTTTCATGGAAAGGGGTTGCCAGGCTTCCCAAAATTACGAATCTCCAGAAATCTCAGCAAATATTTTTTCATCCAAACTGGATGATACTTTCAGGTAATGATCAGTACACTAAGGCGACTTGGTTCCCCAGATTTCGTTCTTCTATGTTGAAGCGTTCGTTTCCAGTAACACTTTGAATTTTTAGGTTTCACTCTGTTTTCTCCTATATTGATAGATGTATTTGGAACTCTAATTACAACACGGTTTGTGCTAGCTCTTTGAAGCTTGACACAATAAAGTAGTTTCACGTTCTATCTTTATGTTTTGTTTCCTCTTGATGTAGCCCTATGCAGTGACTGGCGAGAAACACTTTCATGGTAAGGGGTTGCCAGGCTTCCCAAAATTACGTATCTCCAGAAATCTCAGCAAATATTTATTCACCCAAACAGGATGATACTTTCAGGTAATGATCAGTACACTAAGGCGACTTGGTTCCCCAAATTTTGTTCTTCTATGTTGAAGCGTTTGTTTCCAGTAACACTTGGAATTTTTAGGTTTCACTCTGTTTTCTCCTATATTGATAGATGTATTTGGATCTCTAAATCCAACACGGTTTGTGCCAGCTTCTTGAAACTTGACACAATAAAGTAGTTTCACGTTCTATCTCTATGTTTTGATTCCTCTTGATGTAGCCCTAAGCAGTGACTGGCGAGAAACACTTTCATGGAAAGGGGTTGCCAGGCTTCCCAAAATTACGAATCTCCAGAAATCTCAGCAAATATTTTTTCACCCAAACTGGATGATACTTTCAGGTAATGATCATTACACTAAGGCGACTTGGTTCCCCAAATTTCTTTCTTCTATGTTGAAGCGTTTGTTTCCAGTAACACTTTGAATTTTTAGGTTTCACTCTGTTTTCTCCTATATTGATAGATGTATTTGGATCTCTAAATCCAACACGGTTTGTGCCAGCTTCTTGAAACTTGACACAATAAAGTAGTTTCACGTTCTATCTCTATGTTTTGATTCCTCTTGATGTAGCCCTAAGCAGTGACTGGCGAGAAACACTTTCATGGAAAGGGGTTGCCAGGCTTCCCAAAATTACGAATCTCCAGAAATCTCAGCAAATATTTTTTCACCCAAACTGGATGATACTTTCAGGTAATGATCAGTACACTAAGGCGACTTGGTTCCCCAAATTTCTTTCTTCTATGTTGAAGCGTTCGTTTCCAGGAACACTTTGAATTTTTAGGTTACACTGTGTTTTCTCCTATATTGATACATGTATTTGGAACTCTAAATCCAACACGGTTTGTGCTAGCTTCTTGAAACTTGACACAATAAAGTAGTTTCACGTTCTATCTCTATGTTTTGTTTCCTCTTGATGTAGCCCTAAGCAGTGACTGGCGAGAAACACTTTCATGGACAGGGGTTCCCAGGCTTCCCAAAATTACGAATCTCCAGAAATCTCAGCAAATATTTTTTCACCCAAACTGGATGATACTTTCAGGTAATGATCAGTGCACTAAGGCGACTTGGTTCCCCAAATTTCGTTCTTCTATGTTGAAGCGTTCGTTTCCAGTAACAGTTTGAATTTTTAGGTTTCACTCTGTTTTCTCCTATATTGATAGATGTATTTGGAACTCTAAATCCAACACGGTTTGTGCTAGGTTCTTGAAACTTGACACAATAAAGCAGTTTCACGTTCTATCTCTATGTTTTGATTCCTCTTGATGTAGCCCTGTGCAGTGACTGGTGAGAAACACTTTCATGGAAAGGGGTTGCCAGGCTTCCCAAAATTACGAATCTCCAGAAATGTCAGCAAATATTTTTTCACCCAAACTGGATGATACTTTCAGGTAATGATCAGTACACTAAGGCGACTTGGTTCCCCAAATTTCGTTCTTCAGTGTTGAAGCGTTCGTTTCCAGTAAATCTTTGAATTTTTAGGTTTCACTCTGTTTTCTCCTATATTGATAGATGTATTTGGAACTCTAAATCCAACACGGTTTGTGCTAGCTTCTTGAAATTTGACACAATAAAGTAGTTTCACGTTCTATCTCTATGTTTTGATTCCTCTTGATGTAGCCCTAAGCAGTGACTGGCGAGAAACACTTTCATGGAAAGGGGTTGCCAGGCTTCCCAAAATTACGAATCTCCAGAAATCTCAGCAAATATTTTTTCACCCAAACTCGATGATACTTTCAGGTAATGATCAGTACACGAAGGCGACTTTGTTCCCCAAATTTCATTCTTCTATGTTGAAGCGTTCGTTTCCAGTAACAGTTTGAATTTTTAGGTTTCAGTCTGTTTTCTCCTATATTGATAGATGTATTTGGAACTCTAAATCCAACATGGTTTGTGCTAGCTTCTTGAAACTTGACACAATAAAGTAGTTTCACATTCTATCTCTATGTTTTGATTCCTCTTGATGTAGCCCTAAGCAGTGACTGGCGAGTAACACTTTCATGGAAAGGGGTTGCGAGGCTTCCCAAAATTACGAATCTCCAGAAATCTCAGCAAATATTTTTTCACCCAAACTGGATGATACTTTCAGGTAATGATCAGTACACTAAGGCGACTTGGTTCCCCAAATTTCGTTCTTCTATGTTGAAGCATTTGTTTCCAGTAACTCTTTGAATTTTTAGGTTTCACTCTGTTTTCTCCTATATTGATAGATGTATTTGGAACTCTAAATCCAACACGGTTTGTGCTAGCTTCTTGAAATTTGACACAATAAAGTAGTTTCACGTTCTATCTCTATATTTTGATTCCTCTTGATGTAGCCCTAAGCAGTGACTGGCGAGAAACACTTTCATGGAAAGGGGTTGCCAGGCTTCCCAAAATTACGAATCTCCAGAAATCTCAGCAAATATTTTTTCACCCAAACTGGATGATACTTTCAGGTAATGATCAGTACACGAAGGCGACTTGGTATCCCAAATTTCGTTCTTCTATGTTGAAGCGTTCGTTTCCAGTAACAGTTTGAATTTTTAGGTTTCACTCTGTTTTCTCCTATATTGATAGATGTATTTGGAACTCTAAATCCAACACGGTTTGTGCTAGCTTCTTGAAACTTGACACAATAAAGTAGTTTCTCGTTCTATCTCTATGTTTTGTTTCCTCTTGATGTAGCCGTAAGCAGTGACTGGCGAGAAACACTTTCATGGAAAGGGGTTGCCAAGCTTCCCAAAATTACGAATCTCCAGAAATCTCAGCAAATATTTTTTCATCCAAACTGGATGATACTTTCAGGTAATGATCAGTACACTAAGGCGACTTGGTTCCCCAGATTTCGTTCTTCTATGTTGAAGCGTTCGTTTCCAGTAACACTTTGAATTTTTAGGTTTCACTCTGTTTTCTCCTATATTGATAGATGTATTTGGAACTCTAATTACAACACGGTTTGTGCTAGCTCTTTGAAGCTTGACACAATAAAGTAGTTTCACGTTCTATCTTTATGTTTTGTTTCCTCTTGATGTAGCCCTATGCAGTGACTGGCGAGAAACACTTTCATGGTAAGGGGTTGCCAGGCTTCCCAAAATTACGTATCTCCAGAAATCTCAGCAAATATTTATTCACCCAAACAGGATGATACTTTCAGGTAATGATCAGTACACTAAGGCGACTTGGTTCCCCAAATTTTGTTCTTCTATGTTGAAGCGTTTGTTTCCAGTAACACTTTGAATTTTTAGGTTTCACTCTGTTTTCTCCTATATTGATAGATGTATTTGGATCTCTAAATCCAACACGGTTTGTGCCAGCTTCTTGAAACTTGACACAATAAAGTAGTTTCACGTTCTATCTCTATGTTTTGATTCCTCTTGATGTAGCCCTAAGCAGTGACTGGCGAGAAACACTTTCATGGAAAGGGGTTGCCAGGCTTCCCAAAATTACGAATCTCCAGAAATCTCAGCAAATATTTTTTAACCCAAACTGCATGATACTTTCAGGTAATGATCAGTACACTAAGGCGACTTGGTTCCCCAAATTTCTTTCTTCTATGTTGAAGCGTTTGTTTCCAGTAACACTTTGAATTTTTAGGTTTCACTCTGTTTTCTCCTATATTGATAGATGTATTTGGATCTCTAAATCCAACACGGTTTGTGCCAGCTTCTTGAAACTTGACACAATAAAGTAGTTTCACGTTCTATCTCTATGTTTTGATTCCTCTTGATGTAGCCCTAAGCAGTGACTGGCGAGAAACACTTTCATGGAAAGGGGTTGCCAGGCTTCCCAAAATTACGAATCTCCAGAAATCTCAGCAAATATTTTTTCACCCAAACTGGATGATACTTTCAGGTAATGATCAGTACACTAAGGCGACTTGGTTCCCCAAATTTCTTTCTTCTATGTTGAAGCGTTCGTTTCCAGGAACACTTTGAATTTTTAGGTTAAACTGTGTTTTCTCCTATATTGATACATGTATTTGGAACTCTAAATCCAACACGGTTTGTGCTAGCTTCTTGAAACTTGACACAATAAAGTAGTTTCACGTTCTATCTCTATGTTTTGTTTCCTCTTGATGTAGCCCTAAGCAGTGACTGGCGAGAAACACTTTCATGGACAGGGGTTCCCAGGCTTCCCAAAATTACGAATCTCCAGAAATCTCAGCAAATATTTTTTCACCCAAACTGGATGATACTTTCAGGTAATGATCAGTGCACTAAGGCGACTTGGTTCCCCAAATTTCGTTCTTCTATGTTGAAGCGTTCGTTTCCAGTAACAGTTTGAATTTTTAGGTTTCACTCTGTTTTCTCCTATATTGATAGATGTATTTGGAACTCTAAATCCAACACGGTTTGTGCTAGGTTCTTGAAACTTGACACAATAAAGCAGTTTCACGTTCTATCTCTATGTTTTGATTCCTCTTGATGTAGCCCTGTGCAGTGACTGGTGAGAAACACTTTCATGGAAAGGGGTTGCCAGGCTTCCCAAAATTACGAATCTCCAGAAATGTCAGCAAATATTTTTTCACCCAAACTGGATGATACTTTCAGGTAATGATCAGTACACTAAGGCGACTTGGTTCCCCAAATTTCGTTCTTCTATGTTGAAGCGTTCGTTTCCAGTAACACTTTGAATTTTTAGGTTTCACTCTGTTTTCTCCTATATTGATAGATGTATTTGGAACTCTAAATCCAACACGGTTTGTGCTAGCTTCTTGAAACTTGACACAATAAAGTAGTTTCACGTTCTATCTCTATGTTTTGTTTCCTCTTGATGTAGCCGTAAGCAGTGACTGGCGAGAAACACTTTCATGGAAAGGGGTTGCCAGGCTTCCCAAAATTACGAATCTCCAGAAATCTCAGCAAATATTTTTTCACCCAAACTGGATCGTACTTTCAGTTAATGATCAGTACACTAAGGCGACTTGGTTCCCCAAATTTCGTTCTTCTATGTTGAAGCGTTCGTTGCCAGTAACACTTTGAATTTTTAGGTTTCACTCTCTTTTCTCCTATATTGATGGATATATTTGGAACTCTAAATCCAACACGGTTTGTGCTAGGTTCTTGAAACTTGACACAATAAAGTAGTTTCACGTTCTATCTCTATGTTTTGTTTCCTCTTGATGTAGCCCTATGCAGTGACTGGGGAGAAACACTTTCATGGAAAGGGGTTGCCAGGCTTCCCAAAATTACGAATCTCCAGAAATCTCAGCAAATATTTTTTCAGCCAAACTGGATGATACTTTCAGGTAATGATCAGTACACTAAGGCGACTTGGTTCCTTAAATTTGGTTCTTCTATGTTGAAGCGTTCGTTTCCAGTAACAGTTTGAATTTTTAGGTTTCACTCTGTTTTCTCCTATATTGATAGATGTATTTGGAACTCTAAATCCAACACGGTTTGTGCTAGCTTCTTGAAACTTGACACAATAAACTAGTTTCACGTTCTATCTCTATGTTTTGTTTCCTCTTGATGTAGCCCTAAGCATGACTGGCGAGAAACACTTTCATGGAAAGGGGTTGCCAGGCTTCCCAAAATTACGAATCTCCAGAAATCTCAGCAAATATTTTTTCACCCAAACTGGATGATACTTTCAGGTAATGATCAGTACACTAAGGCGACTTGGTTCTCCAAATTTCGTTCTTCTATGTTGAAGCGTTCGTTTCCAGTAACAGTTTGAATTTTTAGGTTTCACTCTGTTTTCTCCTATATTGATAGATGTATTTGGAACTCTAAATCCAAGACGGTTTGTGCTAGCTTCTTGAAACTTGACACAATAAACTAGTTTCACGTTCAATCTAGATGTTTTGATTCCTCTTGATGTAGCCCTAAGCAGTGACTGGCGAGAAAAACTTTCATGGAAAGGGGTTGCCAGGCTTCACAAAATTACGAATCTCTAGAAATCTCAGCAAATATTTTTTCACCCAAACTGGATGATACTTTCAGGTAATGATCAGTACACTAAGGCGACTTGGTTGCCCAAATTTCGTTCTTCTATGCTGAAGCGTTCGTTTCCAGTAACACTTTGAATTTTTAGGTTTCACTCTGTTTTCTCCTATATTGATAGATGTATTTGGAACTCTAAATCCAACACGGTTTGTGCTAGCTTCTTGAAACTTGACACAATAAAGTAGTTTCACGTTCTATCTCTATGTTTTGTTTCCTCTTGATGTAGCCCTAAGCAGTGACTGGCGAGAAACACTTTCATGGAAAGGGGTTGCCAGGCTTCCCAAAATTACGAATCTCCAGATATCTCAGCAAATATTTTTTCACCCAAACTGGATGATACTTTCAGGTAATGATCAGTACACTAAGGTTACTTGGTTCCCCAAATTTTGTTCTTCTATGTTGAAGCGTTCATTTCCAGTAAGAGTTTGAATTTTTAGGTTTCACTCTGTTTTCTCCTATATTGATAGATGTATTTGGAACTCTAAATTCAACACGGTTTGTGCTAGCTTCTTGAAACTTGACACAATAAAGTAGTTTCACTTTCTATCTCTATGTTTTGATTCCTCTTGATGTAGCCCTAAGCAGTGACTGGCGAGAAACACTTTCATGGAAAGGGGTTGCCAGGCTTCCCAAAATTACGAATCTCCAGAAATCTCAGCAAATATTTTTTCACCCAAACTGGATGATACTTTCAGGTAATGATCAGTACACTAAGGCGACTTGGTTCCCCAAATTTCGTTCTTTTATGTTGAAGCGTTCATTTCTAGTAACAGTTTGAATTTTTACGTTTCACTCTGTTTTCTCCTATATTGATAGATGTATTTGGAACTCTAAATCCAACACGGTTTGTGCTAGCTTCTTGAAACTTGACACAATAAAGTAGTTTCACGTTCCATCTCTATGTTTCGTTTCCTCTTGATGTAGCCCGAAGCAGTGACTGGCGAGAAACGCTTTCATGGAAAGGGGTTGCCAGGCTTCCCAAAATTACGAATCTCCAGAAATCTCAGCAAATATTTTTTCACCCAAACTGGATGATACTTTCAGGTAATGATCAGTACACTAAGGCGACTTGGTTCCCCAAATTTCGTTCTTCTATGTTGAAGCGTTCGTTTCCAGTAACAGTTTGAATTTTTAGGTTTCACTCTGTTTTCTCCTATTTTGATAGATGTATTTGGAACTCTAAATCCAACACGGTTTGTGCTACCTTCGTGAAACTTGACACAATAAAGTAGTTTCACGTTCTATCTCTATGTTTTGATTCCTCTTGATGTAGCCCTAAGCATGACTGGCGAGAAACACTTTCATGGAAAGGGGTTGCCAGACTTCCCAAAATTACGAATCTCCAGAAATCTCAGCAAATATTTTTTCACCGAAACAGGATGATACTTTCAGGTAATGATCAGTACACTAAGGCGACTTGGTTCCCCAAATTTTGTTCTTCTATGTTGAAGCGTTCGTTTCCAGTAACAGTTTGAATTTTTAGGTTTCACTCTGTTTTCTCCTATATTGATAGATGTATTTGGAACTCTAAATCCAACACGGTTTGTGCTAGCTTCTTGAAACTTGACACAATAAAGTAGTTTCACGTTCTATCTCTATGTTTTGTTTCCTCTTGATGTAGCCCTAAGCAGTGACTGGCGAGAAACACTTTCATGGAAAGGGGTTGCCAAGCTTTCTAAAATTACGAATCTCCAGAAATCTCAGAAAATATTTTTTCACCCAAACTGGATGATACTTTCAGGTAATGATCAGTACACTAAGGTGACTTGGTTCCCCAAATTCCGTTCTTCTATGTTGAAGCGTTCGTTTCCAGTAACAGTTTGAATTTTTAGGTTTCACTCTGTTTTCTCCTATATTGATAGATGTATTTGGAACTCTAAATCCAACACGGTTTGTGCTAGCTTCTTGAAACTTGACACAATAAAGTAGTTTCACGTTCTATCTCTATGTTTTGTTTCCTCTTGATGTAGCCCTAAGCAGTGACTGGCGAGAAACACTTTCATGGAAAGGGGTTGCCAAGCTTCCTAAAATTACGAATCTCCAGAAATCTCAGCAAATATTTTTTCACCCAAACTGGATGATACTTTCAGGTAATGATCAGTACACTAAGGCGACTTGGTTCCCCAAATTTCTTTTTTCTATGTTGAAGCGTTCGTTTCCAGTAACAGTTTGAATTTTTAGGTTTCACTCTGTTTTCGCCTATATTGATAGATGTATTTGGAACTCTAAATCCAACATGGTTTGTGGTACCTCTTGAAACTTGACACAATAAAGTAGTTTCACGTTCTATCTCTGTTTTGATTCCTCTTGATGTAGCCTTAAGCAGTGACTGGCGAGAAACACTTTCATGGAAAGGGGTTGCCAGGCTTCCCAATATTACGAATCTCCAGAAATCTCAGCAAATATTTCTTCACCCAAACTGGATGATACTTTCAGGTAATGATCAGTACACTAAGGCGACTTGGTTCCCCAAATTCCGTTCTTCTATGTTGAAGCGTTCGTTTCCAGTAACAGTTTGAATTTTTAGGTTTCACTCTGTTTTCTCCTATATTGATAGATGTATTTGGAACTCTAAATCCAACACGGTTTGTGCTAGCTTCTTGAAACTTGACACAATAAAGTGGTTTCACGTTCTATCTCTGTTTTGATTCCTCTTGATGTAGCCTTAAGCAGTGACTGGCGAGAAACAATTTCATGGAAAGGGGTTGCCAGGCTTCCCAAAATTACGAATCTCCAGAAATCTCAGAAAATATTTTTTCACCCAAACAGGATGATACTTTCAGGTAATGATCTGTAGAGTAAGGCGACTTGGTTCCCCAAATTTCGTTCTTCTATGTTGAAGCGTTCGTTTCCAGTAACAGTTTGAATTTTTAGGTTTCACTCTGTTTTCTCCTATATTGATAGATGTATTTGGAACTCTAAATCCAACACGGTTTGTGCTAGCTTCTTGAAACTTGACACAATAAAGTAGTTTCACGTTCTATCTCTATGTTTTCTTTCCTCTTGATGTAGCCCTAAGCAGTGACCTGCGAGAAACACTTTCATGGAAAGGGGTTGCCAGGCTTCCCAAAATTACGAATCTCCAGAAATCTCAGAAAATATTTTTTCACCCAAACTGGATGATACTTTCAGGTAATGATCAGTACACTAAGGCGACTTGGTTCCCCAAATTCCGTTCTTCTGTGTTGAAGCGTTCGTTTCCAGTAACAGTTTGAATTTTTAGGTTTCACTCTGTTTTCTCCTATATTGATAGATGTATTTGGAACTCTAAATCCAACACGGTTTGTGCTAGATTCTTGAAACTTGACAGAATAAAGTAGTTTCAAGTTCTATCTCTATGATTTGATTCCTCTTGATGTAGCCCTAAGCAGTGACTGGCGAGAAACACTTTCATGGAAAGGGGTTGCCAGGCTTCCCAAAATAACGAATCTTCAGAAATCTCAGCAAATATTTTTTCACCCAAACAGGATGATACTTTCAGGTAATGATCTGTACAGTAAGGCGACTTGGTTCCCCAAATTTCGTTCTTCTATGTTGAAGCGTTCGTTTCCAGTAACAGTTTGAATTTTTAGGTTTCACTCTGTTTTCTCCTATATTGATAGATGTATTTGGAACTCTAAATCCAACACGGTTTGTGCTAGCTTCTTGAAACTTGACACAATAAAGTTGTTTCACGTTCTATCTCTATGTTTTGTTTCCTCTTGATGTAGCCCTAAGCAGTGACCTGCGAGAAACACTTTCATGGAAAGGGGTTGCCAGGCTTCCCAAAATTACGAATCTCCAGAAATCTCAGAAAATATTTTTTTCACCCAAACTGGATGATACTTTCAGGTAATGATCAGTACACTAAGGCGACTTGGTTCCCCAAATTCCGTTCTTCTATGTTGAAGCGTTCGTTTCCAGTAACAGTTTGAATTTTTAGGTTTCACTCTGTTTTCTCCTATATTGATAGATGTATTTGGAACTCTAAATCCAACACGGTTTGTGCTAGCTTCTTGAAACTTGACACAATAAAGTAGTTTCACGTTCTATCTCTATGTTTTGTTTCCTCTTGATGTAGCCCTAAGCAGTGACTGGCGAGAAACACTTTCATGGAAAGGGGTTGCCAAGCTTCCTAAAATTACGAATCTCCAGAAATCTCAGCAAATATTTTTTCACCCAAACTGGATGATACTTTCAGGTAATGATCAGTACACTAAGGCGACTTGGTTCCCCAAATTTCTTTTTTCTATGTTGAAGCGTTCGTTTCCAGTAACAGTTTGAATTTTTAGGTTTCACCCTGTTTTCGCCTATATTGATAGATGTATTTGGAACTCTAAATCCAACATGGTTTGTGGTACCTCTTGAAACTTGACACAATAAAGTAGTTTCACGTTCTATCTCTGTTTTGATTCCTCTTGATGTAGCCTTAAGCAGTGACTGGCGAGAAACAATTTCATGGAAAGGGGTTGCCAGGCTTCCCAAAATTACGAATCTCCAGAAATCTCAGCAAATATTTTTTCACCCAAACTGGATGATACTTTCAGGTAATGATCAGTACACTAAGGCGACTTGGTTCCCCAAATTTCTTTTTTCTATGTTGAAGCGTTCGTTTCCAGTAACAGTTTGAATTTTTAGGTTTCACTCTGTTTTCGCCTATATTGATAGATGTATTTGGAACTCTAAATCCAACATGGTTTGTGGTACCTCTTGAAACTTGACACAATAAAGTAGTTTCACGTTCTATCTCTGTTTTGATTCCTCTTGATGTAGCCTTAAGCAGTGACTGGCGAGAAACACTTTCATGGAAAGGGGTTGCCAGGCTTCCCAATATTACGAATCTCCAGAAATCTCAGCAAATATTTCTTCACCCAAACTGGATGATACTTTCAGGTAATGATCAGTACACTAAGGCGACTTGGTTCCCCAAATTCCGTTCTTCTATGTTGAAGCGTTCGTTTCCAGTAACAGTTTGAATTTTTAGGTTTCACTCTGTTTTCTCCTATATTGATAGATGTATTTGGAACTCTAAATCCAACACGGTTTGTGCTAGCTTCTTGAAACTTGACACAATAAAGTAGTTTCACGTTCTATCTCTATGTTTTGTTTCCTCTTGATGTAGCCCTAAGCAGTGACTGGCGAGAAACACTTTCATGGAAAGGGGTTGCCAAGCTTTCTAAAATTACGAATCTCCAGAAATCTCAGAAAATATTTTTTCACCCAAACTGGATGATACTTTCAGGTAATGATCAGTACACTAAGGTGACTTGGTTCCCCAAATTCCGTTCTTCTATGTTGAAGCGTTCGTTTCCAGTAACAGTTTGAATTTTTAGGTTTCACTCTGTTTTCTCCTATATTGATAGATGTATTTGGAACTCTAAATCCAACACGGTTTGTGCTAGCTTCTTGAAACTTGACACAATAAAGTAGTTTCACGTTCTATCTCTATGTTTTGTTTCCTCTTGATGTAGCCCTAAGCAGTGACTGGCGAGAAACACTTTCATGGAAAGGGGTTGCCAAGCTTCCTAAAATTACGAATCTCCAGAAATCTCAGCAAATATTTTTTCACCCAAACTGGATGATACTTTCAGGTAATGATCAGTACACTAAGGCGACTTGGTTCCCCAAATTTCTTTTTTCTATGTTGAAGCGTTCGTTTCCAGTAACAGTTTGAATTTTTAGGTTTCACTCTGTTTTCGCCTATATTGATAGATGTATTTGGAACTCTAAATCCAACATGGTTTGTGGTACCTCTTGAAACTTGACACAATAAAGTAGTTTCACGTTCTATCTCTGTTTTGATTCCTCTTGATGTAGCCTTAAGCAGTGACTGGCGAGAAACACTTTCATGGAAAGGGGTTGCCAGGCTTCCCAATATTACGAATCTCCAGAAATCTCAGCAAATATTTCTTCACCCAAACTGGATGATACTTTCAGGTAATGATCAGTACACTAAGGCGACTTGGTTCCCCAAATTTCGTTCTTCTATGTTGAAGCATTCGTTTCTAGAAACAGTTTGAATTTTTAGGTTTCACTCTGTTTTCTCCTATATTGATAGATGTATTTGGAACTCTAAATCCAACACGATTTGTGCTAGCTTCTTGAAACTTGACACAATAAAGTAGTTTCACGTTCTATCTCTATGTTTTGATTCCTCTTGATGTAGCCCTAAGCAGTGACTGGTGAGAAACACTTTCATGGAAATGGTTTTCCAGGCTTCCCAAAATTACGAATCTCCAGAAATCTCAGCAAATATTTTTTCACCCAAACTGGATGATACTTTCAGGTAATGATCAGTACACTAAGGCGACTTGGTTCCCCAAATTTCGTTCTTCTATGTTGAAGCGTTCGTTTCCAGTAACAGTTTGAATTTTTAGGTTTCACTCTGTTTTCTCCTATATTGATAGATGTATTATGAATGCTAAATCCAACACGATTTGTGCTAGCTTCTTGAAACTTGACACAATAAAGTAGTTTCACGTTCTATCTCTATGTTTTGATTCCTCTTGATGTAGCCCTAAGCAGTGACTGGTGAGAAACACTTTCATGGAAATGGTTTTCCAGGCTTCCCAAAATTACGAATCTCCAGAAATCTCAGCAAATATTTTTTCACCCAAACTGGATGATACTTTCAGGTAATGATCAGTACACTAAGGCGACTTGGTTCCCCAAATTTCGTTCTTCTATGTTGAAGCGTTCGTTTCCAGTAACAGTTTGAATTTTTAGGTTTCACTCTGTTTTCTCCTATATTGATAGATGTATTTGGAACTCTAAATCCAACACGGTTTGTGCTAGCTTCTTGAAACTTGACACAATAAAGTAGTTTCACGTTCTATCTCTATGTTTTGTTTCCTCTTGATGTAGCCCTAAGCAGTGACTGGCGAGAAACACTTTCATGGAAAGGGGATGCCAGGCTTCCCAAAATAACGAATCTTCAGAAATCTCAGCAAATATTTTTTCACCCAAACAGGATGATACTTTCAGGTAATGATCTGTACAGTAAGGCGACTTGGTTCCCCAAATTTCGTTCTTCTATGTTGAAGCGTTCGTTTCCAGTAACAGTTTGAATTTTTAGGTTTCACTCTGTTTTCTCCTATATTGATAGATGTATTTGCAACTCTAAATCCAACACGGTTTGTGCTAGCTTCTTGAAACTTGACACAATAAAGTAGTTTCACGTTCTATCTCTATGTTTTGTTTCCTCTTGATGTAGCCCTAAGCAGTGACCTGCGAGAAACACTTTCATGGAAAGGGGTTGCCAGGCTTCCCAAAATTACGAATCTCCAGAAATCTCAGAAAATATTTTTTCACCCAAACTGGATGATACTTTCAGGTAATGATCAGTACACTAAGGCGACTTGGTTCCCCAAATTCCGTTCTTCTATGTTGAAGCGTTCGTTTCCAGTAACAGTTTGAATTTTTAGGTTTCACTCTGTTTTCTCCTATATTGATAGATGTATTTGGAACTCTAAATCCAACACGGTTTGTGCTAGCTTCTTGAAACTTGACACAATAAAGTGGTTTCACGTTCTATCTCTGTTTTGATTCCTCTTGATGTAGCCTTAAGCAGTGACTGGCGAGAAACAATTTCATGGAAAGGGGTTGCCAGGCTTCCCAAAATTACGAATCTCCAGAAATCTCAGCAAATATTTTTTCACCCAAACTGGATGATACTTTCAGGTAATGATCAGTACACTAAAGCGACTTGGTTCCCCAATTTTGTTCTTCTATGTTGAAGCGTTCGTTTCCAGGAACAGTTTGAATTTTTAGGTTTCACTCTGTTTTCTCCTATATTGATAGATGTATTTGGAACTGTAAATCCAAACGGTTTGTGCTAGCTTCTTGAAACTTGACAATATAAAGTAGTATCAAGTTCTATCTCTATGTTTTCTTTCCACTTGATGTAGCCCTAAGCAGTGACTGGCGAGAAATCTTCCATGGAAAGGGGTTGCCGGGCTTCCCAAAATTACGAATCTCCAGAAATCTCAGCAAATATTTTTTCACCCAAACTGGATGATACTTTCAGGTAATGATCAGTACACTAAGTCGACTTGGTTCCCCAAATTTATTTTTTTCTATGTTGAAGCGTTCATTTCTAGTAACAGTTTGAATTTTTAGGTTTCACTCTGTTTTCTCCTATATTGATAGATGTATTTGGAACTCTAAATCCAACACGGTTTGTGCTAGATTCTTGAAACTTGACAGAATAAAGTAGTTTCAAGTTCTATCTCTATGATTTGATTCCTCTTGATGTAGCCCTAAGCAGTGACTGGCGAGAAACACTTTCATGGAAAGGGGTTGCCAGGCTTCCCAAAATAACGAATCTTCAGAAATCTCAGCAAATATTTTTTCACCCAAACAGGATGATACTTTCAGGTAATGATCTGTACAGTAAGGCGACTTGGTTCCCCAAATTCCGTTCTTCTATGTTGAAGCGTTCGTTTCCAGTAACAGTTTGAATTTTTAGGTTTCACTCTGTTTTCTCCTATATTGATAGATGTATTTGGAACTCTAAATCCAACACGGTTTGTGCTAGCTTCTTGAAACTTGACACAATAAAGTAGTTTCATGTTCTATCTCTATGTTTTGTTTCCTCTTGATGTAGCCCTAAGCAGTGACCTGCGAGAAACACTTTCATGGAAAGGGGTTGCCAGGCTTCCCAAAATTACGAATCTCCAGAAATCTCAGAAAATATTTTTTCACCCAAACTGGATGATACTTTCAGGTAATGATCAGTACACTAAGTCGACTTGGTTCCCCAAATTTCGTTCTTCTATGTTGAAGCGTTCGTTTCCAGTAACAGTTTGAATTTTTAGGTTTCACTCTGTTTTCTCCTATATTGATAGATGTATTTGGAACTCTAAATCCAACACGGTTTGTGCTAGCTTCTTGAAACTTGACACAATAAAGTAGTTTCACGTTCTATCTCTATGTTTTGTTTCGTCTTGATGTAGCCCTAAGCAGTGACTGGCGAGAAACACTTTCATGGAAAGGGGTTGCCAGGCTTCCCAAAATAACGAATCTTCAGAAATCTCAGCAAATATTTTTTCACCCAAACAGGATGATACTTTCAGGTAATGATCTGTAGAGTAAGGCGACTTGGTTCCCCAAATTTCGTTCTTCTATGTTGAAGCGTTCGTTTCCAGTAACAGTTTGAATTTTTAGGTTTCACTCTGTTTTCTCCTATATTGATAGATGTATTTGGAACTCTAAATCCAACACGGTTTGTGCTAGCTTCTTGAAACTTGACACAATAAAGTAGTTTCACGTTCTATCTCTATGTTTTCTTTCCTCTTGATGTAGCCCTAAGCAGTGACCTGCGAGAAACACTTTCATGGAAAGGGGTTGCCAGGCTTCCCAAAATTACGAATCTCCAGAAATCTCAGAAAATATTTTTTCACCCAAACTGGATGATACTTTCAGGTAATGATCAGTACACTAAGGCGACTTGGTTCCCCAAATTCCGTTCTTCTGTGTTGAAGCGTTCGTTTCCAGTAACAGTTTGAATTTTTAGGTTTCACTCTGTTTTCTCCTATATTGATAGATGTATTTGGAACTCTAAATCCAACACGGTTTGTGCTAGATTCTTGAAACTTGACAGAATAAAGTAGTTTCAAGTTCTATCTCTATGATTTGATTCCTCTTGATGTAGCCCTAAGCAGTGACTGGCGAGAAACACTTTCATGGAAAGGGGTTGCCAGGCTTCCCAAAATAACGAATCTTCAGAAATCTCAGCAAATATTTTTTCACCCAAACAGGATGATACTTTCAGGTAATGATCTGTACAGTAAGGCGACTTGGTTCCCCAAATTTCGTTCTTCTATGTTGAAGCGTTCGTTTCCAGTAACAGTTTGAATTTTTAGGTTTCACTCTGTTTTCTCCTATATTGATAGATGTATTTGGAACTCTAAATCCAACACGGTTTGTGCTAGCTTCTTGAAACTTGACACAATAAAGTTGTTTCACGTTCTATCTCTATGTTTTGTTTCCTCTTGATGTAGCCCTAAGCAGTGACCTGCGAGAAACACTTTCATGGAAAGGGGTTGCCAGGCTTCCCAAAATTACGAATCTCCAGAAATCTCAGAAAATATTTTTTTCACCCAAACTGGATGATACTTTCAGGTAATGATCAGTACACTAAGGCGACTTGGTTCCCCAAATTCCGTTCTTCTATGTTGAAGCGTTCGTTTCCAGTAACAGTTTGAATTTTTAGGTTTCACTCTGTTTTCTCCTATATTGATAGATGTATTTGGAACTCTAAATCCAACACGGTTTGTGCTAGCTTCTTGAAACTTGACACAATAAAGTAGTTTCACGTTCTATCTCTATGTTTTGTTTCCTCTTGATGTAGCCCTAAGCAGTGACTGGCGAGAAACACTTTCATGGAAAGGGGTTGCCAAGCTTCCTAAAATTACGAATCTCCAGAAATCTCAGCAAATATTTTTTCACCCAAACTGGATGATACTTTCAGGTAATGATCAGTACACTAAGGCGACTTGGTTCCCCAAATTTCTTTTTTCTATGTTGAAGCGTTCGTTTCCAGTAACAGTTTGAATTTTTAGGTTTCACCCTGTTTTCGCCTATATTGATAGATGTATTTGGAACTCTAAATCCAACATGGTTTGTGGTACCTCTTGAAACTTGACACAATAAAGTAGTTTCACGTTCTATCTCTGTTTTGATTCCTCTTGATGTAGCCTTAAGCAGTGACTGGCGAGAAACAATTTCATGGAAAGGGGTTGCCAGGCTTCCCAAAATTACGAATCTCCAGAAATCTCAGCAAATATTTTTTCACCCAAACTGGATGATACTTTCAGGTAATGATCAGTACACTAAGGCGACTTGGTTCCCCAAATTTCTTTTTTCTATGTTGAAGCGTTCGTTTCCAGTAACAGTTTGAATTTTTAGGTTTCACTCTGTTTTCGCCTATATTGATAGATGTATTTGGAACTCTAAATCCAACATGGTTTGTGGTACCTCTTGAAACTTGACACAATAAAGTAGTTTCACGTTCTATCTCTGTTTTGATTCCTCTTGATGTAGCCTTAAGCAGTGACTGGCGAGAAACACTTTCATGGAAAGGGGTTGCCAGGCTTCCCAATATTACGAATCTCCAGAAATCTCAGCAAATATTTCTTCACCCAAACTGGATGATACTTTCAGGTAATGATCAGTACACTAAGGCGACTTGGTTCCCCAAATTTCGTTCTTCTATGTTGAAGCATTCGTTTCTAGAAACAGTTTGAATTTTTAGGTTTCACTCTGTTTTCTCCTATATTGATAGATGTATTTGGAACTCTAAATCCAACACGATTTGTGCTAGCTTCTTGAAACTTGACACAATAAAGTAGTTTCACGTTCTATCTCTATGTTTTCATTCCTCTTGATGTAGCCCTAAGCAGTGACTGGTGAGAAACACTTTCATGGAAATGGTTTTCCAGGCTTCCCAAAATTACGAATCTCCAGAAATCTCAGCAAACATTTTTTCACCCAAACTGGATGATACTTTCAGGTAATGATCAGTACACTAAGGCGACTTGGTTCCCCAAATTTCGTTCTTCTATGTTGAAGCGTTCGTTTCCAGTAACAGTTTGAATTTTTAGGTTTCACTCTGTTTTCTCCTATATTGATAGATGTATTTGCACCTCTAAATCCAACACGGTTTGTGCTAGCTTCTTGAAACTTGACACAATAAAGTAGTTTCACGTTCTATCTCTATGTTTTGTTTCCTCTTGATGTAGCCCTAAGCAGTGACCTGCGAGAAACACTTTCATGGAAAGGGGTTGCCAGGCTTCCCAAAATTACGAATCTCCAGAAATCTCAGAAAATATTTTTTCACCCAAACTGGATGATACTTTCAGGTAATGATCAGTACACTAAGGCGACTTGGTTCCCCAAATTCCGTTCTTCTATGTTGAAGCGTTCGTTTCCAGTAACAGTTTGAATTTTTAGGTTTCACTCTGTTTTCTCCTATATTGATAGATGTATTTGGAACTCTAAATCCAACACGGTTTGTGCTAGCTTCTTGAAACTTGACACAATAAAGTAGTTTCACGTTCTATCTCTGTTTTGATTCCTCTTGATGTAGCCTTAAGCAGTGACTGGCGAGAAACAATTTCATGGAAAGGGGTTGCCAGGCTTCCCAAAATTACGAATCTCCAGAAATCTCAGCAAATATTTTTTCACCCAAACTGGATGATACTTTCTGGTAATGATCAGTACACTAAAGCGACTTGGTTCCCCAATTTTGTTCTTCTATGTTGAAGCGTTCGTTTCCAGGAACAGTTTGAATTTTTAGGTTTCACTCTGTTTTCTCCTATATTGATAGATGTATTTGGAACTGTAAATCCAACACGGTTTGTGCTAGCTTCTTGAAACTTGACACAATAAAGTAGTATCAAGTTCTATCTTTATGTTTTGTTTCCACTTGATGTAGCCCTAAGCAGTGACTGGCGAGAAATCTTCCATGGAAAGGGGTTGCCAGGCTTCCCAAAATTACGAATCTCCAGAAATCTCAGCAAATATTTTTTCACCCAAACTGGATGATACTTTCAGGTAATGATCAGTACACTAAGTCGACTTGGTTCCCCAAATTTATTTTTTTCTATGTTGAAGCGTTCATTTCTAGTAACAGTTTGAATTTTTAGGTTTCACTCTGTTTTCTCCTATATTCATAGATGTATTTGGAACTCTAAATCCAACACGGTTTGTGCTAGGTTCTTGAAACTTGACACAATAAAGTAGTTTCACGTTCTATCTCTATCATTTGTTTCCTCTTGATGTAGCCCTAAGCAGTGACTGGCGAAAACACTTTCATGGAAAGGGGTTGCCAGGCTTCCCAAAATTACGAATCTCCAGAAATCTCAGCAAATATTTTTTCACCCAAACTGGATGATACTTTCAGGTAATGATCAGTACACTAAGGCGACTTGGTTCCTCAAATTTCGTTCTTCTATGTTGAAGCGCTCGTTTCCAGTAACAGTTTGAATTTTTAGGTTTCAATCTGTTTTCTCCTATATTGATAGATGTATTTGGAACTCTAAATCCAACACGGTTTGTGCTAGCTTCTTGAAACTTGACACAATAAAGTAGTTTCACTTTCTATCTCTATGTTTTGATTCCTCTTGATGTAGCCATAAGCAGTGACTGGCGAGAAACACTTTCATGGAAAGGGGTTGCCAGGCTTCACAAAATTACGAATCTCCAGAAATCTCAGCAAAAATTTTTTCACCCAAACTGGATGATAGTTTCAGGTAATGATCAGTACACTAAGGCGACTTGGTTCCCCAAATTTCGTTCTTCTATGTTGAAGCGTTCGTTTCCAGTAAGACTTTGAATTTTTAGGTTTCACTCTGTTTTCTCCTATATTGATAGATGTATTTGGAACTCTAAATCCAACACGGTTTGTGCTAGCTTCTTGAAACTTGACACAATAAATTAGTTTCACGTTCTATCTCTATCTTTTGTTTCCTCTTGATGTAGCCCTAAGCAGTGACTGGCGAAAACACTTTCATGGAAAGGGGTTGCCAGGCTTCCCAAAATTACGAATCTCCAGAAATCTCAGCAAATATTTTTTCACCCAAACTGGATGATACTTTCAGGTAATGATCAGTACACTAAGGCGACTTGATTCCCCAAATTTCGTTCTTCTATGTTGAAGCGCTCGTTTCCAGTAACAGTTTGAATTTTTAGGTTTCAATCTGTTTTCTCCTATATTGATAGATGTATTTGGAACTCTAAATCCAACACGGTTTGTGCTAGCTTCTTGAAACTTGACACAATAAAGTAGTTTCACTTTCTATCTCTATGTTTTGATTCCTCTTGATGTAGCCATAAGCAGTGACTGGCGAGAAACACTTTCATGGAAAGGGGTTGCCAGGCTTCACAAAATTACGAATCTCCAGAAATCTCAGCAAAAATTTTTTCACCCAAACTGGATGATAGTTTCAGGTAATGATCAGTACACTAAGGCGACTTGGTTCCCCAAATTTCGTTCTTCTATGTTGAAGCGTTCGTTTCCAGTAAGACTTTGAATTTTTAGGTTTCACTCTGTTTTCTCCTATATTGATAGATGTATTTGGAACTCTAAATCCAACACGGTTTCTGCTAGCTTCTTGAAACTTGACACAATAAAGTAGTTTCACGTTCTATCTCTATGTTTTGTTTCCTCTTGATGTAGCCCTATGCAGTGACTGGCGAGAAACACTTTCATTGAAAGGGCTTGCCAGGCTTCCCAAAATTACGAATCTCCAGAAATCTCAGCAAATATTTTTTCACCCAAACAGGATGATACTTTCAGGTAATGATCAGTACACTAAGGCGACTTGGTTCCCCAAATTTCGTTCTTCTATGTTGAAGCGTTCGTTTCCAGTAACACTTTGAATTTTTAGGTTTCACTCTGTTTTCTCCTATATTGATAGATGTATTTGGAACTCTAAATCCAACACGGTTTGTGCTAGCTTCTTGAAACTTGACACAATAAAGTAGTTTCACGTTCGATCTCTATGTTTTGATTCCTCTTGATGTAGGCCTAAGCAGTGACTGGCGAGAAACACTTTCATGGAAAGGGGTTGCCAGGCTTCCCAAAATTACGAATCTCCAGAAATCTCAGCAAATATTTTTTCACCGAAACAGGATGATACTTTCAGGTAATGATCAGTACACTAAGGCGACTTGGTTCCCCAAATTTCGTTCTTCTATGTTGAAGCGTTCGTTTCCAGTAACAGTTTGAATTTTTAGGTTTCACTCTGTTTTCTCCTATATTGATAGATGTATTTGGAACTCTAAATCCAACACGGTTTGTGCTAGCTTCTTGAAACTTGACACAATAAAGTAGTTTCACGTTCTATCTCTATGTTTTGTTTCCTCTTCATGTAGTCCTAAGCAGTGACTGGCGAGAAACACTTTCATGGAAAGGGGTTGCCAGGCTTCCCAAAATTACAAATCTCCAGATCTCAGCAAATATTTTTTCACCCTAACTGGATGATACTTTCAGGTTATGATCAGTACACTAAGGCGACTTGGTTCCCCAAATTTCGTTCTTGTATGTTGAAGCGTTCGTTTCCAGTAACAGTTTGAATTTTTAGGTTTCAATCTGTTTTCTCCTATATTGATAGATGTATTTGGAACTCTAAATCCAACACGGTTTGTGCTAGCTTCTTGAAACTAGACACAATAAAGTAGTTTCACGTTCTATCTCTATGTTTTGATTCCTCTTGATGTAGCCCTAAGCAGTGACTGGCGAGAAACACTTTCATGGAAAGGGGTTGCCAGGCTTCACAAAATTACGAATCTCCAGAAATCTCAGCAAATATTTTTTCACCCAAACTGGATGATAGTTTCAGGTAATGATCAGTACACTAAGGCGACTTGGTTCCCCAAATTTCGTTCTTCTATGTTGAAGCGTTCGTTTCCAGTAAGACTTTGAATTTTTAGGTTTCACTCTGTTTTCTCCTATATTGATAGATGTATTTGGAACTCTAAATCCAACACGGTTTGTGCTAGCTTCTTGAAACTTGACACAATAAAGTATTTTCACGTTCTATCTCTATGTTTTGTTTCCTCTTGATGTAGCCCTATGCAGTGACTGGCGAGAAACCCTTTCATGGAAAGGGGTTGCCAGGCTTCCCAAAATTACGAATCTCCAGAAATCTCAGCAAATATTTTTTCACCCAAACAGGATGATACTTTCAGGTAATGATCAGTACACTAAGGCGACTTGGTTCCCCAAATTTCGTTCTTCTATGTTGAAGCGTTCGTTTCCAGTAACACTGTGAATTTTTAGGTTTCACTCTGTTTTCTCCTATATTGATAGATGTATTTGGAACTCTAAATCCAACACGGTTTGTGCTAGCTTCTTGAAACTTGACACAATAAAGTAGTTTCACGTTCTATCTCTATGTTTTGATTCCTCTTGATGTAGGCCTAAGCACTGACTGGCGAGAAACACTTTCATGGAAAGGGGTTGCCAGGCTTCCCAAAATTACGAATCTCCAGGAATCTCAGCAAATATTTTTTCACCGAAACAGGATGATACTTTCAGGTAATGATCAGTACACTAAGGCGACTTGGTTCCCCAAATTTTGTTCTTCTATGTTGAAGCGTTCGTTTCCAGTAACAGTTTGAATTTTTAGGTTTCACTCTGTTTTCTCCTATATTGATAGATGTATTTGGAACTCTAAATCCAACACGGTTTGTGCTAGCTTCTTGAAACTTGACACAATAAAGTAGTTTCACGTTCTATCTCTATGTTTTGTTTCCTCTTCATGTAGCCCTAAGCAGTGACTGGCGAGAAACACTTTCATGGAAAGGGGTTGCCAGGCTTCCCAAAATTACAAATCTCCAGAAATCTCAGCAAATATTTTTTCACCCAAACTGGATGATACTTTCAGGTAATGATCAGTACACTAAGGCGACTTGGTTCCCCAAATTTTGTTCTTCTATGTTGAAGCCTTCGTTTCCAGTAACAGTTTGAATTTTTAGGTTTCACTCTGTTTTCTCCTATATTGATAGATGTATTTGGAACTCTAAATCCAACACGGTTTGTGCTAGCTTCTTGAAACTTGACACAATAAAGTAGTTTCAATTTCTATCTCTATGTTTTGATTCCTCTTGATGTAGCCCTAAGCAGTGACTGGCGAGAAACACTTTCATGGAAAGGGGTTGCCAGGCTTCACAAAATTACGAATCTCCAGAAATCTCAGCAAAAATTTTTTCACCCAAACTGGATGATAGTTTCAGGTAATGATCAGTACACTAAGGCGACTTGGTTCCCCAAATTTCGTTCTTCTATGTTGAAGCGTTCGTTTCCAGTAAGACTTTGAATTTTTAGGTTTCACTCTGTTTTCTCCTATATTGATAGATGTATTTGGAACCCTAAATCCAACACGGTTTGTGCTAGCTTCTTGAAACTTGACACAATAAAGTAGTTTCAAGTTCTATCTCTATGTTTTGTTTCCTCTTGATGTAGCCCTATGCAGTGACTGGCGAGAAACACTTTCATGGAAAGGGGTTGCCAGGCTTCCCAAAATAACGAATCTTCAGAAATCTCAGCAAATATTTTTTCACCCAAACAGGATGATACTTTCAGGTAATGATCAGTACAGTAAGGCAACTTGGTTCCCCAAATCCCGTTCTTCTATGTTGAAGCGTTCGTTTCCAGTAACAGTTTGAATTTTTAGGTTTCACTCTGTTTTCTCCTATATTGATAGATGTATTTGGAACTCTAAATCCAACACGGTTTGTGCTAGCTTCTTGAAACTTGACACAATAAAGTAGTTTCACGTTCTATCTCTGTTTTGATTCCTCTTGATGTAGCCTTAAGCAGTGACTGGCGAAAAACACTTTCATGGTAAGGGGTTGCCAGGCTTCCCAAAATTACGAATCTCCAGAAATTTCAGCAAATATTTTTTCACCCAAACTGGATGATACTTTCAGGTAATGATCAGTACACTAAGACGACTTGGTTCCCCAAATTTCGTTCTTCTATGTTGAAGCGTTCGTTTCCAGTAACACTTTGAATTTTTAGGTTTCACTCTGTTTTCTCCTATATTGATAGATGTATTTGAAACTCTAAATCCAACACGGTTTGTGCTAGCTTCTTGAAACTTGACACAATAAAGTAGTTTCACGTTCTATCTCTATGTTTTGATTCCTCTTGATGTAGCCCTAAGCAGTGACTGGCGAGAAACACTTTCATGGAAACGGGTTGCCAGGCTTCCCAAAATTACGAATCTCCAGAAATCTCAGAAAATATTTTTTCACCCAAACTGGATGATACTTTCAGGTAATGATCAGTACACTAAGGCGACTTGGTTCCCCAAATTCCGTTCTTCTATGTTGAAGCGTTCGTTTCCAGTAACAGTTTGAATTTTTAGGTTTCACTCCGTTTTCTCCTATATTGATAGATGTATTTGGAACTCTAAATCCAACACGGTTTGTGCTAGCTTCTTGAAACTTGACACAATAAAGTAGTTTCACGTTCTCTCTCTATGTTTTGTTTCCTCTTGATGTAGCCCTAAGCAGTGACTGGCGAGAAACACTTTCATGGAAAGGGGTTGCCAAGCTTTCTAAAATTACGAATCTCCAGAAATCTCAGCAAATATTTTTTCACCCAAACTGGATGATACTTTCAGGTAATGATCAGTACACTAAGGCGACTTGGTTCCCCAAATTTCGTTCTTCTATGTTGAAGCGTTCGTTTCCAGTAACAGTTTGAATTTTTAGGTTTCACTCTGTTTTCGCCTATATTGATAGATGTATTTGGAACTCTACATCCAACATGGTTTGTGGTACCTCTTGAAACTTAACACAATAAAGTAGTTTCACGTTCTATCTCTGTTTTGATTCCTCTTGATGTAGCCTTAAGCAGTGACTGGCGAGAAACACTTTCATGGAAAGGGGTTGCCAGGCTTCCCAAAATTACGAATCTCCAGAAATCTCAGCAAATATTTTTTCACCCAAACTGGATGATACTTTCAGGTAATGATCACTACACTAAGGCGACTTGGTTCCCCAAATTTCGTTCTTCTATGTTGAAGCATTCGTTTCCAGAAACAGTTTGAATTTTTAGGTTTCACTCTGTTTTCTCCTATATTGATAGATGTATTTGGAACTCTAAATCCAACACGATTTGTTCTAGCTTCTTGAAACTTGACACAATAGAGTAGTTTCAGGTTCTATCTCTATGTTTTTATTCCTCTTGATGTAGCCCTAAGCAGTGACTGGTGAGAAACACTTTCATGGAAATGGTTTGCCAGGCTTCCCAAAATTACGAATCTCCAGAAATCTCAGCAAATATTTTTTCACCCAAACTGGATGATACTTTCAGGTAATGATCAGTACACTAAGGTGACTTGGTTCCCCAAATTTCGTTCTTCTATGTTGAAGCGTTCGTTTCCAGTAACAGTTTGAATTTTTAGGTTTCACTCTGTTTTCTCCTATATTGATAGATGTATTTGGAACTCTAAATCCAACACGGTTTGTGCTAGCTTCTTGAAACTTGACACAATAAAGTAGTTTCACGTTCTATCTCTATGTTTTGTTTCGTCTTGATGTAGCCCTAAGCAGTGACTGGCGAGAAACACTTTCATGGAAAGGGGATTCCAGGCTTCCCAAAATAACGAATCTTCAGAAATCTCAGCAAATATTTTTTCACCCAAACAGGATGATACTTTCAGGTAATGATCTGTAGAGTAAGGCGACTTGGTTCCCCAAATTTCGTTCTTCTATGTTGAAGCGTTCGTTTCCAGTAACAGTTTGTTTTTTTAGGTTTCACTCTGTTTTCTCCTATATTGATAGATGTATTTGGAACTCTAAATCCAACACGGTTTGTGCTAGCTTCTTGAAACTTGACACAATAAAGTAGTTTCACGTTCTATCTCTATGTTTTCTTTCCTCTTGATGTAGCCCTAAGCAGTGACCTGCGAGAAACACTTTCATGGAAAGGGGTTGCCAGGCTTCCCAAAATTACGAATCTCCAGAAATCTCAGAAAATATTTTTTCACCCAAACTGGATGATACTTTCAGGTAATGATCAGTACACTAAGGCGACTTGGTTCCCCAAATTCCGTTCTTCTATGTTGAAGCGTTCGTTTCCAGTAACAGTTTGAATTTTTAGGTTTCACTCTGTTTTCTCCTATATTGATAGATGTATTTGGAACTCTAAATCCAACACGGTTTGTGCTAGCTTCTTGAAACTTGACACAATAAAGTAGTTTCACGTTCTATCTCTGTTTTGATTCCTCTTGATGTAGCCTTAAGCAGTGACTGGCGAGAAACAATTTCATGGAAAGGGGTTGCCAGGCTTCCCAAAATTACGAATCTCCAGAAATCTCAGCAAATATTTTTTCACCCAAACTGGATGATACTTTCAGGTAATGATCAGTACACTAAGGCGACGTGGTTCCCCAAATTTCGTTCTTCTATGTTGAAGCGCTCATTTCCAGTAACAGTTTGAATTTTTAGGTTTCACTCTGTTTTCTCCTATATTGATAGATGTATTTGGAACTCTAAATCCAACACGGTTTGTGCTAGCTTCTTGAAACTTGACACAATAAAGTAGTTTCACTTTCTATCTCTATGTTTTGATTCCTCTTGATGTAGCCCTAAGCACTGACTGGCGAGAAACACTTTCATGGAAAGGGGTTGCCAGGCTTCCCAAAATTACGAATCTCCAGAAATCTCAGCAAATATTTTTTCACCCAAACTGGATGATACTTTCAGGTAATGATCAGTGCACTAAGTCGACTTGGTTCCCCAAATTTATTTTTTTCTATGTTGAAGCGTTCATTTCTAGTAACAGTTTGAATTTTTAGGTTTCACTCTGTTTTCTCCTATATTGATAGATGTATTTGGAACTCTAAATCCAACACGGTTTGTGCTAGATTCTTGAAACTTGACAGAATAAAGTAGTTTCAAGTTCTATCTCTATGATTTGATTCCTCTTGATGTAGCCCTAAGCAGTGACTGGCGAGAAACACTTTCATGGAAAGGGGTTGCCAGGCTTCCCAAAATAACGAATCTTCAGAAATCTCAGCAAATATTTTTTCACCCAAACAGGATGATACTTTCAGGTAATGATCTGTACAGTAAGGCGACTTGGTTCCCCAAATTTCGTTCTTCTATGTTGAAGCGTTCGTTTCCAGTAACAGTTTGAATTTTTAGGTTTCACTCTGTTTTCTCCTATATTGATAGATGTATTTGGAACTCTAAATCCAACACGGTTTGTGCTAGCTTCTTGAAACTTGACACAATAAAGTAGTTTCACGTTCTATCTCTATGTTTTGATTCCTCTTGATGTAGCCCTAAGCAGTGACTGGCGAGAAACACTTGCATGGAAAGGGGTTGCCAAGCTTCCTAAAATTACGAATCTCCAGAAATCTCAGCAAATATTTTTTCACCCAAACTGGATGATACTTTCAGGTAATAATCAGTACACTAAGGCGACTTGGTTCCCCAAATTTCTTTTTTCTATGTTGAAGCGTTCGTTTCCAGTAACAGTTTGAATTTTTAGGTTTCACCCTGTTTTCGCCTATATTGATAGATGTATTTGGAACTCTAAATCCAACATGGTTTGTGGTACCTCTTGAAACTTGACACAATAAAGTAGTTTCAGGTTCTATCTCTGTTTTGATTCCTCTTGATGTACCCTTAAGCAGTGACTGGCGAGAAACAATTTCATGGAAAGGGGTTGCCAGGCTTCCCAAAATTACGAATCTCCAGAAATCTCAGCAAATATTTTTTCACCCAAACTGGATGATACTTTCAGGTAATGATCAGTACACTAAGGCGACTAGGTTCCCCAAATTTCGTTCTTCTATGTTGAAGCGTTCGTTTCCAGTAACACTTTGAATTTTTAGGTTTCACTCTGTTTTCTCCTATATTGATAGATGTATTTGGAACTCTAAATCCAACCCGGTTTGTGCTAGCTTCTTGAAACTTGACACAATAAAGTAGTTTCACGTTCTATCTCTATGTTTTGATTCCTCTTGATGTAGCCCTAAGCAGTGACTGGCGAGAAACACTTGCATGGAAAGGGGTTGCCAGGCTTCCCAAAATTACGAATCTCCAGAAATCACAGGAAATATTTTTTCACCCAAACTGGATGATGCTTTCAGGTAATGATCAGTACACTAAGGCGACGTGGTTCCCCAAATTTCGTTCTTCTATGTTGAAGCGCTCGTTTCCAGTAACAGTTTGAATTTTTAGGTTTCACTCTGTTTTCTCCTATATAGATAGATGTATTTGGAACTCTAAATCCAACACGGTTTGTGCTAGCTTCTTGAAACTTGACACAATAAAGTAGTTTCACTTTCTATCTCTATGTTTTGATTCCTCTTGATGTAGCCCTAAGCAGTGACTGGCGAGAAACACTTTCATGGAAAGGGGCTGCCAGGCTTCCCAAAATAACGTATCTTCAGAAATCTCAGCAAATATTTTTTCACCCAAACAGGATGATACTTTCAGGTAATGATCTGTACAGTAAGGCGACTTGGTTCCCCAAATTTCGTTCTTCTATGTTGAAGCGTTCGTTTCCAGTAACAGTTTGAATTTTTAGGTTTCACTCTGTTTTCTCCTATATTGATAGATGTATTTGGAACTCTAAATCCAACACGGTTTGTGCTAGCTTCTTGAAACTTGACACAATAAAGTAGTTTCACGTTCTATCTCTATGTTTTGTTTCCTCTTGATGTAGCCCTAAGCAGTGACCTGCGACAAACACTTTCATGGAAAGGGGTTGCCAGGCTTCCCAAAATTACGAATCTCCAGAAATCTCAGAAAATATTTTTTCACCCAAACTGGATGATACTTTCAGGTAATGATCAGTACACTAAGGTGACTTGGTTCCCCAAATTCCGTTCTTCTATGTTGAAGCGTTCGTTTCCAGTAACTTTTTGAATTTTTAGGTTTCACTCTGTTTTCTCCTATATTGATAGATGTATTTGGAACTCTAAATCCAACACGGTTTTTGCTAGCTTCTTGAAACTTGACACAATAAAGTAGTTTCAGGTTCTATCTCTGTTTTGATTCCTCTTGATGTACCCTTAAGCAGTGACTGGCGAGAAACAATTTCATGGAAAGGGGTTGCCAGGCTTCCCAAAATTACGAATCTCCAGAAATCTCAGCAAATATTTTTTCACCCAAACTGGATGATACTTTCAGGTAATGATCAGTACACTAAGGCGACTAGGTTCCCCAAATTTCGTTCTTCTATGTTGAAGCGTTCGTTTCCAGTAACACTTTGAATTTTTAGGTTTCACTCTGTTTTCTCCTATATTGATAGATGTATTTGGAACTCTAAATCCAACCCGGTTTGTGCTAGCTTCTTGAAACTTGACACAATAAAGTAGTTTCACGTTCTATCTCTATGTTTTGATTCCTCTTGATGTAGCCCTAAGCAGTGACTGGCGAGAAACACTTGCATGGAAAGGGGTTGCCAGGCTTCCCAAAATTACGAATCTCCAGAAATCACAGGAAATATTTTTTCACCCAAACTGGATGATGCTTTCAGGTAATGATCAGTACACTAAGGCGACGTGGTTCCCCAAATTTCGTTCTTCTATGTTGAAGCGCTCGTTTCCAGTAACAGTTTGAATTTTTAGGTTTCACTCTGTTTTCTCCTATATAGATAGATGTATTTGGAACTCTAAATCCAACACGGTTTGTGCTAGCTTCTTGAAACTTGACACAATAAAGTAGTTTCACTTTCTATCTCTATGTTTTGATTCCTCTTGATGTAGCCCTAAGCAGTGACTGGCGAGAAACACTTTCATGGAAAGGGGCTGCCAGGCTTCCCAAAATAACGTATCTTCAGAAATCTCAGCAAATATTTTTTCACCCAAACAGGATGATACTTTCAGGTAATGATCTGTACAGTAAGGCGACTTGGTTCCCCAAATTTCGTTCTTCTATGTTGAAGCGTTCGTTTCCAGTAACAGTTTGAATTTTTAGGTTTCACTCTGTTTTCTCCTATATTGATAGATGTATTTGGAACTCTAAATCCAACACGGTTTGTGCTAGCTTCTTGAAACTTGACACAATAAAGTAGTTTCACGTTCTATCTCTATGTTTTGTTTCCTCTTGATGTAGCCCTAAGCAGTGACCTGCGACAAACACTTTCATTGAAAGGGGTTGCCAGGCTTCCCAAAATTACGAATCTCCAGAAATCTCAGAAAATATTTTTTCACCCAAACTGGATGATACTTTCAGGTAATGATCAGTACACTAAGGTGACTTGGTTCCCCAAATTCCGTTCTTCTATGTTGAAGCGTTCGTTTCCAGTAACTTTTTGAATTTTTAGGTTTCACTCTGTTTTCTCCTATATTGATAGATGTATTTGGAACTCTAAATCCAACACGGTTTTTGCTAGCTTCTTGAAACTTGACACAATAAAGTAGTTTCACGTTCTATCTCTATGTTTTGTTTCCTCTTGATGTAGCCCTAAGCAGTGACTGGCGAGAAACACTTTCATGGAAAGGGGTTGCCAAGCTTCCTAAAATTACGAATCTCCAGAAATCTCAGCAAATATTTTTTCACCCAAACTGGATGATACTTTCAGGTAATGATCAGTACACTAAGGCGACTTGGTTCCCCAAATTTCTTTTTTCTATGTTGAAGCGTTCGTTTCCAGTAACAGTTTGAATTTTTAGGTTTCACTCTGTTTTCGCCTATATTGATAGATGTATTTGGAACTCTAAATCCAACATGGTTTGTGGTACCTCTTGAAACTTGACACAATAAAGTAGTTTCACGTTCTATCTCTGTTTTGATTCCTCTTGATGTAGCCTTAAGCAGTGACTGGCGAGAAACACTTTCATGGAAAGGGGTTGCCAGGCTTCCCAATATTACGAATCTCCAGAAATCTCAGCAAATATTTCTTCACCCAAACTGGATGATACTTTCAGGTAATGATCAGTACACTAAGGCGACTTGGTTCCCCAAATTTCGTTCTTCTATGTTGAAGCATTCGTTTCTAGAAACAGTTTGAATTTTTAGGTTTCACTCTGTTTTCTCCTATATTGATAGATGTATTATGAATGCTAAATCCAACACGATTTGTGCTAGCTTCTTGAAACTTGACACAATAAAGTAGTTTCACGTTCTATCTCTATGTTTTGATTCCTCTTGATGTAGCCCTAAGCAGTGACTGGTGAGAAACACTTTCATGGAAATGGTTTTCCAGGCTTCCCAAAATTACGAATCTCCAGAAATCTCAGCAAATATTTTTTCACCCAAACTGGATGATACTTTCAGGTAATGATCAGTACACTAAGGCGACTTGGTTCCCCAAATTTCGTTCTTCTATGTTGAAGCGTTCGTTTCCAGTAACAGTTTGAATTTTTAGGTTTCACTCTGTTTTCTCCTATATTGATAGATGTATTTGGAACTCTAAATCCAACACGGTTTGTGCTAGCTTCTTGAAACTTGACACAATAAAGTAGTTTCACGTTCTATCTCTATGTTTTGTTTCCTCTTGATGTAGCCCTAAGCAGTGACTGGCGAGAAACACTTTCATGGAAAGGGGATGCCAGGCTTCCCAAAATAACGAATCTTCAGAAATCGCAGCAAATATTTTTTCACCCAAACAGGATGATACTTTCAGGTAATGATCTGTACAGTAAGGCGACTTGGTTCCCCAAATTTCGTTCTTCTATGTTGAAGCGTTCGTTTCCAGTAACAGTTTGAATTTTTAGGTTTCACTCTGTTTTCTCCTATATTGATAGATGTATTTGCAACTCTAAATCCAACACGGTTTGTGCTAGCTTCTTGAAACTTGACACAATAAAGTAGTTTCACGTTCTATCTCTATGTTTTGTTTCCTCTTGATGTAGCCCTAAGCAGTGACCTGCGACAAACACTTTCATTGAAAGGGGTTGCCAGGCTTCCCAAAATTACGAATCTCCAGAAATCTCAGAAAATATTTTTTCACCCAAACTGGATGATACTTTCAGGTAATGATCAGTACACTAAGGTGACTTGGTTCCCCAAATTCCGTTCTTCTATGTTGAAGCGTTCGTTTCCAGTAACTTTTTGAATTTTTAGGTTTCACTCTGTTTTCTCCTATATTGATAGATGTATTTGGAACTCTAAATCCAACACGGTTTTTGCTAGCTTCTTGAAACTTGACACAATAAAGTAGTTTCACGTTCTATCTCTATGTTTTGTTTCCTCTTGATGTAGCCCTAAGCAGTGACTGGCGAGAAACACTTTCATGGAAAGGGGTTGCCAAGCTTCCTAAAATTACGAATCTCCAGAAATCTCAGCAAATATTTTTTCACCCAAACTGGATGATACTTTCAGGTAATGATCAGTACACTAAGGCGACTTGGTTCCCCAAATTTCTTTTTTCTATGTTGAAGCGTTCGTTTCCAGTAACAGTTTGAATTTTTAGGTTTCACTCTGTTTTCGCCTATATTGATAGATGTATTTGGAACTCTAAATCCAACATGGTTTGTGGTACCTCTTGAAACTTGACACAATAAAGTAGTTTCACGTTCTATCTCTGTTTTGATTCCTCTTGATGTAGCCTTAAGCAGTGACTGGCGAGAAACACTTTCATGGAAAGGGGTTGCCAGGCTTCCCAATATTACGAATCTCCAGAAATCTCAGCAAATATTTCTTCACCCAAACTGGATGATACTTTCAGGTAATGATCAGTACACTAAGGCGACTTGGTTCCCCAAATTTCGTTCTTCTATGTTGAAGCATTCGTTTCTAGAAACAGTTTGAATTTTTAGGTTTCACTCTGTTTTCTCCTATATTGATAGATGTATTATGAATGCTAAATCCAACACGATTTGTGCTAGCTTCTTGAAACTTGACACAATAAAGTAGTTTCACGTTCTATCTCTATGTTTTGATTCCTCTTGATGTAGCCCTAAGCAGTGACTGGTGAGAAACACTTTCATGGAAATGGTTTTCCAGGCTTCCCAAAATTACGAATCTCCAGAAATCTCAGCAAATATTTTTTCACCCAAACTGGATGATACTTTCAGGTAATGATCAGTACACTAAGGCGACTTGGTTCCCCAAATTTCGTTCTTCTATGTTGAAGCGTTCGTTTCCAGTAACAGTTTGAATTTTTAGGTTTCACTCTGTTTTCTCCTATATTGATAGATGTATTTGGAACTCTAAATCCAACACGGTTTGTGCTAGCTTCTTGAAACTTGACACAATAAAGTAGTTTCACGTTCTATCTCTATGTTTTGTTTCCTCTTGATGTAGCCCTAAGCAGTGACTGGCGAGAAACACTTTCATGGAAAGGGGATGCCAGGCTTCCCAAAATAACGAATCTTCAGAAATCGCAGCAAATATTTTTTCACCCAAACAGGATGATACTTTCAGGTAATGATCTGTACAGTAAGGCGACTTGGTTCCCCAAATTTCGTTCTTCTATGTTGAAGCGTTCGTTTCCAGTAACAGTTTGAATTTTTAGGTTTCACTCTGTTTTCTCCTATATTGATAGATGTATTTGCAACTCTAAATCCAACACGGTTTGTGCTAGCTTCTTGAAACTTGACACAATAAAGTAGTTTCACGTTCTATCTCTATGTTTTGTTTCCTCTTGATGTAGCCCTAAGCAGTGACCTGCGAGAAACACTTTCATGGAAAGGGGTTGCCAGGCTTCCCAAAATTACGAATCTCCAGAAATCTCAGAAAATATTTTTTCACCCAAACTGGATGATACTTTCAGGTAATGATCAGTACACTAAGGCGACTTGGTTCCCCAAATTCCGTTCTTCTATGTTGAAGCGTTCGTTTCCAGTAACAGTTTGAATTTTTAGGTTTCACTCTGTTTTCTCCTATATTGATAGATGTATTTGGAACTCTAAATCCAACACGGTTTGTGCTAGCTTCTTGAAACTTGACACAATAAAGTAGTTTCACGTTCTATCTCTGTTTTGATTCCTCTTGATGTAGCCTTAAGCAGTGACTGGCGAGAAACAATTTCATGGAAAGGGGTTGCCAGGCTTCCCAAAATTACGAATCTCCAGAAATCTCAGCAAATATTTTTTCACCCAAACTGGATGATACTTTCAGGTAATGATCAGTACACTAAAGCGACTTGGTTCCCCAATTTTGTTCTTCTATGTTGAAGCGTTCGTTTCCAGGAACAGTTTGAATTTTTAGGTTTCACTCTGTTTTCTCCTATATTGATAGATGTATTTGGAACTCTAAATCCAACACGGTTTGTGCTAGATTCTTGAAACTTGACAGAATAAAGTAGTTTCAAGTTCTATCTCTATGATTTGATTCCTCTTGATGTAGCCCTAAGCAGTGACTGGCGAGAAACACTTTCATGGAAAGGGGTTGCCAGGCTTCCCAAAATAACGAATCTTCAGAAATCTCAGCAAATATTTTTTCACCCAAACAGGATGATACTTTCAGGTAATGATCTGTACAGTAAGGCGACTTGGTTCCCCAAATTCCGTTCTTCTATGTTGAAGCGTTCGTTTCCAGTAACAGTTTGAATTTTTAGGTTTCACTCTGTTTTCTCCTATATTGATAGATGTATTTGGAACTCTAAATCCAACACGGTTTGTGCTAGCTTCTTGAAACTTGACACAATAAAGTAGTTTCATGTTCTATCTCTATGTTTTGTTTCCTCTTGATGTAGCCCTAAGCAGTGACCTGCGAGAAACACTTTCATGGAAAGGGGTTGCCAGGCTTCCCAAAATTACGAATCTCCAGAAATCTCAGAAAATATTTTTTCACCCAAACTGGATGATACTTTCAGGTAATGATCAGTACACTAAGGCGACTTGGTTCCCCAAATTCCGTTCTTCTATGTTGAAGCGTTCGTTTCCAGTAACAGTTTGAATTTTTAGGTTTCACTCTGTTTTCTCCTATATTGATAGATGTATTTGGAACTCTAAATCCAACACGGTTTATGCTAGCTTCTTGAAACTTGACACAATAAAGTAGTTTCACGTTCTATCTCTGTTTTGATTCCTCTTGATGTAGCCTTAAGCAGTGACTGGCGAGAAACAGTTTCATGGAAAGGGGTTGCCAGGCTTCCCAAAATTACGAATCTCCAGAAATCTCAGCAAATATTTTTTCACCCAAACTGGATGATACTTTCAGGTAATGATCAGTACACTAAAGCGACTTGGTTCCCCAATTTTGTTCTTCTATTTTGAAGCGTTCGTTTCCAGTAACAGTTTGAATTTTTAGGTTTCACTCTGTTTTCTCCTATATTGATAGATGTATTTGGAACTCTAAATCCAACACGGTTTGTGCTAGCTTCTTGAAACTTGACAAAATAAAGTAGTATCAAGTTCTATCTCTATGTTTTGATTCCTCTTGATGTAGCCCTAAGCAGTGACTGGCGAGAAATCTTCCATGGAAAGGGGTTGCCAGGCTTCCCAAAATTACGAATCTCCAGAAATCTCAGCAAATATTTTTTCACCCAAACTGGATGATACTTTCAGGTAATGATCAGTACACTAAGGCGACTTGTTTCCCCAAATTTCGTTCTTCTATGTTGAAGCGTTCGTTTCCAGTAAGAGTTTGAATTTTTAGGTTTCACTCTGTTTTCCCCTGTATTGATAGATGTATTTGGAACTCTAAATCCAACACGGTTTGTGCTAGCTTCTTGAAACTTGACACAATAAAGTAGTTTCACGTTCTATCTCTATGTTTTGATTCCTCTTGATGTAGCCCTAAGCAGTGACTGGCGAAAAACACTTTCATGGAAAGGGGTTGCCAGGCTTCCCAAAATTACGAATCTCCAGAAATCTCAGCAAATATTTTTTCACCCAAACTGGATGATACTTTCAGGTAATGATCAGTACACTAAGGCGACTTGGTTCCCCAAATTTCGTTCTTCTATGTTGAAGTGTTCGTTTCCAGTAACAGTTTGAATTTTTAGGTTTCACTCTGTTTTCTCCTATATTGATAGATGTATTTGGAACTCTAAATCCAACACGGTTTGTACTAGCTTCTTGAAACTTGACACAATAAAGAAGTTTCACGTTCTATCTCTATGTTTTGATTCCTCTTGATGTAGCCCTAAGCAGTGACTGGCGAGAAACACTTTCATGGAAAGGGGTTGCCAGGCTTCCCAAAATTACGAATCTCCAGAAATCTCAGGAAATATTTTTTCACCCAAACTGGATGATGCTTTCAGGTAATGATCAGTACACTAAGGCGACTTGGTTCCCCAAATTTCGTTCTTCTATGTTGAAGCGCTCGTTTCCAGTAACAGTTTGAATTTTTAGGTTTCACTCTGTTTTCTCCTATATTGATAGATGTATTTGGAACTCTAAATCCAACACGGTTTGTGCTAGCTTCTTGAAACTTGACACAATAAAGTAGTTTCACTTTCTATCTCTATGTTTTGATTCCTCTTGATGTAGCCCTAAGCAGTGACTGGCGAGAAACACTTTCATGGAAAGGGGTTGCCAGGCTTCCCAAAATTACGAATCTCCAGAAATCTCAGCAAAAATTTTTTCACCCATACTGGATGATAGTTTCAGGTAATGATCAGTACACTAAGGCGACTTGGTTCCCCAAATTTCGTTCTTCTATGTTGAAGCGTTCGTTTCCAGTAACAGTTTGAATTTTTAGGTTTCACTCTGTTTTCTCCTATATTGATAGATGTATTTGGAACTCTAAATCCAACACGGTTTGTGCTAGCTTCTTGAAACTTGACACAATAAAGTAGTTTCACGTTCTATCTCTATGTTTTGATTCCTCTTGATGTAGCCCTAAGCAGTGACTGGCGAGAAACACTTTCATGGAAAGGGGTTGCCAGGCTTCCCAAAATTACGAATCTCCAGAAATCTCAGCAAATATTTTTTCACCGAAACAGGATGATACTTTCAGGTAATGATCAGTACACTAAGGCGACTTGGTTCCTTAAATTTCGTTCTTCTATGTTGAAGCGTTCGTTTCCAGTAACAGTTTGAATTTTTAGGTTTCACTCTGTTTTCTCCTGTATTGATAGATGTATTTGGAACTCTAAATCCAACACGGTTTGTGCTAGCTTCTTGAAACTTGACACAATTAAGTAGTTTCACGTTCTGTCTCTATGTTTTGTTTCCTCTTGATGTAGCCCTAAGCAGTGACTGGCGAGAAACACTTTCATGGAAACGGGTTGCCAGGCTTCCCAAAATTACAAATCTCCAGAAATCTCAGCAAATATTTTTTCACCCAAACTGGATGATACTTTCAGGTAATGATCAGTACACTAAGGCGACTTGGTTCCCCAAATTTCGTTCTTCTATGTTGAAGCGTTCGTTTCCAGTAACAGTTTGAATTTTTAGGTTTCACTCTGTTTTCTCCTATATTGATAGATGTATTTGGAACTCTAAATCCAACACGGTTTGTGCTAGCTTCTTGAAACTTGACACAATAAAGTAGTTTCACGTTCTATCTCTATGTTTTGATTTCTCTTGATGTAGCCCTGTGCAGTGACTGGCGAGAAACACTTTCATGGAAATGGGTTGCCAGGCTTCCCAAAATTACGAATCTCCAGAAATCTCAGCAAATATTTTTTCACCCAAACAGGATGATACTTTCAGGTAATGATCAGTACACTAAGGCGACTTGGTTCCCCAAATTTCGTTCTTCTATGTTGAAGCGTTCGTTTCCAGTAATAGTTTGAATTTTTAGGTTTCACTCTGTTTTCTCCTATATTGATAGATGTATTTGGAACTCTAAATCCAACACGGTTTGTGCTAGCTTCTTGAAACTTGACACAATAAAGAAGTTTCACGTTCTATCTCTATGTTTTGATTCCTCTTGATGTAGCCCTAAGCAGTGACTGGCGAGAAACACTTTCATGGAAAGGGGTTGCCAGGCTTCCCAAAATTACGAATCTCCAGAAATCTCAGCAAATATTTTTTCACCCAAACTGGATGATACTTTCAGGTAATGATCAGTACACTAAGGCGACTTGGTTCCCCAAATTTCGTTCTTCTAATTTGAAGCGTTCGTTTCCAGTAACACTTTGAATTTTTAGGTTTCACTCTGTTTTCTCCTATATTGATAGATGTATTTGGAACTCTAAATCCAACACGGTTTGTGCTAGCTTCTTGAAACTTGACACAATAAAGTAGTTTCACGTTCTATCTCTATGTTTTGTTTCCTCTTGATGTAGCCCTATGCAGTGACTGGCGAGAAACACTTTCATGGAAAGGGGTTGCCAGGCTTCCCAAAATTACGAATCTCCAGAAATCTCAGCAAATATTTTTTCACCCAAACTCGATGATACTTTCAGGTAATGATCAGTACACTAAGGCGACTTGGTTCCCCAAATTTCGTTCTTCTAGTTGAAGCGTTCGTTTCCAGTAACAGTTTGAATTTTTAGGTTTCACTCTGTTTTCTCCTGTATTGATAGATGTATTTGGAACTCTAAATCCAACACGGTTTGTGCTAGCTTCTTGAAACTTGACACAATAAAGTAGTTTCACGTTCTATCTCTATGCTTTGTTTCCTCTTGATGTAGCCGTAAGCAGTGACTGGCGAGAAACACTTTCATGGAAAGGGGTTGCCAGGCTTCCCAAAATTACGAATCTCCAGAAATATCAGCAAAAATTTTTCACCGAAACAGGATGATACTTACAGGTAATGATCAGTACACTAAGGCAACTTGGTTCCCCAAATTTCGTTCTTCTATGTTGAAGCGTTCGTTTCCAGTAACAGTTTGAATTTTTAGGTTTCACTCTGTTTTCTCCTATATTGATAGATGTATTTGGAACTCTAAATCCAACACGGTTTGTGCTAGCTTCTTGAAACTTGACACAATAAAGTAGTTTCACGTTCTATCTCTATGTTTTGTTTCCTCTTGATGTAGCCCTAAGCAGTGACTGGCGAGAAACACTTTCATGGAAACGGGTTGCCAGGCTTCCCAAAATTACGAATCTCCAGAAATCTCAGCAAATATTTTTTCACCCAAACTGGATGATACTTTCAGGTAATGATCAGTACACTAAGGCGACTTGGTTCCCCAAATTTCGTTCTTCTATGTTGAAGCGTTCGTTTCCAGTAACAGTTTGAATTTTTAGGTTTCACTCTGTTTTCTCCTATATTGATAGATGTATTTGGAACTCTAAATCCAACACGGTTTGTGCTAGCTTCTTGAAACTTGACACAATAAAGTAGTTTCACGTTCTATCTCTATGTTTTGATTTCTCTTAATGTAGCCCTGTGCAGTGACTGGCGAGAAACACTTTCATGGAAAGGGGTTGCCAGGCTTCCCAAAATTACGAATCTCCAGAAATCTCAGCAAATATTTTTTCACCCAAACAGGATGATACTTTCAGGTAATGATCAGTACACTAAGGCGACTTGGTTCCCCAAATTTCGTTCTTCTATGTTGAAGCGTTCGTTTCCAGTAACAGTTTGAATTTTTAGGTTTCACTCTGTTTTCTCCTATATTGATAGATGTATTTGGAACTCTAAATCCAACAGGGTTTGTGCTAGCTTCTTGAAACTTGACACAATAAAGTAGTTTCACGTACTATCTCTATGTTTTGATTCCTCTTGATGTAGCCCTGTGCAGTGACTGGCGAGAAACACTTTCATGGACAGGGGTTGCCAGGCTTCCCAAAAATACGAATCTCCAGAAATCTCAGCAAATATTTTTTCACACAAACAGGATGATACTTTCAGGTAATGATCAGTACAGTAAGGCGACTTGGTTCCCCAAATTTCGTTCTTCTATGTTGAAGCGTTCATTTCCATTAACAGTTTGAATTTTTAGGTTTCACTCTGTTTTCTCCTATATTGATAGATGTATTTGAAACTCTAAATCCAACACGGTTTGTGCTAGCTTCTTGAAACTTGACACAATAAAGTAGTTTCACGTTCTATCTCTATGTTTTGTTTCCCCTTGATGTAGCCCTAAGCAGTGACTGGCGAGAAACATTTCATGGAAAGGGGTTGCCAAGCTTCCTAAAATTACGAATCTCCAGAAATCTCAGCAAATATTTTTTCACCCAAACTGGATGATACTTTCAGGTAATGATCAGTACACTAAGGCGACTTGGTTCCCCAAATTTCGTTCTTCTATGTTGAAGCGTTCATTTCCAGTAACAGTTTGAATTTTTAGGTTTCACTCTGTTTTCTCCTATATTGATAGATGTATTTGGAACTCTAAATCCAACACAGTTTGTGCTAGTTTCTTGAAACTTGACACAATAAAGTAGTTTCACGTTCCATCTCTATGTTTTGTTTCCCCTTGATGTAGCCGTAAGCAGTGACTGGCGAGAAACATTTCATGGAAAGGGGTTGCCAAGCTTCCTAAAATTACGAAACTCCAGAAATCTCAGCAAATATTTTTTCACCCAAACTGGATGATACTTTCAGGTAATGATCAGTACACTAAGGCGACTTGGTTCCCCAAATTTCGTTCTTCTATGTTGAAGCGTTCGTTTCCAGTAACAGTTTGAATTTTTAGGTTTCACTCTGTTTTCTCCTATATTGATAGATGTATTTGGAACTCTAAATCCAACACGGTTTGTGCTAGGTTCTTGAAACTTGACACAATAAAGTAGTTTCACGTTCTATCTCTATCTTTTGTTTCCTCTTGATGTAGCCCTAAGCAGTGACTGGCGAAAACACTTTCATTGAAAGTGGTTGCCAGGCTTCCCAAAATTACGAATCTCCAGAAATCTCAGCAAATATTTTTTCACCCAAACTGGATGATAGTTTCAGGTAATGATCAGTACACTAAGGCGACTTGGTTCCCCAAATTTCGTTCTTCTATTTTGAAGCGTTCGTTTCCAGTAACAGTTTGAATTTTTAGGTTTCACTCTGTTTTCTCCTATATTGATAGATGTATTTGGAACTCTAAATCCAACACGGTTTGTGCTAGCTTCTTGAAACTTGACACAATAAAGTAGTTTCACGTTCTATCTCTATGTTTTGTTTCCTCTTGATGTAGCCCTAAGCAGTGACTGGCGAGAAACACTTTCATGGAAACGGGTAGCCAGGCTTCCCAAAATTACGAATCTCCAGAAATCTCAGCAAATATTTTTTCACCCAAACTGGATGATACTTTCAGGTAATGATCAGTACACTAAGGCGACTTGGTTCCCCAAATTTCGTTCTTCTATGTTGAAGCGTTCGTTTCCAGTAACAGTTTGAATTTTTAGGTTTCACTCTGTTTTCTCCTATATTGATAGATGTATTTGGAACTCTAAATCCAACACGGTTTGTGCTAGCTTCTTCAAACTTGACACAATAAAGTAGTTTCACGTTCTATCTCTATGTTTTGATTTCTCTTAATGTAGCCCTGTGCAGTGACTGGCGAGAAACACTTTCATGGAAATGGGTTGCCAGGCTTCCCAAAATTACGAATCTCCAGAAATCTCAGCAAATATTTTTTCACCCAAACAGGATGATACTTTCAGGTAATGATCAGTACACTAAGGCGACTTGGTTCCCCAAATTTCGTTCTTCTATGTGGAAGCGTTCATTTCCAGTAACAGTTTGAATTTTTAGGTTTCACTCTGTTTTCTCCTATATTGATAGATGTATTTGGAACTCTAAATCCAACACAGTTTGTGCTAGTTTCTTGAAATTTGACACAATAAAGTAGTTTCACGTTCCATCTCTATGTTTTGTTTCCCCTTGATGTAGCCGTAAGCAGTGACTGGCGAGAAAAATTTCATGGAAAGGGGTTGCCAGGCTTCCTAAAATTACGAAACTCCAGAAATCTCAGCAAATATGTTTTCACCCAAACTGGATGATACTTTCAGGTAATGATCAGTACACTAAGGCGACTTGGTTCCCCAAATTTCGTTCTTCTATGTTGAAGCGTTCGTTTCCAGTAACAGTTTGAATTTTTAGGTTTCACTCTGTTTTCTCCTATATTGATAGATGTATTTGGAACTCTAAATCCAACACGGTTTGTGCTAGGTTCTTGAAACTTGACACAATAAAGTAGTTTCACGTTCTATCTCTATCTTTTGTTTCCTCTTGATGTAGCCCTATGCAGTGACTGGCGAAAACACTTTCATGGAAAGGGGTTGCCAGGCTTCCCAAAATTACGAATCTCCAGAAATCTCAGCAAATATTTTTTCACCCAAACTGGATGATACTTTCAGGTAATGATCAGTACACTAAGGCGACTTGGTTCCCCAAATTTCGTTCTTCTATGTTGAAGCGTTCGTTTCCAGTAACAGTTTGAATTTTTAGGTTTCACTCTGTTTTCTCCTATATTGATAGATGTATTTGGAACTCTAAATCCAACACGGTTTGTGCTAGGTTCTTGAAACTTGACACAATAAAGAAGTTTCACGTTCTATCTCTATGTTTTGATTCCTCTTGATGTAGCCCTAAGCAGTGACTGGCGAGAAACACTTTCATGGAAAGGGGTTGCCAGGCTTCCCAAAATTACGAATCTCCAGAAATCTCAGCAAATATTTTTTCACCCAAACTGGATGATACTTTCAGGTAATGATCAGTACACTAAGGCGACTTGGTTCCCCAAATTTCGTTCTTCTATGTTGAAGCGTTCGTTTCCAGTAACACTTTGAATTTTTAGGTTTCACTCTGTTTTCTCCTATATTGATAGATGTATTTGGAACTCTAAATCCAACACGGTTTGTGCTAGCTTCTTGAAACTTGACACAATAAAGTAGTTTCACGTTCTATCTCTATGTTTTGTTTCCTCTTGATGTAGCCCTATGCAGTGACTGGCGAGAAACACTTTCATGGAAAGGGGTTGCCAGGCTTCCCAAAATTACGAATCTCCAGAAATCTCAGCAAATATTTTTTCACCCAAACTCGATGATACTTTCAGGTAATGATCAGTACACTAAGGCGACTTGGTTCCCCAAATTTCGTTCTTCTAGTTGAAGCGTTCGTTTCCAGTAACAGTTTGAATTTTTAGGTTTCACTCTGTTTTCTTCTGTATTGATAGATGTATTTGGAACTCTAAATCCAACACGGTTTGTGCTAGCTTCTTGAAACTTGACACAATAAAGTAGTTTCACGTTCTATCTCTATGCTTTGTTTCCTCTTGATGTAGCCGTAAGCAGTGACTGGCGAGAAACACTTTCATGGAAAGGGGTTGCCAGGCTTCCCAAAATTACGAATCTCCAGAAATATCAGCAAAAATTTTTCACCGAAACAGGATGATACTTACAGGTAATGATCAGTACACTAAGGCGACTTGGTTCCCCAAATTTCGTTCTTCTATGTTGAAGCGTTCGTTTCCAGTAACAGTTTGAATTTTTAGGTTTCACTCTGTTTTCTCCTATATTGATAGATGTATTTGGAACTCTAAATCCAACACGGTTTGTGCTAGCTTCTTGAAACTTGACACAATAAAGTAGTTTCACGTTCTATCTCTATGTTTTGTTTCCTCTTGATGTAGCCCTAAGCAGTGACTGGCGAGAAACACTTTCATGGAAACGGGTTGCCAGGCTTCCCAAAATTACGAATCTCCAGAAATCTCAGCAAATATTTTTTCACCCAAACTGGATGATACTTTCAGGTAATGATCAGTACACTAAGGCGACTTGGTTCCCCAAATTTCGTTCTTCTATGTTGAAGCGTTCGTTTCCAGTAACAGTTTGAATTTTTAGGTTTCACTCTGTTTTCTCCTATATTGATAGATGTATTTGGAACTCTAAATCCAACACGGTTTGTGCTAGCTTCTTGAAACTTGACACAATAAAGTAGTTTCACGTTCTATCTCTATGTTTTGATTTCTCTTAATGTAGCCCTGTGCAGTGACTGGCGAGAAACACTTTCATGGAAATGGGTTGCCAGGCTTCCCAAAATTACGAATCTCCAGAAATCTCAGCAAATATTTTTTCACCCAAACAGGATGATACTTTCAGGTAATGATCAGTACACTAAGGCGACTTGGTTCCCCAAATTTCGTTCTTCTATGTTGAAGCGTTCGTTTCCAGTAACAGTTTGAATTTTTAGGTTTCACTCTGTTTTCTCCTATATTGATAGATGTATTTGGAACTCTAAATCCAACACGGTTTGTGCTAGCTTCTTGAAACTTGACACAATAAAGTAGTTTCACGTACTATCTCTATGTTTTGATTCCTCTTGATGTAGCCCTGTGCAGTGACTGGCGAGAAACACTTTCATGGACAGGGGTTGCCAGGCTTCCCAAAATTACGAATCTCCAGAAATCTCAGCAAATATTTTTTCACACAAACAGGATGATACTTTCAGGTAATGATCAGTACAGTAAGGCGACTTGGTTCCCCAAATTTCGTTCTTCTATGTTGAAGCGTTCATTTCCATTAACAGTTTGAATTTTTAGGTTTCACTCTGTTTTCTCCTATATTGATAGATGTATTTGAAACTCTAAATCCAACACGGTTTGTGCTAGCTTCTTGAAACTTGACACAATAAAGTAGTTTCACGTTCTATCTCTATGTTTTGTTTCCCCTTGATGTAGCCCTAAGCAGTGACTGGCGAGAAACATTTCATGGAAAGGGGTTGCCAAGCTTCCTAAAATTACGAATCTCCAGAAATCTCAGCAAATATTTTTTCACCCAAACTGGATGATACTTTCAGGTAATGATCAGTACACTAAGGCGACTTGGTTCCCCAAATTTCGTTCTTCTATGTTGAAGCGTTCATTTCCAGTAACAGTTTGAATTTTTAGGTTTCACTCTGTTTTCTCCTATATTGATAGATGTATTTGGAACTCTAAATCCAACACAGTTTGTGCTAGTTTCTTGAAACTTGACACAATAAAGTAGTTTCACGTTCCATCTCTATGTTTTGTTTCCCCTTGATGTAGCCGTAAGCAGTGACTGGCGAGAAACATTTCATGGAAAGGGGTTGCCAAGCTTCCTAAAATTACGAAACTCCAGAAATCTCAGCAAATATTTTTTCACCCAAACTGGATGATACTTTCAGGTAATGATCAGTACACTAAGGCGACTTGGTTCCCCAAATTTCGTTCTTCTATGTTGAAGCGTTCGTTTCCAGTAACAGTTTGAATTTTTAGGTTTCACTCTGTTTTCTCCTATATTGATAGATGTATTTGGAACTCTAAATCCAACACGGTTTGTGCTAGGTTCTTGAAACTTGACACAATAAAGTAGTTTCACGTTCTATCTCTATCTTTTGTTTCCTCTTGATGTAGCCCTAAGCAGTGACTGGCGAAAACACTTTCATTGAAAGTGGTTGCCAGGCTTCCCAAAATTACGAATCTCCAGAAATCTCAGCAAATATTTTTTCACCCAAACTGGATGATAGTTTCAGGTAATGATCAGTACACTAAGGCGACTTGGTTCCCCAAATTTCGTTCTTCTATTTTGAAGCATTCGTTTCCAGTAACAGTTTGAATTTTTAGGTTTCACTCTGTTTTCTCCTATATTGATAGATGTATTTGGAACTCTAAATCCAACACGGTTTGTGCTAGCTTCTTGAAACTTGACACAATAAAGTAGTTTCACGTTCTATCTCTATGTTTTGTTTCCTCTTGATGTAGCCCTAAGCAGTGACTGGCGAGAAACACTTTCATGGAAACGGGTAGCCAGGCTTCCCAAAATTACGAATCTCCAGAAATCTCAGCAAATATTTTTTCACCCAAACTGGATGATACTTTCAGGTAATGATCAGTACACTAAGGCGACTTGGTTCCCCAAATTTCGTTCTTCTATGTTGAAGCGTTCGTTTCCAGTAACAGTTTGAATTTTTAGGTTTCACTCTGTTTTCTCCTATATTGATAGATGTATTTGGAACTCTAAATCCAACACGGTTTGTGCTAGCTTCTTCAAACTTGACACAATAAAGTAGTTTCACGTTCTATCTCTATGTTTTGATTTCTCTTAATGTAGCCCTGTGCAGTGACTGGCGAGAAACACTTTCATGGAAATGGGTTGCCAGGCTTCCCAAAATTACGAATCTCCAGAAATCTCAGCAAATATTTTTTCACCCAAACAGGATGATACTTTCAGGTAATGATCAGTACACTAAGGCGACTTGGTTCCCCAAATTTCGTTCTTCTATGTGGAAGCGTTCATTTCCAGTAACAGTTTGAATTTTTAGGTTTCACTCTGTTTTCTCCTATATTGATAGATGTATTTGGAACTCTAAATCCAACACAGTTTGTGCTAGTTTCTTGAAATTTGACACAATAAAGTAGTTTCACGTTCCATCTCTATGTTTTGTTTCCCCTTGATGTAGCCGTAAGCAGTGACTGGCGAGAAAAATTTCATGGAAAGGGGTTGCCAGGCTTCCTAAAATTACGAAACTCCAGAAATCTCAGCAAATATGTTTTCACCCAAACTGGATGATACTTTCAGGTAATGATCAGTACACTAAGGCGACTTGGTTCCCCAAATTTCGTTCTTCTATGTTGAAGCGTTCGTTTCCAGTAACAGTTTGAATTTTTAGGTTTCACTCTGTTTTCTCCTATATTGATAGATGTATTTGGAACTCTAAATCCAACACGGTTTGTGCTAGGTTCTTGAAACTTGACACAATAAAGTAGTTTCACGTTCTATCTCTATCTTTTGTTTCCTCTTGATGTAGCCCTAAGCAGTGACTGGCGAAAACACTTTCATGGAAAGGGGTTGCCAGGCTTCCCAAAATTACGAATCTCCAGAAATCTCAGCAAATATTTTTTCACCCAAACTGGATGATACTTTCAGGTAATGATCAGTACACTAAGGCGACTTGGTTCCCCAAATTTCGTTCTTCTATGTTGAAGCGTTCGTTTCCAGTAACAGTTTGAATTTTTAGGTTTCACTCTGTTTTCTCCTATATTGATAGATGTATTTGGAACTCTAAATCCAACACGGTTTGTGCTAGGTTCTTGAAACTTGACACAATAAAGAAGTTTCACGTTCTATCTCTATGTTTTGATCCCTCTTGATGTAGCCCTAAGCAGTGACTGGCGAGAAACACTTTCATGGAAAGGGGTTGCCAGGCTTCCCAAAATTACGAATCTCCAGAAATCTCAGCAAATATTTTTTCACCCAAACTGGATGATACTTTCAGGTAATGATCAGTACACTAAGGCGACTTGGTTCCCCAAATTTCGTTCTTCTATGTTGAAGCGTTCGTTTCCAGTAACACTTTGAATTTTTAGGTTTCACTCTGTTTTCTCCTATATTGATAGATGTATTTGGAACTCTAAATCCAACACGGTTTGTGCTAGCTTCTTGAAACTTGACACAATAAAGTAGTTTCACGTTCTATCTCTATGTTTTGTTTCCTCTTGATGTAGCCCTATGCAGTGACTGGCGAGAAACACTTTCATGGAAAGGGGTTGCCAGGCTTCCCAAAATTACGAATCTCCAGAAATCTCAGCAAATATTTTTTCACCCAAACTCGATGATACTTTCAGGTAATGATCAGTACACTAAGGCGACTTGGTTCCCCAAATTTCGTTCTTCTAGTTGAAGCGTTCGTTTCCAGTAACAGTTTGAATTTTTAGGTTTCACTCTGTTTTCTTCTGTATTGATAGATGTATTTGGAACTCTAAATCCAACACGGTTTGTGCTAGCTTCTTGAAACTTGACACAATAAAGTAGTTTCACGTTCTATCTCTATGCTTTGTTTCCTCTTGATGTAGCCGTAAGCAGTGACTGGCGAGAAACACTTTCATGGAAAGGGGTTGCCAGGCTTCCCAAAATTACGAATCTCCAGAAATATCAGCAAAAATTTTTCACCGAAACAGGATGATACTTACAGGTAATGATCAGTACACTAAGGCGACTTGGTTCCCCAAATTTCGTTCTTCTATGTTGAAGCGTTCGTTTCCAGTAACAGTTTGAATTTTTAGGTTTCACTCTGTTTTCTCCTATATTGATAGATGTATTTGGAACTCTAAATCCAACACGGTTTGTGCTAGCTTCTTGAAACTTGACACAATAAAGTAGTTTCACGTTCTATCTCTATGTTTTGTTTCCTCTTGATGTAGCCCTAAGCAGTGACTGGCGAGAAACACTTTCATGGAAACGGGTTGCCAGGCTTCCCAAAATTACGAATCTCCAGAAATCTCAGCAAATATTTTTTCACCCAAACTGGATGATACTTTCAGGTAATGATCAGTACACTAAGGCGACTTGGTTCCCCAAATTTCGTTCTTCTATGTTGAAGCGTTCGTTTCCAGTAACAGTTTGAATTTTTAGGTTTCACTCTGTTTTCTCCTATATTGATAGATGTATTTGGAACTCTAAATCCAACACGGTTTGTGCTAGCTTCTTGAAACTTGACACAATAAAGTAGTTTCACGTTCTATCTCTATGTTTTGATTTCTCTTAATGTAGCCCTGTGCAGTGACTGGCGAGAAACACTTTCATGGAAATGGGTTGCCAGGCTTCCCAAAATTACGAATCTCCAGAAATCTCAGCAAATATTTTTTCACCCAAACAGGATGATACTTTCAGGTAATGATCAGTACACTAAGGCGACTTGGTTCCCCAAATTTCGTTCTTCTATGTTGAAGCGTTCGTTTCCAGTAACAGTTTGAATTTTTAGGTTTCACTCTGTTTTCTCCTATATTGATAGATGTATTTGGAACTCTAAATCCAACACGGTTTGTGCTAGCTTCTTGAAACTTGACACAATAAAGTAGTTTCACGTACTATCTCTATGTTTTGATTCCTCTTGATGTAGCCCTGTGCAGTGACTGGCGAGAAACACTTTCATGGACAGGGGTTGCCAGGCTTCCCAAAATTACGAATCTCCAGAAATCTCAGCAAATATTTTTTCACACAAACAGGATGATACTTTCAGGTAATGATCAGTACAGTAAGGCGACTTGGTTCCCCAAATTTCGTTCTTCTATGTTGAAGCGTTCATTTCCATTAACAGTTTGAATTTTTAGGTTTCACTCTGTTTTCTCCTATATTGATAGATGTATTTGAAACTCTAAATCCAACACGGTTTGTGCTAGCTTCTTGAAACTTGACACAATAAAGTAGTTTCACGTTCTATCTCTATGTTTTGTTTCCCCTTGATGTAGCCCTAAGCAGTGACTGGCGAGAAACATTTCATGGAAAGGGGTTGCCAAGCTTCCTAAAATTACGAATCTCCAGAAATCTCAGCAAATATTTTTTCACCCAAACTGGATGATACTTTCAGGTAATGATCAGTACACTAAGGCGACTTGGTTCCCCAAATTTCGTTCTTCTATGTTGAAGCGTTCATTTCCAGTAACAGTTTGAATTTTTAGGTTTCACTCTGTTTTCTCCTATATTGATAGATGTATTTGGAACTCTAAATCCAACACAGTTTGTGCTAGTTTCTTGAAACTTGACACAATAAAGTAGTTTCACGTTCCATCTCTATGTTTTGTTTCCCCTTGATGTAGCCGTAAGCAGTGACTGGCGAGAAACATTTCATGGAAAGGGGTTGCCAAGCTTCCTAAAATTACGAAACTCCAGAAATCTCAGCAAATATTTTTTCACCCAAACTGGATGATACTTTCAGGTAATGATCAGTACACTAAGGCGACTTGGTTCCCCAAATTTCGTTCTTCTATGTTGAAGCGTTCGTTTCCAGTAACAGTTTGAATTTTTAGGTTTCACTCTGTTTTCTCCTATATTGATAGATGTATTTGGAACTCTAAATCCAACACGGTTTGTGCTAGGTTCTTGAAACTTGACACAATAAAGTAGTTTCACGTTCTATCTCTATCTTTTGTTTCCTCTTGATGTAGCCCTAAGCAGTGACTGGCGAAAACACTTTCATTGAAAGTGGTTGCCAGGCTTCCCAAAATTACGAATCTCCAGAAATCTAAGCAAATATTTTTTCACCCAAACTGGATGATAGTTTCAGGTAATGATCAGTACACTAAGGCGACTTGGTTCCCCAAATTTCGTTCTTGTATGTTGAAGCGTTCGTTTCCAGTAACAGTTTGAATTTTTAGGTTTCACTCTGTTTTCTCCTATATTGATAGATGTATTTGGAACTCTAAATCCAACACGGTTTGTGCTAGCTTCTTGAAACGTGACACAATAAAGTAGTTTCACGTTCTATCTCTATGTTTTGTTTCCTCTTGATGTAGCCCTAAGCAGTGACTGGCGAGAAACACTTTCATGGAAACGGGTAGCCAGGCTTCCCAAAATTACGAATCTCCAGAAATCTCAGCAAATATTTTTTCACCCAAACTGGATGATACTTTCAGGTAATGATCAGTACACTAAGGCGACTTGGTTCCCCAAATTTCGTTCTTCTATGTTGAAGCGTTCGTTTCCAGTAACAGTTTGAATTTTTAGGTTTCACTCTGTTTTCTCCTATATTGATAGATGTATTTGGAACTCTAAATCCAACACGGTTTGTGCTAGCTTCTTCAAACTTGACACAATAAAGTAGTTTCACGTTCTATCTCTATGTTTTGATTTCTCTTAATGTAGCCCTGTGCAGTGACTGGCGAGAAACACTTTCATGGAAATGGGTTGCCAGGCTTCCCAAAATTACGAATCTCCAGAAATCTCAGCAAATATTTTTTCACCCAAACAGGATGATACTTTCAGGTAATGATCAGTACACTAAGGCGACTTGGTTCCCCAAATTTCGTTCTTCTATGTGGAAGCGTTCATTTCCAGTAACAGTTTGAATTTTTAGGTTTCACTCTGTTTTCTCCTATATTGATAGATGTATTTGGAACTCTAAATCCAACACAGTTTGTGCTAGTTTCTTGAAATTTGACACAATAAAGTAGTTTCACGTTCCATCTCTATGTTTTGTTTCCCCTTGATGTAGCCGTAAGCAGTGACTGGCGAGAAACATTTCATGGAAAGGGGTTGCCAGGCTTCCTAAAATTACGAAACTCCAGAAATCTCAGCAAATATTTTTTCACCCAAACTGGATGATACTTTCAGGTAATGATCAGTACACTAAGGCGACTTGGTTCCCCAAATTTCGTTCTTCTATGTTGAAGCGTTCGTTTCCAGTAACAGTTTGAATTTTTAGGTTTCACTCTGTTTTCTCCTATATTGATAGATGTATTTGGAACTCTAAATCCAACACGGTTTGTGCTAGGTTCTTGAAACTTGACACAATAAAGTAGTTTCACGTTCTATCTCTATCTTTTGTTTCCTCTTGATGTAGCCCTAAGCAGTGACTGGCGAAAACACTTTCATGGAAAGGGGTTGCCAGGCTTCCCAAAATTACGAATCTCCAGAAATCTCAGCAAATATTTTTTCACCCAAACTGGATGATACTTTCAGGTAATGATCAGTACACTAAGGCGACTTGGTTCCCCAAATTTCGTTCTTCTATGTTGAAGCGCTCGTTTCCAGTAACAGTTTGAATTTTTAGGTTTCAATCTGTTTTCTCCTATATTGATAGATGTATTTGGAACTCTAAATCCAACACGGTTTGTGCTAGCTTCTTGAAACTTGACAAAATAAAGTAGTTTCACGTTCTATCTCTATCTTTTGTTTCCTCTTGATGTAGCCCTAAGCAGTGACTGGCGAAAACACTTTCATTGAAAGTGGTTGCCAGGCTTCCCAAAATTACGAATCTCCAGAAATCTCAGCAAATATTTTTTCACCCAAACTGGATGATAGTTTCAGGTAATGATCAGTACACTAAGGCGACTTGGTTCCCCAAATTTCGTTCTTCTATGTTGAAGCGTTCGTTTCCAGTAAGACTTTGAATTTTTAGGTTTCACTCTGTTTTCTCCTGTATTGATAGATGTATTTGGAACTCTAAATCCAACACGGTTTGTGCTAGCTTCTTGAAACTTGACACAATAAAGTAGTTTCACGTTCTATCTCTATGTTTTGATTCCTCTTGATGTAGGCCTAAGCAGTGACTGGCGAGAAACACTTTCATGGAAAGGGGTTGCCAGGCTTCCCAAAATTACGAATCTCCAGAAATCTCAGCAAATATTTTTTCACCGAAACAGGATGATACTTTCAGGTAATGATCAGTACACTAAGGCGACTTGGTTCCCCAAATTTCGTTCTTCTATGTTGAAGCGTTCGTTTCCAGTAACAGTTTGAATTTTTAGGTTTCACTCTGTTTTCTCCTATATTGATAGATGTATTTGGAACTCTAAATCCAACACGGTTTGTGCTAGCTTCTTGAAACTTGACACAATAAAGTAGTTTCACGTTCTATCTCTATGTTTTGTTTCCTCTTCATGTAGCCCTAAGCAGTGACTGGCGAGAAACACTTTCATGGAAAGGGGTTGCCAGGCTTCCCAAAATTACAAATCTCCAGATCTCAGCAAATATTTTTTCACCCAAACTGGATGATACTTTCAGGTAATGATCAGTACACTAAGGCGACTTGGTTCCCCAAATTTCGTTCTTGTATGTTGAAGCGTTCGTTTCCAGTAACAGTTTGAATTTTTAGGTTTCAATCTGTTTTCTCCTATATTGATAGATGTATTTGGAACTCTAAATCCAACACGGTTTGTGCTAGCTTCTTGAAACTTGACACAATAAAGTAGTTTCAATTTCTATCTCTATGTTTTGATTCCTCTTGATGTAGCCCTAAGCAGTGACTGGCGAGAAACACTTTCATGGAAAGGGGTTGCCAGGCTTCACAAAATTACGAATCTCCAGAAATCTCAGCAAAAATTTTTTCACCCAAACTGGATGATAGTTTCAGGTAATGATCAGTACACTAAGGCGACTTGGTTCCCCAAATTTCGTTCTTCTATGTTGAAGCGTTCGTTTCCAGTAAGACTTTGAATTTTTAGGTTTCACTCTGTTTTCTCCTATATTGATAGATGTATTTGGAACTCTAAATCCAACACGGTTTGTGCTAGCTTCTTGAAACATGACACAATAAAGTAGTTTCATGTTCTATCTCTATGTTTTGTTTCCTCTTGATGTAGCCCTATGCAGTGACTGGCGAGAAACACTTTCATGGAAAGGGGTTGCCAGGCTTCCCAAAATTACGAATCTCCAGAAATCTCAGCAAATATTTTTTCACCCAAACAGGATGATACTTTCAGGTAATGATCAGTACACTAAGGCGACTTGGTTCCCCAAATTTCGTTCTTCTATGTTGAAGCGTTCGTTTCCAGTAACACTTTGAATTTTTAGGTTTCACTCTGTTTTCTCCTATATTGATAGATGTATTTGGAACTCTAAATCCAACAGGGTTTGTGCTAGCTTCTTGAAACTTGACACAATAAAGTAGTTTCACGTTCTATCTCTATGTTTTGATTCCTCTTGATGTAGGCCTAAGCAGTGACTGGCGAGAAACACTTTCATGGAAAGGGGTTGCCAGGCTTCCCAAAATTACGAATCTCCAGAAATCTCAGCAAATATTTTTTCACCGAAACAGGATGATACTTTCAGGTAATGATCAGTACACTAAGGCGACTTGGTTCCCCAAATTTCGTTCTTCTATGTTGAAGCGTTCGTTTCCAGTAAGACTTTGAATTTTTAGGTTTCACTCTGTTTTCTCCTATATTGATAGATGTATTTGGAACTCTAAATCCAACACGGTTTGTGCTAGCTTCTTGAAACTTGACACAATAAAGTAGTTTCACGTTCTATCTCTATGTTTTGTTTCCTCTTGATGTAGCCCTATGCAGTGACTGGCGAGAAACACTTTCATGGAAAGGGGTTGCCAGGCTTCCCAAAATTACGAATCTCCAGAAATCTCAGCAAATATTTTTTCACCCAAACAGGATGATACTTTCAGGTAATGATCAGTACACTAAGGCGACTTGGTTCCCCAAATTTCGTTCTTCTATGTTGAAGCGTTCGTTTCCAGTAACACTTTGAATTTTTAGGTTTCACTCTGTTTTCTCCTATATTGATAGATGTATTTGGAACTCTAAATCCAACACGGTTTGTGCTAGCTTCTTGAAACTTGACACAATAAAGTAGTTTCACGTTCTATCTCTATGTTTTGATTCCTCTTGATGTAGGCCTAAGCAGTGACTGGCGAGAAACACTTTCATGGAAAGGGGTTGCCAGGCTTCCCAAAATTACGAATCTCCAGAAATCTCAGCAAATATTTTTTCACCGAAACAGGATGATACTTTCAGGTAATGATCAGTACACTAAGGCGACTTGGTTCCCCAAATTTCGTTCTTCTATGTTGAAGCGTTCGTTTCCAGTAACAGTTTGAATTTTTAGGTTTCACTCTGTTTTCTCCTATATTGATAGATGTATTTGGAACTCTAAATCCAACACGGTTTGTGCTAGCTTCTTGAAACTTGACACAATAAAGTAGTTTCACGTTCTATATCTATCTTTTGTTTCCTCTTGATGTAGCCCTAAGCAGTGACTGGCGAGAAACACTTTCATGGAAAGGGGTTGCCAGGCTTCCCAAAATTACAAATTTCCAGAAATCTCAGCAAATATTTTTTCATCCAAACTGGATGATACTTTCAGGTAATGATCAGTACACTAAGGCGACTTGGTTCCCCAAATTTCGTTCTTGTATGTTGAAGCGTTCGTTTCCAGTAACAGTTTGAATTTTTAGGTTTCACTCTGTTTTCTCCTATATTGATAGATGTATTTGGAACTCTAAATCCAACACGGTTTGTGCTAGCTTCTTGAAACTTGACACAATAAAGTACTGTCACGTTCTATCTCTATGTTTTGATTCCTCTTGATGTAGCCCTGTGCAGTGACTGGCGAGAAACACTTTCATGGAAAGGGGTTGCCAGGCTTCCCAAAATTACGAATCTCCAGAAATCTCAGCAAATATTTTTTCACCCAAACAGGATGATACTTTCAGGTAATGATCAGTACACTAAGCCGACTTGGTTCCCCAAATTTTGTTCTTCTATGTTGAAGCGTTCGTTTCCAGTAACAGTTTGAATTTTTAGGTTTCACTCTGTTTTCTCCTATATTGATAGATGTATTTGGAACTCTAAATCCAACACGGTTTGTGCTAGCTTCTTGAAACTTGACACAATAAAGTAGTTTCAAGTTCTATCTCTATGTTTTGTTTCCTCTTGATGTAGCCGTAAGCAGTGACTGGCGAGAAACATTTCATGGAAAGGGGTTGCCAAGCTTCCTAAAATTACGAATCTCTAGAAATCTCAGCAAATATTTTTTCACCCAAACTGGATGATACTTTCAGGTAATGATCAGTACACTACGGCGACTTGGTTCCCCAAATTTCGTTCTTCTATGTTGAAGCGTTCGTTTCCAGTAACAGTTTGAATTTTTAGGTTTCACTCTGTTTTCTCCTATATTGATAGATGTATTTGGAACTCTAAATCCAACACGGTTTGTGCTAGGTTCTTGAAGCTTGACACAATAAAGTAGTTTCACGTTCTGTCTCTATGTTTTGTTTCCTCTTGATGTAGCCCTAAGCAGTGACTGGCGAAAAACACTTTCATGGAAAGGGGTTGCCAGGCTTCCCAAAATTACGAATCTCCAGAAATCTCAGCAAATAGTTTTTCACCAAAACAGGATGATACTTTCAGGTAATGATCAGTACACTAAGGCGACTTGGTTCCCCAAATTTCGTTCTTCTATGTTGAAGCGTTCGTTTCCAGTAACAGTTTGAATTTTTAGGTTTCACTCTGTTTTCTCCTATATTGATAGATGTATTTGGAACTCTAAATCCAACACGGTTTGTGCTAGCTTCTTGAAACTTGACACAATAAAGTAGTGTCACGTTCTATCTCTATGTTTTGATTCCTCTTGATGTAGCCCTGTGCAGTGACTGGCGAGAAACACTTTCATGGAAAGGGGTTGCCAGGCTTCCCAAAATTACGAATCTCCAGAAATCTCAGCAAATATTTTTTCACCCAAACAGGATGATACTTTCAGGTAATGATCAGTACACTAAGGCGACTTGGTTCCCCAAATTTCGTTCTTCTATGTTGAAGCGCTCGTTTCCAGTAACAGTTTGAATTTTTAGGTTTCACTCTGTTTTCTCCTATATTGATAGATGTATTTGGAACTCTAAATCCAACACGGTTTGTGCTAGCTTCTTGAAACTTGACACAATAAAGTAGTTTCACGTTCTATCTCTATGTTTTGATTCCTCTTGATGTAGCCCTGTGCAGTGACTGGCGAGAAACACTTTCATGGAAAGGGGTTGCCAGGCTTCCCAAAATTACGAATCTCCAGAAATCTCAGCAAATATTTTTTCACCCAAACAAGATGATACTTTCAGGTAATGATCAGTACACTAAGGCGACTTGGTTCCCCAAATTTCGTTCTTCTATGTTGAAGCGTTCGTTTCCAGTAACAGTTTGAATTTTTAGGTTTCACTCTGTTTTCTCCTATATTGATAGATGTATTTGGAACTCTAAATCCAACACGGTTTGTGCTAGCTTCTTGAAACTTGACACAATAAAGTAGTTTCACGTTCTATCTCTATGTTTTGATTCCTCTTGATGTAGCCCTGTGCAGTGACTGGCGAGAAACACTTTCATGGAAAGGGGTTGCCAGGCTTCCCAAAATTACGAATCTCCAAAAATCTCAGCAAAAATTTTTTCACCCAAACTGGGTGATACTTTCAGGTAATCATCACTACACTAAGGCGACTTGGTTCCCCAAATTTCGTTCTTCTATGTTGAAGCGTTCGTTTCCAGTAACAGTTTGAATTTTTAGGTTTCACTCTGTTTTCTCCTATATTGATAGATGTATTTGGAACTCTAAATCCAACACGGTTTGTGCTAGCTCCTTGAAACTTGACACAATAAAGTAGTTTCACGTTCTATATCTATCTTTTGTTTCCTCTTGATGTAGCCCTAAGCAGTGACTGGCGAGAAACACTTTCATGGAAAGGGGTTGCCAGGCTTCCCAAAATTACAAATTTCCAGAAATCTCAGCAAATATTTTTTCACCCAAACTGGATGATACTTTCAGGTAATGATCAGTACAAAGGCGACTTGGTTCCCCAAATTTCGTTCTTGTATGTTGAAGCGTTCGTTTCCAGTAACAGTTTGAATTTTTAGGTTTCACTCTGTTTTCTCCTATATTGATAGATGTATTTGGAACTCTAAATCCAACACGGTTTGTGCTAGCTTCTTGAAACTTGACACAATAAAGTAGTGTCACGTTCTATCTCTATGTTTTGATTCCTCTTGATGTAGCCCTGTGCAGTGACTGGCGAGAAACACTTTCATGGAAAGGGGTTGCCAGGCTTCCCAAAATTACGAATCTCCAGAAATCTCAGCAAATATTTTTTCACCCAAACAGGATGATACTTTCAGGTAATGATCAGTACACTAAGCCGACTTGGTTCCCCAAATTTTGTTCTTCTACGTTGAAGCGTTCGTTTCCAGTAACAGTTTGAATTTTTAGGTTTCACTCTGTTTTCTCCTATATTGATAGATGTATTTGGAACTCTAAATCCAACACGGTTTGTGCTAGCTTCTTGAAACTTGACACAATAAAGTAGTTTCACGTTCTATCTCTATGTTTTGTTTCCTCTTGATGTAGCCGTAAGCAGTGACTGGCGAGAAACATTTCATGGAAAGGGGTTGCCAAGCTTCCTAAAATTACGAATCTCTAGAAATCTCAGCAAATATTTTTTCACCCAAACTGGATGATACTTTCAGGTAATGATCAGTACACTAAGGCGACTTGGTTCCCCAAATTTCGTTCTTCTATGTTGAAGCGTTCGTTTCCAGTAACAGTTTGAATTTTTAGGTTTCACTCTGTTTTCTCCTATATTGATAGATGTATTTGGAACTCTTAATCCAACACGGTTTGTGCTAGGTTCTTGAAACTTGACACAATAAAGTAGTTTCACGTTCTGTCTCTATGTTTTGTTTACTCTTGATGTAGCCCTAAGCAGTGACTGGCGAAAAACACTTTCATGGAAAGGGGTTGCCAGGCTTCCCAAAATTACGAATCTCCAGAAATCTCAGCAAATATTTTTTCACCCAAACTGGATGATACTTTCAGGTAATGATCAGTACACTAAGGCGACTTGGTTCCCCAAATTTCGTTCTTCTATGTTGAAGCGTTCGTTTCCAGTAACAGTTTGAATTTTTAGGTTTCACTCTGTTTTCACCTATATTGATAGATGTATTTGGAACTCTAAATCCAACACGGTTTGTGCTAGCTTCTTGAAACTTGACACAATAAAGTAGTTTCACGTTCTATCTCTATGTTTTGATTCCTCTTGATGTAGCCCTAAGCAGTGACTGGCGAGAAACACTTTCATGGAAAGGGGTTGCCAGGCTTCCCAAAATTACGAATCTCCAGAAATCTCAGCAAATATTTTTTCACCCAAACAGGATGATACTTTCAGGTAATGATCTGTACAGTAAGGCGACTTGGTTCCCCAAATTTCGTTCTTCTATGTTGAAGCGTTCGTTTCCAGTAACAGTTTGAATTTTTAGGTTTCACTCTGTTTTCTCCTATATTGATAGATGTATTTGGAACTCTAAATCCAACACGGTTTGTGCTAGCTTCTTGAAACTTGACACAATAAAGTAGTTTCACGTTCTATCTCTATGTTTTGTTTCCTCTTGATGTAGCCCTAAGCAGTGACTGGCGAGAAACCCTTTCATGGAAAGGGGTTGCTAGGCTTCCCAAAATTACGAATCTCCAGAAATCTCAGCAAATATTTTTTCACCCAAACTGGATGATACTTTCAGGTAATGATCAGTACACTAAGGCGACTTGGTTCCCCAAATTTTGTTCTTCTATGTTGAAGCGTTCGTTTCCAGTAACAGTTTGAATTTTTAGGTTTCACTCTGATTTCTCCTATATTGATAGATGTATTTGGAACTCTAAATCCAACACGGTTTGTGCTAGCTTCTTGAAGCTTGACACAATAAAGTAGTTTCACGTTCTATCTCTATGTTTTGTTTCCTCTTGATGTAGCCCTAAGCAGTGACTGGCGAGAAACACTTTCATGGAAAGGGGTTGCTAGGCTTCCCAAAATTACGAATCTCCAGAAATCTTAGCAAATATTTTTTCACCCAAACTGGATGATACTTTCAGGTAATGATCAGTACACTAAGGCGACTTGGTTCCCCAAATTTCGTTCTTCTATGTTGAAGCTTTCGTTTCCAGTAACAGTTTGAATTTTTAGTTTTCACTCTGTTTTCTCCTATATTGATAGATGTATTTGGAACTCTAAATCCAACACGGTTTGTGCTAGCTTCTTGAAACTTGACACAATAAAGTAGTTTCACGTTCTATCTCTATGTTTTGATTCCTCTTGATGTAGCCCTGTGCAGTGACTGGCGAAAAACACTTTCATGGAAAGGGGTTGCCAGGCTTCCCAAAATTACGAATCTCCAGAAATCTCAGCAAATATTTTTTCACCCAAACAGGATGATACTTTCAGGTAATGATCAGTACACTAAGGCGACTTGGTTCCCCAAATTTCGTTCTTCTATGTTGAAGCGTTCGTTTCCAGTAACAGTTTGAATTTTTAGGTTTCACTCTGTTTTCTCCTATATTGATAGATGTATTTGGAACTCTAAATCCAACACGGTTTGTGCTAGCTTCTTGAAACTTGACACAATAAAGTAGTTTCACGTTCTATCTCTATGTTTTGATTCCTCTTGATGTAGCCCTGTGCAGTGACTGGCGAGAAACACTTTCATGGAAAGGGGTTGCCAGGCTTCCCAAAATTACGAATCTCCAAAAATCTCAGCAAAAATTTTTTCACCCAAACTGGGTGATACTTTCAGGTAATCATCAGTACACTAAGGCGACTTGGTTCCTCAAATTTCGTTCTTCTATGTTGAAGCGTTCGTTTCCAGTAACAGTTTGAATTTTTAGGTTTCACTCTGTTTTCTCCTATATTGATAGATGTATTTGGAACTCTAAATCCAACACGGTTTGTGCTAGCTTCTTGAAACTTGACACAATAAAGTAGTTTCACGTTCTATCTCTATGTTTTGTTTCCTCTTAATGTAGCCGTAAGCAGTGACTGGCGAGAAACACTTTCATGGAAAGGGGTTGCCAAGCTTCCTAAAATTACGAATCTCCAGAAATCTCAGCAAATATTTTTTCACCCAAACTGGATGATACTTTCAGGTAATGATCAGTACACTAAGGCGACTTGGTTCCCCAAATTTCGTTCTTCTATGTTGAAGCGTTCGTTTCCAGTAACAGTTTGAATTTTTAGGTTTCACTCTGTTTTCTCCTATATTGATAGATGTATTTGGAACTCTAAATCCAACACGGTTTGTGCTAGCTCCTTGAAACTTGACACAATAAAGTAGTTTCACGTTCTATCTCTATGTTTTGATTCCTCTTGATGTAGCCCTGTGCAGTGACTGGCGAGAAACACTTTCATGGAAAGGGGTAGCCAGGCTTCCCAAAATTACGAATCTCCAGAAATCTCAGCAAATATTTTTTCACCGAAACAGGATGATACTTTCAGGTAATGATCAGTACACTAAGGCGACTTGGTTCCCCAAATTTCGTTCTTCTATGTTGAAGCGTTCGTTTCCAGTAAGACTTTGAAATTTTAGGTTTCACTCTGTTTTCTCCTATATTGATAGATGTATTTGGAACTCTAAATCCAACACGGTTTGTGCTAGCTTCTTGAAACTTGACACAATAAAGTAGTTTCACGTTCTATCTCTATGTTTTGTTTCCTCTTGATGTAGCCCTAAGCAGTGACTGGCGAGAAACACTTTCATGGAAAGGGGTTGCCAGGCTTCCCAAAATTACGAATCTCCAGAAATCTCAGCAAATATTTTTTCACCCAAACTGGATGATACTTTCAGGTAATGATCAGTACACTAAGGCGACTTGGTTCCCCAAATTTCGTTCTTCTATGTTGAAGCGTTCGTTTCCAGTAACAGTTTGAATTTTTAGGTTTCACTCTGTTTTCACCTATATTGATAGATGTATTTGGAACTCTAAATCCAACACGGTTTGTGCTAGCTTCTTGAAACTTGACACAATAAAGTAGTTTCACGTTCTATCTCTATGTTTTGATTCCTCTTGATGTAGCCCTAAGCAGTGACTGGCGAGAAACACTTTCATGGAAAGGGGTTGCCAGGCTTCCCAAAATTACGAATCTCCAGAAATCTCAGCAAATATTTTTTCACCCAAACAGGATGATACTTTCAGGTAATGATCTGTACAGTAAGGCGACTTGGTTCCCCAAATTTCGTTCTTCTATGTTGAAGCGTTCGTTTCCAGTAACAGTTTGAATTTTTAGGTTTCACTCTGTTTTCTCCTATATTGATAGATGTATTTGGAACTCTAAATCCAACACGGTTTGTGCTAGCTTCTTGAAACTTGACACAATAAAGTAGTTTCACGTTCTATCTCTATGTTTTGTTTCCTCTTGATGTAGCCCTAAGCAGTGACTGGCGAGAAACCCTTTCATGGAAAGGGGTTGCTAGGCTTCCCAAAATTACGAATCTCCAGAAATCTCAGCAAATATTTTTTCACCCAAACTGGATGATACTTTCAGGTAATGATCAGTACACTAAGGCGACTTGGTTCCCCAAATTTTGTTCTTCTATGTTGAAGCGTTCGTTTCCAGTAACAGTTTGAATTTTTAGGTTTCACTCTGATTTCTCCTATATTGATAGATGTATTTGGAACTCTAAATCCAACACGGTTTGTGCTAGCTTCTTGAAGCTTGACACAATAAAGTAGTTTCACGTTCTATCTCTATGTTTTGTTTCCTCTTGATGTAGCCCTAAGCAGTGACTGGCGAGAAACACTTTCATGGAAAGGGGTTGCTAGGCTTCCCAAAATTACGAATCTCCAGAAATCTTAGCAAATATTTTTTCACCCAAACTGGATGATACTTTCAGGTAATGATCAGTACACTAAGGCGACTTGGTTCCCCAAATTTCGTTCTTCTATGTTGAAGCTTTCGTTTCCAGTAACAGTTTGAATTTTTAGTTTTCACTCTGTTTTCTCCTATATTGATAGATGTATTTGGAACTCTAAATCCAACACGGTTTGTGCTAGCTTCTTGAAACTTGACACAATAAAGTAGTTTCACGTTCTATCTCTATGTTTTGATTCCTCTTGATGTAGCCCTGTGCAGTGACTGGCGAAAAACTCTTTCATGGAAAGGGGTTGCCAGGCTTCCCAAAATTACGAATCTCCAGAAATCTCAGCAAATATTTTTTCACCCAAACAGGATGATACTTTCAGGTAATGATCAGTACACTAAGGCGACTTGGTTCCCCAAATTTCGTTCTTCTATGTTGAAGCGTTCGTTTCCAGTAACAGTTTGAATTTTTAGGTTTCACTCTGTTTTCTCCTATATTGATAGATGTATTTGGAACTCTAAATCCAACACGGTTTGTGCTAGCTTCTTGAAACTTGACACAATAAAGTAGTTTCACGTTCTATCTCTATGTTTTGATTCCTCTTGATGTAGCCCTGTGCAGTGACTGGCGAGAAACACTTTCATGGAAAGGGGTTGCCAGGCTTCCCAAAATTACGAATCTCCAAAAATCTCAGCAAAAATTTTTTCACCCAAACTGGGTGATACTTTCAGGTAATCATCAGTACACTAAGGCGACTTGGTTCCTCAAATTTCGTTCTTCTATGTTGAAGCGTTCGTTTCCAGTAACAGTTTGAATTTTTAGGTTTCACTCTGTTTTCTCCTATATTGATAGATGTATTTGGAACTCTAAATCCAACACGGTTTGTGCTAGCTTCTTGAAACTTGACACAATAAAGTAGTTTCACGTTCTATCTCTATGTTTTGTTTCCTCTTAATGTAGCCGTAAGCAGTGACTGTCGAGAAACACTTTCATGGAAAGGGGTTGCCAAGCTTCCTAAAATTACGAATCTCCAGAAATCTCAGCAAATATTTTTTCACCCAAACTGGATGATACTTTCAGGTAATGATCAGTACACTAAGGCGACTTGGTTCCCCAAATTTCGTTCTTCTATGTTGAAGCGTTCGTTTCCAGTAACAGTTTGAATTTTTAGGTTTCACTCTGTTTTCTCCTATATTGATAGATGTATTTGGAACTCTAAATCCAACACGGTTTGTGCTAGCTCCTTGAAACTTGACACAATAAAGTAGTTTCACGTTCTATCTCTATGTTTTGATTCCTCTTGATGTAGCCCTAAGCAGTGACTGGCGAGAAACACTTTCATGGAAAGGGGTAGCCAGGCTTCCCAAAATTACGAATCTCCAGAAATCTCAGCAAATATTTTTTCACCGAAACAGGATGATACTTTCAGGTAATGATCAGTACACTAAGGCGACTTGGTTCCCCAAATTTCGTTCTTCTATGTTGAAGCGTTCGTTTCCAGTAAGACTTTGAAATTTTAGGTTTCACTCTGTTTTCTCCTATATTGATAGATGTATTTGGAACTCTAAATCCAACACGGTTTGTGCTAGCTTCTTGAAACTTGACACAATAAAGTAGTTTCACGTTCTATCTCTATGTTTTGTTTCCTCTTGATGTAGCCCTAAGCAGTGACTGGCGAGAAACACTTTCATGGAAAGGGGTTGCCAGGCTTCCCAAAATTACGAATCTCCAGAAATCTCAGCAAATATTTTTTCACCCAAACTGGATGATACTTTCAGGTAATGATCAGTACACTAAGGCGACTTGGTTCCCCAAATTTCGTTCTTCTATGTTGAAGCGTTCGTTTCCAGTAACAGTTTGAATTTTTAGGTTTCACTCTGTTTTCTCCTATATTGATAGATGTATTTGGAACTCTAAATCCAACACGGTTTGTGCTAGCTTCTTGAAACTTGACACAATAAAGTAGTTTCACGTTCTATCTCTATGTTTTGATTCCTCTTGATGTAGCCCTAAGCAGTGACTGGCGAGAAACACTTTCATGGAAAGGGGTTGCCAGGCTTCCCAAAATTACGAATCTCCAGAAATCTCAGCAAATATTTTTTCACCCAAATGGATGATACTTTCAGGTAATGATCAGTACACTAAGGCGACTTGGTTCCCCAAATTTCGTTCTTCTATGTTGAAGCGTTCGTTTCCAGTAACAGTTTGATTTTTTAGGTTTCACTCTGTTTTCTCCTATATTGATAGATGTATTTGGAACTCTAAATCCAACACGGTTTGTGCTAGATTCTTGAAATTTGACACAATAAAGTAGTTTCACGTTCAATCTCTATGTTTTGATTCCTCTTGATGTAGCCCTAAGCAGTGACTGGCGAGAAACACTTTCATGGAAACGGGTTGCCAGGCTTCCCAAAATTACGAATCTCCAGAAATCTCAGCAAATATTTTTTCACCCAAACTCGATGATACTTTCAGGTAATGATCAGTACACGAAGGCGACTTGGTTACCCAAATTTCGTTCTTCTATGTTGAAGCGTTCGTTTCCAGTAACAGTTTGAATTTTTAGGTTTCAGTCTGTTTTCTCCTATATTGATAGATGTATTTGGAACTCTAAATCCAACACGGTTTGTGCTAGCTTCTTGAAACTTGACACAATAAAGTAGTTTCACGTTCTATCTCTATGTTTTGATTCCTCTTGATGTAGCCCTAAGCAGTGACTGGCGAGAAACACTTTCATGGAAAGGGGTTGCCAGGCTTCCCAAAATTACGAATCTCCAGAAATCTCAGCAAATAGTTTTTCTCCCAAACAGGATGATACTTTCAGGTAATGATCAGTACACTAAGGCAACTTAGTTCCCCAAATTTTGTTCTTCTATGTTGAAGCGTGCGTTTCCAGGAACACTTTGAATTTTTAGGTTTCACTCTGTTTTCTCCTATATTGATAGATGTATTTGGAACTCTAAATCCAACACGGTTTGTGCTAGCTTCTTGAAACTTGACACAATAAAGAAGTTTCAAGTTCTATCTCTATGTTTTGATTCCTCTTGATGTAGCCCTGTGCAGTGACTGGCGAGAAACACTTTCATGGAAAGGGGTTGCCAGGCTTCCCAAAATTACGAATCTCCAGAAATATCAGCAAATATTTTTTCACCCAAACTGGATGATACTTTCAGGTAATTATCAGTACACTAAGGCGACTTGGTTCCCCAAATTTCGTTCTTCTATGTTGAAGCGTTCGTTTCCAGTAACAGTTTGAATTTTTAGGTTTCACTCTGTTTTCTCCTATATTGATAGATGTATTTGGAACTCTAAATCCAACACGGTTTGTGCTAGGTTCTTGAAACTTGAAACAATAAAGTAGTTTCACGTTCTATCTCTATGTTTTGTTTCCTCTTGATGTAGCCCTAAGCAGTGACTGGCGAGAAACACTTTCATGGACAAGGGTTCCCAGGCTTCCCAAAATTACGAATCTCCAGAAATCTCAGCAAATATTTTTTCACCCAAAATGGATGATACTTTCAGGTAATGATCAGTGCACTAAGGCGACTTGGTTCCCCAAATTTCGTTATTCTATGTTGAAGCATTCGTTTCCAGTAACAGTTTGAATTTTTAGGTTTCAGTCTGTTTTCTCCTCTATTGATAGATGTATTTGGAACTCTAAATCCAACACGGTTTGTGCTAGCTTCTTGAAACTTGACACAATAAAGTAGTTTCACGTTCTATCTCTATGTTTTGATTCCTCTTGATGTAGCCCTGTGCAGTGACTGGCGAGAAACACTTTCATGGAAAGGGGTTGCCAGGCTTCCCAAAATTACGAATCTCCAGAAATCTCAGCAAATATTTTTTCACCTAAACTGGATGATACTTTCAGGTAATGATCAGTACACTAAGGCGACTTGGTTCCCCAAATTTCGTTCTTCTATGTTGAAGCGTTCGTTTTCAGTAACACTTTGAATTTTTAGGTTTCACTCTGTTTTCTCCTATATTGATAGATGTATTTGGAACTCTAAATCCAACACGGTTTGTGCTAGCTCTTTGAAACTTGACACAATAAAGTAGTTTCACGTTCTATCTTTATGTTTTGTTTCCTCTTGATGTAGCCCTATGCAGTGACTGGCGAGAAACACTTTCATGGAAAGGGGTTGCCAGGCTTCCCAAAATTACGAATCTCCAGAAATCTCAGCAAATATTTTTTCACCCAAACAGGATGATACTTTCAGGTAATGATCAGTATACGAAGGCGACTTGGTTACCCAAATTTCGTTCTTCTATGTTGAAGCGTTCGTTTCCAGTAACAGTTTGAATTTTTAGGTTTCAGTCTGTTTTAACCTATATTGATAGATGTATTTGGAACTCTAAATCCAACACGGTTTGTGCTAGCTTCTTGAAACTTGACACAATAAAGTAGTTTCACGTTCTATCTCTATGTTTTGATTCCTCTTGATGTAGCCCTAAGCAGTGACTGGCGAGAAACACTTTCATGGACAAGGGTTCCCAGGCTTCCCAAAATTACGAATCTCCAGAAATCTCAGCAAATATTTTTTCACCCAAAATGGATGATACTTTCAGGTAATGATCAGTGCACTAAGGCGACTTGGTTCCCCAAATTTCGTTATTCTATGTTGAAGCGTTCGTTTCCAGTAACAGTTTGAATTTTTAGGTTTTAGTCTGTTTTCTCCTCTATTGATAGATGTATTTGGAACTCTAAATCCAACACGGTTTGTGCTAGCTTCTTGAAACTTGACACAATAAAGTAGTTTCACGTTCTATCTCTATGTTTTGATTCCTCTTGATGTAGCCCTGTGCAGTGACTGGCGAGAAACACTTTCATGGAAAGGGGTTGCCAGGCTTCCCAAAATTACGAATCTCCAGAAATCTCAGCAAATATTTTTTCACCTAAACTGGATGATACTTTCAGGTAATGATCAGTACACTAAGGCGACTTGGTTCCCCAAATTTCGTTCTTCTATGTTGAAGCGTTCGTTTTCAGTAACACTTTGAATTTTTAGGTTTCACTCTGTTTTCTCCTATATTGATAGATGTATTTGGAACTCTAAATCCAACACGGTTTGTGCTAGCTCTTTGAAACTTGACACAATAAAGTAGTTTCACGTTCTATCTTTATGTTTTGTTTCCTCTTGATGTAGCCCTATGCAGTGACTGGCGAGAAACACTTTCATGGAAAGGGGTTGCCAAGCTTCCCAAAATTACGAATCTCCAGAAATCTCAGCAAATATTTTTTCACCCAAACAGGATGATACTTTCAGGTAATGATCAGTACACTAAGGCGACTTGGTTCCCCAAATTTTGTTCTTCTATGTTGAAGCGTTTGTTTCCAGTAACAGTTTGAATTTTTAGGTTTCACTCTGTTTTCTCCTATATTGATAGATGTATTTGGAACTCTAAATCCAACACGGTTTCTGCTTGCTTCTTGAAACTTGACACAATAAAGTAGTTTCACGTTCTATCTCTATGTTTTGATTCCTCTTGATGTAGCTCTAAGCAGTGACTGGCGAGAAACACTTTCATGGAAAGGGGTTGTCAGGCATCCCAAAATTACGAATCTCCAGAAAGCTCAGCAAATATTTTTTCACCCAAACTGGATGATACTTTCAGGTATTGATCAGTACACTAAGGCGACTTGGTTCCCCAAATTTCGTTCTTCTATGTTGAAGCGTTCGTTTCCAGTAACTCTTTGAATTTTTAGGTTTCACTCTGTTTTCTCCTATATTGATAGATGTATTTGGAACTCTAAATCCAACACGGTTTTTGCTAGCTTCTTGAAATTTGACACACTAAAGTAGTTTCACGTTCTATCTCTATGTTTTGATTCCTCTTGAAGTAGCCCTAAGCAGTGACTGGCGAGAAACACTTTCATGGAAAGGGGTTGCCAGGCTTCCCAAAATTACGAATCTCCAGAAATCTCAGCAAATGTTTTTTCACCCAAACAAGATGATACTTTCAGGTAATGATCAGTACACTAAGGCGACTTAGTTCCCCAAATTTCGTTCTTCTATGTTGAAGCGTTCGTTTCCAGGAACACTTTGAATTTTTAGGTTTCAGTCTGTTTTCTCCTATATTGATAGATGTATTTGGAACTCTAAATCCAACACGGTTTGTGCTAGCTTCTTGAAACTTGACACAATAAAGAAGTTTCACGTTCTATCTCTATGTTTTGATTCCTCTTGATGTAGCCCTAAGCAGTGACTGGCGAGAAACACTTTCATGGAAAGGGGTTGACAGGCTTCCCAAAATTACGAATCTCCAGAAATCTCAGCAAATATTTTTTCACCCAAACTGGATGATACTTTCAGGTAATGATCAGTACACTAAGGCGACTTGGTTCACCAGATTTCGTTCTTCTATGTTGAAGCGTTCGTTTAAAGTAAAACTTTGAATTTTTAGGTTTCACTCTGTTTTCTCCTATATTGATAGATGTATTTGGAACTCTAAATCCAACACGGTTTGTGCTAGCTCTTTGAAACTTGACACAATAAAGTAGTTTCACGTTCTATCTTTATGTTTTGTTTCCTCTTGATGTAGCCCTATGCAGTGACTGGCGAGAAACACTTTCATGGAAAGGGGTTGCCAGGCTTCCCAAAATTACGAATCTCCAGAAATCTCAGCAAATATTTTTTCACCCAAACAGGATGATACTTTCAGGTAATGATCAGTACACTAAGGCGACTTGGTTCCCCAAATTTTGTTCTTCTATGTTGAAGCGTTTGTTTCCAGTAACAGTTTGAATTTTTAGGTTTCACTCTGTTTTCTCCTATATTGATAGATGTATTTGGAACTCTAAATCCAACACGGTTTCTGCTTGCTTCTTGAAACTTGACACAATAAAGTAGTTTCACGTTCTATCTCTATGTTTTGATTCCTCTTGATGTAGCTCTAAGCAGTGACTGGCGAGAAACACTTTCATGGAAAGGGGTTGCCAGGCTTCCCAAAATTACGAATCTCCAGAAAGCTCAGCAAATATTTTTTCACCCAAACTGGATGATACTTTCAGGTATTGATCAGTACACTAAGGCGACTTGGTTCCCCAAATTTCGTTCTTCTATGTTGAAGCGTTCGTTTCCAGTAACTCTTTGAATTTTTAGGTTTCACTCTGTTTTCTCCTATATTGATAGATGTATTTGGAACTCTAAATCCAACACGGTTTTTGCTAGCTTCTTGAAATTTGACACACTAAAGTAGTTTCACGTTCTATCTCTATGTTTTGATTCCTCTTGATGTAGCCCTGTGCAGTGACTGGCGAGAAACACTTTCATGGAAAGGGGTTGCCAGGCTTCCCAAAATTACGAATCTCCAGAAATCTCAGCAAATGTTTTTTCACCCAAACAGGATGATACTTTCAGGTAATGATCAGTACACTAAGGCGACTTAGTTCCCCAAATTTTGTTCTTCTATGTTGAAGCGTTCGTTTCCAGGAACACTTTGAATTTTTAGGTTTCAGTCTGTTTTCTCCTATATTGATAGATGTATTTGGAACTCTAAATCCAACACGGTTTGTGCTAGCTTCTTGAAACTTGACACAATAAAGAAGTTTCACGTTCTATCTCTATGTTTTGATTCCTCTTGATGTAGCCCTAAGCAGTGACTGGCGAGAAACACTTTCATGGAAAGGGGTTGACAGGCTTCCCAAAATTACGAATCTCCAGAAATCTCAGCAAATATTTTTTCACCCAAACTGGATGATACTTTCAGGTAATGATCAGTACACTAAGGCGACTTGGTTCCCCAGATTTCGTTCTTCTATGTTGAAGCGTTCGTTTAAAGTAAAACTTTGAATTTTTAGGTTTCACTCTGTTTTCTCCTATATTGATAGATGTATTTGGAACTCTAAATCCAACACGGTTTGTGCTAGCTCTTTGAAACTTGACACAATAAAGTAGTTTCACGTTCTATCTTTATGTTTTGTTTCCTCTTGATGTAGCCCTATGCAGTGACTGGCGAGAAACACTTTCATGGAAAGGGGTTGCCAGGCTTCCCAAAATTACGAATCTCCAGAAATCTCAGCAAATATTTTTTCACCCAAACTGGATGATACTTTCAAGTAATGATCAGTACACTAAGGCAACTTGGTTCCCCAAATTTTGTTCTTCTATGTTGAAGCGTTTGTTTCCAGTAACACTTTGAATTTTTAGGTTTCACTCTGTTTTTTCCTATATTGATAGATGTATTTGGAACTCTAAATCCAACACGGTTTGTGCTAGCTTCTTGAAACTTGACACAATAAAGTAGTTTCACGTTCTATCTCTATGTTTTGATTCCTCTTGATGTAGCCCTAAGCAGTGACTGGCGAGAAACACTTTCATGGAAAGGGGTTGCCAGGCTTCCCAAAATTACGAATCTCCAGAAATCTCAGCAAATATTTTTTCACCCAAACTGGATGATACTTTCAGGAAATGATCAGTACACTAAGGCGACTTGGTTCCCCAAATTTCGTTCTTCTATGTTGAAGCGTTTGTTTCCAGTAACTCTTTGAATTTTTAGGTTTCACTCTGTTTTCTCCTATATTGATAGATGTATTTGGAACTCTAAATCCAACACGGTTTGTGCTAGCTTCTTGAAATTTGACACAATAAAGTAGTTTCACGTTCTATCTCTACGTTTTGATTCCTCTTGATGTAGCCCTAAGCAGTGACTGGCGAGAAACACTTTCATGGAAAGGGGTTGCCAGGCTTCCCAAAATTACGAATCTCCAGAAATCTCAGCAAATATTTTTTCACCCAAACTGGATGATACTTTCAGGTAATGATCAGTACACAAAGGTGACTTGGTTCCCCAAATTTCGTTCTTCTATGTTGAAGCGTGCGTTTCCAGGAACACTTTGAATTTTTAGGTTTCACTCTGTTTTCTCCTATATTGATAGATGTATTTGGAACTCTAAATCCAACACGGTTTGTGCTAGCTTCTTGAAACTTGACACAATAAAGAAGTTTCAAGTTCTATCTCTATGTTTTGATTCCTCTTGATGTAGCCCTGTGCAGTGACTGGCGAGAAACACTTTCATGGAAAGGGGTTGCCAGGCTTCCCAAAATTACGAATCTCCAGAAATATCAGCAAATATTTTTTCACCCAAACTGGAGGATACTTTCAGGTAATTATCAGTACACTAAGGCGACTTGGTTCCCCAAATTTCGTTCTTCTATGTTGAAGCGTTCGTTTCCAGTAACAGTTTGAATTTTTAGGTTTCACTCTGTTTTCTCCTATATTGATAGATGTATTTGGAACTCTAAATCCAACACGGTTTGTGCTAGGTTCTTGAAACTTGAAACAATAAAGTAGTTTCACGTTCTATCTCTATGTTTTGTTTCCTCTTGATGGAAGCAGTGACTGGCGAGAAACACTTTCATGGACAAGGGTTCCCAGGCTTCCCAAAATTACGAATCTCCAGAAATCTCAGCAAATATTTTTTCACCCAAAATGGATGATACTTTCAGGTAATGATCAGTGCACTAAGGCGACTTGGTTCCCCAAATTTCGTTATTCTATGTTGAAGCGTTCGTTTCCAGTAACAGTTTGAATTTTTAGGTTTCAGTCTGTTTTCTCCTCTATTGATAGATGTATTTGGAACTCTAAATCCAACACGGTTTGTGCTAGCTTCTTGAAACTTGACACAATAAAGTAGTTTCACGTTCTATCTCTATGTTTTGATTCCTCTTGATGTAGCCCTGTGCAGTGACTGGCGAGAAACACTTTCATGGAAAGGGGTTGCCAGGCTTCCCAAAATTACGAATCTCCAGAAATCTCAGCAAATATTTTTTCACCTAAACTGGATGATACTTTCAGGTAATGATCAGTACACTAAGGCGACTTGGTTCCCCAAATTTCGTTCTTCTATGTTGAAGCGTTCGTTTTCAGTAACACTTTGAATTTTTAGGTTTCACTCTGTTTTCTCCTATATTGATAGATGTATTTGGAACTCTAAATCCAACACGGTTTCTGCTTGCTTCTTGAAACTTGACACAATAAAGTAGTTTCACGTTCTATCTCTATGTTTTGATTCCTCTTGATGTAGCTCTAAGCAGTGACTGGCGAGAAACACTTTCATGGAAAGGGGTTGCCAGGCTTCCCAAAATTACGAATCTCCAGAAAGCTCAGCAAATATTTTTTCACCCAAACTGGATGATACTTTCAGGTATTGATCAGTACAGTAAGGCGACTTGGTTCCCCAAATTTCGTTCTTCTATGTTGAAGCGTTCGTTTCCAGTAACTCTTTGAATTTTTAGGTTTCACTCTGTTTTCTCCTATATTGATAGATATATTTGGAACTCTAAATCCAACACGGTTTTTGCTAGCTTCTTGAAATTTGACACACTAAAGTAGTTTCACGTTCTATCTCTATGTTTTGATTCCTCTTGATGTAGCCATGTGCAGTGACTGGCGAGAAACACTTTCATGGAAAGGGGTTGCCAGGCTTCCCAAAATTACGAATCTCCAGAAATCTCAGCAAATGTTTTTTCACCCAAACAGGATGATACTTTCAGGTAATGATCAGTACACTAAGGCGACTTAGTTCCCCAAATTTTGTTCTTCTATGTTGAAGCGTTCGTTTCCAGGAACACTTTGAATTTTTAGGTTTCAGTCTGTTTTCTCCTATATTGATAGATGTATTTGGAACTCTAAATCCAACACGGTTTGTGCTAGCTTCTTGAAACTTGACACAATAAAGAAGTTTCACGTTCTATCTCTATGTTTTGATTCCTCTTGATGTAGCCCTAAGCAGTGACTGGCGAGAAACACTTTCATGGAAAGGGGTTGCCAGGCTTCCCAAAATTACGAATCTCCAGAAATCTCAGCAAATATTTTTTCACCCAAACTGGATGATACTTTCAGGTAATGATCAGTACACTAAGGCGACTTGGTTCCCCAGATTTCGTTCTTCTATGTTGAAGCGTTCGTTTAAAGTAAAACTTTGAATTTTTAGGTTTCACTCTGTTTTCTCCTATATTGATAGATGTATTTGGAACTCTAAATCCAACACGGTTTGTGCTAGCTCTTTGAAACTTGACACAATAAAGTAGTTTCACGTTCTATCTTTATGTTTTCTTTCCTCTTGATGTAGCCCTATGAAGTTACTGGCGAGAAACACTTTCATGGAAAGGGGTTGCCAGGCTTCCCAAAATTACGAATCTCCAGAAATCTCAGCAAATATTTTTTACCCAAACTGGATGATACTTTCAAGTAATGATCAGTACACTAAGGCAACTTGGTTCCCCAAATTTTGTTCTTCTATGTTGAAGCGTTTGTTTCCAGTAACACTTTGAATTTTTAGGTTTCACTCTGTTTTTTCCTATATTGATAGATGTATTTGGAACTCTAAATCCAACACGGTTTGTGCTAGCTTCTTGAAATTTGACACAATAAAGTAGTTTCACGTTCTATCTCTACGTTTTGATTCCTCTTGATGTAGCCCTAAGCAGTGACTGGCGAGAAACACTTTCATGGAAAGGGGTTGCCAGGCTTCCCAAAATTACGAATCTCCAGAAATCTCAGCAAATATTTTTTCACCCAAACTGGATGATACTTTCAGGTAATGATCAGTACACAAAGGTGACTTGGTTCCCCAAATTTCGTTCTTCTATGTTGAAGCGTTCGTTTCCAGTAACAGTTTGAATTTTTAGGTTTCACTCTGTTTTCTCCTATATTGATAGATGTATTTGGAACTCTAAATCCAACACGGTTGGTGCTAGCTTCTTGAAACTTGACACAATAAAGTAGTTTCACGTTCTATCTCTATGTTTTGTTTTCCCTTGATGTAGCCCTAAGAAGTGACTGGCGAGAAACACTTTCATGGAAAGGGGTTGCCAGGCTTCCCAAAATTACGAATCTCCAGAAATCTCAGCAAATATTTTTTCACCCAAACACGATGATACTTTCAGGTAATGATCAGTACACTAAGGCGACTTGGTTCCCCAAATTTCGTTTTTCTATGTTGAAGCGTTCGTTTCCAGTAACAGTTTGAATTTTTAGGTTTCACTCTGTTTTCTCCTATATTGATAGATGTATTTGGAACTCTAAATCCAACACGGTTTGTGCTAGCTTCTTGAAACTTGACAAAATAAAGTAGTTTCACGTTCTATCTCTATGTTTTGTTTCCTCTTGATGTAGCCGTAAGCAGTGACTGGCGAGAAACACTTTCATGGAAAGTGGTTGCCAGGCTTCCTAAAATTACGAATCTCCAGAAATCTCAGCAAATATTTTTTCACCGAAACTGGATGATACTTTCAGGTAATGATCAGTACACTAAGGCGACTTGGTTCCCCAAATTTCGTTCTTCTATGTTGAAGCGTTCGTTTCCAGTAACAGTTTGAATTTTTAGGTTTCACTCTGTTTTCTCCTATATTGATAGATGTATTTGGAACTCTAACTCCAACACGGTTTGTGCTAGCTTCTTGAAACTTGACACAATAAAGTAGTTTCACGTTCTATCTCTATGTTTTGATTCCTCTTGATGTAGCCCTAAGCAGTGACTGGCGAGAAACACTTTCATGGAAAGGGGTTGCCAGGCTTCCCAAAATTACGAATCTCCAGAAATCTCAGCAAATATTTTTTCACCCAAACTGGATGATACTTTCAAGTAATGATCAGTACACTAAGGCGACTTGGTTCCCCAAATTTCGTTCTTCTATGTTGAAGCGTTCGTTTCCAGTAACAGTTTGAATTTTTAGGTTTCACTCTGTTTTCTCCTATATTGATAGATGTATTTGGAACTCTAAATCCAACACGGTTTGTGCTAGGTTCTTGATACTTGACACAATAAAGTAGTATCACGTTCTATCTCTATGTTTTTTTTCCTCTTGATGTAGCCCTAAGCAGTGACTGGCGAGAAACAGTTTCATGGAAAGGGGTTGCCAGGCTTCCCAAAATTACAAATCTCCAGAAATCTCAGCAAATATTTTTTCACCCAAACTGGATGATACTTTCAGGTAATGATCAGTACACTAAGGCGACTTGGTTCCCCAAATTTCGTTCTTCTATGTTGAAGCGTGCGTTTTCAGTAACAGTTTGAATTTTTAGGTTTCACTGTGTTTTCTCCTATATAGATAGATGTATTTGGAACTCTAACTCCAACACGGTTTGTGTTAGCTTCTTGAAACTTGACACAATAAAGTAGTTTCACGTTCTATCTCTATGTTTTGTTTCCTCTTGATGTAGCCCTATGCAGTGACTGGCGAGAAACACTTTCATGGAAAGGGGTTGACAGGCTTCCCAAAAGTACGAATCTCCAGAAATCTCAGCAAATATTTTTTTCACCCAAACACGATGATACTTTCAGGTAATGATCAGTACACTAAGGCGACTTGGTTCCCCAAATTTCATTCTTCTATGTTGAAGCGTTCATTTCCAGTAACACTTTGAATTTTTATGTTTCACTCTGTTCTCTCCTATATTGATAGATGTATTTGGAACTCTAAATCCAACACGGTTTGTGCTAGCTTCTTGAAACTTGACACAATAAAGTAGTTTCACATTCTATCTCTATGTTTCGTTTCCTCTTGATGTAGCCCTAAGCAGTGACTGGCGAGAAACACTTTCATGGAAAGGTGTTGCCAGGCTTCCCAAAATTACGAATCTCCAGAAATCTCAGCAAATATTTTTTCACCCAAACAGGATGATACTTTCAGGTAATGATCAGTACACTAAGGTGACTTGGTTCCCCAAATTTCGTTCTTCTATGTTGAAGCGTTCGTTTCCAGTAACACTTTGAATTTTTAGGTTTCACTCTGTTTTCTCCTATATTGATAGATGTATTTGGAACTCTAAATCCAACACGGTTTGTGCTAGGTTCTTGAAACGTGACACAATAAAGTAGTTTCACGTTCTATCTCTATGTTTTGTTTCCTCTTGATGTAGCCCTAAGCAGTGACTGGCGAGAAACACTTTCATGGAAAGGGGTTGCCAGGCTTCCCAAAATTACGAATCTCCAGAAATCTCCGCAAATATTTTTTCACCCAAACTGGATGATACTTTCAGGTAATGATCAGTACACTAAGGCGACTTGGTTCCCCAAATTTCTTTCTTCTATATTGAAGCGTTCGTTTCCAGAAACAGTTTGAATTTTTAAGTTTCACTCTGTTTTCTCCTATATTGATAGATGTATTTGGAACTCTAAATCCAACAAGGTTTGTGCTAGGTTCTTGATACTTGACACAATAAAGTAGTTTCACGTTCTATCTCTATGTTTTTTTTCCTCTTGATGTAGCCCTAAGCAGTGACTGGCGAGAAACAGTTTGATGGAAAGGGGTTGAGATGCTTCCCAAAATTACGAATCTCCAGAAATCTCAGCAAATATTTTTTCACCCAAACTGGATGATACTTTCAGGTAATGATCAGTACACTAAGGCGACTTGGTTCCCCAAATTTCATTCTTCTATGTTGAAGCGTGCGTTTCCAGTAACAGTTTGAATTTTTAGGTTTCACTGTGTTTTCTCCTATATAGATAGATGTATTTGGAACTCTAACTCCAACACGGTTTGTGCTAGCTTCTTGAAACTTGACACAATAAAGTAGTTTCACGTTCTATCTCTATGTTTTGTTTCCTCTTGATGTAGCCCTATGCAGTGACTGGCGAGAAACACTTTCATGGAAAGGGGTTGACAGCCTTCCCAAAATTACGAATCTCCAGAAATCTCAGCAAATATTTTTTCACCCAAACTGGATGATACTTTCAGGTAATGATCAGTACACTAAGGCGACTTGGTTCCCCAAATTTTCTTCTTCTATGTTGAAGCCTTCGTTTCCAGTAACACTTTGAATTTTTATGTTTCACTCTGTTTTCTCCTATATTGATAGATGTATTTGGAACTCTAAATCCAACACGGTTTGTGCTAGCTTCTTTAAACTTGACACAATAAAGTAGTTTCACGTTCTATCTCTATGTTTTGTTTCCTCTTGATGTAGCCCTAAGCAGTGACTGGCGAGAAACACTTTCATGGAAAGGTGTTGCCAGGCTTCCCAAAATTACGAATCTCCAGAAATCTCAGCAAATATTTTTTCACCCAAACTGCATGATACTTTCAGGTAATGATCAGTACACTAAGGTGACTTGGTTCCCCAAATTTCGTTCTTCTATGTTGAAGCGTTCGTTTCCAGTAACAGTTTGAATTTTTAGGTTTCACTCTGTTTTCTCCTATATTGATAGTTGTATTTGGAATTCTAAATCCAACACGGTTTGTGCTAGCTTCTTGAAACTTGACACAATAAAGTAGTTTCACGTTCTATCTCTATGTTTTGATTCCTCTTGATGTAGCCCTAAGCAGTGACTGGCGAGAAACACTTTCATGGAAACGGGTTGCCAGGCTTCCCAAAATTACGAATCTCCAGAAATCTCAGCAAATATTTTTTCACCCAAATTGGATGATACTTTCAGGTAATGATCAGTACACTAAGGCGACTTGGTTCCCCAAATTTCGTTCTTCTATGTTGAAGCGCTCGTTTCCAGTAACAGTTTGAATTTTTAGGTTTCACTCTGTTTTCTCCTATATTGATAGATGTATTTGGAACTCTAAATCCAACACGGTTTGTGCTAGCTTCTTGAAACTTGACACAATAAAGTAGTTTCACGTTCTATCTCTATGTTTTGATTCCTCTTGATGTAGCCCTGTGCAGTGACTGGCGAGAAACACTTTCATGGAAAGGGGTTGCCAGGCTTCCCAAAATTACGAATCTCCAGAAATCTCAGCAAATATTTTTTCACCCAAACAAGATGATACTTTCAGGTAATGATCAGTACACTAAGGCGACTTGGTTCCCCAAATTTCGTTCTTCTATGTTGAAGCGTTCGTTTCCAGTAACAGTTTGAATTTTTAGGTTTCACTCTGTTTTCTCCTATATTGATAGATGTATTTGGAACTCTAAATCCAACACGGTTTGTGCTAGCTTCTTGAAACTTGACACAATAAAGTAGTTTCACGTTCTATCTCTATGTTTTGATTCCTCTTGATGTAGCCCTGTGCAGTGACTGGCGAGAAACACTTTCATGGAAAGGGGTTGCCAGGCTTCCCAAAATTACGAATCTCCAAAAATCTCAGCAAAAATTTTTTCACCCAAACTGGGTGATACTTTCAGGTAATCATCACTACACTAAGGCGACTTGGTTCCCCAAATTTCGTTCTTCTATGTTGAAGCGTTCGTTTCCAGTAACAGTTTGAATTTTTAGGTTTCACTCTGTTTTCTCCTATATTGATAGATGTATTTGGAACTCTAAATCCAACACGGTTTGTGCTAGCTCCTTGAAACTTGACACAATAAAGTAGTTTCACGTTCTATATCTATCTTTTGTTTCCTCTTGATGTAGCCCTAAGCAGTGACTGGCGAGAAACACTTTCATGGAAAGGGGTTGCCAGGCTTCCCAAAATTACAAATTTCCAGAAATCTCAGCAAATATTTTTTCACCCAAACTGGATGATACTTTCAGGTAATGATCAGTACAAAGGCGACTTGGTTCCCCAAATTTCGTTCTTGTATGTTGAAGCGTTCGTTTCCAGTAACAGTTTGAATTTTTAGGTTTCACTCTGTTTTCTCCTATATTGATAGATGTATTTGGAACTCTAAATCCAACACGGTTTGTGCTAGCTTCTTGAAACTTGACACAATAAAGTAGTGTCACGTTCTATCTCTATGTTTTGATTCCTCTTGATGTAGCCCTGTGCAGTGACTGGCGAGAAACACTTTCATGGAAAGGGGTTGCCAGGCTTCCCAAAATTACGAATCTCCAGAAATCTCAGCAAATATTTTTTCACCCAAACAGGATGATACTTTCAGGTAATGATCAGTACACTAAGCCGACTTGGTTCCCCAAATTTTGTTCTTCTACGTTGAAGCGTTCGTTTCCAGTAACAGTTTGAATTTTTAGGTTTCACTCTGTTTTCTCCTATATTGATAGATGTATTTGGAACTCTAAATCCAACACGGTTTGTGCTAGCTTCTTGAAACTTGACACAATAAAGTAGTTTCACGTTCTATCTCTATGTTTTGTTTCCTCTTGATGTAGCCGTAAGCAGTGACTGGCGAGAAACATTTCATGGAAAGGGGTTGCCAAGCTTCCTAAAATTACGAATCTCTAGAAATCTCAGCAAATATTTTTTCACCCAAACTGGATGATACTTTCAGGTAATGATCAGTACACTAAGGCGACTTGGTTCCCCAAATTTCGTTCTTCTATGTTGAAGCGTTCGTTTCCAGTAACAGTTTGAATTTTTAGGTTTCACTCTGTTTTCTCCTATATTGATAGATGTATTTGGAACTCTTAATCCAACACGGTTTGTGCTAGGTTCTTGAAACTTGACACAATAAAGTAGTTTCACGTTCTGTCTCTATGTTTTGTTTACTCTTGATGTAGCCCTAAGCAGTGACTGGCGAAAAACACTTTCATGGAAAGGGGTTGCCAGGCTTCCCAAAATTACGAATCTCCAGAAATCTCAGCAAATATTTTTTCACCCAAACTGGATGATACTTTCAGGTAATGATCAGTACACTAAGGCGACTTGGTTCCCCAAATTTCGTTCTTCTATGTTGAAGCGTTCGTTTCCAGTAACAGTTTGAATTTTTAGGTTTCACTCTGTTTTCACCTATATTGATAGATGTATTTGGAACTCTAAATCCAACACGGTTTGTGCTAGCTTCTTGAAACTTGACACAATAAAGTAGTTTCACGTTCTATCTCTATGTTTTGATTCCTCTTGATGTAGCCCTAAGCAGTGACTGGCGAGAAACACTTTCATGGAAAGGGGTTGCCAGGCTTCCCAAAATTACGAATCTCCAGAAATCTCAGCAAATATTTTTTCACCCAAACAGGATGATACTTTCAGGTAATGATCTGTACAGTAAGGCGACTTGGTTCCCCAAATTTCGTTCTTCTATGTTGAAGCGTTCGTTTCCAGTAACAGTTTGAATTTTTAGGTTTCACTCTGTTTTCTCCTATATTGATAGATGTATTTGGAACTCTAAATCCAACACGGTTTGTGCTAGCTTCTTGAAACTTGACACAATAAAGTAGTTTCACGTTCTATCTCTATGTTTTGTTTCCTCTTGATGTAGCCCTAAGCAGTGACTGGCGAGAAACCCTTTCATGGAAAGGGGTTGCTAGGCTTCCCAAAATTACGAATCTCCAGAAATCTCAGCAAATATTTTTTCACCCAAACTGGATGATACTTTCAGGTAATGATCAGTACACTAAGGCGACTTGGTTCCCCAAATTTTGTTCTTCTATGTTGAAGCGTTCGTTTCCAGTAACAGTTTGAATTTTTAGGTTTCACTCTGATTTCTCCTATATTGATAGATGTATTTGGAACTCTAAATCCAACACGGTTTGTGCTAGCTTCTTGAAGCTTGACACAATAAAGTAGTTTCACGTTCTATCTCTATGTTTTGTTTCCTCTTGATGTAGCCCTAAGCAGTGACTGGCGAGAAACACTTTCATGGAAAGGGGTTGCTAGGCTTCCCAAAATTACGAATCTCCAGAAATCTTAGCAAATATTTTTTCACCCAAACTGGATGATACTTTCAGGTAATGATCAGTACACTAAGGCGACTTGGTTCCCCAAATTTCGTTCTTCTATGTTGAAGCTTTCGTTTCCAGTAACAGTTTGAATTTTTAGTTTTCACTCTGTTTTCTCCTATATTGATAGATGTATTTGGAACTCTAAATCCAACACGGTTTGTGCTAGCTTCTTGAAACTTGACACAATAAAGTAGTTTCACGTTCTATCTCTATGTTTTGATTCCTCTTGATGTAGCCCTGTGCAGTGACTGGCGAAAAACACTTTCATGGAAAGGGGTTGCCAGGCTTCCCAAAATTACGAATCTCCAGAAATCTCAGCAAATATTTTTTCACCCAAACAGGATGATACTTTCAGGTAATGATCAGTACACTAAGGCGACTTGGTTCCCCAAATTTCGTTCTTCTATGTTGAAGCGTTCGTTTCCAGTAACAGTTTGAATTTTTAGGTTTCACTCTGTTTTCTCCTATATTGATAGATGTATTTGGAACTCTAAATCCAACACGGTTTGTGCTAGCTTCTTGAAACTTGACACAATAAAGTAGTTTCACGTTCTATCTCTATGTTTTGATTCCTCTTGATGTAGCCCTGTGCAGTGACTGGCGAGAAACACTTTCATGGAAAGGGGTTGCCAGGCTTCCCAAAATTACGAATCTCCAAAAATCTCAGCAAAAATTTTTTCACCCAAACTGGGTGATACTTTCAGGTAATCATCAGTACACTAAGGCGACTTGGTTCCTCAAATTTCGTTCTTCTATGTTGAAGCGTTCGTTTCCAGTAACAGTTTGAATTTTTAGGTTTCACTCTGTTTTCTCCTATATTGATAGATGTATTTGGAACTCTAAATCCAACACGGTTTGTGCTAGCTTCTTGAAACTTGACACAATAAAGTAGTTTCACGTTCTATCTCTATGTTTTGTTTCCTCTTAATGTAGCCGTAAGCAGTGACTGGCGAGAAACACTTTCATGGAAAGGGGTTGCCAAGCTTCCTAAAATTACGAATCTCCAGAAATCTCAGCAAATATTTTTTCACCCAAACTGGATGATACTTTCAGGTAATGATCAGTACACTAAGGCGACTTGGTTCCCCAAATTTCGTTCTTCTATGTTGAAGCGTTCGTTTCCAGTAACAGTTTGAATTTTTAGGTTTCACTCTGTTTTCTCCTATATTGATAGATGTATTTGGAACTCTAAATCCAACACGGTTTGTGCTAGCTCCTTGAAACTTGACACAATAAAGTAGTTTCACGTTCTATCTCTATGTTTTGATTCCTCTTGATGTAGCCCTGTGCAGTGACTGGCGAGAAACACTTTCATGGAAAGGGGTAGCCAGGCTTCCCAAAATTACGAATCTCCAGAAATCTCAGCAAATATTTTTTCACCGAAACAGGATGATACTTTCAGGTAATGATCAGTACACTAAGGCGACTTGGTTCCCCAAATTTCGTTCTTCTATGTTGAAGCGTTCGTTTCCAGTAAGACTTTGAAATTTTAGGTTTCACTCTGTTTTCTCCTATATTGATAGATGTATTTGGAACTCTAAATCCAACACGGTTTGTGCTAGCTTCTTGAAACTTGACACAATAAAGTAGTTTCACGTTCTATCTCTATGTTTTGTTTCCTCTTGATGTAGCCCTAAGCAGTGACTGGCGAGAAACACTTTCATGGAAAGGGGTTGCCAGGCTTCCCAAAATTACGAATCTCCAGAAATCTCAGCAAATATTTTTTCACCCAAACTGGATGATACTTTCAGGTAATGATCAGTACACTAAGGCGACTTGGTTCCCCAAATTTCGTTCTTCTATGTTGAAGCGTTCGTTTCCAGTAACAGTTTGAATTTTTAGGTTTCACTCTGTTTTCACCTATATTGATAGATGTATTTGGAACTCTAAATCCAACACGGTTTGTGCTAGCTTCTTGAAACTTGACACAATAAAGTAGTTTCACGTTCTATCTCTATGTTTTGATTCCTCTTGATGTAGCCCTAAGCAGTGACTGGCGAGAAACACTTTCATGGAAAGGGGTTGCCAGGCTTCCCAAAATTACGAATCTCCAGAAATCTCAGCAAATATTTTTTCACCCAAACAGGATGATACTTTCAGGTAATGATCTGTACAGTAAGGCGACTTGGTTCCCCAAATTTCGTTCTTCTATGTTGAAGCGTTCGTTTCCAGTAACAGTTTGAATTTTTAGGTTTCACTCTGTTTTCTCCTATATTGATAGATGTATTTGGAACTCTAAATCCAACACGGTTTGTGCTAGCTTCTTGAAACTTGACACAATAAAGTAGTTTCACGTTCTATCTCTATGTTTTGTTTCCTCTTGATGTAGCCCTAAGCAGTGACTGGCGAGAAACCCTTTCATGGAAAGGGGTTGCTAGGCTTCCCAAAATTACGAATCTCCAGAAATCTCAGCAAATATTTTTTCACCCAAACTGGATGATACTTTCAGGTAATGATCAGTACACTAAGGCGACTTGGTTCCCCAAATTTTGTTCTTCTATGTTGAAGCGTTCGTTTCCAGTAACAGTTTGAATTTTTAGGTTTCACTCTGATTTCTCCTATATTGATAGATGTATTTGGAACTCTAAATCCAACACGGTTTGTGCTAGCTTCTTGAAGCTTGACACAATAAAGTAGTTTCACGTTCTATCTCTATGTTTTGTTTCCTCTTGATGTAGCCCTAAGCAGTGACTGGCGAGAAACACTTTCATGGAAAGGGGTTGCTAGGCTTCCCAAAATTACGAATCTCCAGAAATCTTAGCAAATATTTTTTCACCCAAACTGGATGATACTTTCAGGTAATGATCAGTACACTAAGGCGACTTGGTTCCCCAAATTTCGTTCTTCTATGTTGAAGCTTTCGTTTCCAGTAACAGTTTGAATTTTTAGTTTTCACTCTGTTTTCTCCTATATTGATAGATGTATTTGGAACTCTAAATCCAACACGGTTTGTGCTAGCTTCTTGAAACTTGACACAATAAAGTAGTTTCACGTTCTATCTCTATGTTTTGATTCCTCTTGATGTAGCCCTGTGCAGTGACTGGCGAAAAACTCTTTCATGGAAAGGGGTTGCCAGGCTTCCCAAAATTACGAATCTCCAGAAATCTCAGCAAATATTTTTTCACCCAAACAGGATGATACTTTCAGGTAATGATCAGTACACTAAGGCGACTTGGTTCCCCAAATTTCGTTCTTCTATGTTGAAGCGTTCGTTTCCAGTAACAGTTTGAATTTTTAGGTTTCACTCTGTTTTCTCCTATATTGATAGATGTATTTGGAACTCTAAATCCAACACGGTTTGTGCTAGCTTCTTGAAACTTGACACAATAAAGTAGTTTCACGTTCTATCTCTATGTTTTGATTCCTCTTGATGTAGCCCTGTGCAGTGACTGGCGAGAAACACTTTCATGGAAAGGGGTTGCCAGGCTTCCCAAAATTACGAATCTCCAAAAATCTCAGCAAAAATTTTTTCACCCAAACTGGGTGATACTTTCAGGTAATCATCAGTACACTAAGGCGACTTGGTTCCTCAAATTTCGTTCTTCTATGTTGAAGCGTTCGTTTCCAGTAACAGTTTGAATTTTTAGGTTTCACTCTGTTTTCTCCTATATTGATAGATGTATTTGGAACTCTAAATCCAACACGGTTTGTGCTAGCTTCTTGAAACTTGACACAATAAAGTAGTTTCACGTTCTATCTCTATGTTTTGTTTCCTCTTAATGTAGCCGTAAGCAGTGACTGGCGAGAAACACTTTCATGGAAAGGGGTTGCCAAGCTTCCTAAAATTACGAATCTCCAGAAATCTCAGCAAATATTTTTTCACCCAAACTGGATGATACTTTCAGGTAATGATCAGTACACTAAGGCGACTTGGTTCCCCAAATTTCGTTCTTCTATGTTGAAGCGTTCGTTTCCAGTAACAGTTTGAATTTTTAGGTTTCACTCTGTTTTCTCCTATATTGATAGATGTATTTGGAACTCTAAATCCAACACGGTTTGTGCTAGCTCCTTGAAACTTGACACAATAAAGTAGTTTCACGTTCTATCTCTATGTTTTGATTCCTCTTGATGTAGCCCTAAGCAGTGACTGGCGAGAAACACTTTCATGGAAAGGGGTAGCCAGGCTTCCCAAAATTACGAATCTCCAGAAATCTCAGCAAATATTTTTTCACCGAAACAGGATGATACTTTCAGGTAATGATCAGTACACTAAGGCGACTTGGTTCCCCAAATTTCGTTCTTCTATGTTGAAGCGTTCGTTTCCAGTAAGACTTTGAAATTTTAGGTTTCACTCTGTTTTCTCCTATATTGATAGATGTATTTGGAACTCTAAATCCAACACGGTTTGTGCTAGCTTCTTGAAACTTGACACAATAAAGTAGTTTCACGTTCTATCTCTATGTTTTGTTTCCTCTTGATGTAGCCCTAAGCAGTGACTGGCGAGAAACACTTTCATGGAAAGGGGTTGCCAGGCTTCCCAAAATTACGAATCTCCAGAAATCTCAGCAAATATTTTTTCACCCAAACTGGATGATACTTTCAGGTAATGATCAGTACACTAAGGCGACTTGGTTCCCCAAATTTCGTTCTTCTATGTTGAAGCGTTCGTTTCCAGTAACAGTTTGAATTTTTAGGTTTCACTCTGTTTTCTCCTATATTGATAGATGTATTTGGAACTCTAAATCCAACACGGTTTGTGCTAGCTTCTTGAAACTTGACACAATAAAGTAGTTTCACGTTCTATCTCTATGTTTTGATTCCTCTTGATGTAGCCCTAAGCAGTGACTGGCGAGAAACACTTTCATGGAAAGGGGTTGCCAGGCTTCCCAAAATTACGAATCTCCAGAAATCTCAGCAAATATTTTTTCACCCAAATGGATGATACTTTCAGGTAATGATCAGTACACTAAGGCGACTTGGTTCCCCAAATTTCGTTCTTCTATGTTGAAGCGTTCGTTTCCAGTAACAGTTTGATTTTTTAGGTTTCACTCTGTTTTCTCCTATATTGATAGATGTATTTGGAACTCTAAATCCAACACGGTTTGTGCTAGATTCTTGAAATTTGACACAATAAAGTAGTTTCACGTTCAATCTCTATGTTTTGATTCCTCTTGATGTAGCCCTAAGCAGTGACTGGCGAGAAACACTTTCATGGAAACGGGTTGCCAGGCTTCCCAAAATTACGAATCTCCAGAAATCTCAGCAAATATTTTTTCACCCAAACTCGATGATACTTTCAGGTAATGATCAGTACACGAAGGCGACTTGGTTACCCAAATTTCGTTCTTCTATGTTGAAGCGTTCGTTTCCAGTAACAGTTTGAATTTTTAGGTTTCAGTCTGTTTTCTCCTATATTGATAGATGTATTTGGAACTCTAAATCCAACACGGTTTGTGCTAGCTTCTTGAAACTTGACACAATAAAGTAGTTTCACGTTCTATCTCTATGTTTTGATTCCTCTTGATGTAGCCCTAAGCAGTGACTGGCGAGAAACACTTTCATGGAAAGGGGTTGCCAGGCTTCCCAAAATTACGAATCTCCAGAAATCTCAGCAAATAGTTTTTCTCCCAAACAGGATGATACTTTCAGGTAATGATCAGTACACTAAGGCAACTTAGTTCCCCAAATTTTGTTCTTCTATGTTGAAGCGTGCGTTTCCAGGAACACTTTGAATTTTTAGGTTTCACTCTGTTTTCTCCTATATTGATAGATGTATTTGGAACTCTAAATCCAACACGGTTTGTGCTAGCTTCTTGAAACTTGACACAATAAAGAAGTTTCAAGTTCTATCTCTATGTTTTGATTCCTCTTGATGTAGCCCTGTGCAGTGACTGGCGAGAAACACTTTCATGGAAAGGGGTTGCCAGGCTTCCCAAAATTACGAATCTCCAGAAATATCAGCAAATATTTTTTCACCCAAACTGGATGATACTTTCAGGTAATTATCAGTACACTAAGGCGACTTGGTTCCCCAAATTTCGTTCTTCTATGTTGAAGCGTTCGTTTCCAGTAACAGTTTGAATTTTTAGGTTTCACTCTGTTTTCTCCTATATTGATAGATGTATTTGGAACTCTAAATCCAACACGGTTTGTGCTAGGTTCTTGAAACTTGAAACAATAAAGTAGTTTCACGTTCTATCTCTATGTTTTGTTTCCTCTTGATGTAGCCCTAAGCAGTGACTGGCGAGAAACACTTTCATGGACAAGGGTTCCCAGGCTTCCCAAAATTACGAATCTCCAGAAATCTCAGCAAATATTTTTTCACCCAAAATGGATGATACTTTCAGGTAATGATCAGTGCACTAAGGCGACTTGGTTCCCCAAATTTCGTTATTCTATGTTGAAGCATTCGTTTCCAGTAACAGTTTGAATTTTTAGGTTTCAGTCTGTTTTCTCCTCTATTGATAGATGTATTTGGAACTCTAAATCCAACACGGTTTGTGCTAGCTTCTTGAAACTTGACACAATAAAGTAGTTTCACGTTCTATCTCTATGTTTTGATTCCTCTTGATGTAGCCCTGTGCAGTGACTGGCGAGAAACACTTTCATGGAAAGGGGTTGCCAGGCTTCCCAAAATTACGAATCTCCAGAAATCTCAGCAAATATTTTTTCACCTAAACTGGATGATACTTTCAGGTAATGATCAGTACACTAAGGCGACTTGGTTCCCCAAATTTCGTTCTTCTATGTTGAAGCGTTCGTTTTCAGTAACACTTTGAATTTTTAGGTTTCACTCTGTTTTCTCCTATATTGATAGATGTATTTGGAACTCTAAATCCAACACGGTTTGTGCTAGCTCTTTGAAACTTGACACAATAAAGTAGTTTCACGTTCTATCTTTATGTTTTGTTTCCTCTTGATGTAGCCCTATGCAGTGACTGGCGAGAAACACTTTCATGGAAAGGGGTTGCCAGGCTTCCCAAAATTACGAATCTCCAGAAATCTCAGCAAATATTTTTTCACCCAAACAGGATGATACTTTCAGGTAATGATCAGTATACGAAGGCGACTTGGTTACCCAAATTTCGTTCTTCTATGTTGAAGCGTTCGTTTCCAGTAACAGTTTGAATTTTTAGGTTTCAGTCTGTTTTAACCTATATTGATAGATGTATTTGGAACTCTAAATCCAACACGGTTTGTGCTAGCTTCTTGAAACTTGACACAATAAAGTAGTTTCACGTTCTATCTCTATGTTTTGATTCCTCTTGATGTAGCCCTAAGCAGTGACTGGCGAGAAACACTTTCATGGACAAGGGTTCCCAGGCTTCCCAAAATTACGAATCTCCAGAAATCTCAGCAAATATTTTTTCACCCAAAATGGATGATACTTTCAGGTAATGATCAGTGCACTAAGGCGACTTGGTTCCCCAAATTTCGTTATTCTATGTTGAAGCGTTCGTTTCCAGTAACAGTTTGAATTTTTAGGTTTTAGTCTGTTTTCTCCTCTATTGATAGATGTATTTGGAACTCTAAATCCAACACGGTTTGTGCTAGCTTCTTGAAACTTGACACAATAAAGTAGTTTCACGTTCTATCTCTATGTTTTGATTCCTCTTGATGTAGCCCTGTGCAGTGACTGGCGAGAAACACTTTCATGGAAAGGGGTTGCCAGGCTTCCCAAAATTACGAATCTCCAGAAATCTCAGCAAATATTTTTTCACCTAAACTGGATGATACTTTCAGGTAATGATCAGTACACTAAGGCGACTTGGTTCCCCAAATTTCGTTCTTCTATGTTGAAGCGTTCGTTTTCAGTAACACTTTGAATTTTTAGGTTTCACTCTGTTTTCTCCTATATTGATAGATGTATTTGGAACTCTAAATCCAACACGGTTTGTGCTAGCTCTTTGAAACTTGACACAATAAAGTAGTTTCACGTTCTATCTTTATGTTTTGTTTCCTCTTGATGTAGCCCTATGCAGTGACTGGCGAGAAACACTTTCATGGAAAGGGGTTGCCAAGCTTCCCAAAATTACGAATCTCCAGAAATCTCAGCAAATATTTTTTCACCCAAACAGGATGATACTTTCAGGTAATGATCAGTACACTAAGGCGACTTGGTTCCCCAAATTTTGTTCTTCTATGTTGAAGCGTTTGTTTCCAGTAACAGTTTGAATTTTTAGGTTTCACTCTGTTTTCTCCTATATTGATAGATGTATTTGGAACTCTAAATCCAACACGGTTTCTGCTTGCTTCTTGAAACTTGACACAATAAAGTAGTTTCACGTTCTATCTCTATGTTTTGATTCCTCTTGATGTAGCTCTAAGCAGTGACTGGCGAGAAACACTTTCATGGAAAGGGGTTGTCAGGCATCCCAAAATTACGAATCTCCAGAAAGCTCAGCAAATATTTTTTCACCCAAACTGGATGATACTTTCAGGTATTGATCAGTACACTAAGGCGACTTGGTTCCCCAAATTTCGTTCTTCTATGTTGAAGCGTTCGTTTCCAGTAACTCTTTGAATTTTTAGGTTTCACTCTGTTTTCTCCTATATTGATAGATGTATTTGGAACTCTAAATCCAACACGGTTTTTGCTAGCTTCTTGAAATTTGACACACTAAAGTAGTTTCACGTTCTATCTCTATGTTTTGATTCCTCTTGAAGTAGCCCTAAGCAGTGACTGGCGAGAAACACTTTCATGGAAAGGGGTTGCCAGGCTTCCCAAAATTACGAATCTCCAGAAATCTCAGCAAATGTTTTTTCACCCAAACAAGATGATACTTTCAGGTAATGATCAGTACACTAAGGCGACTTAGTTCCCCAAATTTCGTTCTTCTATGTTGAAGCGTTCGTTTCCAGGAACACTTTGAATTTTTAGGTTTCAGTCTGTTTTCTCCTATATTGATAGATGTATTTGGAACTCTAAATCCAACACGGTTTGTGCTAGCTTCTTGAAACTTGACACAATAAAGAAGTTTCACGTTCTATCTCTATGTTTTGATTCCTCTTGATGTAGCCCTAAGCAGTGACTGGCGAGAAACACTTTCATGGAAAGGGGTTGACAGGCTTCCCAAAATTACGAATCTCCAGAAATCTCAGCAAATATTTTTTTCACCCAAACTGGATGATACTTTCAGGTAATGATCAGTACACTAAGGCGACTTGGTTCACCAGATTTCGTTCTTCTATGTTGAAGCGTTCGTTTAAAGTAAAACTTTGAATTTTTAGGTTTCACTCTGTTTTCTCCTATATTGATAGATGTATTTGGAACTCTAAATCCAACACGGTTTGTGCTAGCTCTTTGAAACTTGACACAATAAAGTAGTTTCACGTTCTATCTTTATGTTTTGTTTCCTCTTGATGTAGCCCTATGCAGTGACTGGCGAGAAACACTTTCATGGAAAGGGGTTGCCAGGCTTCCCAAAATTACGAATCTCCAGAAATCTCAGCAAATATTTTTTCACCCAAACAGGATGATACTTTCAGGTAATGATCAGTATACGAAGGCGACTTGGTTACCCAAATTTCGTTCTTCTATGTTGAAGCGTTCGTTTCCAGTAACAGTTTGAATTTTTAGGTTTCAGTCTGTTTTAACCTATATTGATAGATGTATTTGGAACTCTAAATCCAACACGGTTTGTGCTAGCTTCTTGAAACTTGACACAATAAAGTAGTTTCACGTTCTATCTCTATGTTTTGATTCCTCTTGATGTAGCCCTAAGCAGTGACTGGCGAGAAACACTTTCATGGACAAGGGTTCCCAGGCTTCCCAAAATTACGAATCTCCAGAAATCTCAGCAAATATTTTTTCACCCAAAATGGATGATACTTTCAGGTAATGATCAGTGCACTAAGGCGACTTGGTTCCCCAAATTTCGTTATTCTATGTTGAAGCGTTCGTTTCCAGTAACAGTTTGAATTTTTAGGTTTTAGTCTGTTTTCTCCTCTATTGATAGATGTATTTGGAACTCTAAATCCAACACGGTTTGTGCTAGCTTCTTGAAACTTGACACAATAAAGTAGTTTCACGTTCTATCTCTATGTTTTGATTCCTCTTGATGTAGCCCTGTGCAGTGACTGGCGAGAAACACTTTCATGGAAAGGGGTTGCCAGGCTTCCCAAAATTACGAATCTCCAGAAATCTCAGCAAATATTTTTTCACCTAAACTGGATGATACTTTCAGGTAATGATCAGTACACTAAGGCGACTTGGTTCCCCAAATTTCGTTCTTCTATGTTGAAGCGTTCGTTTTCAGTAACACTTTGAATTTTTAGGTTTCACTCTGTTTTCTCCTATATTGATAGATGTATTTGGAACTCTAAATCCAACACGGTTTGTGCTAGCTCTTTGAAACTTGACACAATAAAGTAGTTTCACGTTCTATCTTTATGTTTTGTTTCCTCTTGATGTAGCCCTATGCAGTGACTGGCGAGAAACACTTTCATGGAAAATGGTTGCCAAGCTTCCCAAAATTACGAATCTCCAGAAATCTCAGCAAATATTTTTTCACCCAAACAGGATGATACTTTCAGGTAATGATCAGTACACTAAGGCGACTTGGTTCCCCAAATTTTGTTCTTCTATGTTGAAGCGTTTGTTTCCAGTAACAGTTTGAATTTTTAGGTTTCACTCTGTTTTCTCCTATATTGATAGATGTATTTGGAACTCTAAATCCAACACGGTTTCTGCTTGCTTCTTGAAACTTGACACAATAAAGTAGTTTCACGTTCTATCTCTATGTTTTGATTCCTCTTGATGTAGCTCTAAGCAGTGACTGGCGAGAAACACTTTCATGGAAAGGGGTTGTCAGGCATCCCAAAATTACGAATCTCCAGAAAGCTCAGCAAATATTTTTTCACCCAAACTGGATGATACTTTCAGGTATTGATCAGTACACTAAGGCGACTTGGTTCCCCAAATTTCGTTCTTCTATGTTGAAGCGTTCGTTTCCAGTAACTCTTTGAATTTTTAGGTTTCACTCTGTTTTCTCCTATATTGATAGATGTATTTGGAACTCTAAATCCAACACGGTTTTTGCTAGCTTCTTGAAATTTGACACACTAAAGTAGTTTCACGTTCTATCTCTATGTTTTGATTCCTCTTGAAGTAGCCCTAAGCAGTGACTGGCGAGAAACACTTTCATGGAAAGGGGTTGCCAGGCTTCCCAAAATTACGAATCTCCAGAAATCTCAGCAAATGTTTTTTCACCCAAACAAGATGATACTTTCAGGTAATGATCAGTACACTAAGGCGACTTAGTTCCCCAAATTTCGTTCTTCTATGTTGAAGCGTTCGTTTCCAGGAACACTTTGAATTTTTAGGTTTCAGTCTGTTTTCTCCTATATTGATAGATGTATTTGGAACTCTAAATCCAACACGGTTTGTGCTAGCTTCTTGAAACTTGACACAATAAAGAAGTTTCACGTTCTATCTCTATGTTTTGATTCCTCTTGATGTAGCCCTAAGCAGTGACTGGCGAGAAACACTTTCATGGAAAGGGGTTGACAGGCTTCCCAAAATTACGAATCTCCAGAAATCTCAGCAAATATTTTTTTCACCCAAACTGGATGATACTTTCAGGTAATGATCAGTACACTAAGGCGACTTGGTTCACCAGATTTCGTTCTTCTATGTTGAAGCGTTCGTTTAAAGTAAAACTTTGAATTTTTAGGTTTCACTCTGTTTTCTCCTATATTGATAGATGTATTTGGAACTCTAAATCCAACACGGTTTGTGCTAGCTCTTTGAAACTTGACACAATAAAGTAGTTTCACGTTCTATCTTTATGTTTTGTTTCCTCTTGATGTAGCCCTATGCAGTGACTGGCGAGAAACACTTTCATGGAAAGGGGTTGCCAGGCTTCCCAAAATTACGAATCTCCAGAAATCTCAGCAAATATTTTTTCACCCAAACAGGATGATACTTTCAGGTAATGATCAGTACACTAAGGCGACTTGGTTCCCCAAATTTTGTTCTTCTATGTTGAAGCGTTTGTTTCCAGTAACAGTTTGAATTTTTAGGTTTCACTCTGTTTTCTCCTATATTGATAGATGTATTTGGAACTCTAAATCCAACACGGTTTCTGCTTGCTTCTTGAAACTTGACACAATAAAGTAGTTTCACGTTCTATCTCTATGTTTTGATTCCTCTTGATGTAGCTCTAAGCAGTGACTGGCGAGAAACACTTTCATGGAAAGGGGTTGCCAGGCTTCCCAAAATTACGAATCTCCAGAAAGCTCAGCAAATATTTTTTCACCCAAACTGGATGATACTTTCAGGTATTGATCAGTACACTAAGGCGACTTGGTTCCCCAAATTTCGTTCTTCTATGTTGAAGCGTTCGTTTCCAGTAACTCTTTGAATTTTTAGGTTTCACTCTGTTTTCTCCTATATTGATAGATGTATTTGGAACTCTAAATCCAACACGGTTTTTGCTAGCTTCTTGAAATTTGACACACTAAAGTAGTTTCACGTTCTATCTCTATGTTTTGATTCCTCTTGATGTAGCCCTGTGCAGTGACTGGCGAGAAACACTTTCATGGAAAGGGGTTGCCAGGCTTCCCAAAATTACGAATCTCCAGAAATCTCAGCAAATGTTTTTTCACCCAAACAGGATGATACTTTCAGGTAATGATCAGTACACTAAGGCGACTTAGTTCCCCAAATTTTGTTCTTCTATGTTGAAGCGTTCGTTTCCAGGAACACTTTGAATTTTTAGGTTTCAGTCTGTTTTCTCCTATATTGATAGATGTATTTGGAACTCTAAATCCAACACGGTTTGTGCTAGCTTCTTGAAACTTGACACAATAAAGAAGTTTCACGTTCTATCTCTATGTTTTGATTCCTCTTGATGTAGCCCTAAGCAGTGACTGGCGAGAAACACTTTCATGGAAAGGGGTTGACAGGCTTCCCAAAATTACGAATCTCCAGAAATCTCAGCAAATATTTTTTCACCCAAACTGGATGATACTTTCAGGTAATGATCAGTACACTAAGGCGACTTGGTTCCCCAGATTTCGTTCTTCTATGTTGAAGCGTTCGTTTAAAGTAAAACTTTGAATTTTTAGGTTTCACTCTGTTTTCTCCTATATTGATAGATGTATTTGGAACTCTAAATCCAACACGGTTTGTGCTAGCTCTTTGAAACTTGACACAATAAAGTAGTTTCACGTTCTATCTTTATGTTTTGTTTCCTCTTGATGTAGCCCTATGCAGTGACTGGCGAGAAACACTTTCATGGAAAGGGGTTGCCAGGCTTCCCAAAATTACGAATCTCCAGAAATCTCAGCAAATATTTTTTCACCCAAACTGGATGATACTTTCAAGTAATGATCAGTACACTAAGGCAACTTGGTTCCCCAAATTTTGTTCTTCTATGTTGAAGCGTTTGTTTCCAGTAACACTTTGAATTTTTAGGTTTCACTCTGTTTTTTCCTATATTGATAGATGTATTTGGAACTCTAAATCCAACACGGTTTGTGCTAGCTTCTTGAAACTTGACACAATAAAGTAGTTTCACGTTCTATCTCTATGTTTTGATTCCTCTTGATGTAGCCCTAAGCAGTGACTGGCGAGAAACACTTTCATGGAAAGGGGTTGCCAGGCTTCCCAAAATTACGAATCTCCAGAAATCTCAGCAAATATTTTTTCACCCAAACTGGATGATACTTTCAGGAAATGATCAGTACACTAAGGCGACTTGGTTCCCCAAATTTCGTTCTTCTATGTTGAAGCGTTTGTTTCCAGTAACTCTTTGAATTTTTAGGTTTCACTCTGTTTTCTCCTATATTGATAGATGTATTTGGAACTCTAAATCCAACACGGTTTGTGCTAGCTTCTTGAAATTTGACACAATAAAGTAGTTTCACGTTCTATCTCTACGTTTTGATTCCTCTTGATGTAGCCCTAAGCAGTGACTGGCGAGAAACACTTTCATGGAAAGGGGTTGCCAGGCTTCCCAAAATTACGAATCTCCAGAAATCTCAGCAAATATTTTTTCACCCAAACTGGATGATACTTTCAGGTAATGATCAGTACACAAAGGTGACTTGGTTCCCCAAATTTCGTTCTTCTATGTTGAAGCGTGCGTTTCCAGGAACACTTTGAATTTTTAGGTTTCACTCTGTTTTCTCCTATATTGATAGATGTATTTGGAACTCTAAATCCAACACGGTTTGTGCTAGCTTCTTGAAACTTGACACAATAAAGAAGTTTCAAGTTCTATCTCTATGTTTTGATTCCTCTTGATGTAGCCCTGTGCAGTGACTGGCGAGAAACACTTTCATGGAAAGGGGTTGCCAGGCTTCCCAAAATTACGAATCTCCAGAAATATCAGCAAATATTTTTTCACCCAAACTGGAGGATACTTTCAGGTAATTATCAGTACACTAAGGCGACTTGGTTCCCCAAATTTCGTTCTTCTATGTTGAAGCGTTCGTTTCCAGTAACAGTTTGAATTTTTAGGTTTCACTCTGTTTTCTCCTATATTGATAGATGTATTTGGAACTCTAAATCCAACACGGTTTGTGCTAGGTTCTTGAAACTTGAAACAATAAAGTAGTTTCACGTTCTATCTCTATGTTTTGTTTCCTCTTGATGGAAGCAGTGACTGGCGAGAAACACTTTCATGGACAAGGGTTCCCAGGCTTCCCAAAATTACGAATCTCCAGAAATCTCAGCAAATATTTTTTCACCCAAAATGGATGATACTTTCAGGTAATGATCAGTGCACTAAGGCGACTTGGTTCCCCAAATTTCGTTATTCTATGTTGAAGCGTTCGTTTCCAGTAACAGTTTGAATTTTTAGGTTTCAGTCTGTTTTCTCCTCTATTGATAGATGTATTTGGAACTCTAAATCCAACACGGTTTGTGCTAGCTTCTTGAAACTTGACACAATAAAGTAGTTTCACGTTCTATCTCTATGTTTTGATTCCTCTTGATGTAGCCCTGTGCAGTGACTGGCGAGAAACACTTTCATGGAAAGGGGTTGCCAGGCTTCCCAAAATTACGAATCTCCAGAAATCTCAGCAAATATTTTTTCACCTAAACTGGATGATACTTTCAGGTAATGATCAGTACACTAAGGCGACTTGGTTCCCCAAATTTCGTTCTTCTATGTTGAAGCGTTCGTTTTCAGTAACACTTTGAATTTTTAGGTTTCACTCTGTTTTCTCCTATATTGATAGATGTATTTGGAACTCTAAATCCAACACGGTTTCTGCTTGCTTCTTGAAACTTGACACAATAAAGTAGTTTCACGTTCTATCTCTATGTTTTGATTCCTCTTGATGTAGCTCTAAGCAGTGACTGGCGAGAAACACTTTCATGGAAAGGGGTTGCCAGGCTTCCCAAAATTACGAATCTCCAGAAAGCTCAGCAAATATTTTTTCACCCAAACTGGATGATACTTTCAGGTATTGATCAGTACACTAAGGCGACTTGGTTCCCCAAATTTCGTTCTTCTATGTTGAAGCGTTCGTTTCCAGTAACTCTTTGAATTTTTAGGTTTCACTCTGTTTTCTCCTATATTGATAGATATATTTGGAACTCTAAATCCAACACGGTTTTTGCTAGCTTCTTGAAATTTGACACACTAAAGTAGTTTCACGTTCTATCTCTATGTTTTGATTCCTCTTGATGTAGCCATGTGCAGTGACTGGCGAGAAACACTTTCATGGAAAGGGGTTGCCAGGCTTCCCAAAATTACGAATCTCCAGAAATCTCAGCAAATGTTTTTTCACCCAAACAGGATGATACTTTCAGGTAATGATCAGTACACTAAGGCGACTTAGTTCCCCAAATTTTGTTCTTCTATGTTGAAGCGTTCGTTTCCAGGAACACTTTGAATTTTTAGGTTTCAGTCTGTTTTCTCCTATATTGATAGATGTATTTGGAACTCTAAATCCAACACGGTTTGTGCTAGCTTCTTGAAACTTGACACAATAAAGAAGTTTCACGTTCTATCTCTATGTTTTGATTCCTCTTGATGTAGCCCTAAGCAGTGACTGGCGAGAAACACTTTCATGGAAAGGGGTTGACAGGCTTCCCAAAATTACGAATCTCCAGAAATCTCAGCAAATATTTTTTCACCCAAACTGGATGATACTTTCAGGTAATGATCAGTACACTAAGGCGACTTGGTTCACCAGATTTCGTTCTTCTATGTTGAAGCGTTCGTTTAAAGTAAAACTTTGAATTTTTAGGTTTCACTCTGTTTTCTCCTATATTGATAGATGTATTTGGAACTCTAAATCCAACACGGTTTGTGCTAGCTCTTTGAAACTTGACACAATAAAGTAGTTTCACGTTCTATCTTTATGTTTTGTTTCCTCTTGATGTAGCCCTATGCAGTGACTGGCGAGAAACACTTTCATGGAAAGGGGTTGCCAGGCTTCCCAAAATTACGAATCTCCAGAAATCTCAGCAAATATTTTTTCACCCAAACAGGATGATACTTTCAGGTAATGATCAGTACACTAAGGCGACTTGGTTCCCCAAATTTTGTTCTTCTATGTTGAAGCGTTTGTTTCCAGTAACAGTTTGAATTTTTAGGTTTCACTCTGTTTTCTCCTATATTGATAGATGTATTTGGAACTCTAAATCCAACACGGTTTCTGCTTGCTTCTTGAAACTTGACACAATAAAGTAGTTTCACGTTCTATCTCTATGTTTTGATTCCTCTTGATGTAGCTCTAAGCAGTGACTGGCGAGAAACACTTTCATGGAAAGGGGTTGCCAGGCTTCCCAAAATTACGAATCTCCAGAAAGCTCAGCAAATATTTTTTCACCCAAACTGGATGATACTTTCAGGTATTGATCAGTACACTAAGGCGACTTGGTTCCCCAAATTTCGTTCTTCTATGTTGAAGCGTTCGTTTCCAGTAACTCTTTGAATTTTTAGGTTTCACTCTGTTTTCTCCTATATTGATAGATGTATTTGGAACTCTAAATCCAACACGGTTTTTGCTAGCTTCTTGAAATTTGACACACTAAAGTAGTTTCACGTTCTATCTCTATGTTTTGATTCCTCTTGATGTAGCCCTGTGCAGTGACTGGCGAGAAACACTTTCATGGAAAGGGGTTGCCAGGCTTCCCAAAATTACGAATCTCCAGAAATCTCAGCAAATGTTTTTTCACCCAAACAGGATGATACTTTCAGGTAATGATCAGTACACTAAGGCGACTTAGTTCCCCAAATTTTGTTCTTCTATGTTGAAGCGTTCGTTTCCAGGAACACTTTGAATTTTTAGGTTTCAGTCTGTTTTCTCCTATATTGATAGATGTATTTGGAACTCTAAATCCAACACGGTTTGTGCTAGCTTCTTGAAACTTGACACAATAAAGAAGTTTCACGTTCTATCTCTATGTTTTGATTCCTCTTGATGTAGCCCTAAGCAGTGACTGGCGAGAAACACTTTCATGGAAAGGGGTTGACAGGCTTCCCAAAATTACGAATCTCCAGAAATCTCAGCAAATATTTTTTCACCCAAACTGGATGATACTTTCAGGTAATGATCAGTACACTAAGGCGACTTGGTTCCCCAGATTTCGTTCTTCTATGTTGAAGCGTTCGTTTAAAGTAAAACTTTGAATTTTTAGGTTTCACTCTGTTTTCTCCTATATTGATAGATGTATTTGGAACTCTAAATCCAACACGGTTTGTGCTAGCTCTTTGAAACTTGACACAATAAAGTAGTTTCACGTTCTATCTTTATGTTTTGTTTCCTCTTGATGTAGCCCTATGCAGTGACTGGCGAGAAACACTTTCATGGAAAGGGGTTGCCAGGCTTCCCAAAATTACGAATCTCCAGAAATCTCAGCAAATATTTTTTCACCCAAACTGGATGATACTTTCAAGTAATGATCAGTACACTAAGGCAACTTGGTTCCCCAAATTTTGTTCTTCTATGTTGAAGCGTTTGTTTCCAGTAACACTTTGAATTTTTAGGTTTCACTCTGTTTTTTCCTATATTGATAGATGTATTTGGAACTCTAAATCCAACACGGTTTGTGCTAGCTTCTTGAAACTTGACACAATAAAGTAGTTTCACGTTCTATCTCTATGTTTTGATTCCTCTTGATGTAGCCCTAAGCAGTGACTGGCGAGAAACACTTTCATGGAAAGGGGTTGCCAGGCTTCCCAAAATTACGAATCTCCAGAAATCTCAGCAAATATTTTTTCACCCAAACTGGATGATACTTTCAGGAAATGATCAGTACACTAAGGCGACTTGGTTCCCCAAATTTCGTTCTTCTATGTTGAAGCGTTTGTTTCCAGTAACTCTTTGAATTTTTAGGTTTCACTCTGTTTTCTCCTATATTGATAGATGTATTTGGAACTCTAAATCCAACACGGTTTGTGCTAGCTTCTTGAAATTTGACACAATAAAGTAGTTTCACGTTCTATCTCTACGTTTTGATTCCTCTTGATGTAGCCCTAAGCAGTGACTGGCGAGAAACACTTTCATGGAAAGGGGTTGCCAGGCTTCCCAAAATTACGAATCTCCAGAAATCTCAGCAAATATTTTTTCACCCAAACTGGATGATACTTTCAGGTAATGATCAGTACACAAAGGTGACTTGGTTCCCCAAATTTCGTTCTTCTATGTTGAAGCGTGCGTTTCCAGGAACACTTTGAATTTTTAGGTTTCACTCTGTTTTCTCCTATATTGATAGATGTATTTGGAACTCTAAATCCAACACGGTTTGTGCTAGCTTCTTGAAACTTGACACAATAAAGAAGTTTCAAGTTCTATCTCTATGTTTTGATTCCTCTTGATGTAGCCCTGTGCAGTGACTGGCGAGAAACACTTTCATGGAAAGGGGTTGCCAGGCTTCCCAAAATTACGAATCTCCAGAAATATCAGCAAATATTTTTTCACCCAAACTGGAGGATACTTTCAGGTAATTATCAGTACACTAAGGCGACTTGGTTCCCCAAATTTCGTTCTTCTATGTTGAAGCGTTCGTTTCCAGTAACAGTTTGAATTTTTAGGTTTCACTCTGTTTTCTCCTATATTGATAGATGTATTTGGAACTCTAAATCCAACACGGTTTGTGCTAGGTTCTTGAAACTTGAAACAATAAAGTAGTTTCACGTTCTATCTCTATGTTTTGTTTCCTCTTGATGGAAGCAGTGACTGGCGAGAAACACTTTCATGGACAAGGGTTCCCAGGCTTCCCAAAATTACGAATCTCCAGAAATCTCAGCAAATATTTTTTCACCCAAAATGGATGATACTTTCAGGTAATGATCAGTGCACTAAGGCGACTTGGTTCCCCAAATTTCGTTATTCTATGTTGAAGCGTTCGTTTCCAGTAACAGTTTGAATTTTTAGGTTTCAGTCTGTTTTCTCCTCTATTGATAGATGTATTTGGAACTCTAAATCCAACACGGTTTGTGCTAGCTTCTTGAAACTTGACACAATAAAGTAGTTTCACGTTCTATCTCTATGTTTTGATTCCTCTTGATGTAGCCCTGTGCAGTGACTGGCGAGAAACACTTTCATGGAAAGGGGTTGCCAGGCTTCCCAAAATTACGAATCTCCAGAAATCTCAGCAAATATTTTTTCACCTAAACTGGATGATACTTTCAGGTAATGATCAGTACACTAAGGCGACTTGGTTCCCCAAATTTCGTTCTTCTATGTTGAAGCGTTCGTTTTCAGTAACACTTTGAATTTTTAGGTTTCACTCTGTTTTCTCCTATATTGATAGATGTATTTGGAACTCTAAATCCAACACGGTTTCTGCTTGCTTCTTGAAACTTGACACAATAAAGTAGTTTCACGTTCTATCTCTATGTTTTGATTCCTCTTGATGTAGCTCTAAGCAGTGACTGGCGAGAAACACTTTCATGGAAAGGGGTTGCCAGGCTTCCCAAAATTACGAATCTCCAGAAAGCTCAGCAAATATTTTTTCACCCAAACTGGATGATACTTTCAGGTATTGATCAGTACACTAAGGCGACTTGGTTCCCCAAATTTCGTTCTTCTATGTTGAAGCGTTCGTTTCCAGTAACTCTTTGAATTTTTAGGTTTCACTCTGTTTTCTCCTATATTGATAGATATATTTGGAACTCTAAATCCAACACGGTTTTTGCTAGCTTCTTGAAATTTGACACACTAAAGTAGTTTCACGTTCTATCTCTATGTTTTGATTCCTCTTGATGTAGCCATGTGCAGTGACTGGCGAGAAACACTTTCATGGAAAGGGGTTGCCAGGCTTCCCAAAATTACGAATCTCCAGAAATCTCAGCAAATGTTTTTTCACCCAAACAGGATGATACTTTCAGGTAATGATCAGTACACTAAGGCGACTTAGTTCCCCAAATTTTGTTCTTCTATGTTGAAGCGTTCGTTTCCAGGAACACTTTGAATTTTTAGGTTTCAGTCTGTTTTCTCCTATATTGATAGATGTATTTGGAACTCTAAATCCAACACGGTTTGTGCTAGCTTCTTGAAACTTGACACAATAAAGAAGTTTCACGTTCTATCTCTATGTTTTGATTCCTCTTGATGTAGCCCTAAGCAGTGACTGGCGAGAAACACTTTCATGGAAAGGGGTTGCCAGGCTTCCCAAAATTACGAATCTCCAGAAATCTCAGCAAATATTTTTTCACCCAAACTGGATGATACTTTCAGGTAATGATCAGTACACTAAGGCGACTTGGTTCCCCAGATTTCGTTCTTCTATGTTGAAGCGTTCGTTTAAAGTAAAACTTTGAATTTTTAGGTTTCACTCTGTTTTCTCCTATATTGATAGATGTATTTGGAACTCTAAATCCAACACGGTTTGTGCTAGCTCTTTGAAACTTGACACAATAAAGTAGTTTCACGTTCTATCTTTATGTTTTCTTTCCTCTTGATGTAGCCCTATGAAGTTACTGGCGAGAAACACTTTCATGGAAAGGGGTTGCCAGGCTTCCCAAAATTACGAATCTCCAGAAATCTCAGCAAATATTTTTTACCCAAACTGGATGATACTTTCAAGTAATGATCAGTACACTAAGGCAACTTGGTTCCCCAAATTTTGTTCTTCTATGTTGAAGCGTTTGTTTCCAGTAACACTTTGAATTTTTAGGTTTCACTCTGTTTTTTCCTATATTGATAGATGTATTTGGAACTCTAAATCCAACACGGTTTGTGCTAGCTTCTTGAAATTTGACACAATAAAGTAGTTTCACGTTCTATCTCTACGTTTTGATTCCTCTTGATGTAGCCCTAAGCAGTGACTGGCGAGAAACACTTTCATGGAAAGGGGTTGCCAGGCTTCCCAAAATTACGAATCTCCAGAAATCTCAGCAAATATTTTTTCACCCAAACTGGATGATACTTTCAGGTAATGATCAGTACACAAAGGTGACTTGGTTCCCCAAATTTCGTTCTTCTATGTTGAAGCGTTCGTTTCCAGTAACAGTTTGAATTTTTAGGTTTCACTCTGTTTTCTCCTATATTGATAGATGTATTTGGAACTCTAAATCCAACACGGTTGGTGCTAGCTTCTTGAAACTTGACACAATAAAGTAGTTTCACGTTCTATCTCTATGTTTTGTTTTCCCTTGATGTAGCCCTAAGAAGTGACTGGCGAGAAACACTTTCATGGAAAGGGGTTGCCAGGCTTCCCAAAATTACGAATCTCCAGAAATCTCAGCAAATATTTTTTCACCCAAACACGATGATACTTTCAGGTAATGATCAGTACACTAAGGCGACTTGGTTCCCCAAATTTCGTTTTTCTATGTTGAAGCGTTCGTTTCCAGTAACAGTTTGAATTTTTAGGTTTCACTCTGTTTTCTCCTATATTGATAGATGTATTTGGAACTCTAAATCCAACACGGTTTGTGCTAGCTTCTTGAAACTTGACAAAATAAAGTAGTTTCACGTTCTATCTCTATGTTTTGTTTCCTCTTGATGTAGCCGTAAGCAGTGACTGGCGAGAAACACTTTCATGGAAAGTGGTTGCCAGGCTTCCTAAAATTACGAATCTCCAGAAATCTCAGCAAATATTTTTTCACCGAAACTGGATGATACTTTCAGGTAATGATCAGTACACTAAGGCGACTTGGTTCCCCAAATTTCGTTCTTCTATGTTGAAGCGTTCGTTTCCAGTAACAGTTTGAATTTTTAGGTTTCACTCTGTTTTCTCCTATATTGATAGATGTATTTGGAACTCTAACTCCAACACGGTTTGTGCTAGCTTCTTGAAACTTGACACAATAAAGTAGTTTCACGTTCTATCTCTATGTTTTGATTCCTCTTGATGTAGCCCTAAGCAGTGACTGGCGAGAAACACTTTCATGGAAAGGGGTTGCCAGGCTTCCCAAAATTACGAATCTCCAGAAATCTCAGCAAATATTTTTTCACCCAAACTGGATGATACTTTCAAGTAATGATCAGTACACTAAGGCGACTTGGTTCCCCAAATTTCGTTCTTCTATGTTGAAGCGTTCGTTTCCAGTAACAGTTTGAATTTTTAGGTTTCACTCTGTTTTCTCCTATATTGATAGATGTATTTGGAACTCTAAATCCAACACGGTTTGTGCTAGGTTCTTGATACTTGACACAATAAAGTAGTATCACGTTCTATCTCTATGTTTTTTTTCCTCTTGATGTAGCCCTAAGCAGTGACTGGCGAGAAACAGTTTCATGGAAAGGGGTTGCCAGGCTTCCCAAAATTACAAATCTCCAGAAATCTCAGCAAATATTTTTTCACCCAAACTGGATGATACTTTCAGGTAATGATCAGTACACTAAGGCGACTTGGTTCCCCAAATTTCGTTCTTCTATGTTGAAGCGTGCGTTTTCAGTAACAGTTTGAATTTTTAGGTTTCACTGTGTTTTCTCCTATATAGATAGATGTATTTGGAACTCTAACTCCAACACGGTTTGTGTTAGCTTCTTGAAACTTGACACAATAAAGTAGTTTCACGTTCTATCTCTATGTTTTGTTTCCTCTTGATGTAGCCCTATGCAGTGACTGGCGAGAAACACTTTCATGGAAAGGGGTTGACAGGCTTCCCAAAAGTACGAATCTCCAGAAATCTCAGCAAATATTTTTTTCACCCAAACACGATGATACTTTCAGGTAATGATCAGTACACTAAGGCGACTTGGTTCCCCAAATTTCATTCTTCTATGTTGAAGCGTTCATTTCCAGTAACACTTTGAATTTTTATGTTTCACTCTGTTCTCTCCTATATTGATAGATGTATTTGGAACTCTAAATCCAACACGGTTTGTGCTAGCTTCTTGAAACTTGACACAATAAAGTAGTTTCACATTCTATCTCTATGTTTCGTTTCCTCTTGATGTAGCCCTAAGCAGTGACTGGCGAGAAACACTTTCATGGAAAGGTGTTGCCAGGCTTCCCAAAATTACGAATCTCCAGAAATCTCAGCAAATATTTTTTCACCCAAACAGGATGATACTTTCAGGTAATGATCAGTACACTAAGGTGACTTGGTTCCCCAAATTTCGTTCTTCTATGTTGAAGCGTTCGTTTCCAGTAACACTTTGAATTTTTAGGTTTCACTCTGTTTTCTCCTATATTGATAGATGTATTTGGAACTCTAAATCCAACACGGTTTGTGCTAGGTTCTTGAAACGTGACACAATAAAGTAGTTTCACGTTCTATCTCTATGTTTTGTTTCCTCTTGATGTAGCCCTAAGCAGTGACTGGCGAGAAACACTTTCATGGAAAGGGGTTGCCAGGCTTCCCAAAATTACGAATCTCCAGAAATCTCCGCAAATATTTTTTCACCCAAACTGGATGATACTTTCAGGTAATGATCAGTACACTAAGGCGACTTGGTTCCCCAAATTTCTTTCTTCTATATTGAAGCGTTCGTTTCCAGAAACAGTTTGAATTTTTAAGTTTCACTCTGTTTTCTCCTATATTGATAGATGTATTTGGAACTCTAAATCCAACAAGGTTTGTGCTAGGTTCTTGATACTTGACACAATAAAGTAGTTTCACGTTCTATCTCTATGTTTTTTTTCCTCTTGATGTAGCCCTAAGCAGTGACTGGCGAGAAACAGTTTGATGGAAAGGGGTTGAGATGCTTCCCAAAATTACGAATCTCCAGAAATCTCAGCAAATATTTTTTCACCCAAACTGGATGATACTTTCAGGTAATGATCAGTACACTAAGGCGACTTGGTTCCCCAAATTTCATTCTTCTATGTTGAAGCGTGCGTTTCCAGTAACAGTTTGAATTTTTAGGTTTCACTGTGTTTTCTCCTATATAGATAGATGTATTTGGAACTCTAACTCCAACACGGTTTGTGCTAGCTTCTTGAAACTTGACACAATAAAGTAGTTTCACGTTCTATCTCTATGTTTTGTTTCCTCTTGATGTAGCCCTATGCAGTGACTGGCGAGAAACACTTTCATGGAAAGGGGTTGACAGCCTTCCCAAAATTACGAATCTCCAGAAATCTCAGCAAATATTTTTTCACCCAAACTGGATGATACTTTCAGGTAATGATCAGTACACTAAGGCGACTTGGTTCCCCAAATTTTCTTCTTCTATGTTGAAGCCTTCGTTTCCAGTAACACTTTGAATTTTTATGTTTCACTCTGTTTTCTCCTATATTGATAGATGTATTTGGAACTCTAAATCCAACACGGTTTGTGCTAGCTTCTTTAAACTTGACACAATAAAGTAGTTTCACGTTCTATCTCTATGTTTTGTTTCCTCTTGATGTAGCCCTAAGCAGTGACTGGCGAGAAACACTTTCATGGAAAGGTGTTGCCAGGCTTCCCAAAATTACGAATCTCCAGAAATCTCAGCAAATATTTTTTCACCCAAACTGCATGATACTTTCAGGTAATGATCAGTACACTAAGGTGACTTGGTTCCCCAAATTTCGTTCTTCTATGTTGAAGCGTTCGTTTCCAGTAACAGTTTGAATTTTTAGGTTTCACTCTGTTTTCTCCTATATTGATAGTTGTATTTGGAATTCTAAATCCAACACGGTTTGTGCTAGCTTCTTGAAACTTGACACAATAAAGTAGTTTCACGTTCTATCTCTATGTTTTGATTCCTCTTGATGTAGCCCTAAGCAGTGACTGGCGAGAAACACTTTCATGGAAACGGGTTGCCAGGCTTCCCAAAATTACGAATCTCCAGAAATCTCAGCAAATATTTTTTCACCCAAATTGGATGATACTTTCAGGTAATGATCAGTACACTAAGGCGACTTGGTTCCCCAAATTTCGTTCTTCTATGTTGAAGCGTTCGTTTCCAGTAACAGTTTGAATTTTTAGGTTTCACTCTGTTTTCTCCTATATTGATAGATGTATTTGGAACTCTAACTCCAACACGGTTTGTGCTAGCTTCTTGAAACTTGACACAATAAAGTAGTTTCACGTTCTATCTCTATGTTTTGTTTCCTCTTGATGTAGCCCTAAGCAGTGACTGGCGAGAAACACTTTCATGGAAAGGGGTTGCCAGGCTTCCCAAAATTACGAATCTCCAGAAATCTCAGCAAATATTTTTTCACCCAAACTGGATGATACTTTCAGGTAATGATCAGTACACTAAGGCGACTTGGTTCCCCTAATATCGTTCTTCTATGTTGAAGCGTTCGTTTCCAGTAAAACTTTGAATTTTTAGGTTTCACTCTGTTTTCTCCTATATTGATAGATGTATTTGGAACTCTAAATCCAACACGGTTTGTGCTAGCTCTTTAAAAGTTGACACAATAAAGTAGTTTCACGTTCTATTTTATGTTTTCTTTCCTCTTGATGTAGCCCTATGCAGTGACTGGCGAGAAACACTTTCATGGAAAGGGGTTGCCAGGCTTCCCAAAATTATGAATCTCCAGAAATCTCAGCAAATATTTTTTCACCCAAACAGGATGATACTTTCAGGTAATGATCAGTACACTAAGGCGACTTGGTTCCCCAAATTTTGTTCTTCTATGTTGAAGCGTTTGTTTCCAGTAACACTTTGAATTTTTAGGTTTCACTCTGTTTTCTCCTATATTGATAGATGTATTTGGAACTCTAAATCCAACACGGTTTGTGCTAGGTTCTTGATACTTGACACAATAAAGTAGTTTCACGTTCTATCTCTATGTTTTTTTTCCTCTTGATGTAGCCCTAAGCAGTGACTGGCGAGAAACAGTTTCATGGAAAGGGGTTGAGATGCTTCCCAAAATTACGAATCTCCAGAAATCTCAGCAAATATTTTTTCACCCAAACTGGATGATACTTTCAGGTAATGATCAGTACACTAAGGCGACTTGGTTCCCCAAATTTCATTCTTCTATGTTGAAGCGTGCGTTTCCAGTAACAGTTTGAATTTTTAGGTTTCACTGTGTTTTCTCCTATATAGATAGATGTATTTGGAACTCTAACTCCAACACGGTTTGTGCTAGCTTCTTGAAACTTGACACAATAAAGTAGTTTCACGTTCTATCTCTATGTTTTGTTTCCTCTTGATGTAGCCCTATGCAGTGACTGGCCAGAAACACTTTCATGGAAAGGGGTTGACAGCCTTCCCAAAATTACGAATCTCCAGAAATCTCAGCAAATATTTTTTCACCCAAACTGGATGATACTTTCAGGTAATGATCAGTACACTAAGGCGACTTGGTTCCCCAAATTTTCTTCTTCTATGTTGAAGCGTTCGTTTCCAGTAACACTTTGAATTTTTATGTTTCACTCTGTTTTCTCCTATATTGATAGATGTATTTGGAACTCTAAATCCAACACGGTTTGTGCTAGCTTCTTTAAACTTGACACAATAAAGTAGTTTCACGTTCTATCTCTATGTTTTGTTTCCTCTTGATGTAGCCCTAAGCAGTGACTGGCGAGAAACACTTTCATGGAAAGGTGTTGCCAGGCTTCCCAAAATTACGAATCTCCAGAAATCTCAGCAAATATTTTTTCACCCAAACAGGATGATACTTTCAGGTAATCATCAGTACACTAAGGTGACTTGGTTCCCCAAATTTCGTTCTTCTATGTTGAAGCGTTCGTTTCCAGTAACAGTTTGAATTTTTAGGTTTCACTCTGTTTTCTCCTATATTGATAGTTGTATTTGGAATTCTAAATCCAACACGGTTTGTGCTAGCTTCTTGAAACTTGACACAATAAAGTAGTTTCACGTTCTATCTCTATGTTTTGATTCCTCTTGATGTAGCCCTAAGCAGTGACTGGCGAGAAACACTTTCATGGAAACGGGTTGCCAGGCTTCCCAAAATTACGAATCTCCAGAAATCTCAGCAAATATTTTTTCACCCAAATTGGATGATACTTTCAGGTAATGATCAGTACACTAAGGCGACTTGGTTCCCCAAATTTCGTTCTTCTATGTTGAAGCGTTCGTTTCCAGTAACAGTTTGAATTTTTAGGTTTCACTCTGTTTTCTCCTATATTGATAGATGTATTTGGAACTCTAACTCCAACACGGTTTGTGCTAGCTTCTTGAAACTTGACACAATAAAGTAGTTTCACGTTCTATCTCTATGTTTTGTTTCCTCTTGATGTAGCCCTAAGCAGTGACTGGCGAGAAACACTTTCATGGAAAGGGGTTGCCAGGCTTCCCAAAATTACGAATCTCCAGAAATCTCAGCAAATATTTTTTCACCCAAACTGGATGATACTTTCAGGTAATGATCAGTACACTAAGGCGACTTGGTTCCCCTAATATCGTTCTTCTATGTTGAAGCGTTCGTTTCCAGTAAAACTTTGAATTTTTAGGTTTCACTCTGTTTTCTCCTATATTGATAGATGTATTTGGAACTCTAAATCCAACACGGTTTGTGCTAGCTCTTTAAAAGTTGACACAATAAAGTAGTTTCACGTTCTATTTTATGTTTTCTTTCCTCTTGATGTAGCCCTATGCAGTGACTGGCGAGAAACACTTTCATGGAAAGGGGTTGCCAGGCTTCCCAAAATTACGAATCTCCAGAAATCTCAGCAAATATTTTTTCACCCAAATGGATGATACTTTCAGGTAATGATCAGTACACTAAGGCGACTTGGTTCCCCAAATTTCGTTCTTCTATGTTGAAGCGTTCGTTTCCAGTAACAGTTTGATTTTTTAGGTTTCACTCTGTTTTCTCCTATATTGATAGATGTATTTGGAACTCTAAATCCAACACGGTTTGTGCTAGCTTCTTGAAATTTGACACAATAAAGTAGTTTCACGTTCAATCTCTATGTTTTGATTCCTCTTGATGTAGCCCTAAGCAGTGACTGGCGAGAAACACTTTCATGGAAACGGGTTGCCAGGCTTCCCAAAATTACGAATCTCCAGAAATCTCAGCAAATATTTTTTCACCCAAACTCGATGATACTTTCAGGTAATGATCAGTACACGAAGGCGACTTGGTATCCCAAATTTCGTTCTTCTATGTTGAAGCGTTCGTTTCCAGTAACAGTTTGAATTTTTAGGTTTCAGTCTGTTTTCTCCTATATTGATAGATGTATTTGGAACTCTAAATCCAACACGGTTTGTGCTAGCTTCTTGAAACTTGACACAATAAAGTAGTTTCACGTTCTATCTCTATGTTTTGATTCCTCTTGATGTAGCCCTAAGCAGTGACTGGCGAGAAACACTTTCATGGAAAGGGGTTGCCAGGCTTCCCAAAATTACGAATCTCCAGAAATCTCAGCAAATAGTTTTTCTCCCAAACAGGATGATACTTTCAGGTAATGATCAGTACACTAAGGCAACTTAGTTCCCCAAATTTTGTTCTTCTATGTTGAAGCGTGCGTTTCCAGGAACACTTTGAATTTTTAGGTTTCACTCTGTTTTCTCCTATATTGATAGATGTATTTGGAACTCTAAATCCAACACGGTTTGTGCTAGCTTCTTGAAACTTGACACAATAAAGAAGTTTCAAGTTCTATCTCTATGTTTTGATTCCTCTTGATGTAGCCCTGTGCAGTGACTGGCGAGAAACACTTTCATGGAAAGGGGTTGCCAGGTTTCCCAAAATTACGAATCTCCAGAAATATCAGCAAATATTTTTTCACCCAAACTGGATGATACTTTCAGGTAATTATCAGTACACTAAGGCGACTTGGTTCCCCAAATTTCGTTCTTCTATGTTGAAGCGTTCGTTTCCAGTAACAGTTTGAATTTTTAGGTTTCACTCTGTTTTCTCCTATATTGATAGATGTATTTGGAACTCTAAATCCAACACGGTTTGTGCTAGGTTCTTGAAACTTGAAACAATAAAGTAGTTTCACGTTCTATCTCTATGTTTTGTTTCCTCTTGATGTAGCCCTAAGCAGTGACTGGCGAGAAACACTTTCATGGACAAGGGTTCCCAGGCTTCCCAAAATTACGAATCTCCAGAAATCTCAGCAAATATTTTTTCACCCAAAATGGATGATACTTTCAGGTAATGATCAGTGCACTAAGGCGACTTGGTTCCCCAAATTTCGTTCTTCTATGTTGAAGCGTTCGTTTCCAGTAACAGTTTGAATTTTTAGGTTTCACTCTGTTTTCTCCTCTATTGATAGATGTATTTGGAACTCTAAATCCAACACGGTTTGTGCTAGCTTCTTGAAACTTGACACAATAAAGTAGTTTCACGTTCTATCTCTATGTTTTGATTACTCTTGATGTAGCCCTGTGCAGTGACTGGCGAGAAACACTTTCATGGAAAGGGGTTGCCAGGCTTCCCAAAATTACGAATCTCCAGAAATCTCAGCAAATATTTTTTCACCTAAACTGGATGATACTTTCAGTTAATGATCAGTACACTAATGCGACTTGGTTCCCCAAATTTCGTTCTTCTATGTTGAAGCGTTCGTTTTCAGTAACACTTTGAATTTTTAGGTTTCACTCTGTTTTCTCCTATATTGATAGATGTATTTGGAACTCTAAATCCAATACGGTTTGTGCTAACTCTTTGAAACTTGACACAATAAAGTAGTTTCACGTTCTATCTTTATGTTTTGTTTCCTCTTGATGTAGCCCTATGCAGTTACTGGCGAGAAACACTTTCATGGAAAGGGGTTGCCAGGCTTCCCAAAATTACGAATCTCCAGAAATCTCAGCAAATATTTTTTCACCCAAACTGGATGATACTTTCAAGTAATGATCAGTACACTAAGGCGACTTGGTTCCCCAAATTTTGTTCTTCTATGTTGAAGCGTTTGTTTCCAGTAACACTTTGAATTTTTATGTTTCACTCTGTTTTTTCCTATATTGATAGATGTATTTGGAACTCTAAATCCAACACGGTTTGTGCTAGCTTCTTGAAACTTGACACAATAAAGTAGTTTCACGTTCTATCTCTATGTTTTGTTTCCTCTTGATGTAGGCCTAAGCAGTGACTGGCGAGAAACACTTTCATGGAAAGGGGTTGCCAGGCTTCCCAAAATTACGAATCTCCAGAAATCTCAGCAAATATTTTTTCACCCAAACTGGATGATACTTTCAGGAAATGATCAGTACACTAAGGCGACTTGGTTCCCCAAATTTCGTTCTTCTATGTTGAAGCGTTTGTTTCCAGTAACTCTTTGAATTTTTAGGTTTCACTCTGTTTTCTCCTATATTGATAGATGTATTTGGAACTCTAAATCCAACACGGTTTATGCTAGCTTCTTGAAATTTGACACAATAAAGTAGTTTCACGTTCTATCTCTACGTTTTGATTCCTCTTGATGTAGCCCTAAGCAGTGACTGGCGAGAAACACTTTCATGGAAAGGGGTTGCCAGGCTTCCCAAAATTACGAATCTCCAGAAATCTCAGCAAATATTTTTTCACCCAAACTGGATGATACTTTCAGGTAATGATCAGTACACGAAGGTGACTTGGTTCCCCAAATTTCGTTCTTCTATGTTGAAGCGTTCGTTTCCAGTAACAGTTTGAATTTTTAGGTTTCACTCTGTTTTCTCCTATATTGATAGATGTATTTGGAACTCTAAATCCAACACGGTTGGTGCTAGCTTCTTGAAACTTGACACAATAAAGTAGTTTCACGTTCTATCTCTATGTTTTGTTTTCCCTTGATGTAGCCCTAAGAAGTGACTGGCGAGAAACACTTTCATGGAAAGGGGTTGCCAGGCTTCCAAAATTACGAATCTCCAGAAATCTCAGCAAATATTTTTTCACCCAAACACGATGATACTTTCAGGTAATGATCAGTACACTAAGGCGACTTGGTTCCCCAAATTTCGTTTTTCTATGTTCAAGCGTTCGTTTCCAGTAACAGTTTGAATTTTTAGGTTTCACTGTGTTTTCTCCTATATCGATAGATGTATTTGGAACTCTAACTCCAACACGGTTTGTGCTAGCTTCTTGAAACTTGACACAATAAAGTAGTTTCACGTTCTATCTCTATGTTTTGTTTCCTCTTGATGTAGCCCTATGCAGTGACTGGCCAGAAACACTTTCATGGAAAGGGGTTGACAGCCTTCCCAAAATTACGAATCTCCAGAAATCTCAGCAAATATTTTTTCACCCAAACTGGATGATACTTTCAGGTAATGATCAGTACACTAAGGCGACTTGGTTCCCCAAATTTTCTTCTTCTATGTTGAAGCGTTCGTTTCCAGTAACACTTTGAATTTTTATGTTTCACTCTGTTTTCTCCTATATTGATAGATGTATTTGGAACTCTAAATCCAACACGGTTTGTGCTAGCTTCTTTAAACTTGACACAATAAAGTAGTTTCACGTTCTATCTCTATGTTTTGTTTCCTCTTGATGTAGCCCTAAGCAGTGACTGGCGAGAAACACTTTCATGGAAAGGTGTTGCCAGGCTTCCCAAAATTACGAATCTCCAGAAATCTCAGCAAATATTTTTTCACCCAAACAGGATGATACTTTCAGGTAATCATCAGTACACTAAGGTGACTTGGTTCCCCAAATTTCGTTCTTCTATGTTGAAGCGTTCGTTTCCAGTAACAGTTTGAATTTTTAGGTTTCACTCTGTTTTCTCCTATATTGATAGTTGTATTTGGAATTCTAAATCCAACACGGTTTGTGCTAGCTTCTTGAAACTTGACACAATAAAGTAGTTTCACGTTCTATCTCTATGTTTTGATTCCTCTTGATGTAGCCCTAAGCAGTGACTGGCGAGAAACACTTTCATGGAAACGGGTTGCCAGGCTTCCCAAAATTACGAATCTCCAGAAATCTCAGCAAATATTTTTTCACCCAAATTGGATGATACTTTCAGGTAATGATCAGTACACTAAGGCGACTTGGTTCCCCAAATTTCGTTCTTCTATGTTGAAGCGTTCGTTTCCAGTAACAGTTTGAATTTTTAGGTTTCACTCTGTTTTCTCCTATATTGATAGATGTATTTGGAACTCTAACTCCAACACGGTTTGTGCTAGCTTCTTGAAACTTGACACAATAAAGTAGTTTCACGTTCTATCTCTATGTTTTGTTTCCTCTTGATGTAGCCCTAAGCAGTGACTGGCGAGAAACACTTTCATGGAAAGGGGTTGCCAGGCTTCCCAAAATTACGAATCTCCAGAAATCTCAGCAAATATTTTTTCACCCAAACTGGATGATACTTTCAGGTAATGATCAGTACACTAAGGCGACTTGGTTCCCCTAATATCGTTCTTCTATGTTGAAGCGTTCGTTTCCAGTAAAACTTTGAATTTTTAGGTTTCACTCTGTTTTCTCCTATATTGATAGATGTATTTGGAACTCTAAATCCAACACGGTTTGTGCTAGCTCTTTAAAAGTTGACACAATAAAGTAGTTTCACGTTCTATTTTATGTTTTCTTTCCTCTTGATGTAGCCCTATGCAGTGACTGGCGAGAAACACTTTCATGGAAAGGGGTTGCCAGGCTTCCCAAAATTACGAATCTCCAGAAATCTCAGCAAATATTTTTTCACCCAAATGGATGATACTTTCAGGTAATGATCAGTACACTAAGGCGACTTGGTTCCCCAAATTTCGTTCTTCTATGTTGAAGCGTTCGTTTCCAGTAACAGTTTGATTTTTTAGGTTTCACTCTGTTTTCTCCTATATTGATAGATGTATTTGGAACTCTAAATCCAACACGGTTTGTGCTAGCTTCTTGAAATTTGACACAATAAAGTAGTTTCACGTTCAATCTCTATGTTTTGATTCCTCTTGATGTAGCCCTAAGCAGTGACTGGCGAGAAACACTTTCATGGAAACGGGTTGCCAGGCTTCCCAAAATTACGAATCTCCAGAAATCTCAGCAAATATTTTTTCACCCAAACTCGATGATACTTTCAGGTAATGATCAGTACACGAAGGCGACTTGGTATCCCAAATTTCGTTCTTCTATGTTGAAGCGTTCGTTTCCAGTAACAGTTTGAATTTTTAGGTTTCAGTCTGTTTTCTCCTATATTGATAGATGTATTTGGAACTCTAAATCCAACACGGTTTGTGCTAGCTTCTTGAAACTTGACACAATAAAGTAGTTTCACGTTCTATCTCTATGTTTTGATTCCTCTTGATGTAGCCCTAAGCAGTGACTGGCGAGAAACACTTTCATGGAAAGGGGTTGCCAGGCTTCCCAAAATTACGAATCTCCAGAAATCTCAGCAAATAGTTTTTCTCCCAAACAGGATGATACTTTCAGGTAATGATCAGTACACTAAGGCAACTTAGTTCCCCAAATTTTGTTCTTCTATGTTGAAGCGTGCGTTTCCAGGAACACTTTGAATTTTTAGGTTTCACTCTGTTTTCTCCTATATTGATAGATGTATTTGGAACTCTAAATCCAACACGGTTTGTGCTAGCTTCTTGAAACTTGACACAATAAAGAAGTTTCAAGTTCTATCTCTATGTTTTGATTCCTCTTGATGTAGCCCTGTGCAGTGACTGGCGAGAAACACTTTCATGGAAAGGGGTTGCCAGGCTTCCCAAAATTACGAATCTCCAGAAATATCAGCAAATATTTTTTCACCCAAACTGGATGATACTTTCAGGTAATTATCAGTACACTAAGGCGACTTGGTTCCCCAAATTTCGTTCTTCTATGTTGAAGCGTTCGTTTCCAGTAACAGTTTGAATTTTTAGGTTTCACTCTGTTTTCTCCTATATTTATAGATGTATTTGGAACTCTAAATCCAACACGGTTTGTGCTAGGTTCTTGAAACTTGAAACAATAAAGTAGTTTCACGTTCTATCTCTATGTTTTGTTTCCTCTTGATGTAGCCCTAAGCAGTGACTGGCGAGAAACACTTTCATGGACAAGGGTTCCCAGGCTTCCCAAAATTACGAATCTCCAGAAATCTCAGCAAATATTTTTTCACCCAAAATGGATGATACTTTCAGGTAATGATCAGTGCACTAAGGCGACTTGGTTCCCCAAATTTCGTTCTTCTATGTTGAAGCGTTCGTTTCCAGTAACAGTTTGAATTTTTAGGTTTCACTCTGTTTTCTCCTCTATTGATAGATGTATTTGGAACTCTAAATCCAACACGGTTTGTGCTAGCTTCTTGAAACTTGACACAATAAAGTAGTTTCACGTTCTATCTCTATGTTTTGATTACTCTTGATGTAGCCCTGTGCAGTGACTGGCGAGAAACACTTTCATGGAAAGGGGTTGCCAGGCTTCCCAAAATTACGAATCTCCAGAAATCTCAGCAAATATTTTTTCACCTAAACTGGATGATACTTTCAGTTAATGATCAGTACACTAATGCGACTTGGTTCCCCAAATTTCGTTCTTCTATGTTGAAGCGTTCGTTTTCAGTAACACTTTGAATTTTTAGGTTTCACTCTGTTTTCTCCTATATTGATAGATGTATTTGGAACTCTAAATCCAATACGGTTTGTGCTAACTCTTTGAAACTTGACACAATAAAGTAGTTTCACGTTCTATCTTTATGTTTTGTTTCCTCTTGATGTAGCCCTATGCAGTTACTGGCGAGAAACACTTTCATGGAAAGGGGTTGCCAGGCTTCCCAAAATTACGAATCTCCAGAAATCTCAGCAAATATTTTTTCACCCAAACTGGATGATACTTTCAAGTAATGATCAGTACACTAAGGCGACTTGGTTCCCCAAATTTTGTTCTTCTATGTTGAAGCGTTTGTTTCCAGTAACACTTTGAATTTTTATGTTTCACTCTGTTTTTTCCTATATTGATAGATGTATTTGGAACTCTAAATCCAACACGGTTTGTGCTAGCTTCTTGAAACTTGACACAATAAAGTAGTTTCACGTTCTATCTCTATGTTTTGTTTCCTCTTGATGTAGGCCTAAGCAGTGACTGGCGAGAAACACTTTCATGGAAAGGGGTTGCCAGGCTTCCCAAAATTACGAATCTCCAGAAATCTCAGCAAATATTTTTTCACCCAAACTGGATGATACTTTCAGGAAATGATCAGTACACTAAGGCGACTTGGTTCCCCAAATTTCGTTCTTCTATGTTGAAGCGTTTGTTTCCAGTAACTCTTTGAATTTTTAGGTTTCACTCTGTTTTCTCCTATATTGATAGATGTATTTGGAACTCTAAATCCAACACGGTTTATGCTAGCTTCTTGAAATTTGACACAATAAAGTAGTTTCACGTTCTATCTCTACGTTTTGATTCCTCTTGATGTAGCCCTAAGCAGTGACTGGCGAGAAACACTTTCATGGAAAGGGGTTGCCAGGCTTCCCAAAATTACGAATCTCCAGAAATCTCAGCAAATATTTTTTCACCCAAACTGGATGATACTTTCAGGTAATGATCAGTACACGAAGGTGACTTGGTTCCCCAAATTTCGTTCTTCTATGTTGAAGCGTTCGTTTCCAGTAACAGTTTGAATTTTTAGGTTTCACTCTGTTTTCTCCTATATTGATAGATGTATTTGGAACTCTAAATCCAACACGGTTGGTGCTAGCTTCTTGAAACTTGACACAATAAAGTAGTTTCACGTTCTATCTCTATGTTTTGTTTTCCCTTGATGTAGCCCTAAGAAGTGACTGGCGAGAAACACTTTCATGGAAAGGGGTTGCCAGGCTTCCAAAATTACGAATCTCCAGAAATCTCAGCAAATATTTTTTCACCCAAACACGATGATACTTTCAGGTAATGATCAGTACACTAAGGCGACTTGGTTCCCCAAATTTCGTTTTTCTATGTTCAAGCGTTCGTTTCCAGTAACAGTTTGAATTTTTAGGTTTCACTGTGTTTTCTCCTATATCGATAGATGTATTTGGAACTCTAAATCCAACACGGTTTGTGCTAGCTTCTTGAAACTTGACACAATAAAGTAGTTTCACGTTCTATCTCTATGTTTTGTTTCCTCTTGATGTAGCCGTAAGCAGTGACTGGCGAGAAACACTTTCATGGAAAGTGGTTGCCAGGCTTCCCAAAACTACGAATCTCCAGAAATCTCAGCAAATATTTTTTCACCGAAACTGGATGATACTTTCAGGTAATGATCAGTACACTAAGGTGACTTGGTTCCCCAAATTTCGTTCTTCTATGTTGAAGCGTTCGTTTCCAGTAACAGTTTGAATTTTTAGGTTTCACTCTGTTTTCTCCTATATTGATAGATGTATTTGGAACTCTAACTCCAACACGGTTTGTGCTAGCTTCTTGAAACTTGACACAATAAAGTAGTTTCACGTTCTATCTCTATGTTTTGATTCCTCTTGATGTAGCCCTAAGCAGTGACTGGCGAGAAACACTTTCATGGAAAGGGGTTGCCAGGCTTCCCAAAATTACGAATCTCCAGAAATCTCAGCAAATATTTTTTCACCCAAACTGGATGATACTTTCAAGTAATGATCAGTACACTAAGGCGACTTGGTTCCCCAAATTTCGTTCTTCTATGTTGAAGCGTTCGTTTCCAGTAACAGTTTGAATTTTTAGGTTTCACTCTGTTTTCTCCTATATTGATAGATGTATTTGGAACTCTAAATCCAACACGGTTTGTGCTAGGTTCTTGATACTTGACACAATAAAGTAGTATCACGTTCTATCTCTATGTTTTTTTTCCTCTTGATGTAGCCCTAAGCAGTGACTGGCGAGAAACAGTTTCATGGAAAGGGGTTGCCAGGCTTCCCAAAATTACAAATCTCCAGAAATCTCAGCAAATATTTTTTCACCCAAACTGGATGATACTTTCAGGTAATGATCAGTACACTAAGGCGACTTGGTTCCCCAAATTTCGTTCTTCTATGTTGAAGCGTGCGTTTTCAGTAACAGTTTGAATTTTTAGGTTTCACTGTGTTTTCTCCTATATAGATAGATGTATTTGGAACTCTAACTCCAACACGGTTTGTGTTAGCTTCTTGAAACTTGAAACAATAAAGTAGTTTCATGTTCTATCTCTATGTTTTGTTTCCTCTTGATGTAGCCCTATGCAGTGACTGGCGAGAAACACTTTCATGGAAAGGGGTTGACAGGCTTCCCAAAATTACGAATCTCCAGAAATCTCAGCAAATATTTTTTTCACCCAAACACGATGATACTTTCAGGTAATGATCAGTACACTAAGGCGACTTGGTTCCCCAAATTTCGTTCTTCTATGTTGAAGCGTTCGTTTCCAGTAACACTTTGAATTTTTATGTTTCACTCTGTTCTCTCCTATATTGATAGATGTATTTGGAACTCTAAATCCAACACGGTTTGTGCTAGCTTCTTGAAACTTGACACAATAAAGTAGTTTCACATTCTATCTCTATGTTTTTTTTCCTCTTGATGTAGCCCTAAGCAGTGACTGGCGAGAAACACTTTCATGGAAAGGTGTTGCCAGGCTTCCCAAAATTACGAATCTCCAGAAATCTCAGCAAATATTTTTTCACCCAAACTGGATGATACTTTCAGGTAATGATCAGTACATGAAGCCGACTTGGTTCCCCAAATTTCATTCTTCTATGTTGAAGCATTCGTTTCCAGTAACAGTTTGAATTTTTAGGTTTCACTCTGTTTTCTCCTATATTGATAGTTGTATTTGGAATTCTAAATCCAACACGGTTTGTGCTAGGTTCTTGAAACGTGACACAATAAAGTAGTTTCACGTTCTATCTCTATGTTTTGTTTCCTCTTGATGTAGCCCTAAGCAGTGACTGGCGAGAAACACTTTCATGGAAAGGGGTTGCCAGGCTTCCCAAAATTACGAATCTCCAGAAATCTCAGCAAATATTTTTTCACCCAAACTGGATGATACTTTCAGGTAATGATCAGTACACGAAGGTGACTTGGTTCCCCAAATTTCGTTCTTCTATGTTGAAGCGTTCGTTTCCAGTAACAGTTTGAATTTTTAGGTTTCACTCTGTTTTCTCCTATATTGATAGATGTATTTGGAACTCTAAATCCAACACGGTTGGTGCTAGCTTCTTGAAACTTGACACAATAAAGTAGTTTCACGTTCTATCTCTATGTTTTGTTTTCCCTTGATGTAGCCCTAAGAAGTGACTGGCGAGAAACACTTTCATGGAAAGGGGTTGCCAGGCTTCCAAAATTACGAATCTCCAGAAATCTCAGCAAATATTTTTTCACCCAAACACGATGATACTTTCAGGTAATGATCAGTACACTAAGGCGACTTGGTTCCCCAAATTTCGTTTTTCTATGTTCAAGCGTTCGTTTCCAGTAACAGTTTGAATTTTTAGGTTTCACTGTGTTTTCTCCTATATCGATAGATGTATTTGGAACTCTAAATCCAACACGGTTTGTGCTAGCTTCTTGAAACTTGACACAATAAAGTAGTTTCACGTTCTATCTCTATGTTTTGTTTCCTCTTGATGTAGCCGTAAGCAGTGACTGGCGAGAAACACTTTCATGGAAAGTGGTTGCCAGGCTTCCCAAAACTACGAATCTCCAGAAATCTCAGCAAATATTTTTTCACCGAAACTGGATGATACTTTCAGGTAATGATCAGTACACTAAGGTGACTTGGTTCCCCAAATTTCGTTCTTCTATGTTGAAGCGTTCGTTTCCAGTAACAGTTTGAATTTTTAGGTTTCACTCTGTTTTCTCCTATATTGATAGATGTATTTGGAACTCTAACTCCAACACGGTTTGTGCTAGCTTCTTGAAACTTGACACAATAAAGTAGTTTCACGTTCTATCTCTATGTTTTGATTCCTCTTGATGTAGCCCTAAGCAGTGACTGGCGAGAAACACTTTCATGGAAAGGGGTTGCCAGGCTTCCCAAAATTACGAATCTCCAGAAATCTCAGCAAATATTTTTTCACCCAAACTGGATGATACTTTCAAGTAATGATCAGTACACTAAGGCGACTTGGTTCCCCAAATTTCGTTCTTCTATGTTGAAGCGTTCGTTTCCAGTAACAGTTTGAATTTTTAGGTTTCACTCTGTTTTCTCCTATATTGATAGATGTATTTGGAACTCTAAATCCAACACGGTTTGTGCTAGGTTCTTGATACTTGACACAATAAAGTAGTATCACGTTCTATCTCTATGTTTTTTTTCCTCTTGATGTAGCCCTAAGCAGTGACTGGCGAGAAACAGTTTCATGGAAAGGGGTTGCCAGGCTTCCCAAAATTACAAATCTCCAGAAATCTCAGCAAATATTTTTTCACCCAAACTGGATGATACTTTCAGGTAATGATCAGTACACTAAGGCGACTTGGTTCCCCAAATTTCGTTCTTCTATGTTGAAGCGTGCGTTTTCAGTAACAGTTTGAATTTTTAGGTTTCACTGTGTTTTCTCCTATATAGATAGATGTATTTGGAACTCTAACTCCAACACGGTTTGTGTTAGCTTCTTGAAACTTGAAACAATAAAGTAGTTTCATGTTCTATCTCTATGTTTTGTTTCCTCTTGATGTAGCCCTATGCAGTGACTGGCGAGAAACACTTTCATGGAAAGGGGTTGACAGGCTTCCCAAAATTACGAATCTCCAGAAATCTCAGCAAATATTTTTTTCACCCAAACACGATGATACTTTCAGGTAATGATCAGTACACTAAGGCGACTTGGTTCCCCAAATTTCGTTCTTCTATGTTGAAGCGTTCGTTTCCAGTAACACTTTGAATTTTTATGTTTCACTCTGTTCTCTCCTATATTGATAGATGTATTTGGAACTCTAAATCCAACACGGTTTGTGCTAGCTTCTTGAAACTTGACACAATAAAGTAGTTTCACATTCTATCTCTATGTTTTTTTTCCTCTTGATGTAGCCCTAAGCAGTGACTGGCGAGAAACACTTTCATGGAAAGGTGTTGCCAGGCTTCCCAAAATTACGAATCTCCAGAAATCTCAGCAAATATTTTTTCACCCAAACTGGATGATACTTTCAGGTAATGATCAGTACATGAAGCCGACTTGGTTCCCCAAATTTCATTCTTCTATGTTGAAGCATTCGTTTCCAGTAACAGTTTGAATTTTTAGGTTTCACTCTGTTTTCTCCTATATTGATAGTTGTATTTGGAATTCTAAATCCAACACGGTTTGTGCTAGGTTCTTGAAACGTGACACAATAAAGTAGTTTCACGTTCTATCTCTATGTTTTGTTTCCTCTTGATGTAGCCCTAAGCAGTGACTGGCGAGAAACACTTTCATGGAAAGGGGTTGCCAGGCTTCCCAAAATTACGAATCTCCAGAAATCTCCGCAAATATTTTTTCACCCAAACTGGATGATACTTTCAGGTAATGATCAGTACACAAAGGAGACTTGGTTCCCCAAATTTCGTTCTTCTATGTTGAAGCGTTCGTTTCCAGTAACAGTTTGAATTTTTAGGTTTCACTCTGTTTTCTCCTATATTGATAGATGTATTTGGAACTCTAAATCCAACACGGTTTGTGCTAGCTTCTTGAAACTTGACACAATAAAGTAGTTTCACGTTCTATCTCTATGTTTTGTTTCCTCTTGATGTAGCCCTAAGCAGTGACTGGCGAGAAACACTTTCATGGAAGGGGGTTGCCAGGCTTCCCAAAATTACGAATCTCCAGAAATCTCAGCAAATATTTTTTCACCCAAACTGGATGATACTTTCAGGTAATTATCAGTACACTAAGGCGAATTGGTTCCCCAAATTTCGTTCTTCTATGTTGAAGCGTTCGTTTCCAGTAACAGTTTGAATTTTTAGGTTTCACTCTGTTTTCTCCTATATTGATAGATGTATTTGGAACTCTAAATCCAACACGGTTTGTGCTAGCTTCTTGAAACTTGACACAATAAAGTAGTTTCACGTTCTATCTCTATGTTTTGTTTCCTCTTGATGTAGCCGTAAGCAGTGACTGGCGAGAAACACTTTCATGGAAAGTGGTTGCCAGGCTTCCCAAAATTACGAATCTCCAGAAATCTCCGCAAATATTTTTTCACCCAAACTGGATGATACTTTCAGGTAATGATCAGTACACAAAGGAGACTTGGTTCCCCAAATTTCGTTCTTCTATGTTGAAGCGTTCGTTTCCAGTAACAGTTTGAATTTTTAGGTTTCACTCTGTTTTCTCCTATATTGATAGATGTATTTGGAACTCTAAATCCAACACGGTTTGTGCTAGCTTCTTGAAACTTGACACAATAAAGTAGTTTCACGTTCTATCTCTATGTTTTGTTTCCTCTTGATGTAGCCCTAAGCAGTGACTGGCAAGAAACACTTTCATGGAAGGGGGTTGCCAGGCTTCCCAAAATTACGAATCTCCAGAAATCTCAGCAAATATTTTTTCACCCAAACTGGATGATACTTTCAGGTAATTATCAGTACACTAAGGCGAATTGGTTCCCCAAATTTCGTTCTTCTATGTTGAAGCGTTCGTTTCCAGTAACAGTTTGAATTTTTAGGTTTCACTCTGTTTTCTCCTATATTGATAGATGTATTTGGAACTCTAAATCCAACACGGTTTGTGCTAGCTTCTTGAAACTTGACACAATAAAGTAGTTTCACGTTCTATCTCTATGTTTTGTTTCCTCTTGATGTAGCCGTAAGCAGTGACTGGCGAGAAACACTTTCATGGAAAGTGGTTGCCAGGCTTCCCAAAACTACGAATCTCCAGAAATCTCAGCAAATATTTTTTCACCGAAACTGGATGATACTTTCAGGTAATGATCAGTACACTAAGGTGACTTGGTTCCCCAAATTTCGTTCTTCTATGTTGAAGCGTTCGTTTCCAGTAACAGTTTGAATTTTTAGGTTTCACTCTGTTTTCTCCTATATTGATAGATGTATTTGGAACTCTAACTCCAACACGGTTTGTGCTAGCTTCTTGAAACTTGACACAATAAAGTAGTTTCACGTTCTATCTCTATGTTTTGATTCCTCTTGATGTAGCCCTAAGCAGTGACTGGCGAGAAACACTTTCATGGAAAGGGGTTGCCAGGCTTCCCAAAATTACGAATCTCCAGAAATCTCAACAAATATTTTTTCACCCAAACTGGATGATACTTTCAAGTAATGATCAGTACACTAAGGCGACTTGGTTCCCCAAATTTCGTTCTTCTATGTTGAAGCGTTCGTTTCCAGTAACAGTTTGAATTTTTAGGTTTCACTCTGTTTTCTCCTATATTGATAGATGTATTTGGAACTCTAAATCCAACACGGTTTGTGCTAGGTTCTTGATACTTGACACAATAAAGTAGTATCACGTTCTATCTCTATGTTTTTTTTCCTCTTGATGTAGCCCTAAGCAGTGACTGGCGAGAAACAGTTTCATGGAAAGGGGTTGCCAGGCTTCCCAAAATTACAAATCTCCAGAAATCTCAGCAAATATTTTTTCACCCAAACTGGATGATACTTTCAGGTAATGATCAGTACACTAAGGCGACTTGGTTCCCCAAATTTCGTTCTTCTATGTTGAAGCGTGCGTTTTCAGTAACAGTTTGAATTTTTAGGTTTCACTGTGTTTTCTCCTATATAGATAGATGTATTTGGAACTCTAACTCCAACACGGTTTGTGTTAGCTTCTTGAAACTTGACACAATAAAGTAGTTTCAGGTTCTATCTCTATGTTTTGTTTCCTCTTGATGTAGCCCTATGCAGTGACTGGCGAGAAACACTTTCATGGAAAGGGGTTGACAGGCTTCCCAAAATTACGAATCTCCAGAAATCTCAGCAAATATTTTTTTCACCCAAACACGATGATACTTTCAGGTAATGATCAGTACACTAAGGCGACTTGGTTCCCCAAATTTCGTTCTTCTATGTTGAAGCGTTCGTTTCCAGTAACACTTTGAATTTTTATGTTTCACTCTGTTCTCTCCTATATTGATAGATGTATTTGGAACTCTAAATCCAACACGGTTTGTGCTAGCTTCTTGAAACTTGACACAATAAAGTAGTTTCACATTCTATCTCTATGTTTTGTTTCCTCTTGATGTAGCCCTAAGCAGTGACTGGCGAGAAACACTTTCATGGAAAGGTGTTGCCAGGCTTCCCAAAATTACGAATCTCCAGAAATCTCAGCAAATATTTTTTCACCCAAACAGGATGATACTTTCAGGTAATGATCAGTACACTAAGGTGACTTGGTTCCCCAAATTTCATTCTTCTATGTTGAAGCGTTCGTTTCCAGTAACAGTTTGAATTTTTAGGTTTCACTCTGTTTTCTCCTATATTGATAGTTGTATTTGGAATTCTAAATCCAACACGGTTTGTGCTAGCTTCTTGAAACTTGACACAATAAAGTAGTTTCACGTTCTATCTCTATGTTTTGATTCCTCTTGATGTAGCCCTAAGCAGTGACTGGCGAGAAACACTTTCATGGAAACGGGTTGCCAGGCTTCCCAAAATTACGAATCTCCAGAAATCTCAGCAAATATTTTTTCACCCAAACTGGATCATACTTTCAGGTAATGATCAGTACACTAAGGCGACTTGGTTCCCCAAATTTCGTTCTTCTATGTTGAAGCGTTCGTTTCCAGTAACACTTTGAATTTTTAGGTTTCACTCTGTTTTCTCCTATATTGATAGATGTATTTGGAACTCTAAATCCAACACGGTTTGTGCTAGGTTCTTGAAACGTGACACAATAAAGTAGTTTCACGTTCTATCTCTATGTTTTGTTTCCTCTTGATGTAGCCCTAAGCAGTGACTGGCGAGAAACACTTTCATGGAAAGGGGTTGCCAGGCTTCCCAAAATTACGAATCTCCAGAAATCTCCGCAAATATTTTTTCACCCAAACTGGATGATACTTTCAGGTAATGATCAGTACACGAAGGAGACTTGGTTCCCCAAATTTCGTTCTTCTATGTTGAAGCGTTCGTTTCCAGTAACAGTTTGAATTTTTAGGTTTCACTCTGTTTTCTCCTATATTGATAGATGTATTTGGAACTCTAAATCCAACACGGTTTGTGCTAGCTTCTTGAAACTTGACACAATAAAGTAGTTTCACGTTCTATCTCTATGTTTTGTTTCCTCTTGATGTAGCCCTAAGCAGTGACTGGCGAGAAACACTTTCATGGAAGGGGGTTGCCAGGCTTCCCAAAATTACGAATCTCCAGAAATCTCAGCAAATATTTTTTCACCCAAACACGATGATACTTTCAGGTAATGATCAGTACACTAAGGCGACTTGGTTCCCCAAATTTCGTTCTTCTATGTTGAAGCGTTCGTTTCCAGTAACAGTTTGAATTTTTAGGTTTAACTCTGTTTTCTCCTATATTGATAGATATATTTGGAACTCTAAATCCAACACGGTTTGTGCTAGCTTCTTGAAACTTGACACAATAAAGTAGTTTCACGTTCTATCTCTATGTTTTGTTTCCTCTTGATGTAGCCCTAAGCAGTGACTGGCGAGAAACACTTTCATGGAAAGGGGTTGCCAGGCTTCCCAAAACTACGAATCTCCAGAAATCTCAGCAAATATTTTTTCACCGAAACTGGATGATACTTTCAGGTAATGATCAGTACACTAAGGTGACTTGGTTCCCCAAATTTCGTTCTTCTATGTTGAAGCGTTCGTTTCCAGTAACAGTTTGAATTTTTAGGTTTCACTCTGTTTTCTCCTATATTGATAGATGTATTTGGAACTCTAACTCCAACACGGTTTGTGCTAGCTTCTTGAAACTTGACACAATAAAGTAGTTTCACGTTCTATCTCTATGTTTTGATTCCTCTTGATGTAGCCCTAAGCAGTGACTGGCGAGAAACACTTTCATGGAAAGGGGTTGCCAGGCTTCCCAAAATTACGAATCTCCAGAAATCTCAACAAATATTTTTTCACCCAAACTGGATGATACTTTCAAGTAATGATCAGTACACTAAGGCGACTTGGTTCCCCAAATTTCGTTCTTCTATGTTGAAGCGTTCGTTTCCAGTAACAGTTTGAATTTTTAGGTTTCACTCTGTTTTCTCCTATATTGATAGATGTATTTGGAACTCTAAATCCAACACGGTTTGTGCTAGGTTCTTGATACTTGACACAATAAAGTAGTATCACGTTCTATCTCTATGTTTTTTTTCCTCTTGATGTAGCCCTAAGCAGTGACTGGCGAGAAACAGTTTCATGGAAAGGGGTTGCCAGGCTTCCCAAAATTACAAATCTCCAGAAATCTCAGCAAATATTTTTTCACCCAAACTGGATGATACTTTCAGGTAATGATCAGTACACTAAGGCGACTTGGTTCCCCAAATTTCGTTCTTCTATGTTGAAGCGTGCGTTTTCAGTAACAGTTTGAATTTTTAGGTTTCACTGTGTTTTCTCCTATATAGATAGATGTATTTGGAACTCTAACTCCAACACGGTTTGTGTTAGCTTCTTGAAACTTGACACAATAAAGTAGTTTCAGGTTCTATCTCTATGTTTTGTTTCCTCTTGATGTAGCCCTATGCAGTGACTGGCGAGAAACACTTTCATGGAAAGGGGTTGACAGGCTTCCCAAAATTACGAATCTCCAGAAATCTCAGCAAATATTTTTTTCACCCAAACACGATGATACTTTCAGGTAATGATCAGTACACTAAGGCGACTTGGTTCCCCAAATTTCGTTCTTCTATGTTGAAGCGTTCGTTTCCAGTAACACTTTGAATTTTTATGTTTCACTCTGTTCTCTCCTATATTGATAGATGTATTTGGAACTCTAAATCCAACACGGTTTGTGCTAGCTTCTTGAAACTTGACACAATAAAGTAGTTTCACATTCTATCTCTATGTTTTGTTTCCTCTTGATGTAGCCCTAAGCAGTGACTGGCGAGAAACACTTTCATGGAAAGGTGTTGCCAGGCTTCCCAAAATTACGAATCTCCAGAAATCTCAGCAAATATTTTTTCACCCAAACAGGATGATACTTTCAGGTAATGATCAGTACACTAAGGTGACTTGGTTCCCCAAATTTCATTCTTCTATGTTGAAGCGTTCGTTTCCAGTAACAGTTTGAATTTTTAGGTTTCACTCTGTTTTCTCCTATATTGATAGTTGTATTTGGAATTCTAAATCCAACACGGTTTGTGCTAGCTTCTTGAAACTTGACACAATAAAGTAGTTTCACGTTCTATCTCTATGTTTTGATTCCTCTTGATGTAGCCCTAAGCAGTGACTGGCGAGAAACACTTTCATGGAAACGGGTTGCCAGGCTTCCCAAAATTACGAATCTCCAGAAATCTCAGCAAATATTTTTTCACCCAAACTGGATCATACTTTCAGGTAATGATCAGTACACTAAGGCGACTTGGTTCCCCAAATTTCGTTCTTCTATGTTGAAGCGTTCGTTTCCAGTAACACTTTGAATTTTTAGGTTTCACTCTGTTTTCTCCTATATTGATAGATGTATTTGGAACTCTAAATCCAACACGGTTTGTGCTAGGTTCTTGAAACGTGACACAATAAAGTAGTTTCACGTTCTATCTCTATGTTTTGTTTCCTCTTGATGTAGCCCTAAGCAGTGACTGGCGAGAAACACTTTCATGGAAAGGGGTTGCCAGGCTTCCCAAAATTACGAATCTCCAGAAATCTCCGCAAATATTTTTTCACCCAAACTGGATGATACTTTCAGGTAATGATCAGTACACCAAGGAGACTTGGTTCCCCAAATTTCGTTCTTCTATGTTGAAGCGTTCGTTTCCAGTAACAGTTTGAATTTTTAGGTTTCACTCTGTTTTCTCCTATATTGATAGATGTATTTGGAACTCTAAATCCAACACGGTTTGTGCTAGCTTCTTGAAACTTGACACAATAAAGTAGTTTCACGTTCTATCTCTATGTTTTGTTTCCTCTTGATGTAGCCCTAAGCAGTGACTGGCGAGAAACACTTTCATGGAAGGGGGTTGCCAGGCTTCCCAAAATTACGAATCTCCAGAAATCTCAGCAAATATTTTTTCACCCAAACACGATGATACTTTCAGGTAATGATCAGTACACTAAGGCGACTTGGTTCCCCAAATTTCGTTCTTCTATGTTGAAGCGTTCGTTTCCAGTAACAGTTTGAATTTTTAGGTTTAACTCTGTTTTCTCCTATATTGATAGATATATTTGGAACTCTAAATCCAACACGGTTTGTGCTAGCTTCTTGAAACTTGACACAATAAAGTAGTTTCACGTTCTATCTCTATGTTTTGTTTCCTCTTGATGTAGCCCTAAGCAGTGACTGGCGAGAAACACTTTCATGGACAGGGGTTCCCAGGCTTCCCAAAATTACGAATCTCCAGAAATCTCAGCAAATATTTTTTCACCCAAACTGGATGATACTTTCAGGTAATGATCAGTGCACTAAGGCGACTTGGTTCCCCAAATTTCGTTCTTCTATGTTGAAGCGTTCGTTTCCAGTAACAGTTTGAATTTTTAGGTTTCACTCTGTTTTTTCCTATATTGATAGATGTATTTGGAACTCTAAATCCAACACGGTTTGTGCTAGCTCTTTGAAACTTGACACAATAAAGTAGTTTCACGTTCTATCTCTATGTTTTGATTCCTCTTGATGTAGCCCTAAGCAGTGACTGGCGAGAAACACTTTCATGGAAAGGGGTTGCCAGGCTTCCCAAAATTACGAATCTCCAGAAATCTCAGCAAATATTTTTTCACCCAAACTGGATGATACTTTCAGGTAATGATCAGTACACTAAGGCGACTTGGTTCCCCAAATTTCGTTCTTCTATGTTGAAGCGTTCGTTTCCAGTAACACTTTGAATTTTTAGGTTTCACTCTGTTCTCTCCTATATTGATAGATGTATTTGGAACTCTAAATCCAACACGGTTTCTGCTTGCTTCTTGAAACTTGACACAATAAAGTAGTTTCACGTTCTATCTCTATGTTTTGATTCCTCTTGATGTAGCCCTAAGCAGTGACTGGCGAGAAACACTTTCATGGAAAGGGGTTGCCAGGCTTCCCAAAATTACGAATCTCCAGAAATCTCAGCAAATATTTTTTCATCCAAACTGGATGATACTTTCAGGTAATGATCAGTGCACTAAGCCGACTTGGATCCCCAAATTTCGTTCTTCTATGTTGAAGCGTTCGTTTCCAGTAACAGTTTGAATTTTTAGGTTTCACTCTGTTTTCTCCTATATTGATAGATGTATTTGGAACTCTAAATCCAACACGGTTTGTGCTAGCTTCTTGAAACTTGACACAATAAAGTAGTTTCACGTTCTATCTCTATGTTTTGATTCCTCTTGATGTAGCCCTGTGCAGTGACTGGCGAGAAACACTTACATGGAAAGGGGTTGCCAGGATTCCCAAAATAACGAATCTCCAGAAATCTCAGCAAATATTTTTTCACGCAAACTGGATGATACTTTCAGGTAATGATCAGTACACTAAGGCGACTTGGTTCCCCAAATTTCGTTCTTCTATGTTGAAGCGTTCATTTCCAGAAACAGTTTGAATTTTTAGGTTTCACTCTATTTTCTCCTATATTGATAGATGTATTTGGAACTCTAAATCCAACACGATTTGTGCTAGCTTCTTGAAACTTGACACAATAAAGTAGTTTCACGTTCTATCTCTATGTTTTGTTTTCTCTTGATGTAGCCCTTAGCAGTGATTGGTGAGAAACACTTTCATGGAAAGGGTTTGCCAGGCTTCCCAAAATTACGAATCTCCAGAAATCTCAGCAAATATTTTTTCACCCAAACTGGATGATACTTTCAGGTAATGATCAGTACACTAAGGCGACTTGGTTCCACAAATTTCGTTCTTCTATGTTGAAGCGTTCGTTTCCAGTAACACTTTGAATTTTTAGGTTTCACTCTGTTTTCTCCTATATTGATAGATGTATTTGGAACTCTAAATCCAACACGGTTTGTGCTAGGTTCTTGAAACGTGACACAATAAAGTAGTTTCACGTTCTATCTCTATGTTTTGTTTCCTCTTGATGTAGCCCTAAGCAGTGACTGGCGAGAAACACTTTCATGGAAAGGGGTTGCCAGGCTTCCCAAAATTACGAATCTCCAGAAATCTCCGCAAATATTTTTTCACCCAAACTGGATGATACTTTCAGGTAATGATCAGTACACGAAGGAGACTTGGTTCCCCAAATTTCGTTCTTATATGTTGAAGCGTTCGTTTCCAGTAACAGTTTGAATTTTTAGGTTTCACTCTGTTTTCTCCTATATTGATAGATGTATTTGGAACTCTAAATCCAACACGGTTTGTGCTAGCTTCTTGAAACTTGACACAATAAAGTAGTTTCACGTTCTATCTCTATGTTTTGTTTCCTCTTGATGTAGCCCTAAGCAGTGACTGGCGAGAAACACTTTCATGGAAGGGGGTTGCCAGGCTTCCCAAAATTACGAATCTCCAGAAATCTCAGCAAATATTTTTTCACCCAAACTGGATGATACTTTCAGGTAATTATCAGTACACTAAGGCGAATTGGTTCCCCAAATTTCGTTCTTCTATGTTGAAGCGTTCGTTTCCAGTAACAGTTTGAATTTTTAGGTTTCACTCTGTTTTCTCCTATATTGATAGATGTATTTGGAACTCTAAATCCAACACGGTTTGTGCTAGCTTCTTGAAACTTGACACAATAAAGTAGTTTCACGTTCTATCTCTATGTTTTGTTTCCTCTTGATGTAGCCCTAAGCAGTGACTGGCGAGAAACACTTTCATGGACAGGGGTTCCCAGGCTTCCCAAAATTACGAATCTCCAGAAATCTCAGCAAATATTTTTTCACCCAAACTGGATGATACTTTCAGGTAATGATCAGTGCACTAAGGCGACTTGGTTCCCCAAATTTCGTTCTTCTATGTTGAAGCGTTCGTTTCCAGTAACAGTTTGAATTTTTAGGTTTCACTCTGTTTTCTCCTATATTGATAGATGTCTTTGGAACTCTAAATCCAAAACGGTTTGTGCTAGCTCTTTGAAACTTGACACAATAAAGTAGTTTCACGTTCTATCTCTATGTTTTGATTCCTCTTGATGTAGCCCTAAGCAGTGACTGGCGAGAAACACTTTCATGGAAAGGGGTTGCCAGGCTTCCCAAAATTACGAATCTCCAGAAATCTCAGCAAATATTTTTTCACCCAAACTGGATGATACTTTCAGGTAATGATCAGTACACTAAGGCGACTTGGTTCCCCAAATTTCGTTCTTCTATGTTGAAGCGTTCGTTTCCAGTAACACTTTGAATTTTTAGGTTTCACTCTGTTTTCTCCTATATTGATAGATGTATTTGGAACTCTAAATCCAACACGGTTTGTGCTAGCTCTTTGAAACTTGACACAATAAAGTAGTTTCACGTTCTATCTTCATGTTTTGTTTCCTCTTGATGTAGCCCTATGCAGTGACTGACGAGAAACACTTACATGGAAAGGGGTTGCCAGGCTTCCCAAAATTACGAATCTCCAGAAATCTCAGCAAATATTTTTTCACCCAAACAGGATGATACTTTCAGGTAATGATCAGTACACTAAGGTGACTTGATTCCCCAAATTTTGTTCTTCTATGTTGAAGCGTTTGTTTCCAGTAACACTTTGAATTTTTAGGTTTCACTCTGTTCTCTCCTATATTGATAGATGTATTTGGAACTCTAAATCCAACACGGTTTCTGCTTGCTTCTTGAAACTTGACACAATAAAGTAGTTTCACGTTCTATCTCTATGTTTTGATTCCTCTTGATGTAGCCCTAAGCAGTGACTGGCGAGAAACACTTTCATGGAAAGGGGTTGCCAGGCTTCCCAAAATTACGAATCTCCAGAAATCTCAGCAAATATTTTTTCATCCAAACTGGATGATACTTTCAGGTAATGATCAGTGCACTAAGCCGACTTGGATCCCCAAATTTTGTTCTTCTATGTTGAAGCGTTCGTTTCCAGTAACAGTTTGAATTTTTAGGTTTCACTCTGTTTTCTCCTATATTGATAGATGTATTTGGAACTCTAAATCCAACACGGTTTGTGCTAGCTTCTTGAAACTTGACACAATAAAGTAGTTTCACGTTCTATCTCTATGTTTTGATTCCTCTTGATGTAGCCCTGTGCAGTGACTGGCGAGAAACACTTACATGGAAAGGGGTTGCCAGGCTTCCCAAAATAACGAATCTCCAGAAATCTCAGCAAATATTTTTTCACCCAAACTGGATGATACTTTCAGGTAATGATCAGTACACTAAGGCGACTTGGTTCCCCAAATTTCGTTCTTCTATGTTGAAGCGTTCATTTCCAGAAACAGTTTGAATTTTTAGGTTTCACTCTATTTTCTCCTATATTGATAGATGTATTTGGAACTCTAAATCCAACACGATTTGTGCTAGCTTCTTGAAACTTGACACAATAAAGTAGTTTCACGTTCTATCTCTATGTTTTGTTTTCTCTTGATGTAGCCCTTAGCAGTGATTGGTGAGAAACACTTTCATGGAAAGGGTTTGCCAGGCTTCCCAAAATTACGAATCTCCAGAAATCTCAGCAAATATTTTTTCACCCAAACTGGATGATACTTTCAGGTAATGATCAGTACACTAAGGCGACTTGGTTCCACAAATTTCGTTCTTCTATGTTGAAGCGTTCGTTTCCAGTAACACTTTGAATTTTTAGGTTTCACTCTGTTTTCTCCTATATTGATAGATGTATTTGGAACTCTAAATCCAACACGGTTTGTGCTAGCTTCTTGAAACTTGACACAATAAAGTAGTTTCACGTTCTATCTCTATGCTTTGTTTCCTCTTGATGTAGCCGTAAGCAGTGACTGGCGAGAAACACTTTCATGGAAAGGGGTTGCCAGTCTTCCCAAAATTACGAATCTCCAGAAATCTCAGCAAATATTTTTTCACCCAAACTGGATGATACTTTCAGGTAATGATCAGTACACTAAGGCGACTTGGTTCCCCAAATTTCGTTCCTCTATGTTGAAGCGTTCGTTTCCAGTAACACTTTGAATTTTTAGGTTTCACTCTGTTTTCTCCTATATTGATAGATGTATTTGGAACTCTAAATCCAACACGGTTTGTGCTAGCTTCTTGAAACTTGACACAATAAAGTAGTTTCATGTTCTATCTCTATGCTTTGTTTCCTCTTGATGTAGCCCTTAGCAGTGATTGGTGAGAAACACTTTCATGGAAAGGGGTTGCCAGGCTTCCCAAAATTACGAATCTCCAGAAATCTCAGCAAATATTTTTTCACCCAAACTGGATGATAATTTCAGGTAATGATCTGTACACTAAGGCTACTAGGTTCCCCAAATTTCGTTCTTCTATGTTGAAGCGTTCATTTCCAGTAACACTTTGAATTTTTATGTTTCACTCTGTTTTCTCCTATATTGATAGATGTATTTGGTACTCTAAATCCAACACGGTTTGTGCTAGCTCTTTGAAACTTGACACAATAAAGTAGTTTCACGTTCTATCTTTATGTTTTGTTTCCTCTTGATGTAGCCCTAAGCAGTGACTGGCGAGAAACACTTTCATGGAAAGGGGTTGCCAGGCTTCCCAAAATTACGAATCTCCAGAAATCTCAGCAAATATTTTTTCACCCAAACTGGATGATACTTTCAGGTAATGATCAGTACACTAAGGCGACTTGGTTCCCCAAATTTCGTTCTTCTATGTTGAAGCGTTCGTTTCCAGTAACTCTTTGAATTTTTAGGTTTCACTCTGTTTTCTCCTATATTGATAGATGTATTTGGAACTCTAAATCCAACACGGTTTGTGCTAGCTTCTTGAAATTTGACACAATAAAGTAGTTTCACGTTCTATCTCTATGTTTTGATTCCTCTTGATGTAGCCCTAAGCAGTGACTGGCGAGAAACACTTTCATGGAAAGGGGTTGCCAGGCTTCCCAAAATTACGAATCTCCAGAAATCTCAGCAAATATTTTTTCACTCAAACTCGATGATACTTTCAGGTAATGATCAGTACACGAAGGCGACTTGGTTCCCCAATTTTCGTTCTTCTATGTTGAAGCGTTCGTTTCCAGTAACAGTTTGAATTTTTAGGTTTCAGTCTGTTTTCTCCTATATTGATAGATGTATTTGGAACTCTAAATCCAACACGGTTTGTGCTAGCTTCTTGAAACTTGACACAATAAAGTAGTTTCACGTTCTATCTCTATGTTTTGATTCCTCTTGATGTAGCCCTAAGCAGTGACTGGCGAGAAACACTTTCATGGAAAGGGGTTGCCAGGCTTCCCAAAATTACGAATCTCCAGAAATCTCAGCAAATATTTTTTCACCCAAACAGGATGATACTTTCAGGTAATGATCAGTACACTAAGGCGACTTAGTTCCCCAAATTTCGTTCTTCTATGTTGAAGCGTTCGTTTCCAGTAACACTTTGAATTTTTAGGTTTCACTCTGTTTTCTCCTATATTGATAGATGTTTTTGGAACTCTAAATCCAACACGGTTTGTGCTAGCTTCTTGAAACTTCACACAATAAAGTAGTTTCATGTTCTATCTCTATGTTTTGTTTCCTCTTGATGTAGCCCTAAGCAGTGACTGGCGAGAAACACTTTCATGGAAAGGGGTTCCCAGGCTTCCCAAAATTACGAATCTCCAGAAATCTCAGCAAATATTTTTTCACCCAAACACGATGATACTTTCAGGTAATGATCAGTACACTAAGGCGACTTGGTTCCCCAAATTTCGTTCTTCTATGTTGAAGCGTTCGTTTCCAGTAACAGTTTGAATTTTTAGGTTTCACTCTGTTTTCTCTTATATTGATAGATGTATTTGGAACTCTAAATCCAACACGGTTTGTGCTAGCTTCTTGAAACTTGACACAATAAATAGTTTCACGTTCTATCTCTATGTTTTGATTCCTCTTGATGTAGCCCTGTGCAGTGACTGGCGAGAAACACTTTCATGGAAAGGGGTTGCCAGGCTTCCCAAAATTACGAATCTCCAGAAATCTCAGCAAATATTTTTTCACCCAAACACGATGATACTTTCAGGTAATGATCAGTACACTAAGGCGACTTGGTTCCCCAAATATTGTTCTTCTATGTTGAAGCGTTCCTTTCCAGTAACAGTTTGAATTTTTAGGTTTCACTCTGTTTTCTCCTATATTGATAGATGTATTTGGAACTCTAAATCCAACACGGTTTGTGCTAGGTTCTTGAAACTTGACACAATAAAGTAGTTTCACGTTCTATCTCTATGTTTTGTTTCCTCTTGATGTAGCCGTAAGCAGTGACTGGCGAGAAACACTTTCATGGAAAGGGGTTGCCAGGCTTCCCAAAATTACGAATCTCCAGAAATCTCAGCAAATATTTTTTCACCCAAATTGGATGATACTTTCAGGTAATGATCAGTGCACTAAGCCGACTTGGATCCCCAAATTTCGTTCTTCTATGTTGAAGCGTTCGTTTCCAGTAACACTTTGAAATTTTAGGTTTCACTCTGTTTTCTCCTATATTGATAGATGTATTTGGAACTCTAAATCCAACACGGTTTGTGCTAGCTTCTTGAAACTTGACACAATAAAGCAGTTTCACGTTCTATCTCTATGTTTTGATTCCTCTTGACGTAGCCCTGTGCAGTGACTGGCGAGAAACAGTTACATGGAAAGGGGTTGCCAGGCTTCCCAAAATAACGAATCTCCAGAAATCTCAGCAAATATTTTTTCACCCAAACTGGATGATACTTTCAGGTAATGATCAGTACACTAAGGCGACTTGGTTCCCCAAATTTCGTTCTTCTATGTTGAAGCGTTCATTTCCAGAAACAGTTTGAATTTTTAGGTTTCACTCTATTTTCTCCTATATTGATAGATGTATTTGGAACTCTAAATCCAACACGATTTGTGCTAGCTTCTTGAAACTTGACACAATAAAGTAGTTTCACGTTCTATCTCTATGTTTTGTTTTCTCTTGATGTAGCCCTTAGCAGTGATTGGTGAGAAACACTTTCATGGAAAGGGTTTGCCAGGCTTCCCAAAATTACGAATCTCCAGAAATCTCAGCAAATATTTTTTCACCCAAACAGGATGATACTTTCAGGTAATGATCAGTACACTAAGGCGACTTGGTTCCCCAGATTTCGTTCTTCTATGTTGAAGCGTTCGTTTAAAGTAAAACTTTGAATTTTTAGGTTTCACTCTGTTTTCTCCTATATTGATAGATGTATTTGGAACTCTAAATCCAACACGGTTTGTGCTAGCTCTTTGAAACTTGACACAATAAAGTAGTTTCACGTTCTATCTTTATGTTTTGTTTCCTCTTGATGTAGCCCTATGCAGTGACTGGCGAGAAACACTTTCATGGAAAGGGGTTGCCAGGCTTCCCAAAATTACGAATCTCCAGAAATCTCAGCAAATATTTTTTCACCCAAACTGGATGATACTTTCAGGTAATGATCAGTACACTAAGGCGACTTGGTTCCCCAAATTTCGTTCTTCTATGTTGAAGCGTTCGTTTCCAGTAACAGTTTGAATTTTTAGGTTTCACTCTGTTTTCTCCTATATTGATAGATGTATTTGGAACTCTAAATCCAACACGGTTTGTGCTAGCTTCTTGAAACATGACACAATAAAGTAGTTTCACGTTCTATCTCTATGTTTTGTTTCCTCTTGATGTAGCCCTAAGCAGTTACTGGCGAGAAACACTTTCATGGAAAGGGGTTGCCAAGCTTCCTAAAATTACGAATCTCCAGAAATCCCAGCAAATATTTTTTCACCCAAACTGGATGATACTTTCAGGTAATGATCAGTACACTAAGGCGACTTGGTTCCCCAAATTTCGTTCTTCTATGTTGAAGCGTTCATTTCCAGAAACAGTTTGAATTTTTAGGTTTCACTCTATTTTCTCCTATATTGATAGATGTATTTGGAACTCTAAATCCAACACGATTTGTGCTAGCTTCTTGAAACTTGACACAATAAAGTAGTTTCACGTTCTATCTCTATGTTTTGTTTTCTCTTGATGTAGCCCTTAGCAGTGATTGGTGAGAAACACTTTCATGGAAAGGGTTTGCCAGGCTTCCCAAAATTACGAATCTCCAGAAATCTCAGCAAATATTTTTTCACCCAAACTGGATGATACTTTCAGGTAATGATCAGTACACTAAGGCGACTTGGTTCCACAAATTTCGTTCTTCTATGTTGAAGCGTTCGTTTCCAGTAACACTTTGAATTTTTAGGTTTCACTCTGTTTTCTCCTATATTGATAGATGTATTTGGAACTCTAAATCCAACACGGTTTGTGCTAGGTTCTTGAAACGTGACACAATAAAGTAGTTTCACGTTCTATCTCTATGTTTTGTTTCCTCTTGATGTAGCCCTAAGCAGTGACTGGCGAGAAACACTTTCATGGAAAGGGGTTGCCAGGCTTCCCAAAATTACGAATCTCCAGAAATCTCCGCAAATATTTTTTCACCCAAACTGGATGATACTTTCAGGTAATGATCAGTACACGAAGGAGACTTGGTTCCCCAAATTTCGTTCTTCTATGTTGAAGCGTTCATTTCCAGTAACAGTTTGAATTTTTAGGTTTCACTCTGTTTTCTCCTATATTGATAGATGTATTTGGAACTCTAAATCCAACACGGTTTGTGCTAGCTTCTTGAAACTTGACACAATAAAGTAGTTTCACGTTCTATCTCTATGTTTTGTTTCCTCTTGATGTAGCCCTAAGCAGTGACTGGCGAGAAACACTTTCATGGAAGGGGGTTGCCAGGCTTCCCAAAATTACGAATCTCCAGAAATCTCAGCAAATATTTTTTCACCCAAACTGGATGATACTTTCAGGTAATTATCAGTACACTAAGGCGAATTGGTTCCCCAAATTTCGTTCTTCTATGTTGAAGCGTTCGTTTCCAGTAACAGTTTGAATTTTTAGGTTTCACTCTGTTTTCTCCTATATTGATAGATGTATTTGGAACTCTAAATCCAACACGGTTTGTGCTAGCTTCTTGAAACTTGACACAATAAAGTAGTTTCACGTTCTATCTCTATGTTTTGTTTCCTCTTGATGTAGCCCTAAGCAGTGACTGGCGAGAAACACTTTCATGGACAGGGGTTCCCAGGCTTCCCAAAATTACGAATCTCCAGAAATCTCAGCAAATATTTTTTCACCCAAACTGGATGATACTTTCAGGTAATGATCAGTGCACTAAGGCGACTTGGTTCCCCAAATTTCGTTCTTCTATGTTGAAGCGTTCGTTTCCAGTAACAGTTTGAATTTTTAGGTTTCACTCTGTTTTCTCCTATATTGATAGATGTCTTTGGAACTCTAAATCCAACACGGTTTGTGCTAGCTCTTTGAAACTTGACACAATAAAGTAGTTTCACGTTCTATCTCTATGTTTTGATTCCTCTTGATGTAGCCCTAAGCAGTGACTGGCGGGAAACACTTTCATGGAAAGGGGTTGCCAGGCTTCCCAAAATTACGAATCTCCAGAAATCTCAGCAAATATTTTTTCACCCAAACTGGATGATACTTTCAGGTAATGATCAGTACACTAAGGCGACTTGGTTCCCCAAATTTCGTTCTTCTATGTTGAAGCGTTCGTTTCCAGTAACACTTTGAATTTTTAGGTTTCACTCTGTTTTCTCCTATATTGATAGATGTATTTGGAACTCTAAATCCAACACGGTTTGTGCTAGCTCTTTGAAACTTGACACAATAAAGTAGTTTCACGTTCTATCTTCATGTTTTGTTTCCTCTTGATGTAGCCCTATGCAGTGACTGACGAGAAACACTTACATGGAAAGGGGTTGCCAGGCTTCCCAAAATTACGAATCTCCAGAAATCTCAGCAAATATTTTTTCACCCAAACAGGATGATACTTTCAGGTAATGATCAGTACACTAAGGCGACTTGATTCCCCAAATTTTGTTCTTCTATGTTGAAGCGTTTGTTTCCAGTAACACTTTGAATTTTTAGGTTTCACTCTGTTCTCTCCTATATTGATAGATGTATTTGGAACTCTAAATCCAACACGGTTTCTGCTTGCTTCTTGAAACTTGACACAATAAAGTAGTTTCACGTTCTATCTCTATGTTTTGATTCCTCTTGATGTAGCCCTAAGCAGTGACTGGCGAGAAACACTTTCATGGAAAGGGGTTGCCAGGCTTCCCAAAATTACGAATCTCCAGAAATCTCAGCAAATATTTTTTCATCCAAACTGGATGATACTTTCAGGTAATGATCAGTGCACTAAGCCGACTTGGATCCCCAAATTTCGTTCTTCTATGTTGAAGCGTTCGTTTCCAGTAACAGTTTGAATTTTTAGGTTTCACTCTGTTTTCTCCTATATTGATAGATGTATTTGGAACTCTAAATCCAACACGGTTTGTGCTAGCTTCTTGAAACTTGACACAATAAAGTAGTTTCACGTTCTATCTCTATGTTTTGATTCCTCTTGATGTAGCCCTGTGCAGTGACTGGCGAGAAACACTTACATGGAAAGGGGTTGCCAGGCTTCCCAAAATAACGAATCTCCAGAAATCTCAGCAAATATTTTTTCACCCAAACTGGATGATACTTTCAGGTAATGATCAGTACACTAAGGCGACTTGGTTCCCCAAATTTCGTTCTTCTATGTTGAAGCGTTCATTTCCAGAAACAGTTTGAATTTTTAGGTTTCACTCTATTTTCTCCTATATTGATAGATGTATTTGGAACTCTAAATCCAACACGATTTGTGCTAGCTTCTTGAAACTTGACACAATAAAGTAGTTTCACGTTCTATCTCTATGTTTTGTTTTCTCTTGATGTAGCCCTTAGCAGTGATTGGTTAGAAACACTTTCATGGAAAGGGTTTGCCAGGCTTCCCAAAATTACGAATCTCCAGAAATCTCAGCAAATATTTTTTCACCCAAACTGGATGATACTTTCAGGTAATGATCAGTACACTAAGGCGACTTGGTTCCACAAATTTCGTTCTTCTATGTTGAAGCGTTCGTTTCCAGTAACACTTTGAATTTTTAGGTTTCACTCTGTTTTCTCCTATATTGATAGATGTATTTGGAACTCTAAATCCAACACGGTTTGTGCTAGCTTCTTGAAACTTGACACAATAAAGTAGTTTCACGTTCTATCTCTATGCTTTGTTTCCTCTTGATGTAGCCGTAAGCAGTGACTGGCGAGAAACACTTTCATGGAAAGGGGTTGCCAGTCTTCCCAAAATTACGAATCTCCAGAAATCTCAGCAAATATTTTTTCACCCAAACTGGATGATACTTTCAGGTAATGATCAGTACACTAAGGCGACTTGGTTCCCCAAATTTCGTTCCTCTATGTTGAAGCGTTCGTTTCCAGTAACACTTTGAATTTTTAGGTTTCACTCTGTTTTCTCCTATATTGATAGATGTATTTGGAACTCTAAATCCAACACGGTTTGTGCTAGCTTCTTGAAACTTGACACAATAAAGTAGTTTCATGTTCTATCTCTATGCTTTGTTTCCTCTTGATGTAGCCATAAGCAGTGACTGGCGAGAAACACTTTCATGGAAAGGGGTTGCCAGGCTTCCCAAAATTACGAATCTCCAGAAATCTCAGCAAATATTTTTTCACCCAAACTGGATGATAATTTCAGGTAATGATCTGTACACTAAGGCTACTAGGTTCCCCAAATTTCGTTCTTCTATGTTGAAGCGTTCATTTCCAGTAACACTTTGAATTTTTATGTTTCACTCTGTTTTCTCCTATATTGATAGATGTATTTGGTACTCTAAATCCAACACGGTTTGTGCTAGCTCTTTGAAACTTGACACAATAAAGTAGTTTCACGTTCTATCTTTATGTTTTGTTTCCTCTTGATGTAGCCCTAAGCAGTGACTGGCGAGAAACACTTTCATGGAAAGGGGTTGCCAGGCTTCCCAAAATTACGAATCTCCAGAAATCTCAGCAAATATTTTTTCACCCAAACTGGATGATACTTTCAGGTAATGATCAGTACACTAAGGCGACTTGGTTCCCCAAATTTCGTTCTTCTATGTTGAAGCGTTCGTTTCCAGTAACTCTTTGAATTTTTAGGTTTCACTCTGTTTTCTCCTATATTGATAGATGTATTTGGAACTCTAAATCCAACACGGTTTGTGCTAGCTTCTTGAAATTTGACACAATAAAGTAGTTTCACGTTCTATCTCTATGTTTTGATTCCTCTTGATGTAGCCCTAAGCAGTGACTGGCGAGAAACACTTTCATGGAAAGGGGTTGCCAGGCTTCCCAAAATTACGAATCTCCAGAAATCTCAGCAAATATTTTTTCACTCAAACTCGATGATACTTTCAGGTAATGATCAGTACACGAAGGCGACTTGGTTCCCCAATTTTCGTTCTTCTATGTTGAAGCGTTCGTTTCCAGTAACAGTTTGAATTTTTAGGTTTCAGTCTGTTTTCTCCTATATTGATAGATGTATTTGGAACTCTAAATCCAACACGGTTTGTGCTAGCTTCTTGAAACTTGACACAATAAAGTAGTTTCACGTTCTATCTCTATGTTTTGATTCCTCTTGATGTAGCCCTAAGCAGTGACTGGCGAGAAACACTTTCATGGAAAGGGGTTGCCAGGCTTCCCAAAATTACGAATCTCCAGAAATCTCAGCAAATATTTTTTCACCCAAACAGGATGATACTTTCAGGTAATGATCAGTACACTAAGGCGACTTAGTTCCCCAAATTTCGTTCTTCTATGTTGAAGCGTTCGTTTCCAGTAACACTTTGAATTTTTAGGTTTCACTCTGTTTTCTCCTATATTGATAGATGTATTTGGAACTCTAAATCCAACACGGTTTGTGCTAGCTTCTTGAAACTTCACACAATAAAGTAGTTTCATGTTCTATCTCTATGTTTTGTTTCCTCTTGATGTAGCCCTAAGCAGTGACTGGCGAGAAACACTTTCATGGACAGGGGTTCCCAGGCTTCCCAAAATTACGAATCTCCAGAAATCTCAGCAAATATTTTTTCACCCAAACTGGATGATACTTTCAGGTAATGATCAGTGCACTAAGGCGACTTGGTTCCCCAAATTTCGTTCTTCTATGTTGAAGCGTTCGTTTCCAGTAACAGTTTGAATTTTTAGGTTTCACTCTGTTTTCTCTTATATTGATAGATGTATTTGGAACTCTAAATCCAACACGGTTTGTGCTAGCTTCTTGAAACTTGACACAATAAATAGTTTCACGTTCTATCTCTATGTTTTGATTCCTCTTGATGTAGCCCTGTGCAGTGACTGGCGAGAAACACTTTCATGGAAAGGGGTTGCCAGGCTTCCCAAAATTACGAATCTCCAGAAATCTCAGCAAATATTTTTTCACCCAAACACGATGATACTTTCAGGTAATGATCAGTACACTAAGGCGACTTGGTTCCCCAAATATTGTTCTTCTATGTTGAAGCGTTCGTTTCCAGTAACAGTTTGAATTTTTAGGTTTCACTCTGTTTTCTCCTATATTGATAGATGTATTTGGAACTCTAAATCCAACACGGTTTGTGCTAGCTTCTTGAAACTTGACACAATAAAGTAGTTTCACGTTCTATCTCTATGTTTTGTTTCCTCTTGATGTAGCCGTAAGCAGTGACTGGCGAGAAACACTTTCATGGAAAGGGGTTGCCAGGCTTCCCAAAATTACGAATCTCCAGAAATCTCAGCAAATATTTTTTCACCCAAATTGGATGATACTTTCAGGTAATGATCAGTGCACTAAGCCGACTTGGATCCCCAAATTTCGTTCTTCTATGTTGAAGCGTTCGTTTCCAGTAACACTTTGAATTTTTAGGTTTCACTCTGTTTTCTCCTATATTGATAGATGTATTTGGAACTCTAAATCCAACACGGTTTGTGCTAGCTTCTTGAAACTTGACACAATAAAGCAGTTTCACGTTCTATCTCTATGTTTTGATTCCTCTTGATGTAGCCCTGTGCAGTGACTGGCGAGAAACAGTTACATGGAAAGGGGTTGCCAGGCTTCCCAAAATAACGAATCTCCAGAAATCTCAGCAAATATTTTTTCACCCAAACTGGATGATACTTTCAGGTAATGATCAGTACACTAAGGCGACTTGGTTCCCCAAATTTCGTTCTTCTATGTTGAAGCGTTCATTTCCAGAAACAGTTTGAATTTTTAGGTTTCACTCTATTTTCTCCTATATTGATAGATGTATTTGGAACTCTAAATCCAACACGATTTGTGCTAGCTTCTTGAAACTTGACACAATAAAGTAGTTTCATGTTCTATCTCTATGTTTTGTTTTCTCTTGATGTAGCCCTTAGCAGTGATTGGTGAGAAACACTTTCATGGAAAGGGTTTGCCAGGCTTCCCAAAATTACGAATCTCCAGAAATCTCAGCAAATATTTTTTCACCCAAACAGGATGATACTTTCAGGTAATGATCAGTACACTAAGGCGACTTGGTTCCCCAGATTTCGTTCTTCTATGTTGAAGCGTTCGTTTAAAGTAAAACTTTGAATTTTTAGGTTTCACTCTGTTTTCTCCTATATTGATAGATGTATTTGGAACTCTAAATCCAACACGGTTTGTGCTAGCTCTTTGAAACTTGACACAATAAAGTAGTTTCACGTTCTATCTTTATGTTTTGTTTCCTCTTGATGTAGCCCTATGCAGTGACTGGCGAGAAACACTTTCATGGAAAGGGGTTGACAGGCTTCCCAAAATTACAAATCTCCAGAAATCTCAGCAAATATTTTTTCACCCAAACAGGATGATACTTTCAGGTAATGATCAGTACACTAAGGCGACTTGGTTCCCCAAATTTTGTTCTTCTATGTTGAAGCGTTTGTTTCCAGTAACAGTTTGAATTTTTAGGTTTCACTCTGTTTTCTCCTATATTGATAGATGTATTTGGAACTCTAAACCCAACACGGTTTCTGCTTGCTTCTTGAAACTTGACACAATAAAGTAGTTTCACGTTCTATCTCTATGTTTTGATTCCTCTTGATGTAGCTCTAAGCAGTGACTGGCGAGAAACACTTTCATGGAAAGGGGTTGCCAGGCTTCCCAAAATTACGAATCTCCAGAAAGCTCAGCAAATATTTTTTCACCCAAACTGGATGATACTTTCAGGTATTGATCAGTACACTAAGGCGACTTGGTTCCCCAAATTTCGTTCTTCTATGTTGAAGCGTTCGTTTCCAGTAACTCTTTGAATTTTTAGGTTTCACTCTGTTTTCTCCTATATTGATAGATGTATTTGGAACTCTAAATCCAACACGGTTTTTGCTAGCTTCTTGAAATTTGACACACTAAAGTAGTTTCACGTTCTATCTCTATGTTTTGATTCCTCTTGATGTAGCCCTAAGCAGTGACTGGCGAGAAACACTTTCATGGAAAGGGGTTGCCAGGCTTCCCAAAATTACGAATCTCCAGAAATCTCAGCAAATGTTTTTTCACCCAAACAGGATGATACTTTCAGATAATGATCAGTACACTAAGGCGACTTAGTTCCCCAAATTTCGTTCTTCTATGTTGAAGCGTTCGTTTCCAGGATCACTTTGAATTTTTAGGTTTCAGTCTGTTTTCTCCTATATTGATAGATGTATTTGGAACTCTAAATCCAACACGGTTTGTGCTAGCTTCTTGAAACTTGACACAATAAAGAAGTTTCACGTTCTATCTCTATGTTTTGATTCCTCTTGATGTAGCCCTAAGCAGTGACTGGCGAGAAACACTTTCATGGAAAGGGGTTGACAGGCTTCCCAAAATTACGAATCTCCAGAAATCTCAGCAAATATTTTTTCACCCAAACTGGATGATACTTTCAGGTAATGATCAGTACACTAAGGCGACTTGGTTCCCCAGATTTCGTTCTTCTATGTTGAAGCGTTCGTTTAAAGTAAAACTTTGAATTTTTAGGTTTCACTCTGTTTTCTCCTATATTGATAGATGTATTTGGAACTCTAAATCCAACACGGTTTGTGCTAGCTCTTTGAAACTTGACACAATAAAGTAGTTTCACGTTCTATCTTTATGTTTTGTTTCCTCTTGATGTAGCCCTATGCAGTTACTGGCGAGAAACACTTTCATGGAAAGGGGTTGCCAGGCTTCCCAAAATTACGAATCTCCAGAAATCTCAGCAAATATTTTTTCACCCAAACTGGATGATACTTTCAAGTAATGATCAGTACACTAAGGCGACTTGGTTCCCCAAATTTTGTTCTTCTATGTTGAAGCGTTTGTTTCCAGTAACACTTTGAATTTTTAGGTTTCACTCTGTTTTTTCCTATATTGATAGATGTATTTGGAACTCTAAATCCAACACGGTTTGTGCTAGCTTCTTGAAACTTGACACAATAAAGTAGTTTCACGTTCTATCTCTATGTTTTGATTCCTCTTGATGTAGCCCTAAGCAGTGACTGGCGAGAAACACTTTCATGGAAAGGGGTTGCCAGGCTTCCCAAAATTACGAATCTCCAGAAATCTCAGCAAATATTTTTTCACCCAAACTGGATGATACTTTCAGGAAATGATCAGTACACTAAGGCGACTTGGTTCCCCAAATTTCGTTCTTCTATGTTGAAGCGTTTGTTTCCAGTAACTCTTTGAATTTTTAGGTTTCACTCTGTTTTCTCCTATATTGATAGATGTATTTGGAACTCTAAATCCAACACGGTTTGTGCTAGCTTCTTGAAATTTGACACAATAAAGTAGTTTCACGTTCTATCTCTATGTTTTGATTCCTCTTGATGTAGCCCTAAGCAGTGACTGGCGAGAAACACTTTCATGGAAAGGGGTTGCCAGGCTTCCCAAAATTACGAATCTCCAGAAATCTCAGCAAATATTTTTTCACCCAAACTGGATGATACTTTCAGGTAATGATCAGTACACGAAGGTGACTTGGTTCCCCAAATTTCGTTCTTCTATGTTGAAGCGTTCGTTTCCAGTAACAGTTTGAATTTTTAGGTTTCACTCTGTTTTCTCCTATATTGATATATGTATTTGGAACTCTAAATCCAACACGGTTTGTGCTAGCTTCTTGAAACTTGACACAATAAAGTAGTTTCACGTTCTATCTCTATGTTTTGTTTCCTCTTGATGTAGCCGTAAGCAGTGACTGGCGAGAAACACTTTCATGGAAAGTGGTTGCCAGGCTTCCCAAAATTACGAATCTCCAGAAATCTCAGCAAATATTTTTTCACCGAAACTGGATGATACTTTCAGGTAATGATCAGTACACTAAGGCGACTTGGTTCCCCAAATTTCGTTCTTCTATGTTGAAGCGTTCGTTTCCAGTAACAGTTTGAATTTTTAGGTTTCACTCTGTTTTCTCCTATATTCATAGATGTATTTGGAACTCTAACTCCAACACGGTTTGTGCTAGCTTCTTGAAACTTGACACAATAAAGTAGTTTCACGATCTATCTCTATGTTTTGATTCCTCTTGATGTAGCCCTAAGCAGTGACTGGCGAGAAACACTTTCATGAAAAGGTGTTGCCAGGCTTCCCAAAATTACGAATCTCCAGAAATCTCAGCAAATATTTTTTCACCCAAACTGGATGATACTTTCAAGTAATGATCAGTACACTAAGGCGACTTGGTTCCCCAAATTTCGTTCTTCTATGTTGAAGCGTTCGTTTCCAGTAACAGTTTGAATTTTTAGGTTTCACTCTGTTTTCTCCTATATTGATAGATGTATTTGGAACTCTAAATCCAACACGGTTTGTGCTAGGTTCTTGATACTTGACACAATAAAGTAGTATCACGTTCTATCTCTATGTTTTTTTTCCTCTTGATGTAGCCCTAAGCAGTGACTGGCGAGAAACAGTTTCATGGAAAGGGGTTGCCAGGCTTCCCAAAATTACAAATCTCCAGAAATCTCAGCAAATATTTTTTCACCCAAACTGGATGATACTTTCAGGTATTGATCAGTACACTAAGGCGACTTGGTTCCCCAAATTTCGTTCTTCTATGTTGAAGCGTGCGTTTTCAGTAACAGTTTGAATTTTTAGGTTTCACTGTGTTTTCTCCTATATAGATAGATGTATTTGGAACTCTAACTCCAACACGGTTTGTGTTAGCTTCTTGAAACTTGACACAGTAAAGTAGTTTCACGTTCTATCTCTATGTTTTGTTTCCTCTTGATGTAGCCCTATGCAGTGACTGGCGAGAAACACTTTCATGGAAAGGGGTTGACAGGCTTCCCAAAATTACGAATCTCCAGAAATCTCAGCAAATATTTTTTTCAACCAAACACGATGATACTTTCAGGTAATGATCAGTACACTAAGGCGACTTGGTTCCCCAAATTTCTTTCTTCTATGTTGAAGCGTTCGTTTCCAGTAACACTTTGAATTTTTATGTTTCACTCTGTTCTCTCCTATATTGATAGATGTATTTGGAACTCTAAATCCAACACGGTTTGTGCTAGCTTCTTGAAACTTGACACAATAAAGTAGTTTCACATTCTATCTCTATGTTTTGTTTCCTCTTGATGTAGCCCTAAGCAGTGACTGGCGAGAAACACTTTCATGGAAAGGTGTTGCCAGGCTTCCCAAAATTACGAATCTCCAGAAATCTCAGCAAATATTTTTTCACCCAAACAGGATGATACTTTCAGGTAATGATCAGTACACTAAGGTGACTTGGTTCCCCAAATTTCATTCTTCTATGTTGAAGCGTTCGTTTCCAGTAACAGTTTGAATTTTTAGGTTTCACTCTGTTTTCTCCTATATTGATAGTTGTATTTGGAATTCTAAATCCAACACGGTTTGTGCTAGCTTCTTGAAACTTGACACAATAAAGTAGTTTCACGTTCTATCTCTATGTTTTGATTACTCTTGATGTAGCCCTAAGCAGTGACTGGCGAGAAACACTTTCATGGAAACGGGTTGCCAGGCTTCCCAAAATTACGAATCTCCAGAAATCTCAGCAAATATTTTTTCACCCAAACTGGATCATACTTTCAGGTAATGATCAGTACACTAAGGCGACTTGGTTCCCCAAATTTCGTTCTTCTATGTTGAAGCGTTCGTTTCCACTAACACTTTGAATTTTTAGGTTTCACTCTGTTTTCTCCTATATTGATAGATGTATTTGGAACTCTAAATCCAACACGGTTTGTGCTAGGTTCTTGAAACGTGACACAATAAAGTAGTTTCACGTTCTATCTCTATGTTTTGTTTCCTCTTGATGTAGCCCTAAGCAGTGACTGGCGAGAAACACTTTCATGGAAAGGGGTTGCCAGGCTTCCCAAAATTACGAATCTCCAGAAATCTCCGCAAATATTTTTTCACCCAAACTGGATGATACTTTCAGGTAATGATCAGTACACTAAGGCGACTTGGTTCCCCAAATTTCTTTCTTCTATATTGAAGCGTTCGTTTCCAGAAACAGTTTGAATTTTTAAGTTTCACTCTGTTTTCTCCTATATTGATAGATGTATTTGGAACTCTAAATCCAACACGGTTTGTGCTAGCTTCTTGAAACTAGACACAATAAAGTAGTTTCACGTTCTATCTCTATGTTTTGTTTCCTCTTGATGTAGCCCTAAGCAGTGACTGGCGAGAAACAGTTTCATGGAAAGGGGTTGCCAGGCTTCCCAAAATTACGAATCTCCAGAAATCTCAGCAAATATATTTTCACCCAAACTGGATCATACTTTCAGGTAATGATCAGTACACTAAGGCGACTTGGTTCCCCAAATTTCGTTCTTCTATGTTGAAGCGTTCGTTTCCAGTAACACTTTGAATTTTTAGGTTTCACTCTGTTTTCTCCTATATTGATAGATGTATTTGGAACTCTAAATCCAACACGGTTTGTGCTAGGTTCTTGATACTTGACACAATAAAGTAGTTTCACGTTCTATCTCTATGTTTTTTTTCCTCTTGATGTAGCCCTAAGCAGTGACTGGCGAGAAACAGTTTCATGGAAAGGGGTTGAGATGCTTCCCAAAATTACGAATCTCCAGAAATCTCAGCAAATATTTTTTCACCCAAACTGGATGATACTTTCAGGTAATGATCAGTACACTAAGGCGACTTGGTTCCCCAAATTTCATTCTTCTATGTTGAAGCGTGCGTTTCCAGTAACAGTTTGAATTTTTAGGTTTCACTGTGTTTTCTCCTATATAGATAGATGTATTTGGAACTCTAACTCCAACACGGTTTGTGCTAGCTTCTTGAAACTTGACACAATAAAGTAGTTTCACGTTCTATCTCTATGTTTTGTTTCCTCTTGATGTAGCCCTATGCAGTGACTGGCCAGAAACACTTTCATGGAAAGGGGTTGACAGCCTTCCCAAAATTACGAATCTCCAGAAATCTCAGCAAATATTTTTTCACCCAAACTGGATGATACTTTCAGGTAATGATCAGTACACTAAGGCGACTTGGTTCCCCAAATTTTCTTCTTCTATGTTGAAGCGTTCGTTTCCAGTAACACTTTGAATTTTTATGTTTCACTCTGTTTTCTCCTATATTGATAGATGTATTTGGAACTCTAAATCCAACACGGTTTGTGCTAGCTTCTTTAAACTTGACACAATAAAGTAGTTTCACGTTCTATCTCTATGTTTTGTTTCCTCTTGATGTAGCCCTAAGCAGTGACTGGCGAGAAACACTTTCATGGAAAGGTGTTGCCAGGCTTCCCAAAATTACGAATCTCCAGAAATCTCAGCAAATATTTTTTCACCCAAACAGGATGATACTTTCAGGTAATGATCAGTACACTAAGGTGACTTGGTTCCCCAAATTTCGTTCTTCTATGTTGAAGCGTTCGTTTCCAGTAACAGTTTGAATTTTTAGGTTTCACTCTGTTTTCTCCTATATTGATAGTTGTATTTGGAATTCTAAATCCAACACGGTTTGTGCTAGCTTCTTGAAACTTGACACAATAAAGTAGTTTCACGTTCTATCTCTATGTTTTGATTCCTCTTGATGTAGCCCTAAGCAGTGACTGGCGAGAAACACTTTCATGGAAACGGGTTGCCAGGCTTCCCAAAATTACGAATCTCCAGAAATCTCAGCAAATATTTTTTCACCCAAACTGGATGATACTTTCAGGTAATGATCAGTACACTAAGGCGACTTGGTTCCCCAAATTTCGTTCTTCTATGTTGAAGCCTTCGTTTTCAGTAACAGTTTGAATTTTTAGGTTTCACTCTGTTTTCTCCTATATTGATAGATGTATTTGGAACTCTAACTCCAACACGGTTTGTGCTAGCTTCTTGAAACTTGACACAATAAAGTAGTTTCACGTTCTATCTCTATGTTTTGTTTCCTCTTGATGTAGCCCTAAGCAGTGACTGGCGAGAAACACTTTCATGGAAAGGGGTTGCCAGGCTTCCCAAAATTACGAATCTCCAGAAATCTCAGCAAATATTTTTTCACCCAAACTGGATGATACTTTCAGGTAATGATCAGTACACTAAGGCGACTTGGTTCCCCTAATATCGTTCTTCTATGTTGAAGCGTTCGTTTCCAGTAAAACTTTGAATTTTTAGGTTTCACTCTGTTTTCTCCTATATTGATAGATGTATTTGGAACTCTAAATCCAACACGGTTTGTGCTAGCTCTTTAAAAGTTGACACAATAAAGTAGTTTCACGTTCTATTTTATGTTTTCTTTCCTCTTGATGTAGCCCTATGCAGTGACTGGCGAGAAACACTTTCATGGAAAGGGGTTGCCAGGCTTCCCAAAATTACGAATCTCCAGAAATCTCAGCAAATATTTTTTCACCCAAACAGGATGATACTTTCAGGTAATGATCAGTACACTAAGGCGACTTGGTTCCCCAAATTTTGTTCTTCTATGTTGAAGCGTTTGTTTCCAGTAACACTTTGAATTTTTAGGTTTCACTCTGTTTTCTCCTATATTGATAGATGTATTTGGAACTCTAAATCCAACACGGTTTGTGCTAGCTTCTTGAAACTTGACACAATAAAGTAGTTTCACGTTCAATCTCTATGTTTTGATTCCTCTTGATGTAGCCCTAAGCAGTGATTGGCGAGAAACACTTTCATGGAAAGGGGTTGCCAGGCTTCCCAAAATTACGAATCTCCAGAAATCTCAGCAAATATTTTTTCACCCAAATGGATGATACTTTCAGGTAATGATCAGTACACTAAGGCGACTTGGTTCCCCAAATTTCGTTCTTCTTTGTTGAAGCGTTCGTTTCCAGGAACAGTTTGATTTTTTAGGTTTCACTCTGTTTTCTCCTATATTGATAGATGTATTTGGAACTCTAAATCCAACACGGTTTGTGCTAGCTTCTTGAAATTTGACACAATAAAGTAGTTTCACGTTCAATCTCTATGTTTTGATTCCTCTTGATGTAGCCCTAAGCAGTGACTGGCGAGAAACACTTTCATGGAAACGGGTTGCCAGGCTTCCCAAAATTACGAATCTCCAGAAATATCAGCAAATATTTTTTCACCCAAACTGGATGATACTTTCAGGTAATTATCAGTACACTAAGGCGACTTGGTTCCCCAAATTTCTTTCTTCTATGTTGAAGCGTTCGTTTCCAGTAACAGTTTGAATTTTTAGGTTTCACTCTGTTTTCTCCTATATTGATAGATGTATTTGGAACTCTAAATCCAACACGGTTTGTGCTAGGTTCTTGAAACTTGAAACAATAAAGTAGTTTCACGTTCTATCTCTATGTTTTGTTTCCTCTTGATGTAGCCCTAAGCAGTGACTGGCGAGAAACACTTTCATGGACAAGGGTTCCCAGGCTTCCCAAAATTACGAATCTCCAGTAATCTCAGCAAATATTTTTTCACCCAAAATGGATGATACTTTCAGGTAATGATCAGTGCACTAAGGCGACTTGGTTCCCCAAATTTCGTTCTTCTATGTTGAAGCGTTCGTTTCCAGTAACAGTTTGAATTTTTAGGTTTCACTCTGTTTTCTCCTCTATTGATAGATGTATTTGGAACTCTAAATCCAACACGGTTTGTGCTAGCTCTTTGAAACTTGACACAATAAAGTAGTTTCACGTTCTATCTTTATGTTTTGTTTCCTCTTGATGTAGCCCTATGCAGTGACTGGCGAGAAACACTTTCATGGAAAGGGGTTGCCAGGCTTCCCAAAATTACGAATCTCCAGAAATCTCAGCAAATATTTTTTCACCCAAAAAGGATGATACTTTCAGGTAATGATCAGTACACTAAGGCGACTTGGTTCCCCAAATTTTGTTCTTCTATGTTGAAGCGTTTGTTTCCAGTAACAGTTTGAATTTTTAGGTTTCACTCTGTTTTCTCCTATATTGATAGATGTATTTGGAACTCTAAATCCAACACGGTTTCTGCTTGCTTCTTGAAACTTGACACAATAAAGTAGTTTCACGTTCTATCTCTATGTTTTGATTCCTCTTGATGTAGCTCTAAGCAGTGACTGGCGAGAAACACTTTCATGGAAAGGGGTTGCCAGGCTTCCCAAAATTACGAATCTCCAGAAAGCTCAGCAAATATTTTTTCACCCAAACTGGATGATACTTTCAGGTATTGATCAGTACACTAAGGCGACTTGGTTCCCCAAATTTCGTTCTTCTATGTTGAAGCGTTTGTTTCCAGTAACTCTTTGAATTTTTAGGTTTCACTCTGTTTTCTCCTATATTGATAGATGTATTTGGAACTCTAAATCCAACACGGTTTTTGCTAGCTTCTTGAAATTTGACACACTAAAGTAGTTTCACGTTCTATCTCTATGTTTTGATTCCTCTTGATGTAGCCCTAAGCAGTGACTGGCGAGAAACACTTTCATGGAAAGGGGTTGCCAGGCTTCCCAAAATTACGAATCTCCAGAAATCTCAGCAAATGTTTTTTCACCCAAACAGGATGATACTTTCAGGTAATGATCAGTACACTAAGGCAACTTAGTTCCCCAAATTTCGTTCTTCTATGTTGAAGCGTTCGTTTCCAGGAACACTTTGAATTTTTAGGTTTCAGTCTGTTTTCTCCTATATTGATAGATGTATTTGGAACTCTAAATCCAACACGGTTTGTGCTAGCTTCTTGAAACTTGACACAATAAAGAAGTTTCACGTTCTATCTCTATGTTTTGATTCCTCTTGATGTAGCCCTAAGCAGTGACTGGCGAGAAACACTTTCATGGAAAGGGGTTGACAGGCTTCCCAAAATTACGAATCTCCAGAAATCTCAGCAAATATTTTTTCACCCAAACTGGATGATACTTTCAGGTAATGATCAGTACACTAAGGCGACTTGGTTCCCCAGATTTCGTTCTTCTATGTTGAAGCGTTCGTTTCCAGTAACACTTTGAATTTTTATGTTTCACTCTGTTCTCTCCTATATTGATAGATGTATTTGGAACTCTAAATCCAACACGGTTTGTGCTAGCTTCTTGAAACTTGACACAATAAAGTAGTTTCACATTCTATCTCTATGTTTTGTTTCCTCTTGATGTAGCCCTAAGCAGTGACTGGCGAGAAACACTTTCATGGAAAGGTGTTGCCAGGCTTCCCAAAATTACGAATCTCCAGAAATCTCAGCAAATATTTTTTCACCCAAACAGGATGATACTTTCAGGTAATGATCAGTACACTAAGGTGACTTGGTTCCCCAAATTTCATTCTTCTATGTTGAAGCGTTCGTTTCCAGTAACAGTTGGAATTTTTAGGTTTCACTCTGTTTTCTCCTATATTGATAGTTGTATTTGGAATTCTAAATCCAACACGGTTTGTGCTAGCTTCTTGAAACTTGACACAATAAAGTAGTTTCACGTTCTATCTCTATGTTTTGATTCCTCTTGATGTAGCCCTAAGCAGTGACTGGCGAGAAACACTTTCATGGAAACGGGTTGCCAGGCTTCCCAAAATTACGAATCTCCAGAAATCTCAGCAAATATTTTTTCACCCAAACTGGATCATACTTTCAGGTAATGATCAGTACACTAAGGCGACTTGGTTCCCCAAATTTCGTTCTTCTATGTTGAAGCGTTCGTTTCCAGTAACACTTTGAATTTTTAGGTTTCACTCTGTTTTCTCCTATATTGATAGATGTATTTGGAACTCTAAATCCAACACGGTTTGTGCTAGGTTCTTGAAACGTGACACAATAAAGTAGTTTCACGTTCTATCTCTATGTTTTGTTTCCTCTTGATGTAGCCCTAAGCAGTGACTGGCGAGAAACACTTTCATGGAAAGGGGTTGCCAGGCTTCCCAAAATTACGAATCTCCAGAAATCTCCGCAAATATTTTTTCACCCAAACTGGATCATACTTTCAGGTAATGATCAGTACACTAAGGCGACTTGGTTCCCCAAATTTCGTTCTTCTATGTTGAAGCGTTCGTTTCCAGTAACAGTTTGAATTTTTAGGTTTCACTCTGTTTTCTCCTATATTGATAGATGTATTTGGAACTCTAAATCCAACACGGTTTGTGCTAGCTTCTTGAAACTTGACACAATAAAGTAGTTTCACGTTCTATCTCTATGTTTTGTTTCCTCTTGATATAGCCCTAAGCAGTGACTGGCGAGAAACACTTTCATGGAAGGGGGTTGCCAGGCTTCCCAAAATTACGAATCTCCAGAAATCTCAGCAAATATTTTTTCACCCAAACTGGATGATACTTTCAGGTAATGATCAGTACACTAAGGCGAATTGGTTCCCCAAATTTCGTTCTTCTATGTTGAAGCGTTCGTTTCCAGTAACAGTTTGAATTTTTAGGTTTCACTCTGTTTTCTCCTATATTGATAAATGTATTTGGAACTCTAAATCCAACACGGTTTGTGCTAGGTTCTTGAAACTTGACACAATAAAGTAGTTTCACGTTCTATCTCTATGTTTTGTTTCCTCTTGATGTAGCCCTAATCAGTGACTGGCGAGAAACACTTTCATGGACAGGGGTTCCCAGGCTTCCCAAAATTACGAATCTCCAGAAATCTCAGCAAATATTTTTTCACCCAAACTGGATGATACTTTCAGGTAATGATCAGTGCACTAAGGCGACGTGGTTCCCCAAATTTCGTTCTTCTATGTTGAAGCGTTCGTTTCCAGTAACAGTTTGAATTTTTAGGTTTCACTCTGTTTTCTCCTATATTGATAGATGTATTTGGAACTCTAAATCCAACACGGTTTGTGCTAGCTCTTTGAAACTTGACACAATAAAGTAGTTTCACGTTCTATCTCTATGTTTTGATTCCTCTTGATGTAGCCCTAAGCAGTGACTGGCGAGAAACACTTTCATGGAAAGGGGTTGCCAGGCTTCCCAAAATTACGAATCTCCAGAAATCTCAGCAAATATTTTTTCACCCAAACTGGATGATACTTTCAGGTAATGATCAGTACACTAAGGCGACTTGGTTCCCCAAATTTCGTTCTTCTATGTTGAAGCGTTCGTTTCCAGTAACACTTTGAATTTTTAGGTTTCACTCTGTTTTCTCCTATATTGATAGATGTATTTGGAACTCTAAATCCAACACGGTTTGTGCTAGCTCTTTGAAACTTGACACAATAAAGTAGTTTCACGTTCTATCTTCATGTTTTGTTTCCTCTTGATGTAGCCCTATGCAGTGACTGACGAGAAACACTTACATGGAAAGGGGTTGCCAGGCTTCCCAAAATTACGAATCTCCAGAAATCTCAGCAAATATTTTTTCACCCAAACAGGATGATACTTTCAGGTAATGATCAGTACACTAAGGCGACTTGATTCCCCAAATTTTGTTCTTCTATGTTGAAGCGTTTGTTTCCAGTAACACTTTGAATTTTTAGGTTTCACTCTGTTCTCTCCTATATTGATAGATGTATTTGGAACTCTAAATCCAACACGGTTTGTGCTAGGTTCTTGAAACGTGACACAATAAAGTAGTTTCACGTTCTATCTCTATGTTTTGTTTCCTCTTGATGTAGCCCTAAGCAGTGACTGGCGAGAAACACTTTCATGGAAAGGGGTTGCCAGGCTTCCCAAAATTACGAATCTCCAGAAATCTCCGCAAATATTTTTTCACCCAAACTGGATCATACTTTCAGGTAATGATCAGTACACTAAGGCGACTTGGTTCCCCAAATTTCGTTCTTCTATGTTGAAGCGTTCGTTTCCAGTAACAGTTTGAATTTTTAGGTTTCACTCTGTTTTCTCCTATATTGATAGATGTATTTGGAACTCTAAATCCAACACGGTTTGTGCTAGCTTCTTGAAACTTGACACAATAAAGTAGTTTCACGTTCTATCTCTATGTTTTGTTTCCTCTTGATATAGCCCTAAGCAGTGACTGGCGAGAAACACTTTCATGGAAGGGGGTTGCCAGGCTTCCCAAAATTACGAATCTCCAGAAATCTCAGCAAATATTTTTTCACCCAAACTGGATGATACTTTCAGGTAATGATCAGTACACTAAGGCGAATTGGTTCCCCAAATTTCGTTCTTCTATGTTGAAGCGTTCGTTTCCAGTAACAGTTTGAATTTTTAGGTTTCACTCTGTTTTCTCCTATATTGATAAATGTATTTGGAACTCTAAATCCAACACGGTTTGTGCTAGGTTCTTGAAACTTGACACAATAAAGTAGTTTCACGTTCTATCTCTATGTTTTGTTTCCTCTTGATGTAGCCCTAATCAGTGACTGGCGAGAAACACTTTCATGGACAGGGGTTCCCAGGCTTCCCAAAATTACGAATCTCCAGAAATCTCAGCAAATATTTTTTCACCCAAACTGGATGATACTTTCAGGTAATGATCAGTGCACTAAGGCGACGTGGTTCCCCAAATTTCGTTCTTCTATGTTGAAGCGTTCGTTTCCAGTAACAGTTTGAATTTTTAGGTTTCACTCTGTTTTCTCCTATATTGATAGATGTCTTTGGAACTCTAAATCCAACACGGTTTGTGCTAGCTCTTTGAAACTTGACACAATAAAGTAGTTTCACGTTCTATCTCTATGTTTTGATTCCTCTTGATGTAGCCCTAAGCAGTGACTGGCGAGAAACACTTTCATGGAAAGGGGTTGCCAGGCTTCCCAAAATTACGAATCTCCAGAAATCTCAGCAAATATTTTTTCACCCAAACTGGATGATACTTTCAGGTAATGATCAGTACACTAAGGCGACTTGGTTCCCCAAATTTCGTTCTTCTATGTTGAAGCGTTCGTTTCCAGTAACACTTTGAATTTTTAGGTTTCACTCTGTTTTCTCCTATATTGATAGATGTATTTGGAACTCTAAATCCAACACGGTTTGTGCTAGCTCTTTGAAACTTGACACAATAAAGTAGTTTCACGTTCTATCTTCATGTTTTGTTTCCTCTTGATGTAGCCCTATGCAGTGACTGACGAGAAACACTTACATGGAAAGGGGTTGCCAGGCTTCCCAAAATTACGAATCTCCAGAAATCTCAGCAAATATTTTTTCACCCAAACAGGATGATACTTTCAGGTAATGATCAGTACACTAAGGCGACTTGATTCCCCAAATTTTGTTCTTCTATGTTGAAGCGTTTGTTTCCAGTAACACTTTGAATTTTTAGGTTTCACTCTGTTCTCTCCTATATTGATAGATGTATTTGGAACTCTAAATCCAACACGGTTTCTGCTTGCTTCTTGAAACTTGACACAATAAAGTAGTTTCACGTTCTATCTCTATGTTTTGATTCCTCTTGATGTAGCCCTAAGCAGTGACTGGCGAGAAACACTTTCATGGAAAGGGGTTGCCAGGCTTCCCAAAATTACGAATCTCCAGAAATCTCAGCAAATATTTTTTCATCCAAACTGGATGATACTTTCAGGTAATGATCAGTGCACTAAGCCGACTTGGATCCCCAAATTTCGTTCTTCTATGTTGAAGCGTTCGTTTCCAGTAACAGTTTGAATTTTTAGGTTTCACTCTGTTTTCTCCTATATTGATAGATGTATTTGGAACTCTAAATCCAACACGGTTTGTGCTAGCTTCTTGAAACTTGACACAATAAAGTAGTTTCACGTTCTATCTCTATGTTTTGATTCCTCTTGATGTAGCCCTGTGCAGTGACTGGCGAGAAACACTTACATGGAAAGGGGTTGCCAGGCTTCCCAAAATAACGAATCTCCAGAAATCTCAGCAAATATTTTTTCACCCAAACTGGATGATACTTTCAGGAAATGATCAGTACACTAAGGCGACTTGGTTCCCCAAATTTCGTTCTTCTATGTTGAAGCGTTTGTTTCCAGTAACTCTTTGAATTTTTAGGTTTCACTCTGTTTTCTCCTATACTGATAGTTGTATTTGGAACTCTAAATCCAACACGGTTTGTGCTAGCTTCTTGAAATTTGACACAATAAAGTAGTTTCACGTTCTATCTCTACGTTTTGATTCCTCTTGATGTAGCCCTAAGCAGTGACTGGCGAGAAACACTTTCATGGAAAGGGGTTGCCAGGCTTCCCAAAATTACGAATCTCCAGAAATCTCAGCAAATATTTTTTCACCCAAACTGGATGATACTTTCAGGTAATGATCAGTACACGAAGGTGACTTGGTTCCCCAAATTTCGTTCTTCTATGTTGAAGCGTTCGTTTCCAGTAACAGTTTGAATTTTTAGGTCTCACTCTGTTTTCTTCTATATTGATAGATGTATTTGGAACTCTAAATCCAACACGGTTGGTGCTAGCTTCTTGAAACTTGACACAATAAAGTAGTTTCACGTTCTATCTCTATGTTTTGTTTTCCCTTGATGTAGCCCTAAGAAGTGACTGGCGAGAAACACTTTCATGGAAAGGGGTTGCCAGGCTTCCCAAAATTACGAATCTCCAGAAATCTCAGCAAATATTTTTTCACCCAAACACGATGATACTTTCAGGTAATGATGAGTACACTAAGGCAACTTGGTTCCCCAAATTTCGTTCTTCTATGTTGAAGCGTTCGTTTCCAGTAACAGTTTGAATTTTTAGGTTTCACTCTGTTTTCTCCTATATTGATAGATGTATTTGGAACTCTAAATCCAACACGGTTTGTGCTAGCTTCTTGAAACTTGACACAATAAAGTAGTTTCACGTTCTATCTCTATGTTTTGTTTCCTCTTGATGTAGCCCTAAGCAGTGACTGGCGAGAAACACTTTCATGGAAGGGGGTTGCCAGGCTTCCCAAAATTACGAATCTCCAGAAATCTCAGCAAATATTTTTTCACCCAAACTGGATGATACTTTCAGGTAATTATCAGTACACTAAGGCGAACTGGTTCCCCAAATTTCGTTCTTCTATGTTGAAGCGTTCGTTTCCAGTAACAGTTTGAATTTTTAGGTTTCACTCTGTTTTCTCCTATATTGATAGATGTATTTGGAACTCTAAATCCAACACGGTTTGTGCTAGGTTCTTGAAACTTGACACAATAAAGTAGTTTCACGTTCTATCTCTATGTTTTGTTTCCTCTTCATGTAGCCCTAAGCAGTGACTGGCGAGAAACACTTTCATGGACAGGGGTTCCCAGGCTTCCCAAAATTACGAATCTCCAGAAATCTCAGCAAATATTTTTTCACCCAAACTGGATGATACTTTCAGGTAATGATCAGTGCACTAAGGCGACTTGGTTCCCCAAATTTCGTTCTTCTATGTTGAAGCGTTCTTTTCCAGTAACAGTTTGAATTTTTAGGTTTCACTCTGTTTTCTCCTATATTGATAGATGTATTTGGAACTCTAAATCCAACACGGTTTGTGCTAGCTCTTTGAAACTTGACACAATAAAGTAGTTTCACGTTCTATCTCTATGTTTTGATTCCTCTTGATGTAGCCCTAAGCAGTGACTGGCGAGAAACACTTTCATGGAAAGGGGTTGCCAGGCTTCCCAAAATTACGAATCTCCAGAAATCTCAGCAAATATTTTTTCACCCAAACTGGATGATACTTTCAGGTAATGATCAGTACACTAAGGCGACTTGGTTCCCCAAATTTCGTTCTTCTATGTTGAAGCGTTCGTTTCCAGTAACAGTTTGAATTTTTAGGTTTCACTCTGTTTTCTCCTATATTGATAGATGTATTTGGAACTCTAAATCCAACACGGTTTGTGCTAGCTCTTTGAAACTTGACACAATAAAGTAGTTTCACGTTCTATCTTCATGTTTTGTTTCCTCTTGATGTAGCCCTATGCAGTGACTGACGAGAAACACTTACATGGAAAGGGGTTGCCAGGCTTCCCAAAATTACGAATCTCCAGAAATCTCAGCAAATATTTTTTCACCCAAACAGGATGATACTTTCAGGTAATGATCAGTACACTAAGGCGACTTGATTCCCCAAATTTTGTTCTTCTATGTTGAAGCGTTTGTTTCCAGTAACACTTTGAATTTTTAGGTTTCACTCTGTTCTCTCCTATATTGATAGATGTATTTGGAACTCTAAATCCAACACGGTTTCTGCTTGCTTCTTGAAACTTGACACAATAAAGTAGTTTCACGTTCTATCTCTATGTTTTGATTCCTCTTGATGTAGCCCTAAGCAGTGACTGGCGAGAAACACTTTCATGGAAAGGGGTTGCCAGGCTTCCCAAAATTACGAATCTCCAGAAATCTCAGCAAATATTTTTTCATCCAAACTGGATGATACTTTCAGGTAATGATCAGTGCACTAAGCCGACTTGGATCCCCAAATTTCGTTCTTCTATGTTGAAGCGTTCGTTTCCAGTAACAGTTTGAATTTTTAGGTTTCACTCTGTTTTCTCCTATATTGATAGATGTATTTGGAACTCTAAATCCAACACGGTTTGTGCTAGCTTCTTGAAACTTGACACAATAAAGTAGTTTCACGTTCTATCTCTATGTTTTGATTCCTCTTGATGTAGCCCTGTGCAGTGACTGGCGAGAAACACTTACATGGAAAGGGGTTGCCAGGCTTCCCAAAATAACGAATCTCCAGAAATCTCAGCAAATATTTTTTCACCCAAACTGGATGATACTTTCAGGAAATGATCAGTACACTAAGGCGACTTGGTTCCCCAAATTTCGTTCTTCTATGTTGAAGCGTTTGTTTCCAGTAACTCTTTGAATTTTTAGGTTTCACTCTGTTTTCTCCTATATTGATAGATGTATTTGGAACTCTAAATCCAACACGGTTTGTGCTAGCTTCTTGAAATTTGACACAATAAAGTAGTTTCACGTTCTATCTCTACGTTTTGATTCCTCTTGATGTAGCCCTAAGCAGTGACTGGCGAGAAACACTTTCATGGAAAGGGGTTGCCAGGCTTCCCAAAATTACGAATCTCCAGAAATCTCAGCAAATATTTTTTCACCCAAACTGGATGATACTTTCAGGTAATGATCAGTACACGAAGGTGACTTGGTTCCCCAAATTTCGTTCTTCTATGTTGAAGCGTTCGTTTCCAGTAACAGTTTGAATTTTTAGGTCTCACTCTGTTTTCTCCTATATTGATAGATGTATTTGGAACTCTAAATCCAACACGGTTGGTGCTAGCTTCTTGAAACTTGACACAATAAAGTAGTTTCACGTTCTATCTCTATGTTTTGTTTTCCCTTGATGTAGCCCTAAGAAGTGACTGGCGAGAAACACTTTCATGGAAAGGGGTTGCCAGGCTTCCCAAAATTACGAATCTCCAGAAATCTCAGCAAATATTTTTTCACCCAAACACGATGATACTTTCAGGTAATGATCAGTACACTAAGGCGACTTGGTTCCCCAAATTTCGTTCTTCTATGTTGAAGCGTTCGTTTCCAGTAACAGTTTGAATTTTTAGGTTTCACTCTGTTTTCTCCTATATTGATAGATGTATTTGGAACTCTAAATCCAACACGGTTTGTGCTAGCTTCTTGAAACTTGACACAATAAAGTAGTTTCACGTTCTATCTCTATGTTTTGTTTCCTCTTGATGTAGCCCTAAGCAGTGACTGGCGAGAAACACTTTCATGGAAGGGGGTTGCCAGGCTTCCCAAAATTACGAATCTCCAGAAATCTCAGCAAATATTTTTTCACCCAAACTGGATGATACTTTCAGGTAATTATCAGTACACTAAGGCGAATTGGTTCCCCAAATTTCGTTCTTCTATGTTGAAGCGTTCGTTTCCAGTAACAGTTTGAATTTTTAGGTTTCACTCTGTTTTCTCCTATATTGATAGATGTATTTGGAACTCTAAATCCAACACGGTTTGTGCTAGGTTCTTGAAACTTGACACAATAAAGTAGTTTCAAGTTCTATCTCTATGTTTTGTTTCCTCTTGATGTAGCCCTAAGCAGTGACTGGCGAGAAACACTTTCATGGACAGGGGTTCCCAGGCTTCCCAAAATTACGAATCTCCAGAAATCTCAGCAAATATTTTTTCACCCAAACTGGATGATACTTTCAGGTAATGATCAGTGCACTAAGGCGACTTGGTTCCCCAAATTTCGTTCTTCTATGTTGAAGCGTTCGTTTCCAGTAACAGTTTGAATTTTTAGGTTTCACTCTGTTTTCTCCTATATTGATAGATGTATTTGGAACTCTAAATCCAACACGGTTTGTGCTAGCTCTTTGAAACTTGACACAATAAAGTAGTTTCACGTTCTATCTCTATGTTTTGATTCCTCTTGATGTAGCCCTAAGCAGTGACTGGCGAGAAACACTTTCATGGAAAGGGGTTGCCAGGCTTCCCAAAATTACGAATCTCCAGAAATCTCAGCAAATATTTTTTCACCCAAACTGGATGATACTTTCAGGTAATGATCAGTACACTAAGGCGACTTGGTTCCCCAAATTTCGTTCTTCTATGTTGAAGCGTTCGTTTCCAGTAACACTTTGAATTTTTAGGTTTCACTCTGTTTTCTCCTATATTGATAGATGTATTTGGAACTCTAAATCCAACACGGTTTGTGCTAGCTCTTTGAAACTTGACACAATAAAGTAGTTTCACGTTCTATCTTCATGTTTTGTTTCCTCTTGATGTAGCACTATGCAGTGACTGGCGAGAAACACTTACATGGAAAGGGGTTGCCAGGCTTCCCAAAATTACGAATCTCCAGAAATCTCAGCAAATATTTTTTCACCCAAACAGGATGATACTTTCAGGTAATGATCAGTACACTAAGGCGACTTGATTCCCCAAATTTTGTTCTTCTATGTTGAAGCGTTTGTTTCCAGTAACACTTTGAATTTTTAGGTTTCACTCTGTTCTCTCCTATATTGATAGATGTATTTGGAACTCTAAATCCAACACGGTTTCTGCTTGCTTCTTGAAACTTGACACAATAAAGTAGTTTCACGTTCTATCTCTATGTTTTGATTCCTCTTGATGTAGCCCTAAGCAGTGACTGGCGAGAAACACTTTCATGGAAAGGGGTTGCCAGGCTTCCCAAAATTACGAATCTCCAGAAATCTCAGCAAATATTTTTTCATCCAAACTGGATGATACTTTCAGGTAATGATCAGTGCACTAAGCCGACTTGGATCCCCAAATTTCGTTCTTCTATGTTGAAGCGTTCGTTTCCAGTAACAGTTTGAATTTTTAGGTTTCACTCTGTTTTCTCCTATATTGATAGATGTATTTGGAACTCTAAATCCAACACGGTTTGTGCTAGCTTCTTGAAACTTGACACAATAAAGTAGTTTCACGTTCTATCTCTATGTTTTGATTCCTCTTGATGTAGCCCTGTGCAGTGACTGGCGAGAAACACTTACATGGAAAGGGGTTGCCAGGCTTCCCAAAATAACGAATCTCCAGAAATCTCAGCAAATATTTTTTCACCCAAACTGGATCATACTTTCAGGTAATGATCAGTACACTAAGGCGACTTGGTTCCCCAAATTTCGTTCTTCTATGTTGAAGCGTTCATTTCCAGAAACAGTTTGAATTTTTAGGTTTCACTCTATTTTCTCCTATATTGATAGATGTATTTGGAACTCTAAATCCAACACGATTTGTGCTAGCTTCTTGAAACTTGACACAATAAAGTAGTTTCACGTTCTATCTCTATGTTTTGTTTTCTCTTGATGTAGCCCTTAGCAGTGATTGGTGAGAAACACTTTCATGGAAAGGGTTTGCCAGGCTTCCCAAAATTACGAATCTCCAGAAATCTCAGCAAATATTTTTTCACCCAAACTGGATGATACTTTCAGGTAATGATCAGTACACTAAGGCGACTTGGTTCCACAAATTTCGTTCTTCTATGTTGAAGCGTTCATTTCCAGAAACAGTTTGAATTTTTAGGTTTCACTCTGTTTTCTCCTATATTGATAGATGTATTTGGAACTCTAAATCCAACACGGTTTGTGCTAGCTTCATGAAACTTGACACAATAAAGTACTTTCACGTTCTATCTCTATGCTTTGTTTCCTCTTGATGTAGCCGTAAGCAGTGACAGGCGAGAAACACTTTCATGGAAAGGGGTTGCCAGGCTTCCCAAAATTACGAATCTCCAGAAATCTCAGCAAATATTTTTTCACCCAAACTGGATGATACTTTCAGGTAATGATCAGTACACTAAGGCGACTTGGTTCCCCAAATTTCGTTCTTCTATGTTGAAGCGTTCGTTTCCAGTAACACTTTGAATTTTTAGGTTTCACTCTGTTTTCTCCTATATTGATAGATGTATTTGGAACTCTAAATCCAACACAGTTTGTGCTAGCTTCTTGAAACTTGACACAATAAAGTAGTTTCACGTTCTATCTCTATGCTTTGTTTCCTCTTGATGTAGCCGTAAGCAGTGACTGGCGAGAAACACTTTCATGGAAAGGGGTTGCCAGGCTTCCCAAAATTACGAATCTCCAGAAATCTCAGCAAATATTTTTTCACCCAAACTGGATGATAATTTCACGTAATGATCAGTACACTAAGGCGACTAGGTTCCCCAAATTTCGTTCTTCTATGTTGAAGCGTTCGTTTCCAGTAACACTTTGAATTTTTATGTTTCACTCTGTTTTCTCCTATATTGATAGATGTATTTGGAACTCTAAATCCAACACGGTTTGTGCTAGCTCTTTGAAACTTGACACAATAAAGTAGTTTCACGTTCTATCTTTATGTTTTGTTTCCTCTTGATGTAGCCCCAAGCAGTGACTGGCGAGAAACACTTTCATGGAAAGGGGTTGCCAGGCTTCCCAAAATTACGAATCTCCAGAAATCTCAGCAAATATTTTTTCACCCAAACTGGATGATACTTTCAGGTAATGATCAGTACACTAAGGCGACTTGGTTCCCCAAATTTCGTTCTTCTATGTTGAAGCGTTCGTTTCCAGTAACTCTTTGAATTTTTAGGTTTCACTCTGTTTTCTCCTATATTGATAGATGTATTTGGAACTCTAAATCCAACACGGTTTGTGCTAGCTTCTTGAAATTTGACACAATAAAGTAGTTTCACGTTCTATCTCTATGTTTTGATTCCTCTTGATGTAGCCCTAAGCAGTGACTGGCGAGAAACACTTTCATGGAAAGGGGTTGCCAGGCTTCCCAAAATAACGAATCTCCAGAAATCTCAGCAAATATTTTTTTACCCAAACTGGATGATACTTTCAGGTAATGATCAGTACACTAAGGCGACTTGGTTCCCCAAATTTCGTTCTTCTATGTTGAAGCGTTCATTTCCAGAAACAGTTTGAATTTTTAGGTTTCACTCTATTTTCTCCTATATTGATAGATGTATTTGGAACCCTAAATCCAACACGATTTGTGCTAGCTTCTTGAAACTTGACACAATAAAGTAGTTTCACGTTCTATCTCTATGTTTTGTTTTCTCTTGATGTAGCCCTTAGCAGTGATTGGTGAGAAAGACTTTCATGGAAAGGGTTTGCCAGGCTTCCCAAAATTACGAATCTCCAGAAATCTCAGCAAATATTCTTTCACCCAAACTGGATGATACTTTCAGGTAATGATCAGTACACTAAGGCGACTTGGTTCCCCAAATTTTGTTCTTCTATGTTGAAGCGTTCGTTTCCAGTAACACTTTGAATTTTTAGGTTTCACTCTGTTTTCTCCTATATTGATAGATGTATTTGGAACTCTAAATCCAACACGGTTTGTGCTAGCTTCTTGAAACTTGACACAATGAAGTAGTTTCACGTTCTATCTCTATGCTTTGTTTCCTCTTGATGTAGCCGTAAGCAGTGACTGGCGAGAAACACTTTCATGGAAAGGGGTTGCCAGGCTTCCCAAAATTACGAATCTCCAGAAATCTCAGCAAATATTTTTTCACCCAAACTGGATGATACTTTCAGGTAATGATCAGTACACTAAGGCGACTTGGTTCCCCAAATTTCGTTCCTCTATGTTGAAGCGTTCGTTTCCAGTAACACTTTGAATTTTTATGTTTCACTCTGTTTTCTCCTATATTGATAGATGTATTTGGAACTCTAAATCCAACACGGTTTGTGCTAGCTCATTGAAACTTGACACAATAAAGTAGTTTCACGTTCTATCTTTATGTTTTGTTTCCTCTTGATGTAGCCCTAAGCAGTGACTGGCGAGAAACACTTTCATGGAAAGGGGTTGCCAGGCTTCCCAAAATTACGAATCTCCAGAAATCTCAGCAAATATTTTTTCACCCAAACTGGATTTATACTTTCAGGTAATGATCAGTACACTAAGGCGACTTGGTTCCCCAAATTTCGTTCTTCTATGTTGAAGCGTTCGTTTCCAGTAACTCTTTGAATTTTTAGGTTTCACTCTGTTTTCTCCTATATTGATAGATGTATTTGGAACTCTAAATCCAACACGGTTTGTGCTAGCTTCTTGAAATTTGACACAATAAAGTAGTTTCACGTTCTATCTCTATGTTTTGATTCCTCTTGATGTAGCCGTAAGCAGTGACTGGCGAGAAACACTTTCATGGAAAGGGGTTGCCAGGCTTCCCAAAATTACGAATCTCCAGAAATCTCAGCAAATATTTTTTCACCCAAACTGGATGATACTTTCAGGTAATGATCAGTACACTAAGGCGACTTGGTTCCCCAAATTTCGTTCTTCTATGTTGAAGCGTTCGTTTCCAGTAACACTTTGAATTTTTAGGTTTCACTCTGTTTTCTCCTATATTGATAGATGTATTTGGAACTCTAAATCCAACACAGTTTGTGCTAGCTTCTTGAAACTTGACACAATAAAGTAGTTTCACGTTCTATCTCTATGCTTTGTTTCCTCTTGATGTAGCCGTAAGCAGTGACTGGCGAGAAACACTTTCATGGAAAGGGGTTGCCAGGCTTCCCAAAATTACGAATCTCCAGAAATCACAGCAAATATTTTTTCACCCAAACTGGATGATAATTTCACGTAATGATCAGTACACTAAGGCGACTAGGTTCCCCAAATTTCGTTCTTCTATGTTGAAGCGTTCGTTTCCAGTAACACTTTGAATTTTTATGTTTCACTCTGTTTTCTCCTATATTGATAGATGTATTTGGAACTCTAAATCCAACACGGTTTGTGCTAGCTCTTTGAAACTTGACACAATAAAGTAGTTTCACGTTCTATCTTTATGTTTTGTTTCCTCTTGATTTAGCCCCAAGCAGTGACTGGCGAGAAACACTTTCATGGAAAGGGGTTGCCAGGCTTCCCAAAATTACGAATCTCCAGAAATCTCAGCAAATATTTTTTCACCCAAACTGGATGATACTTTCAGGTAATGATCAGTACACTAAGGCGACTTGGTTCCCCAAATTTCGTTCTTCTATGTTGAAGCGTTCGTTTCCAGTAACTCTTTGAATTTTTAGGTTTCACTCTGTTTTCTCCTATATTGATAGATGTATTTGGAACTCTAAATCCAACACGGTTTGTGCTAGCTTCTTGAAATTTGACACAATAAAGTAGTTTCACGTTCTATCTCTATGTTTTGATTCCTCTTGATGTAGCCCTAAGCAGTGACTGGCGAGAAACACTTTCATGGAAAGGGGTTGCCAGGCTTCCCAAAATTACGAATCTCCAGAAATCTCAGCAAATATTTTTTCACTCAAACTCGATGATACTTTCAGGTAATGATCAGTACACGAAGGCGACTTGGTTCCCCAAATTTCGTTCTTCTATGTTGAAGCATTCGTTTCCAGTAACAGTTTGAATTTTTAGGTTTCAGTCTGTTTTCTCCTATATTGATAGATGTATTTGGAACTCTAAATCCAACACGGTTTGTGCTAGCTTCTTGAAACTTGACACAATAAAGTAGTTTCACGTTCTATCTCTATGTTTTGATTCCTCTTGATGTAGCCCTAAGCAGTGACTGGCGAGAAACACTTTCATGGAATGGGGTTGCCAGGCTTCCCAAAATAACGAATCTCCAGAAATCTCAGCAAATATTTTTTCACCCAAACTGGATGATACTTTCAGGTAATGATCAGTACACTAAGGCGACTTGGTTCCCCAAATTTCGTTCTTCTATGTTGAAGCGTTCATTTCCAGAAACAGTTTGAATTTTTAGGTTTCACTCTATTTTCTCCTATATTGATAGATGTATTTGGAACTCTAAATCCAACACGATTTGTGCTAGCTTCTTGAAACTTGACACAATAAAGTAGTTTCACGTTCTATCTCTATGTTTTGTTTTCTCTTGATGTAGCCCTTAGCAGTGATTGGTGAGAAAGACTTTCATGGAAAGGGTTTGCCAGGCTTCCCAAAATTACGAATCTCCAGAAATCTCAGCAAATATTCTTTCACCCAAACTGGATGATACTTTCAGGTAATGATCAGTACACTAAGGCGACTTGGTTCCACAAATTTCGTTCTTCTATGTTGAAGCGTTCGTTTCCAGTAACACTTTGAATTTTTAGGTTTCACTCTGTTTTCTCCTATATTGATAGATGTATTTGGAACTCTAAATCCAACACGGTTTGTGCTAGCTTCTTGAAACTTGACACAATAAAGTAGTTTCACGTTCTATCTCTATGTTTTGATTCCTCTTGATGTAGCCCTAAGCAGTGACTGGCGAGAAACACTTTCATGGAAAGGGGTTGCCAGGCTTCCCAAAATTACGAATCTCCAGAAATCTCAGCAAATATTTTTTCACTCAAACTCGATGATACTTTCAGGTAATGATCAGTACACGAAGGCGACTTGGTTCCCCAAATTTCGTTCTTCTATGTTGAAGCGTTCGTTTCCAGTAACAGTTTGAATTTTTAGGTTTCAGTCTGTTTTCTCCTATATTGATAGATGTATTTGGAACTCTAAATCCAACACGGTTTGTGCTAGCTTCTTGAAACTTCACACAATAAAGTAGTTTCATGTTCTATCTCTATGTTTTGTTTCCTCTTGATGTAGCCCTAAGCAGTGACTGGCGAGAAACACTTTCATGGACAGGGGTTCCCAGGCTTCCCAAAATTACGAATCTCTAGAAATCTCAGCAAATATTTTTTCACCCAAACTGGATGATACTTTCAGGTAATGATCAGTGCACTAAGGCGACTTGGTTCCCCAAATTTCGTTCTTCTATGTTGAAGCGTTCGTTTCCAGTAACAGTTTGAATTTTTAGGTTTCACTCTGTTTTCTCTTATATTGATAGATGTATTTGGAACTCTAAATCCAACACGGTTTGTGCTAGCTTCTTGAAACTTGACACAATAAAGTAGTTTCACGTTCTATCTCTATGTTTTGATTCCTCTTGATGTAGCCCTGTGCAGTGACTGGCGAGAAACACTTTCATGGAAAGGGGTTGCCAGGCTTCCCAAAATTACGAATCTCCAGAAATCTCAGCAAATATTTTTTCACCCAAACACGATGATACTTTCAGGTAATGATCAGTACACTAAGGCGACTTGGTTCCCCAAATATTGTTCTTCTATGTTGAAGCGTTCATTTCCAGTAACAGTTTGAATTTTTAGGTTTCACTCTGTTTTCTCCTATATTGATAGATGTATTTGGAACTCTAAATCCAACACGGTTTGTGCTAGCTTCTTGAAACTTGACACAATAAAGTGGTTTCAGGTTCTATCTCTATGTTTTGTTTCCTCTTGATGTAGCCGTAAGCAGTGACTGGCGAGAAACACTTTCATGGAAAGGGGTTGCCAGGCTTCCCAAAATTACGAATCTCCAGAAATCTCAGCAAATATTTTTTCACCCAAATTGGATGATACTTTCAGGTAATGATCAGTGCACTAAGCCGACTTGGATCCCCAAATTTCGTTCTTCTATGTTGAAGCGTTCGTTTCCAGTAAAACTTTGAATTTTTAGGTTTCACTCTGTTTTCTCCTATATTGATAGATGTATTTGGAACTCTAAATCCAACACGGTTTGTGCTAGCTTCTTGAAACTTGACACAATAAAGCAGTTTCACGTTCTATCTCTATGTTTTGATTCCTCTTGATGTAGCCCTGTGCAGTGACTGGCGAGAAACAGTTACATGGAAAGGGGTTGCCAGGCTTCCCAAAATAACGAATCTCCAGAAATCTCAGCAAATATTTTTTCACCCAAACTGGATGATACTTTCAGGTAATGATCAGTACACTAAGGCGACTTGGTTCCCCAAATTTCGTTCTTCTATGTTGAAGCGTTCATTTCCAGAAACAGTTTGAATTTTTAGGTTTCACTCTATTTTCTCCTATATTGATAGATGTATTTGGAACTCTAAATCCAACACGGTTTGTGCTAGCTTCTTGAAACTTGACACAATAAAGTAGTTTCATGTTCTATCTCTATGTTTTGTTTTCTCTTGATGTAGCCCTTAGCAGTGATTGGTGAGAAACACTTTCATGGAAAGGGTTTGCCAGGCTTCCCAAAATTACGAATCTCCAGAAATCTCAGCAAATATTTTTTCACCCAAACTGGATGATACTTTCAGGTAATGATCAGTACACTAAGGCGACTTGGTTCCCCAAATTTCGTTCTTCTATGTTGAAGCGTTCGTTTCCAGTAACACTTTGAATTTTTAGGTTTCACTCTGTTTTCTCCTATATTGATAGATGTATTTGGAACTCTAAATCCAACACGGTTTGTGCTAGCTTCTTGAAACTTGACACAATAAAGTAGTTTCACGTTCTATCTCTATGCTTTGTTTCCTCTTGATGTAGCCGTAAGCAGTGACTGGCGAGAAACACTTTCATGGAAAGGGGTTGCCAGGCTTCCCAAAATTACGAATCTCCAGAAATCTCAGCAAATATTTTTTCACCCAAACTGGATGATACTTTCAGGTAATGATCAGTACACTAAGGCGACTTGGTTCCCCAAATTTCGTTCTTCTATGTTGAAGCGTTCATTTCCAGTAACACTTTGAATTTTTAGGTTTCACTCTGTTTTCTCCTATTTTGATAGATGTATTTGGAACTCTAAATCCAACACGGTTTGTGCTAGCTTCTTGAAACTTGACACAATAAAGTAGTTTCACGTTCTATCTCTACGTTTTGTTTCCTCTTGATGTAGCCCTAAGCAGTAACTGGCGAGAAACACTTTCATGGAAAGGGGTTGCCAAGCTTCCTAAAATTACGAATCTCGAGAAATCTCAGCAAATATTTTTTCACCCAAACTGGATGATACTTTCAGGTAATGATCAGTACACTAAGGCGACTTGGTTCCCCAAATTTCGTTCTTCTATGTTGAAGCGTTCGTTTCCAGTAACTCTTTGAATTTTTAGGTTTCACTCTGTTTTCTCCTATATTGATAGATGTATTTGGAACTCTAAATCCAACACGGTTTGTGCTAGCTTCTTGAAATTTGACACAATAAATTAGTTTCACGTTCTATCTCTATGTTTTGATTCCTCTTGATGTAGCCCTGTGCAGTGACTGGCGAGAAACACTTACATGGAAAGGGGTTGCCAGGCTTCCCAAAATAACGAATCTCCAGAAATCTCAGCAAATATTTTTTCACCCAAACTGGATGATACTTTCAGGTAATGATCAGTACCCGAAGGCGACTTGGTTCCCCAAATTTCGTTCTTCTATGTTGAAGCGTTCATTTCCAGAAACAGTTTGAATTTTTAGGTTTCACTCTATTTTCTCCTATATTGATAGATGTATTTGGAACTCTAAATCCAACACGATTTGTGCTAGCTTCTTGAATCTTGACACAATAAAGTAGTTTCACGTTCTATCTCTATGTTTTGTTTTCTCTTGATGTAGCCCTTAGCAGTGATTGGTGAGAAACACTTTCATGGAAAGGGTTTGCCAGGCTTCCCAAAATTACGAATCTCCAGAAATCTCAGCAAATATTTTTTCACCCAAACTGGATGATACTTTCAGGTAATGATCAGTACACTAAGGCGACTTGGTTCCACAAATTTCGTTCTTCTATGTTGAAGCGTTCGTTTCCAGTAACACTTTGAATTTTTAGGTTTCACTCTGTTTTCTCCTATATTGATAGATGTATTTGGAACTCTAAATCCAACACGGTTTGTGCTAGGTTCTTGAAACTTGACACAATAAAGTAGTTTCACGTTCTATCTCTACGTTTTGTTTCCTCTTGATGTAGCCCTAAGCAGTAACTGGCGAGAAACACTTTCATGGAAAGGGGTTGCCAAGCTTCCTAAAATTACGAATCTCGAGAAATCTCAGCAAATATTTTTTCACCCAAACTGGATGATACTTTCAGGTAATGATCAGTACACTAAGGCGACTTGGTTCCCCAAATTTCGTTCTTCTATGTTGAAGCGTTCGTTTCCAGTAACTCTTTGAATTTTTAGGTTTCACTCTGTTTTCTCCTATATTGATAGATGTATTTGGAACTCTAAATCCAACACGGTTTGTGCTAGCTTCTTGAAATTTGACACAATAAAGTAGTTTCACGTTCTATCTCTATGTTTTGATTCCTCTTGATGTAGCCCTAAGCAGTGACTGGCGAGAAACACTTTCATGGAAAGGGGTTGCCAGGCTTCCCAAAATTACGAATCTCCAGAAATCTCAGCAAATATTTTTTCACTCAAACTCGATGATACTTTCAGGTAATGATCAGTACACGAAGGCGACTTGGTTCCCCAAATTTCGTTCTTCTATGTTGAAGCGTTCGTTTCCAGTAACAGTTTGAATTTTTAGGTTTCAGTCTGTTTTCTCCTATATTGATAGATGTATTTGGAACTCTAAATCCAACACGGTTTGTGCTAGCTTCTTGAAACTTGACACAATAAATTATTTCACGTTCTATCTCTATGTTTTGATTCCTCTTGATGTAGCCCTAAGCAGTGACTGGCGAGAAACAATTTCATGGAAAGGGGTTGCCAGGCTTCCCAAAATTACGAATCTCCAGAAATCTCAGCAAATATTTTTTCACCCAAAAAGGATGATACTTTCAGGTAATGATCAGTACACTAAGGCGACTTAGTTCCCCAAATTTCGTTCTTCTATGTTGAAGCGTTCGTTTCCAGGAACACTTTGAATTTTTAGGTTTCACTCTGTTTTCTCCTATATTGATAGATGTATTTGGAACTCTAAATCCAACACGGTTTGTGCTAGCTTCTTGAAACTTGACACAATAAAGTAGTTTCATGTTCTATCTCTATGTTTTGTTTCCTCTTGATGTAGCCCTAAGCAGTGACTGGCGAGAAACACTTCCATGGACAGGGGTTCCCAGGCTTCCCAAAATTACGAATCTCCAGAAATCTCAGCAAATATTTTTTCACCCAAACTGGATGATACTTTCAGGTAATGATCAGTGCACTAAGGCGACTTGGTTCCCCAAATTTCGTTCTTCTATGTTGAAGCGTTCGTTTCCAGTAACAGTTTGAATTTTTAGGTTTCACTCTGTTTTCTCTTATATTGATAGATGTATTTGGAACTCTAAATCCAACACGGTTTGTGCTAGCTTCTTGAAACTTGACACAATAAAGTAGTTTCACGTTCTATCTCTATGTTTTGTTTCCTCTTGATGTAGCCGTAAGCAGTGACTGGCGAGAAACACTTTCATGGAAAGGGGTTGCCAGGCTTCCCAAAATTACGAATCTCCAGAAATCTCAGCAAATATTTTTTCACCCAAACTGGATGATACTTTCAGGTAATGATCAGTACACTAAGGCGACTTGGTTCCCCAAATTTCGTTCTTCTATGTTGAAGCGTTCGTTTCCAGTAACACTTTGAATTTTTAGGTTTCACTCTGTTTTCTCCTATATTGATAGATGTATTTGGAACTCTAAATCCAACACGGTTTGTGCTAGGTTCTTGAAACTTGACACAATAAAGTAGTTTCAGGTTCTATCTCTATGTTTTGTTTCCTCTTGATGTAGCCCTATGCAGTGACTGGCGAGAAACACTTTCATGGAAAGGGGTTGCCAGGCTTCCCAAAATAACGAATCTCCAGAAATCTCAGCAAATATTTTTTCACCCAAACTGGATGATACTTTCAGGTAATGATCAGTACACTAAGGCGACTTGGTTCCCCAAATTTCGTTCTTCTATGTTGAAGCGTTCATTTCCAGAAACAGTTTGAATTTTTAGGTTTCACTCTGTTTTCTCCTATATTGATAGATGTATTTGGAACTCTAAATCCAACACGATTTGTGCTAGCTTCTTGAAACTTGACACAATAAAGTAGTTTCACGTTCTATCTCTATGTTTTGTTTTCTCTTGATGTAGCCCTTAGCAGTGATTGGTGAGAAACACTTTCATGGAAAGGGTTTGCCAGGCTACCCAAAATTACGAATCTCCAGAAATCTCAGCAAATATTTTTTCACCCAAACTGGATGATACTTTCAGGTAATGATCAGTACACTAAGGCGACTTGGTTCCCCAAATTTCGTTCTTCTATGTTGAAGCGTTCGTTTCCAGTAACACTTTGAATTTTTAGGTTTCACTCTGTTTTCTCCTATATTGATAGATGTATTTGGAACTCTAAATCCAACACGGTTTGTGCTAGCTTCTTGAAACTTGACACAATAAAGTAGTTTCACGTTCTATCTCTATGCTTTGTTTCCTCTTGATGTAGCCGTAAGCAGTGACTGGCGAGAAACACTTTCATGGAAAGGGGTTGCCAGGCTTCCCAAAATTACGAATCTCCAGAAATCTCAGCAAATATTTTTTCACCCAAACAGGATGATACTTTCAGGTAATGATCAGTACACTAAGGCGACTTGGTTCCCCAAATTTCGTTCTTCTATGTTGAAGCGTTCGTTTCCAGTAACACTTTGAATTTTTAGGTTTCACTCTGTTTTCTCCTATATTGATAGATGTATTTGGAACTCTAAATCCAACACGGTTTGTGCTAGGTTCTTGAAACTTGACACAATAAAGTAGTTTCACGTTCTATCTCTACGTTTTGTTTCCTCTTGATGTAGCCCTATGCAGTGACTGGCGAGAAACACTTTCATGGAAAGGGGTTGCCAGGCTTCCCAAAATTACGAATCTCCAGAAATCTCAGCAAATATTTTTTCACCCACACTGGATGATACTTTCAGTCAATGATCAGTACACAAAGGCGACTTAGTTCCCCAAATTTCGTTCTTCTATGTTGAACCGTTCGTTTCCAGGAACACTTTGAATTTTTAGGTTTCACTCTGTTTTCTCCTATATTGATAGATGTATTTGGAACTCTAAATCCAACACGGTTTGTGCTAGCTTCTTGAAACTTGACACAATAAAGTAGTTTCATGTTCTATCTCTATGTTTTGTTTCCTCTTGATGTAGCCCTAAGCAGTGACTGGCGAGAAACACTTTCATGGACAGGGGTTCCCAGGCTTCCCAAAATTACGAATCTCCAGAAATCTCAGCAAATATTTTTTCACCCAAACTGGATGATACTTTCAGGTAATGATCAGTGCACTAAGGCGACTTGGTTCCCCAAATTTCGTTCTTCTATGTTGAAGCGTTCGTTTCCAGTAACAGTTTGAATTTTTAGGTTTCACTCTGTTTTCTCTTATATTGATAGATGTATTTGGAACTCTAAATCCAACACGGTTTGTGCTAGCTTCTTGAAACTTGACACAATAAAGTAGTTTCACGTTCTATCTCTATGTTTTGTTTCCTCTTGATGTAGCCGTAAGCAGTGACTGGCGAGAAACACTTTCATGGAAAGGGGTTGCCAGGCTTCCCAAAATTACGAATCTCCAGAAATCTCAGCAAATATTTTTTCACCCAAACTGGATGATACTTTCAGGTAATGATCAGTACACTAAGGCGACTTGGTTCCCCAAATTTCGTTCTTCTATGTTGAAGCGTTCGTTTCCAGTAACAGTTTGAATTTTTAGGTTTCACTCTGTTTTCACCTATATAGATAGATGTATTTGGAACTCTAAATCCAACACGGTTTGTGCTAGCTTCTTGAAACTTGACACAATAAAGTAGTTTCACGTTCTATCTCTATGTTTTGATTCCTCTTGATGTAGCCCTAAGCAGTGACTGGCGAGAAACACTTTCATGGACAGGGGTTCCCAGGATTCCCAAAATTACGAATCTCCAGAAATCTCAGCAAATATTTTTTCACCCAAACTGGATGATACTTTCAGGTAATGATCAGTACACTAAGGCGACTTGGTTCCCCAAATTTCGTTCTTCTATGTTGAAGCGTTCATTTCCAGTAACAGTTTGAATTTTTAGGTTTCACTCTATTTTCTCCTATATTGATAGATGTATTTGGAACTCTAAATCCAACACGGTTTGTGCTAGCTTCTTGAAACTTGACACAATAAAGTAGTTTCACGTTCTATCTCTATGTTTTGATTCCTCTTCATGTAGCCCTGTGCAGTGACTGGCGAGAAACAGTTACATGGAAAGGGGTTGCCAGGCTTCCCAAAATAACGAATCTCAAGAAATCTCAGCAAATATTTTTTCACCCAAACTGGATGATACTTTGGTAATGATCAGTACACTAAGGCGACTTGGTTCCCCAAATTTCGTTCTTCTATGTTGAAGCGTTCATTTCCAGAAACAGTTTGAATTTTTAGGTTTCACTCTATTTTCTCTTATATTGATAGATGTATTTGGAACTCTAAATCCAACACGATTTGTGCTAGCTTCTTGAAACTTGACACAATAAAGTAGTTTCACGTTCTATCTCTATGTTTTGTTTTCTCTTGATGTAGCCCTTAGCAGTGATTGATGAGAAACCCTTTCATGGAAAGGGTTTGCCAGGCTTCCCAAAATTACGAATCTCCAGAAATCTCAGCAAATATTTTTTCACCCAAACTGGATGATACTTTCAGGTAATGATCAGTACACTAAGGCGACTTGGTTCCCCAAATTTCGTTCTTCTATGTTGAAGCGTTCATTTCCAGTAACACTTTGAATTTTTAGGTTTCACTCTGTTTTCTCCTATATTGATAGATGTATTTGGAACTCTAAATCCAACACGTTTTGTGCTAGCTTCTTGAAACTTGACACAATAAAGTAGTTTCACGTTCTATCTCTATGCTTTGTTTCCTCTTGATGTAGCCGTAAGCAGTGACTGGCGAGAAACACTTTCATGGAAAGGGGTTGCCAGGCTTCCCAAAATTACGAATCTCCAGAAATCTCAGCAAATATTTTTTCACCCAAACTGGATGATACTTTCAGGTAATGATCAGTACACTAAGGCGACTTGGTTCCACAAATTTCGTTCTTCTATGTTGAAGCGTTCGTTTCCAGTAACACTTTGAATTTTTAGGTTTCACTCTGTTTTCTCCTATGTTGATAGATGTATTTGGAACTCTAAATCCAACACGGTTTGTGCTAGGTTCTTGAAACTTGACACAATAAAGTAGTTTCACGTTCTATCTCTATGCTTTGTTTCCTCTTGATGTAGCCCTAAGCAGTGACTGGCGAGAAACACTTTCATGGACGGGGATCCCAGGCTTCCCAAAATTACGAATCTCCAGAAATCTCAGCAAATATTTTTTCACCCAAACTGGATGATACTTTCAGGTAATGATCAGTGCACTAAGCCGACTTGGATCCCCAAATTTCGTTCTTCTATGTTGAAGCGTTCGTTTCCAGTAACAGTTTGAATTTTTAGGTTTCACTCTGTTTTCTCCTATATTGATAGATGTATTTGGAACTCTAAATCCAACACGGTTTGTGCTAGGTTCTTGAAACTTGACACAATAAAGTAGTTTCAGGTTCTATCTCTATGTTTTGTTTCCTCTTGATGTAGCCCTATGCAGTGACTGGCGAGAAACACTTTCATGGAAAGGGGTTGCCAGGCTTCCCAAAATTACGAATCTCCAGAAATCTCAGCAAATATTTTTTCACCCAAACTGGATGATACTTTCAGGTAATGATCAGTACACTAAGGCGACTTGGTTCCCCAAATTTCGTTCTTCTATGTTGAAGCGTTCGTTTCCAGTAACAGTTTGAATTTTTAGGTTTCACTCTGTTTTCTCCTATATAGATAGATGTATTTGGAACTCTAAATCCAACACGGTTTGTGCTAGCTTCTTGAAACTTGACACAATAAAGTAGTTTCACGTTCTATCTCTATGTTTTGATTCCTCTTGATGTAGCCCTAAGCAGTGACTGGCGAGAAACACTTTCATGGAAAGGGGTTGCCAGGCTTCCCAAAATAACGAATCTCCAGAAATCTCAGCAAATATTTTTTCACCCAAACTGGATGATACTTTCAGGTAATGATCAGTACACTAAGGCGACTTGGTTCCCCAAATTTCGTTCTTCTATGTTGAAGCGTTCATTTCCAGAAACAGTTTGAATTTTTAGGTTTCACTCTGTTTTCTCCTATATTGATAGATGTATTTGGAACTCTAAATCCAACACGATTTGTGCTAGCTTCTTGAAACTTGACACAATAAAGTAGTTTCACGTTCTATCTCTATGTTTTGTTTTCTCTTGATGTAGCCCTTAGCAGTGATTGGTGAGAAACACTTTCATGGAAAGGGTTTGCCAGGCTACCCAAAATTACGAATCTCCAGAAATCTCAGCAAATATTTTTTCACCCAAACTGGATGATACTTTCAGGTAATGATCAGTACACTAAGGCGACTTGGTTCCCCAAATTTCGTTCTTCTATGTTGAAGCGTTCGTTTCCAGTAACACTTTGAATTTTTAGGTTTCACTCTGTTTTCTCCTATATTGATAGATGTATTTGGAACTCTAAATCCAACACGGTTTGTGCTAGCTTCTTGAAACTTGACACAATAAAGTAGTTTCAGGTTCTATCTCTATGCTTTGTTTCCTCTTGATGTAGCCGTAAGCAGTGACTGGCGAGAAACACTTTCATGGAAAGGGGTTGCCAGGCTTCCCAAAATTACGAATCTCCAGAAATCTCAGCAAATATTTTTTCACCCAAACTGGATGATACTTTCAGGTAATGATCAGTACACTAAGGCGACTTGGTTCCCCAAATTTCGTTCTTCTATGTTGAAGCGTTCGTTTCCAGTAACACTTTGAATTTTTAGGTTTCACTCTGTTTTCTCCTATATTGATAGATGTATTTGGAACTCTAAATCCAACACGGTTTGTGCTAGGTTCTTGAAACTTGACACAATAAAGTAGTTTCACGTTCTATCTCTACGTTTTGTTTCCTCTTGATGTAGCCCTAAGCAGTAACTGGCGAGAAACACTTTCATGGAAAGGGGTTGCCAAGCTTCCTAAAATTACGAATCTCGAGAAATCTCAGCAAATATTTTTTCACCCAAACTGGATGATACTTTCAGGTAATGATCAGGACACTACGGCGACTTGGTTCCCCAAATTTCGTTCTTCTATGTTGAAGCGTTCGTTTCCAGTAACAGTTTGAATTTTTAGGTTTCACTCTGTTTTCTCCTATATAGATAGATGTATTTGGAACTCTAAATCCAACACGGTTTGTGCTAGCTTCTTGAAACTTGACACAATAAACTAGTTTCACGTTCTATCTCTATGTTTTGTTTCCTCTTGATGTAGCCCTAAGCAGTGACTGGCGAGAAACACTTTCATGGAAAGGGGTTGCCAGGCTTTCCAAAATTACGAATCTCCAGAAATCTCAGCAAATATTTTTTCACCCAAACTGGATGATACTTTCAGGTAATGATCAGTACACTAAGGCGACTTGGTTCCCCAAATTTCGTTCTTCTATGTTGAAGCGTATGTTTCCAGTAACACTTTGAATTTTTAGGTTTCACTCTGTTTTCTCCTATATTGATATATGTATTTGGAACTCTAAATCCAACACGGTTTGTGCTAGCTTCTTGAAACTTGACACAATAAAGTAGTTTCACGTTCTATCTCTATGTTTTGATTCCTCTTGATGTAGCCCTAAGCAGTGACGGGCGAGAAACACTTTCATGGAAAGGGGTTGCCAGGCTTCCCAAAATTACGAATCTCCAGAAAACTCAGCAAATATTTTTTCACTCAAACTCGATGATACTTTCAGGTAATGATCAGTACACGAAGGTGACTTGGTTCCCCAAATTTCGTTCTTCTATGTTGAAGCGTTCGTTTCCAGTAACAGTTTGAATTTTTAGGTTTCAGTCTGTTTTCTCGTATATTGATAGATGTATTTGGAACTCTAAATCCAACACGGTTTGTGCTAGCTTTTTGAAACTTGACACAATAAAGTAGTTTCACGTTCTATCTCTATGTTTTGATTCTTCTTGATGTAGCCCTAAGCAGTGACTGGCAAGAAACACTTTCATGGAAAGGGGTTGCCAGGCTTCCCAAAATTACGAATCTCCAGAAATCTCAGCAAATATTTTTTCACCCAAACTGGATGATACTTTCAGTCAATGATCAGTACACCAAGGCGACTTAGTTCCCCAAATTTCGTTCTTCTATGTTGAACCGTTCCTTTCCAGGAACACTTTGAATTTTTAGGTTTCACTCTGTTTTCTCCTATATTGATAGATGTATTTGGAACTCTAAATCCAACACGGTTTGTGCTAGCTTCTTGAAACTTGACACAATAAAGTAGTTTCATGTTCTATCTCTATGTTTTGTTTCCTCTTGATGTAGCCCTAAGCAGTGACTGGCGAGAAACACTTTCATGGACAGGGGTTCCCAGGCTTCCCAAAATTACGAATCTCCAGAAATCTCAGCAAATATTTTTTCACCCAAACTGGATGATACTTTCAGGTAATGATCAGTGCACTAAGGCGACTTGGTTCCCCAAATTTCGTTCTTCTATGTTGAAGCGTTCGTTTCCAGTAACAGTTTGAATTTTTAGGTTTCACTCTGTTTTCTCTTATATTGATAGATGTATTTGGAACTCTAAATCCAACACGGTTTGTGCTAGCTTCTTGAAACTTGACACAATAAAGTAGTTTCACGTTCTATCTCTATGTTTTGTTTCCTCTTGATGTAGCCGTAAGCAGTGACTGGCGAGAAACACTTTCATGGAAAGGGGTTGCCAGGCTTCCCAAAATTACGAATCTCCAGAAATCTCAGCAAATATTTTTTCACCCAAACTGGATGATACTTTCAGGTAATGATCAGGACACTACGGCGACTTGGTTCCCCAAATTTCGTTCTTCTATGTTGAAGTGTTCGTTTCCAGTAACAGTTTGAATTTTTAGGTTTCACTCTGTTTTCTCCTATATAGATAGATGTATTTGGAACTCTAAATCCAACACGGTTTGTGCTAGCTTCTTGAAACTTGACACAATAAACTAGTTTCACGTTCTATCTCTATGTTTTGTTTCCTCTTGATGTAGCCCTAAGCAGTGACTGGCGAGAAACACTTTCATGGAAAGGGGTTGCCAGGCTTTCCAAAATTACGAATCTCCAGAAATCTCAGCAAATATTTTTTCACCCAAACTGGATGATACTTTCAGGTAATGATCAGTACACTAAGGCGACTTGGTTCCCCAAATTTCGTTCTTCTATGTTGAAGCGTATGTTTCCAGTAACACTTTGAATTTTTAGGTTTCACTCTGTTTTCTCCTATATTGATATATGTATTTGGAACTCTAAATCCAACACGGTTTGTGCTAGCTTCTTGAAACTTGACACAATAAAGTAGTTTCACGTTCTATCTCTATGTTTTGATTCCTCTTGATGTAGCCCTAATCAGTGACGGGCGAGAAACACTTTCATGGAAAGGGGTTGCCAGGCTTCCCAAAATTACGAATCTCCAGAAAACTCAGCAAATATTTTTTCACTCAAACTCGATGATACTTTCAGGTAATGATCAGTACACGAAGGTGACTTGGTTCCCCAAATTTCGTTCTTCTATGTTGAAGCGTTCGTTTCCAGTAACAGTTTGAATTTTTAGGTTTCAGTCTGTTTTCTCGTATATTGATAGATGTATTTGGAACTCTAAATCCAACACGGTTTGTGCTAGCTTTTTGAAACTTGACACAATAAAGTAGTTTCACGTTCTATCTCTATGTTTTGTTTCCTCTTGATGTAGCCCTAAGCAGTGACTGGCGAGAAACACTTTCATGGAAAGGGGTTGCCAGGCTTCCCAAAATTACGAATCTCCAGAAATCTCAGCAAATATTTTTTCACCCAAACTGGATGATACTTTCAGTCAATGATCAGTACACCAAGGCGACTTAGTTCCCCAAATTTCGTTCTTCTATGTTGAACCGTTCGTTTCCAGGAACACTTTGAATTTTTAGGTTTCACTCTGTTTTCTCCTATATTGATAGATGTATTTGGAACTCTAAATCCAACACGGTTTGTGCTAGCTTCTTGAAACTTGACACAATAAAGTAGTTTCATGTTCTATCTCTATGTTTTGTTTCCTCTTGATGTAGCCCTAAGCAGTGACTGGCGAGAAACACTTTCATGGACAGGGGTTCCCAGGCTTCCCAAAATTACGAATCTCCAGAAATCTCAGCAAATATTTTTTCACCCAAACTGGATGATACTTTCAGGTAATGATCAGTGCACTAAGGCGACTTGGTTCCCCAAATTTCGTTCTTCTATGTTGAAGCGTTCCTTTCCAGTAACAGTTTGAATTTTTAGGTTTCACTCTGTTTTCTCTTATATTGATAGATGTATTTGGAACTCTAAATCCAACACGGTTTGTGCTAGCTTCTTGAAACTTGACACAATAAAGTAGTTTCACGTTCTATCTCTATGTTTTGTTTCCTCTTGATGTAGCCGTAAGCAGTGACTGGCGAGAAACACTTTCATGGAAAGGGGTTGCCAGGCTTCCCAAAATTACGAATCTCCAGAAATCTCAGCAAATATTTTTTCACCCAAACTGGATGATACTTTCAGGTAATGATCAGTACACTAAGGCGACTTGGTTCCCCAAATTTCGTTCTTCTATGTTGAAGCGTTCGTTTCCAGTAACACTTTGAATTTTTAGGTTTCACTCTGTTTTCTCCTATATTGATAGATGTATTTGGAACTCTAAATCCAACACGGTTTGTGCTAGGTTCTTGAAACTTGACACAATAAAGTAGTTTCAGGTTCTATCTCTATGTTTTGTTTCCTCTTGATGTAGCCCTATGCAGTGACTGGCGAGAAACACTTTCATGGAAAGGGGTTGCCAGGCTTCCCAAAATTACGAATCTCCAGAAATCTCAGCAAATATTTTTTCACCCAAACTGGATGATACTTTCAGGTAATTATCAGTACACTAAGGCGACTTGGTTCCCCAAATTTCGTTCTTCTATGTTGAAGCGTTCGTTTCCAGTAACAGTTTGAATTTTTAGGTTTCACTCTGTTTTCTCCTATATAGATAGATGTATTTGGAACTCTAAATCCAACACGGTTTGTGCTAGCTTCTTGAAACTTGACACAATAAAGTAGTTTCACGTTCTATCTCTATGTTTTGATTCCTCTTGATGTAGCCCTAAGCAGTGACTGGCGAGAAACACTTTCATGGACAGGGGTTCCCAGGATTCCCAAAATTACGAATCTCCAGAAATCTCAGCAAATATTTTTTCACCCAAACTGGATGATACTTTCAGGTAATGATCAGTACACTAAGGCGACTTGGTTCCCCAAATTTCGTTCTTCTATGTTGAAGCGTTCATTTCCAGTAACAGTTTGAATTTTTAGGTTTCACTCTATTTTCTCCTATATTGATAGATGTATTTGGAACTCTAAATCCAACACGGTTTGTGCTAGCTTCTTGAAACTTGACACAATAAAGTAGTTTCACGTTCTATCTCTATGTTTTGATTCCTCTTGATGTAGCCCTGTGCAGTGACTGGCGAGAAACAGTTACATGGAAAGGGGTTGCCAGGCTTCCCAAAATAACGAATCTCAAGAAATCTCAGCAAATATTTTTTCACCCAAACTGGATGATACTTTCAGGTAATGATCACTACACTAAGGCGACTTGGTTCCCCAAATTTCGTTCTTCTATGTTGAAGCGTTCATTTCCAGAAACAGTTTGAATTTTTAGGTTTCACTCTATTTTCTCTTATATTGATAGATGTATTTGGAACTCTAAATCCAACACGATTTGTGCTAGCTTCTTGAAACTTGACACAATAAAGTAGTTTCACGTTCTATCTCTATGTTTTGTTTTCTCTTGATGTAGCCCTTAGCAGTGATTGGTGAGAAACCCTTTCATGGAAAGGGTTTGCCAGGTTTCCCAAAATTACGAATCTCCAGAAATCTCAGCAAATATTTTTTCACCCAAACTGGATGATACTTTCAGGTAATGATCAGTACACTAAGGCGACTTGGTTCCCCAAATTTCGTTCTTCTATGTTGAAGCGTTCGTTTCCAGTAACACTTTGAATTTTTAGGTTTCACTCTGTTTTCTCCTATATTGATAGATGTATTTGGAACTCTAAATCCAACACGTTTTGTGCTAGCTTCTTGAAACTTGACACAATAAAGTAGTTTCACGTTCTATCTCTATGCTTTGTTTCCTCTTGATGTAGCCGTAAGCAGTGACTGGCGAGAAACACTTTCATGGAAAGGGGTTGCCAGGCTTCCCAAAATTACGAATCTCCAGAAATCTCAGCAAATATTTTTTCACCCAAACTGGATGATACTTTCAGGTAATGATCAGTACACTAAGGCGACTTGGTTCCACAAATTTCGTTCTTCTATGTTGAAGCGTTCGTTTCCAGTAACACTTTGAATTTTTAGGTTTCACTCTGTTTTCTCCTATGTTGATAGATGTATTTGGAACTCTAAATCCAACACGGTTTGTGCTAGGTTCTTAAAACTTGACACAATAAAGTAGTTTCACGTTCTATCTCTATGCTTTGTTTCCTCTTGATGTAGCCCTAAGCAGTGACTGGCAAGAAACACTTTCATGGACAGGGGTTCCCAGGCTTCCCAAAATTACGAATCTCCAGAAATCTCAGCAAATATTTTTTCACCCAAACTGGATGATACTTTCAGGTAATGATCAGTGCACTAAGCCGACTTGGATCCCCAAATTTCGTTCTTCTATGTTGAAGCGTTCGTTTCCAGTAACAGTTTGAATTTTTAGGTTTCACTCTGTTTTCTCCTATATTGATAGATGTATTTGGAACTCTAAATCCAACACGGTTTGTGCTAGCTTCTTGAAACTTGACACAATAAAGTAGTTTCACGTTCTATCTCTATGTTTTGATTCCTCTTGATGTAGCCCTGTGCAGTGACTGGCGAGAAACAGTTACATGGAAAGGGGTTGCCAGGCTTCCCAAAATTACTAATCTCCAGAAATCTCAGCAAATATTTTTTCACCCAAACTGGATGATACTTTCAGGTAATGATCAGTACACTAAGGCGACTTGGTTCCCCAAATTTCGTTCTTCTATGTTGAAGCGTTCATTTCCAGAAACAGTTTGAATTTTTAGGTTTCACTCTATTTTCTCCTATATTGATAGATGTATTTGGAACTCTAAATCCAACACGATTTGTGCTAGCTTCTTGAAACTTGACACAATAAAGTAGTTTCACGTTCTATCTCTATGTTTTGTTTTCTCTTGATGTAGCCCTTAGCAGTGATTGGTGAGAAACACTTTCATGGAAAGGGTTTGCCAGGCTTCCCAAAATTACGAATCTCCAGAATTCTCAGCAAATATTTTTTCACCCAAACTGGATGATACTTTCAGGTAATGATCAGTACACTAAGGCGACTTGGTTCCCCAAATTTCGTTCTTCTATGTTGAAGCGTTCGTTTCCAGTAACAGTTTGAATTTTTAGGTTTCACTCTGTTTTCTCCTATATTGATAGATGTGTTTGGAACTCTAAATCCAACACGGTTTGTGCTAGCTTCTTGAAACTTGACACAATAAAGTAGTTTCACGTTCTATCTCTATGTTTTGATTCCTCTTGATGTAGCCCTGTGCAGTGACTGGCGAGAAACAGTTACATGGAAAGGGGTTGCCAGGCTTCCCAAAATAACGAATCTCCAGAAATCTCAGCAAATATTTTTTCACCCAAACTGGATGATACTTTCAGGTAATGATCAGTACACTAAGGCGACTTGGTTCCCCAAATTTCGTTCTTCTATGTTGAAGCGTTCGTTTCCAGTAACACTTTGAATTTTTAGGTTTCACTCTGTTTTCTCCTATATTGATAGATGTATTTGGAACTCTAAATCCAACACGGTTTGTGCTAGGTTTTGAAACTTGACACAATAAAGTAGTTTCACGTTCTATCTCTATGTTTTGTTTCCTCTTGATGTAGCCCTATGCAGTGACTGGCGAGAAACACTTTCATGGAAAGGGGTTGCCAGGCTTCCCAAAATTACGAATCTCCAGAAATCTCAGCAAATATTTTTTCACCCAAACTGGATGATACTTTCAGGTAATGATCAGTGCACTAAGCCGACTTGGATCCCCAAATTTCGTTCTTCTATGTTGAAGCGTTCGTTTCCAGTAACAGTTTGAATTTTTAGGTTTCACTCTGTTTTCTCCTATATTGATAGATGTATTTGGAACTCTAAATCCAACACGGTTTGTGCTAGCTTCTTGAAACTTGACACAATAAAGTAGTTTCACGTTCTATCTCTATGTTTTGATTCCTCTTGATGTAGCCCTGTGCAGTGACTGGCGAGAAACACTTACATGGAAAGGGGTTGCCAGGCTTCCCAAAATAACGAATCTCCAGAAATCTCAGCAAATATTTTTTCACCCAAACTGGATGATACTTTCAGGTAATGATCAGTACACTAAGGCGACTTGGTTCCCCAAATTTCGTTCTTCTATGTTGAAGCGTTCATTTCCAGAAACAGTTTGAATTTTTAGGTTTCACTCTATTTTCTCCTATATTGATAGATGTATTTGGAACTCTAAATCCAACACGATTTGTGCTAGCTTCTTGAAACTTGACACAATAAAGTAGTTTCACGTTCTATCTCTATGTTTCGCTTTCTCTTGATGTAGCCCTTAGCAGTGATTGGTGAGAAACACTTTCATGGAAAGGGTTTGCCAGGCTTCCCAAAATTACGAATCTCCAGAAATCTCAGCAAATATTTTTTCACCCAAACTGGATGATACTTTCAGGTAATGATCAGTACACTAAGGCGACTTGGTTCCCCAAATTTCGTTCTTCTATGTTGAAGCGTTCGTTTCCAGTAACACTTTGAATTTTTAGGTTTCACTCTGTTTTCTCCTATATTGATAGATGTATTTGGAACTCTAAATCCAACACGGTTTGTGCTAGCTTCTTGAAACTTGACACAATAAAGTAGTTTCACGTTCTATCTCTATGTTTTGATTCCTCTTGATGTAGCCCTAAGCTGTGACTTGCGAGAAACACTTTCATGGACAGGGGTTCCCAGGCTTCCCAAAATTATGAATCTCCAGAAATCTCAGCAAATATTTTTTCACCCAAACTGGATGATACTTTCAGGAAATGATCAGTGCACTAAGCCGACTTGGATCCCCAAATTTCGTTCTTCTATGTTGAAGCGTTCGTTTCCAGTAACAGTTTGAATTTTTAGGTTTCACTCTGTTTTCTCCTATATAGATAGATGTATTTGGAACTCTAAATCCAACACGGTTTGTGCTAGCTTCTTGAAACTTGACACAATAAAGTAGTTTCACGTTCTATCTCTATGTTTTGATTCCTCTTGATGTAGCCCTGTGCAGTGACTGGCGAGAAACACTTACATGGAAGGGGGTTGCCAGGCTTCCCAAAATAACGAATCTCGAGAAATCTCACCAAATATTTTTTCACCCAAACTGGATGATACTTTCAGGTAATGATCAGTACACTAAGGCGACTTGGTTCCCCAAATTTCGTTCTTCTATGTTGAAGCGTTCATTTCCAGAAAGAGTTTGAATTTTTAGGTTTCACTCTATTTTCTCCTATATTGATAGATGTATTTGGAACTCTAAATCCAACACGATTTGTGCTAGCTTCTTGAAACTTGACACAATAAAGTAGTTTCACGTTCTATCTCTATGTTTTGTTTTCTCTTGATGTAGCCCTTAGCAGTGATTGGTGAGAAACACTTTCATGGAAAGGGTTTGCCAGGCTTCCCAAAATTACGAATCTCCAGAAATCTCAGCAAATATTTTTTCACCCAAACTGGATGATACTTTCAGGTAATGATCAGTACACTAAGGTGACTTGGTTCCCCAAATTTCGTTCTTCTATGTTGAAGCGTTCGTTTCCAGTAACACTTTGAATTTTTAGGTTTCACTCTGTTTTCTCCTATATTGATAGATGTATTTGGAACTCTAAATCCAACACGGTTTGTGCTAGCTTCTTGAAACTTGACACAATAAAGTAGTTTCACGTTCTATCCCTATGCTTTGTTTCCTCTTGATGTAGCCGTAAGCAGTGACTGGCGAGAAACACTTTCATGGAAAGGGGTTGCCAGGCTTCCCAAAATTACGAATCTCCAGAAATCTCAGCAAATATTTTTTCACCCAAACAGGATGATACTTTCAGGTAATGATCAGTGCACTAAGCCGACTTGGATCCCCAAATTTCGTTCTTCTATGTTGAAGCGTTCGTTTCCAGTAACAGTTTGAATTTTTAGGTTTCACTCTGTTTTCTCCTATATTGATAGATGTATTTGGAACTCTAAATCCAACACGGTTTGTGCTAGCTTCTTGAAACTTGACACAATAAAGTAGTTTCACGTTCTATCTCTATGTTTTGATTCCTCTTGATGTAGCCCTGTGCAGTGACTGGCGAGAAACACTTTCATGGACAGGGGTTCCCAGGATTCCCAAAATTACGAATCTCCAGAAATCTCAGCAAATATTTTTTCACCCAAACTGGATGATACTTTCAGGTAATGATCAGTACACTAAGGCGACTTGGTTCCCCAAATTTCGTTCTTCTATGTTGAAGCGTTCGTTTCCAGTAACACTTTGAATTTTTAGGTTTCACTCTGTTTTCTCCTATATTGATAGATGTATTTGGAACTCTAAATCCAACACGGTTTGTGCTAGGTTCTTGAAACTTGACACAATAAAGTAGTTTCACGTTCTATCTCTATGTTTTGTTTCCTCTTGATGTAGCCCTAAGCAGTGACTGGCGAGAAACACTTTCATGGAAAGGGGTTGCCAGGCTTCCCAAAATTACGAATCTCCAGAAATCTCAGCAAATATTTTTTCACCCAAACAGGATGATACTTTCAGGTAATGATCAGTACACTAAGTTGACTTGATTCCCAAAATTTCGTTCTTCTATATTGAAGTGTTCGTTTCCAGGAACAGTTTGAATTTTTAGGTTTCACTCTGTTTTCTCCTATATTGATAGATGTATTTGGAACTCTAAATCCAACACGGTTTGTGCTAGCTTCTTGAAACTTGACACAATAAAGTAGTTTCACGTTCTATCTCTATGTTTGATTCCTCTTGATGTAGCCCTAAACAGTGACTGGCGAGAAACACTTTCATGGAAAGGGATTGCCAGGCTTCCCAAAATTACGAATCTCCAGAAATCTCAGCAAAAATTTTTTCACCCAAACTGGATGATACTTTCAGGTAATTATCAGTACACTAAGGCGACTTGGTTCCCCAAATTTCGTTCTTCTATGTTGAAGCGTTCGTTTCCACTAACACTTTGAATTTTTAGGTTTCACTCTGTTTTCTCCAATATTGATAGATGTATTTGGAACTCTAAATCCAACACGGTTTGTGCTAGCTTCTTGAAACTTGACACAATAAAGTAGTTTCACGTTCTATCTCTATGTTTGATTCCTCTTGATGTAGCCCTAAACAGTGACTGGCGAGAAACACTTTCATGGAAAGGGGTTGCCAGGCTTCCGAAAATTACGAATCTCCAGAAATCTCAGCAAATATTTTTTCACCCAAACTGGATCATACTTTCAGGTAATGATCAGTACACTAAGGCGACTTGGTTCCCCAAATTTCGTTCTTCTATGTTGAAGCGTTCGTTTCCAGTAACACTTTGAATTTTTAGGTTTCACTCTGTTTTCTCCTATATTGATAGATGTATTTGGAACTCTAAATCCAACACGGTTTGTGCTAGCTTCATGAAACTTGACACAATAAAGTAGTTTCACGTTCTATCTCTATGTTTTGCTTTCTCTTGATGTAGCCCTTAGCAGTGATTGGTGAGAAACACTTTCATGGAAAGGGTTTGCCAGGCTTCCCAAAATTACGAATCTCCAGAAATCTCAGCAAATATTTTTTCACCCAAACTGGATGATACTTTCAGGTAATGATCAGTACACTAAGGCGACTTGGTTCCCCAAATTTCGTTCTTCTATGTTGAAGCGTTCGTTTCCAGTAACAGTTTGAATTTTTAGGTTTCACTCTGTTTTCTCCTATATTGATAGATGTATTTGGAACTCTAAATCCAACACGGTTTGTGCTAGCTTCTTGAAACTTGACACAATAAAGTAGTTTCATGTTCTATCTCTATGTTTTGTTTCCTCTTGATGTAGCCATAAGCAGTGACTGGCGAGAAACACTTTCATGGAAAGGGTTTGCCAGGCTTCCCAAAATTACGAATCTCCAGAAATCTCAGCAAATATTTTTTCACCCAAACTGGATGATACTTTCAGGTAATGATCAGTACACTAAGGCGACTTGGTTCCCCAAATTTCGTTCTTCTATGTTGAAGCGTTCGTTTCCAGTAACACTTTGAATTTTTAGGTTTCACTCTGTTTTCTCCTATATTGATAGATGTATTTGGAACTCTAAATCCAACACGGTTTGTGCTAGGTTCTTGAAACTTGACACAATAAAGTAGTTTCACGTTCTATCTCTATGCTTTGTTTCCTCTTGATGTAGCCGTAAGCAGTGACTGGCGAGAAACACTTTCATGGAAAGTGGTTGCCAGGCTTCCCAAAATTACGAATCTCCAGAAATCTCAGCAAATATTTTTTCACCCAAACTGGATGATACTTTCAGGTAATGATCAGTACACTAAGGCGACTTGGTTCCCCAAATTTCGTTCTTCTATGTTGAAACGTTCGTTTCCAGTAACAGTTTGAATTTTTAGGTTTCACTCTGTTTTCTCCTATATAGATAGATGTATTTGGAACTCTAAATCCAACACGGTTTGTGCTAGCTTCTTGAAGCTTGACACAATAAAGTAGTTTCACGTTCTATCTCTATGTTTTGATTCCTCTTGATGTAGCCCTAAGCAGTGACTGGCGAGAAACACTTTCATGGACAGGGGTTCCCAGGCTTCCCAAAATTACGAATCTCCAGAAATCTCAGCAAATATTTTTTCACCCAAACTGGATGATACTTTCAGGTAATGATCAGTACACTAAGGCGACTTGGTTCCCCAAATTTCGTTCTTCTATGTTGAAACGTTCGTTTCCAGTAACACTTTGAATTTTTAGGTTTCACTCTGTTTTCTCCTATATTGATAGATGTATTTGGAACTCTAAATCCAACACGGTTTGTGCTAGGTTCTTGAAACTTGACACAATAAAGTAGTTTCACGTTCTATCTCTATGTTTTGTTTCCTCTTGATGTAGCCCTATGCAGTGACTGGCGAGAAACACTTTCATGGAAAGGGGTTGCCAGGCTTCCCAAAATTACGAATCTCCAGAAATCTCAGCAAATATTTTTTCACCCAAACTGGATGATACTTTCAGGTAATGATCAGTACACTAAGGCGACTTGGTTCCCCAAATTTCGTTCTTCTATGTTGAAGCGTTCGTTTCCAGGAACAGTTTGAATTTTTAGGTTTCACTCTGTTTTCTCCTATATTGATAGATGTATTTGGAACTCTAAATCCAACACGGTTTGTGCTAGCTTCTTGAAACTTGACACAATAAAGTAGTTTCACGTTCTATCTCTATGTTTGATTCCTCTTGATGTAGCCCTAAACAGTGACTGGCGAGAAACACTTTCATGGAAAGGGATTGCCAGGCTTCCCAAAATTACGAATCTCCAGAAATCTCAGCAAAAATTTTTTCACCCAAACTGGATGATACTTTCAGGTAATTATCAGTACACTAAGGCGACTTGGTTCCCCAAATTTCGTTCTTCTATGTTGAAGCGTTCGTTTCCACTAACACTTTGAATTTTTAGGTTTCACTCTGTTTTCTCCTATATTGATAGATGTATTTGGAACTCTAAATCCAACACGGTTTGTGCTAGCTTCTTGAAACTTGACACAATAAAGTAGTTTCACGTTCTATCTCTATGTTTGATTCCTCTTGATGTAGCCCTAAACAGTGACTGGCGAGAAACACTTTCATGGAAAGGGGTTGCCAGGCTTCCGAAAATTACGAATCTCCAGAAATCTCAGCAAATATTTTTTCACCCAAACTGGATCATACTTTCAGGTAATGATCAGTACACTAAGGCGACTTGGTTCCCCAAATTTCGTTCTTCTATGTTGAAGCGTTCGTTTCCAGTAACACTTTGAATTTTTAGGTTTCACTCTGTTTTCTCCTATATTGATAGATGTATTTGGAACTCTAAATCCAACACGGTTTGTGCTAGCTTCTTGAAACTTGACACAATAAAGTAGTTTCACGTTCTATCTCTATGTTTTGTTTCCTCTTGATGTAGCCCTAAGCAGTGACTGGCGAGAAACACTTTCATGGAAAGGGGTTGCCAGGCTTCCCAAAATTACGAATCTCCAGAAATCTCAGCAAATATTTTTTCACCCAAACAGGATGATACTTTCAGGTAATGATCAGTACACTAAGTTGACTTGATTCCCAAAATTTCGTTCTTCTATATTGAAGTGTTCGTTTCCAGGAACAGTTTGAATTTTTAGGTTTCACTCTGTTTTCTCCTATATTGATAGATGTATTTGGAACTCTAAATCCAACACGGTTTGTGCTAGCTTCTTGAAACTTGACACAATAAAGTAGTTTCACGTTCTATCTCTATGTTTGATTCCTCTTGATGTAGCCCTAAACAGTGACTGGCGAGAAACACTTTCATGGAAAGGGATTGCCAGGCTTCCCAAAATTACGAATCTCCAGAAATCTCAGCAAAAATGTTTTCACCCAAACTGGATGATACTTTCAGGTAATTATCAGTACACTAAGGCGACTTGGTTCCCCAAATTTCGTTCTTCTATGTTGAAGCGTTCGTTTCCACTAACACTTTGAATTTTTAGGTTTCACTCTGTTTTCTCCTATATTGATAGATGTATTTGGAACTCTAAATCCAACACGGTTTGTGCTAGCTTCTTGAAACTTGACACAATAAAGTAGTTTCACGTTCTATCTCTATGTTTGATTCCTCTTGATGTAGCCCTAAACAGTGACTGGCGAGAAACACTTTCATGGAAAGGGGTTGCCAGGCTTCCGAAAATTACGAATCTCCAGAAATCTCAGCAAATATTTTTTCACCCAAACTGGATCATACTTTCAGGTAATGATCAGTACACTAAGGCGACTTGGTTCCCCAAATTTCGTTCTTCTATGTTGAAGCGTTCGTTTCCAGTAACACTTTGAATTTTTAGGTTTCACTCTGTTTTCTCCTATATTGATAGATGTATTTGGAACTCTAAATCCAACACGGTTTGTGCTAGCTTCTTGAAACTTGACACAATAAAGTAGTTTCACGTTCTATCTCTATGTTTTGTTTCCTCTTGATGTAGCCCTAAGCAGTGACTGGCGAGAAACACTTTCATGGAAAGGGGTTGCCAGGCTTCCCAAAATTACGAATCTCCAGAAATCTCAGCAAATATTTTTTCACCCAAACAGGATGATACTTTCAGGTAATGATCAGTACACTAAGTTGACTTGATTCCCAAAATTTCGTTCTTCTATATTGAAGTGTTCGTTTCCAGGAACAGTTTGAATTTTTAGGTTTCACTCTGTTTTCTCCTATATTGATAGATGTATTTGGAACTCTAAATCCAACACGGTTTGTGCTAGCTTCTTGAAACTTGACACAATAAAGTAGTTTCACGTTCTATCTCTATGTTTGATTCCTCTTGATGTAGCCCTAAACAGTGACTGGCGAGAAACACTTTCATGGAAAGGGATTGCCAGGCTTCCCAAAATTACGAATCTCCAGAAATCTCAGCAAAAATTTTTTCACCCAAACTGGATGATACTTTCAGGTAATTATCAGTACACTAAGGCGACTTGGTTCCCCAAATTTCGTTCTTCTATGTTGAAGCGTTCGTTTCCACTAACACTTTGAATTTTTAGGTTTCACTCTGTTTTCTCCTATATTGATAGATGTATTTGGAACTCTAAATCCAACACGGTTTGTGCTAGCTTCTTGAAACTTGACACAATAAAGTAGTTTCACGTTCTATCTCTATGTTTGATTCCTCTTGATGTAGCCCTAAACAGTGACTGGCGAGAAACACTTTCATGGAAAGGGGTTGCCAGGCTTCCGAAAATTACGAATCTCCAGAAATCTCAGCAAATATTTTTTCACCCAAACTGGATCATACTTTCAGGTAATGATCAGTACACTAAGGCGACTTGGTTCCCCAAATTTCGTTCTTCTATGTTGAAGCGTTCGTTTCCAGTAACACTTTGAATTTTTAGGTTTCACTCTGTTTTCTCCTATATTGATAGATGTATTTGGAACTCTAAATCCAACACGGTTTGTGCTAGCTTCTTGAAACTTGACACAATAAAGTAGTTTCACGTTCTATCTCTATGCTTTGTTTCCTCTTGATGTAGCCGTAAGCAGTGACTGGCGAGAAACACTTTCATGGAAAGTGGTTGCCAGGCTTCCCAAAATTACGAATCTCCAGAAATCTCAGCAAATATTTTTTCACCCAAACTGGATGATACTTTCAGGTAATGATCAGTACACTAAGGCGACTTGGTTCCCCAAATTTCGTTCTTCTATGTTGAAGCGTTCGTTTCCAGTAACACTTTGAATTTTTAGGTTTCACTCTGTTTTCTCCTATATTGATAGATGTATTTGGAACTCTAAATCCAACACGGTTTGTGCTAGCTTCTTGAAACTTGACACAATAAAGTAGTTTCACGTTCTATCTCTATGTTTTGTTTCCTCTTGATGTAGCCATAAGTAGTGACTGGCGAGAAACACTTTCATGGAAAGGGTTTGCCAGGCTTCCCAAAATTACGAATCTCCAGAAATCTCAGCAAATATTTTTTCACCCAAACTGGATGATACTTTCAGGTAATGATCAGTACACTAAGGCGACTTGGTTCCCCAAATTTCGTTCTTCTATGTTGAAGCGTTCGTTTCCAGTAACACTTTGAATTTTTAGGTTTCACTCTGTTTTCTCCTATATTGATAGATGTATTTGGAACTCTAAATCCAACACGGTTTGTGCTAGCTTCTTGAAACTTGACACAATAAATTAGTTTCACGTTCTATCTCTATGCTTTGTTTCCTCTTGATGTAGCCGTAAGCAGTGACTGGCGAGAAACACTTTCATGGAAAGTGGTTGCCAGGCTTCCCAAAATTACGAATCTCCAGAAATCTCAGCAAATATTTTTTCACCCAAACTGGATGATACTTTCAGGTAATGATCAGTACACTAAGGCGACTTGGTTCCCCAAATTTCGTTCTTCTATGTTGAAACGTTCGTTTCCAGTAACAGTTTGAATTTTTAGGTTTCACTCTGTTTTCTCCTATATAGATAGATGTATTTGGAACTCTAAATCCAACACGGTTTGTGCTAGCTTCTTGAAGCTTGACACAATAAAGTAGTTTCACGTTCTATCTCTATGTTTTGATTCCTCTTGATGTAGCCCTAAGCAGTGACTGGCGAGAAACACTTTCATGGACAGGGGTTCCCAGGCTTCCCAAAATTACGAATCTCCAGAAATCTCAGCAAATATTTTTTCACCCAAACTGGATGATACTTTCAGGTAATGATCAGTACACTAAGGCGACTTGGTTCCCCAAATTTCGTTCTTCTATGTTGAAGCGTTCGTTTCCAGTAACACTTTGAATTTTTAGGTTTCACTCTGTTTTCTCCTATATTGATAGATGTATTTGGAACTCTAAATCCAACACGGTTTGTGCTAGGTTCTTGAAACTTGACACAATAAAGTAGTTTCACGTTCTATCTCTATGTTTTGTTTCCTCTTGATGTAGCCCTATGCAGTGACTGGCGAGAAACACTTTCATGGAAAGGGTTTGCCCGGCTTCCCAAAATTACGAATCTCCAGAAATCTCAGCAAATATTTTTTCACCCAAACTGGATGATACTTTCAGGTAATGATCAGTACACTAAGGCGACTTGGTTCCCCAAATTTCGTTCTTCTATGTTGAAGCGTTCGTTTCCAGTAACACTTTGAATTTTTAGGTTTCACTCTGTTTTCTCCTATATTGATAGATGTATTTGGAACTCTAAATCCAACACGGTTTGTGCTAGCTTCTTGAAACTTGACACAATAAAGTAGTTTCACGTTCTATCTCTATGTTTTGATTCCTCTTGATGTAGCCGTAAGCAGTGACTGGCGAGAAACACTTTCATGGAAAGGGGTTGCCAGGCTTCCCAAAATTACGAATCTCCAGAAATCTCAGCAAATATTTTTTCACCCAAACAGGATGATACTTTCAGGTAATGATCAGTACACTAAGTTGACTTGATTCCCAAAATTTCGTTCTTCTATATTGAAGTGTTCGTTTCCAGGAACAGTTTGAATTTTTAGGTTTCACTCTGTTTTCTCCTATATTGATAGATGTATTTGGAACTCTAAATCCAACACGGTTTGTGCTAGCTTCTTGAAACTTGACACAATAAAGTAGTTTCACGTTCTATCTCTATGTTTGATTCCTCTTGATGTAGCCCTAAACAGTGACTGGCGAGAAACACTTTCATGGAAAGGGATTGCCAGGCTTCCCAAAATTACGAATCTCCAGAAATCTCAGCAAAAATTTTTTCACCCAAACTGGATGATACTTTCAGGTAATTATCAGTACACTAAGGCGACTTGGTTCCCCAAATTTCGTTCTTCTATGTTGAAGCGTTCGTTTCCACTAACACTTTGAATTTTTAGGTTTCACTCTGTTTTCTCCTATATTGATAGATGTATTTGGAACTCTAAATCCAACACGGTTTGTGCTAGCTTCTTGAAACTTGACACAATAAAGTAGTTTCACGTTCTATCTCTATGTTTGATTCCTCTTGATGTAGCCCTAAACAGTGACTGGCGAGAAACACTTTCATGGAAAGGGGTTGCCAGGCTTCCGAAAATTACGAATCTCCAGAAATCTCAGCAAATATTTTTTCACCCAAACTGGATCATACTTTCAGGTAATGATCAGTACACTAAGGCGACTTGGTTCCCCAAATTTCGTTCTTCTATGTTGAAGCGTTCGTTTCCAGTAACACTTTGAATTTTTAGGTTTCACTCTGTTTTCTCCTATATTGATAGATGTATTTGGAACTCTAAATCCAACACGGTTTGTGCTAGCTTCTTGAAACTTGACACAATAAAGTAGTTTCACGTTCTATCTCTATGTTTTGCTTTCTCTTGATGTAGCCCTTAGCAGTGATTGGTGAGAAACACTTTCATGGAAAGGGTTTGCCAGGCTTTCCAAAATTACGAATCTCCAGAAATCTCAGCAAATATTTTTTCACCCAAACTGGATGATACTTTCAGGTAATGATCAGTACACTAAGGCGACTTGGTTCCCCAAATTTCGTTCTTCTATGTTGAAGCGTTCGTTTCCAGTAACACTTTGAATTTTTAGGTTTCACTCTGTTTTCTCCTATATTGATAGATGTATTTGGAACTCTAAATCCAACACGGTTTGTGCTAGCTTCTTGAAACTTGACACAATAAAGTAGTTTCACGTTCTATCTCTATGTTTTGATTCCTCTTGATGTAGCCCTAAGCTGTGACTTGCGAGAAACACTTTCATGGACAGGGGTTCCCAGGCTTCCCAAAATTACGAATCTCCAGAAATCTCAGCAAATATTTTTTCACCCAAACTGGATGATACTTTCAGGTAATGATCAGTGCACTAAGCCGACTTGGTTCCCCAAATTTCGTTCTTCTATGTTGAAGCGTTCGTTTCCAGTAACAGTTTGAATTTTTAGGTTTCACTCTGTTTTCTCCTATATTGATAGATGTATTTGGAACTCTAAATCCAACACGGTTTGTGCTAGCTTCTTGAAACTTGACACAATAAAGTAGTTTCACGTTCTATCTCTATGTTTTGTTTCCTCTTGATGTAGCCGTAAGCAGTGACTGGCGAGAAACACTTTCATGGAAAGGGTTTGCCAGGCTTCCCAAAATTACGAATCTCCAGAAATCTCAGCAAATATTTTTTCACCCAAACTGGATGATACTTTCAGGTAATGATCAGTACACTAAGGCGACTTGGTTCCCCAAATTTCGTTCTTCTATGTTGAAGCGTTCGTTTCCAGTAACACTTTGAATTTTTAGGTTTCACTCTGTTTTCTCCTATATTGATAGATGTATTTGGAACTCTAAATCCAACACGGTTTGTGCTAGCTTCTTGAAACTTGACACAATAAATTAGTTTCACGTTCTATCTCTATGCTTTGTTTCCTCTTGATGTAGCCGTAAGCAGTGACTGGCGAGAAACACTTTCATGGAAAGGGGTTGCCAGGCTTCCCAAAATTACGAATCTCCAGAAATCTCAGCAAATATTTTTTCACCCAAACTGGATGATACTTTCAGGTAATGATCAGTACACTAAGGCGACTTGGTTCCCCAAATTTCGTTCTTCTATGTTGAAATGTTCGTTTCCAGTAACAGTTTGAATTTTTAGGTTTCACTCTGTTTTCTCCTATATAGATAGATGTATTTGGAACTCTAAATCCAACACGGTTTGTGCTAGCTTCTTGAAGCTTGACACAATAAAGTAGTTTCACGTTCTATCTCTATGTTTTGATTCCTCTTGATGTAGCCCTAAGCAGTGACTGGCGAGAAACACTTTCATGGAAAGGGGTTCCCAGGCTTCCCAAAATTACGAATCTCCAGAAATCTCAGCAAATATTTTTTCACCCAAACAGGATGATACTTTCAGGTAATGATCAGTACACTAAGGTGACTTGATTCCCAAAATTTCGTTCTTCTATATTGAAGTGTTCGTTTCCAGGAACAGTTTGAATTTTTAGGTTTCACTCTGTTTTCTCCTATATTGATAGATGTATTTGGAACTCTAAATCCAACACGGTTTGTGCTAGCTTCTTGAAACTTGACACAATAAAGTAGTTTCACGTTCTATCTCTATGTTTGATTCCTCTTGATGTAGCCCTAAACAGTGACTGGCGAGAAACACTTTCATGGACAGGGGTTCCCAGGATTCCCAAAATTACGAATCTCCAGAAATCTCAGCAAATATTTTTTCACCCAAACTGGATGATACTTTCAGGTAATTATCAGTACACTAAGGCGACTTGGTTCCCCAAATTTCGTTCTTCTATGTTGAAGCGTTCGTTTCCAGTAACACTTTGAATTTTTAGGTTTCACTCTGTTTTCTCCTATATTGATAGATGTATTTGGAACTCTAAATCCAACACGGTTTGTGCTAGGTTCTTGAAACTTGACACAATAAAGTAGTATCACGTTCTATCTCTATGTTTTGTTTCCTCTTGATGTAGCCCTAAGCAGTGACTGGCGAGAAACACTTTCATGGAAAGGGTTTGCCCGGCTTCCCAAAATTACGAATCTCCAGAAATCTCAGCAAATTTTTTTTCTCCCAAACTGGATGATACTTTCAGGTAATGATCAGTACACTAAGGCGACTTGGTTCCCCAAATTTCGTTCTTCTATGTTGAAGCGTTCGTTTCCACTAACACTTTGAATTTTTAGGTTTCACTCTGTTTTCTCCTATATTGATAGATGTATTTGGAACTCTAAATCCAACACGGTTTGTGCTAGCTTCTTGAAACTTGACACAATAAAGTAGTTTCACGTTCTATCTCTATGTTTTGTTTCCTCTTGATGTAGCCCTAAGCAGTGACTGGCGAGAAACACTTTCATGGAAAGGGGTTGCCAGGCTTCCCAAAATTACGAATCTCCAGAAATCTCAGCAAATATTTTTTCACCCAAACAGGATGATACTTTCAGGTAATGATCAGTACACTAAGGTGACTTGATTCCCAAAATTTCGTTCTTCTATGTTGAAGTGTTCGTTTCCAGGAACAGTTTGAATTTTTAGGTTTCACTCTGTTTTCTCCTATATTGATAGATGTATTTGGAACTCTAAATCCAACACGGTTTGTGCTAGCTTCTTGAAACTTGACACAATAAAGTAGTTTCACGTTCTATCTCTATGTTTGATTCCTCTTGATGTAGCCCTAAACAGTAACTGGCGAGAAACACTTTCATGGAAAGGGGTTGCCAGGCTTCCCAAAATTACGAATCTCCAGAAATCTCACCAAAAATTTTTTCACCCAAACTGGATGATACTTTCAGGTAATTATCAGTACACTAAGGCGACTTGGTTCCCCAAATTTCGTTCTTCTATGTTGAAGCGTTCGTTTCCAGTAACAGTTTGAATTTTTAGGTTTCACTCTGTTTTCTCCTATATTGATAGATGTATTTGGAACTCTAAATCCAACACGGTTTGTGCTAGCTTCTTGAAACTTGACACAATAGAGTAGTTTCACATTCTATCTCTATGTTTTGTTTCCTCTTGATGTAGCCCTAAGCAGTGACTGGCGAGAAACACTTTCATGGAAAGGGTTTGCCCGGCTTCCCAAAATTACGAATCTCCAGAAATCTCAGCAAATATTTTTTCACCCAAACTGGATGATACTTTCAGGTAATGATCAGTACACTAAGGTGACTTGGTTCCCCAAATTTCGTTCTTCTATGTTGAAGCGTTCGTTTCCACTAACACTTTGAATTTTTAGGTTTCACTCTGTTTTCTCCTATATTGATAGATGTATTTGGAACTCTAAATCCAAAACGGTTTGTGCTAGGTTCCTGAAACTTGACACAATAAAGTAGTTTCTCGTTCTATCTCTATGTTTTGTTTCCTCTTGATGTAGCCATAAGCAGTGACTGACGAGAAACACTTTCATGGAAAGGGGTTGCCAGGCTTCCCAAAATTACGAATCTCCAGAAATCTCAGCAAATATTTTTTCACCCAAACTGGATCATACTTTCAGTTAATGATCAGTACACTAAGGCGACTTGGTTCCCCAAATTTCGTTCTTCTATGTTGAAGCGTTCGTTTCCAGTAACACTTTGAATTTTTAGGTTTCACTCTGTTTTCTCCTATATTGATAGATATATTTGGAACTCTAAATCCAACACAGTTTGTGCTAGCTTCTTGAAACTTGACACAATAAAGTAGTTTCACGTTCTATCCCTATGTTTTGATTCCTCTTGATGTAGCCCTATGCAGTGACTGGCGAGAAACACTTTCATGGAAAGGGGTTGCCAGGCTTCCCAAAATTACGAATCTCCAGAAATCTCAGCAAATATTTTTTCAGCCAAACTGGATGATACTTTCAGGTAATGATCAGTACACTAAGGCGACTTGGTTCCCCAAATTTCGTTCTTCTATGTTGAAGCGTTCGTTTCCAGTAACAGTTTGAATTTTTAGGTTTCACTCTGTTTTCTCCAATATAGATAGATGTATTTGGAACTCTAAATCCAACACGGTTTGTGCTATCTTCTTGAAACTTGACACAATAAACTAGTTTCACGTTCTATCTCTATGTTTTGTTTCCTCTTGATGTAGCCCTAAGCACTGACTGGCGAGAAAGACTTTCATGGAAAGGGGTTGCCAGGCTTCCCAAAATTACGAATCTCCAGAAATCTCAGCAAATATTTTTTTCACCCAAACTGGATGATACTTTCAGGTAATGATCAGTACACTAAGGCGACTTGGTTCCCCAAATTTCGTTCTTCTATGTTGAAGCGTTCATTTCCAGTAACAGTTTGAATTTTTAGGTTTCACTCTGTTTTCTCCTATATTGATAGATGTATTTGGAACTCTAAATCCAAGACGGTTTGTGCTAGCTTCTTGAAACTTGACACAATAAACTAGTTTCACGTTCAATCTAGATGTTTTGATTCCTCTTGATGTAGCCCTAAACAGTGACTGGCGAGAAACACTTTCATGGAAAGGGGTTGCCAGGCTTCCCAAAATTGCGAATCTCCAGAAATCTCAGCAAAAATTTTTTCACCCAAACTGGATGATACTTTCAGGTAATTATCAGTACACTAAGGCGACTTGGTTCCCCAAATTTCGTTCTTCTATGTTGAAGCGTTCGTTTCCAGTAACACTTTGAATTTTTAGGTTTCACTCTGTTTTCTCCTATATTGATAGATGTATTTGGAACTCTAAATCCAACACGGTTTGTGCTAGCTTCTTGAAACTTGACACAATTAAGTAGTTTCACGTTCTCTCTCTATGTTTTGATTCCTCTTGATGTAGCCCTAAGCAGTGACTGGCGAGAAACACTTTCATGGAAAGGGGTTGCCAGGCTTCCCAAAATTACGAATCTCCAGAAATCTCAGCAAATATTTTTTCAGCCAAACTGGATGATACTTTCAGGTAATGATCAGTACACTAAGGCGACTTGGTTCCCCAAATTTCGTTCTTCTATGTTGAAGCGTTCGTTTCCAATAACACTTTGAATTTTTAGGTTTCACTCTGTTTTCTCCAATATAGATAGATGTATTTGGAACTCTAAATCCAACACGGTTTGTGCTATCTTCTTGAAACTTGACACAATAAACTAGTTTCACGTTCTATCTCTATGTTTTGTTTCCTCTTGATGTAGCCCTAAGCACTGACTGGCGAGAAACACTTTCATGGAAAGGGGTTTCCAGGCTTCCCAAAATTACGAATCTCCAGAAATCTCAGCAAATATTTTTTTCACCCAAACTGGATGATACTTTCAGGTAATGATCAGTACACTAAGGCGACTTGGTTCCCCAAATTTCGTTCTTCTATGTTGAAGCGTTCATTTCCAGTAACAGTTTGAATTTTTAGGTTTCACTCTGTTTTCTCCTATATTGATAGATGTATTTGGAAATCTAAATCCAACACGGTTTGTGCTAGTTTCTTGAAACTTGACACAATAAAGTAGTTTCACGTTCTATCTCTATGTTTGATTCCTCTTGATGTAGCCCTAAACAGTGACTGGCGAGAAACACTTTCATGGAAAGGGGTTGCCAGGCTTCCCAAAATTACGAATCTCCAGAAATCTCAGCAAAAATTTTTTCACCCAAACTGGATGATACTTTCAGGTAATGATCAGTACACAAAGGCGACTTGGTTCCCCAAATTTCGTTCTTCTATGTTGAAGTGTTCGTTTCCACTAACACTTTGAATTTTTAGGTTTCACTCTGTTTTCTCCTATATTGATAGATGTATTTGGAACTCTAAATCCAACACGGTTTGTGCTAGGTTCTTAAAACTTGACACAATAAAGTAGTTTCACGTTCTATCTCTATGCTTTGTTTCCTCTTGATGTAGCCCTAAGCAGTGACTGGCAAGAAACACTTTCATGGACAGGGGTTCCCAGGCTTCCCAAAATTACGAATCTCCAGAAATCTCAGCAAATATTTTTTCACCCAAACTGGATGATACTTTCAGGTAATGATCAGTGCACTAAGCCGACTTGGATCCCCAAATTTCGTTCTTCTATGTTGAAGCGTTCGTTTCCAGTAACAGTTTGAATTTTTAGGTTTCACTCTGTTTTCTCCTATATTGATAGATGTATTTGGAACTCTAAATCCAACACGGTTTGTGCTAGCTTCTTGAAACTTGACACAATAAAGTAGTTTCACGTTCTATCTCTATGTTTTGATTCCTCTTGATGTAGCCCTGTGCAGTGACTGGCGAGAAACAGTTACATGGAAAGGGGTTGCCAGGCTTCCCAAAATTACTAATCTCCAGAAATCTCAGCAAATATTTTTTCACCCAAACTGGATGATACTTTCAGGTAATGATCAGTACACTAAGGCGACTTGGTTCCCCAAATTTCGTTCTTCTATGTTGAAGCGTTCATTTCCAGAAACAGTTTGAATTTTTAGGTTTCACTCTATTTTCTCCTATATTGATAGATGTATTTGGAACTCTAAATCCAACACGATTTGTGCTAGCTTCTTGAAACTTGACACAATAAAGTAGTTTCACGTTCTATCTCTATGTTTTGTTTTCTCTTGATGTAGCCCTTAGCAGTGATTGGTGAGAAACACTTTCATGGAAAGGGTTTGCCAGGCTTCCCAAAATTACGAATCTCCAGAATTCTCAGCAAATATTTTTTCACCCAAACTGGATGATACTTTCAGGTAATGATCAGTACACTAAGGCGACTTGGTTCCCCAAATTTCGTTCTTCTATGTTGAAGCGTTCGTTTCCAGTAACAGTTTGAATTTTTAGGTTTCACTCTGTTTTCTCCTATATTGATAGATGTGTTTGGAACTCTAAATCCAACACGGTTTGTGCTAGCTTCTTGAAAATTGACACAATAAAGTAGTTTCACGTTCTATCTCTATGTTTTGATTCCTCTTGATGTAGCCCTGTGCAGTGACTGGCGAGAAACAGTTACATGGAAAGGGGTTGCCAGGCTTCCCAAAATAACGAATCTCCAGAAATCTCAGCAAATATTTTTTCACCCAAACTGGATGATACTTTCAGGTAATGATCAGTACACTAAGGCGACTTGGTTCCCCAAATTTCGTTCTTCTATGTTGAAGCGTTCATTTCCAGAAACAGTTTGAATTTTTAGGTTTCACTCTATTTTCTCCTATATTGATAGATGTATTTGGAACTCTAAATCCAACACGATTTGTGCTAGCTTCTTGAAACTTGACACAATAAAGTAGTTTCACGTTCTATCTCTATGTTTTGTTTTCTCTTGATGTAGCCCTTAGCAGTGATTGGTGAGAAACACTTTCATGGAAAGGGTTTGCCAGGCTTCCCAAAATTATGAATCTCCAGAAATCTCAGCAAATATTTTTTCACCCAAACTGGATGATACTTTCAGGTAATGATCAGTACACTAAGGCGACTTGGTTCCCCAAATTTCGTTCTTCTATGTTGAAGCGTTCGTTTCCAGTAACACTTTGAATTTTTAGGTTTCACTCTGTTTTCTCCTATATTGATAGATGTATTTGGAACTCTAAATCCAACACGGTTTGTGCTAGGTTTTGAAACTTGACACAATAAAGTAGTTTCACGTTCTATCTCTATGTTTTGTTTCCTCTTGATGTAGCCCTATGCAGTGACTGGCGAGAAACACTTTCATGGAAAGGGGTTGCCAGGCTTCCCAAAATTACGAATCTCCAGAAATCTCAGCAAATATTTTTTCACCCAAACTGGATGATACTTTCAGGTAATGATCAGTGCACTAAGCCGACTTGGATCCCCAAATTTCGTTCTTCTATGTTGAAGCGTTCGTTTCCAGTAACAGTTTGAATTTTTAGGTTTCACTCTGTTTTCTCCTATATTGATAGATGTATTTGGAACTCTAAATCCAACACGGTTTGTGCTAGCTTCTTGAAACTTGACACAATAAAGTAGTTTCACGTTCTATCTCTATGTTTTGATTCCTCTTGATGTAGCCCTGTGCAGTGACTGGCGAGAAACACTTACATGGAAAGGGGTTGCCAGGCTTCCCAAAATAACGAATCTCCAGAAATCTCAGCAAATATTTTTTCACCCAAACTGGATGATACTTTCAGGTAATGATCAGTACACTAAGGCGACTTGGTTCCCCAAATTTCGTTCTTCTATGTTGAAGCGTTCATTTCCAGAAACAGTTTGAATTTTTAGGTTTCACTCTATTTTCTCCTATATTGATAGATGTATTTGGAACTCTAAATCCAACACGATTTGTGCTAGCTTCTTGAAACTTGACACAATAAAGTAGTTTCACGTTCTATCTCTATGTTTCGCTTTCTCTTGATGTAGCCCTTAGCAGTGATTGGTGAGAAACACTTTCATGGAAAGGGTTTGCCAGGCTTCCCAAAATTACGAATCTCCAGAAATCTCAAAAATATTTTTTCACCCAAACTGGATGATACTTTCAGGTAATGATCAGTACACTAAGGCGACTTGGTTCCCCAAATTTCGTTCTTCTATGTTGAAGCGTTCGTTTCCAGTAACACTTTGAATTTTTAGGTTTCACTCTGTTTTCTCCTATATTGATAGATGTATTTGGAACTCTAAATCCAACACGGTTTGTGCTAGCTTCTTGAAACTTGACACAATAAAGTAGTTTCACGTTCTATCTCTATGTTTTGATTCCTCTTGATGTAGCCCTAAGCTGTGACTTGCGAGAAACACTTTCATGGACAGGGGTTCCCAGGCTTCCCAAAATTATGAATCTCCAGAAATCTCAGCAAATATTTTTTCACCCAAACTGGATGATACTTTCAGGAAATGATCAGTGCACTAAGCCGACTTGGATCCCCAAATTTCGTTCTTCTATGTTGAAGCGTTCGTTTCCAGTAACAGTTTGAATTTTTAGGTTTCACTCTGTTTTCTCCTATATTGATAGATGTATTTGGAACTCTAAATCCAACACGGTTTGTGCTAGCTTCTTGAAACTTGACACAATAAAGTAGTTTCACGTTCTATCCCTATGCTTTGTTTCCTCTTGATGTAGCCGTAAGCAGTGACTGGCGAGAAACACTTTCATGGAAAGGGGTTGCCAGGCTTCCCAAAATTACGAATCTCCAGAAATCTCAGCAAATATTTTTTCACCCAAACTGGATGATACTTTCAGGTAATGATCAGTGCACTAAGCCGACTTGGATCCCCAAATTTCGTTCTTCTATGTTGAAGCGTTCGTTTCCAGTAACAGTTTGAATTTTTAGGTTTCACTCTGTTTTCTCCTATATTGATAGATGTATTTGGAACTCTAAATCCAACACGGTTTGTGCTAGCTTCTTGAAACTTGACACAATAAAGTAGTTTCACGTTCTATCTCTATGTTTTGATTCCTCTTGATGTAGCCCTGTGCAGTGACTGGCGAGAAACACTTTCATGGACAGGGGTTCCCAGGATTCCCAAAATTACGAATCTCCAGAAATCTCAGCAAATATTTTTTCACCCAAACTGGATGATACTTTCAGGTAATGATCAGTACACTAAGGCGACTTGGTTCCCCAAATTTCGTTCTTCTATGTTGAAGCGTTCGTTTCCAGTAACACTTTGAATTTTTAGGTTTCACTCTGTTTTCTCCTATATTGATAGATGTATTTGGAACTCTAAATCCAACACGGTTTGTGCTAGGTTCTTGAAACTTGACACAATAAAGTAGTTTCACGTTCTATCTCTATGTTTTGTTTCCTCTTGATGTAGCCCTAAGCAGTGACTGGCGAGAAACACTTTCATGGAAAGGGGTTGCCAGGCTTCCCAAAATTACGAATCTCAAGAAATCTCAGCAAATATTTTTTCACCCAAACAGGATGATACTTTCAGGTAATGATCAGTACACTAAGTTGACTTGATTCCCAAAATTTCGTTCTTCTATATTGAAGTGTTCGTTTCCAGTAACACTTTGAATTTTTAGGTTTCACTCTGTTTTCTCCTATATTGATAGATGTATTTGGAACTCTAAATCCAACACGGTTTGTGCTAGCTTCTTGAAACTTGACACAATAAAGTAGTTTCACGTTCTATCTCTATGTTTGATTCCTCTTGATGTAGCCCTAAACAGTGACTGGCGAGAAACACTTTCATGGAAAGGGATTGCCAGGCTTCCCAAAATTACGAATCTCCAGAAATCTCAGCAAAAATTTTTTCACCCAAACTGGATGATACTTTCAGGTAATTATCAGTACACTAAGGCGACTTGGTTCCCCAAATTTCGTTCTTCTATGTTGAAGCGTTCGTTTCCACTAACACTTTGAATTTTTAGGTTTCACTCTGTTTTCTCCAATATTGATAGATGTATTTGGAACTCTAAATCCAACACGGTTTGTGCTAGCTTCTTGAAACTTGACACAATAAAGTAGTTTCACGTTCTATCTCTATGTTTGATTCCTCTTGATTTAGCCCTAAACAGTGACTGGCGAGAAACACTTTCATGGAAAGGGGTTGCCAGGCTTCCGAAAATTACGAATCTCCAGAAATCTCAGCAAATATTTTTTCACCCAAACTGGATCATACTTTCAGGTAATGATCAGTACACTAAGGCGACTTGGTTCCCCAAATTTCGTTCTTCTATGTTGAAGCGTTCGTTTCCAGTAACACTTTGAATTTTTAGGTTTCACTCTGTTTTCTCCTATATTGATAGATGTATTTGGAACTCTAAATCCAACACGGTTTGTGCTAGCTTCTTGAAACTTGACACAATAAAGTAGTTTCACGTTCTATCTGTATGTTTTGCTTTCTCTTGATGTAGCCCTTAGCAGTGATTGGTGAGAAACACTTTCATGGAAAGGGTTTGCCAGGCTTCCCAAAATTACGAATCTCCAGAAATCTCAGCAAATATTTTTTCACCCAAACTGGATGATACTTTCAGTTAATGATCAGTACACTAAGGCGACTTGGTTCCCCAAATTTCGTTCTTCTATGTTGAAGCGTTCGTTTCCAGTAACAGTTTGAATTTTTAGGTTTCACTCTGTTTTCTCCTATATTGATAGATGTATTTGGAACTCTAAATCCAACACGGTTTGTGCTAGCTTCTTGAAACTTGACACAATAAAGTAGTTTCACGTTCTATCTCTATGTTTTGTTTCCTCTTGATGTAGCCATAAGCAGTGACTGGCGAGAAACACTTTCATGGAAAGGGTTTGCCAGGCTTCCCAAAATTACGAATCTCCAGAAATCTCAGCAAATATTTTTTCAGCCAAACTGGATGATACTTTCAGGTAATGATCAGTACACTAAGGCGACTTGGTTCCCCAAATTTCGTTCTTCTATGTTGAAGCGTTCGTTTCCAGTAACACTTTGAATTTTTAGGTTTCACTCTGTTTTCTCCTATATTGATAGATGTATTTGGAACTCTAAATCCAACACGGTTTGTGCTAGCTTCTTGAAACTTGACACAATAAATTAGTTTCACGTTCTATCTCTATGCTTTGTTTCCTCTTGATGTAGCCGTAAGCAGTGACTGGCGAGAAACACTTTCATGGAAAGTGGTTGCCAGGCTTCCCAAAATTACGAATCTCCAGAAATCTCAGCAAATATTTTTTCACCCAAACTGGATGATACTTTCAGGTAATGATCAGTACACTAAGGCGACTTGGTTCCCCAAATTTCGTTCTTCTATGTTGAAACGTTCGTTTCCAGTAACAGTTTGAATTTTTAGGTTTCACTCTGTTTTCTCCTATATAGATAGATGTATTTGGAACTCTAAATCCAACACGGTTTGTGCTAGCTTCTTGAAGCTTGACACAATAAAGTAGTTTCACGTTCTATCTCTATGTTTTGATTCCTCTTGATGTAGCCCTAAGCAGTGACTGGCGAGAAACACTTTCATGGACAGGGGTTCCCAGGCTTCCCAAAATTACGAATCTCCAGAAATCTCAGCAAATATTTTTTCACCCAAACTGGATGATACTTTCAGGTAATGATCAGTACACTAAGGCGACTTGGTTCCCCAAATTTCGTTCTTCTATGTTGAAACGTTCGTTTCCAGTAACACTTTGAATTTTTAGGTTTCACTCTGTTTTCTCCTATATTGATAGATGTATTTGGAACTCTAAATCCAACACGGTTTGTGCTAGGTTCTTGAAACTTGACACAATAAAGTAGTTTCACGTTCTATCTCTATGTTTTGTTTCCTCTTGATGTAGCCCTATGCAGTGACTGGCGAGAAACACTTTCATGGAAAGGGGTTGCCAGGCTTCCCAAAATTACGAATCTCCAGAAATCTCAGCAAATATTTTTTCACCCAAACTGGATGATACTTTCTGGTAATGATCAGTACACTAAGGCGACTTGGTTCCCCAAATTTCGTTCTTCTATGTTGAAGCGTTCGTTTCCAGGAACAGTTTGAATTTTTAGGTTTCACTCTGTTTTCTCCTATATTGATAGATGTATTTGGAACTCTAAATCCAACACGGTTTGTGCTAGCTTCTTGAAACTTGACACAATAAAGTAGTTTCACGTTCTATCTCTATGTTTGATTCCTCTTGATGTAGCCCTAAACAGTGACTGGCGAGAAACACTTTCATGGAAAGGGATTGCCAGGCTTCCCAAAATTACGAATCTCCAGAAATCTCAGCAAAAATTTTTTCACCCAAACTGGATGATACTTTCAGGTAATTATCAGTACACTAAGGCGACTTGGTTCCCCAAATTTCGTTCTTCTATGTTGAAGCGTTCGTTTCCACTAACACTTTGAATTTTTAGGTTTCACTCTGTTTTCTCCTATATTGATAGATGTATTTGGAACTCTAAATCCAACACGGTTTGTGCTAGCTTCTTGAAACTTGACACAATAAAGTAGTTTCACGTTCTATCTCTATGTTTGATTCCTCTTGATGTAGCCCTAAACAGTGACTGGCGAGAAACACTTTCATGGAAAGGGGTTGCCAGGCTTCCGAAAATTACGAATCTCCAGAAATCTCAGCAAATATTTTTTCACCCAAACTGGATCATACTTTCAGGTAATGATCAGTACACTAAGGCGACTTGGTTCCCCAAATTTCGTTCTTCTATGTTGAAGCGTTCGTTTCCAGTAACACTTTGAATTTTTAGGTTTCACTCTGTTTTCTCCTATATTGATAGATGTATTTGGAACTCTAAATCCAACACGGTTTGTGCTAGCTTCTTGAAACTTGACACAATAAAGTAGTTTCACGTTCTATCTCTATGTTTTGTTTCCTCTTGATGTAGCCCTAAGCAGTGACTGGCGAGAAACACTTTCATGGAAAGGGGTTGCCAGGCTTCCCAAAATTACGAATCTCCAGAAATCTCAGCAAATATTTTTTCACCCAAACTGGATGATACTTTCAGGTAATGATCAGTACACTAAGTTGACTTGATTCCCAAAATTTCGTTCTTCTATATTGAAGTGTTCGTTTCCAGGAACAGTTTGAATTTTTAGGTTTCACTCTGTTTTCTCCTATATTGATAGATGTATTTGGAACTCTAAATCCAACACGGTTTGTGCTAGCTTCTTGAAACTTGACACAATAAAGTAGTTTCACGTTCTATCTCTATGTTTGATTCCTCTTGATGTAGCCCTAAACAGTGACTGGCGAGAAACACTTTCATGGAAAGGGATTGCCAGGCTTCCCAAAATTACGAATCTCCAGAAATCTCAGCAAAAATGTTTTCACCCAAACTGGATGATACTTTCAGGTAATTATCAGTACACTAAGGCGACTTGGTTCCCCAAATTTCGTTCTTCTATGTTGAAGCGTTCGTTTCCACTAACACTTTGAATTTTTAGGTTTCACTCTGTTTTCTCCTATATTGATAGATGTATTTGGAACTCTAAATCCAACACGGTTTGTGCTAGCTTCTTGAAACTTGACACAATAAAGTAGTTTCACGTTCTATCTCTATGTTTGATTCCTCTTGATGTAGCCCTAAACAGTGACTGGCGAGAAACACTTTCATGGAAAGGGGTTGCCAGGCTTACGAAAATTACGAATCTCCAGAAATCTCAGCAAATATTTTTTCACCCAAACTGGATCATACTTTCAGGTAATGATCAGTACACTAAGGCGACTTGGTTCCCCAAATTTCGTTCTTCTATGTTGAAGCGTTCGTTTCCAGTAACACTTTGAATTTTTAGGTTTCACTCTGTTTTCTCCTATATTGATAGATGTATTTGGAACTCTAAATCCAACACGGTTTGTGCTAGCTTCTTGAAACTTGACACAATAAAGTAGTTTCACGTTCTATCTCTATGTTTTGTTTCCTCTTGATGTAGCCCTAAGCAGTGACTGGCGAGAAACACTTTCATGGAAAGGGGTTGCCAGGCTTCCCAAAATTACGAATCTCCAGAAATCTCAGCAAATATTTTTTCACCCAAACAGGATGATACTTTCAGGTAATGATCAGTACACTAAGTTGACTTGATTCCCAAAATTTCGTTCTTCTATATTGAAGTGTTCGTTTCCAGGAACAGTTTGAATTTTTAGGTTTCACTCTGTTTTCTCCTATATTGATAGATGTATTTGGAACTCTAAATCCAACACGGTTTGTGCTAGCTTCTTGAAACTTGACACAATAAAGTAGTTTCACGTTCTATCTCTATGTTTGATTCCTCTTGATGTAGCCCTAAACAGTGACTGGCGAGAAACACTTTCATGGAAAGGGATTGCCAGGCTTCCCAAAATTACGAATCTCCAGAAATCTCAGCAAAAATTTTTTCACCCAAACTGGATGATACTTTCAGGTAATTATCAGTACACTAAGGCGACTTGGTTCCCCAAATTTCGTTCTTCTATGTTGAAGCGTTCGTTTCCACTAACACTTTGAATTTTTAGGTTTCACTCTGTTTTCTCCTATATTGATAGATGTATTTGGAACTCTAAATCCAACACGGTTTGTGCTAGCTTCTTGAAACTTGACACAATAAAGTAGTTTCACGTTCTATCTCTATGTTTGATTCCTCTTGATGTAGCCCTAAACAGTGACTGGCGAGAAACACTTTCATGGAAAGGGGTTGCCAGGCTTCCGAAAATTACGAATCTCCAGAAATCTCAGCAAATATTTTTTCACCCAAACTGGATCATACTTTCAGGTAATGATCAGTACACTAAGGCGACTTGGTTCCCCAAATTTCGTTCTTCTATGTTGAAGCGTTCGTTTCCAGTAACACTTTGAATTTTTAGGTTTCACTCTGTTTTCTCCTATATTGATAGATGTATTTGGAACTCTAAATCCAACACGGTTTGTGCTAGCTTCTTGAAACTTGACACAATAAAGTAGTTTCACGTTCTATCTCTATGCTTTGTTTCCTCTTGATGTAGCCGTAAGCAGTGACTGGCGAGAAACACTTTCATGGAAAGTGGTTGCCAGGCTTCCCAAAATTACGAATCTCCAGAAATCTCAGCAAATATTTTTTCACCCAAACTGGATGATACTTTCAGGTAATGATCAGTACACTAAGGCGACTTGGTTCCCCAAATTTCGTTCTTCTATGTTGAAGCGTTCGTTTCCAGTAACACTTTGAATTTTTAGGTTTCACTCTGTTTTCTCCTATATTGATAGATGTATTTGGAACTCTAAATCCAACACGGTTTGTGCTAGCTTCTTGAAACTTGACACAATAAAGTAGTTTCACGTTCTATCTCTATGTTTTGTTTCCTCTTGATGTAGCCATAAGCAGTGACTGGCGAGAAACACTTTCATGGAAAGGGTTTGCCAGGCTTCCCAAAATTACGAATCTCCAGAAATCTCAGCAAATATTTTTTCACCCAAACTGGATGATACTTTCAGGTAATGATCAGTACACTAAGGCGACTTGGTTCCCCAAATTTCGTTCTTCTATGTTGAAGCGTTCGTTTCCAGTAACACTTTGAATTTTTAGGTTTCACTCTGTTTTCTCCTATATTGATAGATGTATTTGGAACTCTAAATCCAACACGGTTTGTGCTAGCTTCTTGAAACTTGACACAATAAATTAGTTTCACGTTCTATCTCTATGCTTTGTTTCCTCTTGATGTAGCCGTAAGCAGTGACTGGCGAGAAACACTTTCATGGAAAGTGGTTGCCAGGCTTCCCAAAATTACGAATCTCCAGAAATCTCAGCAAATATTTTTTCACCCAAACTGGATGATACTTTCAGGTAATGATCAGTACACTAAGGCGACTTGGTTCCCCAAATTTCGTTCTTCTATGTTGAAACGTTCGTTTCCAGTAACAGTTTGAATTTTTAGGTTTCACTCTGTTTTCTCCTATATAGATAGATGTATTTGGAACTCTAAATCCAACACGGTTTGTGCTAGCTTCTTGAAGCTTGACACAATAAAGTAGTTTCACGTTCTATCTCTATGTTTTGATTCCTCTTGATGTAGCCCTAAGCAGTGACTGGCGAGAAACACTTTCATGGACAGGGGTTCCCAGGCTTCCCAAAATTACGAATCTCCAGAAATCTCAGCAAATATTTTTTCACCCAAACTGGATGATACTTTCAGGTAATGATCAGTACACTAAGGCGACTTGGTTCCCCAAATTTCGTTCTTCTATGTTGAAGCGTTCGTTTCCAGTAACACTTTGAATTTTTAGGTTTCACTCTGTTTTCTCCTATATTGATAGATGTATTTGGAACTCTAAATCCAACACGGTTTGTGCTAGGTTCTTGAAACTTGACACAATAAAGTAGTTTCACGTTCTATCTCTATGTTTTGTTTCCTCTTGATGTAGCCCTATGCAGTGACTGGCGAGAAACACTTTCATGGAAAGGGTTTGCCCGGCTTCCCAAAATTACGAATCTCCAGAAATCTCAGCAAATATTTTTTCACCCAAACTGGATGATACTTTCAGGTAATGATCAGTACACTAAGGCGACTTGGTTCCCCAAATTTCGTTCTTCTATGTTGAAGCGTTCGTTTCCAGTAACACTTTGAATTTTTAGGTTTCACTCTGTTTTCTCCTATATTGATAGATGTATTTGGAACTCTAAATCCAACACGGTTTGTGCTAGCTTCTTGAAACTTGACACAATAAAGTAGTTTCACGTTCTATCTCTATGTTTTGATTCCTCTTGATGTAGCCGTAAGCAGTGACTGGCGAGAAACACTTTCATGGAAAGGGGTTGCCAGGCTTCCCAAAATTACGAATCTCCAGAAATCTCAGCAAATATTTTTTCACCCAAACAGGATGATACTTTCAGGTAATGATCAGTACACTAAGTTGACTTGATTCCCAAAATTTCGTTCTTCTATATTGAAGTGTTCGTTTCCAGGAACAGTTTGAATTTTTAGGTTTCACTCTGTTTTCTCCTATATTGATAGATGTATTTGGAACTCTAAATCCAACACGGTTTGTGCTAGCTTCTTGAAACTTGACACAATAAAGTAGTTTCACGTTCTATCTCTATGTTTGATTCCTCTTGATGTAGCCCTAAACAGTGACTGGCGAGAAACACTTTCATGGAAAGGGATTGCCAGGCTTCCCAAAATTACGAATCTCCAGAAATCTCAGCAAAAATTTTTTCACCCAAACTGGATGATACTTTCAGGTAATTATCAGTACACTAAGGCGACTTGGTTCCCCAAATTTCGTTCTTCTATGTTGAAGCGTTCGTTTCCACTAACACTTTGAATTTTTAGGTTTCACTCTGTTTTCTCCTATATTGATAGATGTATTTGGAACTCTAAATCCAACACGGTTTGTGCTAGCTTCTTGAAACTTGACACAATAAAGTAGTTTCACGTTCTATCTCTATGTTTGATTCCTCTTGATGTAGCCCTAAACAGTGACTGGCGAGAAACACTTTCATGGAAAGGGGTTGCCAGGCTTCCGAAAATTACGAATCTCCAGAAATCTCAGCAAATATTTTTTCACCCAAACTGGATCATACTTTCAGGTAATGATCAGTACACTAAGGCGACTTGGTTCCCCAAATTTCGTTCTTCTATGTTGAAGCGTTCGTTTCCAGTAACACTTTGAATTTTTAGGTTTCACTCTGTTTTCTCCTATATTGATAGATGTATTTGGAACTCTAAATCCAACACGGTTTGTGCTAGCTTCTTGAAACTTGACACAATAAAGTAGTTTCACGTTCTATCTCTATGTTTTGCTTTCTCTTGATGTAGCCCTTAGCAGTGATTGGTGAGAAACACTTTCATGGAAAGGGTTTGCCAGGCTTTCCAAAATTACGAATCTCCAGAAATCTCAGCAAATATTTTTTCACCCAAACTGGATGATACTTTCAGGTAATGATCAGTACACTAAGGCGACTTGGTTCCCCAAATTTCGTTCTTCTATGTTGAAGCGTTCGTTTCCAGTAACACTTTGAATTTTTAGGTTTCACTCTGTTTTCTCCTATATTGATAGATGTATTTGGAACTCTAAATCCAACACGGTTTGTGCTAGCTTCTTGAAACTTGACACAATAAAGTAGTTTCACGTTCTATCTCTATGTTTTGATTCCTCTTGATGTAGCCCTAAGCTGTGACTTGCGAGAAACACTTTCATGGAAAGGGGTTGCCAGGCTTCCCAAAATTACGAATCTCCAGAAATCTCAGCAAATATTTTTTCACCCAAACAGGATGATACTTTCAGGTAATGATCAGTACACTAAGTTGACTTGATTCCCAAAATTTCGTTCTTCTATATTGAAGTGTTCGTTTCCAGGAACAGTTTGAATTTTTAGGTTTCACTCTGTTTTCTCCTATATTGATAGATGTATTTGGAACTCTAAATCCAACACGGTTTGTGCTAGCTTCTTGAAACTTGACACAATAAAGTAGTTTCACGTTCTATCTCTATGTTTGATTCCTCTTGATGTAGCCCTAAACAGTGACTGGCGAGAAACACTTTCATGGAAAGGGATTGCCAGGCTTCCCAAAATTACGAATCTCCAGAAATCTCAGCAAAAATTTTTTCACCCAAACTGGATGATACTTTCAGGTAATTATCAGTACACTAAGGCGACTTGGTTCCCCAAATTTCGTTCTTCTATGTTGAAGCGTTCGTTTCCACTAACACTTTGAATTTTTAGGTTTCACTCTGTTTTCTCCTATATTGATAGATGTATTTGGAACTCTAAATCCAACACGGTTTGTGCTAGCTTCTTGAAACTTGACACAATAAAGTAGTTTCACGTTCTATCTCTATGTTTGATTCCTCTTGATGTAGCCCTAAACAGTGACTGGCGAGAAACACTTTCATGGAAAGGGGTTGCCAGGCTTCCGAAAATTACGAATCTCCAGAAATCTCAGCAAATATTTTTTCACCCAAACTGGATCATACTTTCAGGTAATGATCAGTACACTAAGGCGACTTGGTTCCCCAAATTTCGTTCTTCTATGTTGAAGCGTTCGTTTCCAGTAACACTTTGAATTTTTAGGTTTCACTCTGTTTTCTCCTATATTGATAGATGTATTTGGAACTCTAAATCCAACACGGTTTGTGCTAGCTTCTTGAAACTTGACACAATAAAGTAGTTTCACGTTCTATCTCTATGTTTTGCTTTCTCTTGATGTAGCCCTTAGCAGTGATTGGTGAGAAACACTTTCATGGAAAGGGTTTGCCAGGCTTTCCAAAATTACGAATCTCCAGAAATCTCAGCAAATATTTTTTCACCCAAACTGGATGATACTTTCAGGTAATGATCAGTACACTAAGGCGACTTGGTTCCCCAAATTTCGTTCTTCTATGTTGAAGCGTTCGTTTCCAGTAACACTTTGAATTTTTAGGTTTCACTCTGTTTTCTCCTATATTGATAGATGTATTTGGAACTCTAAATCCAACACGGTTTGTGCTAGCTTCTTGAAACTTGACACAATAAAGTAGTTTCACGTTCTATCTCTATGTTTTGATTCCTCTTGATGTAGCCCTAAGCTGTGACTTGCGAGAAACACTTTCATGGACAGGGGTTCCCAGGCTTCCCAAAATTACGAATCTCCAGAAATCTCAGCAAATATTTTTTCACCCAAACTGGATGATACTTTCAGGTAATGATCAGTGCACTAAGCCGACTTGGTTCCCCAAATTTCGTTCTTCTATGTTGAAGCGTTCGTTTCCAGTAACAGTTTGAATTTTTAGGTTTCACTCTGTTTTCTCCTATATTGATAGATGTATTTGGAACTCTAAATCCAACACGGTTTGTGCTAGCTTCTTGAAACTTGACACAATAAAGTAGTTTCACGTTCTATCTCTATGTTTTGTTTCCTCTTGATGTAGCCGTAAGCAGTGACTGGCGAGAAACACTTTCATGGAAAGGGTTTGCCAGGCTTCCCAAAATTACGAATCTCCAGAAATCTCAGCAAATATTTTTTCACCCAAACTGGATGATACTTTCAGGTAATGATCAGTACACTAAGGCGACTTGGTTCCCCAAATTTCGTTCTTCTATGTTGAAGCGTTCGTTTCCAGTAACACTTTGAATTTTTAGGTTTCACTCTGTTTTCTCCTATATTGATAGATGTATTTGGAACTCTAAATCCAACACGGTTTGTGCTAGCTTCTTGAAACTTGACACAATAAAGTAGTTTCACGTTCTATCTCTATGTTTTGATTCCTCTTGATGTAGCCGTAAGCAGTGACTGGCGAGAAACACTTTCATGGAAAGGGGTTGCCAGGCTTCCCAAAATTACGAATCTCCAGAAATCTCAGCAAATATTTTTTCACCCAAACAGGATGATACTTTCAGGTAATGATCAGTACACTAAGTTGACTTGATTCCCAAAATTTCGTTCTTCTATATTGAAGTGTTCGTTTCCAGGAACAGTTTGAATTTTTAGGTTTCACTCTGTTTTCTCCTATATTGATAGATGTATTTGGAACTCTAAATCCAACACGGTTTGTGCTAGCTTCTTGAAACTTGACACAATAAAGTAGTTTCACGTTCTATCTCTATGTTTTGCTTTCTCTTGATGTAGCCCTTAGCAGTGATTGGTGAGAAACACTTTCATGGAAAGGGTTTGCCAGGCTTTCCAAAATTACGAATCTCCAGAAATCTCAGCAAATATTTTTTCACCCAAACTGGATGATACTTTCAGGTAATGATCAGTACACTAAGGCGACTTGGTTCCCCAAATTTCGTTCTTCTATGTTGAAGCGTTCGTTTCCAGTAACACTTTGAATTTTTAGGTTTCACTCTGTTTTCTCCTATATTGATAGATGTATTTGGAACTCTAAATCCAACACGGTTTGTGCTAGCTTCTTGAAACTTGACACAATAAAGTAGTTTCACGTTCTATCTCTATGTTTTGATTCCTCTTGATGTAGCCCTAAGCTGTGACTTGCGAGAAACACTTTCATGGACAGGGGTTCCCAGGCTTCCCAAAATTACGAATCTCCAGAAATCTCAGCAAATATTTTTTCACCCAAACTGGATGATACTTTCAGGTAATGATCAGTGCACTAAGCCGACTTGGTTCCCCAAATTTCGTTCTTCTATGTTGAAGCGTTCGTTTCCAGTAACAGTTTGAATTTTTAGGTTTCACTCTGTTTTCTCCTATATTGATAGATGTATTTGGAACTCTAAATCCAACACGGTTTGTGCTAGCTTCTTGAAACTTGACACAATAAAGTAGTTTCACGTTCTATCTCTATGTTTTGTTTCCTCTTGATGTAGCCGTAAGCAGTGACTGGCGAGAAACACTTTCATGGAAAGGGTTTGCCAGGCTTCCCAAAATTACGAATCTCCAGAAATCTCAGCAAATATTTTTTCACCCAAACTGGATGATACTTTCAGGTAATGATCAGTACACTAAGGCGACTTGGTTCCCCAAATTTCGTTCTTCTATGTTGAAGCGTTCGTTTCCAGTAACACTTTGAATTTTTAGGTTTCACTCTGTTTTCTCCTATATTGATAGATGTATTTGGAACTCTAAATCCAACACGGTTTGTGCTAGCTTCTTGAAACTTGACACAATAAAGTAGTTTCACGTTCTATCTCTATGTTTTGATTCCTCTTGATGTAGCCGTAAGCAGTGACTGGCGAGAAACACTTTCATGGAAAGGGGTTGCCAGGCTTCCCAAAATTACGAATCTCCAGAAATCTCAGCAAATATTTTTTCACCCAAACAGGATGATACTTTCAGGTAATGATCAGTACACTAAGTTGACTTGATTCCCAAAATTTCGTTCTTCTATATTGAAGTGTTCGTTTCCAGGAACAGTTTGAATTTTTAGGTTTCACTCTGTTTTCTCCTATATTGATAGATGTATTTGGAACTCTAAATCCAACACGGTTTGTGCTAGCTTCTTGAAACTTGACACAATAAAGTAGTTTCACGTTCTATCTCTATGTTTGATTCCTCTTGATGTAGCCCTAAACAGTGACTGGCGAGAAACACTTTCATGGAAAGGGATTGCCAGGCTTCCCAAAATTACGAATCTCCAGAAATCTCAGCAAAAATTTTTTCACCCAAACTGGATGATACTTTCAGGTAATTATCAGTACACTAAGGCGACTTGGTTCCCCAAATTTCGTTCTTCTATGTTGAAGCGTTCGTTTCCACTAACACTTTGAATTTTTAGGTTTCACTCTGTTTTCTCCTATATTGATAGATGTATTTGGAACTCTAAATCCAACACGGTTTGTGCTAGCTTCTTGAAACTTGACACAATAAAGTAGTTTCACGTTCTATCTCTATGTTTGATTCCTCTTGATGTAGCCCTAAACAGTGACTGGCGAGAAACACTTTCATGGAAAGGGGTTGCCAGGCTTCCGAAAATTACGAATCTCCAGAAATCTCAGCAAATATTTTTTCACCCAAACTGGATCATACTTTCAGGTAATGATCAGTACACTAAGGCGACTTGGTTCCCCAAATTTCGTTCTTCTATGTTGAAGCGTTCGTTTCCAGTAACACTTTGAATTTTTAGGTTTCACTCTGTTTTCTCCTATATTGATAGATGTATTTGGAACTCTAAATCCAACACGGTTTGTGCTAGCTTCTTGAAACTTGACACAATAAAGTAGTTTCACGTTCTATCTCTATGTTTTGCTTTCTCTTGATGTAGCCCTTAGCAGTGATTGGTGAGAAACACTTTCATGGAAAGGGTTTGCCAGGCTTTCCAAAATTACGAATCTCCAGAAATCTCAGCAAATATTTTTTCACCCAAACTGGATGATACTTTCAGGTAATGATCAGTACACTAAGGCGACTTGGTTCCCCAAATTTCGTTCTTCTATGTTGAAGCGTTCGTTTCCAGTAACACTTTGAATTTTTAGGTTTCACTCTGTTTTCTCCTATATTGATAGATGTATTTGGAACTCTAAATCCAACACGGTTTGTGCTAGCTTCTTGAAACTTGACACAATAAAGTAGTTTCACGTTCTATCTCTATGTTTTGATTCCTCTTGATGTAGCCCTAAGCTGTGACTTGCGAGAAACACTTTCATGGAAAGGGGTTGCCAGGCTTCCCAAAATTACGAATCTCCAGAAATCTCAGCAAATATTTTTTCACCCAAACAGGATGATACTTTCAGGTAATGATCAGTACACTAAGTTGACTTGATTCCCAAAATTTCGTTCTTCTATATTGAAGTGTTCGTTTCCAGGAACAGTTTGAATTTTTAGGTTTCACTCTGTTTTCTCCTATATTGATAGATGTATTTGGAACTCTAAATCCAACACGGTTTGTGCTAGCTTCTTGAAACTTGACACAATAAAGTAGTTTCACGTTCTATCTCTATGTTTGATTCCTCTTGATGTAGCCCTAAACAGTGACTGGCGAGAAACACTTTCATGGAAAGGGATTGCCAGGCTTCCCAAAATTACGAATCTCCAGAAATCTCAGCAAAAATTTTTTCACCCAAACTGGATGATACTTTCAGGTAATTATCAGTACACTAAGGCGACTTGGTTCCCCAAATTTCGTTCTTCTATGTTGAAGCGTTCGTTTCCACTAACACTTTGAATTTTTAGGTTTCACTCTGTTTTCTCCTATATTGATAGATGTATTTGGAACTCTAAATCCAACACGGTTTGTGCTAGCTTCTTGAAACTTGACACAATAAAGTAGTTTCACGTTCTATCTCTATGTTTGATTCCTCTTGATGTAGCCCTAAACAGTGACTGGCGAGAAACACTTTCATGGAAAGGGGTTGCCAGGCTTCCGAAAATTACGAATCTCCAGAAATCTCAGCAAATATTTTTTCACCCAAACTGGATCATACTTTCAGGTAATGATCAGTACACTAAGGCGACTTGGTTCCCCAAATTTCGTTCTTCTATGTTGAAGCGTTCGTTTCCAGTAACACTTTGAATTTTTAGGTTTCACTCTGTTTTCTCCTATATTGATAGATGTATTTGGAACTCTAAATCCAACACGGTTTGTGCTAGCTTCTTGAAACTTGACACAATAAAGTAGTTTCACGTTCTATCTCTATGTTTTGCTTTCTCTTGATGTAGCCCTTAGCAGTGATTGGTGAGAAACACTTTCATGGAAAGGGTTTGCCAGGCTTTCCAAAATTACGAATCTCCAGAAATCTCAGCAAATATTTTTTCACCCAAACTGGATGATACTTTCAGGTAATGATCAGTACACTAAGGCGACTTGGTTCCCCAAATTTCGTTCTTCTATGTTGAAGCGTTCGTTTCCAGTAACACTTTGAATTTTTAGGTTTCACTCTGTTTTCTCCTATATTGATAGATGTATTTGGAACTCTAAATCCAACACGGTTTGTGCTAGCTTCTTGAAACTTGACACAATAAAGTAGTTTCACGTTCTATCTCTATGTTTTGATTCCTCTTGATGTAGCCCTAAGCTGTGACTTGCGAGAAACACTTTCATGGACAGGGGTTCCCAGGCTTCCCAAAATTACGAATCTCCAGAAATCTCAGCAAATATTTTTTCACCCAAACTGGATGATACTTTCAGGTAATGATCAGTGCACTAAGCCGACTTGGTTCCCCAAATTTCGTTCTTCTATGTTGAAGCGTTCGTTTCCAGTAACAGTTTGAATTTTTAGGTTTCACTCTGTTTTCTCCTATATTGATAGATGTATTTGGAACTCTAAATCCAACACGGTTTGTGCTAGCTTCTTGAAACTTGACACAATAAAGTAGTTTCACGTTCTATCTCTATGTTTTGTTTCCTCTTGATGTAGCCGTAAGCAGTGACTGGCGAGAAACACTTTCATGGAAAGGGTTTGCCAGGCTTCCCAAAATTACGAATCTCCAGAAATCTCAGCAAATATTTTTTCACCCAAACTGGATGATACTTTCAGGTAATGATCAGTACACTAAGGCGACTTGGTTCCCCAAATTTCGTTCTTCTATGTTGAAGCGTTCGTTTCCAGTAACACTTTGAATTTTTAGGTTTCACTCTGTTTTCTCCTATATTGATAGATGTATTTGGAACTCTAAATCCAACACGGTTTGTGCTAGCTTCTTGAAACTTGACACAATAAATTAGTTTCACGTTCTATCTCTATGCTTTGTTTCCTCTTGATGTAGCCGTAAGCAGTGACTGGCGAGAAACACTTTCATGGAAAGGGGTTGCCAGGCTTCCCAAAATTACGAATCTCCAGAAATCTCAGCAAATATTTTTTCACCCAAACTGGATGATACTTTCAGGTAATGATCAGTACACTAAGGCGACTTGGTTCCCCAAATTTCGTTCTTCTATGTTGAAATGTTCGTTTCCAGTAACAGTTTGAATTTTTAGGTTTCACTCTGTTTTCTCCTATATAGATAGATGTATTTGGAACTCTAAATCCAACACGGTTTGTGCTAGCTTCTTGAAGCTTGACACAATAAAGTAGTTTCACGTTCTATCTCTATGTTTTGATTCCTCTTGATGTAGCCCTAAGCAGTGACTGGCGAGAAACACTTTCATGGAAAGGGGTTCCCAGGCTTCCCAAAATTACGAATCTCCAGAAATCTCAGCAAATATTTTTTCACCCAAACAGGATGATACTTTCAGGTAATGATCAGTACACTAAGGTGACTTGATTCCCAAAATTTCGTTCTTCTATATTGAAGTGTTCGTTTCCAGGAACAGTTTGAATTTTTAGGTTTCACTCTGTTTTCTCCTATATTGATAGATGTATTTGGAACTCTAAATCCAACACGGTTTGTGCTAGCTTCTTGAAACTTGACACAATAAAGTAGTTTCACGTTCTATCTCTATGTTTGATTCCTCTTGATGTAGCCCTAAACAGTGACTGGCGAGAAACACTTTCATGGACAGGGGTTCCCAGGATTCCCAAAATTACGAATCTCCAGAAATCTCAGCAAATATTTTTTCACCCAAACTGGATGATACTTTCAGGTAATTATCAGTACACTAAGGCGACTTGGTTCCCCAAATTTCGTTCTTCTATGTTGAAGCGTTCGTTTCCAGTAACACTTTGAATTTTTAGGTTTCACTCTGTTTTCTCCTATATTGATAGATGTATTTGGAACTCTAAATCCAACACGGTTTGTGCTAGGTTCTTGAAACTTGACACAATAAAGTAGTATCACGTTCTATCTCTATGTTTTGTTTCCTCTTGATGTAGCCCTAAGCAGTGACTGGCGAGAAACACTTTCATGGAAAGGGTTTGCCCGGCTTCCCAAAATTACGAATCTCCAGAAATCTCAGCAAATATTTTTTCACCCAAACTGGATGATACTTTCAGGTAATGATCAGTACACTAAGGCGACTTGGTTCCCCAAATTTCGTTCTTCTATGTTGAAGCGTTCGTTTCCACTAACACTTTGAATTTTTAGGTTTCACTCTGTTTTCTCCTATATTGATAGATGTATTTGGAACTCTAAATCCAACACGGTTTGTGCTAGCTTCTTGAAACTTGACACAATAAAGTAGTTTCACGTTCTATCTCTATGTTTTGTTTCCTCTTGATGTAGCCCTAAGCAGTGACTGGCGAGAAACACTTTCATGGAAAGGGGTTGCCAGGCTTCCCAAAATTACGAATCTCCAGAAATCTCAGCAAATATTTTTTCACCCAAACAGGATGATACTTTCAGGTAATGATCAGTACACTAAGGTGACTTGATTCCCAAAATTTCGTTCTTCTATGTTGAAGTGTTCGTTTCCAGGAACAGTTTGAATTTTTAGGTTTCACTCTGTTTTCTCCTATATTGATAGATGTATTTGGAACTCTAAATCCAACACGGTTTGTGCTAGCTTCTTGAAACTTGACACAATAAAGTAGTTTCACGTTCTATCTCTATGTTTGATTCCTCTTGATGTAGCCCTAAACAGTAACTGGCGAGAAACACTTTCATGGAAAGGGGTTGCCAGGCTTCCCAAAATTACGAATCTCCAGAAATCTCACCAAAAATTTTTTCACCCAAACTGGATGATACTTTCAGGTAATTATCAGTACACTAAGGCGACTTGGTTCCCCAAATTTCGTTCTTCTATGTTGAAGCGTTCGTTTCCAGTAACAGTTTGAATTTTTAGGTTTCACTCTGTTTTCTCCTATATTGATAGATGTATTTGGAACTCTAAATCCAACACGGTTTGTGCTAGCTTCTTGAAACTTGACACAATAAAGTAGTTTCACATTCTATCTCTATGTTTTGTTTCCTCTTGATGTAGCCCTAAGCAGTGACTGGCGAGAAACACTTTCATGGAAAGGGTTTGCCCGGCTTCCCAAAATTACGAATCTCCAGAAATCTCAGCAAATATTTTTTCACCCAAACTGGATGATACTTTCAGGTAATGATCAGTACACTAAGGTGACTTGGTTCCCCAAATTTCGTTCTTCTATGTTGAAGCGTTCGTTTCCACTAACACTTTGAATTTTTAGGTTTCACTCTGTTTTCTCCTATATTGATAGATGTATTTGGAACTCTAAATCCAAAAAGGTTTGTGCTAGGTTCCTGAAACTTGACACAATAAAGTAGTTTCTCGTTCTATCTCTATGTTTTGTTTCCTCTTGATGTAGCCATAAGCAGTGACTGACGAGAAACACTTTCATGGAAAGGGGTTGCCAGGCTTCCCAAAATTACGAATCTCCAGAAATCTCAGCAAATATTTTTTCACCCAAACTGGATCATACTTTCAGTTAATGATCAGTACACTAAGGCGACTTGGTTCCCCAAATTTCGTTCTTCTATGTTGAAGCGTTCGTTTCCAGTAACACTTTGAATTTTTAGGTTTCACTCTGTTTTCTCCTATATTGATAGATATATTTGGAACTCTAAATCCAACACGGTTTGTGCTAGCTTCTTGAAACTTGACACAATAAAGTAGTTTCACGTTCTATCCCTATGTTTTGATTCCTCTTGATGTAGCCCTATGCAGTGACTGGCGAGAAACACTTTCATGGAAAGGGGTTGCCAGGCTTCCCAAAATTACGAATCTCCAGAAATCTCAGCAAATATTTTTTCAGCCAAACTGGATGATACTTTCAGGTAATGATCAGTACACTAAGGCGACTTGGTTCCCCAAATTTCGTTCTTCTATGTTGAAGCGTTCGTTTCCAGTAACAGTTTGAATTTTTAGGTTTCACTCTGTTTTCTCCAATATAGATAGATGTATTTGGAACTCTAAATCCAACACGGTTTGTGCTATCTTCTTGAAACTTGACACAATAAACTAGTTTCACGTTCTATCTCTATGTTTTGTTTCCTCTTGATGTAGCCCTAAGCACTGACTGGCGAGAAAGACTTTCATGGAAAGGGGTTGCCAGGCTTCCCAAAATTACGAATCTCCAGAAATCTCAGCAAATATTTTTTTCACCCAAACTGGATGATACTTTCAGGTAATGATCAGTACACTAAGGCGACTTTGTTCCCCAAATTTCGTTCTTCTATGTTGAAGCGTTCATTTCCAGTAACAGTTTGAATTTTTAGGTTTCACTCTGTTTTCTCCTATATTGATAGATGTATTTGGAACTCTAAATCCAAGACGGTTTGTGCTAGCTTCTTGAAACTTGACACAATAAACTAGTTTCACGTTCAATCTAGATGTTTTGATTCCTCTTGATGTAGCCCTAAACAGTGACTGGCGAGAAACACTTTCATGGAAAGGGGTTGCCAGGCTTCCCAAAATTGCGAATCTCCAGAAATCTCAGCAAAAATTTTTTCACCCAAACTGGATGATACTTTCAGGTAATTATCAGTACACTAAGGCGACTTGGTTCCCCAAATTTCGTTCTTCTATGTTGAAGCGTTCGTTTCCAGTAACACTTTGAATTTTTAGGTTTCACTCTGTTTTCTCCTATATTGATAGATGTATTTGGAACTCTAAATCCAACACGGTTTGTGCTAGCTTCTTGAAACTTGACACAATTAAGTAGTTTCACGTTCTCTCTCTATGTTTTGATTCCTCTTGATGTAGCCCTAAGCAGTGACTGGCGAGAAACACTTTCATGGAAAGGGGTTGCCAGGCTTCCCAAAATTACGAATCTCCAGAAATCTCAGCAAATATTTTTTCAGCCAAACTGGATGATACTTTCAGGTAATGATCAGTACACTAAGGCGACTTGGTTCCCCAAATTTCGTTCTTCTATGTTGAAGCGTTCGTTTCCAATAACACTTTGAATTTTTAGGTTTCACTCTGTTTTCTCCAATATAGATAGATGTATTTGGAACTCTAAATCCAACACGGTTTGTGCTATCTTCTTGAAACTTGACACAATAAACTAGTTTCACGTTCTATCTCTATGTTTTGTTTCCTCTTGATGTAGCCCTAAGCACTGACTGGCGAGAAACACTTTCATGGAAAGGGGTTTCCAGGCTTCCCAAAATTACGAATCTCCAGAAATCTCAGCAAATATTTTTTTCACCCAAACTGGATGATACTTTCAGGTAATGATCAGTACACTAAGGCGACTTGGTTCCCCAAATTTCGTTCTTCTATGTTGAAGCGTTCATTTCCAGTAACAGTTTGAATTTTTAGGTTTCACTCTGTTTTCTCCTGTATTGATAGATGTATTTGGAAATCTAAATCCAACACGGTTTGTGCTAGTTTCTTGAAACTTGACACAATAAAGTAGTTTCACGTTCTATCTCTATGTTTGATTCCTCTTGATGTAGCCCTAAACAGTGACTGGCGAGAAACACTTTCATGGAAAGGGGTTGCCAGGCTTCCCAAAATTACGAATCTCCAGAAATCTCAGCAAAAATTTTTTCACCCAAACTGGATGATACTTTCAGGTAATGATCAGTACACAAAGGCGACTTGGTTCCCCAAATTTCGTTCTTCTATGTTGAAGCGTTCGTTTCCACTAACACTTTGAATTTTTAGGTTTCACTCTGTTTTCTCCTATATTGATAGATGTATTTGGAACTCTAAATCCAACACGGTTTGTGCTAGCTTCTTGAAACTTGACACAATAAAGTAGTTTCACGTTCTATCTCTATGTTTTGTTTCCTCTTGATGTAGCCCTAAGCAGTGACTGGCGAGAAACACTTTCATGGAAAGGGGTTGCCAGGCTTCCCAAAATTACGAATCTCCAGAAATCTCAGGAAATATTTTTTCACCCAAACAGGATGATACTTTCAGGTAATGATCAGTACACTAAGGCGACTTGGTTCCCCAAGTTTTGTTCTTCTATGTTGAAGCGTTTGTTTCCAGTAACACTTTGAATTTTTAGGTTTCACTCTGTTTTCTCCTATATTGATAGATGTATTTGGAACTCTAAATCCAACACGGTTTGTGCTAGCTTCTTGAAATTGACACAATAGAGTAGTTTCACGTTCTATCTCTATGTATTGATTCCTCTTGATGTAGCCCTAAGCAGTGACTGGCGAGAAACACTTTCATGGAAAGGGGTTGCCAGGCTTCCCAAAATTACGAATCTCCAAAAATGTCAGCATATATTTTTTCACCCAAACTGGATGATACTTTCAGGTAATGATCAGTACACTAAGGTGACTTTATTACCAAAATTTCGTTCTTCTATGTTGAAGCGTTCGTTTCCAGTAACACTTTGAATTTTTAGGTTTCACTCTGTTTTCACCTATATTGATAGATGTATTTGGAACTCTAAATCCAACACGGTTTGAGCTAGGTTCTTGAAACTTGACACAATTAAGTAGTTTCACGTTCTATCTCTATGTTTTGTTTCCTCTTGATGTAGCCCTAAGCAATGACTGGCGAGAAACACTTTCATGGAAGGGGGTTGCCAGGCTTCCCAAAATTACGAATCTCCAGAAATCTCAGCAAATATTTTTTCACCCAAACTGGATGATACTTTCAGGTAATGATCAGTACACTAAGGCGACTTGGTTCCCCAAATTTCGTTCTTCTATGTTGAAGCGTTCATTTCCAGTAACAGTTTGAATTTTTAGGTTTCACTCTGTTTTCTCCTATATTGATAGATGTATTTGGAACTCTAAATCCAACACGGTTTGTGCTAGCTTCTTGAAACTTGACACAATAAAGTAGTTTCACGTTCTATCTCTATGTTTTGTTTCCTCTTGATGTAGCCGTAAGCAGTGACTGGCGAGAAACACTTTCATGGAAAGGGGTTGCCAGGCTTCCCAAAATTACGAATCTCCAGAAATCTCAGCAAATATTTTTTCACCCAAACTGGATGATACTTTCAGGTAATGATCAGTACACTAAGGCGACTTGGTTCCCCAAATTTCGTTCTTCTATGTTGAAGCGTTCGTTTCCAGTAACACTTTGAATTTTTAGGTTTCACTCTGTTTTCTCCTATATTGATAGATGTATTTGGAACTCTAAATCCAACACGGTTTGTGCTAGGTTCTTGAAACTTGACACAATAAAGTAGTTTCACGTTCTATCTGTATGTTTTGTTTACTCTTGATGTAGCCCTAAGCAGTGACTGGCGAGAAACACTTTCATGGAAAGGGGTTTCCAGGCTTCCCAAAATTACGAATCTCCAGAAATCTCAGCAAATATTTTTTCACCCAAACAGGATGATACTTTCAGGTAATGGTCAGTACACTAAGGCGACTTGGTTCCCCAAATTTCGTTCTTCTATGTTGAAGCGTTCGTTTCCAGTAACAGTTTGAATTTTTAGGTTTCACTCTGTTTTCTCCTATATATAGATGTATTTGGAACTCTAAATCCAACACGGTTTGTGCTAGCTTCTTGAAACTTGACACAATAAACTAGTTTCACGTTCTATCTCTATGTTTTGTTTCCTCTTGATGTAGCCGTAAGCAGTGACTGGCGAGAAACACTTTCATGGAAAGGGGTTGCCAGGCTTCCCAAAATTACGAATCTCCAGAAATCTCAGCAAATATTTTTTCACCCAAACTGGATGATACTTTCAGGTAATGATCAGAACACTAAGGCGACTTGGTTCCCCAAATTTCGTTCTTCTATGTTGATGCATTCGTTTCCAGTAACAGTTTGAATTTTTAGGTTCCACTCTGTTTTCTCCTATATTGATAGATTTATTTGGAACTCTAAATCCAACACGGTTTGTGCTAGCTTCTTGAAACTTCACACAATAAACTAGTTTCACGTTCTATCTAGATGTTTTGATTCCTCTTGATGTAGCCCTAATCAGTTACTGGCGAGAAACACTTTCATGGAAAGGGGTTGCCAGGCTTCCCAAAATTACGAATCTCCAGAAATCTCAGCAAATATTTTTTCACCCAAACTGGATGATACTTTCAGGTAATGATCAGTACACTAAGGCGACTTGGTTCCCCAAATTTCGTTCTTCTATGTTGATGCATTCGTTTCCAGTAACAGTTTGAATTTTTAGGTTCCACTCTGTTTTCTCCTATATTGATAGATGTATTTGGAACTCTAAATCCAACACGGTTTGTGCTAGCTTCTTGAAACTTGACACAATAAAGTAGTTTCACGTTCTATCTCTATGTTTTGTTTCCTCTTGATGTAGCCATGAGCAGTTTCTGGCGAGAAACACTTTCATGGAAAGGGGTTTCCAGGCTTCCCAAAATTACGAATCTCCAGAAATCTCAGGAAATATTTTTTCACCCAAACAGGATGATACTTTCATGTAATGATCAGTACACTAAGGCGACTTGGTTCCCCAAGTTTTGTTCTTCTATGTTGAAGCGTTCGTTTCCAGTAACAGTTTGAATTTTTAGGTTTCACTCTGTTTTCTCCTATATTGATAGATGTATTTGGAACTCTAAATCCAACACGGTTTGTGCTAGCTTCTTGAAATTGACACAATAGAGTAGTTTCACGTTCTATCTCTATGTTTTGATTCCTCTTGATGTAGCCCTAAGCAGTGACTGGCGAGAAACACTTTCATGGAAAGGGGTTGCCAGGCTTCCCAAAATTACGAATCTCCAAAAATGTCAGCATATATTTTTTCACCCAAACTGGATGATACTTTCAGGTAATGATCAGTACACTAAGGCGACTTGGTTCCCCAAATTTCGTTCTTCTATGTTGAAGCGTTCGTTTCCAGTAACACTTTGAATTTTTAGGTTTCACTCTGTTTTCACCTATATTGATAGATGTATTTGGAACTCTAAATCCAACACGGTTTGAGCTAGGTTCTTGAAACTTGACACAATTAAGTAGTTTCACGTTCTATCTCTATGTTTTGTTTCCTCTTGATGTAGCCCTAAGCAGTGACTGGCGAGAAACACTTTCATGGAAGGGGGTTGCCAGGCTTCCCAAAATTACGAATCTCCAGAAATCTCAGCAAATATTTTTCACCCAAACTGGATGATACTTTCAGGTAATGATCAGTACACTAAGGCGACTTGGTTCCCCAAATTTCGTTCTTCTATGTTGAAGCGTTCATTTCCAGTAACAGTTTGAATTTTTAGGTTTCACTCTGTTTTCTCCTATATTGATAGATGTATTTGGAACTCTAAATCCAACACGGTTTGTGCTAGCTTCTTGAAACTTGACACAATAAAGTAGTTTCACGTTCTATCTCTATGTTTTGTTTCCTCTTGATGTAGCCGTAAGCAGTGACTGGCGAGAAACACTTTCATGGAAAGGGGTTGCCAGGCTTCCCAAAATTACGAATCTCCAGAAATCTCAGCAAATATTTTTTTCACCCAAACTGGATGATACTTTCAGGTAATGATCAGTACACTAAGGCGACTTGGTTCCCCAAATTTCGTTCTTCTATGTTGAAGCGTTCGTTTCCAGTAACACTTTGAATTTTTAGGTTTCACTCTGTTTTCTCCTATATTGATAGATGTATTTGGAACTCTAAATCCAACACGGTTTGTGCTAGCTTCTTGAAATTGACACAATAAAGTAGTTTCACGTTCTATCTCTATGTTTTGTTTCCTCCTGATGTAGCCCTAAGCAGTGACTGGCGAGAAACACTTTCATGGAAAGGGGTTTCCAGGCTTCCCAAAATTACGAATCTCCAGAAATCTCAGCAAATATTTTTTCACCCAAACAGGATGATACTTTCAGGTAATGGTCAGTACACTAAGGCGACTTGGTTCCCCAAATTTCGTTCTTCTATGTTGAAGCGTTCGTTTCCAGTAACAGTTTGAATTTTTAGGTTTCACTCTGTTTTCTCCTATATATAGATGTATTTGGAACTCTAAATCCAACACGGTTTGTGCTAGCTTCTTGAAACTTGACACAATAAACTAGTTTCACGTTCTATCTCTATGTTTTGTTTCCTCTTGATGTAGCCGTAAGCACTGACTGGCGAGAAACACTTTCATGGAAAGGGTTGCCAGGCTTCCCATAATTACGAATCTCCAGAAATCTCAGCAAATATTTTTTCACCCAAACTGGATGATACTTTCAGGTAATGATCAGTACACTAAGGCGACTTGGTTCCCCAAATTTCGTTCTTCTATGTTGATGCATTCGTTTCCAGTAACAGTTTGAATTTTTAGGTTCCACTCTGTTTTCTCCTATATTGATAGATGTATTTGGAACTCTAAATCCAACACGGTTTGTGCTAGCTTCTTGAAACTTGACACAATAAACTAGTTTCACGTTCTATCTCTATGTTTTGTTTCCTCTTGATGTAGCCGTAAGCAGTGACTGGCGAGAAACACTTTCATGGAAAGGGGTTGCCAGGCTTCCCAAAATTACGAATCTCCAGAAATCTCAGCAAATATTTTTTCACCCAAACTGGATGATACTTTCAGGTAATGATCAGAACACTAAGGCGACTTGGTTCCCCAAATTTCGTTCTTCTATGTTGATGCATTCGTTTCCAGTAACAGTTTGAATTTTTAGGTTCCACTCTGTTTTCTCCTATATTGATAGATTTATTTGGAACTCTAAATCCAACACGGTTTGTGCTAGCTTCTTGAAACTTGACACAATAAACTAGTTTCACGTTCTATCTCTATGTTTTGATTCCTCTTGATGTAGCCCTAAGCAGTGACTGGCGAGAAACACTTTCATGGAAAGGGGTTGCCAGGCTTCCCAAAATTACGAATCTCCAGAAATCTCAGCAAATATTTTTTCACCCAAACTGGATGATACTTTCAGGTAATGATCAGTACACTAAGGCGACTTGGTTCCCCAAATTTCGTTCTTCTATGTTGATGCATTCGTTTCCAGTAACAGTTTGAATTTTTAGGTTCCACTCTGTTTTCTCCTATATTGATAGATGTATTTGGAACTCTAAATCCAACACGGTTTGTGCTAGCTTCTTGAAACTTGACACAATAAACTAGTTTCACGTTCTATCTCTATGTTTTTTTTCCTCTTGATGTAGCCCTAAGCAGTGACTGGCCAGAAACACTTTCATGGAAAGGTGTTGCCAGGCTTCCCAAAATTACGAATCTCCAGAAATCTCAGCAAATATTTTTTCACCCAAACAGGATGATACTTTCAGGTAATGATCAGTACACTAAGGCGACTTGGTTCCCCAAATTTCGTTCTTCTATGTTGAAGCGTTTGTTTCCAGTAACACTTTGAATTTTTAGGTTTCACTCTGTTTACTCCTATATTGATAGATGTATTTGGAACTCTAAATCCAACACGGTTTGTGCTAGCTTCTTGAAATTGACACAATAGAGTAGTTTCACGTTCTATCTCTATGTTTTGATTCCTCTTGATGTAGCCCTAAGCAGTGACTGGCGAGAAACACTTTCATGGAAAGGGGTTGCCAGGCTTCCCAAAATTACGAATCTCCAGAAATCTCAGCAAATATTTTTTCAGCCAAACTGGATGATACTTTCAGGTAATGATCAGTACACTAAGGCGACTTGGTTCCCCAAATTTCGTTCTTCTATGTTGAAGCGTTCGTTTCCAGTAACACTTTGAATTTTTAGGTTTCACTCTGTTTTCTCCTATATTGATAGATGTATTTGGAACTCTAAATCCAACACGGTTTGTGCTAGGTTCTTGAAACTTGACACAATAAAGTAGTTTCACGTTCTATCTCTAAGTTTTGTTTCCTCTTGATGTAGCCGTAAGCAGTTTCTGGCGAGAAACACTTTCATGGAAAGGGGTTGCCAGGCTTCCCAAAATTACGAATCTCCAGAAATCTCAGCAAATATTTTTTCACCCAAACTGGATGATACTTTCAGGTAATGATCAGTACACTAAGGCGACTTGGTTCCCCAAATTTCGTTCTTCTATGTTGAAGCGTTCGTTTCCAGTAACACTTTGAATTTTTAGGTTTCACTCTGTTTTCTCCTATATTGATAGATATATTTGGAACTCTAAATCCAACACGGTTTGTGCTAGGTTCTTGAAACTTGACACAATAAAGTAGTTTCACGTTCTATCTCTATGTTTTGTTTCCTCTTGATGTAGCCCTATGCAGTGACTGGGGAGAAACACTTTCATGGAAAGGGGTTGCCAGGCTTCCCAAAATTACGAATCTCCAGAAATCTCAGCAAATATTTTTTCAGCCAAACTGGATGATACTTTCAGGTAATGATCAGTACACTAAGGCGACTTGGTTCCCCAAATTTCGTTCTTCTATGTTGAAGCGTTCGTTTCCAGTAACAGTTTGAATTTTTAGGTTTCACTCTGTTTTCTCCTATATAGATAGATGTATTTGGAACTCTAAATCCAACACGGTTTGTGCTAGCTTCTTGAAACTTGACACAATAAAGTAGTTTCACGTTCTATCTCTATGTTTTGTTTCCTCTTGATGTAGCCCTAAGCAGTGACTGGCGAGAAACACATTCATGGAAGGGGGTTGCCAGGCTTCCCAAAATTACGAATCTCCAGAAATCTCAGCAAATATTTTTTCACCCAAACTGGATGATACTTTCAGGTTATGATCAGTACACTAAGGCGACTTGGTTCCCCAAATTTCGTTCTTCTATGTTGAAGCGTTCGTTTCCAGTAACAGTTTGAATTTTTAGGTTTCACTCTGTTTTCTCCTATATTGATAGATGTATTTGGAACTCTAAATCCAACACGGTTTGTGCTAGCTTCTTGAAACTTGACACAATAAAGTAGTTTCACGTTCTATCTCTATGTTTTGTTTCCTCTTGATGTAGCCCTAAGCAGTGACTGGCGAGAAACACTTTCATGGAAGGGGGTTGCCAGGCTTCCCAAAATTACGAATCTCCAGAAATCTCAGCAAATATTTTTTCACCCAAACTGGATGATACTTTCAGGTTATGATCAGTACACTAAGGCGACTTGGTTCCCCAAATTTCGTTCTTCTATGTTGAAGCGTTCGTTTCCAGTAACAGTTTGAATTTTTAGGTTTCACTCTGTTTTCTCCTATATTGATAGATGTATTTGGAACTCTAAATCCAACACGGTTTGTGCTAGCTTCTTGAAACTTGACACAATAAAGTAGTTTCACGTTCTATCTCTATGTTTGGATTCCTCTTGATGTAGCCCTAAGCAGTGACAGGCGAGAAACACTTTCATGGAAAGGGGTTGCCAGGCTTCCCAAAATTACGAATCTCCAGAAATCTCAGCAAATATTTTTTCAGCCAAACTGGATGATACTTTCAGGTAATGATCAGTACACGAAGGCGACTTGGTTCCCCAAATTTCGTTCTTGTATGTTGATGCATTCGTTTCCAGTAACAGTTTGAATTTTTAGGTTCCACTCTGTTTTCTCCTAATTGATAGATGTATTTGGAACTCTAAATCCAACACGGTTTGTGCTAGCTTCTTGAAACTTGACACAATAAACTAGTTTCAGTTTCTATCTAGATGTTTTGATTCCTCTTGATGTAGCCCTAAGCAGTGACTGGCGAGAAACACTTTCATGGAAAGGGGTTGCCAGGCTTCCCAAAATTACGAATCTCCAGAAATCTCAGCAAATATTTTTTCACCCAAACTGGATGATACTTTCAGGTAATGATCAGTACACTAAGGCGACTTGGTTCCCCAAATTTCGTTCTTCTATGTTGATGCATTCGTTTCCAGTAACAGTTTGAATTTTTAGGTTCCACTCTGTTTTCTCCTATATTGATAGATGTATTTGGAACTCTAAATCCAACACGGTTTGTGCTAGCTTCTTGAAACTTGACACAATAAAGTAGTTTCACGTTCTATCTCTATGTTTTTTTTCCTCTTGATGTAGCCCTAAGCAGTGACTGGCCAGAAACACTTTCATGGAAAGGTGTTGCCAGGCTTCGAAAATTACGAATCTCCAGAAATCTCAGCAAATATTTTTTCACCCAAACAGGATGATACTTTCAGGTAATGATCAGTACACTAAGGCGACTTGGTTCCCCAAATTTTGTTCTTCTATGTTGAAGCGTTTGTTTCCAGTAACACTTTGAATTTTTAGGTTTCACTCTGTTTACTCCTATATTGATAGATGTATTTGGAACTCTAAATCCAACACGGATTGTGCTAGCTTCTTGAAATTGACACAATAGAGTAGTTTCACGTTCTATCTCTATGTTTTGATTCCTCTTGATGTAGCCCTAAGCAGTGACTGGCGAGAAACACTTTCATGGAAAGGGGTTGCCAGGCTTCCCAAAATTACGAATCTCCAGAAATCTCAGCAAATATTTTTTCAGCCAAACTGGATGATACTTTCAGGTAATGATCAGTACACTAAGGCGACTTGGTTCCCCAAATTTCGTTCTTCTATGTTGAAGCGTTCGTTTCCAGTAACACTTTGAATTTTTAGGTTTCACTCTGTTTTCTCCTATATTGATAGATGTATTTGGAACTCTAAATCCAACACGGTTTGTGCTAGGTTCTTGAAACTTGACACAATAAAGTAGTTTCACGTTCTATCTCTATGTTTTGTTTCCTCTTGATGTAGCCGTAAGCAGTTTCTGGCGAGAAACACTTTCATGGAAAGGGGTTGCCAGGCTTCCCAAAATTACGAATCTCCAGAAATCTCAGCAAATATTTTTTCACCCAAACTGGATGATACTTTCAGGTAATGATCAGTACACTAAGGCGACTTGGTTCCCCAAATTTCGTTCTTCTATGTTGAAGCGTTCGTTTCCAGTAACACTTTGAATTTTTAGGTTTCACTCTGTTTTCTCCTATATTGATAGATATATTTGGAACTCTAAATCCAACACGGTTTGTGCTAGGTTCTTGAAACTTGACACAATAAAGTAGTTTCACGTTCTATCTCTATGTTTTGTTTCCTCTTGATGTAGCCCTATGCAGTGACTGGGGAGAAACACTTTCATGGAAAGGGGTTGCCAGGCTTCCCAAAATTACGAATCTCCAGAAATCTCAGCAAATATTTTTTCAGCCAAACTGGATGATACTTTCAGGTAATGATCAGTACACTAAGGCGACTTGGTTCCCCAAATTTCGTTCTTCTATGTTGAAGCGTTCGTTTCCAGTAACAGTTTGAATTTTTAGGTTTCACTCTGTTTTCTCCTATATAGATAGATGTATTTGGAACTCTAAATCCAACACGGTTTGTGCTAGCTTCTTGAAACTTGACACAATAAAGTAGTTTCACGTTCTATCTCTATGTTTTGTTTCCTCTTGATGTAGCCCTAAGCAGTGACTGGCGAGAAACACTTTCATGGAAGGGGGTTGCCAGGCTTCCCAAAATTACGAATCTCCAGAAATCTCAGCAAATATTTTTTCACCCAAACTGGATGATACTTTCAGGTTATGATCAGTACACTAAGGCGACTTGGTTCCCCAAATTTCGTTCTTCTATGTTGAAGCGTTCGTTTCCAGTAACAGTTTGAATTTTTAGGTTTCACTCTGTTTTCTCCTATATTGATAGATGTATTTGGAACTCTAAATCCAACACGGTTTGTGCTAGCTTCTTGAAACTTGACACAATAAAGTAGTTTCACGTTCTATCTCTATGTTTTGTTTCCTCTTGATGTAGCCATAAGCAGTGACTGGCGAGAAACACTTTCATGGAAAGGGGTTGCCAGGCTTCCCAAAATTACGAATCTCCAGAAATCTCAGCAAATATTTTTTCACCCAAACTGGATCATACTTTCAGTTAATGATCAGTACACTAAGGCGACTTGGTTCCCCAAATTTCGTTCTTGTATGTTGATGCATTCGTTTCCAGTAACAGTTTGAATTTTTAGGTTCCACTCTGTTTTCTCCTAATTGATAGATGTATTTGGAACTCTAAATCCAACACGGTTTGTGCTAGCTTCTTGAAACTTGACACAATAAACTAGTTTCAGTTTCTATCTAGATGTTTTGATTCCTCTTGATGTAGCCCTAAGCAGTGACTGGCGAGAAACACTTTCATGGAAAGGGGTTGCCAGGCTTCCCAAAATTACGAATCTCCAGAAATCTCAGCAAATATTTTTTCACCCAAACTGGATGATACTTTCAGGTAATGATCAGTACACTAAGGCGACTTGGTTCCCCAAATTTCGTTCTTCTATGTTGATGCATTCGTTTCCAGTAACAGTTTGAATTTTTAGGTTCCACTCTGTTTTCTCCTATATTGATAGATGTATTTGGAACTCTAAATCCAACACGGTTTGTGCTAGCTTCTTGAAACTTGACACAATAAAGTAGTTTCACGTTCTATCTCTATGTTTTGTTTCCTCTTGATGTAGCCCTAAGCAGTGACTGGCCAGAAACACTTTCATGGAAAGGGGTTGCCAGGCTTCCCAAAATCACGAATCTCCAGAAATCTCAGCAAATATTTTTTCACCCAAACAGGATGATACTTTCAGGTAATGATCAGTACACTAAGGCGACTTGGTTCCCCAAATTTTGTTCTTCTATGTTGAAGCGTTTGTTTCCAGTAACACTTTGAATTTTTAGGTTTCACTCTGTTTTCTCCTATATTGATAGATGTGTTTGGAACTCTAAATCCAACACGGTTTGTGCTAGCTTCTTGAAATTGACACAATAGAGTAGTTTCACGTTCTATCTCTATGTTTTGATTCCTCTTGATGTAGCCCTAAGCAGTGACTGGCGAGAAACACTTTCATGGAAAGGGGTTGCCAGGCTTCCCAAAATTACGAATCTCCAGAAATCTCAGCAAATATTTTTTCACCCAAACTGGATGATACTTTCAGGTAATGATCAGTACACTAAGGCGACTTGGTTCCCCAAATTTCGTTCTTCTATGTTGAAGCGTTCGTTTCCAGTAACACTTTGAATTTTTAGGTTTCACTCTGTTTTCTCCTATATTGATAGATGTATTTGGAACTCTAAATCCAACACGGTTTGTGCTAGGTTCTTGAAACTTGACACAATAAAGTAGTTTCACGTTCTATCTCTAAGTTTTGTTTCCTCTTGATGTAGCCGTAAGCAGTTTCTGGCGAGAAACACTTTCATGGAAAGGGGTTGCCAGGCTTCCCAAAATTACGAATCTCCAGAAATCTCAGCAAATATTTTTTCACCCAAACTGGATGATACTTTCAGGTAATGATCAGTACACTAAGGCGACTTGGTTCCCCAAATTTCGTTCTTCTATGTTGAAGCGTTCGTTTCCAGTAACACTTTGAATTTTTAGGTTTCACTCTGTTTTCTCCTATATTGATAGATATATTTGGAACTCTAAATCCAACACGGTTTGTGCTAGGTTCTTGAAACTTGACACAATAAAGTAGTTTCACGTTCTATCTCTATGTTTTGTTTCCTCTTGATGTAGCCCTATGCAGTGACTGGGGAGAAACACTTTCATGGAAAGGGGTTGCCAGGCTTCCCAAAATTACGAATCTCCAGAAATCTCAGCAAATATTTTTTCAGCCAAACTGGATGATACTTTCAGGTAATGATCAGTACACTAAGGCGACTTGGTTCCCCAAATTTCGTTCTTCTATGTTGAAGCGTTCGTTTCCAGTAACAGTTTGAATTTTTAGGTTTCACTCTGTTTTCTCCTATATAGATAGATGTATTTGGAACTCTAAATCCAACACGGTTTGTGCTAGCTTCTTGAAACTTGACACAATAAAGTAGTTTCACGTTCTATCTCTATGTTTTGTTTCCTCTTGATGTAGCCCTAAGCAGTGACTGGCGAGAAACACATTCATGGAAGGGGGTTGCCAGGCTTCCCAAAATTACGAATCTCCAGAAATCTCAGCAAATATTTTTTCACCCAAACTGGATGATACTTTCAGGTTATGATCAGTACACTAAGGCGACTTGGTTCCCCAAATTTCGTTCTTCTATGTTGAAGCGTTCGTTTCCAGTAACAGTTTGAATTTTTAGGTTTCACTCTGTTTTCTCCTATATTGATAGATGTATTTGGAACTCTAAATCCAACACGGTTTGTGCTAGCTTCTTGAAACTTGACACAATAAAGTAGTTTCACGTTCTATCTCTATGTTTTGTTTCCTCTTGATGTAGCCCTAAGCAGTGACTGGCGAGAAACACTTTCATGGAAGGGGGTTGCCAGGCTTCCCAAAATTACGAATCTCCAGAAATCTCAGCAAATATTTTTTCACCCAAACTGGATGATACTTTCAGGTTATGATCAGTACACTAAGGCGACTTGGTTCCCCAAATTTCGTTCTTCTATGTTGAAGCGTTCGTTTCCAGTAACAGTTTGAATTTTTAGGTTTCACTCTGTTTTCTCCTATATTGATAGATGTATTTGGAACTCTAAATCCAACACGGTTTGTGCTAGCTTCTTGAAACTTGACACAATAAAGTAGTTTCACGTTCTATCTCTATGTTTGGATTCCTCTTGATGTAGCCCTAAGCAGTGACAGGCGAGAAACACTTTCATGGAAAGGGGTTGCCAGGCTTCCCAAAATTACGAATCTCCAGAAATCTCAGCAAATATTTTTTCAGCCAAACTGGATGATACTTTCAGGTAATGATCAGTACACGAAGGCGACTTGGTTCCCCAAATTTCGTTCTTGTATGTTGATGCATTCGTTTCCAGTAACAGTTTGAATTTTTAGGTTCCACTCTGTTTTCTCCTAATTGATAGATGTATTTGGAACTCTAAATCCAACACGGTTTGTGCTAGCTTCTTGAAACTTGACACAATAAACTAGTTTCAGTTTCTATCTAGATGTTTTGATTCCTCTTGATGTAGCCCTAAGCAGTGACTGGCGAGAAACACTTTCATGGAAAGGGGTTGCCAGGCTTCCCAAAATTACGAATCTCCAGAAATCTCAGCAAATATTTTTTCACCCAAACTGGATGATACTTTCAGGTAATGATCAGTACACTAAGGCGACTTGGTTCCCCAAATTTCGTTCTTCTATGTTGATGCATTCGTTTCCAGTAACAGTTTGAATTTTTAGGTTCCACTCTGTTTTCTCCTATATTGATAGATGTATTTGGAACTCTAAATCCAACACGGTTTGTGCTAGCTTCTTGAAACTTGACACAATAAAGTAGTTTCACGTTCTATCTCTATGTTTTTTTTCCTCTTGATGTAGCCCTAAGCAGTGACTGGCCAGAAACACTTTCATGGAAAGGTGTTGCCAGGCTTCGAAAATTACGAATCTCCAGAAATCTCAGCAAATATTTTTTCACCCAAACAGGATGATACTTTCAGGTAATGATCAGTACACTAAGGCGACTTGGTTCCCCAAATTTTGTTCTTCTATGTTGAAGCGTTTGTTTCCAGTAACACTTTGAATTTTTAGGTTTCACTCTGTTTACTCCTATATTGATAGATGTATTTGGAACTCTAAATCCAACACGGTTTGTGCTAGCTTCTTGAAATTGACACAATAGAGTAGTTTCACGTTCTATCTCTATGTTTTGATTCCTCTTGATGTAGCCCTAAGCAGTGACTGGCGAGAAACACTTTCATGGAAAGGGGTTGCCAGGCTTCCCAAAATTACGAATCTCCAGAAATCTCAGCAAATATTTTTTCAGCCAAACTGGATGATACTTTCAGGTAATGATCAGTACACTAAGGCGACTTGGTTCCCCAAATTTCGTTCTTCTATGTTGAAGCGTTCGTTTCCAGTAACACTTTGAATTTTTAGGTTTCACTCTGTTTTCTCCTATATTGATAGATGTATTTGGAACTCTAAATCCAACACGGTTTGTGCTAGGTTCTTGAAACTTGACACAATAAAGTAGTTTCACGTTCTATCTCTATGTTTTGTTTCCTCTTGATGTAGCCGTAAGCAGTTTCTGGCGAGAAACACTTTCATGGAAAGGGGTTGCCAGGCTTCCCAAAATTACGAATCTCCAGAAATCTCAGCAAATATTTTTTCACCCAAACTGGATGATACTTTCAGGTAATGATCAGTACACTAAGGCGACTTGGTTCCCCAAATTTCGTTCTTCTATGTTGAAGCGTTCGTTTCCAGTAACACTTTGAATTTTTAGGTTTCACTCTGTTTTCTCCTATATTGATAGATATATTTGGAACTCTAAATCCAACACGGTTTGTGCTAGGTTCTTGAAACTTGACACAATAAAGTAGTTTCACGTTCTATCTCTATGTTTTGTTTCCTCTTGATGTAGCCCTATGCAGTGACTGGGGAGAAACACTTTCATGGAAAGGGGTTGCCAGGCTTCCCAAAATTACGAATCTCCAGAAATCTCAGCAAATATTTTTTCAGCCAAACTGGATGATACTTTCAGGTAATGATCAGTACACTAAGGCGACTTGGTTCCCCAAATTTCGTTCTTCTATGTTGAAGCGTTCGTTTCCAGTAACAGTTTGAATTTTTAGGTTTCACTCTGTTTTCTCCTATATAGATAGATGTATTTGGAACTCTAAATCCAACACGGTTTGTGCTAGCTTCTTGAAACTTGACACAATAAAGTAGTTTCACGTTCTATCTCTATGTTTTGTTTCCTCTTGATGTAGCCCTAAGCAGTGACTGGCGAGAAACACTTTCATGGAAGGGGGTTGCCAGGCTTCCCAAAATTACGAATCTCCAGAAATCTCAGCAAATATTTTTTCACCCAAACTGGATGATACTTTCAGGTTATGATCAGTACACTAAGGCGACTTGGTTCCCCAAATTTCGTTCTTCTATGTTGAAGCGTTCGTTTCCAGTAACAGTTTGAATTTTTAGGTTTCACTCTGTTTTCTCCTATATTGATAGATGTATTTGGAACTCTAAATCCAACACGGTTTGTGCTAGCTTCTTGAAACTTGACACAATAAAGTAGTTTCACGTTCTATCTCTATGTTTTGTTTCCTCTTGATGTAGCCATAAGCAGTGACTGGCGAGAAACACTTTCATGGAAAGGGGTTGCCAGGCTTCCCAAAATTACGAATCTCCAGAAATCTCAGCAAATATTTTTTCACCCAAACTGGATCATACTTTCAGTTAATGATCAGTACACTAAGGCGACTTGGTTCCCCAAATTTCGTTCTTGTATGTTGATGCATTCGTTTCCAGTAACAGTTTGAATTTTTAGGTTCCACTCTGTTTTCTCCTAATTGATAGATGTATTTGGAACTCTAAATCCAACACGGTTTGTGCTAGCTTCTTGAAACTTGACACAATAAACTAGTTTCAGTTTCTATCTAGATGTTTTGATTCCTCTTGATGTAGCCCTAAGCAGTGACTGGCGAGAAACACTTTCATGGAAAGGGGTTGCCAGGCTTCCCAAAATTACGAATCTCCAGAAATCTCAGCAAATATTTTTTCACCCAAACTGGATGATACTTTCAGGTAATGATCAGTACACTAAGGCGACTTGGTTCCCCAAATTTCGTTCTTCTATGTTGATGCATTCGTTTCCAGTAACAGTTTGAATTTTTAGGTTCCACTCTGTTTTCTCCTATATTGATAGATGTATTTGGAACTCTAAATCCAACACGGTTTGTGCTAGCTTCTTGAAACTTGACACAATAAAGTAGTTTCACGTTCTATCTCTATGTTTTGTTTCCTCTTGATGTAGCCCTAAGCAGTGACTGGCCAGAAACACTTTCATGGAAAGGGGTTGCCAGGCTTCCCAAAATCACGAATCTCCAGAAATCTCAGCAAATATTTTTTCACCCAAACAGGATGATACTTTCAGGTAATGATCAGTACACTAAGGCGACTTGGTTCCCCAAATTTTGTTCTTCTATGTTGAAGCGTTTGTTTCCAGTAACACTTTGAATTTTTAGGTTTCACTCTGTTTTCTCCTATATTGATAGATGTGTTTGGAACTCTAAATCCAACACGGTTTGTGCTAGCTTCTTGAAATTGACACAATAGAGTAGTTTCACGTTCTATCTCTATGTTTTGATTCCTCTTGATGTAGCCCTAAGCAGTGACTGGCGAGAAACACTTTCATGGAAAGGGGTTGCCAGGCTTCCCAAAATTACGAATCTCCAGAAATCTCAGCAAATATTTTTTCACCCAAACTGGATGATACTTTCAGGTAATGATCAGTACACTAAGGCGACTTGGTTCCCCAAATTTCGTTCTTCTATGTTGAAGCGTTCGTTTCCAGTAACACTTTGAATTTTTAGGTTTCACTCTGTTTTCTCCTATATTGATAGATGTATTTGGAACTCTAAATCCAACACGGTTTGTGCTAGGTTCTTGAAACTTGACACAATAAAGTAGTTTCACGTTCTATCTCTATGTTTTGTTTCCTCTTGATGTAGCCGTAAGCAGTTTCTGGCGAGAAACACTTTCATGGAAAGGGGTTGCCAGGCTTTCCAAAATTACGAATCTCCAGAAATCTCAGCAAATATTTTTTCACCCAAACTGGATCATACTTTCAGTTAATGATCAGTACACTAAGGCGACTTGGTTCCCCAAATTTCGTTCTTCTATGTTGAAGCGTTCGTTTCCAGTAACACTTTGAATTTTTAGGTTTCACTCTGTTTTCTCCTATATTGATAGATATATTTGGAACTCTAAATCCAACACGGTTTGTGCTAGGTTCTTGAAACTTGACACAATAAAGTAGTTTCACGTTCTATCTCTATGTTTTGTTTCCTCTTGATGTAGCCCTATGCAGTGACTGGGGAGAAACACTTTCATGGAAAGGGGTTGCCAGGCTTCCCAAAATTACGAATCTCCAGAAATCTCAACAAATATTTTTTCAGCCAAACTGGATGATACTTTCAGGTAATGATCAGTACACTAAGGCGACTTGGTTCCCCAAATTTCGTTCTTCTATGTTGAAGCGTTCGTTTCCAGTAACAGTTTGAATTTTTAGGTTTCACTCTGTTTTCTCCTATATAGATAGATGTATTTGGAACTCTACATCCAACACGGTTTGTGCTAGCTTCTTGAAACTTGACACAATAAACTAGTTTCACGTTCTATCTCTATGTTTTGTTTCCTCTTGATGTAGCCATAAGCACTGACTGGCGAGAAACACTTTCATGGAAAGGGTTGCCAGGCTTCCCAAAATTACGAATCTCCAGAAATCTCAGCAAATATTTTTTCACCCAAACTGGATGATACTTTCAGGTAATGATCAGTACACTAAGGCGACTTGGTTCCCCAAATTTCGTTCTTCTATGTTGAAGCGTTCGTTCCAGTAACAGTTTGAATTTTTAGGTTTCACTCTGTTTTCTCCTATATTGATAGATGTATTTGGAACTCTAAATCCAACACGGTTTGTGCTAGCTTCTTGAAACTTGACACAATAAACTAGTTTCACGTTCAATCTAGATGTTTTGATTCCTCTTGATGTAGCCCTATGCAGTGACTGGCGAGAAAAACTTTCATGGAAACGGGTTGCCAGGCTTCCCAAAATTACGAATCTCCAGAAATCTCAGCAAATATTTTTTCACCCAAACTGGATGATACTTTCAGGTAATGATCAGTACACTAAGGCGACTTGGTTCCCCAAATTTCGTTCTTCTATGTTGAAGCGTTCGTTTCCAGTAACACTTTGAATTTTTAGGTTTCACTCTGTTTCTCCTATATTGATAGATGTATTTGGAACTCTAAATCCAACACGGTTTGTGCTAGCTTCTTGAAACTTGACACAATAAACTAGTTTCACGTTCAATCTAGATGTTTTGATTCCTCTTGATGTAGCCCTAAGCAGTGACTGGCGAGAAAAACTTTCATGGAAAGGGGTTGCCAGGCTTCCCAAAATTACGAATCTCCAGAAATCTCAGCAAATATTTTTTCACCCAAACTGGTTGATACTTTCAGGTAATGATCAGTACACTAAGGCGACTTGGTTCCCCAAATTTCGTTCTTCTATGTTGAAGCGTTCGTTTCCAGTAACACTTTGAATTTTTAGGTTTCACTCTGTTTTCTCCTATATTGATAGATGTATTTGGAACTCTGAATCCAACACGGTTTGTGCTAGCTTCTTGAAACTTGACACAATAAAGTAGTTTCACGTTCTCTCTCTATGTTTTGTTTCCTCTTGATGTAGCCCTAAGCAGTGACTGGCGAGAAACACTTTCATGGAAGGGGGTTGCCAGGCTTCCCAAAATTACGAATCTCCAGAAATCTCAGCAAATATTTTTTCACCCAAACTGGATGATACTTTCAGGTAATGATCAGTACACTAAGGCGACTTGGTTCCCCAAATTTCGTTCTTCTATGTTGAAGCGTTCGTTTCCAGTAACAGTTTGAATTTTTAGGTTTCACTCTGTTTTCTCCTATATTGATAGATGTATTTGGAACTCTAAATCCAACACGGTTTGTGCTAGCTTCTTGAAACTTGACACAATAAAGTAGTTTCACGTTCTATCTCTATGTTTTGTTTCCTCTTGATGTAGCCGTAAGCAGTGACTGGCGAGAAACACTTTCGTGGAAAGGGGTTGCCAGGCTTCCCAAAATTACGAATCTCCAGATATCTCAGCAAATATTTTTTCACCCAAACTGGATCATACTTTCAGTTAATGATCAGTGCACTAAGGCGACTTGGTTCCCCAAATTTCGTTCTTCTATGTTGATGCATTCGTTTCCAGTAACAGTTTGAATTTTTAGGTTCCACTCTGTTTTCTCCTATATTGATAGATGTATTTGGAACTCTAAATCCAACACGGTTTGTGCTAGCTTCTTGAAACTTGACACAAAAAACTAGTTTCACGTTCTATCTAGATGTTTTGATTCCTCTTGATGTAGCCCTAAGCAGTGACTGGCGAGAAACACTTTCATGGAAAGGGGTTGCCAGGCTTCCCAAAATTACGAATCTCCAGAAATCTCAGCAAATATTTTTTCACCCAAACTGGATCATACTTTCAGGTAATGATCAGTACACTAAGGCAACTTGGTTCCCCAAATTTCGTTCTTCTATGTTGATGCATTCGTTTCCAGTAACAGTTTGAATTTTTAGGTTCCACTCTGTTTTCTCCTATATTGATAGATGTATTTGGAACTCTAAATCCAACACGGTTTGTGCTAGCTTCTTGAAACTTGACACAATAAAGTAGTTTCACGTTCTATCTCTATGTTTTGTTTCCTCTTGATGTAGCCCTAAGCAGTGACTGGCCAGAAACACTTTCATGGAAAGGGGTTGCCAGGCTTCCCAAAATTACGAATCTCCAGAAATCTCAGCAAATATTTTTTCACCCAAACAGGATGATACTTTCAGGTAATGATCAGTACACTAAGGCGACTTGGTTCCCCAAATTTTGTTCTTCTATGTTGAAGCGTTTGTTTCCAGTAACACTTTGAATTTTTAGGTTGCACTCTGTTTTCTCCTATATTGATAGATGTATTTGGAACTCTAAATCCAACACGGTTTGTGCTAGCTTCTTGAAATTGACACAATAGAGTAGTTTCACGTTCTATCTCTATGTTTTGATTCCTCTTGATGTAGCCCTAAGCAGTGACTGGCGAGAAACACTTTCATGGAAAGGGGTTGCCAGGCTTCCCAAAATTACGAATCTCCAGAAATCTCAGCAAATATTTTTTCACCCAAACTGGATGATACTTTCAGGTAATGATCAGTACACTAAGGCGACTTGGTTTCCCAAATTTCGTTCTTCTATGTTGAAGCGTTCGTTTCCAGTAACAGTTTGAATTTTTAGGTTTCACTCTGTTTTCTCCTATATTGATAGATGTATTTGGAACTCTAAATCCAAGACGGTTTGTGCTAGCTTCTTGAAACTTGACACAATAAACTAGTTTCACGTTCTATCTAGATGTTTTGATTCCTCTTGATGTAGCCCTAAGCAGTGACTGGCGAGAAACACTTTCATGGAAAGGGGTTGCCAGGCTTCCCAAAATTACGAATCTCCAGAAATCTCAGCAAATATTTTTTCACCCAAACTGGATGATACTTTCAGGTAATGATCAGTACACTAAGGCGACTTGGTTCCCCAAATTTCGTTCTTCTATGTTGAAGCGTTCGTTTCCAGTAACACTTTGAATTTTTAGGTTTCACTCTGTTTTCTCCTATATTGATAGATGTATTTGGAACTCTAAATCCAACACGGTTTGTGCTAGGTTCTTGAAACTTGACACAATAAAGTAGTTTCACGTTCTATCTCTATGTTTTGTTTCCTCTTGATGTAGCCGTGAGCAGTTTCTGGCTAGAAACACTTTCATGGAAAGGGGTTGCCAGGCTTCCCAAAATTACGAATCTCCAGAAATCTCAGCAAATATTTTTTCACCCAAACTGGATCATACTTTCAGTGAATGATCAGTACACTAAGGCGACTTGGTTCCCCAAATTTCGTTCTTCTATGTTGAAGCGTTCGTTTCCAGTAACACTTTGAATTTTTAGGTTTCACTCTGTTTTCTCCTATATTGATAGATATATTTGGAACTCTAAATCCAACACGGTTTGTGCTAGGTTCTTGAAACTTGACACAATAAAGCAGTTTCACGTTCTATCTCTATGTTTTGTTTCCTCTTGATGTAGCCCTATGCAGTGACTGGGGAGAAACACTTTCATGGAAAGGGGTTGCCAGGCTTCCCAAAATTACGAATCTCCAGAAATCTCAGCAAATATTTTTTCAGCCAAACTGGATGATACTTTCAGGTAATGATCAGTACACTAAGGCGACTTGGTTCCCCAAATTTCGTTCTTCTATGTTGAAGCGTTCGTTTCCAGTAACAGTTTGAATTTTTAGGTTTCACTCTGTTTTCTCCTATATAGATAGATGTATTTGGAACTCTAAATCCAACACGGTTTGTGCTAGCTTCTTGAAACTTGACACAATAAACTAGTTTCACATTCTATCTCTATGTTTTGTTTCCTCTTGATGTAGCCATAAGCACTGACTGGCGAGAAACACGTTCATGGAAAGGGTTGCCAGGCTTCCCAAAATTACGAATCTCCAGAAATCTCAGCAAATATTTTTTCACCCAAACTGGATGATACTTTCAGGTAATGATCAGTACACTAAGGCGACTTGGTTCCCCAAATTTCGTTCTTCTATGTTGAAGCGTTCGTTTCCAGTAACAGTTTGAATTTTAAGGTTTCACTCTGTTTTCTCCTATATTGATAGGTGTATTTGGAACTCTAAATCCAAGACGGTTTGTGCTAGCTTCTTGAAACTTGACACAATAAACTAGTTTCACGTTCAATCTAGATGTTTTGATTCCTCTTGATGTAGCCCTAAGCAGTGACTGGCGAGAAAAACTTTCATGGAAAGGGGTTGCCAGGCTTCCCAAAATTACGAATCTCCAGAAATCTCAGCAAATATTTTTTCATCCAAACTGGATGATACTTTCAGTTAATGATCAGTACACTAAGGCGACTTGGTTCCCCAAATTTCGTTCTTCTATGTTGAAGCGTTCGTTTCCAGTAACACTTTGAATTTTTAGGTTTCACTCTGTTTTCTCCTATATTGATAGATGTATTTGGAACTCTAAATCCAACACGGTTTGTGCTAGCTTCTTGAAACTTGACACAATAAAGTAGTTTCACGTTCTATCTCTATGTTTTGTTTCCTCTTGATGTAGCCCTAAGCAGTGACTGGCGAGAAACACTTTCATGGAAGGGGGTTGCCAGGCTTCCCAAAATTACGAATCTCCAGAAATCTCAGCAAATATTTTTTCACCCAAACTGGATGATACTTTCAGGTAATGATCAGTACACTAAGGCGACTTGGTTCCCCAAATTTTGTTCTTCTATGTTGAAGCGTTCGTTTCCAGTAACAGTTTGAATTTTTAGGTTTCACTCTGTTTTCTCCTATATTGATAGATGTATTTGGAACTCTAAATCCAACACGGTTTTTGCTAGCTTCTTGAAACTTGACACAATAAAGAAGTTTCACGTTCTATCTGTATGTTTTGTTTCCTCTTGATGTAGCCCTAAGCAGTGACTGGCGAGAAACACTTTCATGGAAAGGGGTTGCCAGGCTTCCCAAAATTACGAATCTCCAGAAATCTCAGCAAATATTTTTTCACCCAAACTGGATCATACTTTCAGTTAATGATCAGTACACTAAGGCGACTTGGTTCCCCAAATTTCGTTCTTCTATGTTGAAGCGTTCGTTTCCAGTAACATTTTGAATTTTTAGGTTTCACTCTGTTTTCTCCTATATTGATAGATGTATTTGGAACTCTAAATCCAAGACGGTTTGTGCTAGCTTCTTGAAACTTGACACAATAAACTAGTTTCACGTTCTATCTAGATGTTTTGATTCCTCTTGATGTAGCCCTAAGCAGTGACTGGCGAGAAACACTTTCATTGAAAGGGGTTGCCAGGCTTCCCAAAATTACGAATCTCCAGAAATCTCAGCAAATATTTTTTCACCCAAACTGGATGATACTTTCAGGTAATGATCAGTACACTAAGGCGACTTGGTTCCCCAAATTTCGTTCTTCTATGTTGAAGCGTTCTTTTCCAGTAACACTTTGAATTTTTAGGTTTCACTCTGTTTTCTCCTATATTGATAGATGTATTTGGAACTCTAAATCCAACACGGTTTGTGCTAGGTTCTTGAAACTTGACACAATAAAGTAGTTTCACGTTCCATCTCTATGTTTTGTTTCCTCTTGATGTAGCCGTGAGCAGTTTCTGGCTAGAAACACTTTCATGGAAAGGGGTTGCCAGGCTTCCCAAAATTACGAATCTCCAGAAATCTCAGCAAATATTTTTTCACCCAAACTGGATCATACTTTCAGTTAATGATCAGTACACTAAGGCGACTTGGTTCCCCAAATTTCGTTCTTCTATGTTGAAGCGTTCGTTTCCAGTAACACTTTGAAATTTTAGGTTTCACTCTGTTTTCTCCTATATTGATAGATATATTTGGAACTCTAAATCCAACACGGTTTGTGCTAGGTTCTTGAAACTTGACACAATAAAGCAGTTTCACGTTCTATCTCTATGTTTTGTTTCCTCTTGATGTAGCCCTATGCAGTGACTGGGGAGAAACACTTTCATGGAAAGGGGTTGCCAGGCTTCCCAAAATTACGAATCTCCAGAAATCTCAGCAAATATTTTTTCAGCCAAACTGGATGATACTTTCAGGTAATGATCAGTACACTAAGGCGACTTGGTTCCCCAAATTTCGTTCTTCTATGTTGAAGCGTTCGTTTCCAGTAACAGTTTGAATTTTTAGGTTTCACTCTGTTTTCTCCTATATTGATAGATGTATTTGGAACTCTAAATCCAACACGGTTTGTGCTAGCTTCTTGAAACTTGACACAATAAACTAGTTTCACATTATATCTCTATGTTTTGTTTCCTCTTGATGTAGCCATAAGCACTGACTGGCGAGAAACACGTTCATGGAAAGGGTTGCCAGGCTTCCCAAAATTACGAATCTCCAGAAATCTCAGCAAATATTTTTTCACCCAAACTGGATGATACTTTCAGGTAATGATCAGTACACTAAGGCGACTTGGTTCCCCAAATTTCGTTCTTCTATGTTGAAGCGTTCGTTTCCAGTAACAGTTTGAATTTTTAGGTTTCACTCTGTTTTCTCCTATATTGATAGATGTATTTGGAACTCTAAATCCAAGACGGTTTGTGCTAGCTTCTTGAAACTTGACACAATAAACTAGTTTCACGTTCAATCTAGATGTTTTGATTCCTCTTGATGTAGCCCTAAGCAGTGACTGGCGAGAAAAACTTTCATGGAAAGGGGTTGCCAGGCTTCCCAAAATTACGAATCTCCAGAAATCTCAGCAAATATTTTTTCATCCAAACTGGATGATACTTTCAGTTAATGATCAGTACACTAAGGCGACTTGGTTCCCCAAATTTCGTTCTTCTATGTTGAAGCGTTCGTTTCCAGTAACAGTTTGAATTTTTAGGTTTCACTCTGTTTTCTCCTATATTGATAGATGTATTTGGAACTCTAAATCCAACACGGTTTGTGCTATCTTCTTGAAACTTGACACAATAAAGTAGTTTCACGTTCTATCTCTATGTTTTGTTTCCTCTTGATGTAGCCCTAAGCAGTGACTGGCGAGAAACACTTTCATGGAAGGGGGTTGCCAGGCTTCCCAAAATTACGAATCTCCAGAAATCTCAGCAAATATTTTTTCACCCAAACTGGATGATACTTTCAGGTAATGATCAGTACACTAAGGCGACTTGGTTCCCCAAATTTTGTTCTTCTATGTTGAAGCGTTCGTTTCCAGTAACAGTTTGAATTTTTAGGTTTCACTCTGTTTTCTCCTATATTGATAGATGTATTTGGAACTCTAAATCCAACACGGTTTGTGCTAGCTTCTTGAAACTTGACACAATAAAGAAGTTTCACGTTCTATCTGTATGTTTTGTTTCCTCTTGATGTAGCCCTAAGCAGTGACTGGCGAGAAACACTTTCATGGAAAGGGGTTGCCAGGCTTCCCAAAATTACGAATATCCAGAAATCTCAGCAAATATTTTTTCACCCAAACTGGATCATACTTTCAGTTAATGATCAGTACACTAAGGCGACTTGGTTCCCCAAATTTCGTTCTTCTATGTTGAAGCGTTCGTTTCCAGTAACACTTTGAATTTTTAGGTTTCACTCTGTTTTCTCCTATATTGATAGATATATTTGGAACTCTAAATCCAACACGGTTTGTGCTAGGTTCTTGAAACTTGACACAATAAAGTAGTTTCACGTTCTATCTCTATGTTTGATTCCTCTTGATGTAGCCCTAAGCAGTGACTGGCGAGAAACACTTTCATGGAAAGGGGTTGCCAGGCTTCCCAAAATTACGAATCTCCAGAAATCTCAGCAAATATTTTTTCACCCAAACTGGATGATACTTTCAGGTAATGATCAGTACACTAAGGCGACTTGGTTTCCCAAATTTCGTTCTTCTATGTTGAAGCGTTCGTTTCCAGTAACAGTTTGAATTTTTAGGTTTCACTCTGTTTTCTCCTATATTGATAGATGTATTTGGAACTCTAAATCCAACACTGTTTGTGCTAGGTTCTTGAAACTTGACACAATAAAGTAGTTTCACGTTCTATCTCTATGTTTTGATTCCTCTTGATGTAGCCCTGTGCAGTGACTGGCGAGAAACACTTTCATGGAAAGGGGTTGCCAGGCTTCCCAAAATTACGAATCTCCAGAAATCTCAGCAAATATTTTTTCACCCAAACTGGATGATACTTTCAGGTAATGATCAGTACACTAAGGCGACTTGGTTCCCCAAATTTCGTTCTTCTATGTTGAAGCGTTCGTTTCCAGTAACAGTTTGAATTTTTAGGTTTCACTCTGTTTTCTCCTATATTGATAGATGTATTTGGAACTCTAAATCCAACACGGTTTGTGCTAGCTTCTTGAAACTTGACACAATAAAGTAGTTTTACGTTCTATCTCTATGTTTTGATTCCTCTTGATGTAGCCCTAAGAAGTGACTGGCGAGAAACACTTTCATGGAAAGGGGTTGCCAGGCTTCCCAAAATTACGAATCTCCAGAAATCTCAGCAAATATTTTTTCACCGAAACAGGATGATACTTTCAGGTAATGATCAGTACACTAAGGCGACTTGGTTCCCCAAATTTCGTTCTTCTATGTTGAAGCGTTCGTTTCCAGTAACAGTTTGAATTTTTAGGTTTTACTCTGTTTTCTCCTATATTGATAGATGTATTTGGAACTCTAAATCCAACACGGTTTGTGCTAGGTTCTTGAAACTTGACACAATAAAGTAGTTTCACGTTCTATCTCTATGTTTTGTTTCCTCTTGATGTAGCCGTGAGCAGTTTCTGGCTAGAAACTCTTTCATGGAAAGGGGTTGCCAGGCTTCCCAAAATTACGAATCTCCAGAAATCTCAGCAAATATTTTTTCACCCAAACTGGATCATACTTTCAGTGAATGATCAGTACACTAAGGCGACTTGGTTCCCCAAATTTCGTTCTTCTATGTTGAAGCGTTTGTTTCCAGTAACACTTTGAATTTTTAGGTTTCACTCTGTTTTCTCCTATATTGATAGATGTATTTGGAACTCTAAATGCAACACGGTTTGTGCTAGCTTCTTGAAACTTGACACAATAAAGTAGTTTCACGTTCTATCTCTATGTTTTGATTCCTCTTGATGTAGCCCTAAGCAGTGACTGGCGAGAAACACTTTCATGGAAAGAGGTTGCCAGGCTTCCCAAAATTACGAATCTCCAGAAATCTCAGCAAATGTTTTTTCACCCAAACTGGATGATACTTTCAGGTAATGATCAGTACACTAAGGTGACTTGGTTCCCCAAATTTCGTTCTTCTATGTTGAAGCGTTCGTTTCCAGTAACAGTTTGAATTTTTAGGTTTCACTCTGTTTTCTCCTATATTGATAGATGTATTTGGAACTCTAAATCCAACACGGTTTGTGCTGGCTTCTTGAAACTTGACACAATAAAGTAGTTTCACGTTCTATCTCTATGTTTTGATTCCTCTTGATGTAGCCCTACGAAGTGACTGGCGAGAAACACTTTCATTGAAAGGGGTTGCCAGGCTTCCCAAAATTACGAATCTCCAGAAATCTCAGCAAATATTTTTTCACCCAAACACGATGATACTTTCAGGTAATGATCAGTACACTAAGGCGACTTGGTTCCCCAAATTTCGTTCTTCTATGTTGAAGCGTTCGTTTCCACTAACACTTTGAATTTTTAGGTTTCACTCTGTTTTCTCCTATATTGATAGATGTATTTGGAACTCTAAATCCAACACGGTTTGTGCTAGCTTCTTGAAACTTGACACAATAAAGTAGTTTCACGTTCTATCTCTATGTTTTGCTTCCTCTTGATGTAGCCCTAAGCAGTGACTGGCGAGAAACACTTACATGGAAAGGGGTTGCCAGGCTTCTCAAAATTACGAATCTCCAAAAATCTCAGCAAATATTTTTTCACCCAAAATGGATTATACTTTCAGATAATGATCAGTACACTAAGGCGACTTGGTTCCCCAAATTTCATTTTTCTATGTTGAAGCGTTCGTTTCCAGTAACAGTTTGAATTTTTAGGTTTCACTCTGTTTTCTCCTATATTGATAGATGTATTTGGAACTCTAAATCCAACACGGTTTGTGCTAGCTTCTTGAAACTTGACACAATAAAGGAGTTTCACGTTCTATCTCTATGTTTTGATTCCTCTTGATGTAGCCCTACGAAGTGACTGGCGAGAAACACTTTCATGGAAAGGGGTTGCCAGGCTTCCCAAAATTACGAATCTCCAGAAATCTCAGCAAATATTTTTTCACCGAAACAGGATGATACTTTCAGGTAATGATCAGTACACTAAGGCGACTTGGTTCCCCAAATTTCGTTCTTCTATATTGAAGCGTTCGTTTCCAGTAACAGTTTGAATTTTTAGGTTTCACTCTGTTTTCTCCTATATTGATAGATATATTTGGAACTCTAAATCCAACACGGTTTGTGCTAGCTTCTTGAAACTTGACACTATAAAGTAGTTTCACGTTCTATCTCTATGTTTTGTTTCCTCTTGATGTAGCCCTAAGCAGTGACTGGCGAGAAACACTTTCATGGAAAGGGGTTGCCAGGCTTCCCAAAATTACGAATCTCCAGAAATCTCAGCAAGTATTTTTTCAGCCAAACTGAATGATACTTTCAGGTAATGATCGGTACATGAAGGCAACTTGGTTCCCCAAATTTCGTTCTTTTATGTTGAAGCGTTCGTTTCCAGTAACAGTTTGAATTTTTAGGTTTCACTCAGTTTTCTCCTATATTGATAGATGTATTTGGAACTCTAAATCCAACACGGTTTGTGCTAGCTTCTTGAAACTTGACACAATAAAGTAGTTTCACGTTCTATCTCTATGTTTTGATTCCTCTTGATGTAGCCCTGTGCAGTGACTGGCGAGAAACACTTTCATGGAAAGGGGTTGCCAGGCTTCCCAAAATTATGAATCTCCAGAAATCTCAGCAAATATTTTTTCACCCAAACTGGATGATACTTTCAGGTAATGATCAGTACACTAAGGTGACTTGGTTCCCCAAATTTCGTTCTTCTATGTTGAAGCGTTCGTTTCCAGTAACAGTTTGAATTTTTAGGTTCCACTCTGTTTTCTCCTATATTGATAGATGTATTTGGAACTCTAAATCCAACACGGTTTGTGCTAGCTTCTTGAAACTTGACACAATAAAGTAGTTTCACGTTCTATCTCTATGTTTTGATTCCTCTTGATGTAGCCCTAAGAAGTGACTGGCGAGAAACACTTTCATGGAAAGGGGTTGCCAGGCTTCCCAAAATTACGAATCTCCAGAAATCTCAGCAAATATTTTTTCACCCAAACACGATGATACTTTCAGGTAATGATCAGTACACTAAGGCGACTTGGTTCCCCAAATTTCGTTCTTCTATGTTGAAGCGTTCGTTTCCAGTAACAGTTTGAATATTTAGGTTTCACTCTGTTTTCTCCTATATTGATAGATGTATTTGGAACTCTAAATCCAAGACGGTTTGTGCTAGCTTCTTGAAACTTGACACAATAAACTAGTTTCACGTTCTATCTAGATGTTTTGATTCCTCTTGATGTAGCCCTAAGCAGTGACTGGCGAGAAACACTTTCATGGAAAGGGGTTGCCAGGCTTCCCAAAATTACGAATCTGCAGAAATCTCAGCAAATATTTTTTCACCCAAACAGGATGATACTTTCAGGTAGGGATCAGTACACTAAGGCGACTTAGTTCCCCAAATTTCGTTCTTCTATGTTGAAGCGTTCGTTTCCAGGAACACTTTGAATTTTTAGGTTTCACTCTGTTTTCTCCTATATTGATAGATGTATTTGGAACTCTAAATCCAACAGGGTTTGTGCTAGCTTCTTGAAACTTGACACAATAAAGTAGTTTCACGTTCTATCTCTATGTTTTGATTCCTCTTGATGTAGCCCTAAGCAGTGACTGGCGAGAAACACTTTCATGGAAAGGGGTTGCCAGGCTTCCCAAAATTACGAATCTCCAGAAATCTCAGCAAATATTTTTTCACCCAAACTGGATGATACTTTCAGGTAATGATCAGTGCACTAAGGCGACTTGGTTCCCCAAATTTCGTTCTTTTATGTTGAAGCGTTCGTTTCCAGTAACAGTTTGAATTTTTAGGTTTCACTCTGTTTTCTCCTATATTGATAGATGTATTTGGAACTCTAAATCCAACACGGTTTGTGCTAGCTTCTTGAAACTTGACACAATAAAGTAGTTTCATATTGTATCTTTATGTTTTGTTTCCTCTTGATGTAGCCCTAAACAGTGACAGGCGAGAAACACTTTCATGGAAAGGGGTTGCCAGGCTTCCCAAAATTACGAATCTCCAGAAATCTCAGCAAGTATTTTTTCAGCCAAACTGAATGATACTTTCAGGTAATGATCGGTACATGAAGGCGACTTGGTTCCCCAAATTTCGTTCTTCTATGTTGAAGCGTTCGTTTCCAGTAACAGTTTGAATTTTTAGGTTTCACTCAGTTTTCTCCTATATTGATAGATGTATTTGGAACTCTAAATCCAACACGGTTTGTGCTAGCTTCTTGAAACTTGACACAATAAAGTAGTTTCACGTTCTATCTCTATGTTTTGATTCCTCTTGATTTAGCCCTGTGCAGTGACTGGCGAGAAACACTTTCATGGAAAGGGGTTGCCAGGCTTCCCAAAATTACGAATCTCCAGAAATCTCAGCAAATATTTTTTCACCCAAACACGATGATACTTTCAGGTAATGATCAGTACACTAAGGCGACTTGGTTCCCCAAATTTCGTTCTTCTATGTTGAAGCGTTCGTTTCCAGTAACAGTTTGAATTTTTAGGTTTCACTCTGTTTTCTCCTATATTGATAGATGTATTTGGAACTCTAAATCCAAGACGGTTTGTGCTAGCTTCTTGAAACTTGACACAATAAACTAGTTTCACGTTCTATCTAGATGTTTTGATTCCTCTTGATGTAGCCCTAAGCAGTGACTGGCGAGAAACACTTTCATGGAAAGGGGTTGCCAGGCTTCCCAAAATTACGAATCTGCAGAAATCTCAGCAAATATTTTTTCACCCAAACACGATGATACTTTCAGGTAGTGATCAGTACACTAAGGCGACTTAGTTCCCCAAATTTCGTTCTTCTATGTTGAAGCGTTCGTTTCCAGGAACACTTTGAATTTTTAGGTTTCACTCTGTTTTCTCCTATATTGATAGATGTATTTGGAACTCTAAATCCAACACGGTTTGTGCTAGCTTCTTGAAACTTGACACAATAAAGTAGTTTCACGTTCTATCTCTATGTTTTGTTTCCTCTTGATGTAGCCCTAAGCAGTGAGTGGTGAGAAACACTTTCATGGACAGGGGTTCCCAGGCTTCCCAAAATTACGAATCTCCAGAAATCTCAGCAAATATTTTTTCACCCAAACTGGATGATACTTTCAGGTAATGATCAGTGCACTAAGGCGACTTGGTTCCCCAAATTTCGTTCTTTTATGTTGAAGCGTTCGTTTCCAGTAACAGTTTGAATTTTTAGGTTTCACTCTGTTTTCTCCTATATTGATAGATGTATTTGGAACTCTAAATCCAACACGGTTTGTGCTAGGTTCTTGAAACTTGACACAATAAAGTAGTTTCACGTTCTATCTCTATGTTTTGATTCCTTTGATGTAGCCCTGTGCAGTGACTGGCGAGAAACACTTTCATGGAAAGGGGTTGCCAGGCTTCCCAAAATTACGAATCTCCAGAAATCTCAGCAAATATTTTTTCACCGAAACAGGATGATACTTTCAGGTAATGATCAGTACACTAAGGCGACTTGGTTCCCCAAATTTCTTTCTTCTATGTTGAAGCGTTCGTTTCCAGTAACAGTTTGAATTTTTAGGTTTCACTCTGTTTTCTCCTATATTGATAGATGTATTTGGAACTCTAAATCCAACACGGTTTGTGCTAGCTTCTTGAAACTTGACACAATAAAGTAGTTTTACGTTCTATCTCTATGTTTTGATTCCTCTTGATGTAGCCCTAAGAAGTGACTGGCGAGAAACACTTTCATGGAAAGGGGTTGCCAGGCTTCCCAAAATTACGAATCTCCAGAAATCTCAGCAAATATTTTTTCACCCAAACACGATGATACTTTCAGGTAATGATCAGTACACTAAGGCGACTTGGTTCCCCAAATTTCGTTCTTCTATGTTGAAGCGTTCGTTTCCAGTAACAGTTTGAATTTTTAGGTTTCACTCTGTTTTCTCCTATATTGATAGATGTATTTGGAACTCTAAATCCAACACGGTTTGTGCTAGCTTCTTGAAACTTGACACAATAAAGTAGTTTCACGTTCTATCTCTATGTTTTGCTTCCTCTTGATGTAGCCCTAAGCAGTGACTGGCGAGAAACACTTACATGGAAAGGGGTTGCCAGGCTTCTCAAAATTACGAATCTCCAGAAATCTCAGCAAATATTTTTTCACCCAAACTGGATTATACTTTCAGATAATGATCAGTACACTAAGGCGACTTGGTTCCCCAAATTTCATTCTTCTATGTTGAAGCGTTCGTTTCCAGTAACAGTTTGAATTTTTAGGTTTCACTCTGTTTTCTCCTATATTGATAGATGTATTTGGAACTCTAAATTCAACACGGTTTGTGCTAGCTTCTTGAAACTTGACACAATAAAGTAGTTTCACGTTCTATCTCTATGTTTTGATTCCTCTTGATGTAGCCCTAAGCAGTGACTGGCGAGAAACACTTTCATGGAAAGCGGTTGCCAGGCTTCCCAAAATTACGAATCTCCAGAAATCTCAGCAAATGTTTTTTCACCCAAACTGGATGATACTTTCAGGTAATGATCAGTACACTAAGGTGACTTGGTTCCCCAAATTTCGTTCTTCTATGTTGAAGCGTTCGTTTCCAGTAACAGTTTGAATTTTTAGGTTTCACTCTGTTTTCTCCTATATTGATAGATGTATTTGGAACTCTATATCCAACACGGTTTGTGCTAGCTTCTTGAAACTTGACACAATAAAGTAGTTTCACGTTCTATCTCTATGTTTTGATTCCTCTTGATGTAGCCCTAAGAAGTGACTGGCGAGAAACACTTTCATGGAAAGGGGTTGCCAGGCTTCCCAAAATTACCAATCTCCAGAAATCTCAGCAAATATTTTTTCACCGAAACGGGATGATACTTTCAGGTAATGATCAGTACACTAAGGCGACTTGGTTCCCCAAATTTCGTTCTTCTATGTTGAAGCGTTCGTTTCCAGTAACAGTTTGAATTTTTAGGTTTTACTCTGTTTTCTCCTATATTGATAGATGTATTTGGAACTCTAAATCCAACACGGTTTGTGCTAGCTTCTTGAAACTTGACACAATAAAGTAGTTTCACGTTCTATCTCTATGTTTTGCTTCCTCTTGATGTAGCCCTAAGCAGTGACTGGCGAGAAACACTTACATGGAAAGGGGTTGCCAGGCTTCTCAAAATTACGAATCTCCAGAAATCTCAGCAAATATTTTTTCACCCAAACTGGATTATACTTTCAGATAATGATCAGTACACTAAGGCGACTTGGTTCCCCAAATTTCATTCTTCTATGTTGAAGCGTTCGTTTCCAGTAACAGTTTGAATTTTTAGGTTTCACTCTGTTTTCTCCTATATTGATAGATGTATTTGGAACTCTAAATTCAACACGGTTTGTGCTAGCTTCTTGAAACTTGACACAATAAAGTAGTTTCACGTTCTATCTCTATGTTTTGATTCCTCTTGATGTAGCCCTAAGCAGTGACTGGCGAGAAACACTTTCATGGAAAGAGGTTGCCAGGCTTCCCAAAATTACGAATCTCCAGAAATCTCAGCAAATGTTTTTTCACCCAAACTGGATGATACTTTCAGGTAATGATCAGTACACTAAGGTGACTTGGTTCCCCAAATTTCGTTCTTCTATGTTGAAGCGTTCGTTTCCAGTAACAGTTTGAATTTTTAGGTTTCACTCTGTTTTCTCCTATATTGATAGATGTATTTGGAACTCTAAATCCAACACTGTTTGTGCTAGGTTCTTGAAACTTGACACAATAAAGTAGTTTCACGTTCTATCTCTATGTTTTGATTCCTCTTGATGTAGCCCTGTGCAGTGACTGGCGAGAAACACTTTCATGGAAAGGGGTTGCCAGGCTTCCCAAAATTACGAATCTCCAGAAATCTCAGCAAATATTTTTTCACCCAAACTGGATGATACTTTCAGGTAATGATCAGTACACTAAGGCGACTTGGTTCCCCAAATTTCGTTCTTCTATGTTGAAGCGTTCGTTTCCAGTAACAGTTTGAATTTTTAGGTTTCACTCTGTTTTCTCCTATATTGATAGATGTATTTGGAACTCTAAATCCAACACGGTTTGTGCTAGCTTCTTGAAACTTGACACAATAAAGTAGTTTTACGTTCTATCTCTATGTTTTGATTCCTCTTGATGTAGCCCTAAGAAGTGACTGGCGAGAAACACTTTCATGGAAAGGGGTTGCCAGGCTTCCCAAAATTACGAATCTCCAGAAATCTCAGCAAATATTTTTTCACCGAAACAGGATGATACTTTCAGGTAATGATCAGTACACTAAGGCGACTTGGTTCCCCAAATTTCGTTCTTCTATGTTGAAGCGTTCGTTTCCAGTAACAGTTTGAATTTTTAGGTTTTACTCTGTTTTCTCCTATATTGATAGATGTATTTGGAACTCTAAATCCAACACGGTTTGTGCTAGCTTCTTGAAACTTGACACAATAAAGTAGTTTCACGTTCTATCTCTATGTTTGGCTTCCTCTTGATGTAGCCCTAAGCAGTGACTGGCGAGAAACACTTACATGGAAAGGGGTTGCCAGGCTTCTCAAAATTATGAATCTCCAGAAATCTCAGCAAATATTTTTTCACCCAAACTGGATTATACTTTCAGATAATGATCAGTACACTAAGGCGACTTGGTTCCCCAAATTTCATTCTTCTATGTTGAAGCGTTCGTTTCCAGTAACAGTTTGAATTTTTAGGTTTCACTCTGTTTTCTCCTATATGGATAGATGTATTTGGAACTCTAAATCCAACACGGTTTGTGCTAGCTTCTTGAAACTTGACACAATAAAGTAGTTTCACGTTCTATCTCTATGTTTTGATTCCTCTTGATGTAGCCCTAAGCAGTGACTGGCGAGAAACACTTTCATGGAAAGAGGTTGCCAGGCTTCCCAAAATTACGAATCTCCAGAAATCTCAGCAAATGTTTTTTCACCCAAACTGGATGATACTTTCAGGTAATGATCAGTACACTAAGGTGACTTGGTTCCCCAAATTTCGTTCTTCTATGTTGAAGCGTTCGTTTCCAGTAACAGTTTGAATTTTTAGGTTTCACTCTGTTTTCTCCTATATTGATAGATGTATTTGGAACTCTAAATCCAACACGGTTTGTGCTAGCTTCTTGAAACTTGACACAATAAAGTAGTTTCACGTTCTATCTCTATGTTTTGATTCCTCTTGATGTAGCCCTACGAAGTGACTGGCGAGAAACACTTTCATGGAAAGGGGTTGCCAGGCTTCCCAAAATTACGAATCTCCAGAAATCTCAGCAAATATTTTTTCACCCAAACACGATGATACTTTCAGGTAATGATCAGTACACTAAGGCGACTTGGTTCCCCAAATTTCGTTCTTCTATGTTGAAGCGTTCGTTTCCACTAACACTTTGAATTTTTAGGTTTCACTCTGTTTTCTCCTATATTGATAGATGTATTTGGAACTCTAAATCCAACACGGTTTGTGCTAGCTTCTTGAAACTTGACACAATAAAGTAGTTTCACGTTCTATCTCTATGTTTTGCTTCCTCTTGATGTAGCCCTAAGCAGTGACTGGCGAGAAACACTTACATGGAAAGGGGTTGCCAGGCTTCTCAAAATTACGAATCTCCAAAAATCTCAGCAAATATTTTTTCACCCAAAATGGATTATACTTTCAGATAATGATCAGTACACTAAGGCGACTTGGTTCCCCAAATTTCATTTTTCTATGTTGAAGCGTTCGTTTCCAGTAACAGTTTGAATTTTTAGGTTTCACTCTGTTTTCTCCTATATTGATAGATGTATTTGGAACTCTAAATCCAACACGGTTTGTGCTAGCTTCTTGAAACTTGACACAATAAAGGAGTTTCACGTTCTATCTCTATGTTTTGATTCCTCTTGATGTAGCCGTACGAAGTGACTGGCGAGAAACACTTTCATGGATAGGGGTTGCCAGGCTTCCCAAAATTACGAATCTCCAGAAATCTCAGCAAATATTTTTTCACCGAAACAGGATGATACTTTCAGGTAATGATCAGTACACTAAGGCGACTTGGTTCCCCAAATTTCGTTCTTCTATATTGAAGCGTTCGTTTCCAGTAACAGTTTGAATTTTTAGGTTTCACTCTGTTTTCTCCTATATTGATAGATATATTTGGAACTCTAAATCCAACACGGTTTGTGCTAGCTTCTTGAAACTTGACACTATAAAGTAGTTTCACGTTCTATCTCTATGTTTTGTTTCCTCTTGATGTAGCCCTAAGCAGTGACTGGCGAGAAACACTTTCATGGAAAGGGGTTGCCAGGCTTCCCAAAATTACGAATCTCCAGAAATCTCAGCAAATATTTTTTCACCCAAACTGGATGATACTTTCAGGTAATGATCAGTACACTAAGGCGACTTGGTTCCCCAAATTTCGTTCTTCTATGTTGAAGCGTATGTTTCCAGTAACACTTTGAATTTTTAGGTTTCACTCTGTTTTCTCCTATATTGATAGATGTATTTGGAACTCTAAATCCAACAGGGTTTGTGCTAGCTTCTTGAAACTTGACACAATAAAGTAGTTTCACGTTCTATCTCTATGTTTTGATTCCTCTTGATGTAGCCCTAAGCAGTGACTGGCGAGAAACACTTTCATGGAAAGGGGTTGCCAGGCTTCCCAAAATTACGAATCTCCAGAAATCTCAGCAAATATTTCTTCACCCAAACTGGATGATACTTTCAGGTAATGATCAGTGCACTAAGGCGACTTGGTTCCCCAAATTTCGTTCTTTTATGTTGAAGCGTTCGTTTCCAGTAACAGTTTGAATTTTTAGGTTTCACTCTGTTTTCTCCTATATTGATAGATGTATTTGGAACTCTAAATCCAACACGGTTTGTGCTAGCTTCTTGAAACTTGACACAATAAAGTAGTTTCATATTGTATCTTTATGTTTTGTTTCCTCTTGATGTAGCCCTAAACAGTGACAGGCGAGAAACACTTTCATGGAAAGGGGTTGCCAGGCTTCCCAAAATTACGAATCTCCAGAAATCTCAGCAAGTATTTTTTCAGCCAAACTGAATGATACTTTCAGGTAATGATCGGTACATGAAGGCGACTTGGTTCCCCAAATTTCGTTCTTCTATGTTGAAGCGTTCGTTTCCAGTAACAGTTTGAATTTTTAGGTTTCACTCAGTTTTCTCCTATATTGATAGATGTATTTGGAACTCTAAATCCAACACGGTTTGTGCTAGCTTCTTGAAACTTGACACAATAAAGTAGTTTCACGTTCTATCTCTATGTTTTGATTCCTCTTGATGTAGCCCTGTGCAGTGACTGGCGAGAAACACTTTCATGGAAAGGGGTTGCCAGGCTTCCCAAAATTATGAATCTCCAGAAATCTCAGCAAATATTTTTTCACCCAAACTGGATGATACTTTCAGGTAATGATCAGTACACTAAGGTGACTTGGTTCCCCAAATTTCGTTCTTCTATGTTGAAGCGTTCGTTTCCAGTAACAGTTTGAATTTTTAGGTTTCACTCTGTTTTCTCCTATATTGATAGATGTATTTGGAACTCTAAATCCAACACGGTTTGTGCTAGCTTCTTGAAACTTGACACAATAAAGTAGTTTCACGTTCTATCTCTATGTTTTGATTCCTCTTGATGTAGCCCTAAGAAGTGACTGGCGAGAAACACTTTCATGGAAAGGGGTTGCCAGGCTTCCCAAAATTACGAATCTCCAGAAATCTCAGCAAATATTTTTTCACCCAAACACGATGATACTTTCAGGTAATGATCAGTACACTAAGGCGACTTGGTTCCCCAAATTTCGTTCTTCTATGTTGAAGCGTTCGTTTCCAGTAACAGTTTGAATTTTTAGGTTTCACTCTGTTTTCTCCTATATTGATAGATGTATTTGGAACTCTAAATCCAAGATGGTTTGTGCTAGCTTCTTGAAACTTGACACAATAAACTAGTTTCACGTTCTATCTAGATGTTTTGATTCCTCTTGATGTAGCCCTAAGCAGGGACTGGCGAGAAACACTTTCATGGAAAGGGGTTGCCAGGCTTCCCAAAATTACGAATCTGCAGAAATCTCAGCAAATATTTTTTCACCCAAACAGGATGATACTTTCAGGTAGTGATCAGTACACTAAGGCGACTTAGTTCCCCAAATTTCGTTCTTCTATGTTGAAGCGTTCGTTTCCAGGAACACTTTGAATTTTTAGGTTTCACTCTGTTTTCTCCTATATTGATAGATGTATTTGGAACTCTAAATCCAACAGGGTTTGTGCTAGCTTCTTGAAACTTGACACAATAAAGTAGTTTCACGTTCTATCTCTATGTTTTGATTCCTCTTGATGTAGCCCTAAGCAGTGACTGGCGAGAAACACTTTCATGGAAAGGGGTTGCCAGGCTTCCCAAAATTACGAATCTCCAGAAATCTCAGCAAATATTTTTTCACCCAAACTGGATGATACTTTCAGGTAATGATCAGTGCACTAAGGCGACTTGGTTCCCCAAATTTCGTTCTTTTATGTTGAAGCGTTCGTTTCCAGTAACAGTTTGAATTTTTAGGTTTCACTCTGTTTTCTCCTATATTGATAGATGTATTTGGAACTCTAAATCCAACACGGTTTGTGCTAGCTTCTTGAAACTTGACACAATAAAGTAGTTTCATATTGTATCTTTATGTTTTGTTTCCTCTTGATGTAGCCCTAAACAGTGACAGGCGAGAAACACTTTCATGGAAAGGGGTTGCCAGGCTTCCCAAAATTACGAATCTCCAGAAATCTCAGCAAGTATTTTTTCAGCCAAACTGAATGATACTTTCAGGTAATGATCGGTACATGAAGGCGACTTGGTTCCCCAAATTTCGTTCTTCTATGTTGAAGCGTTCGTTTCCAGTAACAGTTTGAATTTTTAGGTTTCACTCAGTTTTCTCCTATATTGATAGATGTATTTGGAACTCTAAATCCAACACGGTTTGTGCTAGCTTCTTGAAACTTGACACAATAAAGTAGTTTCACGTTCTATCTCTATGTTTTGATTCCTCTTGATGTAGCCCTGTGCAGTGACTGGCGAGAAACACTTTCATGGAAAGGGGTTGCCAGGCTTCCCAAAATTATGAATCTCCAGAAATCTCAGCAAATATTTTTTCACCCAAACTGGATGATACTTTCAGGTAATGATCAGTACACTAAGGTGACTTGGTTCCCCAAATTTCGTTCTTCTATGTTGAAGCGTTCGTTTCCAGTAACAGTTTGAATTTTTAGGTTTCACTCTGTTTTCTCCTATATTGATAGATGTATTTGGAACTCTAAATCCAACACGGTTTGTGCTAGCTTCTTGAAACTTGACACAATAAAGTAGTTTCACGTTCTATCTCTATGTTTTGATTCCTCTTGATGTAGCCCTAAGAAGTGACTGGCGAGAAACACTTTCATGGAAAGGGGTTGCCAGGCTTCCCAAAATTACGAATCTCCAGAAATCTCAGCAAATATTTTTTCACCCAAACACGATGATACTTTCAGGTAATGATCAGTACACTAAGGCGACTTGGTTCCCCAAATTTCGTTCTTCTATGTTGAAGCGTTCGTTTCCAGTAACAGTTTGAATTTTTAGGTTTCACTCTGTTTTCTCCTATATTGATAGATGTATTTGGAACTCTAAATCCAAGACGGTTTGTGCTAGCTTCTTGAAACTTGACACAATAAACTAGTTTCACGTTCTATCTAGATGTTTTGATTCCTCTTGATGTAGCCCTAAGCAGTGACTGGCGAGAAACACTTTCATGGAAAGGGGTTGCCAGGCTTCCCAAAATTACGAATCTGCAGAAATCTCAGCAAATATTTTTTCACCCAAACAGGATGATACTTTCAGGTAGTGATCAGTACACTAAGGCGACTTAGTTCCCCAAATTTCGTTCTTCTATGTTGAAGCGTTCGTTTCCAGGAACACTTTGAATTTTTAGGTTTCACTCTGTTTTCTCCTATATTGATAGATGTATTTGGAACTCTAAATCCAACACGGTTTGTGCTAGCTTCTTGAAACTTGACACAATAAAGTAGTTTCACGTTCTATCTCTATGTTTTGTTTCCTCTTGATGTAGCCCTAAGCAGTGAGTGGCGAGAAACACTTTCATGGACAGGGGTTCCCAGGCTTCCCAAAATTACGAATCTCCAGAAATCTCAGCAAATATTTTTTCACCCAAACTGGATGATACTTTCAGGTAATGATCAGTGCACTAAGGCGACTTGGTTCCCCAAATTTCGTTCTTTTATGTTGAAGCGTTCGTTTCCAGTAACAGTTTGAATTTTTAGGTTTCACTCTGTTTTCTCCTATATTGATAGATGTATTTGGAACTCTAAATCCAACACGGTTTGTGCTAGGTTCTTGAAACTTGACACAATAAAGTAGTTTCACGTTCTATCTCTATGTTTTGATTCCTTTGATGTAGCCCTGTGCAGTGACTGGCGAGAAACACTTTCATGGAAAGGGGTTGCCAGGCTTCCCAAAATTACGAATCTCCAGAAATCTCAGCAAATATTTTTTCACCCAAACTCGATGATACTTTCAGGTAATGATCAGTACACTAAGGCGACTTGGTTCCCCAAATTTCGTTCTTCTATGTTGAAGCGTTCGTTTCCAGTAACAGTTTGAATTTTTAGGTTTCACTCTGTTTTCTCCTATATTGATAGATGTATTTGGAACTCTAAATCCAACACGGTTTGTGCTAGCTTCTTGAAACTTGACACAATAAAGTAGTTTTACGTTCTATCTCTATGTTTTGATTCCTCTTGATGTAGCCCTAAGAAGTGACTGGCGAGAAACACTTTCATGGAAAGGGGTTGCCAGGCTTCCCAAAATTACGAATCTCCAGAAATCTCAGCAAATATTTTTTCACCCAAACACGATGATACTTTCAGGTAATGATCAGTACACTAAGGCGACTTGGTTCCCCAAATTTCGTTCTTCTATGTTGAAGCGTTCGTTTCCAGTAACAGTTTGAATTTTTAGGTTTCACTCTGTTTTCTCCTATATTGATAGATGTATTTGGAACTCTAAATCCAACACGGTTTGTGCTAGCTTCTTGAAACTTGACACAATAAAGTAGTTTCACGTTCTATCTCTATGTTTTGCTTCCTCTTGATGTAGCCCTAAGCAGTGACTGGCGAGAAACACTTACATGGAAAGGGGTTGCCAGGCTTCTCAAAATTACGAATCTCCAGAAATCTCAGCAAATATTTTTTCACCCAAACTGGATTATACTTTCAGATAATGATCAGTACACTAAGGCGACTTGGTTCCCCAAATTTCATTCTTCTATGTTGAAGCGTTCGTTTCCAGTAACAGTTTGAATTTTTAGGTTTCACTCTGTTTTCTCCTATATTGATAGATGTATTTGGAACTCTAAATTCAACACGGTTTGTGCTAGCTTCTTGAAACTTGACACAATAAAGTAGTTTCACGTTCTATCTCTATGTTTTGATTCCTCTTGATGTAGCCCTAAGCAGTGACTGGCGAGAAACACTTTCATGGAAAGCGGTTGCCAGGCTTCCCAAAATTACGAATCTCCAGAAATCTCAGCAAATGTTTTTTCACCCAAACTGGATGATACTTTCAGGTAATGATCAGTACACTAAGGTGACTTGGTTCCCCAAATTTCGTTCTTCTATGTTGAAGCGTTCGTTTCCAGTAACAGTTTGAATTTTTAGGTTTCACTCTGTTTTCTCCTATATTGATAGATGTATTTGGAACTCTATATCCAACACGGTTTGTGCTAGCTTCTTGAAACTTGACACAATAAAGTAGTTTCACGTTCTATCTCTATGTTTTGATTCCTCTTGATGTAGCCCTAAGAAGTGACTGGCGAGAAACACTTTCATGGAAAGGGGTTGCCAGGCTTCCCAAAATTACCAATCTCCAGAAATCTCAGCAAATATTTTTTCACCGAAACGGGATGATACTTTCAGGTAATGATCAGTACACTAAGGCGACTTGGTTCCCCAAATTTCGTTCTTCTATGTTGAAGCGTTCGTTTCCAGTAACAGTTTGAATTTTTAGGTTTTACTCTGTTTTCTCCTATATTGATAGATGTATTTGGAACTCTAAATCCAACACGGTTTGTGCTAGCTTCTTGAAACTTGACACAATAAAGTAGTTTCACGTTCTATCTCTATGTTTTGCTTCCTCTTGATGTAGCCCTAAGCAGTGACTGGCGAGAAACACTTACATGGAAAGGGGTTGCCAGGCTTCTCAAAATTACGAATCTCCAGAAATCTCAGCAAATATTTTTTCACCCAAACTGGATTATACTTTCAGATAATGATCAGTACACTAAGGCGACTTGGTTCCCCAAATTTCATTCTTCTATGTTGAAGCGTTCGTTTCCAGTAACAGTTTGAATTTTTAGGTTTCACTCTGTTTTCTCCTATATTGATAGATGTATTTGGAACTCTAAATTCAACACGGTTTGTGCTAGCTTCTTGAAACTTGACACAATAAAGTAGTTTCACGTTCTATCTCTATGTTTTGATTCCTCTTGATGTAGCCCTAAGCAGTGACTGGCGAGAAACACTTTCATGGAAAGAGGTTGCCAGGCTTCCCAAAATTACGAATCTCCAGAAATCTCAGCAAATGTTTTTTCACCCAAACTGGATGATACTTTCAGGTAATGATCAGTACACTAAGGTGACTTGGTTCCCCAAATTTCGTTCTTCTATGTTGAAGCGTTCGTTTCCAGTAACAGTTTGAATTTTTAGGTTTCACTCTGTTTTCTCCTATATTGATAGATGTATTTGGAACTCTAAATCCAACACGGTTTGTGCTAGCTTCTTGAAACTTGACACAATAAAGTAGTTTCACGTTCTATCTCTATGTTTTGATTCCTCTTGATGTAGCCCTACGAAGTGACTGGCGAGAAACACTTTCATGGAAAGGGGTTGCCAGGCTTCCCAAAATTACGAATCTCCAGAAATCTCAGCAAATATTTTTTCACCCAAACACGATGATACTTTCAGGTAATGATCAGTACACTAAGGCGACTTGGTTCCCCAAATTTCGTTCTTCTATGTTGAAGCGTTCGTTTCCAGTAACAGTTTGAATTTTTAGGTTTCACTCTGTTTTCTCCTATATTGATAGATGTATTTGGAACTCTAAATCCAACACGGTTTGTGCTAGCTTCTTGAAACTTGACACAATAAAGTAGTTTCACGTTCTATCTCTATGTTTTGATTCCTCTTGATGTAGCCCTGTGCAGTGACTGGCGAGAAACACTTTCATGGAAAGGGGTTGCCAGGCTTCCAAAAATTATGAATCTCCAGAAATCTCAGCAAATATTTTTTCACCCAAACTGGATGATACTTTCAGGTAATGATCAGTACACTAAGGTGACTTGGTTCCCCAAATTTCGTTCTTCTATGTTGAAGCGTTCGTTTCCAGTAACAGTTTGAATTTTTAGGTTTCACTCTGTTTTCTCCTATATTGATAGATGTATTTGGAACTCTAAATCCAACACGGTTTGTGCTAGCTTCTTGAAACTTGACACAATAAAGTAGTTTCACGTTCTATCTCTATGTTTTGATTCCTCTTGATGTAGCCCTAAGAAGTGACTGGCGAGAAACACTTTCATGGAAAGGGGTTGCCAGGATTCCCAAAATTACGAATCTCCAGAAATCTCAGCAAATATTTTTTCACCCAAACACGATGATACTTTCAGGTAATGATCAGTACACTAAGGCGACTTGGTTCCCCAAATTTCGTTCTTCTATGTTGAAGCGTTCGTTTCCAGTAACAGTTTGAATTTTTAGGTTTCACTCTGTTTTCTCCTATATTGATAGATGTATTTTGAACTCTAAATCCAAGACGGTTTGTGCTAGCTTCTTGAAACTTGACACAATAAACTAGTTTCACGTTCTATCTGGATGTTTTGATTCCTCTTGATGTAGCCCTAAGCAGTGACTGGCGAGAAACACTTTCATGGAAAGGGGTTGCCAGGCTTCCCAAAATTACGAATCTGCAGAAATCTCAGCAAATATTTTTTCACCCAAACAGGATGATACTTTCAGGTAGTGATCAGTACACTAAGGCGACTTAGTTCCCCAAATTTCGTTCTTCTATGTTGAAGCGTTCGTTTCCAGGAACACTTTGAATTTTTAGGTTTCACTCTGTTTTCTCCTATATTGATAGATGTATTTGGAACTCTAAATCCAACACGGTTTGTGCTAGCTTCTTGAAACTTGACACAATAAAGTAGTTTCACGTTCTATCTCTATGTTTTGTTTCCTCTTGATGTAGCCCTAAGCAGTGAGTGGCGAGAAACACTTTCATGGACAGGGGTTCCCAGGCTTCCCAAAATTACGAATCTCCAGAAATCTCAGCAAATATTTTTTCACCCAAACTGGATGATACTTTCAGGTAATGATCAGTGCACTAAGGCGACTTGGTTCCCCAAATTTCGTTCTTTTATGTTGAAGCGTTCGTTTCCAGTAACAGTTTGAATTTTTAGGTTTCACTCTGTTTTCTCCTCTATTGATAGATGTATTTGGAACTCTAAATCCAACACGGTTTGTGCTAGGTTCTTGAAACTTGACACAATAAAGTAGTTTCACGTTCTATCTCTATGTTTTGATTCCTCTTGATGTAGCCCTGTGCAGTGACTGGCGAGAAACACTTTCATGGAAAGGGGTTGCCAGGCTTCCCAAAATTACGAATCTCCAGAAATCTCAGCAAATATTTTTTCACCCAAACTGGATGATACTTTCAGGTAATGATCAGTACACTAAGGTGACTTGGTTCCCCAAATTTCGTTCCTCTATGTTGAAGCGTTCGTTTCCAGTAACAGTTTGAATTTTTAGGTTTCACTCTGATTTCTCCTATATTGATAGATGTATTTGGAACTCTAAATCCAACACGGTTTGTGCTAGCTTCTTGAAACTTGACACAATAAAGTAGTTTCACGTTCTATCTCTATGTTTTGATTCCTCTTGATGTAGCCCTAAGAAGTGACTGGCGAGAAACACTTTCATGGAAAGCGGTTGCCAGGCTTCCCAAAATTACGAATCTCCAGAAATCTCAGCAAATATTTTTTCACCCAAACACGATGATACTTTCAGGTAATGATCAGTACACTAAGGCGACTTGGTTCCCCAAATTTCGTTCTTCTATGTTGAAGCGTTCGTTTCCAGTAACAGTTTGAATTTTTAGGTTTCACTCTGTTTTCTCCTATATTGATAGATGTATTTGGAACTCTAAATCCAACACGGTTTGTGCTAGCTTCTTGAAACTTGACACAATAAAGTAGTTTCACGTTCTATCTCTATGTTTTGCTTCCTCTTGATGTAGCCCTAAGCAGTGACTGGCGAGAAACACTTACATGGAAAGGGGTTGCCAGGCTTCTCAAAATTACGAATCTCCAGAAATCTCAGCAAATATTTTTTCACCCAAACTGGATTATACTTTCAGATAATGATCAGTACACTAAGGCGACTTGGTTCCCCAAATTTGATTCTTCTATGTTGAAGCGTTCGTTTCCAGTAACAGTTTGAATTTTTAGGTTTCACTCTGTTTTCTCCTATATTGATAGATGTATTTGGAACTCTAAATTCAACACGGTTTGTGCTAGCTTCTTGAAACTTGAAACAATAAAGTAGTTTCACGTTCTATCTCTATGTTTTGATTCCTCTTGATGTAGCCCTAAGCAGTGACTGGCGAGAAACACTTTCATGGAAAGCGGTTGCCAGGCTTCCCAAAATTACGAATCTCCAGAAATCTCAGCAAATGTTTTTTCACCCAAACTGGATGATACTTTCAGGTAATGATCAGTACACTAAGGTGACTTGGTTCCCCAAATTTCGTTCTTCTATGTTGAAGCGTTCGTTTCCAGTAACAGTTTGAATTTTTAGGTTTCACTCTGTTTTCTCCTATATTGATAGATGTATTTGGAACTCTATATCCAACACGGTTTGTGCTAGCTTCTTGAAACTTGACACAATAAAGTAGTTTCACGTTCTATCTCTATGTTTTGATTCCTCTTGATGTAGCCCTAAGAAGTGACTGGCGAGAAACACTTTCATGGAAAGGGGTTGCCAGGCTTCCCAAAATTACGAATCTCCAGAAATCTCAGCAAATATTTTTTCACCGAAACAGGATGATACTTTCAGGTAATGATCAGTACACTAAGGCGACTTGGTTCCCCAAATTTCGTTCTTCTATGTTGAAGCGTTCGTTTCCAGTAACAGTTTGAATTTTTAGGTTTTACTCTGTTTTCTCCTATATTGATAGATGTATTTGGAACTCTAAATCCAACACGGTTTGTGCTAGCTTCTTGAAACTTGACACAATAAAGTAGTTTCACGTTCTATCTCTATGTTTTGCTTCCTCTTGATGTAGCCCTAAGCAGTGACTGGCGAGAAACACTTACATGGAAAGGGGTTGCCAGGCTTCTCAAAATTACGAATCTCCAGAAATCTCAGCAAATATTTTTTCACCCAAACTGGATTATACTTTCAGATAATGATCAGTACACTAAGGCGACTTGGTTCCCCAAATTTCATTCTTCTATGTTGAAGCGTTCCTTTCCAGTAACAGTTTGAATTTTTAGGTTTCACTCTGTTTTCTCCTATATTGATAGATGTATTTGGAACTCTAAATTCAACACGGTTTGTGCTAGCTTCTTGAAACTTGACACAATAAAGTAGTTTCACGTTCTATCTCTATGTTTTGATTCCTCTTGATGTAGCCCTAAGCAGTGACTGGCGAGAAACACTTTCATGGAAAGAGGTTGCCAGGCTTCCCAAAATTACGAATCTCCAGAAATCTCAGCAAATGTTTTTTCACCCAAACTGGATGATACTTTCAGGTAATGATCAGTACACTAAGGTGACTTGGTTCCCCAAATTTCGTTCTTTTATGTTGAAGCGTTCGTTTCCAGTAACAGTTTGAATTTTTAGGTTTCACTCTGTTTTCTCCTATATTGATAGATGTATTTGGAACTCTAAATCCAACACGGTTTGTGCTAGCTTCTTGAAACTTGACACAATAAAGTAGTTTCACGTTCTATCTCTATGTTTTGATTCCTCTTGATGTAGCCCTACGAAGTGACTGGCGAGAAACACTTTCATGGAAAGGGGTTGCCAGGCTTCCCAAAATTACGAATCTCCAGAAATCTCAGCAAATATTTTTTCACCCAAACACGATGATACTTTCAGGTAATGATCAGTACACTAAGGCGACTTGGTTCCCCAAATTTCGTTCTTCTATGTTGAAGCGTTCGTTTCCAGTAACAGTTTGAATTTTTAGGTTTCACTCTGTTTTCTCCTATATTGATAGATGTATTTGGAACTCTAAATCCAACACGGTTTGTGCTAGCTTCTTGAAACTTGACACAATAAAGTAGTTTCACGTTCTATCTCTATGTTTTGCTTCCTCTTGATGTAGCCCTAAGCAGTGACTGGCGAGAAACACTTTCATGGAAAGGGGTTGCCAGGCTTCTCAAAATTACGAATCTCCAAAAATCTCAGCAAATATTTTTTCACCCAAAATGGATTATACTTTCAGATAATGATCAGTACACTAAGGTGACTTGGTTCCCCAAATTTCATTTTTCTATGTTGAAGCGTTCGTTTCCAGTAACAGTTTGAATTTTTAGGTTTCACTCTGTTTTCTCCTATATTGATAGATGTATTTGGAACTCTAAATTCAACACGGTTTGTGCTAGCTTCTTGAAACTTGACACAATAAAGTAGTTTCACGTTCTATCTCTATGTTTTGATTCCTCTTGATGTAGCCCTAAGCAGTGACTGGCGAGAAACACTTTCATGGAAAGAGGTTGCCAGGCTTCCCAAAATTACGAATCTCCAGAAATCTCAGCAAATGTTTTTTCACCCAAACTGGATGATAATTTCAGGTAATGATCAGTACACTAAGGTGACTTGGTTCCCCAAATTTCGTTCTTCTATGTTGAAGCGTTCGTTTCCAGTAACAGTTTGAATTTTTAGGTTTCACTCTGTTTTCTCCTATATTGATAGATGTATTTGGAACTCTAAATCCAACACGGTTTGTGCTAGCTTCTTGAAACTTGACACAATAAAGGAGTTTCACGTTCTATCTCTATGTTTTGATTCCTCTTGATGTAGCCCTACGAAGTGACTGGCGAGAAACACTTTCATGGAAAGGGGTTTCCAGGCTTCCCAAAATTACGAATCTCCAGAAATCTCAGCAAATATTTTTTCACCGAAACAGGATGATACTTTCAGGTAATGATCAGTACACTAAGGCGACTTGGTTCCCCAAATTTCGTTCTTCTATATTGAAGCGTTCGTTTCCAGTAACAGTTTGAATTTTTAGGTTTCACTCTGTTTTCTCCTATATTGATAGATATATTTGGAACTCTAAATCCAACACGGTTTGTGCTAGCTTTTTGAAACTTGACACAATAAAGTAGTTTCACGTTCTATCTCTATGTTTTGCTTCCTCTTGATGTAGCCCTAAGCAGTGACTGGCGAGAAACACTTACATGGAAAGGGGATGCCAGGCTTCTCAAAATTACGAATCACCAGAAATCTCAGCAAATATTTTTTCACCCAAACTGGATTATACTTTCAGGTAATGATCAGTACACTAAGGCGACTTGGTTCCCCAAATTTCATTCTTCTATGTTGAAGCGTTCGTTTCCAGTAACAGTTTGAATTTTTAGGTTTCACTCTGTTTTCTCCTTTATTGATAGATGTATTTGGAACTGTAAATCCAACACGGTTCGTGCTAGCTTCTTGAAACTTGACACAATAAAGTAGTTTCACGTTCTATCTCTATGTTTTGATTCCTCTTGATGTAGCCCTAAGCAGTGACTGGCGAGAAACACTTTCATGGAAAGGGGTTGCCAGGCTTCCCAAAATTACGAATCTCCAGAAATCCCAGCAAATATTTTTTCACCCAAACTGGATGATAATTTCAGGTAATGATCAGTACACTAAGGCGACGTGGTTCCCCAAATTTCGTTCTTCTATATTGAAGCGTTCGTTTCCAGTAACAGTTTGAATTTTTAGGTTTCACTCTGTTTTCTCCTATATTGATAGATATATTTGGACCTCTAAATCCAACACGGTATGTTCTAGCTTCTTGAAACTTGACACAATAAAGTAGTTTCACGTTCTATCTCTATGTTTTGATTCCTCTTGATCTAGCCCTGAGCAGTGACTGGCGAGAAACACTTTCATGGAAAGGGGTTGCCAGGCATCCCAAAATTACGAATCTCCAGAAATCTCAGCAAATATTTTTTCACCCAAACTGGATGATACTTTCAGGTAATGATCAGTACACTAAGGCGACTTGGTTCCCCAAATTTCGTTCTTCTATGTTGAAGCGTTCGTTTCCAGTAACAGTTTGAATTTTTAGGTTTCACTCTGTTTTCTCCTATATTGATAGATGTATTTGGAACTCTAAATCCAACACGGTTTGTGCTAGCTTCTTGAAACTTGACACAATAAAGTAGTTTCACGTTCTATCTCTATGTTTTGTTTCCTCTTGATGTAGCCCTAAGCAGTGACTGGCGAGAAACACTTTCATGGAAAAGGGTTGCCAGGCTTCCCAAAATTACGAATCTCCAGAAATCCCAGCAAATATTTTTTCACCCAAACTGGATGATACTTTCAGGTAATGATCAGTACACGAAGGTGACTTGGTTCCCCAAATTTCGTTCTTCTATGTTGAAGCGTCCGTTTCCAGTAACAGTTTGAATTTTTAGGTTTCACTCTTGTTTTCTCCTATATTGATAGATGTATTTGGAACTCTAAATCCAACACGGTATGTGCTAGCTTCTTGAAAATTGACACAATAAAGTAGTTTCACGTTCTATCTCTATGTTTTTATTCCTCTTGATGTAGCCATAAGCAGTGACTGGCGAGAAACACTTTCATGGAAAGGGATTGCCAGGCTTCCCAAAATTACGAATCTCCAGAAATCTCAGCAAATATTTTTTCACCCAAACTGGATGATACATTCAGGTAATGATCAGTACACTAAGGCGACTTGGTTCCCCAAATTTCGTTCTTCTATGTTGAAGCGTTAGTTTCCAGTAACAGTTTGAATTTTTAGGTTTCACTCTGTTTTCTCCTATATTGATAGATGTATTTGGAACTCTAAATCCAACACGGTTTGTGCTAGCTTCTTGAAACTTGACACAATAAAGTAGTTTCACGTTCTATCTCTATGTTTTGATTCCTCTTGATGTAGTCCTAAGCAGTGACTGGCGAGAAACACTTTCATGGAAAGGGGTTGCCAGGCTTCCCAAAATTACAAATCTCCAGAAATCTCAGCACGTATTTTTTCAGCCAAACTGAATGATACTTGCAGGTAACGATCGGTACACGAAGGCGACTTGGTTCCCCAAATTTCGTTCTTCTATGTTGAAGCGTTCTTTTCCAGTAACAGTTTGAAATTATAGGTTTCACTCTGTTTTCTCCTATATTGATAGATGTATTTGGAACTCTAAATCCAACACGGTTTGTGCTAGCTTCTTGAAACGTGAAACAATAAAGTAGTTTCACGTTCGATCTCTATGTTTTGATTCCTCTTGATGTAGCCCTAAGCAGTGACTGGTGAGAAACACTTTCATGGAAAGGGGTTGCCAGGCTACCCAAAATTACAAATCTCCAGAAAACTCATCAAATATTTTTTCACCCAAACTGGATGATACTTTCAGGTAAGATCAGTACACTAAGGCGACTTGGTTCCCCAAATTTCGTTCTTCTATGTTGAAGCATTCGTTTCCAGTAACAGTTTGAATTTTTAGGTTTCACTCTGTTTTCTCCTATATTGATAGATGTATTTGGAACTCTAAATCCAACACGGTTTGTGCTAGCTTCTTGAAACTTGAAACAATAAAGTAGTTTCACGTTCTATCTCTATGTTTTGATTCCTCTTGATGTAGCCCTAAGCAGTGACTGGCGAGAAACACTTTCATGGAAAGCGGTTGCCAGGCTTCCCAAAATTACGAATCTCCAGAAATCTCAGCAAATGTTTTTTCACCCAAACTGGATGATACTTTCAGGTAATGATCAGTACACTAAGGTGACTTGGTTCCCCAAATTTCGTTCTTCTATGTTGAAGCGTTCGTTTCCAGTAACAGTTTGAATTTTTAGGTTTCACTCTGTTTTCTCCTATATTGATAGATGTATTTGGAACTCTATATCCAACACGGTTTGTGCTAGCTTCTTGAAACTTGACACAATAAAGTAGTTTCACGTTCTATCTCTATGTTTTGATTCCTCTTGATGTAGCCCTAAGAAGTGACTGGCGAGAAACACTTTCATGGAAAGGGGTTGCCAGGCTTCCCAAAATTACGAATCTCCAGAAATCTCAGCAAATATTTTTTCACCGAAACAGGATGATACTTTCAGGTAATGATCAGTACACTAAGGCGACTTGGTTCCCCAAATTTCGTTCTTCTATGTTGAAGCGTTCGTTTCCAGTAACAGTTTGAATTTTTAGGTTTTACTCTGTTTTCTCCTATATTGATAGATGTATTTGGAACTCTAAATCCAACACGGTTTGTGCTAGCTTCTTGAAACTTGACACAATAAAGTAGTTTCACGTTCTATCTCTATGTTTTGCTTCCTCTTGATGTAGCCCTAAGCAGTGACTGGCGAGAAACACTTACATGGAAAGGGGTTGCCAGGCTTCTCAAAATTACGAATCTCCAGAAATCTCAGCAAATATTTTTTCACCCAAACTGGATTATACTTTCAGATAATGATCAGTACACTAAGGCGACTTGGTTCCCCAAATTTCATTCTTCTATGTTGAAGCGTTCCTTTCCAGTAACAGTTTGAATTTTTAGGTTTCACTCTGTTTTCTCCTATATTGATAGATGTATTTGGAACTCTAAATTCAACACGGTTTGTGCTAGCTTCTTGAAACTTGACACAATAAAGTAGTTTCACGTTCTATCTCTATGTTTTGATTCCTCTTGATGTAGCCCTAAGCAGTGACTGGCGAGAAACACTTTCATGGAAAGAGGTTGCCAGGCTTCCCAAAATTACGAATCTCCAGAAATCTCAGCAAATGTTTTTTCACCCAAACTGGATGATACTTTCAGGTAATGATCAGTACACTAAGGTGACTTGGTTCCCCAAATTTCGTTCTTTTATGTTGAAGCGTTCGTTTCCAGTAACAGTTTGAATTTTTAGGTTTCACTCTGTTTTCTCCTATATTGATAGATGTATTTGGAACTCTAAATCCAACACGGTTTGTGCTAGCTTCTTGAAACTTGACACAATAAAGTAGTTTCACGTTCTATCTCTATGTTTTGATTCCTCTTGATGTAGCCCTACGAAGTGACTGGCGAGAAACACTTTCATGGAAAGGGGTTGCCAGGCTTCCCAAAATTACGAATCTCCAGAAATCTCAGCAAATATTTTTTCACCCAAACACGATGATACTTTCAGGTAATGATCAGTACACTAAGGCGACTTGGTTCCCCAAATTTCGTTCTTCTATGTTGAAGCGTTCGTTTCCAGTAACAGTTTGAATTTTTAGGTTTCACTCTGTTTTCTCCTATATTGATAGATGTATTTGGAACTCTAAATCCAACACGGTTTGTGCTAGCTTCTTGAAACTTGACACAATAAAGTAGTTTCACGTTCTATCTCTATGTTTTGCTTCCTCTTGATGTAGCCCTAAGCAGTGACTGGCGAGAAACACTTTCATGGAAAGGGGTTGCCAGGCTTCTCAAAATTACGAATCTCCAAAAATCTCAGCAAATATTTTTTCACCCAAAATGGATTATACTTTCAGATAATGATCAGTACACTAAGGTGACTTGGTTCCCCAAATTTCATTTTTCTATGTTGAAGCGTTCGTTTCCAGTAACAGTTTGAATTTTTAGGTTTCACTCTGTTTTCTCCTATATTGATAGATGTATTTGGAACTCTAAATTCAACACGGTTTGTGCTAGCTTCTTGAAACTTGACACAATAAAGTAGTTTCACGTTCTATCTCTATGTTTTGATTCCTCTTGATGTAGCCCTAAGCAGTGACTGGCGAGAAACACTTTCATGGAAAGAGGTTGCCAGGCTTCCCAAAATTACGAATCTCCAGAAATCTCAGCAAATGTTTTTTCACCCAAACTGGATGATAATTTCAGGTAATGATCAGTACACTAAGGTGACTTGGTTCCCCAAATTTCGTTCTTCTATGTTGAAGCGTTCGTTTCCAGTAACAGTTTGAATTTTTAGGTTTCACTCTGTTTTCTCCTATATTGATAGATGTATTTGGAACTCTAAATCCAACACGGTTTGTGCTAGCTTCTTGAAACTTGACACAATAAAGGAGTTTCACGTTCTATCTCTATGTTTTGATTCCTCTTGATGTAGCCCTACGAAGTGACTGGCGAGAAACACTTTCATGGAAAGGGGTTTCCAGGCTTCCCAAAATTACGAATCTCCAGAAATCTCAGCAAATATTTTTTCACCGAAACAGGATGATACTTTCAGGTAATGATCAGTACACTAAGGCGACTTGGTTCCCCAAATTTCGTTCTTCTATATTGAAGCGTTCGTTTCCAGTAACAGTTTGAATTTTTAGGTTTCACTCTGTTTTCTCCTATATTGATAGATATATTTGGAACTCTAAATCCAACACGGTTTGTGCTAGCTTTTTGAAACTTGACACAATAAAGTAGTTTCACGTTCTATCTCTATGTTTTGCTTCCTCTTGATGTAGCCCTAAGCAGTGACTGGCGAGAAACACTTACATGGAAAGGGGATGCCAGGCTTCTCAAAATTACGAATCACCAGAAATCTCAGCAAATATTTTTTCACCCAAACTGGATTATACTTTCAGGTAATGATCAGTACACTAAGGCGACTTGGTTCCCCAAATTTCATTCTTCTATGTTGAAGCGTTCGTTTCCAGTAACAGTTTGAATTTTTAGGTTTCACTCTGTTTTCTCCTTTATTGATAGATGTATTTGGAACTGTAAATCCAACACGGTTCGTGCTAGCTTCTTGAAACTTGACACAATAAAGTAGTTTCACGTTCTATCTCTATGTTTTGATTCCTCTTGATGTAGCCCTAAGCAGTGACTGGCGAGAAACACTTTCATGGAAAGGGGTTGCCAGGCTTCCCAAAATTACGAATCTCCAGAAATCCCAGCAAATATTTTTTCACCCAAACTGGATGATAATTTCAGGTAATGATCAGTACACTAAGGCGACGTGGTTCCCCAAATTTCGTTCTTCTATATTGAAGCGTTCGTTTCCAGTAACAGTTTGAATTTTTAGGTTTCACTCTGTTTTCTCCTATATTGATAGATATATTTGGACCTCTAAATCCAACACGGTATGTTCTAGCTTCTTGAAACTTGACACAATAAAGTAGTTTCACGTTCTATCTCTATGTTTTGATTCCTCTTGATCTAGCCCTGAGCAGTGACTGGCGAGAAACACTTTCATGGAAAGGGGTTGCCAGGCATCCCAAAATTACGAATCTCCAGAAATCTCAGCAAATATTTTTTCACCCAAACTGGATGATACTTTCAGGTAATGATCAGTACACTAAGGCGACTTGGTTCCCCAAATTTCGTTCTTCTATGTTGAAGCGTTCGTTTCCAGTAACAGTTTGAATTTTTAGGTTTCACTCTGTTTTCTCCTATATTGATAGATGTATTTGGAACTCTAAATCCAACACGGTTTGTGCTAGCTTCTTGAAACTTGACACAATAAAGTAGTTTCACGTTCTATCTCTATGTTTTGTTTCCTCTTGATGTAGCCCTAAGCAGTGACTGGCGAGAAACACTTTCATGGAAAAGGGTTGCCAGGCTTCCCAAAATTACGAATCTCCAGAAATCCCAGCAAATATTTTTTCACCCAAACTGGATGATACTTTCAGGTAATGATCAGTACACGAAGGTGACTTGGTTCCCCAAATTTCGTTCTTCTATGTTGAAGCGTCCGTTTCCAGTAACAGTTTGAATTTTTAGGTTTCACTCTTGTTTTCTCCTATATTGATAGATGTATTTGGAACTCTAAATCCAACACGGTATGTGCTAGCTTCTTGAAAATTGACACAATAAAGTAGTTTCACGTTCTATCTCTATGTTTTTATTCCTCTTGATGTAGCCATAAGCAGTGACTGGCGAGAAACACTTTCATGGAAAGGGATTGCCAGGCTTCCCAAAATTACGAATCTCCAGAAATCTCAGCAAATATTTTTTCACCCAAACTGGATGATACATTCAGGTAATGATCAGTACACTAAGGCGACTTGGTTCCCCAAATTTCGTTCTTCTATGTTGAAGCGTTAGTTTCCAGTAACAGTTTGAATTTTTAGGTTTCACTCTGTTTTCTCCTATATTGATAGATGTATTTGGAACTCTAAATCCAACACGGTTTGTGCTAGCTTCTTGAAACTTGACACAATAAAGTAGTTTCACGTTCTATCTCTATGTTTTGATTCCTCTTGATGTAGTCCTAAGCAGTGACTGGCGAGAAACACTTTCATGGAAAGGGGTTGCCAGGCTTCCCAAAATTACAAATCTCCAGAAATCTCAGCACGTATTTTTTCAGCCAAACTGAATGATACTTGCAGGTAACGATCGGTACACGAAGGCGACTTGGTTCCCCAAATTTCGTTCTTCTATGTTGAAGCGTTCTTTTCCAGTAACAGTTTGAAATTATAGGTTTCACTCTGTTTTCTCCTATATTGATAGATGTATTTGGAACTCTAAATCCAACACGGTTTGTGCTAGCTTCTTGAAACGTGAAACAATAAAGTAGTTTCACGTTCGATCTCTATGTTTTGATTCCTCTTGATGTAGCCCTAAGCAGTGACTGGTGAGAAACACTTTCATGGAAAGGGGTTGCCAGGCTACCCAAAATTACAAATCTCCAGAAAACTCATCAAATATTTTTTCACCCAAACTGGATGATACTTTCAGGTAAGATCAGTACACTAAGGCGACTTGGTTCCCCAAATTTCGTTCTTCTATGTTGAAGCATTCGTTTCCAGTAACAGTTTGAATTTTTAGGTTTCACTCTGTTTTCTCCTATATTGATAGATGTATTTGGAACTCTAAATCCAACACGGTTTGTGCTAGCTTCTTGAAACTTGACACAATAAAGTAGTTTCACGTTCTATCTTTATGTTTTTTTTCCTCTTGATGTAGCCCTAAGCAGTGACAGGCGAGAAACACTTTCATGGAAAGGGGTTGCCAGGCTTCCCAAAATTACGAATCTCCAGAAATCTCAGCAAGTATTTTTTCAGCCAAACTGAATTATACTTTCAGGTAATGATCGGTACATGAAGGCGACTTGGTTCCCCAAATGTCGTTCTTCTATGTTGAAGCGTTCGTTTCCAGTAACAGTTTGAATTTTTAGGTTTCACTCTGTTTTCTCCTATATTGATAGATGTATTTCGAACTCTAAATCCAACACAGTTTGTGCTAGCTTCTTGAAACTTGACACAATAAAGTAGTTTCACGTTCTATCTCTATGTATTGTTTCCTTTGATGTAGCCCTAAGCAGTGACTGGCGAGGAACACTTTCATGGAAAGGGGTTGCCAGGCTTCCCAAAATTACGAATCTCCAGAAATCTCAGCAAATATTTTTTCACCGAAACAGGATGATACTTTCAGGTAATGATCAGTACACTATGGCGACTTGGTTCCCCAAATTTTGTTCTTCTATGTTGAAGCGTTCGTTTCCAGTAACAGTTTGAATTTTTAGGTTTCACTCTGTTTTCTCCTATATTGATAGATGTATTTGGAACTCTAAATCCAACACGGTTTGTGCTAGCTTCTTGAAACTTGACACAATAAAGTAGTTTCAAGTTCTATCTTTATGTTTTGTTTCCTCTTGATGTAGCCCTAAGCAGTGACAGGCGAGAAACACTTTCATGGAAAGGGGTTGCCAGGCTTCCCAAAATTACGAATCTCCAGAAATCTCAGCAAATATTTTTTCACCCAAACTGGATGATACTTTCAGGTAATGATCAGTACACTAAGGCGACTTGGTTCCCCAAATTTCGTTCTTCTATGTTGAAGCGTTCGTTTCCAGTAACAGTTTGAATTATTAGGTTTCACTCTGTTTTCTCCTATATTGATAGATGTATTTGGAACTCTAAATCCAACACGGTTTGTGCTAGCTTCTTGAAACTTGACACAATAAAGTAGTTTCACGTTCGATCTCTATGTTTTGATTCCTCTTGATGTAGCCCTAAGCAGTGACTGGCGAGAAACACTTTCATGGAAAGGGGTTGCCAGGCTACCCAAAATTACAAATCTCTAGAAATCTCAACAAATATTTTTTCACCCAAACTGGATGATACTTTCAGGTAATGATCAGTACACGAAGGAGACTTGGTTCCCCAAATTTCGTTCTTCTATGTTGAAGCGTTCGTTTCCAGTAACAGTTTGAATTTTTAGGTTTCACTCTGTTTTCTCCTATATTGATAGATGTATTTGGAACTCTAAATCCAACACGGTTTGTGCTAGCTTCTTGAAACTTGACACAATAAAGTAGTTTCACGTTCTATCTCTATGTTTTGTTTCCTCTTGATGTAGCCCTAAGCAGTGACTGGCGAGAAACACTTTCATGGAAAGGGGTTGCAAGGCTTCCCAAAATTACGAATCTCCAGAAATCTCAGCAAATATTTTTTAACCCAAACTGGATGATAATTTCAGGTAATGATCAGTACACTAAGGCGACTTGGTTCCCCAAATTTCATTCTTCTATGTTGAAGCGTTCGTTTCCAGTAACAGTTTGAATTTTTAGGTTTAACTCTGTTTTCTCCTATATTGATAGATGTATTTGGAACTCTAAATCCAACACGGTTTGTGCTAGCTTCTTGAAACTTGACACAATAAAGTAGTTTCAAGTTCTATCTCTATGTTTTGATTCCTCTTGATGTAGCCGTAAGAAGTGACTGGCGAGAAACACTTTCATGGAAAGGGGTTGCCAGGCTTCCCAAAATTACGAATCTCCAGAAATCTCAGCAAATATTTTTTCACCCAAACTGGATGATACTTTCAGGTAATGATCAGTACACTAAGGCGACTTGGTTCCCCAAATTTCGTTCTTCTATGTTGAAGCGTTCTTTTCCAGTAACAGTTTGAATTTATAGGTTTCACTCTGTTTTCTCCTATATTGATAGATGTATTTGGACCTCTAAATCCAACACGGTTTGTGCTAGCTTCTTGAAACTTGACACAATAAAGTAGTTTCACGTTCTATCAATATGATTTGTTTCCTCTTGATGTAACCCTAAGCAGTGACTGGCGAGAAACACTTTTATGGAAAGGGGTTGCCAGGCTTCCCAAAATTACGAATCTCCAGAAATCTCAGCAAATATTTTTTCAGCCAAACTGGATGATACTTTCAGGTAATGATCAGTACACTAAGGCGACTTGGTTCCCCAAATTTCGTTCTTCTATGTTGAAGCATTCTTTTCCAGTAACAGTTTGAATTTTTAGGTTTTACTCTGTTTTCTCCTATATTGATAGATGTATTTGGAACTCTAAATCCAACACGGTTTGTGCTAGCTTCTTGAAACTTGAAACAATAAAGTAGTTTCACGTTCGATCTCTATGTTTTGATTCCTCTTGATGTAGCCCGAAGCAGTGACTGGCGAGAAACACTTTCATGGAAAAGGGTTGCCAGGCTACCCAAAATTACAAATCTCCAGAAATCTCAGCAAATATTTTTTCACCCAAACTGGATGATACTTTCAGGTAATGATCAGTACACTAAGGCGACTTGGTTCCCCAAATTTCGTTCTTCTATATTGAAGCATTCGTTTCCAGTAACAGTTTGAATTTTTAGGTTTCACTCTGTTTTCTCCTATATTGATAGATGTATTTGGAACTCTAAATCCAACACGGTTTGTGCTAGCTTCTTGAAACTTGACACAATAAAGTAGTTTCACATTGTATCTTTATGTTTTGTTTCCTCTTGATGTAGCCCTAAACAGTGACAGGCGAGAAACACTTTCATTGAAAGGGGTTGCCAGGCTTCCCAAAATTACGAATCTCCAGAAATCTCAGCAAGTATTTTTTCAGCCAAACTGAATGATACTTTCAGTTAATGATCGGTACATGAAGGCGACTTGGTTCCCCAAATTTCGTTCTTCTATGTTGAAGCGTTCGTTTCCAGTAACAGTTTGAATTTATAGGTTTCACTCTGTTTTCTCCTATATTGATAGATGTATTTGGAACTCTAAATCCAACACGGTTTGTGCTAGCTTCTTGAAACTTGACACAATAAAGTAGTTTCACGTTCTATCAATATGATTTGTTTCCTCTTGATGTAACCCTAAGCAGTGACTGGCGAGAAACACTTTCATGGAAAGGGGTTGCCAGGCTTCCCAAAATTACGAATCTCCAGAAATCTCAGCAAATATTTTTTCACCCAAACAGGATGATACTTTCAGGTAATGATCAGTACACGAAGGCGACTTGGTTCCCCAAATTTCGTTCTTCTATGTTGAAGCGTTCGTTTCCAGTAACAGTTTGAATTTTTAGGTTTCACTCTGTTTTCTCCTATATTGATAGATGTATTTGGAACTCTAAATCCAACACGGTTTGTGCTAGGTTCTTGAAACTTGACACACTAAAGTAGTTTCACGTTCTATCTCTATGTTTTGTTTCCTCTTAATGTAGCCCTAAGCAGTGACTGGCGAGAAACACTTTCATGGAAAGGGGTTGCCAGGCTTCCCAAAATTACGAATCTCCAGAAATCTCAGCAAATGTTTTTTCACCCAAACAGGATGATACTTTCAGGTAATGATCAGTACCCGAAGGCGACTTGGTTCCCCAAATTTCGTTCTTCTATGTTGAAGCGTTCGTTTCCAGTAACACTTTGAATTTTTAGGTTTCACTCTGTTTTCTCCTATATGGATAGATGTATTTGGAACTCTAAATCCAACACGGTTTGTGCTAGCTTCTTGAAACTTGACACAATAAAGTAGTTTCACGTTCTATCTCTATGTTTTGTTTCCTCTTGATGTAGCCCTAAGCAGTGACTGGCGAGAAACACTTTCATGGAAATGGGTTGCCAGGCTTCCCAAAATTACGAATCTCCAGAAATCTCAGCAAGTATTTTTTCAGCCAAACTGAATGATACTTGCAGGTAACGATCGGTACACGAAGGAGACTTGGTCCCCAAATTTCGTTCTTCTATGTTGAAGCGTTCGTTTCCAGTAACAGTTTGAATTTTTAGGTTTCACTCTGTTACTCCTATATTGATAGATGTATTTGGAACTCTAAATCCAACACGGTTTGTGCTATCTTCTTGAAACTTAACACAATAAAGTAGTTTCACGTTCTATCTCTATGTTTTGATGCCTCTTAATGTAGCCCTAAGCAGTGACTGGCTAGAAACACTTTGATGGAAAGGGGTTGCCAGGATTCCCAAAATTACGAATCTCCAGGAATCTCAGCAAATATTTTTTCACTCAAACTGGATGATACTTTCAGGTAATGATCAGTACATGAAGCCGACTTGTTTCCCCAAATTTCGTTCTTCTATGTTGAAGCGTTCGTTTCCAGTAACACTTTGAATTTTTAGGTTTTACTCTGTTTTCTCCTATATTGATAGATGTATTTGGAACTCTAAATCCAACACTGTTTGTGCTAGCTTCTTGAAACTTGACACAATAAAGTAGTTTCACGTTCTATCTCTAAGTTTTGATTCCTGTTGATGTAGCCCTAAGCAGTGACTGGCGAGAAACACTTTCATGGAAAGGGGTTGCCAGGCTTCCCAAAATTACGAATCTCCAGAAATCTCAGCAAATATTTTTTCACCCAAACTGAATGATACTTTCAGGTAATAATCAGTACACTAAGGCGACTTGGTTCCCCAAATTTCGTTCTTCTATGTTGAAGCGTTCGTTTCCAGTAACTCTTTGAATTTTTAGGTTTCACTCTGTTTTCTCCTATATTGATAGATGTATTTGGAACTCTAAATCCAACACGGTTTATGCTAGCTTCTTGAAACTTGACACAATAAAGTAGTTTCACATTCTATCTCTAAGTTTTGATTCCTCTTGATGTAGCCCTAAGCAGTGACTGGCGAGAAACACTTTCATGGAAAGGGGTTGCCAGGCTACCCAAAATTACAAATCTCCAGAAATCTCAGCAAATATTTTTTCATCCAAACTGGATGATACTTTCAGGTAATGATCAGTACACTAAGGCGACTTGGTTCCCCAAATTTCGTTCTTCTATGTTGAAGCATTCGTTTCCAGTAACAGTTTGAATTTTTAGGTTTCACTCTGTTTTCTCCTATATTGATAGATGTATTTGGAACTCTAAATCCAACACGGTTTGTGCTAGCTTCTTGAAACTTGACACAATAAAGTAGTTTCACGTTCTATCAATATGATTTGTTTCCTCTTGATGTAACCCTAAGCAGTGACTGGCGAGAAACACTTTCATGGAAAGGGGTTGCCAGGCTTCCCAAAATTACGAATCTCCAGAAATCTCAGCAAATATTTTTTCACCCAAACAGGATGATACTTTCAGGTAATGATCAGTACACGAAGGCGACTTGGTTCCCCAAATTTCGTTCTTCTATGTTGAAGCGTTCGTTTCCAGTAACAGTTTGAATTTTTAGGTTTCACTCTGTTTTCTCCTATATTGATAGATGTATTTGGAACTCTAAATCCAACACGGTTTGTGCTAGGTTCTTGAAACTTGACACAATAAAGTAGTTTCACGTTCTATCTCTATGTTTTGTTTCCTCTTAATGTAGCCCTAAGCAGTGACTGGCGAGAAACACTTTCATGGAAAGGGGTTGCCAGGCTTCCCAAAATTACGAATCTCCAGAAATCTCAGCAAATGTTTTTTCACCCAAACAGGATGATACTTTCAGGTAATGATCAGTACCCGAAGGCGACTTGGTTCCCCAAATTTCGTTCTTCTATGTTGAAGCGTTCGTTTCCAGTAACACTTTGAATTTTTAGGTTTCACTCTGTTTTCTCCTATATGGATAGATGTATTTGGAACTCTAAATCCAACACGGTTTGTGCTAGCTTCTTGAAACTTGACACAATAAAGTAGTTTCACGTTCTATCTCTATGTTTTGTTTCCTCTTGATGTAGCCCTAAGCAGTGACTGGCGAGAAACACTTTCATGGAAATGGGTTGCCAGGCTTCCCAAAATTACGATTCTCCAGAAATCTCAGCAAGTATTTTTTCAGCCAAACTGGATGATACTTTCAGGTAATGATCAGTACACTAAGGCGACTTGGTTCCCCAAATTTCGTTCTTCTATGTTGAAGCGTTCTTTTCCAGTAACAGTTTGAATTTATAGGTTTCACTCTGTTTTCTCCTATATTGATAGATGTATTTGGAACTCTAAATCCAACACGGTTTGTGCTAGCTTCTTGAAACTTGAAACAATAAAGTAGTTTCACGTTCGTTCTCTATGTTTTGATTCCTCTTGATGTAGCCCGAAGCAGTGACTGGCGAGAAACACTTTCATGGAAAAGGGTTGCCAGGCTACCCAAAATTACAATACTCCAGAAATCTCAGCAAATATTTTTTCACCCAAACTGGATGATACTTTCAGGTAATGATCAGTACACTAAGGCTACTTGGTTCCGCAAATTTCGTTCTTCTATGTTGAAGCATTCGTTTCCAGTAACAGTTTGAATTTTTAGGTTTCACTCTTTCTTCTCCTATATTGATAGATGTATTTGGAACTCTAAATCCAACACGGTTTGTGCTAGCTTCTTGAAACTTGACACAATAAAGTAGTTTCACGTTCTATCTTTATGTTTTGTTTCCTCTTGATGTAGCCCTAAGCAGTGACAGGCGAGAAACACTTTCATGGAAATGGGTTGCCAGGCTTCCCAAAATTACGAATCTCCAGAAATCTCAGCAAGTATTTTTTCAGCCAAACTGAATGATACTTTCAGGTAATGATCGGTACACGAAGGCGACTTGGTTCCCCAAATTTCGTTCTTCTATGTTGAAGCGTTCGTTTCCAGTAACAGTTTGAATTTTTAGGTTTCACTCTGTTTTCTCCTATATTAATAGATGTATTTGGAACTCTAAATCCAACACGGTTTGTGCTAGCTTCTTGAAACTTGACACAATAAAGTAGTTTCACGTTCTATCTCTATGTTTTGATGCCTCTTGATGTAGCCCTAAGCAGTGACTGGCGAGAAACACTTTCATGGAAAGGGGTTGCCAGGCTTCCCAAAATTACGAATCTCCAGAAATCTCAGCAAATGTTTTTTCACCCAAACAGGATGATACATTCAGTTAATGATCAGTACACGAAGGCGACTTGGTTCCCCAAATTTCGTTCTTCTATGTTGAAGCGTTCGTTTCCAGTAACACTTTGAATTTTTAGGTTTCACTCTGTTTTCTCCTATATGGATACATGTATTTGGAACTCTAAATCCAACACGGTTTGTGCTAGCTTCTTGAAACTTGACACAATAAAGTAGTTTCACGTTCTATCTCTATGTTTTGTTTCCTCTTGATGTAGCCCTAAGCAGTGACTGGCGAGAAACACTTTCATGGAAAGGGGTTGCCAGGCTTCCCAAAATTACGAATCTCCAGAAATCTCAGCAAGTATTTTTTCAGCCAAACTGAATGATACTTGCAGGTAACGATCGGTACACGAAGGAGACTTGGTTCCCCAAATTTCGTTCTTCTATGTTGAAGCATTCGTTTCCAGTAACAGTTTGAATTTTTAGGTTTCACTCTGTTTTCTCCTATATTGATAGATGTATTTGGACCTCTAAATCCAACACGGTTTCTGCTATCTTCTTGAAACTTGACACAATAAAGTAGTTTCACGTTCTATCTCTATGTTTTGATGCCTATTGATGTAGCCCTAAGCAGTGACTGGCGAGAAACACTTTCATGGAAAGGGGTTGCCAGGCTTCCCAAAATTACGAATCTCCAGAAATCTCAGCACGTATTTTTTCAGCCAAACTGAATGATACTTGCAGGTAACGATCGGTACACGAAGGCGACTTGGTTCCCCAAATTTCGTTCTTCTATGTTGAAGCGTTCGTTTCCAGTAACAGTTTGAATTTTTAGGTTTCACTCTTTTTTCTCCTATATTGATAGATGTATTTGGAACTCTAAATCCAACACGGTTTGTGCTAGCTTCTTGAAACTTGACACAATAAAGTAGTTTCACGTTCGATCTTTATGTTTTGTTTCCTCTTGATGTAGCCCTAAGCAGTGACAGGCGAGAAACACTTTCATGGAAAGGGGTTGCCAGGCTTCCCAAAATTACGAATCTCCAGAAATCTCAGCAAGTATTTTTTCAGCCAAACTGAATGATACTTTCAGGTAATGATCGGTACACGAAGGCGACTTGGTTCCCCAAATTTCGTTCTTCTATGTTGAAGCGTTCGTTTCCAGTAACAGTTTGAATTTTTAGGTTTCACTCTGTTTTCTCCTATATTGATAGATGTATTTGGAACTCTAAATCCAACACGGTTTATGCTAGCTTCTTGAAACTTGACACAATAAAGTAGTTTCAAGTTCTATCTCTACCTTTTGTTTCCTCTTGATGTAGCCCTAAGCAGTGACTGGCTAGAAACACTTTGATGGAAAGGGGTTGCCAGGCTTCCCAAAATTACGAATCTCCAGAAATCTCAGCAAATATTTTTTCACCCAAACTGGATGATACTTTCAGGTAATGATCAGTACACTAAGGCGACTTGGTTCCCCAAATTTCGTTCTTCTATGTTGAAGCGTTCTTTTCCAGTAACAGTTTGAATTTATAGGTTTCACTCTGTTTTCTCCTATATTGATAGATGTATTTGGAACTCTAAATCCAACACGGTTTGTGCTATCTTCTTGAAACTTGACACAATAAAGTAGTTTCACGTTCTATCTCTATGTTTTGATGCCTCTTGATGTAGCCCTAAGCAGTGACTTGCGAGAAACACTTTCATGGAAAGGGGTTGCCAGGCTTCCCAAAATTACGAATCTCCAGAAATCTCAGCAAATATTTTTTCACCCAAACTGGATGATACTTTCAGGTAATGATCAGTACATGAAGCCGACTTGGTTCCCCAAATTTCATTCTTCTATGTTGAAGCGTTCGTTTCCAGTAACAGTTTGAATTTTTAGGTTTCACTCTGTTTTCTCCTATATTGATAGATGTATTTGGAACTCTAAATCCAACACGGTTTGTGCTAGCTTCTTGAAACTTGACACAATAAAGTAGTTTCACGTTCTATCAATATGATTTGTTTCCTCTTGATGTAACCCTAAGCAGTGACTGGCGAGAAACACTTTCATGGAAAGGGGTTGCCAGGCTTCCCAAAATTACGAATCTCCAGAAATCTCAGCAAATATTTTTTCACCCAAACAGGATGATACTTTCAGGTAATGATCAGTACACGAAGGCGACTTGGTTCCCCAAATTTCGTTCTTCTATGTTGAAGCGTTCGTTTCCAGTAACAGTTTGAATTCTTAGGTTTCACTCTGTTTTCTCCTATATTGATAGATGTATTTGGAACTCTAAATCCAACACGGTTTGTGCTAGGTTCTTGAAACTTGACACACTAAAGTAGTTTCACGTTCTATCTCTATGTTTTGTTTCCTCTTAATGTAGCCCTAAGCAGTGACTGGCGAGAAACACTTTCATGGAAAGGGGTTGCCAGGCTTCCCAAAATTACGAATCTCCAGAAATCTCAGCAAATGTTTTTTCACCCAAACAGGATGATACTTTCAGGTAATGATCAGTACCCGAAGGCGACTTGGTTCCCCAAATTTCGTTCTTCTATGTTGAAGCGTTCGTTTCCAGTAACACTTTGAATTTTTAGGTTTCACTCTGTTTTCTCCTATATGGATAGATGTATTTGGAACTCTAAAACCAACACGGTTTGTGCTAGCTTCTTGAAACTTGACACAATAAAGTAGTTTCACGTTCTATCTCTATGTTTTGTTTCCTCTTGATGTAGCCCTAAGCAGTGACTGGCGAGAAACACTTTCATGGAAATGGGTTGCCAGGCTTCCCAAAATTACGAATCTCCAGAAATCTCAGCAAGTATTTTTTCAGCCAAACTGAATGATACTTGCAGGTAACGATCGGTACACGAAGGAGACTTGGTTCCCCAAATTTCGTTCTTCTATGTTGAAGCGTTCGTTTCCAGTAACAGTTTGAATTTTTAGGTTTCACTCTGTTTACTCCTATATTGATAGATGTATTTGGAACTCTAAATCCAACACGGTTTGTGCTATCTTCTTGAAACTTAACACAATAAAGTAGTTTCACGTTCTATCTCTATGTTTTGATGCCTCTTAATGTAGCCCTAAGCAGTGACTGGCTAGAAACACTTTGATGGAAAGGGGTTGCCAGGATTCCCAAAATTACGAATCTCCAGAAATCTCAGCAAATATTTTTTCACTCAAACTGGATGATACTTTCAGGTAATGATCAGTACATGAAGCCGACTTGTTTCCCCAAATTTCGTTCTTCTATGTTGAAGCGTTCGTTTCCAGTAACACTTTGAATTTTTAGGTTTTACTCTGTTTTCTCCTATATTGATAGATGTATTTGGAACTCTAAATCCAACACTGTTTGTGCTAGCTTCTTGAAACTTGACACAATAAAGTAGTTTCACGTTCTATCTCTAAGTTTTGATTCCTGTTGATGTAGCCCTAAGCAGTGACTGGCGAGAAACACTTTCATGGAAAGGGGTTGCCAGGCTTCCCAAAATTACGAATCTCCAGAAATCTCAGCAAATATTTTTTCACCCAAACTGGATGATACTTTCAGGTAATAATCAGTACACTAAGGCGACTTGGTTCCCCAAATTTCGTTCTTCTATGTTGAAGCGTTCGTTTCCAGTAACTCTTTGAATTTTTAGGTTTCACTCTGTTTTCTCCTATATTGATAGATGTATTTGGAACTCTAAATCCAACACGGTTTATGCTAGCTTCTTGAAACTTGACACAATAAAGTAGTTTCACATTCTATCTCTAAGTTTTGATTCCTCTTGATGTAGCCCTAAGCAGTGACTGGCGAGAAACACTTTCATGGAAAGGGGTTGCCAGGCTACCCAAAATTACAAATCTCCAGAAATCTCAGCAAATATTTTTTCATCCAAACTGGATGATACTTTCAGGTAATGATCAGTACACTAAGGCGACTTGGTTCCCCAAATTTCGTTCTTCTATGTTGAAGCATTCGTTTCCAGTAACAGTTTGAATTTTTAGGTTTCACTCTGTTTTCTCCTATATTGATAGATGTATTTGGAACTCTAAATCCAACACGGTTTGTGCTAGCTTCTTGAAACTTGACACAATAAAGTAGTTTCACGTTCTATCAATATGATTTGTTTCCTCTTGATGTAACCCTAAGCAGTGACTGGCGAGAAACACTTTCATGGAAAGGGGTTGCCAGGCTTCCCAAAATTACGAATCTCCAGAAATCTCAGCAAATATTTTTTCACCCAAACAGGATGATACTTTCAGGTAATGATCAGTACACGAAGGCGACTTGGTTCCCCAAATTTCGTTCTTCTATGTTGAAGCGTTCGTTTCCAGTAACAGTTTGAATTTTTAGGTTTCACTCTGTTTTCTCCTATATTGATAGATGTATTTGGAACTCTAAATCCAACACGGTTTGTGCTAGGTTCTTGAAACTTGACACAATAAAGTAGTTTCACGTTCTATCTCTATGTTTTGTTTCCTCTTAATGTAGCCCTAAGCAGTGACTGGCGAGAAACACTTTCATGGAAAGGGGTTGCCAGGCTTCCCAAAATTACGAATCTCCAGAAATCTCAGCAAATGTTTTTTCACCCAAACAGGATGATACTTTCAGGTAATGATCAGTACCCGAAGGCGACTTGGTTCCCCAAATTTCGTTCTTCTATGTTGAAGCGTTCGTTTCCAGTAACACTTTGAATTTTTAGGTTTCACTCTGTTTTCTCCTATATGGATAGATGTATTTGGAACTCTAAATCCAACACGGTTTGTGCTAGCTTCTTGAAACTTGACACAATAAAGTAGTTTCACGTTCTATCTCTATGTTTTGTTTCCTTTTGATGTAGCCCTAAGCAGTGACTGGCGAGAAACACTTTCATGGAAATGGGTTGCCAGGCTTCCCAAAATTACGATTCTCCAGAAATCTCAGCAAGTATTTTTTCAGCCAAACTGGATGATACTTTCAGGTAATGATCAGTACACTAAGGCGACTTGGTTCCCCAAATTTCGTTCTTCTATGTTGAAGCGTTCTTTTCCAGTAACAGTTTGAATTTATAGGTTTCACTCTGTTTTCTCCTATATTGATAGATGTATTTGGAACTCTAAATCCAACACGGTTTGTGCTAGCTTCTTGAAACTTGAAACAATAAAGTAGTTTCACGTTCGATCTCTATGTTTTGATTCCTCTTGATGTAGCCCGAAGCAGTGACTGGCGAGAAACACTTTCATGGAAAAGGGTTGCCAGGCTACCCAAAATTACAAGACTCCAGAAATCTCAGCAAATATTTTTTCACCCAAACTGGATGATACTTTCAGGTAATGATCAGTACACTAAGGCTACTTGGTTCCGCAAATTTCGTTCTTCTATGTTGAAGCATTCGTTTCCAGTAACAGTTTGAATTTTTAGGTTTCACTCTTTCTTCTCCTATATTGATAGATGTATTTGGAACTCTAAATCCAACACGGTTTGTGCTAGCTTCTTGAAACTTGACACAATAAAGTAGTTTCACGTTCTATCTTTATGTTTTGTTTCCTCTTGATGTAGCCCTAAGCAGTGACAGGCGAGAAACACTTTCATGGAAATGGGTTGCCAGGCTTTCCAAAATTACGAATCTCCAGAAATCTCAGCAAGTATTTTTTCAGCCAAACTGAATGATACTTTCAGGTAATGATCGGTACACGAAGGCGACTTGGTTCCCCAAATTTCGTTCTTCTATGTTGAAGCGTTCGTTTCCAGTAACAGTTTGAATTTTTAGGTTTCACTCTGTTTTCTCCTATATTAATAGATGTATTTGGAACTCTAAATCCAACACGGTTTGTGCTAGCTTCTTGAAACTTGACACAATAAAGTAGTTTCACGTTCTATCTCTATGTTTTGATGCCTCTTGATGTAGCCCTAAGCAGTGACTGGCGAGAAACACTTTCATGGAAAGGGGTTGCCAGGCTTCCCAAAATTACGAATCTCCAGAAATCTCAGCAAATGTTTTTTCACCCAAACAGGATGATACATTCAGTTAATGATCAGTACACGAAGGCGACTTGGTTCCCCAAATTTCGTTCTTCTATGTTGAAGCGTTCGTTTCCAGTAACACTTTGAATTTTTAGGTTTCACTCTGTTTTCTCCTATATGGATACATGTATTTGGAACTCTAAATCCAACACGGTTTGTGCTAGCTTCTTGAAACTTGACACAATAAAGTAGTTTCACGTTCTATCTCTATGTTTTGTTTCCTCTTGATGTAGCCCTAAGCAGTGACTGGCGAGAAACACTTTCATGGAAAGGGGTTGCCAGGCTTCCCAAAATTACGAATCTCCAGAAATCTCAGCAAGTATTTTTTCAGCCAAACTGAATGATACTTGCAGGTAACGATCGGTACACGAAGGAGACTTGGTTCCCCAAATTTCGTTCTTCTATGTTGAAGCATTCGTTTCCAGTAACAGTTTGAATTTTTAGGTTTCACTCTGTTTTCTCCTATATTGATAGATGTATTTGGACCTCTAAATCCAACACGGTTTCTGCTATCTTCTTGAAACTTGACACAATAAAGTAGTTTCACGTTCTATCTCTATGTTTTGATGCCTATTGATGTAGCCCTAAGCAGTGACTGGCGAGAAACACTTTCATGGAAAGGGGTTGCCAGGCTTCCCAAAATTACGAATCTCCAGAAATCTCAGCACGTATTTTTTCAGCCAAACTGAATGATACTTGCAGGTAACGATCGGTACACGAAGGCGACTTGGTTCCCCAAATTTCGTTCTTCTATGTTGAAGCGTTCGTTTCCAGTAACAGTTTGAATTTTTAGGTTTCACTCTTTTTTCTCCTATATTGATAGATGTATTTGGAACTCTAAATCCAACACGGTTTGTGCTAGCTTCTTGAAACTTGACACAATAAAGTAGTTTCACGTTCGATCTTTATGTTTTGTTTCCTCTTGATGTAGCCCTAAGCAGTGACAGGCGAGAAACACTTTCATGGAAAGGGGTTGCCAGGCTTCCCAAAATTACGAATCTCCAGAAATCTCAGCAAGTATTTTTTCAGCCAAACTGAATGATACTTTCAGGTAATGATCGGTACACGAAGGCGACTTGGTTCCCCAAATTTCGTTCTTCTATGTTGAAGCGTTCGTTTCCAGTAACAGTTTGAATTTTTAGGTTTCACTCTGTTTTCTCCTATATTGATAGATGTATTTGGAACTCTAAATCCAACACGGTTTATGCTAGCTTCTTGAAACTTGACACAATAAAGTAGTTTCAAGTTCTATCTCTACCTTTTGTTTCCTCTTGATGTAGCCCTAAGCAGTGACTGGCTAGAAACACTTTGATGGAAAGGGGTTGCCAGGCTTCCCAAAATTACGAATCTCCAGAAATCTCAGCAAATATTTTTTCACCCAAACTGGATGATACTTTCAGGTAATGATCAGTACACTAAGGCGACTTGGTTCCCCAAATTTCGTTCTTCTATGTTGAAGCGTTCTTTTCCAGTAACAGTTTGAATTTATAGGTTTCACTCTGTTTTCTCCTATATTGATAGATGTATTTGGAACTCTAAATCCAACACGGTTTGTGCTATCTTCTTGAAACTTGACACAATAAAGTAGTTTCACGTTCTATCTCTATGTTTTGATGCCTCTTGATGTAGCCCTAAGCAGTGACTTGCGAGAAACACTTTCATGGAAAGGGGTTGCCAGGCTTCCCAAAATTACGAATCTCCAGAAATCTCAGCAAATATTTTTTCACCCAAACTGGATGATACTTTCAGGTAATGATCAGTACATGAAGCCGACTTGGTTCCCCAAATTTCATTCTTCTATGTTGAAGCGTTCGTTTCCAGTAACAGTTTGAATTTTTAGGTTTCACTCTGTTTTCTCCTATATTGATAGATGTATTTGGAACTCTAAATCCAACACGGTTTGTGCTAGCTTCTTGAAACTTGAAACAATAAAGTAGTTTCACGTTCTATCTCTATGTTTTGATGCCTCTTGATGTAGCCCTAAGCAGTGACTGGCGAGAATTACTTTCATGGAAAGGGGTTGCCAGGCTACCCAAAATTACAAATCTCCAGAAATCTCAGCAAATATTTTTTCACCCAAACTGGATGATACTTTCAGGTAATGATCAGGACACTAAGGCGAATTGGTTCCCCAAATTTCGTTCTTCTATGTTGAAGCATTCGTTTCCAGTAACAGTTTGAATTATTAGGTTTCACTCTGTTTTCTCCTATATTGATAGATGTATTTGGAACTCTAAATCCAACACGGTTTCTGCTAGCTTCTTGAAACTTGACACAATAAAGTAGTTTCACGTTCTATCTCTATGTTTTGTTTCCTCTTGATGTAGCCCTAAGCAGTGACTGGCGAGAAACACTTTAATGGAAAGGGGTTGCCAGGCTTCCCAAAATTACGAATCTCCAGAAATCTCAGCAAATATTTTTTAACCCAAACTGGATGATAATTTCAGGTAATGATCAGTACACTAAGGCGACTTGGTTCCCCAAATTTCATTCTTCTATGTTGAAGCGTTCGTTTCCAGTAACAGTTTGAATTTTTAGGTTTCACTCTGTTTTCTCCTATATTGATAGATGTATTTGGAACTCTAAATCCAACACGGTTTGTGCTAGGTTCTTGAAACTTGACACAATAAAGTAGTTTCAAGTTCTATCTCTATGTTTTGTTTCCTCTTGATGTAGCCGTAAGAAGTGACTGGCGAGAAACACTTTCATGGAAAGGGGTTGCCAGGCTTCCCAAAATTACGAATCTCCAGAAATCTCAGCACATAGTTTTTCACCGAAACAGGATGATACTTTCAGGTAATGATCAGTACACTAAGGAGACTTGGTTCCCCAAATTTTGTTCTTCTATGTTGAAGCGTTCGTTTCCAGTAACAGTTTGAATTTTTAGGTTTCACTCTGTTTTCTCCTATATTGATAGATGTATTTGGAACTCTAAATCCAACACGGTTTATGCTAGCTTCTTGAAACTTGACACAATAAAGTAGTTTCACGTTCTATCACTATGATTTGTTTCCTCTTGATGTAACCCTAAGCAGTGACTGGCGAGAAACACTTTCATGGAAAGGGGTTGCCAGGCTTCCCAAAATTACGAATCTCCAGAAATCTCAGCAAATATTTTTTCACCCAAACTGGATGATACTTTCAGGTAATGATCAGTACACTAAGGCGACTTGGTTCCCCAAATTTCGTTCTTCTATGTTGAAGCGTTCTTTTCCAGTAACAGTTTGAATTTATAGGTCTCACTCTGTTTTCTCCTATATTGATAGATGTATTTGGAACTATAAATCCAACACGGTTTGTGCTAGCTTCTTGAAACTTGACACAATAAAGTAGTTTCACGTTCTATCAATATGATTTGTTTCCTCTTGATGTAACCCTAAGCAGTGACTGGCGAGAAACACTTTCATGAAAAGGGGTTGCCAGGCTTCCCAAAATTACGAATCTCCAGAAATCTCAGCAAGTATTTTTTCAGCCAAACTGGATGATACTTTCAGGTAATGATCAGTACACTAAGGCGACTTGGTTCCCCAAATTTCGTTCTTCTATGTTGAAGCGTACGTTTCCAGTAACAGTTTGAATTTTTAGGTTTCACTCTGTTTTCTCCTATATTGATAGATGTATTTGGAACTCTAAATCCAACACGGTTTGTGCTAGCTTCTTGAAACTTGACACAATAAAGTAGTTTCACGTTCTATCTCTATGTTTTAATGCCTCTTGATGTAGCCGTAAGCAGTGACTGGCGAGAAACACTTTCATGGAAAGGGGTTGCCAGGCTTCCCAAAATTACGAATCTCCAGAAATCTCAGCAAATATTTTTTCACCCAAACAGGATGATACATTCAGGTAATGATCAGTACACGAAGGCGACTTGGTTCCCCAAATTTCGTTCTTCTATGTTGAAGCGTTCGTTTCCAGTAACACTTTGAATTTTTAGGTTTCACTCTGTTTTCTCCTATATGGATAGATGTATTTGGAACTCTAAATCCAACACGGTTTGTGCTAGCTTCTTGAAACTTGACACAATAAAGTAGTTTCACGTTCTATCTCTATGTTTTGATGCCTCTTGATGTAGCCCTAAGCAGTGACTGGCGAGAAACACTTTCATGGAAAGGGGTTGCCAGGCTTCCCAAAATTACGAATCTCCAGAAATCTCAGCAAATATTTTTTCACCCAAACTGGATGATACTTTCAGGTAATGATCAGTACACTAAGGCGACTTGGTTCCCCAAATTTCGTTCTTCTATGTTGAAGCATTCATTTCCAGTAACAGTTTGAATTTTTAGGTTTCACTCTTTTTTCTCCTATATTGATAGATGTATTTGGAACTCTAAATCCAACACGGTTTGTGCTAGCTTCTTGAAACTTGACACAATAAAGTAGTTTCACCTTCTATCTTTATGTTTTGTTTCCTCTTGATGTAGCCCTAAGCAGTGACAGGCGAGAAACACTTTCATGGAAAGGGGTTGCCAGGCTTCCCAAAATTACGAATCTCCAGAAATCTCAGCAAGTATTTTTTCAGCCAAACTGAATGATACTTTCAGGTAATGATCGGTACACGAAGGCGACTTGGTTCCCCAAATTTCGTTCTTCTATGTTGAAGCGTTCGTTTCCAGTAACAGTTTGAATTTTTAGGTTTCACTCTGTTTTCTCCTATATTGATAGATGTATTTGGAACTCTAAATCCAACACGGTTTGTGCTAGCTTCTTGAAACTTGACACAATAAAGTAGTTTCACGTTCTATCAATATGATTTGTTTCCTCTTGATGTAACCCTAAGCAGTGACTGGCGAGAAACACTTTCATGAAAAGGGGTTGCCAGGCTTCCCAAAATTACGAATCTCCAGAAATCTCAGCAAGTATTTTTTCACCCAAACAGGATGATACATTCAGGTAATGATCAGTACCGAAGGCGACTTGGTTCCCCAAATTTCGTTCTTCTATGTTGAAGCGTTCGTTTCCAGTAACACTTTGAATTTTTAGGTTTCACTCTGTTTTCTCCTATATGGATAGATGTATTTGGAACTCTAAATCCAACACGGTTTGTGCTAGCTTCTTGAAACTTGACACAATAAAGTAGTTTCACGTTCTATCTCTATGTTTTGATGCCTCTTGATGTAGCCCTAAGCAGTGACTGGCGAGAAACACTTTCATGGAAAGGGGTTGCCAGGCTTCCCAAAATTACGAATCTCCAGAAATCTCAGCACGTATTTTTTCAGCCAAACTGAATGATACTTGCAGGTAACGATCGGTACACGAAGGCGACTTGGTTCCCCAAATTTCGTTCTTCTATGTTGAAGCGTTCGTTTCCAGTAACACTTTGAATTTTTAGGTTTCACTCTGTTTTCTCCTATATGGATAGATGTATTTGGAACTCTAAATCCAACACGGTTTGTGCTAGCTTCTTGAAACTTGACACAATAAAGTAGTTTCACGTTCTATCTCTATGTTTTGTTTCCTTTTGATGTAGCCCTAAGCAGTGACTGGCGAGAAACACTTTCATGGAAAGGGGTTGCCAGGCTTCCCAAAATTACGAATCTCCAGAAATCTCAGCAAATATTTTTTCACCCAAACTGGATGATACTTTCAGGTAATGATCAGTACACTAAGGCGACTTGGTTCCCCAAATTTCGTTCTTCTATGTTGAAGCGTTCGTTTCCAGTAACAGTTTGAATTTTTAGGTTTCACTCTTTTTTCTCCTATATTGATAGATGTATTTGGAACTCTAAATCCAACACGGTTTGTGCTAGCTTCTTGAAACTTGACACAATAAAGTAGTTTCACGTTCGATCTTTATGTTTTGTTTCCTCTTGATGTAGCCCTAAGCAGTGACAGGCGAGAAACACTTTCATGGAAAGGGGTTGCCAGGCTTCCCAAAATTACGAATCTCCAGAAATCTCAGCAAGTATTTTTTCAGCCAAACTGAATGATACTTTCAGGTAATGATCGGTACACGAAGGCGACTTGGTTCCCCCAATTTCGTTCTTCTATGTTGAAGCGTTCGTTTCCAGTAACAGTTTGAATTTTTAGGTTTCACTCTGTTTTCTCCTATATTGATAGATGTATTTGGAACTCTAAATCCAACCCGGTTTATGCTAGCTTCTTGAAACTTGACACAATAAAGTAGTTTCACGTTCTATCACTATGATTTGTTTCCTCTTGATGTAACCCTAAGCAGTGACTGGCGAGAAACACTTTCATGGAAAGGGGTTGCCAGGCTTCCCAAAATTACGAATCTCCAGAAATCTCAGCAAATATTTTTTCACCCAAACTGGATGATACTTTCAGGTAATGATCAGTACACTAAGGCGACTTGGTTCCCCAAATTTCGTTCTTCTATGTTGAAGCATTCGTTTCCAGTAACAGTTTGAATTTTTAGGTTTCACTCTTTTTTCTCCTATATTGATAGATGTATTTGGAACTCTAAATCCAACACGGTTTGTGCTAGCTTCTTGAAACTTGACACAATAAAGTAGTTTCACGTTCTATCTCTATGTTTTGATGCCTCTTTTTGTAGCCCTAAGCAGTGACTGGCGAGAAACACTTTCATGGAAAGGGGTTGCCAGGCTTCCCAAAATTACGAATCTCCAGATATCTCAGCACGTATTTTTTCAGCCAAACTGAATGATACTTGCAGGTAACGATCGGTACACGAAGGCGACTTGGTTCCCCAAATTTCGTTCTTCTATGTTGAAGCGTTCATTTCCAGTAACACTTTGAATTTTTAGGTTTCCCTCTGTTTTCTCCTATATTGATAGATGTATTTGGAACTCTAAATCCAACACGGTTTGTGCTAGCTTCTTGAAACTTGACACAATAAAGTAGTTTCACGTTCTATCTCTAAGTTTTGATTCCTCTTGATGTAGCCCTAAGCAGTGACTGGCGAGAAACACTTTCATGGAAAGGGGTTGCCAGGCTTCCCAAAATTACGAATCTCCAGAAATCTCAGCAAATATTTTTTCACCCAAACTGGATGATACTTTCAGGTAATGATCAGTACACTAAGGCGACTTGGTTCCCCAAATTTCGTTCTTCTATGTTGAAGCATTCGTTTCCAGTAACAGTTTGAATTTTTAGGTTTCACTCTTTTTTCTCCTATATTGATAGATGTATTTGGAACTCTAAATCCAACACGGTTTGTGCTAGCTTCTTGAAACTTGACACAATAAAGTAGTTTCACGTTCTATCTTTATGTTTTGTTTCCTCTTGATGTAGCCCTAAGCAGTGACAGGCGAGAAACACTTTCATGGAAAGGGATTGCCAGGCTTCCCAAAATTACGAATCTCCAGAAATCTCAGCAAGTATTTTTTCAGCCAAACTGAATGATACTTTCAGGTAATGATCGGTACACGAAGGCGACTTGGTTCCCCAAATTTCGTTCTTCTATGTTGAAGCGTTCGTTTCCAGTAACAGTTTGAATTTTTAGGTTTCACTCTGTTTTCTCCTATATTGATAGATGTATTTGGAACTCTAAATCCAACACGGTTTATGCTAGCTTCTTGAAACTTGACACAATAAAGTAGTTTCACGTTCTATCACTATGATTTGTTTCCTCTTGATGTAACCCTAAGCAGTGACTGGCGAGAAACACTTTCATGGAAAGGGGTTGCCAGGCTTCCCAAAATTACGAATCTCCAGAAATCTCAGCAAATATTTTTTCACCCAAACTGGATGATACTTTCAGGTAATGATCAGTACACTAAGGCGACTTGGTTCCCCAAATTTCGTTCTTCTATGTTGAAGCGTTCTTTTCCAGTAACAGTTTGAATTTATAGGTTTCACTCTGTTTTCTCCTATATTGATAGATGTATTTGGAACTCTAAATCCAACACGGTTTGTGCTAGCTTCTTGAAACTTGACACAATAAAGTAGTTTCACGTTCTATCAATATGATTTGTTTCCTCTTGATGTAACCCTAAGCAGTGATTGGCGAGAAACACTTTCTTGGAAAGGGGTTGCCAGGCTTCCCAAAATTACGAATCTCCAGAAATCTCAGCAAATATTTTTTCACCCAAACTGGATGATACTTTCAGGTAATGATCAGTACACTAAGGCGACTTGGTTCCCCAAATTTCGTTCTTCTATGTTGAAGCGTTCTTTTCCAGTAACAGTTTGAATTTATAGGTTTCACTCTGTTTTCTCCTATATTGATAGATGTATTTGGAACTCTAAATCCAACACGGTTTGTGCTAGCTTCTTGAAACTTGACACAATAAAGTAGTTTCATGTTGTATCTCTATGTTTTGATTCCTCTTGATGTAGCCAGAAGCAGTGACTGGCGAGAAACACTTTCATGGAAAGGGGTTGCCAGGCTTCCCAAAATTACGAATCTCCAGAAATCTCAGCAAATATTTTTTCACCCAAACTGGATGATACTTTCAGGTAATGATCAGTACACGAAGGCGACTTGGTTCCCCAAATTTCGTTCTTCTATGTTGAATCGTTCGTTGCCAGTAACAGTTTGAAATTTTAGGTTTCACTCTGTTTTCTCCTATATTGATAGATGTATTTGGAACTCTAAATCCAACACGGTTTGTGCTAGCTTCTTGAAACTTGACACAATAAAGTAGTTTCACGTTCTATCTCTATGTTTTGTTTCCTCCTGATGTAGCCCTAAGCAGTGACTGGCGAGAAACACTTTCATGGAAAGGGGTTGACAGGCTTTCCAAAATTACGAATCTCCAGAAATCTCAGCAAATATTTTTTCACCCAAACTGGATGATACTTTCAGGTAATGATCAGTACACTAAGGCGACTTGGTTCCCCAAATTTCGTTCTTCTATGTTGAAGCGTTCGTTTCCAGTAACACTTTGAATTTTTAGGTTTCACTCTGTTTTCTCCTATATGGATAGATGTATTTGGAACTCTAAATCCAACACGGTTTGTGCTAGCTTCTTGAAACTTGACACAATAAAGTAGTTTCACGTTCTATCTCTATGTTTTGATGCCTCTTGATGTAGCCCTAAGCAGTGACTGGCGAGAAACACTTTCATGGAAAGGGGTTGCCAGGCTTCCCAAAATTACGAATCTCCAGAAATCTCAGCAAATATTTTTTCACCCAAACTGGATGATACTTTCAGGTAATGATCAGTACACTAAGGCGACTTGGTTCCCCAAATTTCGTTCTTCTATGTTGAAGCATTCATTTCCAGTAACAGTTTGAATTTTTAGGTTTCACTCTTTTTTCTCCTATATTGATAGATGTATTTGGAACTCTAAATCCAACACGGTTTGTGCTAGCTTCTTGAAACTTGACACAATAAAGTAGTTTCACCTTCTATCTTTATGTTTTGTTTCCTCTTGATGTAGCCCTAAGCAGTGACAGGCGAGAAACACTTTCATGGAAAGGGGTTGCCAGGCTTCCCAAAATTACGAATCTCCAGAAATCTCAGCAAGTATTTTTTCAGCCAAACTGAATGATACTTTCAGGTAATGATCGGTACACGAAGGCGACTTGGTTCCCCAAATTTCGTTCTTCTATGTTGAAGCGTTCGTTTCCAGTAACAGTTTGAATTTTTAGGTTTCACTCTGTTTTCTCCTATATTGATAGATGTATTTGGAACTCTAAATCCAACACGGTTTGTGCTAGCTTCTTGAAACTTGACACAATAAAGTAGTTTCACGTTCTATCAATATGATTTGTTTCCTCTTGATGTAACCCTAAGCAGTGACTGGCGAGAAACACTTTCATGAAAAGGGGTTGCCAGGCTTCCCAAAATTACGAATCTCCAGAAATCTCAGCAAGTATTTTTTCACCCAAACAGGATGATACATTCAGGTAATGATCAGTACCGAAGGCGACTTGGTTCCCCAAATTTCGTTCTTCTATGTTGAAGCGTTCGTTTCCAGTAACACTTTGAATTTTTAGGTTTCACTCTGTTTTCTCCTATATGGATAGATGTATTTGGAACTCTAAATCCAACACGGTTTGTGCTAGCTTCTTGAAACTTGACACAATAAAGTAGTTTCACGTTCTATCTCTATGTTTTGATGCCTCTTGATGTAGCCCTAAGCAGTGACTGGCGAGAAACACTTTCATGGAAAGGGGTTGCCAGGCTTCCCAAAATTACGAATCTCCAGAAATCTCAGCACGTATTTTTTCAGCCAAACTGAATGATACTTGCAGGTAACGATCGGTACACGAAGGCGACTTGGTTCCCCAAATTTCGTTCTTCTATGTTGAAGCGTTCGTTTCCAGTAACACTTTGAATTTTTAGGTTTCACTCTGTTTTCTCCTATATTGATAGATGTATTTGGAACTCTAAAACCAACACGGTTTGTGCTAGCTTCTTGAAACTTGACACAATAAAGTAGTTTCACGTTCTATCTCTAAGTTTTGATTCCTCTTTATGTAGCCCTAAGCAGTGACTGGCGAGAAACACTTTCATGGAAAGGGGTTGCCAGGCTTCCCAAAATTACGAATCTCCAGAAATCTCAGCAAATATTTTTTCACCCAAACTGGATGATACTTTCAGGTAATGATCAGTACACTAAGGCGACTTGGTTCCCCAAATTTCGTTCTTCTATGTTGAAGCGTTCGTTTCCAGTAACAGTTTGAATTTTTAGGTTTCACTCTTTTTTCTCCTATATTGATAGATGTATTTGGAACTCTAAATCCAACACGGTTTGTGCTAGCTTCTTGAAACTTGACACAATAAAGTAGTTTCACGTTCGATCTTTATGTTTTGTTTCCTCTTGATGTAGCCCTAAGCAGTGACAGGCGAGAAACACTTTCATGGAAAGGGGTTGCCAGGCTTCCCAAAATTACGAATCTCCAGAAATCTCAGCAAGTATTTTTTCAGCCAAACTGAATGATACTTTCAGGTAATGATCGGTACACGAAGGCGACTTGGTTCCCCAAATTTCGTTCTTCTATGTTGAAGCGTTCGTTTCCAGTAACAGTTTGAATTTTTAGGTTTCACTCTGTTTTCTCCTATATTGATAGATGTATTTGGAACTCTAAATCCAACCCGGTTTATGCTAGCTTCTTGAAACTTGACACAATAAAGTAGTTTCACGTTCTATCACTATGATTTGTTTCCTCTTGATGTAACCCTAAGCAGTGACTGGCGAGAAACACTTTCATGGAAAGGGGTTGCCAGGCTTCCCAAAATTACGAATCTCCAGAAATCTCAGCAAATATTTTTTCACCCAAACTGGATGATACTTTCAGGTAATGATCAGTACACTAAGGCGACTTGGTTCCCCAAATTTCGTTCTTCTATGTTGAAGCATTCGTTTCCAGTAACAGTTTGAATTTTTAGGTTTCACTCTTTTTTCTCCTATATTGATAGATGTATTTGGAACTCTAAATCCAACACGGTTTGTGCTAGCTTCTTGAAACTTGACACAATAAAGTAGTTTCACGTTCTATCTCTATGTTTTGATGCCTCTTTTTGTAGCCCTAAGCAGTGACTGGCGAGAAACACTTTCATGGAAAGGGGTTGCCAGGCTTCCCAAAATTACGAATCTCCAGATATCTCAGCACGTATTTTTTCAGCCAAACTGAATGATACTTGCAGGTAACGATCGGTACACGAAGGCGACTTGGTTCCCCAAATTTCGTTCTTCTATGTTGAAGCGTTCATTTCCAGTAACACTTTGAATTTTTAGGTTTCCCTCTGTTTTCTCCTATATTGATAGATGTATTTGGAACTCTAAATCCAACACGGTTTGTGCTAGCTTCTTGAAACTTGACACAATAAAGTAGTTTCACGTTCTATCTCTAAGTTTTGATTCCTCTTGATGTAGCCCTAAGCAGTGACTGGCGAGAAACACTTTCATGGAAAGGGGTTGCCAGGCTTCCCAAAATTACGAATCTCCAGAAATCTCAGCAAATATTTTTTCACCCAAACTGGATGATACTTTCAGGTAATGATCAGTACACTAAGGCGACTTGGTTCCCCAAATTTCGTTCTTCTATGTTGAAGCATTCGTTTCCAGTAACAGTTTGAATTTTTAGGTTTCACTCTTTTTTCTCCTATATTGATAGATGTATTTGGAACTCTAAATCCAACACGGTTTGTGCTAGCTTCTTGAAACTTGACACAATAAAGTAGTTTCACGTTCTATCTTTATGTTTTGTTTCCTCTTGATGTAGCCCTAAGCAGTGACTGGCGAGAAACACTTTCATGGAAAGGGATTGCCAGGCTTCCCAAAATTACGAATCTCCAGAAATCTCAGCAAGTATTTTTTCAGCCAAACTGAATGATACTTTCAGGTAATGATCGGTACACGAAGGCGACTTGGTTCCCCAAATTTCGTTCTTCTATGTTGAAGCGTTCGTTTCCAGTAACAGTTTGAATTTTTAGGTTTCACTCTGTTTTCTCCTATATTGATAGATGTATTTGGAACTCTAAATCCAACACGGTTTATGCTAGCTTCTTGAAACTTGACACAATAAAGTAGTTTCACGTTCTATCTCTATGTTTTGTTTCCTCTTGATGTAGCCCTAAGCAGTGACTGGCGAGAAACACTTTCATGGAAAGGGGTTGCCAGGCTTCCCAAAATTACGAATCTCCAGAAATCTCAGCAAATATTTTTTCACCCAAACTGGATGATACTTTCAGGTAATGATCAGTACACTAAGGCGACTTGGTTCCCCAAATTTTGTTCTTCTATGTTGAAGCGTTCGTTTCCAGTAACAGTTTGAATTTTTAGGTTTCACTCTGTTTTCTCCTATATTGATAGATGTATTTGGAACTCTAAATCCAACACGGTTTGTGCTATCTTCTTGAAACTTGACACAATAAAGTAGATTCAAGTTCTATCTCTATGTTTTGTTTCCTCTTGATGTAGCCCTAAGCAGTGACTGGCGAGAAACACATTCATGGAAAGGGGTTGCCAGGCTTCCCAAAATTACGAATCTCCAGAAATCTCAGCAAATGTTTTTTCACCCAAACAGGATGATACTTTCAGGTAATGATCAGTACACGAAGGCGACTTGGTTCCCCAAATTTCGTTCTTCTATGTTGAAGCGTTCGTTTCCAGTAACACTTTGAATTTTTAGGTTTCACTCTGTTTTCTCCTTTATGGATAGATGTATTTGGAACTCTAAATCCAACACGGTTTGTGCTAGCTTCTTGAAACTTGACACAATAAAGTAGTTTCACGTTCTATCTCTATGTTTTGTTTCCTCTTGATGTAGCCCTAAGCAGTGACTGGCGAGAAACACTTTCATGGAAAGGGGTTGACAGGCTTCCCAAAATTACGAATCTCCAGAAATCTCAGCAAATACTTTTTCACCCCAACTGCATGATACTTTCAGGTAATGATCACTACACTAAGGCGACTTGGTTCCCCATATTTCGTTCTTCTATGTTGAAGCGTTCGTTTCCAGTAACAGTTTGAATTTTTAGGTTTCACTCTGTTTTCTCCTATATTGATAGATGTATTTGGACCTCTAAATCCAACACGGTTTGTGATATCTTCTTGAAACTTGACACAATAAAGTAGTTTCACGTTCTATCTCTATGTTTTGATGCCTCTTGATGTAGCCCTAAGCAGTGACTGGCGAGAAACACTTTCATGGAAAGGGGTTGCCAGGCTTCCCAAAATTACGAATCTCCAGAAATCTCAGCACGTATTTTTTCAGCCAAACTGAATGATACTTGCAGGTAATGATCGGTACATGAAGGTGACTTGGTTCCCCAAATTTCGTTCTTCTATGTTGAAGCGTTCGTTTCCAGTAACACTTTGAATTTTTAGGTTTCACTCTGTTTTCTCCTATATTGATAGATGTATTTGGAACTCTAAATCCAACACGGTTTGTGCTAGCTTCTTGAAACTTGACACAATAAAGTAGTTTCACGTTCTATCTCTAAGTTTTGATTCCTCTTGATGTAGCCCTAAGCAGTGACTGGCGAGAAACACTTTCATGGAAAGGGGTTGCCAGGCTTCCCAAAATTACGAATCTCCAGAAATCTCAGCAAATATTTTTTCACCCAAACTGGATGATACTTTCAGGTAATGATCAGTACACTAAGGCGACTTGGTTCCCCAAATTTCGTTCTTCTATGTTGAAGCGTTCGTTTCCAGTAACTCTTTGAATTTTTAGGTTTCACTCTGTTTTCTCCTATATTGATAGATGTATTTGGAACTCTAAATCCAACACGGTTTGTGCTAGCTTCTTGAAACTTGACACAATAAAGTAGTTTCACGTTCTATCTCTAAGTTTTGATTCCTCTTGATGTAGCCCTAAGCAGTGACTGGCGAGAAACACTTTCATGGAAAGGGGTTGCCAGGCTTCCCAAAATTACGAATCTCCAGAAATCTCAGCAAATATTTTTTCACCCAAACTGGATGATACTTTCAGGTAATGATCAGTACACGAAGCCGACTTGGTTCCCCAAATTTCGTTCTTCTATGTTGAAGCGTTCGTTTCCAGTAACAGTTTGAATTTTTAGGTTTCACTCTGTTTTCTCCTATATTGATAGATGTATTTGGAACTCTAAATCCAACACGGTTTGTGCTAGCTTCTTGAAACTTGAGACAATAAAGTAGTTTCACGTTCAATCTCTATGTTTTGATTCCTCTTGATGTAGCCCTAAGCAGTGACTGGCTAGAAACACTTTCATGGAAAGTGGTTGCCAGGCTACCCAAAATTACAAATCTCCAGAAATCTCAGCAAATATTTTTTCACCCAAACTGGATGATACTTTCAGGTAATGATCAGTACACTAAGGCGACTTGGTTCCCCAAATTTCGTTCTTCTATGTTGAAGCATTCGTTTCCAGTAACAGTTTGAATTTTTAGGTTTCACTGTGTTTTCTCCTATATTGATAGATGTATTTGGAACTCTAAATCCAACACGGTTTGTGCTAGCTTCTTGAAACTTGACACAATAAAGTAGTTTCACGTTCTATCTCTATGTTTTGTTTCCTCTTGATGTAGCCCTAAGCAGTGACTGGCGAGAAACACTTTCATGGAAAGGGGTTGCCAGGCTTCCCAAAATTACGAATCTCCAGAAATCTCAGCAAATATTTTTTAACCCAAACTGGATGATACTTTCAGGTAATGATCAGTACACTAAGTCGACTGGGTTCCCCAAATTTCGTTCTTCTATGTTGAAGCGTTCTTTTCCAGTAACAGTTTGAATTTATAGGTTTCACTCTGTTTTCTCCTATATTGATAGATGTATTTGGAACTCTAAATCCAACACGGTTTGTGCTAGCTTCTTGAAACTTGACACAATAAAGTAGTTTCACGTTCTATCTCTAAGTTTTGATTCCTCTTGGTGTAGCCCTAAGCAGTGACTGGCGAGAAACACTTTCATGGAAAGGGGTTGCCAGGCATCCCAAAATTACGAATCTCCAGAAATCTCAGCAAATATTTTTTCACCCAAACTGGATGATACTTTCAGGTAATGATCAGTACACGAAGCCGACTTGGTTCCCCAAATTTCGTTCTTCTATGTTGAAGCGTTCGTTTCCAGTAACAGTTTGAATTTTTAGGTTTCACTGTGTTTTCTCCTATATTGATAGATGTATTTGGAACTCTAAATCCAACACGGTTTGTGCTAGCTTCTTGAAACTTGACACAATAAAGTAGTTTCACGTTCTATCTCTATGTTTTGTTTCCTCTTGATGTAGCCCTAAGCAGTGACTGGCGAGAAACACTTTCATGGAAAGGGGTTGCCAGGCTTCCCAAAATTACGAATCTCCAGAAATCTCAGCAAATATTTTTTAACCCAAACTGGATGATACTTTCAGGTAATAATCAGTACACTAAGGCGACTTGGTTCCCCAAATTTCATTCTTCTATGTTGAAGCGTTCGCTTCCAGTAACAGTTTGAATTTTTAGGTTTCACTCTGTTTTCTCCTATATTGATAGATGTATTTGGAACTCTAAATCCAACACGGTTTGTGCTAGCTTCTTGAAACTTGACACAATAAAGTAGTTTCAAGTTCTATCTCTATGTTTTGTTTCCTCTTGATGTAGCTGTAAGAAGTGACTGGCGAGAAACACTTTCATGGAAAGGGGTTGCCAGGCTTCCCAAAATTACGAATCTCCAGAAATCTCAGCAAATATTTTTTCACCCAAACTGGATGATACTTTCAGGTAATGATCAGTACACGAAGCCGACTTGGTTCCCCAAATTTCGTTCTTCTATGTTGAAGCGTTCGTTTCCAGTAACAGTTTGAATTTTTAGGTTTCACTCTGTTTTCTCCTATATTGATAGATGTATTTGGAACTCTAAATCCAACACGGTTTGTGCTAGCTTCTTGAAACTTGAGACAATAAAGTAGTTTCACGTTCGATCTCTATGTTTTGATTCCTCTTGATGTAGCCCTAAGCAGTGACTGGCGAGAAACACTTTCATGGAAAGTGGTTGCCAGGCTACCCAAAATTACAAATCTCCAGAAATCTCAGCAAATATTTTTTCACCCAAACTGGATGATACTTTCAGGTAATGATCAGTACACTAAGGCGACTTGGTTCCCCAAATTTCGTTCTTCTATGTTGAAGCGTTCGTTTCCAGTAACAGTTTGAATTTTTAGGTTTCACTCTGTTTTCTCCTATATTGATAGATGTATTTGGAACTCTAAATCCAACACGGTTTGTGCTAGCTTCTTGAATCTTGACACAATAAAGTAGTTTCACGTTCTATCTCTATGTTTTGTTTCCTCTTGATGTAGCCCTAAGCAGTGACTGGCGAGAAACACTTTCATGGAAAGGGGTTGCCAGGCTTCCCAAAATTACGAATCTCCAGAAATCTCAGCAAATATTTTTTAACCCAAACTGGATGATACTTTCAGGTAATAATCAGTACACTAAGGCGACTTGGTTCCCCAAATTTCATTCTTCTATGTTGAAGCGTTCGTTTCCAGTAACAGTTTGAATTTTTAGGTTTAACTATGTTTTCTCCTATATTGATAGATGTATTTGGAACTCTAAATCCAACACGGTTTGTGCTAGCTTCTTGAAACTTGACACAATAAAGTAGTTTCAAGTTCTATCTCTATGTTTTGTTTCCTCTTGAGGTAGCCGTAATAAGTGACTGGCGAGAAACACTTTCATGGAAAGGGGTTGCCAGGCTTCCCAAAATTACGAATCTCCAGAAATCTCAGCAAATATTTTTTCACCCAAACTGGATGATACTTTCAGGTAATGATCAGTACACGAAGCCGACATGGTTCCCCAAATTTCGTTCTTCTATGTTGAAGCATTCGTTTCCAGTAACAGTTTGAATTTTTAGGTTTCACTCTTTTTTCTCCTATATTGATAGATGTATTTGGAACTCTAAATCCAACACGGTTTGTGCTAGCTTCTTGAAACTTTACACAATAAAGTAGTTTCACATTCTATGTTTATGTTTTGTTTCCTCTTGATGTAGCCCTAAGCAGTGACAGGCGAGAAACACTTTCATGGAAAGGGGTTGCCAGGCTTCCCAAAATTACGAATCTCCAGAAATCTCAGCAAGTATTTTTTCAGCCAAACTGAATGATACTTTCAGGTAATGATCGGTACACGAAGGCGACTTGGTTCCCCAAATTTCGTTCTTCTATGTTGAAGCGTTCGTTTCCAGTAACAGTTTGAATTTTTAGGTTTCAGTCTGTTTTCTCCTATATTGATAGATGTATTTGGAACTCTAAATCCAACACGGTTTGTGCTAGCTTCTTGAAACTTGACACAATAAAGTAGTTTCACGTTCTATCACTATGATTTCTTTCCTCTTGATGTAACCCTAAGCAGTGACTGGCGAGAAACACTTTCATGGAAAGGGGTTGCCAGGCTTCCCAAAATTACGAATCTCCAGAAATCTCAGCAAATATTTTTTTACCCAAACTGGATGATACTTTCAGGTAATGATCAGTACACTAAGGCGACTTGGTTCCCCAAATTTCGTTCTTCTATGTTGAAGAGTTCTTTTCCAGTATTGTTTGAATTTATAGGTTTCACTCTGTTTTCTCCTATATTGATAGATGTATTTGGAACTCTAAATCCAACACGGTTTGTGCTAGCTTCTTGAAACTTGAAACAATAAAGTAGTTTCACGTTCAATCTCTATGTTTTGATTCCTCTTGATGTAGCCCGAAGCAGTGACTGGCGAGAAACACTTTCATGGAAAAGGGTTGCCAGGCTACCCAAAATTACAAATCTCCAGAAATCTCAGCAAATATTTTTTCACCCAAACTGGATGATACTTTCAGGTAATGATCAGTACACTAAGGCGACTTGGTTCCCCAAATTTCGTTCTTCTATGTTGAAGCATTCGTTTCCAGTAACAGTTTGAATTTTTAGGTTTCACTCTGTTTTCTCCTATATTGATAGATGTATTTGGAACTCTAAATCCAACACGGTTTGTGCTAGCTTCTTGAAACTTGACACAATAAAGTAGTTTCACATTGTATCTTTATTTTTTGTTTCCTCTTGATGTAGCCCTAAGCAGTGACAGGCGAGAAACACTTTCATGGAAAGGGGTTGCCAGGCTTCCCAAAATTACGAATCTCCAGAAATCTCAGCAAATATTTTTTAACCCAAACTGGATGATACTTTCAGGTAATAATCAGTACACTAAGGCGACTTGGTTCCCCAAATTTCATTCTTCTATGTTGAAGCGTTCGTTTCCAGTAACAGTTTGAATTTTTAGGTTTAACTCTGTTTTCTCCTATATTGATAGATGTATTTGGAACTCTAAATCCAACACGGTTTGTGCTAGCTTCTTGAAACTTGACACAATAAAGTAGTTTCAAGTTCTATCTCTATGTTTTGTTTCCTCTTGATGTAGCCGTAAGAAGTGACTGGCGAGAAACACTTTCATGGAAAGGGGTTGCCAGGCTTCCCAAAATTACGAATCTCCAGAAATCTCAGCAAATATTTTTTCACCCAAACTGGATGATACTTTCAGGTAATGATCAGTACACGAAGCCGACTTGGTTCCCCAAATTTCGTTCTTCTATGTTGAAGCGTTCGTTTCCAGTAACAATTTGAATTTTTAGGTTTCACTCTGTTTTCTCCTATATTGATAGATGTATTTGGAACTCTAAATCCAACACGGTTTATGCTAGCTTCTTGAAACTTGACACAATAAAGTAGTTTCACGTTCTATCACTATGATTTGTTTCCTCTTGATGTAACCCTAAGCAGTGACTGGCGAGAAACACTTTCATGGAAAGGGGTTCCCAGGCTTCCCAAAATTACGAATCTCCAGAAATCTCAGCAAATATTTTTTCACCCAAACTGGATGATACTTTCAGGTAATGATCAGTACACTAAGTCGACTTGGTTCCCCAAATTTCGTTCTTCTATGTTGAAGCGTTCGTTTCCAGTAACAGTTTGAATTTTTAGGTTTCACTCTGTTTTCTCCTATATTGATAGATGTATTTGGAACTCTAAATCCAACACGGTTTGTGCTAGCTTCTTGAAACTTGACACAATAAAGTAGTTTCACGTTCTATCTCTATGTTTTGATGCCTCTTGATGTAGCCCTAAGCAGTGACTGGCGAGAAACACTTTCATGGAAAGGGGTTGCCAGGCTTCCCAAAATTACGAATCTCCAGAAATCTCAGCACGTATTTTTTCAGCCAAACTGAATGATACTTGCAGGTAACAATCGGTACACGAAGGCGACTTGGTTCCCCAAATTTCGTTCTTCTATGTTGAAGCGTTCGTTTCCAGTAACAGTTTGAATTTTTAGGTTTCACTCTGTTTACTCCTATATTGATAGATGTATTTGGAACTCTAAATCCAACACGGTTTGTGCTATCTTCTTGAAACTTAACACAATAAAGTAGTTTCACGTTCTATCTCTATGTTTTGATGCCTCTTGATGTAGCCCTAAGCAGTGACTGGCTAGAAACACTTTCATGGAAAGGGGTTGCCAGGCTTCCCAAAATTACGAATCTCCAGAAATCTCAGCAAATATTTTTTCACCCAAACTGGATGATACTTTCAGGTAATGATCAGTACACTAAGGCGACTTGGTTCCCCAAATTTCGTTCTTCTATGTTGAAGCATTCGTTTCCAGTAACAGTTTGAATTTTTAGGTTTCACTCTTTTTTCTCCTATATTGATAGATGTATTTGGAACTCTAAATCCAACACGGTTTGTGCTAGCTTCTTGAAACTTGACAGAATAATGTAGTTTCAAGTTCTATCTCTATGTTTTGTTTCCTCTTGATGTAGCCGTAAGAAGTGACTGGCGAGAAACACTTTCATGGAAAGGGGTTGCCAGGCATCCCAAAATTACGAATCTCCAGAAATCTCAGCACGTATTTTTTCAGCCAAACTGAATGATACTTGCAGGTAACGATCGGTACACGAAGGCGACTTGGTTCCCCAAATTTCGTTCTTCTATGTTGAAGCGTTCGTTTCCAGTAACAGTTTGAATTTTTAGGTTTCACTCTGTTTACTCCTATATTGATAGATGTATTTGGAACTCTAAATCCAACACGGTTTGTGCTATCTTCTTGAAACTTAACACAATAAAGTAGTTTCACGTTCTATCTCTATGTTTTGATGCCTCTTGATGTAGCCCTAAGCAGTGACTGGCTAGAAACACTTTCATGGAAAGGGGTTGCCAGGCTTCCCAAAATTACGAATCTCCAGAAATCTCAGCAAATATTTTTTTCACCCAAACTGGATGATACTTTCAGGTAATGATCAGTACATGAAGCCGACTTGTTTCCCCAAATTTCGTTCTTCTATGTTGAAGCGTTCGTTTCCAGTAACACTTTGAATTTTTAGGTTTCACTCTGTTTTCTCCTATATTGATAGATGTATTTGGAACTCTAAATCCAACACGGTTTGTGCTAGCTTCTTGAAACTTGACACAATAAAGTAGTTTCACGTTCTATCTCTAAGTTGTGATTCCTCTTGATGGAGCCCTAAGCAGTGACTGGCGAGAAACACTTTCATGGAAAGGGGTTGCCAGGCTTCCCAAAATTACGAATCTCCAGAAATCTCAGCAAATATTTTTTCACCCAAACTGGATGATACTTTCAGGTAATGATCAGTACATGAAGCCGACTTGTTTCCCCAAATTTCTTTCTTCTTTGTTGAAGCGTTCGTTTCCAGTAACACTTTGAATTTTTAGGTTTCACTCTGTTTTCTCCTATATTGATAGATGTATTTGGAACTCTAAATCCAACACGGTTTGTGCTAGCTTCTTGAAACTTGACACAATAAAGTAGTTTCACGTTCTATCTCTATGTTTTGATGCCTCTTGATGTAGCCCTAAGCAGTGACTGGCTAGAAACACTTTCATTGAAAGGGGTTGCCAGGCTTCCCAAAATTACGAATCTCCAGAAATCTCAGCAAATATTTTTTCACCCAAACTGGATGATACTTTCAGGTAATGATCAGTACATGAAGCCGACTTGTTTCCCCAAATTTCGTTCTTCTATGTTGAAGCGTTCGTTTCCAGTAACACTTTGAATTTTTAGGTTTCACTCTGTTTTCTCCTATATTGATAGATGTATTTGGAACTCTAAATCCAACACGGTTTGTGCTAGCTTCTTGAAACTTGACACAATAAAGTAGTTTCACGTTCTATCTCTAAGTTTTGATTCCTCTTGATGTAGCCCTAAGCAGTGACTGGCTAGAAACACTTTCATGGAAAGGGGTTGCCAGGCTTCCCAAAATTACGAATCTCCAGAAATCTCAGCAAATATTTTTTCACCAAACTGGATGATACTTTCAGGTAATGATCAGTACACTAAGGCGACTTGGTTCCCCAAATTTCGTTCTTGTATGTTGAAGCATTCGTTTCCAGTCACAGTTTGAATTTTTAGGTTTCACTCTTTTTTCTCCTATATTGATAGATGTATTTGGAACTGTAAATCCAACACGGTTTGTGCTAGCTTCTTGATACTTGACACAATAAAGTAGTTTCAAGTTCTATCTCTATGTTTTGATTCATCTTGATGTAGCCCTAAGCAGTGACTGGCGAGAAACACTTTCATGGAAAGGGGTTGCCAGGCTTCCCAAAATTACGAATCTCCAGAAATCTCAGCAAATATTTTTTCACCCAAACTGGATGATACTTTCAGGTAATGATCGGTACACGAAGGCGACTTGGTTCCCCAAATTTCGTTCTTCTATGTTGAAGCGTTCGTTTCCAGTAACAGTTTGAATTTTTAGGTTTCACTCTGTTTTCTCCTATATTGATTGATGTATTTGGAACTCTAAATCCAACACGGTTTGTGCTATCTTCTTGAAACTTGACACAATAAAGTAGTTTCACGTTCTATCTCTATGTTTTGATGCCTCTTGATGTAGCCCTAAGCAGTGACTGGCTAGAAACACTTTCATGGAAAGGGGTTGCCAGGCTTCCCAAAATTACGAATCTCCAGAAATCTCAGCAAATATTTTTTCACCCAAACTGGATGATACTTTCAGGTAATGATCAGTACATGAAGCCGACTTGTTTCCCCAAATTTCGTTCTTCTATGTTGAAGCGTTCGTTTCCAGTAACACTTTGAATTTTTAGGTTTCACTCTGTTTTCTCCTATATTGATAGATGTATTTGGAACTCTAAATCCAACACGGTTTGTGCTAGCTTCTTGAAACTTGACACAATAAAGTAGTTTCACGTTCTATCTCTATGTTTTGATGCCTCTTGATGTAGCCCTAAGCAGTGACTGGCTAGAAACACTTTCATTGAAAGGGGTTGCCAGGCTTCCCAAAATTACGAATCTCCAGAAATCTCAGCAAATATTTTTTCACCCAAACTGGATGATACTTTCAGGTAATGATCAGTACATGAAGCCGACTTGTTTCCCCAAATTTCGTTCTTCTATGTTGAAGCGTTCGTTTCCAGTAACACTTTGAATTTTTAGGTTTCACTCTGTTTTCTCCTATATTGATAGATGTATTTGGAACTCTAAATCCAACACGGTTTGTGCTAGCTTCTTGAAACTTGACACAATAAAGTAGTTTCACGTTCTATCTCTAAGTTTTGATTCCTCTTGATGTAGCCCTAAGCAGTGACTAGCGAGAAACACTTTCATGGAAAGTGGTTGCCAGGCTTCCCAAAATTACGAATCTCCAGAAATCTCAGCAAATATTTTTTCACCAAACTGGATGATACTTTCAGGTAATGATCAGTACACTAAGGCGACTTGGTTCCCCAAATTTCGTTCTTGTATGTTGAAGCATTCGTTTCCAGTCACAGTTTGAATTTTTAGGTTTCACTCTTTTTTCTCCTATATTGATAGATGTATTTGGAACTGTAAATCCAACACGGTTTGTGCTAGCTTCTTGATACTTGACACAATAAAGTAGTTTCAAGTTCTATCTCTATGTTTTGATTCATCTTGATGTAGCCCTAAGCAGTGACTGGCGAGAAACACTTTCATGGAAAGGGGTTGCCAGGCTTCCCAAAATTACGAATCTCCAGAAATCTCAGCAAATATTTTTTCACCCAAACTGGATGATACATTCAGGTAATGATCGGTACACGAAGGCGACTTGGTTCCCCAAATTTCGTTCTTCTATGTTGAAGCGTTCGTTTCCAGTAACAGTTTGAATTTTTAGGTTTCACTCTGTTTTCTCCTATATTGATAGATGTATTTGGAACTCTAAATCCAACACGGTTTGTGCTAGCTTCTTGAAACTTGAGACAATAAAGTAGTTTCACGTTCGATCTCTATGTTTTGATTCCTCTTGATGTAGCCCTAAGCAGTGACTGGCGAGAAACACTTTCATGGAAAGTGGTTGCCAGGCTACCCAAAATTACAAATCTCCAGAAATCTCAGCAAATATTTTTTCACCCAAACTGGATGATACTTTCAGGTAATGATCAGTACACTAAGGCGACTTGGTTCCCCAAATTTCGTTCTTCTATGTTGAAGCGTTCGTTTCCAGTAACAGTTTGAATTTTTAGGTTTCACTCTGTTTTCTCCTATATTGATAGATGTATTTGGAACTCTAAATCCAACACGGTTTGTGCTAGCTTCTTGAATCTTGACACAATAAAGTAGTTTCACGTTCTATCTCTATGTTTTGTTTCCTCTTGATGTAGCCCTAAGCAGTGACTGGCGAGAAACACTTTCATGGAAAGGGGTTGCCAGGCTTCCCAAAATTACGAATCTCCAGAAATCTCAGCAAATATTTTTTAACCCAAACTGGATGATACTTTCAGGTAATAATCAGTACACTAAGGCGACTTGGTTCCCCAAATTTCATTCTTCTATGTTGAAGCGTTCGTTTCCAGTAACAGTTTGAATTTTTAGGTTTAACTATGTTTTCTCCTATATTGATAGATGTATTTGGAACTCTAAATCCAACACGGTTTGTGCTAGCTTCTTGAAACTTGACACAATAAAGTAGTTTCAAGTTCTATCTCTATGTTTTGTTTCCTCTTGATGTAGCCGTAATAAGTGACTGGCGAGAAACACTTTCATGGAAAGGGGTTGCCAGGCTTCCCAAAATTACGAATCTCCAGAAATCTCAGCAAATATTTTTTCACCCAAACTGGATGATACTTTCAGGTAATGATCAGTACACGAAGCCGACATGGTTCCCCAAATTTCGTTCTTCTATGTTGAAGCATTCGTTTCCAGTAACAGTTTGAATTTTTAGGTTTCACTCTTTTTTCTCCTATATTGATAGATGTATTTGGAACTCTAAATCCAACACGGTTTGTGCTAGCTTCTTGAAACTTTACACAATAAAGTAGTTTCACATTCTATGTTTATGTTTTGTTTCCTCTTGATGTAGCCCTAAGCAGTGACAGGCGAGAAACACTTTCATGGAAAGGGGTTGCCAGGCTTCCCAAAATTACGAATCTCCAGAAATCTCAGCAAGTATTTTTTCAGCCAAACTGAATGATACTTTCAGGTAATGATCGGTACACGAAGGCGACTTGGTTCCCCAAATTTCGTTCTTCTATGTTGAAGCGTTCGTTTCCAGTAACAGTTTGAATTTTTAGGTTTCAGTCTGTTTTCTCCTATATTGATAGATGTATTTGGAACTCTAAATCCAACACGGTTTGTGCTAGCTTCTTGAAACTTGACACAATAAAGTAGTTTCACGTTCTATCACTATGATTTCTTTCCTCTTGATGTAACCCTAAGCAGTGACTGGCGAGAAACACTTTCATGGAAAGGGGTTGCCAGGCTTCCCAAAATTAGGAATCTCCAGAAATCTCAGCAAATATTTTTTTACCCAAACTGGATGATACTTTCAGGTAATGATCAGTACACTAAGGCGACTTGGTTCCCCAAATTTCGTTCTTCTATGTTGAAGAGTTCTTTTCCAGTATTGTTTGAATTTATAGGTTTCACTCTGTTTTCTCCTATATTGATAGATGTATTTGGAACTCTAAATCCAACACGGTTTGTGCTAGCTTCTTGAAACTTGAAACAATAAAGTAGTTTCACGTTCAATCTCTATGTTTTGATTCCTCTTGATGTAGCCCGAAGCAGTGACTGGCGAGAAACACTTTCATGGAAAAGGGTTGCCAGGCTACCCAAAATTACAAATCTCCAGAAATCTCAGCAAATATTTTTTCACCCAAACTGGATGATACTTTCAGGTAATGATCAGTACACTAAGGCGACTTGGTTCCCCAAATTTCGTTCTTCTATGTTGAAGCATTCATTTCCAGTAACAGTTTGAATTTTTAGGTTTCACTCTGTTTTCTCCTATATTGATAGATGTATTTGGAACTCTAAATCCAACACGGTTTGTGCTAGCTTCTTGAAACTTGACACAATAAAGTAGTTTCACATTGTATCTTTATTTTTTGTTTCCTCTTGATGTAGCCCTAAGCAGTGACAGGCGAGAAACACTTTCATGGAAAGGGGTTGCCAGGCTTCCCAAAATTACGAATCTCCAGAAATCTCAGCAAATATTTTTTAACCCAAACTGGATGATACTTTCAGGTAATAATCAGTACACTAAGGCGACTTGGTTCCCCAAATTTCATTCTTCTATGTTGAAGCGTTCGTTTCCAGTAACAGTTTGAATTTTTAGGTTTAACTCTGTTTTCTCCTATATTGATAGATGTATTTGGAACTCTAAATCCAACACGGTTTGTGCTAGCTTCTTGAAACTTGACACAATAAAGTAGTTTCAAGTTCTATCTCTATGTTTTGTTTCCTCTTGATGTAGCCGTAAGAAGTGACTGGCGAGAAACACTTTCATGGAAAGGGGTTGCCAGGCTTCCCAAAATTACGAATCTCCAGAAATCTCAGCAAATATTTTTTCACCCAAACTGGATGATACTTTCAGGTAATGATCAGTACACGAAGCCGACTTGGTTCCCCAAATTTCGTTCTTCTATGTTGAAGCGTTCGTTTCCAGTAACAATTTGAATTTTTAGGTTTCACTCTGTTTTCTCCTATATTGATAGATGTATTTGGAACTCTAAATCCAACACGGTTTATGCTAGCTTCTTGAAACTTGACACAATAAAGTAGTTTCACGTTCTATCACTATGATTTGTTTCCTCTTGATGTAACCCTAAGCAGTGACTGGCGAGAAACACTTTCATGGAAAGGGGTTCCCAGGCTTCCCAAAATTACGAATCTCCAGAAATCTCAGCAAATATTTTTTCACCCAAACTGGATGATACTTTCAGGTAATGATCAGTACACTAAGTCGACTTGGTTCCCCAAATTTCGTTCTTCTATGTTGAAGCGTTCGTTTCCAGTAACAGTTTGAATTTTTAGGTTTCACTCTGTTTTCTCCTATATTGATAGATGTATTTGGAACTCTAAATCCAACACGGTTTGTGCTAGCTTCTTGAAACTTGACACAATAAAGTAGTTTCACGTTCTATCTCTATGTTTTGATGCCTCTTGATGTAGCCCTAAGCAGTGACTGGCGAGAAACACTTTCATGGAAAGGGGTTGCCAGGCTTCCCAAAATTACGAATCTCCAGAAATCTCAGCACGTATTTTTTCAGCCAAACTGAATGATACTTGCAGGTAACAATCGGTACACGAAGGCGACTTGGTTCCCCAAATTTCGTTCTTCTATGTTGAAGCGTTCGTTTCCAGTAACAGTTTGAATTTTTAGGTTTCACTCTGTTTACTCCTATATTGATAGATGTATTTGGAACTCTAAATCCAACACGGTTTGTGCTATCTTCTTGAAACTTAACACAATAAAGTAGTTTCACGTTCTATCTCTATGTTTTGATGCCTCTTGATGTAGCCCTAAGCAGTGACTGGCTAGAAACACTTTCATGGAAAGGGGTTGCCAGGCTTCCCAAAATTACGAATCTCCAGAAATCTCAGCAAATATTTTTTCACCCAAACTGGATGATACTTTCAGGTAATGATCAGTACACTAAGGCGACTTGGTTCCCCAAATTTCGTTCTTCTATGTTGAAGCATTCGTTTCCAGTAACAGTTTGAATTTTTAGGTTTCACTCTTTTTTCTCCTATATTGATAGATGTATTTGGAACTCTAAATCCAACACGGTTTGTGCTAGCTTCTTGAAACTTGACAGAATAATGTAGTTTCAAGTTCTATCTCTATGTTTTGTTTCCTCTTGATGTAGCCGTAAGAAGTGACTGGCGAGAAACACTTTCATGGAAAGGGGTTGCCAGGCATCCCAAAATTACGAATCTCCAGAAATCTCAGCACGTATTTTTTCAGCCAAACTGAATGATACTTGCAGGTAACGATCGGTACACGAAGGCGACTTGGTTCCCCAAATTTCGTTCTTCTATGTTGAAGCGTTCGTTTCCAGTAACAGTTTGAATTTTTAGGTTTCACTCTGTTTACTCCTATATTGATAGATGTATTTGGAACTCTAAATCCAACACGGTTTGTGCTATCTTCTTGAAACTTAACACAATAAAGTAGTTTCACGTTCTATCTCTATGTTTTGATGCCTCTTGATGTAGCCCTAAGCAGTGACTGGCTAGAAACACTTTCATGGAAAGGGGTTGCCAGGCTTCCCAAAATTACGAATCTCCAGAAATCTCAGCAAATATTTTTTTCACCCAAACTGGATGATACTTTCAGGTAATGATCAGTACATGAAGCCGACTTGTTTCCCCAAATTTCGTTCTTCTATGTTGAAGCGTTCGTTTCCAGTAACACTTTGAATTTTTAGGTTTCACTCTGTTTTCTCCTATATTGATAGATGTATTTGGAACTCTAAATCCAACACGGTTTGTGCTAGCTTCTTGAAACTTGACACAATAAAGTAGTTTCACGTTCTATCTCTAAGTTGTGATTCCTCTTGATGGAGCCCTAAGCAGTGACTGGCGAGAAACACTTTCATGGAAAGGGGTTGCCAGGCTTCCCAAAATTACGAATCTCCAGAAATCTCAGCAAATATTTTTTCACCCAAACTGGATGATACTTTCAGGTAATGATCAGTACATGAAGCCGACTTGTTTCCCCAAATTTCTTTCTTCTTTGTTGAAGCGTTCGTTTCCAGTAACACTTTGAATTTTTAGGTTTCACTCTGTTTTCTCCTATATTGATAGATGTATTTGGAACTCTAAATCCAACACGGTTTGTGCTAGCTTCTTGAAACTTGACACAATAAAGTAGTTTCACGTTCTATCTCTATGTTTTGATGCCTCTTGATGTAGCCCTAAGCAGTGACTGGCTAGAAACACTTTCATTGAAAGGGGTTGCCAGGCTTCCCAAAATTACGAATCTCCAGAAATCTCAGCAAATATTTTTTCACCCAAACTGGATGATACTTTCAGGTAATGATCAGTACATGAAGCCGACTTTTTCCCCAAATTTCGTTCTTCTATGTTGAAGCGTTCGTTTCCAGTAACACTTTGAATTTTTAGGTTTCACTCTGTTTTCTCCTATATTGATAGATGTATTTGGAACTCTAAATCCAACACGGTTTGTGCTAGCTTCTTGAAACTTGACACAATAAAGTAGTTTCACGTTCTATCTCTAAGTTTTGATTCCTCTTGATGTAGCCCTAAGCAGTGACTGGCTAGAAACACTTTCATGGAAAGGGGTTGCCAGGCTTCCCAAAATTACGAATCTCCAGAAATCTCAGCAAATATTTTTTCACCAAACTGGATGATACTTTCAGGTAATGATCAGTACACTAAGGCGACTTGGTTCCCCAAATTTCGTTCTTGTATGTTGAAGCATTCGTTTCCAGTCACAGTTTGAATTTTTAGGTTTCACTCTTTTTTCTCCTATATTGATAGATGTATTTGGAACTGTAAATCCAACACGGTTTGTGCTAGCTTCTTGATACTTGACACAATAAAGTAGTTTCAAGTTCTATCTCTATGTTTTGATTCATCTTGATGTAGCCCTAAGCAGTGACTGGCGAGAAACACTTTCATGGAAAGGGGTTGCCAGGCTTCCCAAAATTACGAATCTCCAGAAATCTCAGCAAATATTTTTTCACCCAAACTGGATGATACTTTCAGGTAATGATCGGTACACGAAGGCGACTTGGTTCCCCAAATTTCGTTCTTCTATGTTGAAGCGTTCGTTTCCAGTAACAGTTTGAATTTTTAGGTTTCACTCTGTTTTCTCCTATATTGATTGATGTATTTGGAACTCTAAATCCAACACGGTTTGTGCTATCTTCTTGAAACTTGACACAATAAAGTAGTTTCACGTTCTATCTCTATGTTTTGATGCCTCTTGATGTAGCCCTAAGCAGTGACTGGCTAGAAACACTTTCATGGAAAGGGGTTGCCAGGCTTCCCAAAATTACGAATCTCCAGAAATCTCAGCAAATATTTTTTCACCCAAACTGGATGATACTTTCAGGTAATGATCAGTACATGAAGCCGACTTGTTTCCCCAAATTTCGTTCTTCTATGTTGAAGCGTTCGTTTCCAGTAACACTTTGAATTTTTAGGTTTCACTCTGTTTTCTCCTATATTGATAGATGTATTTGGAACTCTAAATCCAACACGGTTTGTGCTAGCTTCTTGAAACTTGACACAATAAAGTAGTTTCACGTTCTATCTCTATGTTTTGATGCCTCTTGATGTAGCCCTAAGCAGTGACTGGCTAGAAACACTTTCATTGAAAGGGGTTGCCAGGCTTCCCAAAATTACGAATCTCCAGAAATCTCAGCAAATATTTTTTCACCCAAACTGGATGATACTTTCAGGTAATGATCAGTACATGAAGCCGACTTGTTTCCCCAAATTTCGTTCTTCTATGTTGAAGCGTTCGTTTCCAGTAACACTTTGAATTTTTAGGTTTCACTCTGTTTTCTCCTATATTGATAGATGTATTTGGAACTCTAAATCCAACACGGTTTGTGCTAGCTTCTTGAAACTTGACACAATAAAGTAGTTTCACGTTCTATCTCTAAGTTTTGATTCCTCTTGATGTAGCCCTAAGCAGTGACTAGCGAGAAACACTTTCATGGAAAGTGGTTGCCAGGCTTCCCAAAATTACGAATCTCCAGAAATCTCAGCAAATATTTTTTCACCAAACTGGATGATACTTTCAGGTAATGATCAGTACACTAAGGCGACTTGGTTCCCCAAATTTCGTTCTTGTATGTTGAAGCATTCGTTTCCAGTCACAGTTTGAATTTTTAGGTTTCACTCTTTTTTCTCCTATATTGATAGATGTATTTGGAACTGTAAATCCAACACGGTTTGTGCTAGCTTCTTGATACTTGACACAATAAAGTAGTTTCAAGTTCTATCTCTATGTTTTGATTCATCTTGATGTAGCCCTAAGCAGTGACTGGCGAGAAACACTTTCATGGAAAGGGGTTGCCAGGCTTCCCAAAATTACGAATCTCCAGAAATCTCAGCAAATATTTTTTCACCCAAACTGGATGATACATTCAGGTAATGATCGGTACACGAAGGCGACTTGGTTCCCCAAATTTCGTTCTTCTATGTTGAAGCGTTCGTTTCCAGTAACAGTTTGAATTTTTAGGTTTCACTCTGTTTTCTCCTATATTGATTGATGTATTTGGAACTCTAAATCCAACACGGTTTGTGCTATCTTCTTGAAACTTGACACAATAAAGTAGTTTCACGTTCTATCTCTATGTTTTGATGCCTCTTGATGTAGCCCTAAGCAGTGACTGGCTAGAAACACTTTCATGGAAAGGGGTTGCCAGGCTTCCCAAAATTACGAATCTCCAGAAATCTCAGCAAATATTTTTTCACCCAAACTGGATGATACTTTCAGGTAATGATCAGTACATGAAGCCGACTTGTTTCCCCAAATTTCGTTCTTCTATGTTGAAGCGTTCGTTTCCAGTAACACTTTGAATTTTTAGGTTTCACTCTGTTTTCTCCTATATTGATAGATGTATTTGGAACTCTAAATCCAACACGGTTTGTGCTAGCTTCTTGAAACTTGACACAATAAAGTAGTTTCACGTTCTATCTCTAAGTTTTGATTCCTCTTGATGTAGCCCTAAGCAGTGACTAGCGAGAAACACTTTCATGGAAAGGGGTTGCCAGGCTTCCCAAAATTACGAATCTCCAGAAATCTCAGCAAATATTTTTTCACCGAAACAGGATGATACTTTCAGGTAATGATCAGTACACTAAGGCGACTTGGTTCCCCAAATTTCGTTCTTCTATGTTGAAGCGTTCGTTTCCAGTAACAGTTTGAATTTTTAGGTTTCACTCTGTTTTCTCCTATATTGATAGATGTATTTGGAACTCTAAATCCAACACGGTTTGTGCTAGCTTCTTGAAACTTGACACAATAAAGTAGTTTCACGTTCTATCTCTAAGTTTTGATTCCTCTTGATGTAGCCCTAAGCAGTGACTAGCGAGAAACACTTTCATGGAAAGTGGTTGCCAGGCTTCCCAAAATTACGAATCTCCAGAAATCTCAGCAAATATTTTTTCACCCAAACTGGATGATACTTTCAGGTAATGATCAGTACACTAAGGCGACTTGGTTCCCCAAATTTCGTTCTTCTATGTTGAAGCATTCGTTTCCAGTAACAGTTTGAATTTTTAGGTTTCACTCTTTTATCTCCTATATTGATAGATGTATTTGGAACTCTAAATCCAACACGGTTTGTGCTAGCTTCTTGAAACTTGACACAATAAAGTAGTTTCAAGTTCTATCTCTATGTTTTGTTTCCTCTTGATGTAGCCGTAAGAAGTGACTGGCGAGAAACACTTTCATGGAAAGGGGTTGCCAGGCTTCCCAAAATTACGAATCTCCAGAAATCTCAGCAAATATTTTTCCACCAAAACACGATGATACTTTCAGGTAATGATCAGTACACTAAGGCGACTTGGTTCCCCAAATTTCGTTCTTCTATGTTGAAGCGTTCTTTTCCAGTAACAGTTTGAATTTATAGGTTTCACTCTGTTTTCTCCTATATTGATAGATGTATTTGGAACTCTAAATCCAACACGGTTTGTGCTAGCTTCTTGAAACTTGAAACAATAAAGTAGTTTCACGTTCGATCTCTATGTTTTGATGCCTCTTGATGTAGCCCTAAGCAGTGACTGGCGAGAAACACTTTCATGGAAAGGGGTTGCCAGGCTTCCCAAAATTATGAATCTCCAGAAATCTCAGCACGTATTTTTTCAGCCAAACTGAATGATACTTGCAGGTAACGTTCGGTACACGAAGGCGACTTGGTTCCCCAAATTTCGTTCTTCTATGTTGAAGCGTTCGTTTCCAGTAACAGTTTGAATTTTTAGGTTTCACTCTGTTTACTCCTATATTGATAGATGTATTTGGAACTCTAAATCCAACACGGTTTGTGCTATCTTCTTGAAACTTAACACAATAAAGTAGTTTCACGTTCTATCTCTATGTTTTGATGCCTCTTGATGTAGCCCTAAGCAGTGACTGGCTAGAAACACTTTCATGGAAAGGGGTTGCCAGGCTTCCCAAAATTACGAATCTCCAGAAATCTCAGCAAATATTTTTTCACCCAAACTGGATGATACTTTAAGGTAATGATCAGTACATGAAGCCGACTTGTTTCCCCAAATTTCGTTCTTCTATGTTGAAGCGTTCGTTTCCAGTAACACTTTGAATTTTTAGGTTTCACTCTGTTTTCTCCTATATTGATAGATGTATTTGGAACTCTAAATCCAACACGGTTTGTGCTAGCTTCTTGAAACTTGACACAATAAAGTAGTTTCACGTTCTATCTCTAAGTTTTGATTCCTCTTGATGTAGCCCTAAGCAGTGACTGGCGAGAAACACTTTCATGGAAAGGGGTTGCCAGGCTTCCCAAAATTACGAATCTCCAGAAATCTCAGCAAATATTTTTTCACCGAAACAGGATGATACTTTCAGGTAATGATCAGTACACTAAGGCGACTTGGATCCCCAAATTTCGTTCTTCTATGTTGAAGCGTTCGTTTCCAGTAACAGTTTGAATTTTTAGGTTTCACTCTGTTTTCTCCTATATTGATAGATGTATTTGGAACTCTAAATCCAACACGGTTTGTGCTAGGTTCTTGAAACTTGACACAATAAAGTAGTTTCACGTTCTATCTCCACGTTTTGTTTCCTCTTGATGTAACCCTAAGCAGTGACTGGCGAGAAACACTTTCATGGAAAGTGGTTGCCAGGCTTCCCAAAATTACGAATCTCCAGAAAACTCAGCAAATATTTTTTCAACCAAACTGGATGATACTTTCAGGTAATGATCGGTACACGAAGGCGACTTGGATCCCCAAATTTCGTTCTTCTATGTTGAAGCGTTCGTTTCCAGTAACAGTTTGAATTTTTAGGTTTCACTCTGTTTACTCCTATATTGATAGATGTATTTGGAACTCTAAATCCAACACGGTTTGTGCTATCTTCTTGAAACTTAACACAATAAAGTAGTTTCACGTTCTATCTCTATGTTTTGATGCCTCTTGATGTAGCCCTAAGCAGTGACTGGCTACAAACACTTTCATGGAAAGGGGTTGCCAGGCTTCCCAAAATTACGAATCTCCAGAAATCTCAGCAAATATTTTTTCACCCAAACTGGATGATACTTTCAGGTAATGATCAGTACATGAAGCCGACTTGTTTCCCCAAATTTCGTTCTTCTATGTTGAAGCGTTCGTTTCCAGTAACACTTTGAATTTTTAGGTTTCACTCTGTTTTCTCCTATATTGATAGATGTATTTGGAACTCTAAATCCAACACGGTTTTTGCTAGCTTCTTGAAACTTGACACAATAAAGTAGTTTCACGTTCTATCTCTAAGTTTTGATTCCTCTTGATGTAGCCCTAAGCAGTGACTGGCGAGAAACACTTTCATGGAAAGTGGTTGCCAGGCTTCCCAAAATTACGAATCTCCAGAAATCTCAGCAAATATTTTTTCACCCAAACTGGATGATACTTTCAGGTAATGATCAGTACACTAAGGCGACTTGGTTCCCCAAATTTCGTTCTTCTATGTTGAAGCATTCGTTTCCAGTAACAGTTTGAATTTTTAGGTTTCACTCTTTTATCTCCTATATTGATAGATGTATTTGGAACTCTAAATCCAACACGGTTTGTGCTAGCTTCTTGAAACTTGACACAATAAAGTAGTTTCAAGTTCTATCTCTATGTTTTGTTTCCTCTTGATGTAGCCGTAAGAAGTGACTGGCGAGAAACACTTTCATGAAAAGGGGTTGCCAGGCTTCCCAAAATTACGAATCTCCAGAAATCTCAGCAAATATTTTTCCACCGAAACACGATGATACTTTCAGGTAATGATCAGTACACTAAGGCGACTTGGTTCCCCAAATTTCGTTCTTCTATGTTGAAGCGTTCTTTTCCAGTAACAGTTTGAATTTATAGGTTTCACTCTGTTTTCTCCTATATTGATAGATGTATTTGGAACTCTAAATCCAACACGGTTTGTGCTAGCTTCTTGAAACTTGAAACAATAATGTAGTTTCACGTTCGATCTCTATGTTTTGATGCCTCTTGATGTAGCCCTAAGCAGTGACTGGCGAGAAACACTTTCATGGAAAGGGGTTGCCAGGCTTCCCAAAATTACGAATCTCCAGAAATCTCAGCACGTATTTTTTCAGCCAAACTGAATGATACTTGCAGGTAACGATCGGTACACGAAGGCGACTTGGTTCCCCAAATTTCGTTCTTCTATGTTGAAGCGTTCGTTTCCAGTAACAGTTTGAATTTTTAGGTTTCACTCTGTTTACTCCTATATTGATAGATGTATTTGGAACTCTAAATCCAACACGGTTTGTGCTATCTTCTTGAAACTTAACACAATAAAGTAGTTTCACGTTCTATCTCTATGTTTTGATGCCTCTTGATGTAGCCCTAAGCAGTGACTGGCTAGAAACACTTTCATGGAAAGGGGTTGCCAGGCTTCCCAAAATTACGAATCTCCAGAAATCTCAGCAAATATTTTTTCACCCAAACTGGATGATACTTTCAGGTAATGATCAGTACATGAAGCCGACTTGTTTCCCCAAATTTCGTTCTTCTATGTTGAAGCGTTCGTTTCCAGTAACAGTTTGAATTTTTAGGTTTCACTCTTTTTTCTCTTATATTGATAGATGTATTTGGAACTCTAAATCCAACACGGTTTGTGCTAGCTTCTTGAAACTTGACACAATAAAGTAGTTTCACAATGTATCTTTATGTTTTGTTTCCTCTTGATGTAGCCCGAATCAGTGACTGGCGAGAAACACTTTCATGGAAAGTGGTTGCCAGGCTTCCCAAAATTACGAATCTCCAGAAATCTCAGCAAATATTTTTTCACCCAAACTGAATGATACTTTCAGGTAATGATCGGTACACGAAGGCGACTTGGTTCCCCAAATTTCGTTCTTCTATGTTGAAGCGTTCGTTTCCAGTAACAGTTTGAATTTTTAGGTTTCACTCTGTTTTCTCCTATATTGATAGATGTATTTGGAACTCTAAATCCAACACGGTTTGTGCTATCTTCTTGAAACTTGACACAATAAAGTAGTTTCACGTTCTATCTCTATGTTTTGATGCCTCTTGATGTAGCCCTAAGCAGTGACTGGCGAGAAACACTTTCATGGAAAGGGGTTGCCAGGCTTCCCAAAATTACGAATCTCCAGAAATCTCAGCAAATATTTTTTCACCCAAACACGATGATACTTTCAGGTAATGATCAGTACACGAAGGCGACTTGGTTCCCCAAATTTCGTTCTTCTATGTTGAAGCGTTCGTTTCCAGTAACACTTTGAATTTTTAGGTTTCACTCTGTTTTCTCCTATATGGATAGATGTATTTGGAACTCTAAATCCAACACGGTTTGTGCTAGCTTCTTGAAACATGACACAATAAAGTAGTTTCACGTTGTATCTCTATGTTTTGTTTCCTCTTGATGTAGCCCTAAGCAGTGACTGGCGAGAAACACTTTCATGGAAATGGGTTGCCAGGCTTCCCAAAATTAGGAATCTCCAGAAATCTCAGCAAGTATTTTTTCAGCCAAACTGAATGAAACTTGCAGGTAACGATCGGTACACGAAGGCGACTTGGTTCCCCAAATTTCGTTCTTCTATGTTGAAGCGTTCGTTTCCAGTAACAGTTTGAATTTTTAGGTTTCACTCTGTTTTCTCCTATATTGATAGATGTATTTGGAACTCTAAATCCAACACGGTTTGTGCTAGCTTCTTGAAACTTGACACAATAAAGTAGTTTCACGTTCTATCTCTATGTTTTGTTTCCTCTTGATGTAGCCCTAAGCAGTGACTGGCGAGAAACACTTTCATGGAAAGGGGTTGCCAGGCTTCCCAAAATTACGAATCTCCAGAAATCTCAGCAAATATTTTTTCACCCAAACTGGATGATACTTTCAGGTAATGATCAGTACACTAAGGCGACTTGGTTCCCCAAATTTCGTTCTTCTATGTTGAAGCGTCCGTTTCCAGAAACAGTTTGAATTTTTAGGTTTCACTCTGTTTTCTCCTATATTGATAGTTGTATTTGTAACTTTAAATCCAACACGGTTTGTGCTAGGTTCTTGAAACTTGTCACAATAAAGTAGTTTCACGTTCTATCTCTATGTTTTGTTTCCTCTTGATGTAGCCCTAAGCAGTGACTGGCGAGAAACACTTTCATGGAAAGGGGTTACCAGGCTTCCCAAAATTACGAATCCTTAGAAATCTCAGCAAATATTTTTTCACCCAAACTGGATGATACTTTCAGGTAATGATCAGTACAGTAAGGCGACTTGGTTCCCCAAATTTCGTTCTTCTATGTTGAAGCGTTCGTTTCCAATAACAGTTTGAATTTTTAGGTTTCACTCTGTTTTCTCCTATATTGATAGATGTATTTGGAACTCTAAATCCAACACGGTTTGTGCCAGCTTCTTGAAACTTGACACAATAAAGTAGTTTCACGTTCTATCTCTAAGTTATGATTCCTCTTGATGTAGCCCTAAGCAGTGACTGGCGAGAAACACTTTCATGGAAAGGGGTTGCCAGGCTTCCCAAAATTACGAATCTCCAGAAATCTCAGCAAATATTTTTTCACCCAAACTGGATGATACTTTCAGGTAATGATCAGTACACTAAGGCGACTTGGTTCCCCAAATTTCGTTCTTCTATGTTGAAGCGTTCGTTTCCAGTAACTCTTTGAATTTTTAGGTTTCACTCTGTTTTCTCCTATATTGATTGATGTATTTGGAACTCTAAATCCAACACGGTTTGTGCTATCTTCTTGAAACTTGACACAATAAAGTAGTTTCACGTTCTATCTCTATGTTTTGATGCCTCTTGATGTAGCCCTAAGCAGTGACTGGCGAGAAACACTTTCATGGAAAGGGGTTGCCAGGCTTCCCAAAATTACGAATCTCCAGAAATCTCAGCAAATATTTTTTAACCCAAACACGATGATACTTTCAGGTAATGATCAGTACACGAAGGCGACTTGGTTCCCCAAATTTCGTTCTTCTATGTTGAAGCTTTCGTTTCCAGTAACAGTTTAAATTTTTAGGTTTCACTCTGTTTTCTCCTATATGGATAGATGTATTTGGAACTCTAAATCCAACACGGTTTGTGCTAGCTTCTTGAAACTTGACACAATAAAGTAGTTTCACATTCTATCTTTATGTTTTGTTTCCTCTTGATGTAGCCCTAAGCAGTGACTGGCGAGAAACACTTTCATGGAAATGGGTTGCCAGGCTTCCCAAAATTACGAATCTCCAGAAATCTCAGCAAGTATTTTTTCAGCCAAACTGAATGAAACTTGCAGGTAACGATCGGTACACGAAGGCGACTTGGTTCCCCAAATTTCGTTCTTCTATGTTGAAGCGTTCGTTTCCAGTAACAGTTTGAATTTTTAGGTTTCACTCTGTTTTCTCCTATATTGATAGATGTATTTGGACCTCTAAATCCAACACGGTTTGTGCTATCTTCTTGAAACTTGACACAATAAAGTAGTTTCACGTTCTATCACTAAGATTTGTTTCCTCTTGATGTAACCCTAAGCAGTGACTGGCGAGAAACACTTTCATGGAAAGGGGTTGCCAGGCTTCCCAAAATTACGAATCTCCAGAAATCTCAGCAAATATTTTTTCACCCAAACTGGATGATACTTTCAGGTAATGATCAGTACAGTAAGGCAACTTGGTTCCCCAAATTTCGTTCTTCTATGTTGAAGCGTTCTTTTCCAATAACAGTTTGAATTTTTAGGTTTCACTCTGTTTTCTCCTATATTGATAGATGTATTTGGAACTCTAAATCCAACACGGTTTGTGCCAGCTTATTGAAACTTGACACAATAAAGTAGTTTCACGTTCTATCTCTATGTTTTGTTTCCTCTTGATGTAGCCCTAAGCAGTGACTGGCGAGAAACACTTTCATGGAAAGGGGTTGCCAGGCTTCCCAAAATTACGAATCTCCAGAAATCTCAGCAAATATTTTTTCACCCAAACAGGATGATACTTTCAGGTAATGATCAGTACACTAAGGCGACTTGGTTCCCCAAATTTCTTTCTTCTATGTTGAAGCGTTCGTTTCCAGTAACAGTTTGAATTTTTAGGTTTCACTCTGTTTTCTCCTATATTGATAGATGTATTTGGAACTCTAAATCCAACACGGTTTGTGCTAGCTTCTTGAAACTTGACACAATAAAGTAGTTTCACGTTCTATCACTATGATTTGTTTCCTCTTGATGTAACCCTAAGCAGTGACTGGCGAGAAACACTTTCATGGAAAGGGGTTGCCAGGCTTCCCAAAATTACGAATCTCCAGAAATCTCAGCAAATATTTTTTCACCCAAACTGGATGATACTTTCAGGTAATGATCAGTACACTACGGCGACTTGGTTCCCCAAATTTCGTTCTTCTATGTTGAAGCGTTCGTTTCCAGTAACAGTTTGAATTTATAGGTTTCACTCTGTTTTCTCCTATATGGATAGATGTATTTGGAACTCTAAATCCAACACGGTTTGTGCTAGCTTCTTGAAACTTGACACAATAAAGTAGTTTCACGTTATATCTCTATGTTTTGTTTCCTCTTGATGTAGCCCTAAGCAGTGACTGGCGAGAAACACTTTCATGGAAATGGGTTGCCAGGCTTCCCAAAATTACGAATCTCCAGAAATCTCAGCAAATATTTTTTCAGCCAAACTGAATGAAACTTGCAGGTAACGATCGGTACACGAAGGCGACTTGGTTCCCCAAATTTCGTTCTTCTATGTTGAAGCGTTCGTTTCCAGTAACAGTTTGAATTTTTAGGTTTCACTCTGTTTTCTCCTATATTGATAGATGTATTTGGAACTCTAAATCGAACACGGTTTGTGCTAGCTTCTTGAAACTTGACACAATAAAGTAGTTTCACATTCTCTCTCTATGTTTTGATTCCTCTTCATGTAGCCCTAAGCAGTGACTGGCGAGAAACACTTTCATGGAAAGGGGTTGCCAGGCTTCCCAAAATTACGAATCTCCAGAAATCTCAGCAAATATTTTTTCACCCAAACTGGATGATACTTTCAGGTAATGATCAGTACACTATGGCGACTTGGTTCCCCAAATTTCGTTCTTCTATGTTGAAGCGTTCGTTTCCAGTAACAGTTTGAATTTTTAGGTTTCACTCTGTTTTCTCCTATATTGATAGATGTATTTGGAACTCTAAATCCAACACGGTTTGTGCTAGCTTCTTGAAACTTGACACAATAAAGTAGTTTCACGTTCTATCTCTATGTTTTGTTTCCTCTTGATGTAGCCCTAAGCAGTGACTGGCGAGAAACACTTTCATGGAAAGGGGTTGCCAGGCTTCCCAAAATTACGAATCTCCAGAAATCTCAGCAAATATTTTTTCACCGAAACAGGATGATACTTTCAGGTAATGATCAGTACACTAAGGCGACTTGGTTCCCCAAATTTCTTTCTTCTATGTTGAAGCGTTCGTTTCCAGTAACAGTTTGAATTTTTAGGTTTCACTCTGTTTTCTCCTATATTGATAGATGTATTTGGAACTCTAAATCCATCACGGTTTGTGCTAGCTTCTTGAAACTTGACACAATAAAGTAGTTTCACGTTCTATCACTATGATTTGTTTCCTCTTGATGTAACCCTAAGCAGTGACTGGCGAGAAACACTTTCATGGAAAGGGGTTGCCAGGCTTCCCAAAATTACGAATCTCCAGAAATCTCAGCAAATATTTTTTCACCCAAACTGGATGATACTTTCAGGTAATGATCAGTACACTAAGGCGACTTGGTTCCCCAAATTTCGTTCTTCTATGTTGAAGCGTTCTTTTCCAATAACAGTTTGAATTTTTAGGTTTCACTCTGTTTTCTCCTATATTGATAGATGTATTTGGAACTCTAAATCCAACACGGTTTGTGCTAGCTTCTTGAAACTTGACACAATAAAGTAGTTTCACGTTCTATCACTATCATTTGTTTCCTCTTGATGTAACCCTAAGCAGTGACTGGCGAGAAACACTTTCATGGAAAGGGGTTGCCAGGCTTCCCAAAATTACGAATCTCCAGAAATCTCAGCAAATATTTTTTCACCCAAACTGGATGATACTTTCAGGTAATGATCAGTACACTAAGGTGACTTGGTTCCCCAAATTTCGTTCTTCTATGTTGAAGCGTTCTTTTCCAATAACTGTTTGAATTTTTAGGTTTCACTCTGTTTTCTCCTATATTGATAGATGTATTTGGAACTCTAAATCCAACACGGTTTGTGCCAGCTTCTTGAAACTTGACACAATAAAGTAGTTTCACGTTCTATCTCTATGTTTTGATTCCTCTTGATGTAGCCCTAAGCAGTGACTGGCAAGAAACACTTTCATAGAAAGGGGTTGCCAGGCTTCCCAAAATTACGAATCTCCAGAAATCTCAGCAAATATTTTTTCACCCAAACTGGATGATACTTTCAGGTAATGATCAGTACACTAAGGCGACTTGGTTCCCCAAATTTCTTTCTTCTATGTTGAAGCGTTCGTTTCCAGTAACAGTTTGAATTTTTAGGTTTCACTCTGTTTTCTCCTATATTGATAGATGTATTTGGAACTCTAAATCCAACACGGTTTGTGCTAGCTTCTTGAAACTTGACACAATAAAGTAGTTTCACGTTCTATCTCTATGTTTTGTTTCCTCTTGATGTAGCCCTAAGCAGTGACTATCGAGAAACACTTTCATGGAAAGGGGTTGCCAGGCTTCCCAAAATTACGAATCTCCAGAAATCTCAGCAAATATTTTTTCACCCAAACAGGATGATACTTTCAGGTAATGATCAGTACACTAAGGCGACTTGGTTCCCCAAATTTCTTTCTTCTATGTTGAAGCGTTCGTTTCCAGTAACAGTTTGAATTTTTAGGTTTCACTCTGTTTTCTCCTATATTGATAGATGTATTTGGAACTCTAAATCCAACACGGTTTGTGCTAGCTTCTTGAAACTTGACACAATAAAGTAGTTTCACGTTCTATCACTATGATTTGTTTCCTCTTGATATAACCCTAAGCAGTGACTGGCGAGAAACACTTTCATGGAAAGGGGTTGCCAGGCTTCCCAAAATTACGAATCTCCAGAAATCTCAGCAAATATTTTTTCACCCAAACTGGATGATACTTTCAGGTAATGATCAGTACACTAAGGCGACTTGGTTCCCCAAATTTCGTTCTTCTATGTTGAAGCGTTCTTTTCCAGTAACAGTTTGAATTTATAGGTTTCACTCTTTTTTCTCCTATATTGATAGATGTATTTGGAACTCTAAATCCAACACGGTTTGTGCTAGCTTCTTGAAACTTGACACAATAAAGTAGTTTCACGTTCTATCACTATGATTTGTTTCCTCTTGATGTAACCCTAAGCAGTGACTGGCGAGAAACACTTTCATGGAAAGGGGTTGCCAGGCTTCCCAAAATTAAGAATCTACAGAAATCTCAGCAAATATTTTTTCACCCAAACTGGATGATACTTTCAGGTAATGATCAGTACACTAAGGCGACTTGGTTCCCCAAATTTCGTTCTTCTATGTTGAAGCGTTCGTTTCCAGTAACAGTTTGAATTTATAGGTTTCACTCTGTTTTCTCCTATATTGATAGATGTATTTGGAACTCTAAATCCAACACGGTTTGTGCTAGCTTCTTGAAATTTGACACAATAAAGTAGTTTCACGTTATATCTCTATGTTTTGTTTCCTCTTGATGTAGCCCTAAGCAGTGACTGGCGAGAAACACTTTCATGGAAATGGGTTGCCAGGCTTCCCAAAATTACGAATCTCCAGAAATCTCAGCAAGTATTTTTTCAGCCAAACTGAATGAAACTTGCAGGTAACGATCGGTACACGAAGGCGACTTGGTTCCCCAAATTTCGTTCTTCTATGTTGAAGCGTTCGTTTCCAGTAACAGTTTGAATTTTTAGGTTTCACTCTGTTTTCTCCTATATTGATAGATGTATTTGGAACTCTAAATCCAACACGGTTTGTGCTAGCTTCTTGAAACTTGACACAATAAAGTAGTTTCACGTTCTATCTCTATGTTTTGTTTCCTCTTGATGTAGCCCTAAGCAGTGACTGGCGAGAAACACTTTCATGGAAAGGGGTTGCCAGGCTTCCCAAAATTACGAATCTCCAGAAATCTCAGCAAATATTTTTTCACCGAAACAGGATGATACTTTCAGGTAATGATCAGTACACTAAGGCGACTTGGTTCCCCAAATTTCTTTCTTCTATGTTGAAGCGTTCGTTTCCAGTAACAGTTTGAATTTTTAGGTTTCACTCTGTTTTCTCCTATATTGATAGATGTATTTGGAACTCTAAATCCAACACGGTTTGTGCTAGCTTCTTGAAACTTGACACAATAAAGTAGTTTCACGTTCTATCACTATGATTTGTTTCCTCTTGATGTAACCCTAAGCAGTGACTGGCGAGAAACACTTTCATGGAAAGGGGTTGCCAGGCTTCCCAAAATTACGAATCTCCAGAAATCTCAGCAAATATTTTTTCACCCAAACTGGATGATACTTTCAGGTAATGATCAGTACACTAAGGCGACTTGGTTCCCCAAATTTCGTTCTTCTATGTTGAAGCGTTCGTTTCCAGTAACACTTTGAATTTTTAGGTTTCACTCTGTTTTCTCCTATATTGATAGATGTATTTGGAACTCTAAATCCAACACGGTTTGTGCCAGCTTCTTGAAACTTGACACAATAAAGTAGTTTCACGTTCTATCTCTATGTTTTGTTTCCTCTTGATGTAGCCCTAAGCAGTGACTGGCGAGAAACACTTTCATGGAAGGGGGTTGCCAGGCTCCCCAAAATTACGAATCTCCAGAAATCTCAGCAAATATTTTTTCACCCAAACTGGATGATACTTTCAGGTAATGATCAGTACACTAAGGCGACTTGGTTCCCCAAATTTCTTTCTTCTATGTTGAAGCGTTCGTTTCCAGTAACAGTTTGAATTTTTAGGTTTCACTCTGTTTTCTCCTATATTGATAGATGTATTTGGAACTCAAAATCCAACACGGTTTGTGCTAGCTTCTTGAAACTTGACACAATAAAGTAGTTTCACGTTCTATCACTATGATTTGTTTCCTCTTGATGTAACCCTAAGCAGTGACTGGCGAGAAACACTTTCATGGAAAGGGGTTGCCAGGCTTCCCAAAATTACGAATCTCCAGAAATCTCAGCAAATATTTTTTCACCCAAACTGGATGATACTTTCAGGTAATGATCAGTACACTAAGGCGACTTGGTTCCCCAAATTTCGTTCTTCTATGTTGAAGCGTTCTTTTCCAATAACAGTTTGAATTTTTAGGTTTCACTCTGTTTTCTCCTATATTGATAGATGTATTTGGAACTCTAAATCCAACACGGTTTGTGCTAGCTTCTTGAAACTTGACACAATAAAGTAGTTTCACGTTCTATCTCTATGTTTTGTTTCCTCTTGATGTAGCCCTAAGCAGTGACTGGCGAGAAACACTTTCATGGAAGGGGGTTGCCAGGCTCCCCAAAATTACGAATCTCCAGAAATCTCAGCAAATATTTTTTCACCCAAACTGGATGATACTTTCAGGTAATGATCAGTACACTAAGGCGACTTGGTTCCCCAAATTTCTTTCTTCTATGTTGAAGCGTTCGTTTCCAGTAACACTTTGAATTTTTAGGTTTCACTCTGTTTTCTCCTATATTGATAGATGTATTTGGAACTCTAAATCCAACACGGTTTGTGCTAGCTTCTTGAAACTTGACACAATAAAGTAGTTTCACGTTCTATCACTATGATTTGTTTCCTCTTGATGTAACCCTAAGCAGTGACTGGCGAGAAACACTTTCATGGAAAGGGGTTGCCAGGCTTCCCAAAATTACGAATCTCCAGAAATCTCAGCAAATATTTTTTCACCCAAACTGGATGATACTTTCAGGTAATGATCAGTACACTAAGGCGACTTGTTTGCCCAAATTTCGTTCTTCTATGTTGAAGCGTTCTTTTCCAATAACAGTTTGAATTTTTAGGTTTCACTCTGTTTTCTCCTATATTGATAGATGTATTTGGAACTCTAAATCCAACACGGTTTGTGCTAGCTTCTTGAAACTTGACACAATAAAGTAGTTTCACGTTCTATCACTATGATTTGTTTCCTCTTGATGTAACCCTAAGCAGTGACTGGCGAGAAACACTTTCATGGAAAGGGGTTGCCAGGCTTCCCAAAATTACGAATCTCCAGAAATCTCAGCAAATATTTTTTCACCCAAACTGGATGATACTTTCAGGTAATGATCAGTACACTAAGGCGACTTGGTTCCCCAAATTTCGTTCTTCTATGTTGAAGCGTTCTTTTCCAGTAACAGTTTGAATTTATAGGTTTCACTCTGTTTTCTCCTATATTGATAGATGTATTTGGAACTCTAAATCCAACACGGTTTGTGCTAGCTTCTTGAAACTTGAAACAATAAAGTAGTTTCACGTTCGATCTCTATGTTTTGATTCCTCTTGATGTAGCCCGAATCAGTGACTGGCGAGAAACACTTTCATGGAAAGTGGTTGCCAGGCTTCCCAAAATTACGAATCTCCAGAAATCTCAGCAAATATTTTTTCACCCAAACTGGATGATACTTTCAGGTAATGATCGGTACACGAAGGCGACTTGGTTCCCCAAATTTCATTCTTCTATGTTGAAGCGTTCGTTTCCAGTAACAGTTTGAATTTTTAGGTTTCACTCTGTTTTCTCCTATATTGATTGATGTATTTGGAACTCTAAATCCAACACGGTTTGTGCTATCTTCTTGAAACTTGACACAATAAAGTAGTTTCACGTTCGATCTCTATGTTTTGTTTCCTCTTGATGTAGCCCTAAGCAGTGACTGGCGAGAAACACTTTCATGGAAAGGGGTTGCCAGGCTTCCCAAAATTACGAATCTCCAGAAATCTCAGAAAATATTTTTTCACCCAAACACGATGATACTTTCAGGTAATGATCAGTACACGAAGGCGACTTGGTTCCCCAAATTTCGTTCTTCTATGTTGAAGCGTTCGTTTCCAGTAACACTTTGAATTTTTAGGTTTCACTCTGTTTTCTCCTATATTGATAGATGTATTTGGAACTCTAAATCGAACACGGTTTGTGCTAGCTTCTTGAAACTTGACACAATAAAGTAGTTTCACATTCTCTCTCTATGTTTTGATTCCTCTTCATGTAGCCCTAAGCAGTGACTGGCGAGAAACACTTTCATGGAAAGGGGTTGCCAGGCTTCCCAAAATTACGAATCTCCAGAAATCTCAGCAAATAGTTTTTCACCCAAACTGGATGATACTTTCAGGTAATGATCAGTACACTAAGGCGACTTGGTTCCCCAAATTTCGTTCTTCTATGTTGAAGCGTTCGTTTCCAGTAACAGTTTGAATTTTTAGGTTTCACTCTGTTTTCTCCTATATTGATAGATGTATTTGGAACTCTAAATCCAACACGGTTTGTGCTAGCTTCTTGAAACTTGACACAATAAAGTAGTTTCACGTTCTATCTCTATGTTTTTTTTCCTCTTGATGTAGCCCTAAGCAGTGACTGGCGAGAAACACTTTCATGGAAAGGGGTTGCCAGGCTTCCCAAAATTACGAATCTCCAGAAATCTCAGCAAATATTTTTTCACCCAAACTGGATGATACTTTCAGGTAATGATCAGTACACTAAGGCGACTTGGTTCCCCAAATTTCGTTCTTCTATGTTGAAGCGTCCGTTTCCAGAAACAGTTTGAATTTTTAGGTTTCACTCTGTTTTCTCCTATATTGATAGTTGTATTTGTAACTCTAAATCCAACACGGTTTGTGCTAGGTTCTTGAAACTTGTCACAATAAAGTAGTTTCACGTTCTATCTCTATGTTTTATTTCCTCTTGATGTAGCCCTAAGCAGTGACTGGCGAGAAACACTGTCATGGAAAGGGGTTACCAGGCTTCCCAAAATTACGAATCCTTAGAAATCTCAGCAAATATTTTTTCACCCAAACTGGATGATACTTTCAGGTAATGATCAGTACAGTAAGGCGACTTGGTTCCCCAAATTTCGTTCTTCTATGTTGAAGCGTTCGTTTCCAATAACAGTTTGAATTTTTAGGTTTTACTCTGTTTTCTCCTATATTGATAGATGTATTTGGAACTCTAAATCCAACACGGTTTGTGCTAGCTTCTTGAAACTTGACACAATAAAGTAGTTTCATATTGTATCTTTATGTTTTGTTTCCTCTTGCTGTAGCCCTAAGCAGTGACAGGCGAGAAACACTTTCATGGAAAGGGGTTGCCAGGCTTCCCAAAATTACGAATCTCCAGAAATCTCAGCAAGTATTTTTTCAGCCAAACTGAATGGTACTTTCAGGTAATGATCGGTACATGAAGGCGACTTGGTTCCCCAAATTTCGTTCTTCTATGTTGAAGCGTTCTTTTCCAGTAACAGTTTGAATTTTTAGGTTTCACTCTGTTTTCTCCTATATTGATAGATGTATTTGGAACTCTAAATTCAACACGGTTTGTGCTAGCTTCTTGAAACTTGAAACAATAAAGTAGTTTCACGTTCGATCTCTATGTTTTGTTTCCTCTTGATGTAGCCCTAAGCAGTGACTGGCGAGAAACACTTTCATGGAAAGGGGTTGCCAGGCTACCCAAAATTACAAATCTCCAGAAATCTCAGCAAATATTTTTTCACCCAAACTGGATGATACTTTCAGGTAATGATCAGTACACTAAGGCGACTTGGTTCCCCAAATTTCGCTCTTCTATGTTGAAGCATTCGTTTCCAGTAACAGTTTGAATTTTTAGGTTTCACTCTTTTTTCTCCTATATTGATAGATGTATTTGGAACTCTAAATCCAACACGGTTTGTGCTAGCTTCTTGAAACTTGACACAATAAAGTAGTTTCACGTTCTATCTTTATGTTTTGTTTCCTCTTGATGTAGCCCTAAGCAGTGACTGGCGAGAAACACTTTCATGGAAAGTGGTTGCCAGGCTTCCCAAAATTACGAATCTCCAGAAATCTCAGCAAATATTTTTTCACCCAAACTGGATGATACTTTCAGGTAATGATCGGTACACGAAGGCGACTTGGTTCCCCAAATTTCGTTCTTCTATGTTGAAGCGTTCGTTTCCAGTAACAGTTTGAATTTTTAGGTTTCACTCTGTTTTCTCCTATATTGATAGATGTATTTGGAACTCTAAATCCAACACGGTTTGTGCTAGCTTCCTGAAGCTTGACACAATAAAGTAGTTTCACGTTCTATCTCTATGTTTTGATTCCTCTTGATGTAGCCCTAAGCAGTGACTGGCGAGAAACACTTTCATGGAAAGGGGTTGCCAGGCTTCCCAAAATTACGAATCTCCAGAAATCTCAGCAAATATTTTTTCACCCAAACTGGATGATACTTTCAGGTAATGATCAGTACACTAAGGCGACTTGGTTCCCCAAATTTCGTTCTTCTATGTTGAAGCGTCCATTTCCAGAAACAGTTTGAATTTTTAGGTTTCACTCTGTTTTCTCCTATATTGATAGTTGTATTTGTAACTCTAAATCCAACACGGTTTGTGCTAGGTTCTTTAAACTTGTCACAATAAAGTAGTTTCACGTTCTATCTCTAAGTTTTGTTTCCTCTTGATGTAGCCCTAAGCAGTGACTGGCGAGAAACACTTTCATGGAAAGGGGTTACCAGGCTTCCCAAAATTACGAATCCTTAGAAATCTCAGCAAATATTTTTTCACCCAAACTGGATGATACTTTCAGGTAATGATCAGTACAGTAAGGCGACTTGGTTCCCCAAATTTCGTTCTTCTATGTTGAAGCGTTCGTTTCCAATAACAGTTTGAATTTTTAGGTTTCACTCTGTTTTCTCCTATATTGATAGATGTATTTGGAACTCTAAATCCAACACGGTTTGTGCCAGCTTCTTGAAACTTGACACAATAAAGTAGTTTCACGTTCTATCTCTATGTTCTGTTTCCTCTTGATGTAGTCCTAAGCAGTGTCTGGCGAGAAACACTTTCATGGAAAGGGGTTGCCAGGCTTCCCAAAATTACGAATCTCCAGAAATCTCAGCAAATATTTTTTCACCCAAACTGGATGATACTTTCAGGTAATTATCAGTACACTAAGACGACTTGGTTCCCCAAATTTCATTCTTCTATGTTGAAGCGTTCGTTTCCAGTAACAGTTTGAATTTTTAGGTTTCACTCTGTTTTCTCCTATATTGATAGATGTATTTGGAACTCTAAATCCAACACGGTTTGTGCTAGCTTCTTCAAACTTGACACAATAAAGTAGTTTCACGTTCTATCTCTAAGTTTTGATTCCTCTTGATGTAGCCCTAAGCAGTGACTGGCGAGAAACACTTTCATGGAAAGGGGTTGCCAGGCTTCCCAAAATTACGAATCTCCAGAAATCTCAGCAAATATTTTTTCACCCAAACTGGATGATACTTTCAGGTAATGATCAGTACACTAAGGCGACTTGGTTCCCCAAATTTCGTTCTTCTATGTTGAAGCGTTCGTTTCCAGTAACTCTTTGAATTTTTAGGTTTCACTCTGTTTTCTCCTATATTGATAGATGTATTTGGAACTCTAAATCCAACACGGTTTGTGCCAGCTTCTTGAAACTTGACACAATAAAGTAGTTTCACGTTCTATCTCTATGTTTTGATTCCTCTTGATGTAGCCCTAAGCAGTGACTGGCAAGAAACACTTTCATGGAAAGGGGTTGCCAGGCTTCCCAAAATTACGAATCTCCAGAAATCTCAGCAAATATTTTTTCACCCAAACTGGATGATACTTTCAGGTAATGATCAGTACACTAAGGTGACTTGGTTCCCCAAATTTCGTTCTTCTATGTTGAAGCGTTCGTTTCCAGTAACTCTTTGAATTTTAAGGTTTCACTCTGTTTTCTCCTATATTGATAGATGTATTTGGAGCTCTAAATACAACACGGTTTGTGCTAGCTTCTTGAAACTTGACACAATAAAGTAGTTTCACGTTCTATCTTTATGTTTTCTTTCCTCTTGATGTAGCCCTAAGCAGTGACTGGCGAGAAACACTTTCATGGAAAGTGGTTGCCAGGCTTCCCAAAATTATGAATCTCCAGAAATCTCAGCAAATATTTTTTCACCCAAACTGGATGATACTTTCAGGTAATGATCAGTACACTAAGGCGACTTGGTTCCCCAAATTTCGTTCTTCTATGTTGAAGCGTTCGTTTCCAGTAACAGTTTGAATTTTTAGGTTTCACTCTGTTTTCTCCTATATTGATAGATGTATTTGGAACTCTAAATCCAACACGGTTTGTGCTAGCTTCTTGAAACTTGACACAATAAAGTAGTTTCACGTTCTATCTCTAAGTTTTGATTCCTCTTGATGTAGCCCTAAGCAGTGACTGGCGAGAAACACTTTCATGGAAAGGGGTTACCAGGCTTCCCAAAATTACGAATCTCCAGAACTCTCAGCAAATATTTTTTCACCCAAACTGGATGATACTTTCAGGTAATGATCAGTACACTAAGGCGACTTGGTTCCCCAAATTTCGTTCTTCTATGTTGAAGCGTTCGTTTCCAGTAACTCTTTGAATTTTTAGGTTTCACTCTGTTTTCTCCTATATTGATAGATGTATTTGGAACTCTAAATCCAACACGGTTTGTGCTAGCTTCTTGAAACTTGACACAATAAAGTAGTTTCACGTTCTATCTCTATGTTTTGTTTCCTCTTGATGTAGCCCTAAGCAGTGACTGGCGAGAAACACTTTCATGGAAAGGGGTTGCCAGGCTTCCCAAAATTACGAATCTCCAGAAATCTCAGCAAATATTTTTTCACCCAAACACGATGATACTTTCAGGTAATGATCAGTACACTAAGGCGACTTGGTTCCCCAAATTTCGTTCTTCTATGTTGAAGCGTTCGTTTCCAGTAACACTTTGAATTTTTAGGTTTCACTCTGTTTTCTCCTATATGGATAGATGTATTTGGAACTCTAAATCCAACACGGTTTGTGCTAGCTTCTTGAAACTTGACACAATAAAGTAGTTTCACGTTCTATCTCTATGTTTTGATTCCTCTTGATGTAGCCCTAAGCAGTGACTGGCGAGAAACACTTTCATGGAAATGGGTTGCCAGGTTTCCCAAAATTACGAATCTCCAGAAATCTCAGCAAATATTTTTTCACCCAAACTGGATGATACTTTCAGGTAATGATCAGTACAGTAAGGCGACTTGGTTCCCCAAATTTCGTTCTTCTATGTTGAGGCGTTCGTTTCCAATAACAGTTTGAATTTTTAGGTTTCACTCTGTTTTCTCCTATATTGATAGATGTATTTGGAACTCTAAATCCAACACGGTTTGTGCCAGCTTCTTGAAACTTGACACAATAAAGTAGTTTCACGTTCTATCTCTATGTTTTGATTCCTCTTGATGTAGCCCTAAGCAGTGACTGGCAAGAAACACTTTCATGGAAAGGGGTTGCCAGGCTTCCCAAAATTACGAATCTCCAGAAATCTCAGCAAATATTTTTTCACCCAAACTGGATGATACTTTCAGGTAATGATCAGTACACTAAGGCGACTTGGTTCCCCATATTTCGTTCTTCTATGTTGAAGCGTTCGTTTCCAGTAACAGTTTGAATTTTTAGGTTTCACTCTGTTTTCTCCTATATTGATAGATGTATTTGGAACTCTAAATCCAACACGGTTTGTGCTAGCTTCTTGAAACCTGACACAATAAAGTAGTTTCACGTTCTATCACTATGATTTGTTTCCTCTTGATGTAACCCTAAGCAGTGACTGGCGAGAAACACTTTCATGGAAAGGGGTTGCCAGGCTTCCCAAAATTACGAATCTCCAGAAATCTCAGCAAATATTTTTTCACCCAAACTGGATGATACTTTCAGGTAATGATCAGTACACTAAGGCGACTTGGTTCCCCAAATTTCGTTCTTCTATGTTGAAGCGTTCTTTTCCAGTAACAGTTTGAATTTATAGGTTTCACTCTGTTTTCTCCTATATTGATAGATGTATTTGGAACTCTAAATCCAACACGGTTTGTGCTAGCTTCTTGAAACCTGACACAATAAAGTAGTTTCAGGTTCTATCACTATGATTTGTTTCCTCTTGATGTAACCCTAAGCAGTGACTGGCGAGAAACACTTTCATGGAAAGGGGTTGCCAGGCTTCCCAAAATTACGAATCTCCAGAAATCTCAGCAAATATTTTTTCACCCAAACTGGATGATACTTTCAGGTAATGATCAGTACACTAAGGCGACTTGGTTCCCCAAATTTCGTTCTTCTATGTTGAAGCGTTCTTTTCCAGTAACAGTTTGAATTTATAGGTTTCACTCTGTTTTCTCCTATATTGATAGATGTATTTGGAACTCTAAATCCAACACGGTTTGTGCTAGCTTCTTGAAACTTGACACAATAAAGTAGTTTCACGTTCTATCACTATGTTTTGTTTCCTCTTGATGTAGCCGTAAGAAGTGACTGGCGAGAAACACTTTCATGGAAAGGGGTTGCCAGGCTTCCCAAAATTACGAATCTCCAGAAATCTCAGCAAATATTTTTTCACCGAAACAGGATGATACTTTCAGGTAATGATCAGTACACTAAGGCGACTTGGTTCCCCAAATTTCTTTCTTCTATGTTGAAGCGTTCGTTTCCAGTAACAGTTTGAATTTTTAGGTTTCACTCTGTTTTCTCCTATATTGATAGATGTATTTGGAACTCAAAATCCAACACGGTTTGTGCTAGCTTCTTGAAACTTGACACAATAAAGTAGTTTCACGTTCTATCACTATGATTTGTTTCCTCTTGATGTAACCCTAAGCAGTGACTGGCGAGAAACACTTTCATGGAAAGGGGTTGCCAGGCTTCCCAAAATTACGAATCTCCAGAAATCTCAGCAAATATTTTTTCACCCAAACTGGATGATACTTTCAGGTAATGATCAGTACACTAAGGCGACTTGGTTCCCCAAATTTCGTTCTTCTATGTTGAAGCGTTCTTTTCCAATAACAGTTTGAATTTTTAGGTTTCACTCTGTTTTCTCCTATATTGATAGATGTATTTGGAACTCTAAATCCAACACGGTTTGTGCTAGCTTCTTGAAACTTGACACAATAAAGTAGTTTCACGTTCTATCTCTATGTTTTGTTTCCTCTTGATGTAGCCCTAAGCAGTGACTGGCGAGAAACACTTTCATGGAAGGGGGTTGCCAGGCTCCCCAAAATTACGAATCTCCAGAAATCTCAGCAAATATTTTTTCACCCAAACTGGATGATACTTTCAGGTAATGATCAGTACACTAAGGCGACTTGGTTCCCCAAATTTCGTTCTTCTATGTTGAAGCGTTCTTTTCCAGTAACAGTTTGAATTTATAGGTTTCACTCTGTTTTCTCCTATATTGATAGATGTATTTGGAACTCTAAATCCAACACGGTTTGTGCTAGCTTCTTGAAACTTGAAACAATAAAGTAGTTTCACGTTCGATCTCTATGTTTTGATTCCTCTTGATGTAGCCCGAATCAGTGACTGGCGAGAAACACTTTCATGGAAAGTGGTTGCCAGGCTTCCCAAAATTACGAATCTCCAGAAATCTCAGCAAATATTTTTTCACCCAAACTGGATGATACTTTCAGGTAATGATCGGTACACGAAGGCGACTTGGTTCCCCAAATTTCATTCTTCTATGTTGAAGCGTTCGTTTCCAGTAACAGTTTGAATTTTTAGGTTTCACTCTGTTTTCTCCTATATTGATTGATGTATTTGGAACTCTAAATCCAACACGGTTTGTGCTATCTTCTTGAAACTTGACACAATAAAGTAGTTTCACGTTCGATCTCTATGTTTTGTTTCCTCTTGATGTAGCCCTAAGCAGTGACTGGCGAGAAACACTTTCATGGAAAGGGGTTGCCAGGCTTCCCAAAATTACGAATCTCCAGAAATCTCAGAAAATATTTTTTCACCCAAACACGATGATACTTTCAGGTAATGATCAGTACACGAAGGCGACTTGGTTCCCCAAATTTCGTTCTTCTATGTTGAAGCGTTCGTTTCCAGTAACACTTTGAATTTTTAGGTTTCACTCTGTTTTCTCCTATATTGATAGATGTATTTGGAACTCTAAATCGAACACGGTTTGTGCTAGCTTCTTGAAACTTGACACAATAAAGTAGTTTCACATTCTCTCTCTATGTTTTGATTCCTCTTCATGTAGCCCTAAGCAGTGACTGGCGAGAAACACTTTCATGGAAAGGGGTTGCCAGGCTTCCCAAAATTACGAATCTCCAGAAATCTCAGCAAATAGTTTTTCACCCAAACTGGATGATACTTTCAGGTAATGATCAGTACACTAAGGCGACTTGGTTCCCCAAATTTCGTTCTTCTATGTTGAAGCGTTCGTTTCCAGTAACAGTTTGAATTTTTAGGTTTCACTCTGTTTTCTCCTATATTGATAGATGTATTTGGAACTCTAAATCCAACACGGTTTGTGCTAGCTTCTTGAAACTTGACACAATAAAGTAGTTTCATGTTCTATCTCTATGTTTTTTTTCCTCTTGATGTAGCCCTAAGCAGTGACTGGCGAGAAACACTTTCATGGAAAGGGGTTGCCAGGCTTCCCAAAATTACGAATCTCCAGAAATCTCAGCAAATATTTTTTCACCCAAACTGGATGATACTTTCAGGTAATGATCAGTACACTAAGGCGACTTGGTTCCCCAAATTTCGTTCTTCTATGTTGAAGCGTCCGTTTCCAGAAACAGTTTGAATTTTTAGGTTTCACTCTGTTTTCTCCTATATTGATAGTTGTATTTGTAACTCTAAATCCAACACGGTTTGTGCTAGGTTCTTGAAACTTGTCACAATAAAGTAGTTTCACGTTCTATCTCTATGTTTTATTTCCTCTTGATGTAGCCCTAAGCAGTGACTGGCGAGAAACACTGTCATGGAAAGGGGTTACCAGGCTTCCCAAAATTACGAATCCTTAGAAATCTCAGCAAATATTTTTTCACCCAAACTGGATGATACTTTCAGGTAATGATCAGTACAGTAAGGCGACTTGGTTCCCCAAATTTCGTTCTTCTATGTTGAAGCGTTCGTTTCCAATAACAGTTTGAATTTTTAGGTTTTACTCTGTTTTCTCCTATATTGATAGATGTATTTGGAACTCTAAATCCAACACGGTTTGTGCTAGCTTCTTGAAACTTGACACAATAAAGTAGTTTCATATTGTATCTTTATGTTTTGTTTCCTCTTGCTGTAGCCCTAAGCAGTGACAGGCGAGAAACACTTTCATGGAAAGGGGTTGCCAGGCTTCCCAAAATTACGAATCTCCAGAAATCTCAGCAAGTATTTTTTCAGCCAAACTGAATGGTACTTTCAGGTAATGATCGGTACATGAAGGCGACTTGGTTCCCCAAATTTCGTTCTTCTATGTTGAAGCGTTCTTTTCCAGTAACAGTTTGAATTTTTAGGTTTCACTCTGTTTTCTCCTATATTGATAGATGTATTTGGAACTCTAAATTCAACACGGTTTGTGCTAGCTTCTTGAAACTTGAAACAATAAAGTAGTTTCACGTTCGATCTCTATGTTTTGTTTCCTCTTGATGTAGCCCTAAGCAGTGACTGGCGAGAAACACTTTCATGGAAAGGGGTTGCCAGGCTACCCAAAATTACAAATCTCCAGAAATCTCAGCAAATATTTTTTCACCCAAACTGGATGATACTTTCAGGTAATGATCAGTACACTAAGGCGACTTGGTTCCCCAAATTTCGCTCTTCTATGTTGAAGCATTCGTTTCCAGTAACAGTTTGAATTTTTAGGTTTCACTCTTTTTTCTCCTATATTGATAGATGTATTTGGAACTCTAAATCCAACACGGTTTGTGCTAGCTTCTTGAAACTTGACACAATAAAGTAGTTTCACGTTCTATCTTTATGTTTTGTTTCCTCTTGATGTAGCCCTAAGCAGTGACTGGCGAGAAACACTTTCATGGAAAGTGGTTGCCAGGCTTCCCAAAATTACGAATCTCCAGAAATCTCAGCAAATATTTTTTCACCCAAACTGGATGATACTTTCAGGTAATGATCGGTACACGAAGGCGACTTGGTTCCCCAAATTTCGTTCTTCTATGTTGAAGCGTTCGTTTCCAGTAACAGTTTGAATTTTTAGGTTTCACTCTGTTTTCTCCTATATTGATAGATGTATTTGGAACTCTAAATCCAACACGGTTTGTGCTAGCTTCCTGAAGCTTGACACAATAAAGTAGTTTCACGTTCTATCTCTATGTTTTGATTCCTCTTGATGTAGCCCTAAGCAGTGACTGGCGAGAAACACTTTCATGGAAAGGGGTTGCCAGGCTTCCCAAAATTACGAATCTCCAGAAATCTCAGCAAATATTTTTTCACCCAAACTGGATGATACTTTCAGGTAATGATCAGTACACTAAGGCGACTTGGTTCCCCAAATTTCGTTCTTCTATGTTGAAGCGTCCATTTCCAGAAACAGTTTGAATTTTTAGGTTTCACTCTGTTTTCTCCTATATTGATAGTTGTATTTGTAACTCTAAATCCAACACGGTTTGTGCTAGGTTCTTTAAACTTGTCACAATAAAGTAGTTTCACGTTCTATCTCTAAGTTTTGTTTCCTCTTGATGTAGCCCTAAGCAGTGACTGGCGAGAAACACTTTCATGGAAAGGGGTTACCAGGCTTCCCAAAATTACGAATCCTTAGAAATCTCAGCAAATATTTTTTCACCCAAACTGGATGATACTTTCAGGTAATGATCAGTACAGTAAGGCGACTTGGTTCCCCAAATTTCGTTCTTCTATGTTGAAGCGTTCGTTTCCAATAACAGTTTGAATTTTTAGGTTTCACTCTGTTTTCTCCTATATTGATAGATGTATTTGGAACTCTAAATCCAACACGGTTTGTGCCAGCTTCTTGAAACTTGACACAATAAAGTAGTTTCACGTTCTATCTCTATGTTCTGTTTCCTCTTGATGTAGTCCTAAGCAGTGTCTGGCGAGAAACACTTTCATGGAAAGGGGTTGCCAGGCTTCCCAAAATTACGAATCTCCAGAAATCTCAGCAAATATTTTTTCACCCAAACTGGATGATACTTTCAGGTAATTATCAGTACACTAAGACGACTTGGTTCCCCAAATTTCATTCTTCTATGTTGAAGCGTTCGTTTCCAGTAACAGTTTGAATTTTTAGGTTTCACTCTGTTTTCTCCTATATTGATAGATGTATTTGGAACTCTAAATCCAACACGGTTTGTGCTAGCTTCTTCAAACTTGACACAATAAAGTAGTTTCACGTTCTATCTCTAAGTTTTGATTCCTCTTGATGTAGCCCTAAGCAGTGACTGGCGAGAAACACTTTCATGGAAAGGGGTTGCCAGGCTTCCCAAAATTACGAATCTCCAGAAATCTCAGCAAATATTTTTTCACCCAAACTGGATGATACTTTCAGGTAATGATCAGTACACTAAGGCGACTTGGTTCCCCAAATTTCGTTCTTCTATGTTGAAGCGTTCGTTTCCAGTAACTCTTTGAATTTTTAGGTTTCACTCTGTTTTCTCCTATATTGATAGATGTATTTGGAACTCTAAATCCAACACGGTTTGTGCCAGCTTCTTGAAACTTGACACAATAAAGTAGTTTCACGTTCTATCTCTATGTTTTGATTCCTCTTGATGTAGCCCTAAGCAGTGACTGGCAAGAAACACTTTCATGGAAAGGGGTTGCCAGGCTTCCCAAAATTACGAATCTCCAGAAATCTCAGCAAATATTTTTTCACCCAAACTGGATGATACTTTCAGGTAATGATCAGTACACTAAGGTGACTTGGTTCCCCAAATTTCGTTCTTCTATGTTGAAGCGTTCGTTTCCAGTAACTCTTTGAATTTTAAGGTTTCACTCTGTTTTCTCCTATATTGATAGATGTATTTGGAGCTCTAAATACAACACGGTTTGTGCTAGCTTCTTGAAACTTGACACAATAAAGTAGTTTCACGTTCTATCTTTATGTTTTCTTTCCTCTTGATGTAGCCCTAAGCAGTGACTGGCGAGAAACACTTTCATGGAAAGTGGTTGCCAGGCTTCCCAAAATTATGAATCTCCAGAAATCTCAGCAAATATTTTTTCACCCAAACTGGATGATACTTTCAGGTAATGATCAGTACACTAAGGCGACTTGGTTCCCCAAATTTCGTTCTTCTATGTTGAAGCGTTCGTTTCCAGTAACAGTTTGAATTTTTAGGTTTCACTCTGTTTTCTCCTATATTGATAGATGTATTTGGAACTCTAAATCCAACACGGTTTGTGCTAGCTTCTTGAAACTTGACACAATAAAGTAGTTTCACGTTCTATCTCTAAGTTTTGATTCCTCTTGATGTAGCCCTAAGCAGTGACTGGCGAGAAACACTTTCATGGAAAGGGGTTACCAGGCTTCCCAAAATTACGAATCTCCAGAACTCTCAGCAAATATTTTTTCACCCAAACTGGATGATACTTTCAGGTAATGATCAGTACACTAAGGCGACTTGGTTCCCCAAATTTCGTTCTTCTATGTTGAAGCGTTCGTTTCCAGTAACTCTTTGAATTTTTAGGTTTCACTCTGTTTTCTCCTATATTGATAGATGTATTTGGAACTCTAAATCCAACACGGTTTGTGCTAGCTTCTTGAAACTTGACACAATAAAGTAGTTTCACGTTCTATCTCTATGTTTTGTTTCCTCTTGATGTAGCCCTAAGCAGTGACTGGCGAGAAACACTTTCATGGAAAGGGGTTGCCAGGCTTCCCAAAATTACGAATCTCCAGAAATCTCAGCAAATATTTTTTCACCCAAACACGATGATACTTTCAGGTAATGATCAGTACACTAAGGCGACTTGGTTCCCCAAATTTCGTTCTTCTATGTTGAAGCGTTCGTTTCCAGTAACACTTTGAATTTTTAGGTTTCACTCTGTTTTCTCCTATATGGATAGATGTATTTGGAACTCTAAATCCAACACGGTTTGTGCTAGCTTCTTGAAACTTGACACAATAAAGTAGTTTCACGTTCTATCTCTATGTTTTGATTCCTCTTGATGTAGCCCTAAGCAGTGACTGGCGAGAAACACTTTCATGGAAATGGGTTGCCAGGTTTCCCAAAATTACGAATCTCCAGAAATCTCAGCAAATATTTTTTCACCCAAACTGGATGATACTTTCAGGTAATGATCAGTACAGTAAGGCGACTTGGTTCCCCAAATTTCGTTCTTCTATGTTGAGGCGTTCGTTTCCAATAACAGTTTGAATTTTTAGGTTTCACTCTGTTTTCTCCTATATTGATAGATGTATTTGGAACTCTAAATCCAACACGGTTTGTGCCAGCTTCTTGAAACTTGACACAATAAAGTAGTTTCACGTTCTATCTCTATGTTTTGATTCCTCTTGATGTAGCCCTAAGCAGTGACTGGCAAGAAACACTTTCATGGAAAGGGGTTGCCAGGCTTCCCAAAATTACGAATCTCCAGAAATCTCAGCAAATATTTTTTCACCCAAACTGGATGATACTTTCAGGTAATGATCAGTACACTAAGGCGACTTGGTTCCCCATATTTCGTTCTTCTATGTTGAAGCGTTCGTTTCCAGTAACAGTTTGAATTTTTAGGTTTCACTCTGTTTTCTCCTATATTGATAGATGTATTTGGAACTCTAAATCCAACACGGTTTGTGCTAGCTTCTTGAAACCTGACACAATAAAGTAGTTTCACTTTCTATCACTATGATTTGTTTCCTCTTGATGTAACCCTAAGCAGTGACTGGCAAGAAACACTTTCATGGAAAGGGGTTGCCAGGCTTCCCAAAATTACGAATCTCCAGAAATCTCAGCAAATATTTTTTCACCCAAACTGGATGATACTTTCAGGTAATGATCAGTACACTAAGGCGACTTGGTTCCCCAAATTTCGTTCTTCTATGTTGAAGCGTTCTTTTCCAGTAACAGTTTGAATTTATAGGTTTCACTCTGTTTTCTCCTATATTGATAGATGTATTTGGAACTCTAAATCCAACACGGTTTGTGCTAGCTTCTTGAAACCTGACACAATAAAGTAGTTTCAGGTTCTATCACTATGATTTGTTTCCTCTTGATGTAACCCTAAGCAGTGACTGGCGAGAAACACTTTCATGGAAAGGGGTTGCCAGGCTTCCCAAAATTACGAATCTCCAGAAATCTCAGCAAATATTTTTTCACCCAAACTGGATGATACTTTCAGGTAATGATCAGTACACTAAGGCGACTTGGTTCCCCAAATTTCGTTCTTCTATGTTGAAGCGTTCTTTTCCAGTAACAGTTTGAATTTATAGGTTTCACTCTGTTTTCTCCTATATTGATAGATGTATTTGGAACTCTAAATCCAACACGGTTTGTGCTAGCTTCTTGAAACTTGACACAATAAAGTAGTTTCACGTTCTATCACTATGTTTTGTTTCCTCTTGATGTAGCCGTAAGAAGTGACTGGCGAGAAACACTTTCATGGAAAGGGGTTGCCAGGCTTCCCAAAATTACGAATCTCCAGAAATCTCAGCAAATATTTTTTCACCGAAACAGGATGATACTTTCAGGTAATGATCAGTACACTAAGGCGACTTGGTTCCCCAAATTTCTTTCTTCTATGTTGAAGCGTTCGTTTCCAGTAACAGTTTGAATTTTTAGGTTTCACTCTGTTTTCTCCTATATTGATAGATGTATTTGGAACTCTAAATCCAACACGGTTTGTGCTAGCTTCTTGAAACTTGACACAATAAAGTAGTTTCACGTTCTATCACTATGATTTGTTTCCTCTTGATGTAACCCTAAGCAGTGACTGGCGAGAAACACTTTCATGGAAAGGGGTTGCCAGGCTTCCCAAAATTACGAATCTCCAGAAATCTCAGCAAATATTTTTTCACCCAAACTGGATGATACTTTCAGGTAATGATCAGTACACTAAGGCGACTTGGTTCCCCAAATTTCGTTCTTCTATGTTGAAGCGTTCTTTTCCAGTAACAGTTTGAATTTATAGGTTTCACTCTGTTTTCTCCTATATTGATAGATGTATTTGGAACTCTAAATCCAACACGGTTTGTGCTAGCTTCTTGAAACTTGAAACAATAAAGTAGTTTCACGTTCGATCTCTATGTTTTGATTCCTCTTGATGTAGCCCGAAGCAGTGACTGGCGAGAAACACTTTCATGGAAAAGGGTTGCCAGGCTACCCAAAATTACAAATCTCCAGAAATCTCAGCAAATATTTTTTCACCCAAACTGGATGATACTTTCAGGTAACGATCAGTACACTAAGGCGACTTGGTTCCCCAAATTTCGTTCTTCTATGTTGAAGCATTCGTTTCTAGTAACAGTTTGAATTTTTAGGTTTCACTCTGTTTTCTCCTATATTGATAGATGTATTTGGAAGTCTAAATCCAACACGGTTTGTGCTAGCTTCTTGAAACTTGAAACAATAAAATAGTTTCACGTTCGATCTCTATGTTTTGTTTCCTCTTGATGTAGCCCTAAGCAGTGACTGGCGAGAAACACTTTCATGGAAAGGGGTTGCCAGGCTTCCCAAAATTACGAATCTCCAGAAATCTCAGCAAATATTTTTTCACCCAAACTGGATGATACTTTCAGGTAATGATCAGTACACTAAGGCGACTTGGTTCCCCAAATTTCGCTCTTCTATGTTGAAGCATTCGTTTCCAGTAACAGTTTGAATTTTTAGGTTTCACTCTTTTTCTCCTATATTGATAGATGTATTTGGAACTCTAAATCCAACACGGTTTGTGCTAGCTTCTTGAAACTTGACACAATAAAGTAGTTTCACGTACTATCTTTATGTTTTGTTTCCTCTTGATGTAGCCCTAAGCAGTGACTGGCGAGAAACACTTTCATGGAAAGTGGTTGCCAGGCTTCCCAAAATTACGAATCTCCATAAATCTCAGCAAATATTTTTCACCCAAACTGGATGATACTTTCAGGTAATGATCGGTACACGAAGGCGACTTGGTTCCCCAAATTTCGTTCTTCTATGTTGAAGCGTTCGTTTCCAGTAACAGTTTGAATTTTTAGGTTTCACTCTGTTTTCTCCTATATTGATTGATGTATTTGGAACTCTAAATCCAACACGGTTTGTGCTATCTTCTTGAAACTTGACACAATAAAGTAGTTTCACGTTCTATCTCTATGTTTTGATGCCTCTTGATGTAGCCCTAAGCAGTGACTGGCGAGAAACACTTTCATGGAAAGGGGTTGCCAGGCTTCCCAAAATTACGAATCTCCAGAAATCTCAGCAAATATTTTTTCACCCAAACACGATGATACTTTCAGGTAATGATCAGTACACTAAGGCGACTTGGTTCCCCAAATTTCGTTCTTCTATGTTGAAGCGTTCGTTTCCAGTAACACTTTGAATTTTTAGGTTTCACTCTGTTTTCTCCTATATGGATAGATGTATTTGGAACTCTAAATCCAACACGGTTTGTGCTAGCTTCTTGAAACTTGACACAATAAAGTAGTTTCACGTTATATCTCTATGTTTTGTTTCCTCTTGATGTAGCCCTAAGCAGTGACTGGCGAGAAACACTTTCATGGAAATGGGTTGCCAGGCTTCCCAAAATTACGAATCTCCAGAAATCTCAGCAAGTATTTTTTCAGCCAAACTGAATGAAACTTGCAGGTAACGATCGGTACACGAAGGCGACTTGGTTCCCCAAATTTCGTTCTTCTATGTTGAAGCGTTCGTTTCCAGTAACAGTTTGAATTTTTAGGTTTCACTCTGTTTTCTCCTATATTGATAGATGTATTTGGAACTCTAAATCCAACACGGTTTGTGCTAGCTTCTTGAAACTTGACACAATAAAGTAGTTTCACGTTCTATCTCTATGTTTTGATTCCTCTTGATGTAGCCCTAAGCAGTGACTGGCGAGAAACACTTTCATGGAAATGGGTTGCCAGGTTTCCCAAAATTACGAATCTCCAGAAATCTCAGCAAATATTTTTTCAACCAAACTGGATGATACTTTCAGGTAATGATCAGTACAGTAAGGCGACTTGGTTCCCCAAATTTCGTTCTTCTATGTTGAAGCGTTCGTTTCCAATAACAGTTTGAATTTTTAGGTTTCACTCTGTTTTCTCCTATATTGATAGATGTATTTGGAACTCTAAATCCAACACGGTTTGTGCCAGCTTCTTGAAACTTGACACAATAAAGTAGTTTCACGTTCTATCTCTATGTTTTGTTTCCTCTTGATGTAGCCCTAAGCAGTGACTTGCGAGAAACACTTTCATGGAAGGGGGTTGCCAGGCTCCCCAAAATTACGAATCTCCAGAAATCTCAGCAAATATTTTTTCACCCAAACTGGATGATACTTTCAGGTAATGATCAGTACACTAAGGCGACTTGGTTCCCCAAATTTCTTTCTTCTATGTTGAAGCGTTCGTTTCCAGTAACAGTTTGAATTTTTAGGTTTCACTCTGTTTTCTCCTATATTGATAGATGTATTTGGAACTCAAAATCCAACACGGTTTGTGCTAGCTTCTTGAAACTTGACACAATAAAGTAGTTTCACGTTCTATCACTATGATTTGTTTCCTCTTGATGTAACCCTAAGCAGTGACTGGCGAGAAACACTTTCATGGAAAGGGGTTGCCAGGCTTCCCAAAATTACGAATCTCCAGAAATCTCAGCAAATATTTTTTCACCCAAACTGGATGATACTTTCAGGTAATGATCAGTACACTAAGGCGACTTGGTTCCCCAAATTTCGTTCTTCTATGTTGAAGCGTTCTTTTCCAATAATAGTTTGAATTTTTAGGTTTCACTCTGTTTTCTCCTATATTGATAGATGTATTTGGAACTCTAAATCCAACACGGTTTGTGCTAGCTTCTTGAAACTTGACACAATAAAGTAGTTTCACGTTCTATCTCTATGTTTTGTTTCCTCTTGATGTAGCCCTAAGCAGTGACTGGCGAGAAACACTTTCATGGAAGGGGGTTGCCAGGCTCCCCAAAATTACGAATCTCCAGAAATCTCAGCAAATATTTTTTCACCCAAACTGGATGATACTTTCAGGTAATGATCAGTACACTAAGGCGACTTGGTTCCCCAAATTTCATTCTTCTATGTTGAAGCGTTCGTTTCCAGTAACACTTTGAATTTTTAGGTTTCACTCTGTTTTCTCCTATATTGATAGATGTATTTGGAACTCTAAATCCAACACGGTTTGTGCTAGCTTCTTGAAACTTGACACAATAAAGTAGTTTCACGTTCTATCACTATGATTTGTTTCCTCTTGTTGTAAGCCTAAGCAGTGACTGGCGAGAAACACTTTCATGGAAAGGGGTTGCCAGGCTTCCCAAAATTACGAATCTCCAGAAATCTCAGCAAATATTTTTTCACCCAAACTGGATGATACTTTCAGGTAATGATCAGTACACTAAGGCGACTTGTTTGCCCAAATTTCGTTCTTCTATGTTGAAGCGTTCTTTTCCAATAACAGTTTGAATTTTTAGGTTTCACTCTGTTTTCTCCTATATTGATAGATGTATTTGGAACTCTAAATCCAACACGGTTTGTGCTAGCTTCTTGAAACTTGACACAATAAAGTAGTTTCACGTTCTATCACTATGATTTGTTTCCTCTTGATGTAACCCTAAGCAGTGACTGGCGAGAAACACTTTCATGGAAAGGGGTTGCCAGGCTTCCCAAAATTACGAATCTCCAGAAATCTCAGCAAATATTTTTTCACCCAAACTGGATGATACTTTCAGGTAATGATCAGTACACTAAGGCGACTTGGTTCCCCAAATTTCGTTCTTCTATGTTGAAGCGTTCTTTTCCAGTAACAGTTTGAATTTATAGGTTTCACTCTGTTTTCTCCTATATTGATAGATGTATTTGGAACTCTAAATCCAACACGGTTTGTGCTAGCTTCTTGAAACTTGAAACAATAAAGTAGTTTCACGTTCGATCTCTATGTTTTGATTCCTCTTGATGTAGCCCGAATCAGTGACTGGCGAGAAACACTTTCATGGAAAGTGGTTGCCAGGCTTCCCAAAATTACGAATCTCCAGAAATCTCAGCAAATATTTTTTCACCCAAACTTGATGATACTTTCAGGTAATGATCGGTACACGAAGGCGACTTGGTTCCCCAAATTTCATTCTTCTATGTTGAAGCGTTCGTTTCCAGTAACAGTTTGAATTTTTAGGTTTCACTCTGTTTTCTCCTATATTGATTGATGTATTTGGAACTCTAAATCCAACACGGTTTGTGCTATCTTCTTGAAACTTGACACAATAAAGTAGTTTCACGTTCGATCTCTATGTTTTGTTTCCTCTTGATGTAGCCCTAAGCAGTGACTGGCGAGAAACACTTTCATGGAAAGGGGTTGCCAGGCTTCCCAAAATTACGAATCTCCAGAAATCTCAGAAAATATTTTTTCACCCAAACACGATGATACTTTCAGGTAATGATCAGTACACGAAGGCGACTTGGTTCCCCAAATTTCGTTCTTCTATGTTGAAGCGTTCGTTTCCAGTAACACTTTGAATTTTTAGGTTTCACTCTGTTTTCTCCTATATTGATAGATGTATTTGGAACTCTAAATCGAACACGGTTTGTGCTAGCTTCTTGAAACTTGACACAATAAAGTAGTTTCACATTCTCTCTCTATGTTTTGATTCCTCTTCATGTAGCCCTAAGCAGTGACTGGCGAGAAACACTTTCATGGAAAGGGGTTGCCAGGCTTCCCAAAATTACGAATCTCCAGAAATCTCAGCAAATAGTTTTTCACCCAAACTGGATGATACTTTCAGGTAATGATCAGTACACTAAGGCGACTTGGTTCCCCAAATTTCGTTCTTCTATGTTGAAGCGTTCGTTTCCAGTAACAGTTTGAATTTTTAGGTTTCACTCTGTTTTCTCCTATATTGATAGATGTATTTGGAACTCTAAATCCAACACGGTTTGTGCTAGCTTCTTGAAACTTGACACAATAAAGTAGTTTCACGTTCTATCTCTATGTTTTGTTTCCTCTTGATGTAGCCCTAAGCAGTGACTGGCGAGAAACACTTTCATGGAAAGGGGTTGCCAGGCTTCCCAAAATTACGAATCTCCAGAAATCTCAGCAAATATTTTTTCACCCAAACTGGATGATACTTTCAGGTAATGATCAGTACAGTAAGGCGACTTGGTTCCCCAAATTTCGTTCTTCTATGTTGAAGCGTTCGTTTCCAATAACAGTTTGAATTTTTAGGTTTTACTCTGTTTTCTCCTATATTGATAGATGTATTTGGAACTCTAAATCCAACACGGTTTGTGCTAGCTTCTTGAAACTTGACACAATAAAGTAGTTTCATATTGTATCTTTATGTTTTGTTTCCTCTTGCTGTAGCCCTAAGCAGTGACAGGCGAGAAACACTTTCATGGAAAGGGGTTGCCAGGCTTCCCAAAATTACGAATCTCCAGAAATCTCAGCAAGTATTTTTTCAGCCAAACTGAATGGTACTTTCAGGTAATGATCGGTACATGAAGGCGACTTGGTTCCCCAAATTTCGTTCTTCTATGTTGAAGCGTTCTTTTCCAGTAACAGTTTGAATTTTTAGGTTTCACTTTGTTTTCTCCTATATTGATAGATGTATTTGGAACTCTAAATTCAACACGGTTTGTGCTAGCTTCTTGAAACTTGAAACAATAAAGTAGTTTCACGTTCGATCTCTATGTTTTGTTTCCTCTTGATGTAGCCCTAAGCAGTGACTGGCGAGAAACACTTTCATGGAAAGGGGTTGCCAGGCTACCCAAAATTACAAATCTCCAGAAATCTCAGCAAATATTTTTTCACCCAAACTGGATGATACTTTCAGGTAATGATCAGTACACTAAGGCGACTTGGTTCCCCAAATTTCGCTCTTCTATGTTGAAGCATTCGTTTCCAGTAACAGTTTGAATTTTTAGGTTTCACTCTTTTTTCTCCTATATTGATAGATGTATTTGGAACTCTAAATCCAACACGGTTTGTGCTAGCTTCTTGAAACTTGACACAATAAAGTAGTTTCACGTTCTATCTTTATGTTTTGTTTCCTCTTGATGTAGCCCTAAGCAGTGACTGGCGAGAAACACTTTCATGGAAAGTGGTTGCCAGGCTTCCCAAAATTACGAATCTCCAGAAATCTCAGCAAATATTTTTTCACCCAAACTGGATGATACTTTCAGGTAATGATCGGTACACGAAGGCGACTTGGTTCCCCAAATTTCGTTCTTCTATGTTGAAGCGTTCGTTTCCAGTAACAGTTTGAATTTTTAGGTTTCACTCTGTTTTCTCCTATATTGATAGATGTATTTGGAACTCTAAATCCAACACGGTTTGTGCTAGCTTCCTGAAGCTTGACACAATAAAGTAGTTTCACGTTCTATCTCTATGTTTTGATTCCTCTTGATGTAGCCCTAAGCAGTGACTGGCGAGAAACACTTTCATGGAAAGGGGTTGCCAGGCTTCCCAAAATTACGAATCTCCAGAAATCTCAGCAAATATTTTTTCACCCAAACTGGATGATACTTTCAGGTAATGATCAGTACACTAAGGCGACTTGGTTCCCCAAATTTCGTTCTTCTATGTTGAAGCGTCCATTTCCAGAAACAGTTTGAATTTTTAGGTTTCACTCTGTTTTCTCCTATATTGATAGTTGTATTTGTAACTCTAAATCCAACACGGTTTGTGCTAGGTTCTTTAAACTTGTCACAATAAAGTAGTTTCACGTTCTATCTCTAAGTTTTGTTTCCTCTTGATGTAGCCCTAAGCAGTGACTGGCGAGAAACACTTTCATGGAAAGGGGTTACCAGGCTTCCCAAAATTACGAATCCTTAGAAATCTCAGCAAATATTTTTTCACCCAAACTGGATGATACTTTCAGGTAATGATCAGTACAGTAAGGCGACTTGGTTCCCCAAATTTCGTTCTTCTATGTTGAAGCGTTCGTTTCCAATAACAGTTTGAATTTTTAGGTTTCACTCTGTTTTCTCCTATATTGATAGATGTATTTGGAACTCTAAATCCAACACGGTTTGTGCCAGCTTCTTGAAACTTGACACAATAAAGTAGTTTCACGTTCTATCTCTATGTTCTGTTTCCTCTTGATGTAGTCCTAAGCAGTGTCTGGCGAGAAACACTTTCATGGAAAGGGGTTGCCAGGCTTCCCAAAATTACGAATCTCCAGAAATCTCAGCAAATATTTTTTCACCCAAACTGGATGATACTTTCAGGTAATTATCAGTACACTAAGACGACTTGGTTCCCCAAATTTCATTCTTCTATGTTGAAGCGTTCGTTTCCAGTAACAGTTTGAATTTTTAGGTTTCACTCTGTTTTCTCCTATATTGATAGATGTATTTGGAACTCTAAATCCAACACGGTTTGTGCTAGCTTCTTCAAACTTGACACAATAAAGTAGTTTCACGTTCTATCTCTAAGTTTTGATTCCTCTTGATGTAGCCCTAAGCAGTGACTGGCGAGAAACACTTTCATGGAAAGGGGTTGCCAGGCTTCCCAAAATTACGAATCTCCAGAAATCTCAGCAAATATTTTTTCACCCAAACTGGATGATACTTTCAGGTAATGATCAGTACACTAAGGCGACTTGGTTCCCCAAATTTCGTTCTTCTATGTTGAAGCGTTCGTTTCCAGTAACTCTTTGAATTTTTAGGTTTCACTCTGTTTTCTCCTATATTGATAGATGTATTTGGAACTCTAAATCCAACACGGTTTGTGCCAGCTTCTTGAAACTTGACACAATAAAGTAGTTTCACGTTCTATCTCTATGTTTTGATTCCTCTTGATGTAGCCCTAAGCAGTGACTGGCAAGAAACACTTTCATGGAAAGGGGTTGCCAGGCTTCCCAAAATTACGAATCTCCAGAAATCTCAGCAAATATTTTTTCACCCAAACTGGATGATACTTTCAGGTAATGATCAGTACACTAAGGTGACTTGGTTCCCCAAATTTCGTTCTTCTATGTTGAAGCGTTCGTTTCCAGTAACTCTTTGAATTTTAAGGTTTCACTCTGTTTTCTCCTATATTGATAGATGTATTTGGAGCTCTAAATACAACACGGTTTGTGCTAGCTTCTTGAAACTTGACACAATAAAGTAGTTTCACGTTCTATCTTTATGTTTTCTTTCCTCTTGATGTAGCCCTAAGCAGTGACTGGCGAGAAACACTTTCATGGAAAGTGGTTGCCAGGCTTCCCAAAATTATGAATCTCCAGAAATCTCAGCAAATATTTTTTCACCCAAACTGGATGATACTTTCAGGTAATGATCAGTACACTAAGGCGACTTGGTTCCCCAAATTTCGTTCTTCTATGTTGAAGCGTTCGTTTCCAGTAACAGTTTGAATTTTTAGGTTTCACTCTGTTTTCTCCTATATTGATAGATGTATTTGGAACTCTAAATCCAACACGGTTTGTGCTAGCTTCTTGAAACTTGACACAATAAAGTAGTTTCACGTTCTATCTCTAAGTTTTGATTCCTCTTGATGTAGCCCTAAGCAGTGACTGGCGAGAAACACTTTCATGGAAAGGGGTTACCAGGCTTCCCAAAATTACGAATCTCCAGAACTCTCAGCAAATATTTTTTCACCCAAACTGGATGATACTTTCAGGTAATGATCAGTACACTAAGGCGACTTGGTTCCCCAAATTTCGTTCTTCTATGTTGAAGCGTTCGTTTCCAGTAACTCTTTGAATTTTTAGGTTTCACTCTGTTTTCTCCTATATTGATAGATGTATTTGGAACTCTAAATCCAACACGGTTTGTGCTAGCTTCTTGAAACTTGACACAATAAAGTAGTTTCACGTTCTATCTCTATGTTTTGTTTCCTCTTGATGTAGCCCTAAGCAGTGACTGGCGAGAAACACTTTCATGGAAAGGGGTTGCCAGGCTTCCCAAAATTACGAATCTCCAGAAATCTCAGCAAATATTTTTTCACCCAAACACGATGATACTTTCAGGTAATGATCAGTACACTAAGGCGACTTGGTTCCCCAAATTTCGTTCTTCTATGTTGAAGCGTTCGTTTCCAGTAACACTTTGAATTTTTAGGTTTCACTCTGTTTTCTCCTATATGGATAGATGTATTTGGAACTCTAAATCCAACACGGTTTGTGCTAGCTTCTTGAAACTTGACACAATAAAGTAGTTTCACGTTCTATCTCTATGTTTTGATTCCTCTTGATGTAGCCCTAAGCAGTGACTGGCGAGAAACACTTTCATGGAAATGGGTTGCCAGGTTTCCCAAAATTACGAATCTCCAGAAATCTCAGCAAATATTTTTTCACCCAAACTGGATGATACTTTCAGGTAATGATCAGTACAGTAAGGCGACTTGGTTCCCCAAATTTCGTTCTTCTATGTTGAGGCGTTCGTTTCCAATAACAGTTTGAATTTTTAGGTTTCACTCTGTTTTCTCCTATATTGATAGATGTATTTGGAACTCTAAATCCAACACGGTTTGTGCCAGCTTCTTGAAACTTGACACAATAAAGTAGTTTCACGTTCTATCTCTATGTTTTGATTCCTCTTGATGTAGCCCTAAGCAGTGACTGGCAAGAAACACTTTCATGGAAAGGGGTTGCCAGGCTTCCCAAAATTACGAATCTCCAGAAATCTCAGCAAATATTTTTTCACCCAAACTGGATGATACTTTCAGGTAATGATCAGTACACTAAGGCGACTTGGTTCCCCATATTTCGTTCTTCTATGTTGAAGCGTTCGTTTCCAGTAACAGTTTGAATTTTTAGGTTTCACTCTGTTTTCTCCTATATTGATAGATGTATTTGGAACTCTAAATCCAACACGGTTTGTGCTAGCTTCTTGAAACCTGACACAATAAAGTAGTTTCACGTTCTATCACTATGATTTGTTTCCTCTTGATGTAACCCTAAGCAGTGACTGGCGAGAAACACTTTCATGGAAAGGGGTTGCCAGGCTTCCCAAAATTACGAATCTCCAGAAATCTCAGCAAATATTTTTTCACCCAAACTGGATGATACTTTCAGGTAATGATCAGTACACTAAGGCGACTTGGTTCCCCAAATTTCGTTCTTCTATGTTGAAGCGTTCTTTTCCAGTAACAGTTTGAATTTATAGGTTTCACTCTGTTTTCTCCTATATTGATAGATGTATTTGGAACTCTAAATCCAACACGGTTTGTGCTAGCTTCTTGAAACCTGACACAATAAAGTAGTTTCAGGTTCTATCACTATGATTTGTTTCCTCTTGATGTAACCCTAAGCAGTGACTGGCGAGAAACACTTTCATGGAAAGGGGTTGCCAGGCTTCCCAAAATTACGAATCTCCAGAAATCTCAGCAAATATTTTTTCACCCAAACTGGATGATACTTTCAGGTAATGATCAGTACACTAAGGCGACTTGGTTCCCCAAATTTCGTTCTTCTATGTTGAAGCGTTCTTTTCCAGTAACAGTTTGAATTTATAGGTTTCACTCTGTTTTCTCCTATATTGATAGATGTATTTGGAACTCTAAATCCAACACGGTTTGTGCTAGCTTCTTGAAACTTGACACAATAAAGTAGTTTCACGTTCTATCACTATGTTTTGTTTCCTCTTGATGTAGCCGTAAGAAGTGACTGGCGAGAAACACTTTCATGGAAAGGGGTTGCCAGGCTTCCCAAAATTACGAATCTCCAGAAATCTCAGCAAATATTTTTTCACCGAAACAGGATGATACTTTCAGGTAATGATCAGTACACTAAGGCGACTTGGTTCCCCAAATTTCTTTCTTCTATGTTGAAGCGTTCGTTTCCAGTAACAGTTTGAATTTTTAGGTTTCACTCTGTTTTCTCCTATATTGATAGATGTATTTGGAACTCTAAATCCAACACGGTTTGTGCTAGCTTCTTGAAACTTGACACAATAAAGTAGTTTCACGTTCTATCACTATGATTTGTTTCCTCTTGATGTAACCCTAAGCAGTGACTGGCGAGAAACACTTTCATGGAAAGGGGTTGCCAGGCTTCCCAAAATTACGAATCTCCAGAAATCTCAGCAAATATTTTTTCACCCAAACTGGATGATACTTTCAGGTAATGATCAGTACACTAAGGCGACTTGGTTCCCCAAATTTCGTTCTTCTATGTTGAAGCGTTCTTTTCCAGTAACAGTTTGAATTTATAGGTTTCACTCTGTTTTCTCCTATATTGATAGATGTATTTGGAACTCTAAATCCAACACGGTTTGTGCTAGCTTCTTGAAACTTGAAACAATAAAGTAGTTTCACGTTCGATCTCTATGTTTTGATTCCTCTTGATGTAGCCCGAAGCAGTGACTGGCGAGAAACACTTTCATGGAAAAGGGTTGCCAGGCTACCCAAAATTACAAATCTCCAGAAATCTCAGCAAATATTTTTTCACCCAAACTGGATGATACTTTCAGGTAACGATCAGTACACTAAGGCGACTTGGTTCCCCAAATTTCGTTCTTCTATGTTGAAGCATTCGTTTCTAGTAACAGTTTGAATTTTTAGGTTTCACTCTGTTTTCTCCTATATTGATAGATGTATTTGGAAGTCTAAATCCAACACGGTTTGTGCTAGCTTCTTGAAACTTGAAACAATAAAATAGTTTCACGTTCGATCTCTATGTTTTGTTTCCTCTTGATGTAGCCCTAAGCAGTGACTGGCGAGAAACACTTTCATGGAAAGGGGTTGCCAGGCTTCCCAAAATTACGAATCTCCAGAAATCTCAGCAAATATTTTTTCACCCAAACTGGATGATACTTTCAGGTAATGATCAGTACACTAAGGCGACTTGGTTCCCCAAATTTCGCTCTTCTATGTTGAAGCATTCGTTTCCAGTAACAGTTTGAATTTTTAGGTTTCACTCTTTTTCTCCTATATTGATAGATGTATTTGGAACTCTAAATCCAACACGGTTTGTGCTAGCTTCTTGAAACTTGACACAATAAAGTAGTTTCACGTACTATCTTTATGTTTTGTTTCCTCTTGATGTAGCCCTAAGCAGTGACTGGCGAGAAACACTTTCATGGAAAGTGGTTGCCAGGCTTCCCAAAATTACGAATCTCCATAAATCTCAGCAAATATTTTTCACCCAAACTGGATGATACTTTCAGGTAATGATCGGTACACGAAGGCGACTTGGTTCCCCAAATTTCGTTCTTCTATGTTGAAGCGTTCGTTTCCAGTAACAGTTTGAATTTTTAGGTTTCACTCTGTTTTCTCCTATATTGATTGATGTATTTGGAACTCTAAATCCAACACGGTTTGTGCTATCTTCTTGAAACTTGACACAATAAAGTAGTTTCACGTTCTATCTCTATGTTTTGATGCCTCTTGATGTAGCCCTAAGCAGTGACTGGCGAGAAACACTTTCATGGAAAGGGGTTGCCAGGCTTCCCAAAATTACGAATCTCCAGAAATCTCAGCAAATATTTTTTCACCCAAACACGATGATACTTTCAGGTAATGATCAGTACACTAAGGCGACTTGGTTCCCCAAATTTCGTTCTTCTATGTTGAAGCGTTCGTTTCCAGTAACACTTTGAATTTTTAGGTTTCACTCTGTTTTCTCCTATATGGATAGATGTATTTGGAACTCTAAATCCAACACGGTTTGTGCTAGCTTCTTGAAACTTGACACAATAAAGTAGTTTCACGTTATATCTCTATGTTTTGTTTCCTCTTGATGTAGCCCTAAGCAGTGACTGGCGAGAAACACTTTCATGGAAATGGGTTGCCAGGCTTCCCAAAATTACGAATCTCCAGAAATCTCAGCAAGTATTTTTTCAGCCAAACTGAATGAAACTTGCAGGTAACGATCGGTACACGAAGGCGACTTGGTTCCCCAAATTTCGTTCTTCTATGTTGAAGCGTTCGTTTCCAGTAACAGTTTGAATTTTTAGGTTTCACTCTGTTTTCTCCTATATTGATAGATGTATTTGGAACTCTAAATCCAACACGGTTTGTGCTAGCTTCTTGAAACTTGACACAATAAAGTAGTTTCACGTTCTATCTCTATGTTTTGTTTCCTCTTGATGTAGCCCTAAGCAGTGACTGGCGAGAAACACTTTCATGGAAAGGGGTTGCCAGGCTTCCCAAAATTACGAATCTCCAGAAATCTCAGCAAATATTTTTTCACCCAAACTGGATGATACTTTCAGGTAATGATCAGTACAGTAAGGCGACTTGGTTCCCCAAATTTCGTTCTTCTATGTTGAAGCGTTCGTTTCCAATAACAGTTTGAATTTTTAGGTTTTACTCTGTTTTCTCCTATATTGATAGATGTATTTGGAACTCTAAATCCAACACGGTTTGTGCTAGCTTCTTGAAACTTGACACAATAAAGTAGTTTCATATTGTATCTTTATGTTTTGTTTCCTCTTGCTGTAGCCCTAAGCAGTGACAGGCGAGAAACACTTTCATGGAAAGGGGTTGCCAGGCTTCCCAAAATTACGAATCTCCAGAAATCTCAGCAAGTATTTTTTCAGCCAAACTGAATGGTACTTTCAGGTAATGATCGGTACATGAAGGCGACTTGGTTCCCCAAATTTCGTTCTTCTATGTTGAAGCGTTCTTTTCCAGTAACAGTTTGAATTTTTAGGTTTCACTTTGTTTTCTCCTATATTGATAGATGTATTTGGAACTCTAAATTCAACACGGTTTGTGCTAGCTTCTTGAAACTTGAAACAATAAAGTAGTTTCACGTTCGATCTCTATGTATTGTTTCCTCTTGATGTAGCCCTAAGCAGTGACTGGCGAGAAACACTTTCATGGAAAGGGGTTGCCAGGCTACCCAAAATTACAAATCTCCAGAAATCTCAGCAAATATTTTTTCACCCAAACTGGATGATACTTTCAGGTAATGATCAGTACACTAAGGCGACTTGGTTCCCCAAATTTCGCTCTTCTATGTTGAAGCATTCGTTTCCAGTAACAGTTTGAATTTTTAGGTTTCACTCTTTTTTCTCCTATATTGATAGATGTATTTGGAACTCTAAATCCAACACGGTTTGTGCTAGCTTCTTGAAACTTGACACAATAAAGTAGTTTCACGTTCTATCTTTATGTTTTGTTTCCTCTTGATGTAGCCCTATGCAGTGACTGGCGAGAAACACTTTCATGGAAAGTGGTTGCCAGGCTTCCCAAAATTACGAATCTCCAGAAATCTCAGCAAATATTTTTTCACCCAAACTGGATGATACTTTCAGGTAATGATCGGTACACGAAGGCGACTTGGTTCCCCAAATTTCGTTCTTCTATGTTGAAGCGTTCGTTTCCAGTAACAGTTTGAATTTTTAGGTTTCACTCTGTTTTCTCCTATATTGATAGATGTATTTGGAACTCTAAATCCAACACGGTTTGTGCTAGCTTCCTGAAGCTTGACACAATAAAGTAGTTTCACGTTCTATCTCTATGTTTTGATTCCTCTTGATGTAGCCCTAAGCAGTGACTGGCGAGAAACACTTTCATGGAAAGGGGTTGCCAGGCTTCCCAAAATTACGAATCTCCAGAAATCTCAGCAAATATTTTTTCACCCAAACTGGATGATACTTTCAGGTAATGATCAGTACACTAAGGCGACTTGGTTCCCCAAATTTCGTTCTTCTATGTTGAAGCGTCCATTTCCAGAAACAGTTTGAATTTTTAGGTTTCACTCTGTTTTCTCCTATATTGATAGTTGTATTTGTAACTCTAAATCCAACACGGTTTGTGCTAGGTTCTTTAAACTTGTCACAATAAAGTAGTTTCACGTTCTATCTCTAAGTTTTGTTTCCTCTTGATGTAGCCCTAAGCAGTGACTGGCGAGAAACACTTTCATGGAAAGGGGTTACCAGGCTTCCCAAAATTACGAATCCTTAGAAATCTCAGCAAATATTTTTTCACCCAAACTGGATGATACTTTCAGGTAATGATCAGTACAGTAAGGCGACTTGGTTCCCCAAATTTCGTTCTTCTATGTTGAAGCGTTCGTTTCCAATAACAGTTTGAATTTTTAGGTTTCACTCTGTTTTCTCCTATATTGATAGATGTATTTGGAACTCTAAATCCAACACGGTTTGTGCCAGCTTCTTGAAACTTGACACAATAAAGTAGTTTCACGTTCTATCTCTATGTTCTGTTTCCTCTTGATGTAGTCCTAAGCAGTGTCTGGCGAGAAACACTTTCATGGAAAGGGGTTGCCAGGCTTCCCAAAATTACGAATCTCCAGAAATCTCAGCAAATATTTTTTCACCCAAACTGGATGATACTTTCAGGTAATTATCAGTACACTAAGACGACTTGGTTCCCCAAATTTCATTCTTCTATGTTGAAGCGTTCGTTTCCAGTAACAGTTTGAATTTTTAGGTTTCACTCTGTTTTCTCCTATATTGATAGATGTATTTGGAACTCTAAATCCAACACGGTTTGTGCTAGCTTCTTCAAACTTGACACAATAAAGTAGTTTCACGTTCTATCTCTAAGTTTTGATTCCTCTTGATGTAGCCCTAAGCAGTGACTGGCGAGAAACACTTTCATGGAAAGGGGTTGCCAGGCTTCCCAAAATTACGAATCTCCAGAAATCTCAGCAAATATTTTTTCACCCAAACTGGATGATACTTTCAGGTAATGATCAGTACACTAAGGCGACTTGGTTCCCCAAATTTCGTTCTTCTATGTTGAAGCGTTCGTTTCCAGTAACTCTTTGAATTTTTAGGTTTCACTCTGTTTTCTCCTATATTGATAGATGTATTTGGAACTCTAAATCCAACACGGTTTGTGCCAGCTTCTTGAAACTTGACACAATAAAGTAGTTTCACGTTCTATCTCTATGTTTTGATTCCTCTTGATGTAGCCCTAAGCAGTGACTGGCAAGAAACACTTTCATGGAAAGGGGTTGCCAGGCTTCCCAAAATTACGAATCTCCAGAAATCTCAGCAAATATTTTTTCACCCAAACTGGATGATACTTTCAGGTAATGATCAGTACACTAAGGTGACTTGGTTCCCCAAATTTCGTTCTTCTATGTTGAAGCGTTCGTTTCCAGTAACTCTTTGAATTTTAAGGTTTCACTCTGTTTTCTCCTATATTGATAGATGTATTTGGAGCTCTAAATACAACACGGTTTGTGCTAGCTTCTTGAAACTTGACACAATAAAGTAGTTTCACGTTCTATCTTTATGTTTTCTTTCCTCTTGATGTAGCCCTAAGCAGTGACTGGCGAGAAACACTTTCATGGAAAGTGGTTGCCAGGCTTCCCAAAATTATGAATCTCCAGAAATCTCAGCAAATATTTTTTCACCCAAACTGGATGATACTTTCAGGTAATGATCAGTACACTAAGGCGACTTGGTTCCCCAAATTTCGTTCTTCTATGTTGAAGCGTTCGTTTCCAGTAACAGTTTGAATTTTTAGGTTTCACTCTGTTTTCTCCTATATTGATAGATGTATTTGGAACTCTAAATCCAACACGGTTTGTGCTAGCTTCTTGAAACTTGACACAATAAAGTAGTTTCACGTTCTATCTCTAAGTTTTGATTCCTCTTGATGTAGCCCTAAGCAGTGACTGGCGAGAAACACTTTCATGGAAAGGGGTTACCAGGCTTCCCAAAATTACGAATCTCCAGAACTCTCAGCAAATATTTTTTCACCCAAACTGGATGATACTTTCAGGTAATGATCAGTACACTAAGGCGACTTGGTTCCCCAAATTTCGTTCTTCTATGTTGAAGCGTTCGTTTCCAGTAACTCTTTGAATTTTTAGGTTTCACTCTGTTTTCTCCTATATTGATAGATGTATTTGGAACTCTAAATCCAACACGGTTTGTGCTAGCTTCTTGAAACTTGACACAATAAAGTAGTTTCACGTTCTATCTCTATGTTTTGTTTCCTCTTGATGTAGCCCTAAGCAGTGACTGGCGAGAAACACTTTCATGGAAAGGGGTTGCCAGGCTTCCCAAAATTACGAATCTCCAGAAATCTCAGCAAATATTTTTTCACCCAAACACGATGATACTTTCAGGTAATGATCAGTACACTAAGGCGACTTGGTTCCCCAAATTTCGTTCTTCTATGTTGAAGCGTTCGTTTCCAGTAACACTTTGAATTTTTAGGTTTCACTCTGTTTTCTCCTATATGGATAGATGTATTTGGAACTCTAAATCCAACACGGTTTGTGCTAGCTTCTTGAAACTTGACACAATAAAGTAGTTTCACGTTCTATCTCTATGTTTTGATTCCTCTTGATGTAGCCCTAAGCAGTGACTGGCGAGAAACACTTTCATGGAAATGGGTTGCCAGGTTTCCCAAAATTACGAATCTCCAGAAATCTCAGCAAATATTTTTTCACCCAAACTGGATGATACTTTCAGGTAATGATCAGTACAGTAAGGCGACTTGGTTCCCCAAATTTCGTTCTTCTATGTTGAGGCGTTCGTTTCCAATAACAGTTTGAATTTTTAGGTTTCACTCTGTTTTCTCCTATATTGATAGATGTATTTGGAACTCTAAATCCAACACGGTTTGTGCCAGCTTCTTGAAACTTGACACAATAAAGTAGTTTCACGTTCTATCTCTATGTTTTGATTCCTCTTGATGTAGCCCTAAGCAGTGACTGGCAAGAAACACTTTCATGGAAAGGGGTTGCCAGGCTTCCCAAAATTACGAATCTCCAGAAATCTCAGCAAATATTTTTTCACCCAAACTGGATGATACTTTCAGGTAATGATCAGTACACTAAGGCGACTTGGTTCCCCATATTTCGTTCTTCTATGTTGAAGCGTTCGTTTCCAGTAACAGTTTGAATTTTTAGGTTTCACTCTGTTTTCTCCTATATTGATAGATGTATTTGGAACTCTAAATCCAACACGGTTTGTGCTAGCTTCTTGAAACCTGACACAATAAAGTAGTTTCACGTTCTATCACTATGATTTGTTTCCTCTTGATGTAACCCTAAGCAGTGACTGGCGAGAAACACTTTCATGGAAAGGGGTTGCCAGGCTTCCCAAAATTACGAATCTCCAGAAATCTCAGCAAATATTTTTTCACCCAAACTGGATGATACTTTCAGGTAATGATCAGTACACTAAGGCGACTTGGTTCCCCAAATTTCGTTCTTCTATGTTGAAGCGTTCTTTTCCAGTAACAGTTTGAATTTATAGGTTTCACTCTGTTTTCTCCTATATTGATAGATGTATTTGGAACTCTAAATCCAACACGGTTTGTGCTAGCTTCTTGAAACCTGACACAATAAAGTAGTTTCAGGTTCTATCACTATGATTTGTTTCCTCTTGATGTAACCCTAAGCAGTGACTGGCGAGAAACACTTTCATGGAAAGGGGTTGCCAGGCTTCCCAAAATTACGAATCTCCAGAAATCTCAGCAAATATTTTTTCACCCAAACTGGATGATACTTTCAGGTAATGATCAGTACACTAAGGCGACTTGGTTCCCCAAATTTCGTTCTTCTATGTTGAAGCGTTCTTTTCCAGTAACAGTTTGAATTTATAGGTTTCACTCTGTTTTCTCCTATATTGATAGATGTATTTGGAACTCTAAATCCAACACGGTTTGTGCTAGCTTCTTGAAACTTGACACAATAAAGTAGTTTCACGTTCTATCACTATGTTTTGTTTCCTCTTGATGTAGCCGTAAGAAGTGACTGGCGAGAAACACTTTCATGGAAAGGGGTTGCCAGGCTTCCCAAAATTACGAATCTCCAGAAATCTCAGCAAATATTTTTTCACCGAAACAGGATGATACTTTCAGGTAATGATCAGTACACTAAGGCGACTTGGTTCCCCAAATTTCTTTCTTCTATGTTGAAGCGTTCGTTTCCAGTAACAGTTTGAATTTTTAGGTTTCACTCTGTTTTCTCCTATATTGATAGATGTATTTGGAACTCTAAATCCAACACGGTTTGTGCTAGCTTCTTGAAACTTGACACAATAAAGTAGTTTCACGTTCTATCACTATGATTTGTTTCCTCTTGATGTAACCCTAAGCAGTGACTGGCGAGAAACACTTTCATGGAAAGGGGTTGCCAGGCTTCCCAAAATTACGAATCTCCAGAAATCTCAGCAAATATTTTTTCACCCAAACTGGATGATACTTTCAGGTAATGATCAGTACACTAAGGCGACTTGGTTCCCCAAATTTCGTTCTTCTATGTTGAAGCGTTCTTTTCCAGTAACAGTTTGAATTTATAGGTTTCACTCTGTTTTCTCCTATATTGATAGATGTATTTGGAACTCTAAATCCAACACGGTTTGTGCTAGCTTCTTGAAACTTGAAACAATAAAGTAGTTTCACGTTCGATCTCTATGTTTTGATTCCTCTTGATGTAGCCCGAAGCAGTGACTGGCGAGAAACACTTTCATGGAAAAGGGTTGCCAGGCTACCCAAAATTACAAATCTCCAGAAATCTCAGCAAATATTTTTTCACCCAAACTGGATGATACTTTCAGGTAACGATCAGTACACTAAGGCGACTTGGTTCCCCAAATTTCGTTCTTCTATGTTGAAGCATTCGTTTCTAGTAACAGTTTGAATTTTTAGGTTTCACTCTGTTTTCTCCTATATTGATAGATGTATTTGGAAGTCTAAATCCAACACGGTTTGTGCTAGCTTCTTGAAACTTGAAACAATAAAATAGTTTCACGTTCGATCTCTATGTTTTGTTTCCTCTTGATGTAGCCCTAAGCAGTGACTGGCGAGAAACACTTTCATGGAAAGGGGTTGCCAGGCTTCCCAAAATTACGAATCTCCAGAAATCTCAGCAAATATTTTTTCACCCAAACTGGATGATACTTTCAGGTAATGATCAGTACACTAAGGCGACTTGGTTCCCCAAATTTCGCTCTTCTATGTTGAAGCATTCGTTTCCAGTAACAGTTTGAATTTTTAGGTTTCACTCTTTTTCTCCTATATTGATAGATGTATTTGGAACTCTAAATCCAACACGGTTTGTGCTAGCTTCTTGAAACTTGACACAATAAAGTAGTTTCACGTACTATCTTTATGTTTTGTTTCCTCTTGATGTAGCCCTAAGCAGTGACTGGCGAGAAACACTTTCATGGAAAGTGGTTGCCAGGCTTCCCAAAATTACGAATCTCCATAAATCTCAGCAAATATTTTTCACCCAAACTGGATGATACTTTCAGGTAATGATCGGTACACGAAGGCGACTTGGTTCCCCAAATTTCGTTCTTCTATGTTGAAGCGTTCGTTTCCAGTAACAGTTTGAATTTTTAGGTTTCACTCTGTTTTCTCCTATATTGATTGATGTATTTGGAACTCTAAATCCAACACGGTTTGTGCTATCTTCTTGAAACTTGACACAATAAAGTAGTTTCACGTTCTATCTCTATGTTTTGATGCCTCTTGATGTAGCCCTAAGCAGTGACTGGCGAGAAACACTTTCATGGAAAGGGGTTGCCAGGCTTCCCAAAATTACGAATCTCCAGAAATCTCAGCAAATATTTTTTCACCCAAACACGATGATACTTTCAGGTAATGATCAGTACACTAAGGCGACTTGGTTCCCCAAATTTCGTTCTTCTATGTTGAAGCGTTCGTTTCCAGTAACACTTTGAATTTTTAGGTTTCACTCTGTTTTCTCCTATATGGATAGATGTATTTGGAACTCTAAATCCAACACGGTTTGTGCTAGCTTCTTGAAACTTGACACAATAAAGTAGTTTCACGTTATATCTCTATGTTTTGTTTCCTCTTGATGTAGCCCTAAGCAGTGACTGGCGAGAAACACTTTCATGGAAATGGGTTGCCAGGCTTCCCAAAATTACGAATCTCCAGAAATCTCAGCAAGTATTTTTTCAGCCAAACTGAATGAAACTTGCAGGTAACGATCGGTACACGAAGGCGACTTGGTTCCCCAAATTTCGTTCTTCTATGTTGAAGCGTTCGTTTCCAGTAACAGTTTGAATTTTTAGGTTTCACTCTGTTTTCTCCTATATTGATAGATGTATTTGGAACTCTAAATCCAACACGGTTTGTGCTAGCTTCTTGAAACTTGACACAATAAAGTAGTTTCACGTTCTATCTCTATGTTTTGATTCCTCTTGATGTAGCCCTAAGCAGTGACTGGCGAGAAACACTTTCATGGAAATGGGTTGCCAGGTTTCCCAAAATTACGAATCTCCAGAAATCTCAGCAAATATTTTTTCACCCAAACTGGATGATACTTTCAGGTAATGATCAGTACAGTAAGGCGACTTGGTTCCCCAAATTTCGTTCTTCTATGTTGAAGCGTTCGTTTCCAATAACAGTTTGAATTTTTAGGTTTCACTCTGTTTTCTCCTATATTGATAGATGTATTTGGAACTCTAAATCCAACACGGTTTGTGCCAGCTTCTTGAAACTTGACACAATAAAGTAGTTTCACGTTCTATCTCTATGTTTTGATTCCTCTTGATGTAGCCCTAAGCAGTGACTGGCAAGAAACACTTTCATGGAAAGGGGTTGCCAGGCTTCCCAAAATTAACGAATCTCCAGAAATCTCAGCAAATATTTTTTCACCCAAACTGGATGATACTTTCAGGTAATGATCAGTACACTAAGGCGACTTGGTTCCCCAAATTTCGTTCTTCTATGTTGAAGCGTTCTTTTCCAGTAACAGTTTGAATTTATAGGTTTCACTCTGTTTTCTCCTATATTGATAGATGTATTTGGAACTCTAAATCCAACACGGTTTGTGCTAGCTTCTTGAAACTTGACACAATAAAGTAGTTTCACGTTCTATCACTATGTTTTGTTTCCTCTTGATGTAGCCGTAAGAAGTGACTGGCGAGAAACACTTTCATGGAAAGGGGTTGCCAGGCTTCCCAAAATTACGAATCTCCAGAAATCTCAGCAAATATTTTTTCACCGAAACAGGATGATACTTTCAGGTAATGATCAGTACACTAAGGCGACTTGGTTCCCCAAATTTCTTTCTTCTATGTTGAAGCGTTCGTTTCCAGTAACAGTTTGAATTTTTAGGTTTCACTCTGTTTTCTCCTATATTGATAGATGTATTTGGAACTCTAAATCCAACACGGTTTGTGCTAGCTTCTTGAAACTTGACACAATAAAGTAGTTTCACGTTCTATCACTATGATTTGTTTCCTCTTGATGTAACCCTAAGCAGTGACTGGCGAGAAACACTTTCATGGAAAGGGGTTGCCAGGCTTCCCAAAATTACGAATCTCCAGAAATCTCAGCAAATATTTTTTCACCCAAACTGGATGATACTTTCAGGTAATGATCAGTACACTAAGGCGACTTGGTTCCCCAAATTTCGTTCTTCTATGTTGAAGCGTTCTTTTCCAGTAACAGTTTGAATTTATAGGTTTCACTCTGTTTTCTCCTATATTGATAGATGTATTTGGAACTCTAAATCCAACACGGTTTGTGCTAGCTTCTTGAAACTTGAAACAATAAAGTAGTTTCACGTTCGATCTCTATGTTTTGATTCCTCTTGATGTAGCCCGAAGCAGTGACTGGCGAGAAACACTTTCATGGAAAAGGGTTGCCAGGCTACCCAAAATTACAAATCTCCAGAAATCTCAGCAAATATTTTTTCACCCAAACTGGATGATACTTTCAGGTAACGATCAGTACACTAAGGCGACTTGGTTCCCCAAATTTCGTTCTTCTATGTTGAAGCATTCGTTTCTAGTAACAGTTTGAATTTTTAGGTTTCACTCTGTTTTCTCCTATATTGATAGATGTATTTGGAAGTCTAAATCCAACACGGTTTGTGCTAGCTTCTTGAAACTTGAAACAATAAAATAGTTTCACGTTCGATCTCTATGTTTTGTTTCCTCTTGATGTAGCCCTAAGCAGTGACTGGCGAGAAACACTTTCATGGAAAGGGGTTGCCAGGCTTCCCAAAATTACGAATCTCCAGAAATCTCAGCAAATATTTTTTCACCCAAACTGGATGATACTTTCAGGTAATGATCAGTACACTAAGGCGACTTGGTTCCCCAAATTTCGCTCTTCTATGTTGAAGCATTCGTTTCCAGTAACAGTTTGAATTTTTAGGTTTCACTCTTTTTCTCCTATATTGATAGATGTATTTGGAACTCTAAATCCAACACGGTTTGTGCTAGCTTCTTGAAACTTGACACAATAAAGTAGTTTCACGTACTATCTTTATGTTTTGTTTCCTCTTGATGTAGCCCTAAGCAGTGACTGGCGAGAAACACTTTCATGGAAAGTGGTTGCCAGGCTTCCCAAAATTACGAATCTCCATAAATCTCAGCAAATATTTTTCACCCAAACTGGATGATACTTTCAGGTAATGATCGGTACACGAAGGCGACTTGGTTCCCCAAATTTCGTTCTTCTATGTTGAAGCGTTCGTTTCCAGTAACAGTTTGAATTTTTAGGTTTCACTCTGTTTTCTCCTATATTGATTGATGTATTTGGAACTCTAAATCCAACACGGTTTGTGCTATCTTCTTGAAACTTGACACAATAAAGTAGTTTCACGTTCTATCTCTATGTTTTGATGCCTCTTGATGTAGCCCTAAGCAGTGACTGGCGAGAAACACTTTCATGGAAAGGGGTTGCCAGGCTTCCCAAAATTACGAATCTCCAGAAATCTCAGCAAATATTTTTTCACCCAAACACGATGATACTTTCAGGTAATGATCAGTACACTAAGGCGACTTGGTTCCCCAAATTTCGTTCTTCTATGTTGAAGCGTTCGTTTCCAGTAACACTTTGAATTTTTAGGTTTCACTCTGTTTTCTCCTATATGGATAGATGTATTTGGAACTCTAAATCCAACACGGTTTGTGCTAGCTTCTTGAAACTTGACACAATAAAGTAGTTTCACGTTATATCTCTATGTTTTGTTTCCTCTTGATGTAGCCCTAAGCAGTGACTGGCGAGAAACACTTTCATGGAAATGGGTTGCCAGGCTTCCCAAAATTACGAATCTCCAGAAATCTCAGCAAGTATTTTTTCAGCCAAACTGAATGAAACTTGCAGGTAACGATCGGTACACGAAGGCGACTTGGTTCCCCAAATTTCGTTCTTCTATGTTGAAGCGTTCGTTTCCAGTAACAGTTTGAATTTTTAGGTTTCACTCTGTTTTCTCCTATATTGATAGATGTATTTGGAACTCTAAATCCAACACGGTTTGTGCTAGCTTCTTGAAACTTGACACAATAAAGTAGTTTCACGTTCTATCTCTATGTTTTGATTCCTCTTGATGTAGCCCTAAGCAGTGACTGGCGAGAAACACTTTCATGGAAATGGGTTGCCAGGTTTCCCAAAATTACGAATCTCCAGAAATCTCAGCAAATATTTTTTCACCCAAACTGGATGATACTTTCAGGTAATGATCAGTACAGTAAGGCGACTTGGTTCCCCAAATTTCGTTCTTCTATGTTGAAGCGTTCGTTTCCAATAACAGTTTGAATTTTTAGGTTTCACTCTGTTTTCTCCTATATTGATAGATGTATTTGGAACTCTAAATCCAACACGGTTTGTGCCAGCTTCTTGAAACTTGACACAATAAAGTAGTTTCACGTTCTATCTCTATGTTTTGATTCCTCTTGATGTAGCCCTAAGCAGTGACTGGCAAGAAACACTTTCATGGAAAGGGGTTGCCAGGCTTCCCAAAATTAACGAATCTCCAGAAATCTCAGCAAATATTTTTTCACCCAAACTGGATGATACTTTCAGGTAATGATCAGTACACTAAGGCGACTTGGTTCCCCAAATTTCGTTCTTCTATGTTGAAGCGTTCGTTTCCAATAACAGTTTGAATTTTTAGGTTTCACTCTGTTTTCTCCTATATTGATAGATGTATTTGGAACTCTAAATCCAACACGGTTTGTGCCAGCTTCTTGAAACTTGACACAATAAAGTAGTTTCACGTTCTATCTCTAAGTTTTGATACCTCTTGATGTAGCCCTAAGCAGTGACTGGCGAGAAACACTTTCATGGAAAGGGGTTGCCAGGCTTCCCAAAATTATGAATCTCCAGAAATCTCAGCAAATATTTTTTCACCCAAACTGGATGATACTTTCAGGTAATGATCAGTACACTAAGGCGACTTGGTTCCCCAAATTTCGTTCTTCTATGTTGAAGCGTTCGTTTCCAGTAACTCTTTGAATTTTTAGGTTTCACTCTGTTTTCTCCTATATTGATAGATGTATTTGGAACTCTAAATCCAACACGGTTTGTGCTAGCTTCTGGAAACTTGACACAATAAAGTAGTTTCACGTTCTATCTCTATGTTTTGTTTCCTCTTGATGTAGCCCTAAGCAGTGACTGGCGAGAAACACTTTCATGGAAAGGGGTTGCCAGGCTTCCCAAAATTACCAATCTCCAGAAATCTCAGCAAATATTTTTTCACCCAAACTGGATGATACTTTCAGGTAATGATCAGTACACTAAGGCGACTTGGTTCCCCAAATTTCGTTCTTCTATGTTGAAGCGTACGTTTCCAGTAACAGTTTGAATTTTTAGGTTTCACTCTGTTTTCTCCTATATTGATAGATGTATTTGGAACTCTAAATCCAACACGGTTTGTGCTAGCTTCTTGAAACTTGACACAATAAAGTAGTTTCACGTTCTATCACTATGATTTGTTTCCTCTTGATGTAACCCTAAGCAGTGACTGGCGAGAAACACTTTCATGGAAAGGGGTTGCCAGGCTTCCCAAAATTACGAATCTCCAGAAATCTCAGCAAATATTTTTTCACCCAAACTGGATGATACTTTCAGGTAATGATCAGTACACTAAGGCGACTTGGTTCCCCAAATTTCGTTCTTCTATGTTGAAGCGTTCTTTTCCAATAACAGTTTGAATTTTTAGGTTTCACTCTGTTTTCTCCTATATGGATAGATGTATTTGGAACTCTAAATCCAACACGGTTTGTGCTAGCTTCTTGAAACTTGACACAATAAAGTAGTTTCACGTTCTATCACTATGATTTGTTTCCTCTTGATGTAACCCTAAGCAGTGACTGGCGAGAAACACTTTCATGGAAAGGGGTTGCCAGGCTTCCCAAAATTACGAGTCTCCGGAAATCTCAGCAAATATTTTTTCACCCAAACTGGATGATACTTTCAGGTAATGATCAGTACACTAAGGCGACTTGGTTCCCCAAATTTCGTTCTTCTATGTTGAAGCGTTCTTTTCCAATAACAGTTTGAATTTTTAGGTTTCACTCTGTTTTCTCCTATATTGATAGATGTATTTGGAACTCTAAATCCAACACGGTTTGTGCCAGCTTCTTGAAACTTGACACAATAAAGTAGTTTCACGTTCTATCTCTATGTTTTGATTCCTCTTGATGTAGCCCTAAGCAGTGACTGGCAAGAAACACTTTCATGGAAAGGGGTTGCCAGGCTTCCCAAAATTACGAATCTCCAGAAATCTCAGCAAATATTTTTTCACCCAAACTGGATGATACTTTCAGGTAATGATCAGTACACTAAGGCGACTTGGTTCCCCAAATTTCTTTCTTCTATGTTGAAGCGTTCGTTTCCAGTAACAGTTTGAATTTTTAGGTTTCACTCTGTTTTCTCCTATATTGATAGATGTATTTGGAACTCTAAATCCAACACGGTTTGTGCTAGCTTCTTGAAACTTGACACAATAAAGTAGTTTCACGTTCTATCTCTATGTTTTGATGCCTCTTGATGTAGCCCTAAGCAGTGACTGGCGAGAAACACTTTCATGGAAAGGGGTTGCCAGGCTTCCCAAAATTACGAATCTCCAGAAATCTCAGCAAAACTTTTTTCACCCAACCTGGATGATACTTTCAGGTAATGATGAGTACACTAAGGCGACTTGGTTCCCCAAATTTCGTTCTTCTATGTTGAAGCGTTCGTTTCCAGTAACAGTTTGAATTTTTAGGTTTCACTCTGTTTTCTCCTATATTGATAGATGTATTTGGAACTCTAAATCCAACACGGTTTGTGCTAGCTTCTTGAAACTTGACACAATAAAGTAGTTTCACGTTCTATCACTATGATTTGTTTCCTCTTGATGTAACCCTAAGCAGTGACTGGCGAGAAACACTTTCATGGAAAGGGGTTGCCAGGCTTCCCAAAACTACGAATCTCCAGAAATCTCAGCAAATATTTTTTCACCCAAACTGGATGATACTTTCAGGTAATGATCAGTACACTAAGGCGACTTGGTTCCCCAAATTTCGTTCTTCTATGTTGAAGCGTTCTTTTCCAGTAACAGTTTGAATTTATAGGTTTCACTCTTTTTTCTCCTATATTGATAGATGTATTTGGAACTCTAAATCCAACACGGTTTGTGCTAGCTTCTTGAAACTTGACACAATAAAGTAGTTTCACGTTCTATCACTATGATTTGTTTCCTCTTGATGTAACCCTAAGCAGTGACTGGCGAGAAACACTTTCATGGAAAGGGGTTGCCAGGCTTCCCAAAATTACGAATCTCCAGAAATCTCAGCAAATATTTTTTCACCCAAACTGGATGATACTTTCAGGTAATGATCAGTACACTAAGGCGACTTGGTTCCCCAAATTTCGTTCTTCTATGTTGAAGCGTTCTTTTCCAGTAACAGTTTGAATTTATAGGTTTCACTCTGTTTTCTCCTATATTGATAGATGTATTTGGAACTCTAAATCCAACACGGTTTGTGCTAGCTTCTTGAAACCTGAAACAATAAAGTAGTTTCACGTTCGATCTCTATGTTTTGATTCCTCTTGATGTAGCCCGAATCAGTGACTGGCGAGAAACACTTTCATGGAAAGTGGTTGCCAGGCTTCCCAAAATTACGAATCTCCAGAAATCTCAGCAAATATTTTTTCACCCAAACTGGATGATACTTTCAGGTAATGATCAGTACACTAAGGCGACTTGGTTCCCCAAATTTCGTTCTTCTATGTTGAAGCGTTCGTTTCCAGTAACAGTTTGAATTTTTAGGTTTCACTCTGTTTTCTCCTATATTGATTGATGTATTTGGAACTCTAAATCCAACACGGTTTGTGCTGTCTTCTTGAAACTTGACACAATAAAGTAGTTTCACGTTCTATCTATATGTTTTGATTCCTCTTGATGTAGCCCTAAGCAGTGACTGGCGAGAAACACTTTCATGGAAAGGGGTTGCCAGGCTTCCCAAAATTACGAATCTCCAGAAATCTCAGCAAATATTTTTTCACCCAAACACGATGATACTTTCAGGTAATGATCAGTACACGAAGGCGACTTGGTTCCCCAAATTTCGTTCTTCTATGTTGAAGCGTTCGTTTCCAGTAACACTTTGAATTTTTAGGTTTCACTCTGTTTTCTCCTATATGGATAGATGTATTTGGAACTCTAAATCCAACACGGTTTGTGCTAGCTTCTTGAAACTTGACACAATAAAGTAGTTTCACGTTCTATCTCTATGTTTTGTTTCCTCTTGATGTAGCCCTAAGCAGTGACTGGCGAGAAACACTGTCATGGAAAGGGGTTACCAGGCTTCCCAAAATTAGGAATCCTTAGAAATCTCAGCAAATATTTTTTCACCCAAACTGGATGATACTTTCAGGTAATGATCAGTACAGTAAGGCGACTTGGTTCCCCAAATTTCGTTCTTCTATGTTGAAGCGTTCGTTTCCAATAACAGTTTGCATTTTTAGGTTTCATTCTGTTTTCTCCTATATTGATAGATGTATTTGGAACTCTAAATCCAACACGGTTTGTGCCAGCTTCTTGAAACTTGACACAATAAAGTAGTTTCACGTTCTATCTCTAAGTTTTGATTCCTCTTGATGTAGCCCTAAGCAGTGACTGGCGAGAAACACTTTCATGGAAAGGGGTTGCCAGGCTTCCCAAAATTACGAATCTCCAGAAATCTCAGCAAATAGTTTTTCACCCAAACTGGATGATACTTTCAGGTAATGATCAGTACACTAAGGCGACTTGGTTCCCCAAATTTCGTTCTTCTATGTTGAAGCGTTCGTTTCCAGTAACTCTTTGAATTTTTAGGTTTCACTCTGTTTTCTCCTATATTGATAGATGTATTTGGAACTCTAAATCCAACACGGTTTGTGCTAGCTTCTTGAAACTTGACACAATAAAGTAGTTTCACGTTCTATCTCTATGTTTTTTTTCCTCTTGATGTAGCCCTAAGCAGTGACTGGCGAGAAACACTTTCATGGAAAGGGGTTGCCAGGCTTCCCAAAAGTACGAATCTCCTGAAATCTCAGCAAAACTTTTTTCACCCAACCTGGATGATACTTTCAGGTAATGATCAGTACACTAAGGCGACTTGGTTCCCCAAATTTCGTTCTTCTATGTTGAAGCGTTCGTTTCCAGTAACAGTTTGAATTTTTAGGTTTCACTCTGTTTTCTCCTATATTGATAGATGTATTTGGAACTCTAAATCCAACACGGTTTGTGCTAGCTTCTTGAAACTTGACACAATAAAGTAGTTTCACGTTCTATCTCTATGTTTTGATTCCTCTTGATGTAGCCCTAAGCAGTGACTGGCGAGAAACACTTTCATGGAAAGGGGTTTCCAGGTTTCCCAAAATTACGAATCTCCAGAAATCTCAGCAAATAGTTTTTCACCCAAACTGGATGATACTTTCAGGTAATGATCATTACAGTAAGGCGACTTGGTTCCCCAAATTTCTTTCTTCTATGTTGAAGCGTTCGTTTCCAATAACAGTTTGAATTTTTAGGTTTCACTCTGTTTTCTCCTATATTGATAGATGTATTTGGAACTCTAAATCCAACACGGTTTGTGCCAGCTTCTTGAAACTTGACACAATAAAGTAGTTTCACGTTCTATCTCTATGTTTTGATTCCTCTTGATGTAGCCCTAAGCAGTGACTGGCAAGAAACACTTTCATGGAAAGGGGTTGCCAGGCTTCCCAAAATTACGAATCTCCAGAAATCTCAGCAAATATTTTTTCACCCAAACTGGATGATACTTTCAGGTAATGATCAGTACACTAAGGCGACTTGGTTCCCCAAATTTCGTTCTTCTATGTTGAAGCGTTCGTTTCCAGTAACAGTTTGAATTTTTAGGTTTCACTCTGTTTTCTCCTATATTGATAGATGTATTTGGAACTCTAAATCCAACACGGTCTGTGCTAGCTTCTTCAAACTTGACACAATAAAGTAGTTTCAAGTTCTATCTCTAAGTTTTGATTCCTCTTGATGTAGCCCTAAGCAGTGACTGGCGAGAAACACTTTCATGGAAAGGGGTTGCCAGGCTTCCCAAAATTACGAATCTCCAGAAATCTCAGCAAATATTTTTTCACCCAAACTGGATGATACTTTCAGGTAATTATCAGTACACTAAGGCGACTTGGTTCCCCAAATTTCGTTCTTCTATGTTGAAGCGTTCGTTTCCAGTAACTCTTTGAATTTTTAGGTTTCACTCTGTTTTCTCCTATATTGATAGATGTATTTGGAACTCTAAATCCAACACGGTTTGTGCTAGCTTCTTGAAACTTGACACAATAAAGTAGTTTCACGTTCTATCTCTATGTTTTGTTTCCTCTTGATGTAGCCCTAAGCAGTGACTGGCGAGAAACACTTTCATGGAAAGTGGTTGCCAGGCTTCCCAAAATTACGAATCTCCAGAAATCTCAGCAAATATTTTTTCACCCAAACTGGATGATACTTTCAGGTAATGATCAGTACACTAAGGCGACTTGGTTCCCCAAATTTCGTTCTTCTATGTTGAAGCGTTCGTTTCCAGGAACAGTTTGAATTTTTAGGTTTCACTCTGTTTTCTCCTATATTGATAGATGTATTTGGAACTCTAAATCCAACACGGTTTGTGCTAGCTTCTTGAAACTTGACACAATAAAGTAGTTTCACGTTCTATCTCTAAGTTTTGATTCCTCTTGATGTAGCCCTAAGCAGTGACTGGCGAGAAACACTTTCATGGAAAGGGGTTGCCAGGCTTCCCAAAATTACGAATCTCCAGAAATCTCAGCAAATATTTTTTAACCCAAACTGGATGATACTTTCAGGTAATGATCAGTACACTAAGGCGACTTGGTTCCCCAAATTTCGTTCTTCTAAGTTGAAGCGTTCGTTTCCAGTAACTCTTTGAATTTTTAGGTTTCACTCTGTTTTCTCCTATATTGATAGATGTATTTGGAACTCTAAATCCAACACGGTTTGTGCTAGCTTCTTGAAACTTGACACAATAAAGTAGTTTCACGTTCTATCTCTATGTTTTGTTTCCTCTTGATGTAGCCCTAAGCAGTGACTGGCGAGAAACACTTTCATGGAAAGGGGTTGCCAGGCTTCCCAAAATTACGAATCTCCAGAAATCTCAGCAAATATTTTTTCACCCAAACTGGATGATACTTTCAGGTAATGATCAGTACACTAAGGTGACTTGGTTCCCCAAATTTCCTTCTTCTATGTTGAAGCGTTCGTTTCCAGTAACAGTTTGAATTTTTAGGTTTCACTCTGTTTTCTCCTATATTGATAGATGTATTTGGAACTCTAAATCCAACACGGTTTGTGGTAGCTTCTTGAAACTTGACACAATAAAGTAGTTTCACATTCTATCTCTATGTTTTGATTCCTCTTGATGTAGCCCTAAGCAGTGACTGGCGAGAAACACTTTCATGGAAAGGGGTTGCCAAGCTTCCCAAAATTACGAATCTCAAGAAATCTCAGCAAATATTTTTTCACCCAAACTGGATGATACTTTCAGGTAATGATCAGTAAACTAAGGCGACTTGGTTCCCCAAATTTCGTTCTTGTATGATGAAGCGTTCTTTTCCAGTAACAGTTTGAATTTTTAGGTTTCACTCTGTTTTCTCCTATATTGATAGATGTATTTGGAAGTCTAAATCCAACACGGTTTGTGCTAGCTTCTTGAAACTTGACACAATAAAGTAGTTTCACGTTCTATCTCTATGTTTTGTTTCCTCTTGATGTAGCCCTAAGCAGTGACTGGCGAGAAACACTTTCATGGAAAGTGGTTGCCAGGCTTCCCAAAATTACGAATCTCCAGAAATCTCAGCAAATATTTTTTCACCCAAACTGGATGATACTTTCAGGTAATGATCAGTACACTAAGGCGACTTGGTTCCCCAAATTTCGTTCTTCTATGTTGAAGCGTACGTTTCCAGTAACAGTTTGAATTTTTAGGTTTCACTCTGTTTTCTCCTATATTGATAGATGTATTTGGAACTCTAAATCCAACACGGTTTGTGCTAGCTTCTTGAATCTTGACACAATAAAGTAGTTTCACGTTCTATCTCTATGTTTTGTTTCCTCTTGATGTAGCCCTAAGCAGTGACTGGCGAGAAACACTTTCATGGAAAGGGGTTGCCAGGCTTCCCAAAATTACGAGTCTCCAGAAATCTCAGCAAATATTTTTTCACCCAAACTGGATGATACTTTCAGGTAATGATCAGTACACTAAGGCGACTTGGTTCCCCAAATTTCGTTCTTCTATGTTGAAGCGTTCGTATCCAATAACAGTTTGAATTTTTAGGTTTCATTCTGTTTTCTCCTATATTGATAGATGTATTTGGAACTCTAAATCCAACACGGTTTGTGCTAGCTTCTTGAAACTTGACACAATAAAGTAGTTTCACGTTCTATCACTATGATTTGTTTCCTCTTGATGTAACCCTAAGCAGTGACTGGCGAGAAACACTTTCATGGAAAGGGGTTGCCAGGCTTCCCAAAATTACGAATCTCCAGAAATCTCAGCAAATATTTTTTCACCCAAACTGGATGATACTTTCAGGTAATGATCAGTACACTAAGGCGACTTGGTTCCCCAAATTTCGTTCTTCTATGTTGAAGCGTTCTTTTCCAGTAACAGTTTGAATTTATAGGTTTCACTCTGTTTTCTCCTATATTGATAGATGTATTTGGAACTCTAAATCCAACACGGTTTGTGCTAGCTTCTTGAAACCTGACACAATAAAGTAGTTTCACGTTCTATCACTATGATTTGTTTCCTCTTCATGTAACCCTAAGCAGTGACTGGCGAGAAACACTTTCATGGAAAGGGGTTGCCAGGCTTCCCAAAATTACGAATCTCCAGAAATCTCAGCAAATATTTTTTCACCCAAACTGGATGATACTTTCAGGTAATGATCAGTACACTAAGGCGACTTGGTTCCCCAAATTTCGTTCTTCTATGTTGAAGCGTTCTTTTCCAGTAACAGTTTGAATTTATAGGTTTCACTCTGTTTTCTCCTATATTGATAGATGTATTTGGAACTCTAAATCCAACACGGTTTGTGCTAGCTTCTTGAAACCTGACACAATAAAGTAGTTTCACGTTCTATCACTATGATTTGTTTCCTCTTCATGTAACCCTAAGCAGTGACTGGCGAGAAACACTTTCATGGAAAGGGGTTGCCAGGCTTCCCAAAATTACGAATCTCCAGAAATCTCAGCAAATATTTTTTCACCCAAACTGGATGATACTTTCAGGTAATGATCAGTACACTAAGGCGACTTGGTTCCCCAAATTTCGTTCTTCTATGTTGAAGCGTTCTTTTCCAGTAACAGTTTGAATTTATAGGTTTCACTCTGTTTTCTCCTATATTGATAGATGTATTTGGAACTCTAAATCCAACATGGTTTGTGCTAGCTTCTTGAAACTTGACACAATAAAGTAGTTTCAAGTTCTATCTCTATGTTTTGTTTCCTATTGATGTAGCCGTAAGAAGTGACTGGCGAGAAACACTTTCATGGAAAGGGGTTGCCAGGCTTCCCAAAATTACGAATCTCCAGAAATCTCAGCAAATATTTTTTCACCGAAACAGGATGATACTTTCAGATAATGATCAGTACACTAAGGCGACTTGGTTCCCCAAATTTCTTTCTTCTATGTTGAAGCGTTCGTTTCCAGTAACAGTTTGAATTTTTAGGTTTCACTCTGTTTTCTCCTATATTGATAGATGTATTTGGAACTCTAAATCCAACACGGTTTGTGCTAGCTTCTTGAAACTTGACACAATAAAGTAGTTTCACGTTCTATCACTATGATTTGTTTCCTCTTGATGTAACCCTAAGCAGTGACTGGCGAGAAACACTTTCATGGAAAGGGGTTGCCAGGCTTCCCAAAATTACGAATCTCCAGAAATCTCAGCAAATATTTTTTCACCCAAACTGGATGATACTTTCAGGTAATGATCAGTACACTAAGGCGACTTGGTTCCCCAAATTTCGTTCTTCTATGTTGAAGCGTGCTTTTCCAGTAACAGTTTGAATTTATAGGTTTCACTCTTTTTTCTCCTATATTGATAGATGTATTTGGAACTCTAAATCCAACACGGTTTGTGCTAGCTTCTTGAAACTTGACACAATAAAGTAGTTTCACGTTCTATCACTATGATTTGTTTCCTCTTGATGTAACCCTAAGCAGTGACTGGCGAGAAACACTTTCATGGAAAGGGGTTGCCAGGCTTCCCAAAATTACGAATCTCCAGAAATCTCAGCAAATATTTTTTCACCCAAACTGGATGATACTTTCAGGTAATGATCAGTACACTAAGGCGACTTGGTTCCCCAAATTTCGTACTTCTATGTTGAAGCGTTCGTTTCCAGTAACACTTTGAATTTTTAGGTTTCACTCTGTTTTCTCCAATATGGATAGATGTATTTGGAACTCTAAATCCAACACGGTTTGTGCTAGCTTCTTGAAACTTGACACAATAAAGTAGTTTCACGTTATATCTCTATGTTTTGTTTCCTCTTGATGTAGCCCTAAGCAGTGACTGGCGAGAAACACTTTCATGGAAATGGGTTGCCAGGCTTCCCAAAATTACGAATCTCCAGAAATCTCAGCAAGTATTTTTTCAGCCAAACTGAATGAAACTTGCAGGTAACGATCGGTACACGAAGGCGACTTGGTTCCCCAAATTTCGTTCTTCTATGTTGAAGCGTTCGTTTCCAGTAACAGTTTGAATTTTTAGGTTTCACTCTGTTTTCTCCTATATTGATAGATGTATTTGGAACTCTAAATCGAACACGGTTTGTGCTAGCTTCTTGAAACTTGACACAATAAAGTAGTTTCACATTCTCTCTCTATGTTTTGATTCCTCTTCATGTAGCCCTAAGCAGTGACTGGCGAGAAACACTTTCATGGAAAGGGGTTGCCAGGCTTCCCAAAATTACGAATCTCCAGAAATCTCAGCAAATAGTTTTTCACCCAAACTGGATGATACTTTCAGGTAATGATCAGTACACTAAGGCGACTTGGTTCCCCAAATTTCGTTCTTCTATGTTGAAGCGTTCGTTTCCAGTAACAGTTTGAATTTTTAGGTTTCACTCTGTTTTCTCCTATATTGATAGATGTATTTGGAACTCTAAATCCAACACGGTTTTTGCTAGCTTCTTGAAACTTGACACAATAAAGTAGTTTCACGTTCTATCTCTATGTTTTGTTTCCTCTTGATGTAGCCCTAAGCAGTGACTGGCGAGAAACACTTTCATGGAAAGGGGTTGCCAGGCTTCCCAAAATTACGAATCTCCAGAAATCTCAGCAAATATTTTTTCACCCAAACTGGATGATACTTTCAGGTAATGATCAGTACACTAAGGCGACTTGGTTCCCCAAATTTCGTTCTTCTATGTTGAAGCGTTCGTTTCCAATAACAGTTTGAATTTTTAGGTTTCATTCTGTTTTCTCCTATATTGATAGATGTATTTGGAACTCTAAATCCAACACGGTTTGTGCTAGCTTCTTGAAACTTGACACAATAAAGTAGTTTCACGTTCTATCACTATGATTTGTTTCCTCTTGATGTAACCCTAAGCAGTGACTGGCGAGAAACACTTTCATGGAAAGGGGTTGCCAGGCTTCCCAAAATTACGAATCTCCAGAAATCTCAGCAAATATTTTTTCACCCAAACTGGATGATACTTTCAGGTAATGATCAGTACACTAAGGCGACTTGGTTCCCCAAATTTCGTTCTTCTATGTTGAAGCGTTCGTTTCCAGTAACACTTTGAATTTTTAGGTTTCACTCTGTTTTCTCCTATATTGATAGATGTATTTGGAACTCTAAATCCAACACGGTTTGTGCTAGCTTCTTGAAACTTGACACAATAAATTAGTTTCACATTCTATCTCTATGCTTTGTTTCCTCTTGATGTAGCCGTAAGCAGTGACTGGCGAGAAACACTTTCATGGAAAGGGGTTGCCAGGCTTCCCAAAATTACTAATCTCCAGAAATCTCAGCAAATATTTTTTCACCCAAACTGGATGATACTTTCAGGTAATGATCAGTACACTAAGGCGACTTGGTTCCCCAAATTTTGTTCTTCTATGTTGAAATGTTCGTTTCCAGTAACAGTTTGAATTTTTAGGTTTCACTCTGTTTTCTCCTATATAGATAGATGTATTTGGAACTCTAAATCCAACACGGTTTGTGCTAGCTTCTTGAAGCTTGACACAATAAAGTAGTTTCACGTTCTATCTCTATGTTTTGATTCCTCTTGATGTAGCCCTAAGCAGTGACTGGCGAGAAACACTTTCATGGAAAGGGGTTCCCAGGCTTCCCAAAATTACGAATCTCCAGAAATCTCAGCAAATATTTTTTCACCCAAACAGGATGATACTCTCAGGTAATGATCAGTACACTAAGGTGACTTGATTCCCAAAATTTCGTTCTTCTATATTGAAGTGTTCGTTTCCAGGAACAGTTTGAATTTTTAGGTTTCACTCTGTTTTCTCCTATATTGATAGATGTATTTGGAACTCTAAATCCAACACGGTTTGTGCTAGCTTCTTGAAACTTGACACAATAAAGTAGTTTCACGTTCTATCTCTATGTTTGATTCCTCTTGATGTAGCCCTAAACAGTAACTGGCGAGAAACACTTTCATGGAAAGGGGTTGCCAGGCTTCCCAAAATTACGAATCTCCAGAAATCTCACCAAAAATTTTTTCACCCAAACTGGATGATACTTTCAGGTAATTATCAGTACACTAAGGCGACTTGGTTCCCCAAATTTCGTTCTTCTATGTTGAAGCGTTCGTTTCCAGTAACAGTTTGAATTTTTAGGTTTCACTCTGTTTTCTCCTATATTGATAGATGTATTTGGAACTCTAAATCCAACACGGTTTGTGCTAGCTTCTTGAAACTTGACACAATAAAGTAGTTTCACATTCTATCTCTATGTTTTGTTTCCTCTTGATGTAGCCCTAAGCAGTGACTGGCGAGAAACACTTTCATGGAAAGGGTTTGCCCGGCTTCCCAAAATTACGAATCTCCAGAAATCTCAGCAAATATTTTTTCACCCAAACTGGATGATACTTTCAGGTAATGATCAGTACACTAAGGTGACTTGGTTCCCCAAATTTCGTTCTTCTATGTTGAAGCGTTCGTTTCCACTAACACTTTGAATTTTTAGGTTTCACTCTGTTTTCTCCTATATTGATAGATGTATTTGGAACTCTAAATCCAAAACGGTTTGTGCTAGGTTCCTGAAACTTGACACAATAAAGTAGTTTCTCGTTCTATCTCTATGTTTTGTTTCCTCTTGATGTAGCCATAAGCAGTGACTGACGAGAAACACTTTCATGGAAAGGGGTTGCCAGGCTTCCCAAAATTACGAATCTCCAGAAATCTCAGCAAATATTTTTTCACCCAAACTGGATCATACTTTCAGTTAATGATCAGTACACTAAGGCGACTTGGTTCCCCAAATTTCGTTCTTCTATGTTGAAGCGTTCGTTTCCAGTAACACTTTGAATTTTTAGGTTTCACTCTGTTTTCTCCTATATTGATAGATATATTTGGAACTCTAAATCCAACACGGTTTGTGCTAGCTTCTTGAAACTTGACACAATAAAGTAGTTTCACGTTCTATCCCTATGTTTTGATTCCTCTTGATGTAGCCCTATGCAGTGACTGGCGAGAAACACTTTCATGGAAAGGGGTTGCCAGGCTTCCCAAAATTACGAATCTCCAGAAATCTCAGCAAATATTTTTTCAGCCAAACTGGATGATACTTTCAGGTAATGATCAGTACACTAAGGCGACTTGGTTCCCCAAATTTCGTTCTTCTATGTTGAAGCGTTCGTTTCCAGTAACAGTTTGAATTTTTAGGTTTCACTCTGTTTTCTCCAATATAGATAGATGTATTTGGAACTCTAAATCCAACACGGTTTGTGCTATCTTCTTGAAACTTGACACAATAAACTAGTTTCACGTTCTATCTCTATGTTTTGTTTCCTCTTGATGTAGCCCTAAGCACTGACTGGCGAGAAAGACTTTCATGGAAAGGGGTTGCCAGGCTTCCCAAAATTACGAATCTCCAGAAATCTCAGCAAATATTTTTTTCACCCAAACTGGATGATACTTTCAGGTAATGATCAGTACACTAAGGCGACTTGGTTCCCCAAATTTCGTTCTTCTATGTTGAAGCGTTCATTTCCAGTAACAGTTTGAATTTTTAGGTTTCACTCTGTTTTCTCCTATATTGATAGATGTATTTGGAACTCTAAATCCAAGACGGTTTGTGCTAGCTTCTTGAAACTTGACACAATAAACTAGTTTCACGTTCAATCTAGATGTTTTGATTCCTCTTGATGTAGCCCTAAACAGTGACTGGCGAGAAACACTTTCATGGAAAGGGGTTGCCAGGCTTCCCAAAATTGCGAATCTCCAGAAATCTCAGCAAAAATTTTTTCACCCAAACTGGATGATACTTTCAGGTAATTATCAGTACACTAAGGCGACTTGGTTCCCCAAATTTCGTTCTTCTATGTTGAAGCGTTCGTTTCCAGTAACACTTTGAATTTTTAGGTTTCACTCTGTTTTCTCCTATATTGATAGATGTATTTGGAACTCTAAATCCAACACGGTTTGTGCTAGCTTCTTGAAACTTGACACAATTAAGTAGTTTCACGTTCTCTCTCTATGTTTTGATTCCTCTTGATGTAGCCCTAAGCAGTGACTGGCGAGAAACACTTTCATGGAAAGGGGTTGCCAGGCTTCCCAAAATTACGAATCTCCAGAAATCTCAGCAAATATTTTTTCAGCCAAACTGGATGATACTTTCAGGTAATGATCAGTACACTAAGGCGACTTGGTTCCCCAAATTTCGTTCTTCTATGTTGAAGCGTTCGTTTCCAATAACACTTTGAATTTTTAGGTTTCACTCTGTTTTCTCCAATATAGATAGATGTATTTGGAACTCTAAATCCAACACGGTTTGTGCTATCTTCTTGAAACTTGACACAATAAACTAGTTTCACGTTCTATCTCTATGTTTTGTTTCCTCTTGATGTAGCCCTAAGCACTGACTGGCGAGAAACACTTTCATGGAAAGGGGTTTCCAGGCTTCCCAAAATTACGAATCTCCAGAAATCTCAGCAAATATTTTTTTCACCCAAACTGGATGATACTTTCAGGTAATGATCAGTACACTAAGGCGACTTGGTTCCCCAAATTCGTTCTTCTATGTTGAAGCGTTCATTTCCAGTAACAGTTTGAATTTTTAGGTTTCACTCTGTTTTCTCCTATATTGATAGATGTATTTGGAAATCTAAATCCAACACGGTTTGTGCTAGTTTCTTGAAACTTGACACAATAAAGTAGTTTCACGTTCTATCTCTATGTTTGATTCCTCTTGATGTAGCCCTAAACAGTGACTGGCGAGAAACACTTTCATGGAAAGGGGTTGCCAGGCTTCCCAAAATTACGAATCTCCAGAAATCTCAGCAAAAATTTTTTCACCCAAACTGGATGATACTTTCAGGTAATGATCAGTACACAAAGGCGACTTGGTTCCCCAAATTTCGTTCTTCTATGTTGAAGCGTTCGTTTCCACTAACACTTTGAATTTTTAGGTTTCACTCTGTTTTCTCCTATATTGATAGATGTATTTGGAACTCTAAATCCAACACGGTTTGTGCTAGGTTCTTAAAACTTGACACAATAAAGTAGTTTCACGTTCTATCTCTATGCTTTGTTTCCTCTTGATGTAGCCCTAAGCAGTGACTGGCAAGAAACACTTTCATGGACAGGGGTTCCCAGGCTTCCCAAAATTACGAATCTCCAGAAATCTCAGCAAATATTTTTTCACCCAAACTGGATGATACTTTCAGGTAATGATCAGTGCACTAAGCCGACTTGGATACCCAAATTTCGTTCTTCTATGTTGAAGCGTTCGTTTCCAGTAACAGTTTGAATTTTTAGGTTTCACTCTGTTTTCTCCTATATTGATAGATGTATTTGGAACTCTAAATCCAACACGGTTTGTGCTAGCTTCTTGAAACTTGACACAATAAAGTAGTTTCACGTTCTATCTCTATGTTTTGATTCCTCTTGATGTAGCCCTGTGCAGTGACTGGCGAGAAACAGTTACATGGAAAGGGGTTGCCAGGCTTCCCAAAATTACTAATCTCCAGAAATCTCAGCAAATATTTTTTCACCCAAACTGGATGATACTTTCAGGTAATGATCAGTACACTAAGGCGACTTGGTTCCCCAAATTTCGTTCTTCTATGTTGAAGCGTTCATTTCCAGAAACAGTTTGAATTTTTAGGTTTCACTCTATTTTCTCCTATATTGATAGATGTATTTGGAACTCTAAATCCAACACGATTTGTGCTAGCTTCTTGAAACTTGACACAATAAAGTAGTTTCACGTTCTATCTCTATGTTTTGTTTTCTCTTGATGTAGCCCTTAGCAGTGATTGGTGAGAAACACTTTCATGGAAAGGGTTTGCCAGGCTTCCCAAAATTATGAATCTCCAGAAATCTCAGCAAATATTTTTTCACCCAAACTGGATGATACTTTCAGGTAATGATCAGTACACTAAGGCGACTTGGTTCCCCAAATTTCTTTCTTCTATGTTGAAGCTTTCGTTTCCAGTAACACTTTGAATTTTTAGGTTTCACTCTGTTTTCTCCTATATTGATAGATGTATTTGGAACTCTAAATCCAACACGGTTTGTGCTAGGTTTTGAAACTTGACACAATAAAGTAGTTTCACGTTCTATCTCTATGTTTTGTTTCCTCTTGATGTAGCCCTATGCAGTGACTGGCGAGAAACACTTTCATGGAAAGGGGTTGCCAGGCTTCCCAAAATTACGAATCTCCAGAAATCTCAGCAAATATTTTTTCACCCAAACTGGATGATACTTTCAGGTAATGATCAGTGCACTAAGCCGACTTGGATCCCCAAATTTCGTTCTTCTATGTTGAAGCGTTCGTTTCCAGTAACAGTTTGAATTTTTAGGTTTCACTCTGTTTTCTCCTATATTGATAGATGTATTTGGAACTCTAAATCCAACACGGTTTGTGCTAGCTTCTTGAAACTTGACACAATAAAGTAGTTTCACGTTCTATCTCTATGTTTTGATTCCTCTTGATGTAGCCCTGTGCAGTGACTGGCGAGAAACACTTACATGGAAAGGGGTTGCCAGGCTTCCCAAAATAACGAATCTCCAGAAATCTCAGCAAATATTTTTTCACCCAAACTGGATGATACTTTCAGGTAATGATCAGTACACTAAGGCGACTTGGTTCCCCAAATTTCGTTCTTCTATGTTGAAGCGTTCATTTCCAGAAACAGTTTGAATTTTTAGGTTTCACTCTATTTTCTCCTATATTGATAGATGTATTTGGAACTCTAAATCCAACACGATTTGTGCTAGCTTCTTGAAACTTGACACAATAAAGTAGTTTCACGTTCTATCTCTATGTTTCGCTTTCTCTTGATGTAGCCCTTAGCAGTGATTGGTGAGAAACACTTTCATGGAAAGGGTTTGCCAGGCTTCCCAAAATTACGAATCTCCAGAAATCTCAGCAAATATTTTTTCACCCAAACTGGATGATACTTTCAGGTAATGATCAGTACACTAAGGCGACTTGGTTCCCCAAATTTCGTTCTTCTATGTTGAAGCGTTCGTTTCCAGTAACACTTTGAATTTTTAGGTTTCACTCTGTTTTCTCCTATATTGATAGATGTATTTGGAACTCTAAATCCAACACGGTTTGTGCTAGCTTCTTGAAACTTGACACAATAAAGTAGTTTCACGTTCTATCTCTATGTTTTGATTCCTCTTGATGTAGCCCTAAGCTGTGACTTGCGAGAAACACTTTCATGGACAGGGGTTCCCAGGCTTCCCAAAATTATGAATCTCCAGAAATCTCAGCAAATATTTTTTCACCCAAACTGGATGATACTTTCAGGAAATGATCAGTGCACTAAGCCGACTTGGATCCCCAAATTTCGTTCTTCTATGTTGAAGCGTTCGTTTCCAGTAACAGTTTGAATTTTTAGGTTTCACTCTGTTTTCTCCTATATAGATAGATGTATTTGGAACTCTAAATCCAACACGGTTTGTGCTAGCTTCTTGAAACTTGACACAATAAAGTAGTTTCACGTTCTATCTCTATGTTTTGATTCCTCTTGATGTAGCCCTGTGCAGTGACTGGCGAGAAACACTTACATGGAAGGGGGTTGCCAGGCTTCCCAAAATAACGAATCTCGAGAAATCTCACCAAATATTTTTTCACCCAAACTGGATGATACTTTCAGGTAATGATCAGTACACTAAGGCGACTTGGTTCCCCAAATTTCGTTCTTCTATGTTGAAGCGTTCATTTCCAGAAAGAGTTTGAATTTTTAGGTTTCACTCTATTTTCTCCTATATTGATAGATGTATTTGGAACTCTAAATCCAACACGATTTGTGCTAGCTTCTTGAAACTTGACACAATAAAGTAGTTTCACGTTCTATCTCTATGTTTTGTTTTCTCTTGATGTAGCCCTTAGCAGTGATTGGTGAGAAACACTTTCATGGAAAGGATTTGCCAGGCTTCCCAAAATTACGAATCTCCAGAAATCTCAGCAAATATTTTTTCACCCAAACTGGATGATACTTTCAGGTAATGATCAGTACACTAAGGTGACTTGGTTCCCCAAATTTCGTTCTTCTATGTTGAAGCGTTCGTTTCCAGTAACACTTTGAATTTTTAGGTTTCACTCTGTTTTCTCCTATATTGATAGATGTATTTGGAACTCTAAATCCAACACGGTTTGTGCTAGCTTCTTGAAACTTGACACAATAAAGTAGTTTCACGTTCTATCCCTATGCTTTGTTTCCTCTTGATGTAGCCGTAAGCAGTGACTGGCGAGAAACACTTTCATGGAAAGGGGTTGCCAGGCTTCCCAAAATTACGAATCTCCAGAAATCTCAGCAAATATTTTTTCACCCAAACTGGATGATACTTTCAGGTAATGATCAGTGCACTAAGCCGACTTGGATCCCCAAATTTCGTTCTTCTATGTTGAAGCGTTCGTTTCCAGTAACAGTTTGAATTTTTAGGTTTCACTCTGTTTTCTCCTATATTGATAGATGTATTTGGAACTCTAAATCCAACACGGTTTGTGCTAGCTTCTTGAAACTTGACACAATAAAGAAGTTTCACGTTCTATCTCTATGTTTTGATTCCTCTTGATGTAGCCCTGTGCAGTGACTGGCGAGAAACACTTTCATGGACAGGGGTTCCCAGGATTCCCAAAATTACGAATCTCCAGAAATCTCAGCAAATATTTTTTCACCCAAACTGGATGATACTTTCAGGTAATGATCAGTACACTAAGGCGACTTGGTTCCCCAAATTTCGTTCTTCTATGTTGAAGCGTTCGTTTCCAGTAACACTTTGAATTTTTAGGTTTCACTCTGTTTTCTCCTATATTGATAGATGTATTTGGAACTCTAAATCCAACACGGTTTGTGCTAGGTTCTTGAAACTTGACACAATAAAGTAGTTTCACGTTCTATCTCTATGTTTTGTTTCCTCTTGATGTAGCCCTAAGCAGTGACTGGCGAGAAACACTTTCATGGAAAGGGGTTGCCAGGCTTCCCAAAATTACGAATCTCCAGAAATCTCAGCAAATATTTTTTCACCCAAACAGGATGATACTTTCAGGTAATGATCAGTACACTAAGTTGACTTGATTCCCAAAATTTCGTTCTTCTATATTGAAGTGTTCGTTTCCAGGAACAGTTTGAATTTTTAGGTTTCACTCTGTTTTCTCCTATATTGATAGATGTATTTGGAACTCTAAATCCAACACGGTTTGTGCTAGCTTCTTGAAACTTGACACAATAAAGTAGTTTCACGTTCTATCTCTATGTTTGATTCCTCTTGATGTAGCCCTAAACAGTGACTGGCGAGAAACACTTTCATGGATAGGGATTGCCAGGCTTCCCAAAATTACGAATCTCCAGAAATCTCAGCAAAAATTTTTTCACCCAAACTGGATGATACTTTCAGGTAATTATCAGTACACTAAGGCGACTTGGTTCCCCAAATTTCGTTCTTCTATGTTGAAGCGTTCGTTTCCACTAACACTTTGAATTTTTAGGTTTCACTCTGTTTTCTCCAATATTGATAGATGTATTTGGAACTCTAAATCCAACACGGTTTGTGCTAGCTTCTTGAAACTTGACACAATAAAGTAGTTTCACGTTCTATCTCTATGTTTGATTCCTCTTGATGTAGCCCTAAACAGTGACTGGCGAGAAACACTTTCATGGAAAGGGGTTGCCAGGCTTCCGAAAATTACGAATCTCCAGAAATCTCAGCAAATATTTTTTCACCCAAACTGGATCATACTTTCAGGTAATGATCAGTACACTAAGGCGACTTGGTTCCCCAAATTTCGTTCTTCTATGTTGAAGCGTTCGTTTCCAGTAACACTTTGAATTTTTAGGTTTCACTCTGTTTTCTCCTATATTGATAGATGTATTTGGAACTCTAAATCCAACACGGTTTGTGCTAGCTTCTTGAAACTTGACACAATAAAGTAGTTTCACGTTCTATCTCTATGTTTTGCTTTCTCTTGATGTAGCCCTTAGCAGTGATTGGTGAGAAACACTTTCATGGAAAGGGTTTGCCAGGCTTCCCAAAATTACGAATCTCCAGAAATCTCAGCAAATATTTTTTCACCCAAACTGGATGATACTTTCAGGTAATGATCAGTACACTACGGCGACTTGGTTCCCAAAATTTCGTTCTTCTATGTTGAAGCGTTCGTTTCCAGTAACAGTTTGAATTTTTAGGTTTCACTCTGTTTTCTCCTATATTGATAGATGTATTTGGAACTCTAAATCCAACACGGTTTGTGCTAGGTTTTGAAACTTGACACAATAAAGTAGTTTCACGTTCTATCTCTATGTTTTGTTTCCTCTTGATGTAGCCCTATGCAGTGACTGGCGAGAAACACTTTCATGGAAAGGGGTTGCCAGGCTTCCCAAAATTACGAATCTCCAGAAATCTCAGCAAATATTTTTTCACCCAAACTGGATGATACTTTCAGGTAATGATCAGTGCACTAAGCCGACTTGGATCCCCAAATTTCGTTCTTCTATGTTGAAGCGTTCGTTTCCAGTAACAGTTTGAATTTTTAGGTTTCACTCTGTTTTCTCCTATATTGATAGATGTATTTGGAACTCTAAATCCAACACGGTTTGTGCTAGCTTCTTGAAACTTGACACAATAAAGTAGTTTCACGTTCTATCTCTATGTTTTGATTCCTCTTGATGTAGCCCTGTGCAGTGACTGGCGAGAAACACTTACATGGAAAGGGGTTGCCAGGCTTCCCAAAATAACGAATCTCCAGAAATCTCAGCAAATATTTTTTCACCCAAACTGGATGATACTTTCAGGTAATGATCAGTACACTAAGGCGACTTGGTTCCCCAAATTTCGTTCTTCTATGTTGAAGCGTTCATTTCCAGAAACAGTTTGAATTTTTAGGTTTCACTCTATTTTCTCCTATATTGATAGATGTATTTGGAACTCTAAATCCAACACGATTTGTGCTAGCTTCTTGAAACTTGACACAATAAAGTAGTTTCACGTTCTATCTCTATGTTTCGCTTTCTCTTGATGTAGCCCTTAGCAGTGATTGGTGAGAAACACTTTCATGGAAAGGGTTTGCCAGGCTTCCCAAAATTACGAATCTCCAGAAATCTCAGCAAATATTTTTTCACCCAAACTGGATGATACTTTCAGGTAATGATCAGTACACTAAGGCGACTTGGTTCCCCAAATTTCGTTCTTCTATGTTGAAGCGTTCGTTTCCAGTAACACTTTGAATTTTTAGGTTTCACTCTGTTTTCTCCTATATTGATAGATGTATTTGGAACTCTAAATCCAACACGGTTTGTGCTAGCTTCTTGAAACTTGACACAATAAAGTAGTTTCACGTTCTATCTCTATGTTTTGATTCCTCTTGATGTAGCCCTAAGCTGTGACTTGCGAGAAACACTTTCATGGACAGGGGTTCCCAGGCTTCCCAAAATTATGAATCTCCAGAAATCTCAGCAAATATTTTTTCACCCAAACTGGATGATACTTTCAGGAAATGATCAGTGCACTAAGCCGACTTGGATCCCCAAATTTCGTTCTTCTATGTTGAAGCGTTCGTTTCCAGTAACAGTTTGAATTTTTAGGTTTCACTCTGTTTTCTCCTATATAGATAGATGTATTTGGAACTCTAAATCCAACACGGTTTGTGCTAGCTTCTTGAAACTTGACACAATAAAGTAGTTTCACGTTCTATCTCTATGTTTTGATTCCTCTTGATGTAGCCCTGTGCAGTGACTGGCGAGAAACACTTACATGGAAGGGGGTTGCCAGGCTTCCCAAAATAACGAATCTCGAGAAATCTCACCAAATATTTTTTCACCCAAACTGGATGATACTTTCAGGTAATGATCAGTACACTAAGGCGACTTGGTTCCCCAAATTTCGTTCTTCTATGTTGAAGCGTTCATTTCCAGAAAGAGTTTGAATTTTTAGGTTTCACTCTATTTTCTCCTATATTGATAGATGTATTTGGAACTCTAAATCCAACACGATTTGTGCTAGCTTCTTGAAACTTGACACAATAAAGTAGTTTCACGTTCTATCTCTATGTTTTGTTTTCTCTTGATGTAGCCCTTAGCAGTGATTGGTGAGAAACACTTTCATGGAAAGGGTTTGCCAGGCTTCCCAAAATTACGAATCTCCAGAAATCTCAGCAAATATTTTTTCACCCAAACTGGATGATACTTTCAGGTAATGATCAGTACACTAAGGTGACTTGGTTCCCCAAATTTCGTTCTTCTATGTTGAAGCGTTCGTTTCCAGTAACACTTTGAATTTTTAGGTTTCACTCTGTTTTCTCCTATATTGATAGATGTATTTGGAACTCTAAATCCAACACGGTTTGTGCTAGCTTCTTGAAACTTGACACAATAAAGTAGTTTCACGTTCTATCCCTATGCTTTGTTTCCTCTTGATGTAGCCGTAAGCAGTGACTGGCGAGAAACACTTTCATGGAAAGGGGTTGCCAGGCTTCCCAAAATTACGAATCTCCAGAAATCTCAGCAAATATTTTTTCACCCAAACTGGATGATACTTTCAGGTAATGATCAGTGCACTAAGCCGACTTGGATCCCCAAATTTCGTTCTTCTATGTTGAAGCGTTCGTTTCCAGTAACAGTTTGAATTTTTAGGTTTCACTCTGTTTTCTCCTATATTGATAGATGTATTTGGAACTCTAAATCCAACACGGTTTGTGCTAGCTTCTTGAAACTTGACACAATAAAGAAGTTTCACGTTCTATCTCTATGTTTTGATTCCTCTTGATGTAGCCCTGTGCAGTGACTGGCGAGAAACACTTTCATGGACAGGGGTTCCCAGGATTCCCAAAATTACGAATCTCCAGAAATCTCAGCAAATATTTTTTCACCCAAACTGGATGATACTTTCAGGTAATGATCAGTACACTAAGGCGACTTGGTTCCCCAAATTTCGTTCTTCTATGTTGAAGCGTTCGTTTCCAGTAACACTTTGAATTTTTAGGTTTCACTCTGTTTTCTCCTATATTGATAGATGTATTTGGAACTCTAAATCCAACACGGTTTGTGCTAGGTTCTTGAAACTTGACACAATAAAGTAGTTTCACGTTCTATCTCTATGTTTTGTTTCCTCTTGATGTAGCCCTAAGCAGTGACTGGCGAGAAACACTTTCATGGAAAGGGGTTGCCAGGCTTCCCAAAATTACGAATCTCCAGAAATCTCAGCAAATATTTTTTCACCCAAACAGGATGATACTTTCAGGTAATGATCAGTACACTAAGTTGACTTGATTCCCAAAATTTCGTTCTTCTATATTGAAGTGTTCGTTTCCAGGAACAGTTTGAATTTTTAGGTTTCACTCTGTTTTCTCCTATATTGATAGATGTATTTGGAACTCTAAATCCAACACGGTTTGTGCTAGCTTCTTGAAACTTGACACAATAAAGTAGTTTCACGTTCTATCTCTATGTTTGATTCCTCTTGATGTAGCCCTAAACAGTGACTGGCGAGAAACACTTTCATGGAAAGGGATTGCCAGGCTTCCCAAAATTACGAATCTCCAGAAATCTCAGCAAAAATTTTTTCACCCAAACTGGATGATACTTTCAGGTAATTATCAGTACACTAAGGCGACTTGGTTCCCCAAATTTCGTTCTTCTATGTTGAAGCGTTCGTTTCCACTAACACTTTGAATTTTTAGGTTTCACTCTGTTTTCTCCAATATTGATAGATGTATTTGGAACTCTAAATCCAACACGGTTTGTGCTAGCTTCTTGAAACTTGACACAATAAAGTAGTTTCACGTTCTATCTCTATGTTTGATTCCTCTTGATGTAGCCCTAAACAGTGACTGGCGAGAAACACTTTCATGGAAAGGGGTTGCCAGGCTTCCGAAAATTACGAATCTCCAGAAATCTCAGCAAATATTTTTTCACCCAAACTGGATCATACTTTCAGGTAATGATCAGTACACTAAGGCGACTTGGTTCCCCAAATTTCGTTCTTCTATGTTGAAGCGTTCGTTTCCAGTAACACTTTGAATTTTTAGGTTTCACTCTGTTTTCTCCTATATTGATAGATGTATTTGGAACTCTAAATCCAACACGGTTTGTGCTAGCTTCTTGAAACTTGACACAATAAAGTAGTTTCACGTTCTATCTCTATGTTTTGCTTTCTCTTGATGTAGCCCTTAGCAGTGATTGGTGAGAAACACTTTCATGGAAAGGGTTTGCCAGGCTTCCCAAAATTACGAATCTCCAGAAATCTCAGCAAATATTTTTTCACCCAAACTGGATGATACTTTCAGGTAATGATCAGTACACTACGGCGACTTGGTTCCCAAAATTTCGTTCTTCTATGTTGAAGCGTTCGTTTCCAGTAACAGTTTGAATTTTTAGGTTTCACTCTGTTTTCTCCTATATTGATAGATGTATTTGGAACTCTAAATCCAACACGGTTTGTGCTAGCTTCTTGAAACTTGACACAATAAAGTAGTTTCACGTTCTATCTCTATGTTTTGTTTCCTCTTGATGTAGCCATAAGCAGTGACTGGCGAGAAACACTTTCATGGAAAGGGTTTGCCAGGCTTCCCAAAATTACGAATCTCCAGAAATCTCAGCAAATATTTTTTCACCCAAACTGGATGATACTTTCAGGTAATGATCAGTACACTAAGGCGACTTGGTTCCCCAAATTTCGTTCTTCTATGTTGAAGCGTTCGTTTCCAGTAACACTTTGAATTTTTAGGTTTCACTCTGTTTTCTCCTATATTGATAGATGTATTTGGAACTCTAAATCCAACACGGTTTGTGCTAGCTTCTTGAAACTTGACACAATAAATTAGTTTCACGTTCTATCTCTATGCTTTGTTTCCTCTTGATGTAGCCGTAAGCAGTGACTGGCGAGAAACACTTTCATGGAAAGTGGTTGCCAGGCTTCCCAAAATTACGAATCTCCAGAAATCTCAGCAAATATTTTTTCACCCAAACTGGATGATACTTTCAGGTAATGATCAGTACACTAAGGCGACTTGGTTCCCCAAATTTCGTTCTTCTATGTTGAAACGTTCGTTTCCAGTAACAGTTTGAATTTTTAGGTTTCACTCTGTTTTCTCCTATATAGATAGATGTATTTGGAACTCTAAATCCAACACGGTTTGTGCTAGCTTCTTGAAGCTTGACACAATAAAGTAGTTTCACGTTCTATCTCTATGTTTTGATTCCTCTTGATGTAGCCCTAAGCAGTGACTGGCGAGAAACACTTTCATGGACAGGGGTTCCCAGGCTTCCCAAAATTACGAATCTCCAGAAATCTCAGCAAATATTTTTTCACCCAAACTGGATGATACTTTCAGGTAATGATCAGTACACTAAGGCGACTTGGTTCCCCAAATTTCGTTCTTCTATGTTGAAACGTTCGTTTCCAGTAACACTTTGAATTTTTAGGTTTCACTCTGTTTTCTCCTATATTGATAGATGTATTTGGAACTCTAAATCCAACACGGTTTGTGCTAGGTTCTTGAAACTTGACACAATAAAGTAGTTTCACGTTCTATCTCTATGTTTTGTTTCCTCTTGATGTAGCCCTATGCAGTGACTGGCGAGAAACACTTTCATGGAAAGGGGTTGCCAGGCTTCCCAAAATTACGAATCTCCAGAAATCTCAGCAAATATTTTTTCACCCAAACTGGATGATACTTTCAGGTAATGATCAGTACACTAAGGCGACTTGGTTCCCCAAATTTCGTTCTTCTATGTTGAAGCGTTCGTTTCCAGGAACAGTTTGAATTTTTAGGTTTCACTCTGTTTTCTCCTATATTGATAGATGTATTTGGAACTCTAAATCCAACACGGTTTGTGCTAGCTTCTTGAATCTTGACACAATAAAGTAGTTTCACGTTCTATCTCTATGTTTGATTCCTCTTGATGTAGCCCTAAACAGTGACTGGCGAGAAAGACTTTCATGGAAAGGGATTGCCAGGCTTCCCAAAATTACGAATCTCCAGAAATCTCAGCAAAAATTTTTTCACCCAAACTGGATGATACTTTCAGGTAATTATCAGTACACTAAGGCGACTTGGTTCCCCAAATTTCGTTCTTCTATGTTGAAGCGTTCGTTTCCACTAACACTTTGAATTTTTAGGTTTCACTCTGTTTTCTCCTATATTGATAGATGTATTTGGAACTCTAAATCCAACACGGTTTGTGCTAGCTTCTTGAAACTTGACACAATAAAGTAGTTTCACGTTCTATCTCTATGTTTGATTCCTCTTGATGTAGCCCTAAACAGTGACTGGCGAGAAACACTTTCATGGAAAGGGGTTGCCAGGCTTCCGAAAATTACGAATCTCCAGAAATCTCAGCAAATATTTTTTCACCCAAACTGGATCATACTTTCAGGTAATGATCAGTACACTAAGGCGACTTGGTTCCCCAAATTTCGTTCTTCTATGTTGAAGCGTTCGTTTCCAGTAACTCTTTGAATTTTTAGGTTTCACTCTGTTTTCTCCTATATTGATAGATGTATTTGGAACTCTAAATCCAACACGGTTTGTGCTAGCTTCTTGAAACTTGACACAATAAAGTAGTTTCACGTTCTATCTCTATGTTTTGTTTCCTCTTGATGTAGCCCTAAGCAGTGACTGGCGAGAAACACTTTCATGGAAAGGGGTTGCCAGGCTTCCCAAAATTACGAATCTCCAGAAATCTCAGCAAATATTTTTTCACCCAAACAGGATGATACTTTCAGGTAATGATCAGTACACTACGTTGACTTGATTCCCAAAATTTCGTTCTTCTATATTGAAGTGTTCGTTTCCAGGAACAGTTTGAATTTTTAGGTTTCACTCTGTTTTCTCCTATATTGATAGATGTATTTGGAACTCTAAATCCAACACGGTTTGTGCTAGCTTCTTGAAACTTGACACAATAAAGTAGTTTCACGTTCTATCTCTATGTTTGATTCCTCTTGATGTAGCCCTAAACAGTGACTGGCGAGAAACACTTTCATGGAAAGGGATTGCCAGGCTTCCCAAAATTACGAATCTCCAGAAATCTCAGCAAAAATGTTTTCACCCAAACTGGATGATACTTTCAGGTAATTATCAGTACACTAAGGCGACTTGGTTCCCCAAATTTCGTTCTTCTATGTTGAAGCGTTCGTTTCCACTAACACTTTGAATTTTTAGGTTTCACTCTGTTTTCTCCTATATTGATAGATGTATTTGGAACTCTAAATCCAACACGGTTTGTGCTAGCTTCTTGAAACTTGACACAATAAAGTAGTTTCACGTTCTATCTCTATGTTTGATTCCTCTTGATGTAGCCCTAAACAGTGACTGGCGAGAAACACTTTCATGGAAAGGGGTTGCCAGGCTTCCGAAAATTACGAATCTCCAGAAATCTCAGCAAATATTTTTTCACCCAAACTGGATCATACTTTCAGGTAATGATCAGTACACTAAGGCGACTTGGTTCCCCAAATTTCGTTCTTCTATGTTGAAGCGTTCGTTTCCAGTAACACTTTGAATTTTTAGGTTTCACTCTGTTTTCTCCTATATTGATAGATGTATTTGGAACTCTAAATCCAACACGGTTTGTGCTAGCTTCTTGAAACTTGACACAATAAAGTAGTTTCACGTTCTATCTCTATGTTTTGTTTCCTCTTGATGTAGCCCTAAGCAGTGACTGGCGAGAAACACTTTCATGGAAAGGGGTTGCCAGGCTTCCCAAAATTACGAATCTCCAGAAATCTCAGCAAATATTTTTTCACCCAAACAGGATGATACTTTCAGGTAATGATCAGTACACTAAGTTGACTTGATTCCCAAAATTTCGTTCTTCTATATTGAAGTGTTCATTTCCAGGAACAGTTTGAATTTTTAGGTTTCACTCTGTTTTCTCCTATATTGATAGATGTATTTGGAACTCTAAATCCAACACGGTTTGTGCTAGCTTCTTGAAACTTGACACAATAAAGTAGTTTCACGTTCTATCTCTATGTTTGATTCCTCTTGATGTAGCCCTAAACAGTGACTGGCGAGAAACACTTTCATGGAAAGGGATTGCCAGGCTTCCCAAAATTACGAATCTCCAGAAATCTCAGCAAAAATTTTTTCACCCAAACTGGATGATACTTTCAGGTAATTATCAGTACACTAAGGCGACTTGGTTCCCCAAATTTCGTTCTTCTATGTTGAAGCGTTCGTTTCCACTAACACTTTGAATTTTTAGGTTTCACTCTGTTTTCTCCTATATTGATAGATGTATTTGGAACTCTAAACCCAACACGGTTTGTGCTAGCTTCTTGAAACTTGACACAATAAAGTAGTTTCACGTTCTATCTCTATGTTTGATTCCTCTTGATGTAGCCCTAAACAGTGACTGGCGAGAAACACTTTCATGGAAAGGGGTTGCCAGGCTTCCGAAAATTACGAATCTCCAGAAATCTCAGCAAATATTTTTTCACCCAAACTGGATCATACTTTCAGGTAATGATCAGTACACTAAGGCGACTTGGTTCCCCAAATTTCGTTCTTCTATGTTGAAGCGTTCGTTTCCAGTAACACTTTGAATTTTTAGGTTTCACTCTGTTTTCTCCTATATTGATAGATGTATTTGGAACTCTAAATCCAACACGGTTTGTGCTAGCTTCTTGAAACTTGACACAATAAACTAGTTTCACGTTCTATCTCTATGTTTTGTTTCCTCTTGATGTAGCCGTAAGCAGTGACTGGCGAGAAACACTTTCATGGAAAGGGGTTGCCAGGCTTCCCAAAATTACGAATCTCCAGAAATCTCAGCAAATATTTTTTCACCCAAACTGGATGATACTTTCAGGTAATGATCAGAACACTAAGGCGACTTGGTTCCCCAAATTTCGTTCTTCTATGTTGATGCATTCGTTTCCAGTAACAGTTTGAATTTTTAGGTTCCACTCTGTTTTCTCCTATATTGATAGATTTATTTGGAACTCTAAATCCAACACGGTTTGTGCTAGCTTCTTGAAACTTCACACAATAAACTAGTTTCACGTTCTATCTAGATGTTTTGATTCCTCTTGATGTAGCCCTAATCAGTGACTGGCGAGAAACACTTTCATGGAAAGGGGTTGCCAGGCTTCCCAAAATTACGAATCTCCAGAAATCTCAGCAAATATTTTTTCACCCAAACTGGATGATACTTTCAGGTAATGATCAGTACACTAAGGCGACTTGGTTCCCCAAATTTCGTTCTTCTATGTTGAAGCGTTCGTTTCCAGGAACAGTTTGAATTTTTAGGTTTCACTCTGTTTTCTCCTATATTGATAGATGTATTTGGAACTCTAAATCCAACACGGTTTGTGCTAGCTTCTTGAATCTTGACACAATAAAGTAGTTTCACGTTCTATCTCTATGTTTGATTCCTCTTGATGTAGCCCTAAACAGTGACTGGCGAGAAAGACTTTCATGGAAAGGGATTGCCAGGCTTCCCAAAATTACGAATCTCCAGAAATCTCAGCAAAAATTTTTTCACCCAAACTGGATGATACTTTCAGGTAATTATCAGTACACTAAGGCGACTTGGTTCCCCAAATTTCGTTCTTCTATGTTGAAGCGTTCGTTTCCACTAACACTTTGAATTTTTAGGTTTCACTCTGTTTTCTCCTATATTGATAGATGTATTTGGAACTCTAAATCCAACACGGTTTGTGCTAGCTTCTTGAAACTTGACACAATAAAGTAGTTTCACGTTCTATCTCTATGTTTGATTCCTCTTGATGTAGCCCTAAACAGTGACTGGCGAGAAACACTTTCATGGAAAGGGGTTGCCAGGCTTCCGAAAATTACGAATCTCCAGAAATCTCAGCAAATATTTTTTCACCCAAACTGGATCATACTTTCAGGTAATGATCAGTACACTAAGGCGACTTGGTTCCCCAAATTTCGTTCTTCTATGTTGAAGCGTTCGTTTCCAGTAACTCTTTGAATTTTTAGGTTTCACTCTGTTTTCTCCTATATTGATAGATGTATTTGGAACTCTAAATCCAACACGGTTTGTGCTAGCTTCTTGAAACTTGACACAATAAAGTAGTTTCACGTTCTATCTCTATGTTTTGTTTCCTCTTGATGTAGCCCTAAGCAGTGACTGGCGAGAAACACTTTCATGGAAAGGGGTTGCCAGGCTTCCCAAAATTACGAATCTCCAGAAATCTCAGCAAATATTTTTTCACCCAAACAGGATGATACTTTCAGGTAATGATCAGTACACTACGTTGACTTGATTCCCAAAATTTCGTTCTTCTATATTGAAGTGTTCGTTTCCAGGAACAGTTTGAATTTTTAGGTTTCACTCTGTTTTCTCCTATATTGATAGATGTATTTGGAACTCTAAATCCAACACGGTTTGTGCTAGCTTCTTGAAACTTGACACAATAAAGTAGTTTCACGTTCTATCTCTATGTTTGATTCCTCTTGATGTAGCCCTAAACAGTGACTGGCGAGAAACACTTTCATGGAAAGGGATTGCCAGGCTTCCCAAAATTACGAATCTCCAGAAATCTCAGCAAAAATGTTTTCACCCAAACTGGATGATACTTTCAGGTAATTATCAGTACACTAAGGCGACTTGGTTCCCCAAATTTCGTTCTTCTATGTTGAAGCGTTCGTTTCCACTAACACTTTGAATTTTTAGGTTTCACTCTGTTTTCTCCTATATTGATAGATGTATTTGGAACTCTAAATCCAACACGGTTTGTGCTAGCTTCTTGAAACTTGACACAATAAAGTAGTTTCACGTTCTATCTCTATGTTTGATTCCTCTTGATGTAGCCCTAAACAGTGACTGGCGAGAAACACTTTCATGGAAAGGGGTTGCCAGGCTTCCGAAAATTACGAATCTCCAGAAATCTCAGCAAATATTTTTTCACCCAAACTGGATCATACTTTCAGGTAATGATCAGTACACTAAGGCGACTTGGTTCCCCAAATTTCGTTCTTCTATGTTGAAGCGTTCGTTTCCAGTAACACTTTGAATTTTTAGGTTTCACTCTGTTTTCTCCTATATTGATAGATGTATTTGGAACTCTAAATCCAACACGGTTTGTGCTAGCTTCTTGAAACTTGACACAATAAAGTAGTTTCACGTTCTATCTCTATGTTTTGTTTCCTCTTGATGTAGCCCTAAGCAGTGACTGGCGAGAAACACTTTCATGGAAAGGGGTTGCCAGGCTTCCCAAAATTACGAATCTCCAGAAATCTCAGCAAATATTTTTTCACCCAAACAGGATGATACTTTCAGGTAATGATCAGTACACTAAGTTGACTTGATTCCCAAAATTTCGTTCTTCTATATTGAAGTGTTCATTTCCAGGAACAGTTTGAATTTTTAGGTTTCACTCTGTTTTCTCCTATATTGATAGATGTATTTGGAACTCTAAATCCAACACGGTTTGTGCTAGCTTCTTGAAACTTGACACAATAAAGTAGTTTCACGTTCTATCTCTATGTTTGATTCCTCTTGATGTAGCCCTAAACAGTGACTGGCGAGAAACACTTTCATGGAAAGGGATTGCCAGGCTTCCCAAAATTACGAATCTCCAGAAATCTCAGCAAAAATTTTTTCACCCAAACTGGATGATACTTTCAGGTAATTATCAGTACACTAAGGCGACTTGGTTCCCCAAATTTCGTTCTTCTATGTTGAAGCGTTCGTTTCCACTAACACTTTGAATTTTTAGGTTTCACTCTGTTTTCTCCTATATTGATAGATGTATTTGGAACTCTAAACCCAACACGGTTTGTGCTAGCTTCTTGAAACTTGACACAATAAAGTAGTTTCACGTTCTATCTCTATGTTTGATTCCTCTTGATGTAGCCCTAAACAGTGACTGGCGAGAAACACTTTCATGGAAAGGGGTTGCCAGGCTTCCGAAAATTACGAATCTCCAGAAATCTCAGCAAATATTTTTTCACCCAAACTGGATCATACTTTCAGGTAATGATCAGTACACTAAGGCGACTTGGTTCCCCAAATTTCGTTCTTCTATGTTGAAGCGTTCGTTTCCAGTAACACTTTGAATTTTTAGGTTTCACTCTGTTTTCTCCTATATTGATAGATGTATTTGGAACTCTAAATCCAACACGGTTTGTGCTAGCTTCTTGAAACTTGACACAATAAACTAGTTTCACGTTCTATCTCTATGTTTTGTTTCCTCTTGATGTAGCCGTAAGCAGTGACTGGCGAGAAACACTTTCATGGAAAGGGGTTGCCAGGCTTCCCAAAATTACGAATCTCCAGAAATCTCAGCAAATATTTTTTCACCCAAACTGGATGATACTTTCAGGTAATGATCAGAACACTAAGGCGACTTGGTTCCCCAAATTTCGTTCTTCTATGTTGATGCATTCGTTTCCAGTAACAGTTTGAATTTTTAGGTTCCACTCTGTTTTCTCCTATATTGATAGATTTATTTGGAACTCTAAATCCAACACGGTTTGTGCTAGCTTCTTGAAACTTCACACAATAAACTAGTTTCACGTTCTATCTAGATGTTTTGATTCCTCTTGATGTAGCCCTAATCAGTGACTGGCGAGAAACACTTTCATGGAAAGGGGTTGCCAGGCTTCCCAAAATTACGAATCTCCAGAAATCTCAGCAAATATTTTTTCACCCAAACTGGATGATACTTTCAGGTAATGATCAGTACACTAAGGCGACTTGGTTCCCCAAATTTCGTTCTTCTATGTTGATGCATTCGTTTCCAGTAACAGTTTGAATTTTTAGGTTCCACTCTGTTTTCTCCTATATTGATAGATGTATTTGGAACTCTAAATCCAACACGGTTTGTGCTAGCTTCTTGAAACTTGACACAATAAAGTAGTTTCACGTTCTATCTCTATGTTTTGTTTCCTCTTGATGTAGCCATGAGCAGTTTCTGGCGAGAAACACTTTCATGGAAAGGGGTTTCCAGGCTTCCCAAAATTACGAATCTCCAGAAATCTCAGGAAATATTTTTTCACCCAAACAGGATGATACTTTCATGTAATGATCAGTACACTAAGGCGACTTGGTTCCCCAAGTTTTGTTCTTCTATGTTGAAGCGTTCGTTTCCAGTAACAGTTTGAATTTTTAGGTTTCACTCTGTTTTCTCCTATATTGATAGATGTATTTGGAACTCTAAATCCAACACGGTTTGTGCTAGCTTCTTGAAATTGACACAATAGAGTAGTTTCACGTTCTATCTCTATGTTTTGATTCCTCTTGATGTAGCCCTAAGCAGTGACTGGCGAGAAACACTTTCATGGAAAGGGGTTGCCAGGCTTCCCAAAATTACGAATCTCCAAAAATGTCAGCATATATTTTTTCACCCAAACTGGATGATACTTTCAGGTAATGATCAGTACACTAAGGCGACTTGGTTCCCCAAATTTCGTTCTTCTATGTTGAAGCGTTCGTTTCCAGTAACACTTTGAATTTTTAGGTTTCACTCTGTTTTCACCTATATTGATAGATGTATTTGGAACTCTAAATCCAACACGGTTTGAGCTAGGTTCTTGAAACTTGACACAATTAAGTAGTTTCACGTTCTATCTCTATGTTTTGTTTCCTCTTGATGTAGCCCTATGCAGTGACTGGGGAGAAACACTTTCATGGAAAGGGGTTGCCAGGCTTCCCAAAATTACGAATCTCCAGAAATCTCAGCAAATATTTTTTCACCCAAACTGGATGATACTTTCAGGTTATGATCAGTACACTAAGGCGACTTGGTTCCCCAAATTTCGTTCTTCTATGTTGAAGCGTTCGTTTCCAGTAACAGTTTGAATTTTTAGGTTTCACTCTGTTTTCTCCTATATTGATAGATGTATTTGGAACTCTAAATCCAACACGGTTTGTGCTAGCTTCTTGAAACTTGACACAATAAAGTAGTTTCACGTTCTATCTCTATGTTTTGTTTCCTCTTGATGTAGCCATAAGCAGTGACTGGCGAGAAACACTTTCATGGAAAGGGGTTGCCAGGCTTCCCAAAATTACGAATCTCCAGAAATCTCAGCAAATATTTTTTCACCCAAACTGGATCATACTTTCAGTTAATGATCAGTACACTAAGGCGACTTGGTTCCCCAAATTTCGTTCTTGTATGTTGATGCATTCGTTTCCAGTAACAGTTTGAATTTTTAGGTTCCACTCTGTTTTCTCCTATATTGATAGATGTATTTGGAACTCTAAATCCAACACGGTTTGTGCTAGGTTCTTGAAACTTGACACAATAAAGAAGTTTCACGTTCTATCTCTACATTTTGTTTCCTCTTGATGTAGCCCTAAGCAGTAACTGGCGAGAAACACTTTCATGGAAAGGGGTTGCCAAGCTTCCTAAAATTACGAATCTCGAGAAATCTCAGCAAATATTTTTTCACCCAAACTGGATGATACTTTCAGGTAATGATCAGTACACTAAGGCGACTTGGTTCCCCAAATTTCGTTCTTCTAAGTTGAAGCGTTCGTTTGCAGTAACACTTTGAATTTTTAGGTTTCACTCTGTTTTCTCCTATATTGATAGATGTATTTGAAACTCTAAATCCAACATGGTTTGTGCTAGCTTCTTGAAACTTGACACAATAAAGTAGTTTCACGTTCTATCTCTATGTTTTGTTTCCTCTTGATGTAGCCCTAAGCAGTGACTGGCGAGAAACACTTTCATGGACAGGGGTTCCCAGGCTTCCCAAAATTACAAATCTCCAGAAATCTCAGCAAATATTTTTTCACCCAAACTGGATGATACTTTCAGGTAATGATCAGTGCACTCAGGCGACTTGGTTCCCCAAATTTCGTTCTTCTATGTTGAAGCGTTCGTTTCCAGTAACAGTTTGAATTTTTAGGTTACACTGTGTTTTCTCCTATATTGATAGATGTATTTGGAACTCTAAATCCAACAAGGTTTGTGCTAGCTTCTTGAAACTTGACACAATAAAGTAGTTTCACTTTCTATCTCTATGTTTTGATTCCTATTGATGTAGCCCTGTGCAGTGACTGGCGAGAAACACTTTCATGGAAAGGGGTTGCCAGGCTTCCCAAAATTACGAATCTCCAGAAATCTCAGCAAATATTTTTTCACCCAAACTGGATGATACTTTCAGGTAATGATCAGTACACTAAGGCGACTTGGTTCCCCAAATTTCGTTCTTCTATGTTGAAGCGTTGGTTTCCAGTAACAGTTTGAATTTTTAGGTTTCACTCTGTTTTCTCCTATATTGATAGATGTATTTGGAACTCTAAATCCAACACGGTTTGTGCTAGCTTCTTGAAACTTGACACAATAAAGTAGTTTCACGTTCTATCTCTATGTTTTGTTTCCTCTTGATGTAGCCCTAAGCAGTGACTGGCGAGAAACACTTTCATGGAAGGGGGTTGCCAGGCTTCCCAAAATTACGAATCTCCAGAAATCTCAGCAAATATTTTTTCACCCAAACTGGATGATACTTTCAGGTAATGATCAGGGCACTAAGGCGACTTGGTTCCCCAAATTTCGTTCTTCTATGTTGAAGCGTTCGTTTCCAGTAACAGTTTGAATTTTTAGGTTTCACTCTGTTTTCTCCTATATTGATAGATGTATTTGGAACTCTAAATCCAACACGGTTTGTGCTAGCTTCTTGAAACTAGACACAATAAAGTAGTTTCACGTTCTATCTCTATGTTTTGATTCCTCTTGATGTAGCCCTGTGCAGTGACTGGCGAGAAACACTTTCATGGAAAGGGGTTGCCAGGCTTCCCAAAATTACGAATCTCCAGAAATCTCAGGAAATATTTTTGCACCTAAACTGGATGATACTTTCAGGTAATGATCAGTACACTAAGGCGACTTGGTTCCCCAAATTTCGTTCTTCTATGTTGAAGCGTTCGTTTCCAGTAACACTTTGAATTTTTAGGTTTCACTCTGTTTTCTCCTATATTGATAGATGTATTTGGAACTCTAAATCCAACACGGTTTGTGCTAGCTCTTTGAAACTTGACACAATAAAGTAGTTTCACGTTCTATCTTTATGTTTTGTTTCCTCTTGATGTAGCCCTAAGCAGTGACTGGCGAGAAACACTTTCATGGAAAGGGGTTGCCAAGCTTCCCAAAATTACGAATCTCCAGAAATCTCAGCAAATATTTTTTCACCCAAACTGGATGATACTTTCAGGTAATGATCAGGGCACTAAGGCGACTTGGTTCCCCAAATTTCGTTCTTTTATGTTGAAGCGTTCGTTTCCAGTAACAGTTTGAATTTTTAGGTTTCACTCTGTTTTCTCCTATATTGATAGATGTATTTGGAACTCTAAATCCAACACGGTTTGTGATAGCTTCTTGAAACTAGACACAATAAAGTAGTTTCACGTTCTATCTCTACATTTTGTTTCCTCTTGATGTAGCCCTAAGCAGTAACTGGCGAGAAACACTTTCATGGAAAGGGGTTGCCAAGCTTCCTAAAATTACGAATCTCGAGAAATCTCAGCAAATATTTTTTCACCCAAACTGGATAATACTTTCAGGTAATGATCAGTACACTAAGGCGACTTGGTTCCCCAAATTTCGTTCTTCTATGTTGAAGCGTTCGTTTGCAGTAACACTTTGAATTTTTAGGTTTCACTCTGTTTTCTCCTATATTGATAGATGTATTTGAAACTCTAAATCCAACATGGTTTGTGCTAGCTTCTTGAAACTTGACACAATAAAGTAGTTTCAAGTTCTATCTCTATGTTTTGTTTCCTCTTGATGTAGCCCTAAGCAGTGACTGGCGAGAAACACTTTCATGGACAGGGGTTCCCAGGCTTCCCAAAATTACAAATCTACAGAAATCTCAGCAAATATTTTTTCACCCAAACTGGATGATACTTTCAGGTAATGATCAGTGCACTCAGGCGACTTGGTTCCCCAAATTTCGTTCTTCTATGTTGAAGCGTTCGTTTCCAGTAACAGTTTGAATTTTTAGGTTACACTGTGTTTTCTCCTATATTGATAGATGTATTTGGAACTCTAAATCCAACAAGGTTTGTGCTAGCTTCTTGAAACTTGACACAATAAAGTAGTTTCACTTTCTATCTCTATGTTTTGATTCCTATTGATGTAGCCCTGTGCAGTGACTGGCGAGAAACACTTTCATGGAAAGGGGTTGCCAGGCTTCCCAAAATTACGAATCTCCAGAAATCTCAGCAAATATTTTTTCACCCAAACTGGATGATACTTTCAGGTAATGATCAGTACACTAAGGCGACTTGGTTCCCCAAATTTCGTTCTTCTATGTTGAAGCGTTGGTTTCCAGTAACAGTTTGAATTTTTAGGTTTCACTCTGTTTTCTCCTATATTGATAGATGTATTTGGAACTCTAAATCCAACACGGTTTGTGCTAGCTTCTTGAAACTTGACACAATAAAGTAGTTTCACGTTCTATCTCTATGTTTTGTTTCCTCTTGATGTAGCCCTAAGCAGTGACTGGCGAGAAACACTTTCATGGAAGGGGGTTGCCAGGCTTCCCAAAATTACGAATCTCCAGAAATCTCAGCAAATATTTTTTCAACCAAACTGGATGATACTTTCAGGTAATGATCAGGGCACTAAGGCGACTTGGTTCCCCAAATTTCGTTCTTCTATGTTGAAGCGTTCGTTTCCAGTAACAGTTTGAATTTTTAGGTTTCACTCTGTTTTCTCCTATATTGATAGATGTATTTGGAACTCTAAATCCAACACGGTTTGTGCTAGCTTCTTGAAACTAGACACAATAAAGTAGTTTCACGTTCTATCTCTATGTTTTGATTCCTCTTGATGTAGCCCTGTGCAGTGACTGGCGAGAAACACTTTCATGGAAAGGGGTTGCCAGGCTTCCCAAAATTACGAATCTCCAGAAATCTCAGGAAATATTTTTGCACCTAAACTGGATGATACTTTCAGGTAATGATCAGTACACTAAGGCGACTTGGTTCCCCAAATTTCGTTCTTCTATGTTGAAGCGTTCGTTTCCAGTAACACTTTGAATTTTTAGGTTTCACTCTGTTTTCTCCTATATTGATAGATGTATTTGGAACTCTAAATCCAACACGGTTTGTGCTAGCTCTTTGAAACTTGACACAATAAAGTAGTTTCACGTTCTATCTTTATGTTTTGTTTCCTCTTGATGTAGCACTATGCAGTGACTGGCGAGAAACACTTTCATGGAAAGGGGTTGCCAGGCTTCCCAAAATTACGAATCTCCAGAAATCTCAGCAAATATTTTTTCACCCAAACAGGATGATACTTTCAGGTAATGATCAGTACACTAAGGCGACTTGGTTCCCCAAATTTTGTTCTTCTATGTTGAAGCGTTTGTTTCCAGTAACACTTTGAATTTTTAGGTTTCACTCTGTTTTCTCCTATATTGATAGATGTATTTGGAACTCTAAATCCAACACGGTTTCTGCTTGCTTCTTGAAACTTGACACAATAAAGTAGTTTCACGTTCTATCTCTATGTTTTGATTCCTCTTGATGTAGCTCTAAGCAGTGACTGGCGAGAAACACTTTCATGGAAAGGGGTTGCCAGGCTTCCCAAAATTACGAATCTCCAGAAATCTCAGCAAATATTTTTTCACCCAAACTGGATCATACTTTCAGTTAATGATCAGTACACTAAGGCGACTTGGTTCCCCAAATTTCGTTCTTCTATGTTGAAGCGTTCGTTGCCAGTAACACTTTGAATTTTTAGGTTTCACTCTCTTTTCTCCTATATTGATAGATATATTTGGAACTCTAAATCCAACACGGTTTGTGCTAGCTCTTTAAACTTGACACAATAAAGTAGTTTCACGTTCTATTTTATGTTTTCTTTCCTCTTGATGTAGCCCTATGCAGTGACTGGCGAGAAACACTTTCATGGAAAGGGGTTGCCAGGCTTCCCAAAATTACGAATCTCCAGAAATCTCAGCAAATATTTTTTCACCCAAACTCGATGATACTTTCAGGTAATGATCAGTACACGAAGGCGACTTGGTTACCCAAATTTCGTTCTTCTATGTTGAAGCGTTCGTTTCCAGTAACAGTTTGAATTTTTAGGTTTCAGTCTGTTTTCTCCTATATTGATAGATGTATTTGGAACTCTAAATCCAACACGGTTTGTGCTAGCTTCTTGAAACTTGACACAATAAAGTAGTTTCACGTTCAGTCTGTATGTATTGATTCCTCTTGATGTAGCCCTAAGCAGTGACTGGCGAGAAACACTTTCATGGAAAGGGGTTGCCAGGCTTCCCAAAATTACGAATCTCCAGAAATCTCAGCAAATAGTTTTTCACCAAAACAGGATGATACTTTCAGGTAATGATCAGTACACTAAGGCAACTTAGTTCCCCAAATTTTGTTCTTCTATGTTGAAGCGTTCGTTTCCAGGAACACTTTGAATTTTTAGGTTTCACTCTGTTTTCTCCTATATTGATAGATGTATTTGGAACTCTAAATCCAACATGGTTTGTGCTAGCTTCTTGAAACTTGACACAATAAAGTAGTTTCACGTTCTATCTCTATGTTTTGTTTCCTCTTGATGTAGCCCTAAGCAGTGACTGGCGAGAAACACTTTCATGGACAGGGGTTCCCAGGCTTCCCAAAATTACAAATCTCCAGAAATCTCAGCAAATATTTTTTCACCCAAACTGGATGATACTTTCAGGTAATGATCAGTGCACTCAGGCGACTTGGTTCCCCAAATTTCGTTCTTCTATGTTGAAGCGTTCGTTTCCAGTAACAGTTTGAATTTTTAGGTTACACTGTGTTTTCTCCTATATTGATAGATGTATTTGGAACTCTAAATCCAACAAGGTTTGTGCTAGCTTCTTGAAACTTGACACAATAAAGTAGTTTCACTTTCTATCTCTATGTTTTGTTTCCTATTGATGTAGCCCTGTGCAGTGACTGGCGAGAAACACTTTCATGGAAAGGGGTTGCCAGGCTTCCCAAAATTACGAATCTCCAGAAATCTCAGCAAATATTTTTTCACCCAAACTGGATGATACTTTCAGGTAATGATCAGTACACTAAGGCGACTTGGTTCCCCAAATTTCGTTCTTCTATGTTGAAGCGTTCGTTTCCAGTAACACTTTGAATTTTTAGGTTTCACTCTGTTTTCTCCTATATTGATAGATGTATTTGGAACTCTAAATCCAACACGGTTTGTGCTAGGTTCTTGAAACTTGACACAATAGAGTAGTTTCACGTTCTATCTCTATGTTTTGATTCCTCTTGATGTAGCCCTAAGCAGTGACTGGCGAGAAACACTTTCATGGAAAGGGGTTGCCAGGCTTCCCAAAATCACGAATCTCCAGAAATCTCAGCAAATATTTTTTCACCCAAACAGGATGATACTTTCAGGTAATGATCAGTACACTAAGGCGACTTGGTTCCCCAAATTTTGTTCTTCTATGTTGAAGCGTTTGTTTCCAGTAACACTTTGAATTTTTAGGTTTCACTCTGTTTTCTCCTATATTGATAGATGTGTTTGGAACTCTAAATCCAACACGGTTTGTGCTAGCTTCTTGAAATTGACACAATAGAGTAGTTTCACGTTCTATCTCTATGTTTTGATTCCTCTTGATGTAGCCCTAAGCAGTGACTGGCGAGAAACACTTTCATGGAAAGGGGTTGCCAGGCTTCCCAAAATTACGAATCTCCAGAAATCTCAGCAAATATTTTTTCACCCAAACTGGATGATACTTTCAGGTAATGATCAGTACACTAAGGCGACTTGGTTCCCCAAATTTCGTTCTTCTATGTTGAAGCGTTCGTTTCCAGTAACACTTTGAATTTTTAGGTTTCACTCTGTTTTCTCCTATATTGATAGATGTATTTGGAACTCTAAATCCAATACGGTTTGTGCTAGGTTCTTGAAACTTGACACAATAAAGTAGTTTCACGTTCTATCTCTATGTTTTGTTTCCTCTTGATGTAGCCGTAAGCAGTTTCTGGCGAGAAACACTTTCATGGAAAGGGGTTGCCAGGCTTTCCAAAATTACGAATCTCCAGAAATCTCAGCAAATATTTTTTCACCCAAACTGGATCATACTTTCAGTTAATGATCAGTACACTAAGGCGACTTGGTTCCCCAAATTTCGTTCTTCTATGTTGAAGCGTTCGTTTCCAGTAACACTTTGAATTTTTAGGTTTCACTCTGTTTTCTCCTATATTGATAGATATATTTGGAACTCTAAATCCAACACGGTTTGTGCTAGGTTCTTGAAACTTGACACAATAAAGTAGTTTCACGTTCTATCTCTATGTTTTGTTTCCTCTTGATGTAGCCCTATGCAGTGACTGGGGAGAAACACTTTCATGGAAAGGGGTTGCCAGGCTTCCCAAAATTACGAATCTCCAGAAATCTCAACAAATATTTTTTCAGCCAAACTGGATGATACTTTCAGGTAATGATCAGTACACTAAGGCGACTTGGTTCCCCAAATTTCGTTCTTCTATGTTGAAGCGTTCGTTTCCAGTAACAGTTTGAATTTTTAGGTTTCACTCTGTTTTCTCCTATATAGATAGATGTATTTGGAACTCTACATCCAACACGGTTTGTGCTAGCTTCTTGAAACTTGACACAATAAACTAGTTTCACGTTCTATCTCTATGTTTTGTTTCCTCTTGATGTAGCCATAAGCACTGACTGGCGAGAAACACTTTCATGGAAAGGGTTGCCAGGCTTCCCAAAATTACGAATCTCCAGAAATCTCAGCAAATATTTTTTCACCCAAACTGGATGATACTTTCAGGTAATGATCAGTACACTAAGGCGACTTGGTTCCCCAAATTTCGTTCTTCTATGTTGAAGCGTTCGTTCCAGTAACAGTTTGAATTTTTAGGTTTCACTCTGTTTTCTCCTATATTGATAGATGTATTTGGAACTCTAAATCCAACACGGTTTGTGCTAGCTTCTTGAAACTTGACACAATAAACTAGTTTCACGTTCAATCTAGATTTTTTGATTCCTCTTGATGTAGCCCTATGCAGTGACTGGCGAGAAAAACTTTCATGGAAACGGGTTGCCAGGCTTCCCAAAATTACGAATCTCCAGAAATCTCAGCAAATATTTTTTCACCCAAACTGGATGATACTTTCAGGTAATGATCAGTACACTAAGGCGACTTGGTTCCCCAAATTTCGTTCTTCTATGTTGAAGCGTTCGTTTCCAGTAACACTTTGAATTTTTAGGTTTCACTCTGTTTCTCCTATATTGATAGATGTATTTGGAACTCTAAATCCAACACGGTTTGTGCTAGCTTCTTGAAACTTGACACAATAAACTAGTTTCACGTTCAATCTAGATGTTTTGATTCCTCTTGATGTAGCCCTAAGCAGTGACTGGCGAGAAAAACTTTCATGGAAAGGGGTTGCCAGGCTTCCCAAAATTACGAATCTCCAGAAATCTCAGCAAATATTTTTTCACCCAAACTGGTTGATACTTTCAGGTAATGATCAGTACACTAAGGCGACTTGGTTCCCCAAATTTCGTTCTTCTATGTTGAAGCGTTCGTTTCCAGTAACACTTTGAATTTTTAGGTTTCACTCTGTTTTCTCCTATATTGATAGATGTATTTGGAACTCTGAATCCAACACGGTTTGTGCTAGCTTCTTGAAACTTGACACAATAAAGTAGTTTCACGTTCTCTCTCTATGTTTTGTTTCCTCTTGATGTAGCCCTAAGCAGTGACTGGCGAGAAACACTTTCATGGAAGGGGGTTGCCAGGCTTCCCAAAATTACGAATCTCCAGAAATCTCAGTAAATATTTTTTCACCCAAACTGGATGATACTTTCAGGTAATGATCAGTACACTAAGGCGACTTGGTTCCCCAAATTTCGTTCTTCTATGTTGAAGCGTTCGTTTCCAGTAACAGTTTGAATTTTTAGGTTTCACTCTGTTTTCTCCTATATTGATAGATGTATTTGGAACTCTAAATCCAACACGGTTTGTGCTAGCTTCTTGAAACTTGACACAATAAAGTAGTTTCACGTTCTATCTCTATGTTTTGTTTCCTCTTGATGTAGCCGTAAGCAGTGACTGGCGAGAAACACTTTCATGGAAAGGGGTTGCCAGGCTTCCCAAAATTACGAATCTCCAGATATCTCAGCAAATATTTTTTCACCCAAACTGGATCATACTTTCAGTTAATGATCAGTGCACTAAGGCGACTTGGTTCCCCAAATTTCGTTCTTCTATGTTGATGCATTCGTTTCCAGTAACAGTTTGAATTTTTAGGTTCCACTCTGTTTTCTCCTATATTGATAGATGTATTTGGAACTCTAAATCCAACACGGTTTGTGCTAGCTTCTTGAAACTTGACACAAAAAACTAGTTTCACGTTCTATCTAGATGTTTTGATTCCTCTTGATGTAGCCCTAAGCAGTGACTGGCGAGAAACACTTTCATGGAAAGGGGTTGCCAGGCTTCCCAAAATTACGAATCTCCAGAAATCTCAGCAAATATTTTTTCACCCAAACTGGATCATACTTTCAGGTAATGATCAGTACACTAAGGCAACTTGGTTCCCCAAATTTCGTTCTTCTATGTTGATGCATTCGTTTCCAGTAACAGTTTGAATTTTTAGGTTCCACTCTGTTTTCTCCTATATTGATAGATGTATTTGGAACTCTAAATCCAACACGGTTTGTGCTAGCTTCTTGAAACTTGACACAATAAAGTAGTTTCACGTTCTATCTCTATGTTTTGTTTCCTCTTGATGTAGCCCTAAGCAGTGACTGGCCAGAAACACTTTCATGGAAAGGGGTTGCCAGGCTTCCCAAAATTACGAATCTCCAGAAATCTCAGCAAATATTTTTTCACCCAAACAGGATGATACTTTCAGGTAATGATCAGTACACTAAGGCGACTTGGTTCCCCAAATTTTGTTCTTCTATGTTGAAGCGTTTGTTTCCAGTAACACTTTGAATTTTTAGGTTGCACTCTGTTTTCTCCTATATTGATAGATGTATTTGGAACTCTAAATCCAACACGGTTTGTGCTAGCTTCTTGAAATTGACACAATAGGGTAGTTTCACGTTCTATCTCTATGTTTTGATTCCTCTTGATGTAGCCCTAAGCAGTGACTGGCGAGAAACACTTTCATGGAAAGGGGTTGCCAGGCTTCCCAAAATTACGAATCTCCAGAAATCTCAGCAAATATTTTTTTACCCAAACTGGATGATACTTTCAGGTAATGATCAGTACACTAAGGCGACCTGGTTTCCCAAATTTCGTTCTTCTATGTTGAAGCGTTCGTTTCCAGTAACAGTTTGAATTTTTAGGTTTCACTCTGTTTTCTCCTATATTGATAGATGTATTTGGAACTCTAAATCCAAGACGGTTTGTGCTAGCTTCTTGAAACTTGACACAATAAACTAGTTTCACGTTCTATCTAGATGTTTTGATTCCTCTTGATGTAGCCCTAAGCAGTGACTGGCGAGAAACACTTTCATTGAAAGGGGTTGCCAGGCTTCCCAAAATTACGAATCTCCAGAAATCTCAGCAAATATTTTTTCACCCAAACTGGATGATACTTTCAGGTAATGATCAGTACACTAAGGCGACTTGGTTCCCCAAATTTCGTTCTTCTATGTTGAAGCGTTCGTTTCCAGTAACACTTTGAATTTTTAGGTTTCACTCTGTTTTCTCCTATATTGATAGATGTATTTGGAAGTCTAAATCCAACACGGTTTGTGCTAGGTTCTTGAAACTTGACACAATAAAGTAGTTTCACGTTCTATCTCTATGTTTTGTTTCCTCTTGATGTAGCCGTGAGCAGTTTCTGGCTAGAAACACTTTCATGGAAAGGGGTTGCCAGGCTTCCCAAAATTACGAATCTCCAGAAATCTCAGCAAATATTTTTTCACCCAAACTGGATCATACTTTCAGGTAATGATCAGTACACTAAGGCGACTTGGTTCCCCAAATTTCGTTCTTCTATGTTGAAGCGTTCGTTTCCAGTAACACTTTGAATTTTTAGGTTTCACTCTGTTTTCTCCTATATTGATAGATATATTTGGAACTCTAAATCCAACACGGTTTGTGCTAGGTTCTTGAAACTTGACACAATAAAGCAGTTTCACGTTCTATCTCTATGTTTTGTTTCCTCTTGATGTAGCCCTATGCAGTGACTGGGGAGAAACACTTTCATGGAAAGGGGTTGCCAGGCTTCCCAAAATTACGAATCTCCAGAAATCTCAGCAAATATTTTTTCAGCCAAACTGGATGATACTTTCAGGTAATGATCAGTACACTAAGGCGACTTGGTTCCCCAAATTTCGTTCTTCTATGTTGAAGCGTTCGTTTCCAGTAACAGTTTGAATTTTTAGGTTTCACTCTGTTTTCTCCTATATAGATAGATGTATTTGGAACTCTAAATCCAACACGGTTTGTGCTAGCTTCTTGAAACTTGACACAATAAACTAGTTTCACATTCTATCTCTATGTTTTGTTTCCTCTTGATGTAGCCATAAGCACTGACTGGCGAGAAACACGTTCATGGAAAGGGTTGCCAGGCTTCCCAAAATTACGAATCTCCAGAAATCTCAGCAAATATTTTTTCACCCAAACTGGATGATACTTTCAGGTAATGATCAGTACACTAAGGCGACTTGGTTCCCCAAATTTCGTTCTTCTATGTTGAAGCGTTCGTTTCCAGTAACAGTTTGAATTTTAAGGTTTCACTCTGTTTTCTCCTATATTGATAGGTGTATTTGGAACTCTAAATCCAAGACGGTTTGTGCTAGCTTCTTGAAACTTGACACAATAAACTAGTTTCACGTTCAATCTAGATGTTTTGATTCCTCTTGATGTAGCCCTAAGCAGTGACTGGCGAGAAAAACTTTCATGGAAAGGGGTTGCCAGGCTTCCCAAAATTACGAATCTCCAGAAATCTCAGCAAATATTTTTTCATCCAAACTGGATGATACTTTCAGTTAATGATCAGTACACTAAGGCGACTTGGTTCCCCAAATTTCGTTCTTCTATGTTGAAGCGTTCGTTTCCAGTAACACTTTGAATTTTTAGGTTTCACTCTGTTTTCTCCTATATTGATAGATGTATTTGGAACTCTAAATCCAACACGGTTTGTGCTAGCTTCTTGAAACTTGACACAATAAAGTAGTTTCACGTTCTATCTCTATGTTTTGTTTCCTCTTGATGTAGCCCTAAGCAGTGACTGGCGAGAAACACTTTCATGGAAGGGGGTTGCCAGGCTTCCCAAAATTACGAATCTCCAGAAATCTCAGCAAATATTTTTTCACCCAAACTGGATGATACTTTCAGGTAATGATCAGTACACTAAGGCGACTTGGTTCCCCAAATTTTGTTCTTCTATGTTGAAGCGTTCGTTTCCAGTAACAGTTTGAATTTTTAGGTTTCACTCTGTTTTCTCCTATATTGATAGATGTATTTGGAACTCTAAATCCAACACGGTTTTTGCTAGCTTCTTGAAACTTGACACAATAAAGAAGTTTCACGTTCTATCTGTATGTTTTGTTTCCTCTTGATGTAGCCCTAAGCAGTGACTGGCGAGAAACACTTTCATGGAAAGGGGTTGCCAGGCTTCCCAAAATTACGAATCTCCAGAAATCTCAGCAAATATTTTTTCACCCAAACTGGATCATACTTTCAGTTAATGATCAGTACACTAAGGCGACTTGGTTCCCCAAATTTCGTTCTTCTATGTTGAAGCGTTCGTTTCCAGTAACATTTTGAATTTTTAGGTTTCACTCTGTTTTCTCCTATATTGATAGATGTATTTGGAACTCTAAATCCAAGACGGTTTGTGCTAGCTTCTTGAAACTTGACACAATAAACTAGTTTCACGTTCTATCTAGATGTTTTGATTCCTCTTGATGTAGCCCTAAGCAGTGACTGGCGAGAAACACTTTCATTGAAAGGGGTTGCCAGGCTTCCCAAAATTACGAATCTCCAGAAATCTCAGCAAATATTTTTTCACCCAAACTGGATGATACTTTCAGGTAATGATCAGTACACTAAGGCGACTTGGTTCCCCAAATTTCGTTCTTCTATGTTGAAGCGTTCTTTTCCAGTAACACTTTGAATTTTTAGGTTTCACTCTGTTTTCTCCTATATTGATAGATGTATTTGGAACTCTAAATCCAACACGGTTTGTGCTAGGTTCTTGAAACTTGACACAATAAAGTAGTTTCACGTTCCATCTCTATGTTTTGTTTCCTCTTGATGTAGCCGTGAGCAGTTTCTGGCTAGAAACACTTTCATGGAAAGGGGTTGCCAGGCTTCCCAAAATTACGAATCTCCAGAAATCTCAGCAAATATTTTTTCACCCAAACTGGATCATACTTTCAGTTAATGATCAGTACACTAAGGCGACTTGGTTCCCCAAATTTCGTTCTTCTATGTTGAAGCGTTCGTTTCCAGTAACACTTTGAAATTTTAGGTTTCACTCTGTTTTCTCCTATATTGATAGATATATTTGGAACTCTAAATCCAACACGGTTTGTGCTAGGTTCTTGAAACTTGACACAATAAAGCAGTTTCACGTTCTATCTCTATGTTTTGTTTCCTCTTGATGTAGCCCTATGCAGTGACTGGGGAGAAACACTTTCATGGAAAGGGGTTGCCAGGCTTCCCAAAATTACGAATCTCCAGAAATCTCAGCAAATATTTTTTCAGCCAAACTGGATGATACTTTCAGGTAATGATCAGTACACTAAGGCGACTTGGTTCCCCAAATTTCGTTCTTCTATGTTGAAGCGTTCGTTTCCAGTAACAGTTTGAATTTTTAGGTTTCACTCTGTTTTCTCCTATATACATAGATGTATTTGGAACTCTAAATCCAACACGGTTTGTGCTAGCTTCTTGAAACTTGACACAATAAACTAGTTTCACATTATATCTCTATGTTTTGTTTCCTCTTGATGTAGCCATAAGCACTGACTGGCGAGAAACACGTTCATGGAAAGGGTTGCCAGGCTTCCCAAAATTACGAATCTCCAGAAATCTCAGCAAATATTTTTTCACCCAAACTGGATGATACTTTCAGGTAATGATCAGGACACTAAGGCGACTTGGTTCCCCAAATTTCGTTCTTCTATGTTGAAGCGTTCATTTCCAGTAACAGTTTGAATTTTTAGGTTTCACTCTGTTTTCTCCTATATTGATAGATGTATTTGGAACTCTAAATCCAAGACGGTTTGTGCTAGCTTCTTGAAACTTGACACAATAAACTAGTTTCACGTTCTATCTAGATGTTTTGATTCCTCTTGATGTAGCCCTAAGCAGTGACTGGCGAGAAAAACTTTCATGGAAAGGGGTTGCCAGGCTTCCCAAAATTACGAATCTCCAGAAATCTCAGCAAATATTTTTTCATCCAAACTGGATGATACTTTCAGTTAATGATCAGTACACTAAGGCGACTTGGTTCCCCAAATTTCGTTCTTCTATGTTGAAGCGTTCGTTTCCAGTAACAGTTTGAATTTTTAGGTTTCACTCTGTTTTCTCCTATATTGATAGATGTATTTGGAACTCTAAATCCAACACGGTTTGTGCTAGCTTCTTGAAACTTGACACAATAAAGTAGTTTCACGTTCTATCTCTATGTTTTGTTTCCTCTTGATGTAGCCCTAAGCAGTGACTGGCGAGAAACACTTTCATGGAAGGGGGTTGCCAGGCTTCCCAAAATTACGAATCTCCAGAAATCTCAGCAAATATTTTTTCACCCAAACTGGATGATACTTTCAGGTAATGATCAGTACACTAAGGCGACTTGGTTCCCCAAATTTTGTTCTTCTATGTTGAAGCGTTCGTTTCCAGTAACAGTTTGAATTTTTAGGTTTCACTCTGTTTTCTCCTATATTGATAGATGTATTTGGAACTCTAAATCCAACACGGTTTGTGCTAGCTTCTTGAAACTTGACACAATAAAGAAGTTTCACGTTCTATCTGTATGTTTTGTTTCCTCTTGATGTAGCCCTAAGCAGTGACTGGCGAGAAACACTTTCATGGAAAGGGGTTGCCAGGCTTCCCAAAATTACGAATATCCAGAAATCTCAGCAAATATTTTTTCACCCAAACTGGATCATACTTTCAGTTAATGATCAGTACACTAAGGCGACTTGGTTCCCCAAATTTCGTTCTTCTATGTTGAAGCGTTCGTTTCCAGTAACACTTTGAATTTTTAGGTTTCACTCTGTTTTCTCCTATATTGATAGATATATTTGGAACTCTAAATCCAACACGGTTTGTGCTAGGTTCTTGAAACTTGACACAATAAAGTAGTTTCACGTTCTATCTCTATGTTTGATTCCTCTTGATGTAGCCCTAAGCAGTGACTGGCGAGAAACACTTTCATGGAAAGGGGTTGCCAGGCTTCCCAAAATTACGAATCTCCAGAAATCTCAGCAAATATTTTTTCACCCAAACTGGATGATACTTTCAGGTAATGATCAGTACACTAAGGCGACTTGGTTTCCCAAATTTCGTTCTTCTATGTTGAAGCGTTCGTTTCCAGTAACAGTTTGAATTTTTAGGTTTCACTCTGTTTTCTCCTATATTGATAGATGTATTTGGAACTCTAAATCCAACACTGTTTGTGCTAGGTTCTTGAAACTTGACACAATAAAGTAGTTTCACGTTCTATCTCTATGTTTTGATTCCTCTTGATGTAGCCCTGTGCAGTGACTGGCGAGAAACACTTTCATGGAAAGGGGTTGCCAGGCTTCCCAAAATTACGAATCTCCAGAAATCTCAGCAAATATTTTTTCACCCAAACTGGATGATACTTTCAGGTAATGATCAGTACACTAAGGCGACTTGGTTCCCCAAATTTCGTTCTTCTATGTTGAAGCGTTCGTTTCCAGTAACAGTTTGAATTTTTAGGTTTCACTCTGTTTTCTCCTATATTGATAGATGTATTTGGAACTCTAAATCCAACACGGTTTGTGCTAGCTTCTTGAAACTTGACACAATAAAGTAGTTTTACGTTCTATCTCTATGTTTTGATTCCTCTTGATGTAGCCCTAAGAAGTGACTGGCGAGAAACACTTTCATGGAAAGGGGTTGCCAGGCTTCCCAAAATTACGAATCTCCAGAAATCTCAGCAAATATTTTTTCACCGAAACAGGATGATACTTTCAGGTAATGATCAGTACACTAAGGCGACTTGGTTCCCCAAATTTCGTTCTTCTATGTTGAAGCGTTCGTTTCCAGTAACAGTTTGAATTTTTAGGTTTTACTCTGTTTTCTCCTATATTGATAGATGTATTTGGAACTCTAAATCCAACACGGTTTGTGCTAGCTTCTTGAAACTTGACACAATAAAGTAGTTTCACGTTCTATCTCTATGTTTGGCTTCCTCTTGATGTAGCCCTAAGCAGTGACTGGCGAGAAACACTTACATGGAAAGGGGTTGCCAGGCTTCTCAAAATTACGAATCTCCAGAAATCTCAGCAAATATTTTTTCACCCAAACTGGATTATACTTTCAGATAATGATCAGTACACTAAGGCGACTTGGTTCCCCAAATTTCATTCTTCTATGTTGAAGCGTTCGTTTCCAGTAACAGTTTGAATTTTTAGGTTTCACTCTGTTTTCTCCTATATTGATAGATGTATTTGGAACTCTAAATTCAACACGGTTTGTGCTAGCTTCTTGAAACTTGACACAATAAAGTAGTTTCACGTTCTATCTCTATGTTTTGATTCCTCTTGATGTAGCCCTAAGCAGTGACTGGCGAGAAACACTTTCATGGAAAGAGGTTGCCAGGCTTCCCAAAATTACGAATCTCCAGAAATCTCAGCAAATGTTTTTTCACCCAAACTGGATGATACTTTCAGGTAATGATCAGTACACTAAGGTGACTTGGTTCCCCAAATTTCGTTCTTCTATGTTGAAGCGTTCGTTTCCAGTAACAGTTTGAATTTTTAGGTTTCACTCTGTTTTCTCCTATATTGATAGATGTATTTGGAACTCTAAATCCAACACGGTTTGTGCTGGCTTCTTGAAACTTGACACAATAAAGTAGTTTCACGTTCTATCTCTATGTTTTGATTCCTCTTGATGTATCCCTACGAAGTGACTGGCGAGAAACACTTTCATTGAAAGGGGTTGCCAGGCTTCCCAAAATTACGAATCTCCAGAAATCTCAGCAAATATTTTTTCACCCAAACACGATGATACTTTCAGGTAATGATCAGTACACTAAGGCGACTTGGTTCCCCAAATTTCGTTCTTCTATGTTGAAGCGTTCGTTTCCACTAACACTTTGAATTTTTAGGTTTCACTCTGTTTTCTCCTATATTGATAGATGTATTTGGAACTCTAAATCCAACACGGTTTGTGCTAGCTTCTTGAAACTTGACACAATAAAGTAGTTTCACGTTCTATCTCTATGTTTTGCTTCCTCTTGATGTAGCCCTAAGCAGTGACTGGCGAGAAACACTTACATGGAAAGGGGTTGCCAGGCTTCTCAAAATTACGAATCTCCAAAAATCTCAGCAAATATTTTTTCACCCAAAATGGATTATACTTTCAGATAATGATCAGTACACTAAGGCGACTTGGTTCCCCAAATTTCATTTTTCTATGTTGAAGCGTTCGTTTCCAGTAACAGTTTGAATTTTTAGGTTTCACTCTGTTTTCTCCTATATTGATAGATGTATTTGGAACTCTAAATCCAACACGGTTTGTGCTAGCTTCTTGAAACTTGACACAATAAAGGAGTTTCACGTTCTATCTCTATGTTTTGATTCCTCTTGATGTAGCCCTACGAAGTGACTGGCGAGAAACACTTTCATGGAAAGGGGTTGCCAGGCTTCCCAAAATTACGAATCTCCAGAAATCTCAGCAAATATTTTTTCACCGAAACAGGATGATACTTTCAGGTAATGATCAGTACACTAAGGCGACTTGGTTCCCCAAATTTCGTTCTTCTATATTGAAGCGTTCGTTTCCAGTAACAGTTTGAATTTTTAGGTTTCACTCTGTTTTCTCCTATATTGATAGATATATTTGGAACTCTAAATCCAACACGGTTTGTGCTAGCTTCTTGAAACTTGACACTATAAAGTAGTTTCACGTTCTATCTCTATGTTTTGTTTCCTCTTGATGTAGCCCTAAGCAGTGACTGGCGAGAAACACTTTCATGGAAAGGGGTTGCCAGGCTTCCCAAAATTACGAATCTCCAGAAATCTCAGCAAGTATTTTTTCAGCCAAACTGAATGATACTTTCAGGTAATGATCGGTACATGAAGGCAACTTGGTTCCCCAAATTTCGTTCTTCTATGTTGAAGCGTTTGTTTCCAGTAACAGTTTGAATTTTTAGGTTTCACTCAGTTTTCTCCTATATTGATAGATGTATTTGGAACTCTAAATCCAACACGGTTTGTGCTAGCTTCTTGAAACTTGACACAATAAAGTAGTTTCACGTTCTATCTCTATGTTTTGATTCCTCTTGATGTAGCCCTGTGCAGTGACTGGCGAGAAACACTTTCATGGAAAGGGGTTGCCAGGCTTCCCAAAATTATGAATCTCCAGAAATCTCAGCAAATATTTTTTCACCCAAACTGGATGATACTTTCAGGTAATGATCAGTACACTAAGGTGACTTGGTTCCCCAAATTTCGTTCTTCTATGTTGAAGCGTTCGTTTCCAGTAACAGTTTGAATTTTTAGGTTTCACTCTGTTTTCTCCTATATTGATAGATGTATTTGGAACTCTAAATCCAACACGGTTTGTGCTGGCTTCTTGAAACTTGACACAAGAAAGTAGTTTCACGTTCTATCTCTATGTTTTGATTCCTCTTGATGTAGCCCTACGAAGTGACTGGCGAGAAACACTTTCATTGAAAGGGGTTGCCAGGCTTCCCAAAATTACGAATCTCCAGAAATCTCAGCAAATATTTTTTCACCCAAACACGATGATACTTTCAGGTAATGATCAGTACACTAAGGCGACTTGGTTCCCCAAATTTCGTTCTTCTATGTTGAAGCGTTCGTTTCCACTAACACTTTGAATTTTTAGGTTTCACTCTGTTTTCTCCTATATTGATAGATGTATTTGGAACTCTAAATCCAACACGGTTTGTGCTAGCTTCTTGAAACTTGACACAATAAAGTAGTTTCACGTTCTATCTCTATGTTTTGCTTCCTCTTGATGTAGCCCTAAGCAGTGACTGGCGAGAAACACTTACATGGAAAGGGGTTGCCAGGCTTCTCAAAATTACGAATCTCCAAAAATCTCAGCAAATATTTTTTCACCCAAAATGGATTATACTTTCAGATAATGATCAGTACACTAAGGCGACTTGGTTCCCCAAATTTCATTTTTCTATGTTGAAGCGTTCGTTTCCAGTAACAGTTTGAATTTTTAGGTTTCACTCTGTTTTCTCCTATATTGATAGATGTATTTGGAACTCTAAATCCAACACGGTTTGTGCTAGCTTCTTGAAACTTGACACAATAAAGGAGTTTCACGTTCTATCTCTATGTTTTGATTCCTCTTGATGTAGCCCTACGAAGTGACTGGCGAGAAACACTTTCATGGAAAGGGGTTGCCAGGCTTCCCAAAATTACGAATCTCCAGAAATCTCAGCAAATATTTTTTCACCGAAACAGGATGATACTTTCAGGTAATGATCAGTACACTAAGGCGACTTGGTTCCCCAAATTTCGTTCTTCTATATTGAAGCGTTCGTTTCCAGTAACAGTTTGAATTTTTAGGTTTCACTCTGTTTTCTCCTATATTGATAGATATATTTGGAACTCTAAATCCAACACGGTTTGTGCTAGCTTCTTGAAACTTGACACTATAAAGTAGTTTCACGTTCTATCTCTATGTTTTGTTTCCTCTTGATGTAGCCCTAAGCAGTGACTGGCGAGAAACACTTTCATGGAAAGGGGTTGCCAGGCTTCCCAAAATTACGAATCTCCAGAAATCTCAGCAAGTATTTTTTCAGCCAAACTGAATGATACTTTCAGGTAATGATCGGTACATGAAGGCAACTTGGTTCCCCAAATTTCGTTCTTCTATGTTGAAGCGTTCGTTTCCAGTAACAGTTTGAATTTTTAGGTTTCACTCAGTTTTCTCCTATATTGATAGATGTATTTGGAACTCTAAATCCAACACGGTTTGTGCTAGCTTCTTGAAACTTGACACAATAAAGTAGTTTCACGTTCTATCTCTATGTTTTGATTCCTCTTGATGTAGCCCTGTGCAGTGACTGGCGAGAAACACTTTCATGGAAAGGGGTTGCCAGGCTTCCAAAAATTATGAATCTCCAGAAATCTCAGCAAATATTTTTTCACCCAAACTGGATGATACTTTCAGGTAATGATCAGTACACTAAGGTGACTTGGTTCCCCAAATTTCGTTCTTCTATGTTGAAGCGTTCGTTTCCAGTAACAGTTTGAATTTTTAGGTTTCACTCTGTTTTCTCCTATATTGATAGATGTATTTGGAACTCTAAATCCAACACGGTTTGTGCTAGCTTCTTGAAACTTGACACAATAAAGTAGTTTCACGTTCTATCTCTATGTTTTGATTCCTCTTGATGTAGCCCTAAGAAGTGACTGGCGAGAAACACTTTCATGGAAAGGGGTTGCCAGGCTTCCCAAAATTACGAATCTCCAGAAATCTCAGCAAATATTTTTTCACCCAAACACGATGATACTTTCAGGTAATGATCAGTACACTAAGGCGACTTGGTTCCCCAAATTTCGTTCTTCTATGTTGAAGCGTTCGTTTCCAGTAACAGTTTGAATATTTAGGTTTCACTCTGTTTTCTCCTATATTGATAGATGTATTTGGAACTCTAAATCCAAGACGGTTTGTGCTAGCTTCTTGAAACTTGACACAATAAACTAGTTTCACGTTCTATCTAGATGTTTTGATTCCTCTTGATGTAGCCCTAAGCAGTGACTGGCGAGAAACACTTTCATGGAAAGGGGTTGCCAGGCTTCCCAAAATTACGAATCTGCAGAAATCTCAGCAAATATTTTTTCACCCAAACAGGATGATACTTTCAGGTAGGGATCAGTACACTAAGGCGACTTAGTTCCCCAAATTTCGTTCTTCTATGTTGAAGCGTTCGTTTCCAGGAACACTTTGAATTTTTAGGTTTCACTCTGTTTTCTCCTATATTGATAGATGTATTTGGAACTCTAAATCCAACAGGGTTTGTGCTAGCTTCTTGAAACTTGACACAATAAAGTAGTTTCACGTTCTATCTCTATGTTTTGATTCCTCTTGATGTAGCCCTAAGCAGTGACTGGCGAGAAACACTTTCATGGAAAGGGGTTGCCAGGCTTCCCAAAATTACGAATCTCCAGAAATCTCAGCAAATATTTTTTCACCCAAACTGGATGATACTTTCAGGTAATGATCAGTGCACTAAGGCGACTTGGTTCCCCAAATTTCGTTCTTTTATGTTGAAGCGTTCGTTTCCAGTAACAGTTTGAATTTTTAGGTTTCACTCTGTTTTCTCCTATATTGATAGATGTATTTGGAACTCTAAATCCAACACGGTTTGTGCTAGCTTCTTGAAACTTGACACAATAAAGTAGTTTCATATTGTATCTTTATGTTTTGTTTCCTCTTGATGTAGCCCTAAACAGTGACAGGCGAGAAACACTTTCATGGAAAGGGGTTGCCAGGCTTCCCAAAATTACGAATCTCCAGAAATCTCAGCAAGTATTTTTTCAGCCAAACTGAATGATACTTTCAGGTAATGATCGGTACATGAAGGCGACTTGGTTCCCCAAATTTCGTTCTTCTATGTTGAAGCGTTCGTTTCCAGTAACAGTTTGAATTTTTAGGTTTCACTCAGTTTTCTCCTATATTGATAGATGTATTTGGAACTCTAAATCCAACACGGTTTGTGCTAGCTTCTTGAAACTTGACACAATAAAGTAGTTTCACGTTCTATCTCTATGTTTTGATTCCTCTTGATGTAGCCCTGTGCAGTGACTGGCGAGAAACACTTTCATGGAAAGGGGTTGCCAGGCTTCCCAAAATTATGAATCTCCAGAAATCTCAGCAAATATTTTTTCACCCAAACTGGATGATACTTTCAGGTAATGATCAGTACACTAAGGTGACTTGGTTCCCCAAATTTCGTTCTTCTATGTTGAAGCGTTCGTTTCCAGTAACAGTTTGAATTTTTAGGTTTCACTCTGTTTTCTCCTATATTGATAGATGTATTTGGAACTCTAAATCCAACACGGTTTGTGCTAGCTTCTTGAAACTTGACACAATAAAGTAGTTTCACGTTCTATCTCTATGTTTTGATTCCTCTTGATGTAGCCCTAAGAAGTGACTGGCGAGAAACACTTTCATGGAAAGGGGTTGCCAGGCTTCCCAAAATTACGAATCTCCAGAAATCTCAGCAAATATTTTTTCACCCAAACACGATGATACTTTCAGGTAATGATCAGTACACTAAGGCGACTTGGTTCCCCAAATTTCGTTCTTCTATGTTGAAGCGTTCGTTTCCAGTAACAGTTTGAATTTTTAGGTTTCACTCTGTTTTCTCCTATATTGATAGATGTATTTGGAACTCTAAATCCAACACGGTTTGTGCTAGCTTCTTGAAACTTGACACAATAAAGTAGTTTCACGTTCTATCTCTATGTTTTGCTTCCTCTTGATGTAGCCCTAAGCAGTGACTGGCGAGAAACACTTACATGGAAAGGGGTTGCCAGGCTTCTCAAAATTACGAATCTCCAGAAATCTCAGCAAATATTTTTTCACCCAAACTGGATTATACTTTCAGATAATGATCAGTACACTAAGGCGACTTGGTTCCCCAAATTTCATTCTTCTATGTTGAAGCGTTCGTTTCCAGTAACAGTTTGAATTTTTAGGTTTCACTCTGTTTTCTCCTATATTGATAGATGTATTTGGAACTCTAAATTCAACACGGTTTGTGCTAGCTTCTTGAAACTTGACACAATAAAGTAGTTTCACGTTCTATCTCTATGTTTTGATTCCTCTTGATGTAGCCCTAAGCAGTGAGTGGCGAGAAACACTTTCATGGAAAGCGGTTGCCAGGCTTCCCAAAATTACGAATCTCCAGAAATCTCAGCAAATGTTTTTTCACCCAAACTGGATGATACTTTCAGGTAATGATCAGTACACTAAGGTGACTTGGTTCCCCAAATTTCGTTCTTCTATGTTGAAGCGTTCGTTTCCAGTAACAGTTTGAATTTTTAGGTTTCACTCTGTTTTCTCCTATATTGATAGATGTATTTGGAACTCTATATCCAACACGGTTTGTGCTAGCTTCTTGAAACTTGACACAATAAAGTAGTTTCACGTTCTATCTCTATGTTTTGATTCCTCTTGATGTAGCCCTAAGAAGTGACTGGCGAGAAACACTTTCATGGAAAGGGGTTGCCAGGCTTCCCAAAATTACCAATCTCCAGAAATCTCAGCAAATATTTTTTCACCGAAACGGGATGATACTTTCAGGTAATGATCAGTACACTAAGGCGACTTGGTTCCCCAAATTTCGTTCTTCTATGTTGAAGCGTTCGTTTCCAGTAACAGTTTGAATTTTTAGGTTTTACTCTGTTTTCTCCTATATTGATAGATGTATTTGGAACTCTAAATCCAACACGGTTTGTGCTAGCTTCTTGAAACTTGACACAATAAAGTAGTTTCACGTTCTATCTCTATGTTTTGCTTCCTCTTGATGTAGCCCTAAGCAGTGACTGGCGAGAAACACTTACATGGAAAGGGGTTGCCAGGCTTCTCAAAATTACGAATCTCCAGAAATCTCAGCAAATATTTTTTCACCCAAACTGGATTATACTTTCAGATAATGATCAGTACACTAAGGCGACTTGGTTCCCCAAATTTCATTCTTCTATGTTGAAGCGTTCGTTTCCAGTAACAGTTTGAATTTTTAGGTTTCACTCTGTTTTCTCCTATATTGATAGATGTATTTGGAACTCTAAATTCAACACGGTTTGTGCTAGCTTCTTGAAACTTGACACAATAAAGTAGTTTCACGTTCTATCTCTATGTTTTGATTCCTCTTGATGTAGCCCTAAGCAGTGACTGGCGAGAAACACTTTCATGGAAAGAGGTTGCCAGGCTTCCCAAAATTACGAATCTCCAGAAATCTCAGCAAATGTTTTTTCACCCAAACTGGATGATACTTTCAGGTAATGATCAGTACACTAACGTGACTTGGTTCCCCAAATTTCGTTCTTCTATGTTGAAGCGTTCGTTTCCAGTAACAGTTTGAATTTTTAGGTTTCACTCTGTTTTCTCCTATATTGATAGATGTATTTGGAACTCTAAATCCAACACTGTTTGTGCTAGGTTCTTGAAACTTGACACAATAAAGTAGTTTCACGTTCTATCTCTATGTTTTGATTCCTCTTGATGTAGCCCTGTGCAGTGACTGGCGAGAAACACTTTCATGGAAAGGGGTTGCCAGGCTTCCCAAAATTACGAATCTCCAGAAATCTCAGCAAATATTTTTTCACCCAAACTGGATGATACTTTCAGGTAATGATCAGTACACTAAGGCGACTTGGTTCCCCAAATTTCGTTCTTCTATGTTGAAGCGTTCGTTTCCAGTAACAGTTTGAATTTTTAGGTTTCACTCTGTTTTCTCCTATATTGATAGATGTATTTGGAACTCTAAATCCAACACGGTTTGTGCTAGCTTCTTGAAACTTGACACAATAAAGTAGTTTTACGTTCTATCTCTATGTTTTGATTCCTCTTGATGTAGCCCTAAGAAGTGACTGGCGAGAAACACTTTCATGGAAAGGGGTTGCCAGGCTTCCCAAAATTACGAATCTCCAGAAATCTCAGCAAATATTTTTTCACCGAAACAGGATGATACTTTCAGGTAATGATCAGTACACTAAGGCGACTTGGTTCCCCAAATTTCGTTCTTCTATGTTGAAGCGTTCGTTTCCAGTAACAGTTTGAATTTTTAGGTTTTACTCTGTTTTCTCCTATATTGATAGATGTATTTGGAACTCTAAATCCAACACGGTTTGTGCTAGCTTCTTGAAACTTGACACAATAAAGTAGTTTCACGTTCTATCTCTATGTTTGGCTTCCTCTTGATGTAGCCCTAAGCAGTGACTGGCGAGAAACACTTACATGGAAAGGGGTTGCCAGGCTTCTCAAAATTATGAATCTCCAGAAATCTCAGCAAATATTTTTTCACCCAAACTGGATTATACTTTCAGATAATGATCAGTACACTAAGGCGACTTGGTTCCCCAAATTTCATTCTTCTATGTTGAAGCGTTCGTTTCCAGTAACAGTTTGAATTTTTAGGTTTCACTCTGTTTTCTCCTATATGGATAGATGTATTTGGAACTCTAAATCCAACACGGTTTGTGCTAGCTTCTTGAAACTTGACACAATAAAGTAGTTTCACGTTCTATCTCTATGTTTTGATTCCTCTTGATGTAGCCCTAAGCAGTGACTGGCGAGAAGCACTTTCATGGAAAGAGGTTGCCAGGCTTCCCAAAATTACGAATCTCCAGAAATCTCAGCAAATGTTTTTTCACCCAAACTGGATGATACTTTCAGGTAATGATCAGTACACTAAGGTGACTTGGTTCCCCAAATTTCGTTCTTCTATGTTGAAGCGTTCGTTTCCAGTAACAGTTTGAATTTTTAGGTTTCACTCTGTTTTCTCCTATATTGATAGATGTATTTGGAACTCTAAATCCAACACGGTTTGTGCTAGCTTCTTGAAACTTGACACAATAAAGTAGTTTCACGTTCTATCTCTATGTTTTGATTCCTCTTGATGTAGCCCTACGAAGTGACTGGCGAGAAACACTTTCATGGAAAGGGGTTGCCAGGCTTCCCAAAATTACGAATCTCCAGAAATCTCAGCAAATATTTTTTCACCCAAACACGATGATACTTTCAGGTAATGATCAGTACACTAAGGCGACTTGGTTCCCCAAATTTCGTTCTTCTATGTTGAAGCGTTCGTTTCCACTAACACTTTGAATTTTTAGGTTTCACTCTGTTTTCTCCTATATTGATAGATGTATTTGGAACTCTAAATCCAACACGGTTTGTGCTAGCTTCTTGAAACTTGACACAATAAAGTAGTTTCACGTTCTATCTCTATGTTTTGCTTCCTCTTGATGTAGCCCTAAGCAGTGACTGGCGAGAAACACTTATATGGAAAGGGGTTGCCAGGCTTCTCAAAATTACGAATCTCCAAAAATCTCAGCAAATATTTTTTCACCCAAAATGGATTATACTTTCAGATAATGATCAGTACACTAAGGCGACTTGGTTCCCCAAATTTCATTTTTCTATGTTGAAGCGTTCGTTTCCAGTAACAGTTTGAATTTTTAGGTTTCACTCTGTTTTCTCCTATATTGATAGATGTATTTGGAACTCTAAATCCAACACGGTTTGTGCTAGCTTCTTGAAACTTGACACAATAAAGGAGTTTCACGTTCTATCTCTATGTTTTGATTCCTCTTGATGTAGCCCTACGAAGTGACTGGCGAGAAACACTTTCATGGAAAGGGGTTGCCAGGCTTCCCAAAATTACGAATATCCAGAAATCTCAGCAAATATTTTTTCACCGAAACAGGATGATACTTTCAGGTAATGATCAGTACACTAAGGCGACTTGGTTCCCCAAATTTCGTTCTTCTATATTGAAGCGTTCGTTTCCAGTAACAGTTTGAATTTTTAGGTTTCACTCTGTTTTCTCCTATATTGATAGATATATTTGGAACTCTAAATCCAACACGGTTTGTGCTAGCTTCTTGAAACTTGACACTATAAAGTAGTTTCACGTTCTATCTCTATGTTTTGTTTCCTCTTGATGTAGCCCTAAGCAGTGACTGGCGAGAAACACTTTCATGGAAAGGGGTTGCCAGGCTTCCCAAAATTACGAATCTCCAGAAATCTCAGCAAATATTTTTTCACCCAAACTGGATGATACTTTCAGGTAATGATCAGTACACTAAGGCGACTTGGTTCCCCAAATTTCGTTCTTCTATGTTGAAGCGTATGTTTCCAGTAACACTTTGAATTTTTAGGTTTCACTCTGTTTTCTCCTATATTGATAGATGTATTTGGAACTCTAAATCCAACAGGGTTTGTGCTAGCTTCTTGAAACTTGACACAATAAAGTAGTTTCACGTTCTATCTCTATGTTTTGATTCCTCTTGATGTAGCCCTAAGCAGTGACTGGCGAGAAACACTTTCATGGAAAGGGGTTGCCAGGCTTCCCAAAATTACGAATCTCCAGAAATCTCAGCAAATATTTCTTCACCCAAACTGGATGATACTTTCAGGTAATGATCAGTGCACTAAGGCGACTTGGTTCCCCAAATTTCGTTCTTTTATGTTGAAGCGTTCGTTTCCAGTAACAGTTTGAATTTTTAGGTTTCACTCTGTTTTCTCCTATATTGATAGATGTATTTGGAACTCTAAATCCAACACGGTTTGTGCTAGCTTCTTGAAACTTGACACAATAAAGTAGTTTCATATTGTATCTTTATGTTTTGTTTCCTCTTGATGTAGCCCTAAACAGTGACAGGCGAGAAACACTTTCATGGAAAGGGGTTGCCAGGCTTCCCAAAATTACGAATCTCCAGAAATCTGAGCAAGTATTTTTTCAGCCAAACTGAATGATACTTTCAGGTAATGATCGGTACATGAAGGCGACTTGGTTCCCCAAATTTCGTTCTTCTATGTTGAAGCGTTCGTTTCCAGTAACAGTTTGAATTTTTAGGTTTCACTCAGTTTTCTCCTATATTGATAGATGTATTTGGAACTCTAAATCCAACACGGTTTGTGCTAGCTTCTTGAAACTTGACACAATAAAGTAGTTTCACGTTCTATCTCTATGTTTTGATTCCTCTTGATGTAGCCCTGTGCAGTGACTGGCGAGAAACACTTTCATGGAAAGGGGTTGCCAGGCTTCCCAAAATTATGAATCTCCAGAAATCTCAGCAAATATTTTTTCACCCAAACTGGATGATACTTTCAGGTAATGATCAGTACACTAAGGTGACTTGGTTCCCCAAATTTCGTTCTTCTATGTTGAAGCGTTCGTTTCCAGTAACAGTTTGAATTTTTAGGTTTCACTCTGTTTTCTCCTATATTGATAGATGTATTTGGAACTCTAAATCCAACACGGTTTGTGCTAGCTTCTTGAAACTTGACACAATAAAGTAGTTTCACGTTCTATCTCTATGTTTTGATTCCTCTTGATGTAGCCCTAAGAAGTGACTGGCGAGAAACACTTTCATGGAAAGGGGTTGCCAGGCTTCCCAAAATTACGAATCTCCAGAAATCTCAGCAAATATTTTTTCACCCAAACTGGATGATACTTTCAGGTAATGATCAGTACACTAAGGCGACTTGGTTCCCCAAATTTCGTTCTTCTATGTTGAAGCGTTCGTTTCCAGTAACAGTTTGAATTTTTAGGTTTCACTCTGTTTTCTCCTATATTGATAGATGTATTTGGAACTCTAAATCCAACACGGTTTGTGCTAGCTTCTTGAAACTTGACACAATAAACTAGTTTCACGTTCTATCTAGATGTTTTGATTCCTCTTGATGTAGCCCTAAGCAGTGACTGGCGAGAAACACTTTCATGGAAAGGGGTTGCCAGGCTTCCCAAAATTACGAATCTCCAGAAATCTCAGCAAATATTTTTTCACCGAAACAGGATGATACTTTCAGGTAATGATCAGTACACTAAGGCGACTTGGTTCCCCAAATTTCGTTCTTCTATGTTGAAGCGTTCGTTTCCAGTAACAGTTTGAATTTTTAGGTTTTACTCTGTTTTCTCCTATATTGATAGATGTATTTGGAACTCTAAATCCAACACGGTTTGTGCTAGCTTCTTGAAACTTGACACAATAAAGTAGTTTCACGTTCTATCTCTATGTTTGGCTTCCTCTTGATGTAGCCCTAAGCAGTGACTGGCGAGAAACACTTACATGGAAAGGGGTTGCCAGGCTTCTCAAAATTATGAATCTCCAGAAATCTCAGCAAATATTTTTTCACCCAAACTGGATTATACTTTCAGATAATGATCAGTACACTAAGGCGACTTGGTTCCCCAAATTTCATTCTTCTATGTTGAAGCGTTCGTTTCCAGTAACAGTTTGAATTTTTAGGTTTCACTCTGTTTTCTCCTATATGGATAGATGTATTTGGAACTCTAAATCCAACACGGTTTGTGCTAGCTTCTTGAAACTTGACACAATAAAGTAGTTTCACGTTCTATCTCTATGTTTTGATTCCTCTTGATGTAGCCCTAAGCAGTGACTGGCGAGAAGCACTTTCATGGAAAGAGGTTGCCAGGCTTCCCAAAATTACGAATCTCCAGAAATCTCAGCAAATGTTTTTTCACCCAAACTGGATGATACTTTCAGGTAATGATCAGTACACTAAGGTGACTTGGTTCCCCAAATTTCGTTCTTCTATGTTGAAGCGTTCGTTTCCAGTAACAGTTTGAATTTTTAGGTTTCACTCTGTTTTCTCCTATATTGATAGATGTATTTGGAACTCTAAATCCAACACGGTTTGTGCTAGCTTCTTGAAACTTGACACAATAAAGTAGTTTCACGTTCTATCTCTATGTTTTGATTCCTCTTGATGTAGCCCTACGAAGTGACTGGCGAGAAACACTTTCATGGAAAGGGGTTGCCAGGCTTCCCAAAATTACGAATCTCCAGAAATCTCAGCAAATATTTTTTCACCCAAACACGATGATACTTTCAGGTAATGATCAGTACACTAAGGCGACTTGGTTCCCCAAATTTCGTTCTTCTATGTTGAAGCGTTCGTTTCCACTAACACTTTGAATTTTTAGGTTTCACTCTGTTTTCTCCTATATTGATAGATGTATTTGGAACTCTAAATCCAACACGGTTTGTGCTAGCTTCTTGAAACTTGACACAATAAAGTAGTTTCACGTTCTATCTCTATGTTTTGCTTCCTCTTGATGTAGCCCTAAGCAGTGACTGGCGAGAAACACTTATATGGAAAGGGGTTGCCAGGCTTCTCAAAATTACGAATCTCCAAAAATCTCAGCAAATATTTTTTCACCCAAAATGGATTATACTTTCAGATAATGATCAGTACACTAAGGCGACTTGGTTCCCCAAATTTCATTTTTCTATGTTGAAGCGTTCGTTTCCAGTAACAGTTTGAATTTTTAGGTTTCACTCTGTTTTCTCCTATATTGATAGATGTATTTGGAACTCTAAATCCAACACGGTTTGTGCTAGCTTCTTGAAACTTGACACAATAAAGGAGTTTCACGTTCTATCTCTATGTTTTGATTCCTCTTGATGTAGCCCTACGAAGTGACTGGCGAGAAACACTTTCATGGAAAGGGGTTGCCAGGCTTCCCAAAATTACGAATATCCAGAAATCTCAGCAAATATTTTTTCACCGAAACAGGATGATACTTTCAGGTAATGATCAGTACACTAAGGCGACTTGGTTCCCCAAATTTCGTTCTTCTATATTGAAGCGTTCGTTTCCAGTAACAGTTTGAATTTTTAGGTTTCACTCTGTTTTCTCCTATATTGATAGATATATTTGGAACTCTAAATCCAACACGGTTTGTGCTAGCTTCTTGAAACTTGACACTATAAAGTAGTTTCACGTTCTATCTCTATGTTTTGTTTCCTCTTGATGTAGCCCTAAGCAGTGACTGGCGAGAAACACTTTCATGGAAAGGGGTTGCCAGGCTTCCCAAAATTACGAATCTCCAGAAATCTCAGCAAATATTTTTTCACCCAAACTGGATGATACTTTCAGGTAATGATCAGTACACTAAGGCGACTTGGTTCCCCAAATTTCGTTCTTCTATGTTGAAGCGTATGTTTCCAGTAACACTTTGAATTTTTAGGTTTCACTCTGTTTTCTCCTATATTGATAGATGTATTTGGAACTCTAAATCCAACAGGGTTTGTGCTAGCTTCTTGAAACTTGACACAATAAAGTAGTTTCACGTTCTATCTCTATGTTTTGATTCCTCTTGATGTAGCCCTAAGCAGTGACTGGCGAGAAACACTTTCATGGAAAGGGGTTGCCAGGCTTCCCAAAATTACGAATCTCCAGAAATCTCAGCAAATATTTCTTCACCCAAACTGGATGATACTTTCAGGTAATGATCAGTGCACTAAGGCGACTTGGTTCCCCAAATTTCGTTCTTTTATGTTGAAGCGTTCGTTTCCAGTAACAGTTTGAATTTTTAGGTTTCACTCTGTTTTCTCCTATATTGATAGATGTATTTGGAACTCTAAATCCAACACGGTTTGTGCTAGCTTCTTGAAACTTGACACAATAAAGTAGTTTCATATTGTATCTTTATGTTTTGTTTCCTCTTGATGTAGCCCTAAACAGTGACAGGCGAGAAACACTTTCATGGAAAGGGGTTGCCAGGCTTCCCAAAATTACGAATCTCCAGAAATCTGAGCAAGTATTTTTTCAGCCAAACTGAATGATACTTTCAGGTAATGATCGGTACATGAAGGCGACTTGGTTCCCCAAATTTCGTTCTTCTATGTTGAAGCGTTCGTTTCCAGTAACAGTTTGAATTTTTAGGTTTCACTCAGTTTTCTCCTATATTGATAGATGTATTTGGAACTCTAAATCCAACACGGTTTGTGCTAGCTTCTTGAAACTTGACACAATAAAGTAGTTTCACGTTCTATCTCTATGTTTTGATTCCTCTTGATGTAGCCCTGTGCAGTGACTGGCGAGAAACACTTTCATGGAAAGGGGTTGCCAGGCTTCCCAAAATTATGAATCTCCAGAAATCTCAGCAAATATTTTTTCACCCAAACTGGATGATACTTTCAGGTAATGATCAGTACACTAAGGTGACTTGGTTCCCCAAATTTCGTTCTTCTATGTTGAAGCGTTCGTTTCCAGTAACAGTTTGAATTTTTAGGTTTCACTCTGTTTTCTCCTATATTGATAGATGTATTTGGAACTCTAAATCCAACACGGTTTGTGCTAGCTTCTTGAAACTTGACACAATAAAGTAGTTTCACGTTCTATCTCTATGTTTTGATTCCTCTTGATGTAGCCCTAAGAAGTGACTGGCGAGAAACACTTTCATGGAAAGGGGTTGCCAGGCTTCCCAAAATTACGAATCTCCAGAAATCTCAGCAAATATTTTTTCACCCAAACACGATGATACTTTCAGGTAATGATTAGTACACTAAGGCGACTTGGTTCCCCAAATTTCGTTCTTCTATGTTGAAGCGTTCGTTTCCAGTAACAGTTTGAATTTTTAGGTTTCACTCTGTTTTCTCCTATATTGATAGATGTATTTGGAACTCTAAATCCAAGATGGTTTGTGCTAGCTTCTTGAAACTTGACACAATAAACTAGTTTCACGTTCTGTCTAGATGTTTTGATTCCTCTTGATGTAGCCCTAAGCAGTGACTGGCGAGAAACACTTTCATGGAAAGGGGTTGCCAGGCTTCCCAAAATTACGAATCTGCAGAAATCTCAGCAAATATTTTTTCACCCAAACAGGATGATACTTTCAGGTAGTGATCAGTACACTAAGGCGACTTAGTTCCCCAAATTTCGTTCTTCTATGTTGAAGCGTTCGTTTCCAGGAACACTTTGAATTTTTAGGTTTCACTCTGTTTTCTCCTATATTGATAGATGTATTTGGAACTCTAAATCCAACAGGGTTTGTGCTAGCTTCTTGAAACTTGACACAATAAAGTAGTTTCACGTTCTATCTCTATGTTTTGATTCCTCTTGATGTAGCCCTAAGCAGTGACTGGCGAGAAACACTTTCATGGAAAGGGGTTGCCAGGCTTCCCAAAATTACGAATCTCCAGAAATCTCAGCAAATATTTTTTCACCCAAACTGGATGATACTTTCAGGTAATGATCAGTGCACTAAGGCGACTTGGTTCCCCAAATTTCGTTCTTTTATGTTGAAGCGTTCGTTTCCAGTAACAGTTTGAATTTTTAGGTTTCACTCTGTTTTCTCCTATATTGATAGATGTATTTGGAACTCTAAATCCAACACGGTTTGTGCTAGCTTCTTGAAACTTGACACAATAAAGTAGTTTCATATTGTATCTTTATGTTTTGTTTCCTCTTGATGTAGCCCTAAACAGTGACAGGCGAGAAACACTTTCATGGAAAGGGGTTGCCAGGCTTCCCAAAATTACGAATCTCCAGAAATCTCAGCAAGTATTTTTTCAGCCAAACTGAATGATACTTTCAGGTAATGATCGGTACATGAAGGCGACTTGGTTCCCCAAATTTCGTTCTTCTATGTTGAAGCGTTCGTTTCTAGTAACAGTTTGAATTTTTAGGTTTCACTCAGTTTTCTCCTATATTGATAGATGTATTTGGAACTCTAAATCCAACACGGTTTGTGCTAGCTTCTTGAAACTTGACACAATAAAGTAGTTTCACGTTCTATCTCTATGTTTTGATTCCTCTTGATGTAGCCCTGTGCAGTGACTGGCGAGAAACACTTTCATGGAAAGGGGTTGCCAGGCTTCCCAAAATTATGAATCTCCAGAAATCTCAGCAAATATTTTTTCACCCAAACTGGATGATACTTTCAGGTAATGATCAGTACACTAAGGTGACTTGGTTCCCCAAATTTCGTTCTTCTATGTTGAAGCGTTCGTTTCCAGTAACAGTTTGAATTTTTAGGTTTCACTCTGTTTTCTCCTATATTGATAGATGTATTTGGAACTCTAAATCCAACACGGTTTGTGCTAGCTTCTTGAAACTTGACACAATAAAGTAGTTTCACGTTCTATCTCTATGTTTTGATTCCTCTTGATGTAGCCCTAAGAAGTGACTGGCGAGAAACACTTTCATGGAAAGGGGTTGCCAGGCTTCCCAAAATTACGAATCTCCAGAAATCTCAGCAAATATTTTTTCACCCAAACACGATGATACTTTCAGGTAATGATCAGTACACTAAGGCGACTTGGTTCCCCAAATTTCGTTCTTCTATGTTGAAGCGTTCGTTTCCAGTAACAGTTTGAATTTTTAGGTTTCACTCTGTTTTCTCCTATATTGATAGATGTATTTGGAACTCTAAATCCAAGACGGTTTGTGCTAGCTTCTTGAAACTTGACACAATAAACTAGTTTCACGTTCTATCTAGATGTTTTGATTCCTCTTGATGTAGCCCTAAGCAGTGACTGGCGAGAAACACTTTCATGGAAAGGGGTTGCCAGGCTTCCCAAAATTACGAATCTGCAGAAATCTCAGCAAATATTTTTTCACCCAAACAGGATGATACTTTCAGGTAGTGATCAGTACACTAAGGCGACTTAGTTCCCCAAATTTCGTTCTTCTATGTTGAAGCGTTCGTTTCCAGGAACACTTTGAATTTTTAGGTTTCACTCTGTTTTCTCCTATATTGATAGATGTATTTGGAACTCTAAATCCAACACGGTTTGTGCTAGCTTCTTGAAACTTGACACAATAAAGTAGTTTCACGTTCTATCTCTATGTTTTGTTTCCTCTTGATGTAGCCCTAAGCAGTGAGTGGCGAGAAACACTTTCATGGACAGGGGTTCCCAGGCTTCCCAAAATTACGAATCTCCAGAAATCTCAGCAAATATTTTTTCACCCAAACTGGATGATACTTTCAGGTAATGATCAGTGCACTAAGGCGACTTGGTTCCCCAAATTTCGTTCTTTTATGTTGAAGCGTTCGTTTCCAGTAACAGTTTGAATTTTTAGGTTTCACTCTGTTTTCTCCTATATTGATAGATGTATTTGGAACTCTAAATCCAACACGGTTTGTGCTAGGTTTTTGAAACTTGACACAATAAAGTAGTTTCACGTTCTATCTCTATGTTTTGATTCCTTTGATGTAGCCCTGTGCAGTGACTGGCGAGAAACACTTTCATGGAAAGGGGTTGCCAGGCTTCCCAAAATTACGAATCTCCAGAAATCTCAGCAAATATTTTTTCACCGAAACAGGATGATACTTTCAGGTAATGATCAGTACACTAAGGCGACTTGGTTCCCCAAATTTCTTTCTTCTATGTTGAAGCGTTCGTTTCCAGTAACAGTTTGAATTTTTAGGTTTCACTCTGTTTTCTCCTATATTGATAGATGTATTTGGAACTCTAAATCCAACACGGTTTGTGCTAGCTTCTTGAAACTTGACACAATAAAGTAGTTTTACGTTCTATCTCTATGTTTTGATTCCTCTTGATGTAGCCCTAAGAAGTGACTGGCGAGAAACACTTTCATGGAAAGGGGTTGCCAGGCTTCCCAAAATTACGAATCTCCAGAAATCTCAGCAAATATTTTTTCACCCAAACACGATGATACTTTCAGGTAATGATCAGTACACTAAGGCGACTTGGTTCCCCAAATTTCGTTCTTCTATGTTGAAGCGTTCGTTTCCAGTAACAGTTTGAATTTTTAGGTTTCACTCTGTTTTCTCCTATATTGATAGATGTATTTGGAACTCTAAATCCAACACGGTTTGTGCTAGCTTCTTGAAACTTGACACAATAAAGTAGTTTCACGTTCTATCTCTATGTTTTGCTTCCTCTTGATGTAGCCCTAAGCAGTGACTGGCGAGAAACACTTACATGGAAAGGGGTTGCCAGGCTTCTCAAAATTACGAATCTCCAGAAATCTCAGCAAATATTTTTTCACCCAAACTGGATTATACTTTCAGATAATGATCAGTACACTAAGGCGACTTGGTTCCCCAAATTTCATTCTTCTATGTTGAAGCGTTCGTTTCCAGTAACAGTTTGAATTTTTAGGTTTCACTCTGTTTTCTCCTATATTGATAGATGTATTTGGAACTCTAAATTCAACACGGTTTGTGCTAGCTTCTTGAAACTTGACACAATAAAGTAGTTTCACGTTCTATCTCTATGTTTTGATTCCTCTTGATGTAGCCCTAAGCAGTGACTGGCGAGAAACACTTTCATGGAAAGCGGTTGCCAGGCTTCCCAAAATTACGAATCTCCAGAAATCTCAGCAAATGTTTTTTCACCCAAACTGGATGATACTTTCAGGTAATGATCAGTACACTAAGGTGACTTGGTTCCCCAAATTTCGTTCTTCTATGTTGAAGCGTTCGTTTCCAGTAACAGTTTGAATTTTTAGGTTTCACTCTGTTTTCTCCTATATTGATAGATGTATTTGGAACTCTATATCCAACACGGTTTGTGCTAGCTTCTTGAAACTTGACACAATAAAGTAGTTTCACGTTCTATCTCTATGTTTTGATTCCTCTTGATGTAGCCCTAAGAAGTGACTGGCGAGAAACACTTTCATGGAAAGGGGTTGCCAGGCTTCCCAAAATTACCAATCTCCAGAAATCTCAGCAAATATTTTTTCACCGAAACGGGATGATACTTTCAGGTAATGATCAGTACACTAAGGCGACTTGGTTCCCCAAATTTCGTTCTTCTATGTTGAAGCGTTCGTTTCCAGTAACAGTTTGAATTTTTAGGTTTTACTCTGTTTTCTCCTATATTGATAGATGTATTTGGAACTCTAAATCCAACACGGTTTGTGCTAGCTTCTTGAAACTTGACACAATAAAGTAGTTTCACGTTCTATCTCTATGTTTTGCTTCCTCTTGATGTAGCCCTAAGCAGTGACTGGCGAGAAACACTTACATGGAAAGGGGTTGCCAGGCTTCTCAAAATTACGAATCTCCAGAAATCTCAGCAAATATTTTTTCACCCAAACTGGATTATATTTTCAGATAATGATCAGTACACTAAGGCGACTTGGTTCCCCAAATTTCATTCTTCTATGTTGAAGCGTTCGTTTCCAGTAACAGTTTGAATTTTTAGGTTTCACTCTGTTTTCTCCTATATTGATAGATGTATTTGGAACTCTAAATTCAACACGGTTTGTGCTAGCTTCTTGAAACTTGACACAATAAAGTAGTTTCACGTTCTATCTCTATGTTTTGATTCCTCTTGATGTAGCCCTAAGCAGTGACTGGCGAGAAACACTTTCATGGAAAGAGGTTGCCAGGCTTCCCAAAATTACGAATCTCCAGAAATCTCAGCAAATGTTTTTTCACCCAAACTGGATGATACTTTCAGGTAATGATCAGTACACTAAGGTGACTTGGTTCCCCAAATTTCGTTCTTCTATGTTGAAGCGTTCGTTTCCAGTAACAGTTTGAATTTTTAGGTTTCACTCTGTTTTCTCCTATATTGATAGATGTATTTGGAACTCTAAATCCAACACGGTTTGTGCTAGCTTCTTGAAACTTGACACAATAAAGTAGTTTCACGTTCTATCTCTATGTTTTGATTCCTCTTGATGTAGCCCTACGAAGTGACTGGCGAGAAACACTTTCATGGAAAGGGGTTGCCAGGCTTCCCAAAATTACGAATCTCCAGAAATCTCAGCAAATATTTTTTCACCCAAACACGATGATACTTTCAGGTAATGATCAGTACACTAAGGCGACTTGGTTCCCCAAATTTCGTTCTTCTATGTTGAAGCGTTCGTTTCCAGTAACAGTTTGAATTTTTAGGTTTCACTCTGTTTTCTCCTATATTGATAGATGTATTTGGAACTCTAAATCCAACACGGTTTGTGCTAGCTTCTTGAAACTTGACACAATAAAGTAGTTTCACGTTCTATCTCTATGTTTTGATTCCTCTTGATGTAGCCCTGTGCAGTGACTGGCGAGAAACACTTTCATGGAAAGGGGTTGCCAGGCTTCCAAAAATTATGAATCTCCAGAAATCTCAGCAAATATTTTTTCACCCAAACTGGATGATACTTTCAGGTAATGATCAGTACACTAAGGTGACTTGGTTCCCCAAATTTCGTTCTTCTATGTTGAAGCGTTCGTTTCCAGTAACAGTTTGAATTTTTAGGTTTCACTCTGTTTTCTCCTATATTGATAGATGTATTTGGAACTCTAAATCCAACACGGTTTGTGCTAGCTTCTTGAAACTTGACACAATAAAGTAGTTTCACGTTCTATCTCTATGTTTTGATTCCTCTTGATGTAGCCCTAAGAAGTGACTGGCGAGAAACACTTTCATGGAAAGGGGTTGCCAGGATTCCCAAAATTACGAATCTCCAGAAATCTCAGCAAATATTTTTTCACCCAAACACGATGATACTTTCAGGTAATGATCAGTACACTAAGGCGACTTGGTTCCCCAAATTTCGTTCTTCTATGTTGAAGCGTTCGTTTCCAGTAACAGTTTGAATTTTTAGGTTTCACTCTGTTTTCTCCTATATTGATAGATGTATTTTGAACTCTAAATCCAAGACGGTTTGTGCTAGCTTCTTGAAACTTGACACAATAAACTAGTTTCACGTTCTATCTGGATGTTTTGATTCCTCTTGATGTAGCCCTAAGCAGTGACTGGCGAGAAACACTTTCATGGAAAGGGGTTGCCAGGCTTCCCAAAATTACGAATCTGCAGAAATCTCAGCAAATATTTTTTCACCCAAACAGGATGATACTTTCAGGTAGTGATCAGTACACTAAGGCGACTTAGTTCCCCAAATTTCGTTCTTCTATGTTGAAGCGTTCGTTTCCAGGAACACTTTGAATTTTTAGGTTTCACTCTGTTTTCTCCTATATTGATAGATGTATTTGGAACTCTAAATCCAACACGGTTTGTGCTAGCTTCTTGAAACTTGACACAATAAAGTAGTTTCACGTTCTATCTCTATGTTTTGTTTCCTCTTGATGTAGCCCTAAGCAGTGAGTGGCGAGAAACACTTTCATGGACAGGGGTTCCCAGGCTTCCCAAAATTACGAATCTCCAGAAATCTCAGCAAATATTTTTTCACCCAAACTGGATGATACTTTCAGGTAATGATCAGTGCACTAAGGCGACTTGGTTCCCCAAATTTCGTTCTTTTATGTTGAAGCGTTCGTTTCCAGTAACAGTTTGAATTTTTAGGTTTCACTCTGTTTTCTCCTCTATTGATAGATGTATTTGGAACTCTAAATCCAACACGGTTTGTGCTAGGTTCTTGAAACTTGACACAATAAAGTAGTTTCACGTTCTATCTCTATGTTTTGATTCCTCTTGATGTAGCCCTGTGCAGTGACTGGCGAGAAACACTTTCATGGAAAGGGGTTGCCAGGCTTCCCAAAATTACGAATCTCCAGAAATCTCAGCAAATATTTTTTCACCCAAACTGGATGATACTTTCAGGTAATGATCAGTACACTAAGGTGACTTGGTTCCCCAAATTTCGTTCTTCTATGTTGAAGCGTTCGTTTCCAGTAACAGTTTGAATTTTTAGGTTTCACTCTGATTTCTCCTATATTGATAGATGTATTTGGAACTCTAAATCCAACACGGTTTGTGCTAGCTTCTTGAAACTTGACACAATAAAGTAGTTTCACGTTCTATCTCTATGTTTTGATTCCTCTTGATGTAGCCCTAAGAAGTGACTGGCGAGAAACACTTTCATGGAAAGCGGTTGCCAGGCTTCCCAAAATTACGAATCTCCAGAAATCTCAGCAAATATTTTTTCACCCAAACACGATGATACTTTCAGGTAATGATCAGTACACTAAGGCGACTTGGTTCCCCAAATTTCGTTCTTCTATGTTGAAGCGTTCGTTTCCAGTAACAGTTTGAATTTTTAGGTTTCACTCTGTTTTCTCCTATATTGATAGATGTATTTGGAACTCTAAATCCAACACGGTTTGTGCTAGCTTCTTGAAACTTGACACAATAAAGTAGTTTCACGTTCTATCTCTATGTTTTGCTTCCTCTTGATGTAGCCCTAAGCAGTGACTGGCGAGAAACACTTATATGGAAAGGGGTTGCCAGGCTTCTCAAAATTACGAATCTCCTGAAATCTCAGCAAATATTTTTTCACCCAAACTGGATTATACTTTCAGATAATGATCAGTACACTAAGGCGACTTGGTTCCCCAAATTTGATTCTTCTATGTTGAAGCGTTCGTTTCCAGTAACAGTTTGAATTTTTAGGTTTCACTCTGTTTTCTCCTATATTGATAGATGTATTTGGAACTCTAAATTCAACACGGTTTGTGCTAGCTTCTTGAAACTTGAAACAATAAAGTAGTTTCACGTTCTATCTCTATGTTTTGATTCCTCTTGATGTAGCCCTAAGCAGTGACTGGCGAGAAACACTTTCATGGAAAGCGGTTGCCAGGCTTCCCAAAATTACGAATCTCCAGAAATCTCAGCAAATGTTTTTTCACCCAAACTGGATGATACTTTCAGGTAATGATCAGTACACTAAGGTGACTTGGTTCCCCAAATTTCGTTCTTCTATGTTGAAGCGTTCGTTTCCAGTAACAGTTTGAATTTTTAGGTTTCACTCTGTTTTCTCCTATATTGATAGATGTATTTGGAACTCTATATCCAACACGGTTTGTGCTAGCTTCTTGAAACTTGACACAATAAAGTAGTTTCACGTTCTATCTCTATGTTTTGATTCCTCTTGATGTAGCCCTAAGAAGTGACTGGCGAGAAACACTTTCATGGAAAGGGGTTGCCAGGCTTCCCAAAATTACGAATCTCCAGAAATCTCAGCAAATATTTTTTCACCGAAACAGGATGATACTTTCAGGTAATGATCAGTACACTAAGGCGACTTGGTTCCCCAAATTTCGTTCTTCTATGTTGAAGCGTTCGTTTCCAGTAACAGTTTGAATTTTTAGGTTTTACTCTGTTTTCTCCTATATTGATAGATGTATTTGGAACTCTAAATCCAACACGGTTTGTGCTAGCTTCTTGAAACTTGACACTATAAAGTAGTTTCATGTTCTATCTCTATGTTTTGCTTCCTCTTGATGTAGCCCTAAGCAGTGACTGGCGAGAAACATTTACATGGAAAGGGGTTGCCAGGCTTCTCAAAATTACGAATCTCCAGAAATCTCAGCAAATATTTTTTCACCCAAACTGGATTATACTTTCAGATAATGATCAGTACACTAAGGCGACTTGGTTCCCCAAATTTCATTCTTCTATGTTGAAGCGTTCCTTTCCAGTAACAGTTTGAATTTTTAGGTTTCACTCTGTTTTCTCCTATATTGATAGATGTATTTGGAACTCTAAATTCAACACGGTTTGTGCTAGCTTCTTGAAACTTGACACAATAAAGTAGTTTCACGTTCTATCTCTATGTTTTGCTTCCTCTTGATGTAGCCCTAAGCAGTGACTGGCGAGAAACACTTTCATGGAAAGAGGTTGCCAGGCTTCCCAAAATTACGAATCTCCAGAAATCTCAGCAAATGTTTTTTCACCCAAACTGGATGATACTTTCAGGTAATGATCAGTACACTAAGGTGACTTGGTTCCCCAAATTTCGTTCTTCTATGTTGAAGCGTTCGTTTCCAGTAACAGTTTGAATTTTTAGGTTTCACTCTGTTTTCTCCTATATTGATAGATGTATTTGGAACTCTAAATCCAACACGGTTTGTGCTAGCTTCTTGAAACTTGACACAATAAAGTAGTTTCACGTTCTATCTCTATGTTTTGATTCCTCTTGATGTAGCCCTACGAAGTGACTGGCGAGAAACACTTTCATGGAAAGGGGTTGCCAGGCTTCCCAAAATTACGAATCTCCAGAAATCTCAGCAAATATTTTTTCACCCAAACACGATGATACTTTCAGGTAATGATCAGTACACTAAGGCGACTTGGTTCCCCAAATTTCGTTCTTCTATGTTGAAGCGTTCGTTTCCAGTAACAGTTTGAATTTTTAGGTTTCACTCTGTTTTCTCCTATATTGATAGATGTATTTGGAACTCTAAATCCAACACGGTTTGTGCTAGCTTCTTGAAACTTGACACAATAAAGTAGTTTCACGTTCTATCTCTATGTTTTGATTCCTCTTGATGTAGCCCTGTGCAGTGACTGGCGAGAAACACTTTCATGGAAAGGGGTTGCCAGGCTTCCAAAAATTATGAATCTCCAGAAATCTCAGCAAATATTTTTTCACCCAAACTGGATGATACTTTCAGGTAATGATCAGTACACTAAGGTGACTTGGTTCCCCAAATTTCGTTCTTCTATGTTGAAGCGTTCGTTTCCAGTAACAGTTTGAATTTTTAGGTTTCACTCTGTTTTCTCCTATATTGATAGATGTATTTGGAACTCTAAATCCAACACGGTTTGTGCTAGCTTCTTGAAACTTGACACAATAAAGTAGTTTCACGTTCTATCTCTATGTTTTGATTCCTCTTGATGTAGCCCTAAGAAGTGACTGGCGAGAAACACTTTCATGGAAAGGGGTTGCCAGGATTCCCAAAATTACGAATCTCCAGAAATCTCAGCAAATATTTTTTCACCCAAACACGATGATACTTTCAGGTAATGATCAGTACACTAAGGCGACTTGGTTCCCCAAATTTCGTTCTTCTATGTTGAAGCGTTCGTTTCCAGTAACAGTTTGAATTTTTAGGTTTCACTCTGTTTTCTCCTATATTGATAGATGTATTTTGAACTCTAAATCCAAGACGGTTTGTGCTAGCTTCTTGAAACTTGACACAATAAACTAGTTTCACGTTCTATCTGGATGTTTTGATTCCTCTTGATGTAGCCCTAAGCAGTGACTGGCGAGAAACACTTTCATGGAAAGGGGTTGCCAGGCTTCCCAAAATTACGAATCTGCAGAAATCTCAGCAAATATTTTTTCACCCAAACAGGATGATACTTTCAGGTAGTGATCAGTACACTAAGGCGACTTAGTTCCCCAAATTTCGTTCTTCTATGTTGAAGCGTTCGTTTCCAGGAACACTTTGAATTTTTAGGTTTCACTCTGTTTTCTCCTATATTGATAGATGTATTTGGAACTCTAAATCCAACACGGTTTGTGCTAGCTTCTTGAAACTTGACACAATAAAGTAGTTTCACGTTCTATCTCTATGTTTTGTTTCCTCTTGATGTAGCCCTAAGCAGTGAGTGGCGAGAAACACTTTCATGGACAGGGGTTCCCAGGCTTCCCAAAATTACGAATCTCCAGAAATCTCAGCAAATATTTTTTCACCCAAACTGGATGATACTTTCAGGTAATGATCAGTGCACTAAGGCGACTTGGTTCCCCAAATTTCGTTCTTTTATGTTGAAGCGTTCGTTTCCAGTAACAGTTTGAATTTTTAGGTTTCACTCTGTTTTCTCCTCTATTGATAGATGTATTTGGAACTCTAAATCCAACACGGTTTGTGCTAGGTTCTTGAAACTTGACACAATAAAGTAGTTTCACGTTCTATCTCTATGTTTTGATTCCTCTTGATGTAGCCCTGTGCAGTGACTGGCGAGAAACACTTTCATGGAAAGGGGTTGCCAGGCTTCCCAAAATTACGAATCTCCAGAAATCTCAGCAAATATTTTTTCACCCAAACTGGATGATACTTTCAGGTAATGATCAGTACACTAAGGTGACTTGGTTCCCCAAATTTCGTTCTTCTATGTTGAAGCGTTCGTTTCCAGTAACAGTTTGAATTTTTAGGTTTCACTCTGATTTCTCCTATATTGATAGATGTATTTGGAACTCTAAATCCAACACGGTTTGTGCTAGCTTCTTGAAACTTGACACAATAAAGTAGTTTCACGTTCTATCTCTATGTTTTGATTCCTCTTGATGTAGCCCTAAGAAGTGACTGGCGAGAAACACTTTCATGGAAAGCGGTTGCCAGGCTTCCCAAAATTACGAATCTCCAGAAATCTCAGCAAATATTTTTTCACCCAAACACGATGATACTTTCAGGTAATGATCAGTACACTAAGGCGACTTGGTTCCCCAAATTTCGTTCTTCTATGTTGAAGCGTTCGTTTCCAGTAACAGTTTGAATTTTTAGGTTTCACTCTGTTTTCTCCTATATTGATAGATGTATTTGGAACTCTAAATCCAACACGGTTTGTGCTAGCTTCTTGAAACTTGACACAATAAAGTAGTTTCACGTTCTATCTCTATGTTTTGCTTCCTCTTGATGTAGCCCTAAGCAGTGACTGGCGAGAAACACTTATATGGAAAGGGGTTGCCAGGCTTCTCAAAATTACGAATCTCCTGAAATCTCAGCAAATATTTTTTCACCCAAACTGGATTATACTTTCAGATAATGATCAGTACACTAAGGCGACTTGGTTCCCCAAATTTGATTCTTCTATGTTGAAGCGTTCGTTTCCAGTAACAGTTTGAATTTTTAGGTTTCACTCTGTTTTCTCCTATATTGATAGATGTATTTGGAACTCTAAATTCAACACGGTTTGTGCTAGCTTCTTGAAACTTGAAACAATAAAGTAGTTTCACGTTCTATCTCTATGTTTTGATTCCTCTTGATGTAGCCCTAAGCAGTGACTGGCGAGAAACACTTTCATGGAAAGCGGTTGCCAGGCTTCCCAAAATTACGAATCTCCAGAAATCTCAGCAAATGTTTTTTCACCCAAACTGGATGATACTTTCAGGTAATGATCAGTACACTAAGGTGACTTGGTTCCCCAAATTTCGTTCTTCTATGTTGAAGCGTTCGTTTCCAGTAACAGTTTGAATTTTTAGGTTTCACTCTGTTTTCTCCTATATTGATAGATGTATTTGGAACTCTATATCCAACACGGTTTGTGCTAGCTTCTTGAAACTTGACACAATAAAGTAGTTTCACGTTCTATCTCTATGTTTTGATTCCTCTTGATGTAGCCCTAAGAAGTGACTGGCGAGAAACACTTTCATGGAAAGGGGTTGCCAGGCTTCCCAAAATTACGAATCTCCAGAAATCTCAGCAAATATTTTTTCACCGAAACAGGATGATACTTTCAGGTAATGATCAGTACACTAAGGCGACTTGGTTCCCCAAATTTCGTTCTTCTATGTTGAAGCGTTCGTTTCCAGTAACAGTTTGAATTTTTAGGTTTTACTCTGTTTTCTCCTATATTGATAGATGTATTTGGAACTCTAAATCCAACACGGTTTGTGCTAGCTTCTTGAAACTTGACACTATAAAGTAGTTTCATGTTCTATCTCTATGTTTTGCTTCCTCTTGATGTAGCCCTAAGCAGTGACTGGCGAGAAACATTTACATGGAAAGGGGTTGCCAGGCTTCTCAAAATTACGAATCTCCAGAAATCTCAGCAAATATTTTTTCACCCAAACTGGATTATACTTTCAGATAATGATCAGTACACTAAGGCGACTTGGTTCCCCAAATTTCATTCTTCTATGTTGAAGCGTTCCTTTCCAGTAACAGTTTGAATTTTTAGGTTTCACTCTGTTTTCTCCTATATTGATAGATGTATTTGGAACTCTAAATTCAACACGGTTTGTGCTAGCTTCTTGAAACTTGACACAATAAAGTAGTTTCACGTTCTATCTCTATGTTTTGATTCCTCTTGATGTAGCCCTAAGCAGTGACTGGCGAGAAACACTTTCATGGAAAGAGGTTGCCAGGCTTCCCAAAATTACGAATCTCCAGAAATCTCAGCAAATGTTTTTTCACCCAAACTGGATGATACTTTCAGGTAATGATCAGTACACTAAGGTGACTTGGTTCCCCAAATTTCGTTCTTTTATGTTGAAGCGTTCGTTTCCAGTAACAGTTTGAATTTTTAGGTTTCACTCTGTTTTCTCCTATATTGATAGATGTATTTGGAACTCTAAATCCAACACGGTTTGTGCTAGCTTCTTGAAACTTGACACAATAAAGTAGTTTCACGTTCTATCTCTATGTTTTGATTCCTCTTGATGTAGCCCTACGAAGTGACTGGCGAGAAACACTTTCATGGAAAGGGGTTGCCAGGCTTCCCAAAATTACGAATCTCCAGAAATCTCAGCAAATATTTTTTCACCCAAACACGATGATACTTTCAGGTAATGATCAGTACACTAAGGCGACTTGGTTCCCCAAATTTCGTTCTTCTATGTTGAAGCGTTCGTTTCCAGTAACAGTTTGAATTTTTAGGTTTCACTCTGTTTTCTCCTATATTGATAGATGTATTTGGAACTCTAAATCCAACACGGTTTGTGCTAGCTTCTTGAAACTTGACACAATAAAGTAGTTTCACGTTCTATCTCTATGTTTTGCTTCCTCTTGATGTAGCCCTAAGCAGTGACTGGCGAGAAACACTTTCATGGAAAGGGGTTGCCAGGCTTCTCAAAATTACGAATCTCCAAAAATCTCAGCAAATATTTTTTCACCCAAAATGGATTATACTTTCAGATAATGATCAGTACACTAAGGCGACTTGGTTCCCCAAATTTCATTTTTCTATGTTGAAGCGTTCGTTTCCAGTAACAGTTTGAATTTTTAGGTTTCACTCTGTTTTCTCCTATATTGATAGATGTATTTGGAACTCTAAATTCAACACGGTTTGTGCTAGCTTCTTGAAACTTGACACAATAAAGTAGTTTCACGTTCTATCTCTATGTTTTGATTCCTCTTGATGTAGCCCTAAGCAGTGACTGGCGAGAAACACTTTCATGGAAAGAGGTTGCCAGGCTTCCCAAAATTACGAATCTCCAGAAATCTCAGCAAATGTTTTTTCACCCAAACTGGATGATAATTTCAGGTAATGATCAGTACACTAAGGTGACTTGGTTCCCCAAATTTCGTTCTTCTATGTTGAAGCGTTCGTTTCCAGTAACAGTTTGAATTTTTAGGTTTCACTCTGTTTTCTCCTATATTGATAGATGTATTTGGAACTCTAAATCCAACACGGTTTGTGCTAGCTTCTTGAAACTTGACACAATAAAGGAGTTTCACGTTCTATCTCTATGTTTTGATTCCTCTTGATGTAGCCCTACGAAGTGACTGGCGAGAAACACTTTCATGGAAAGGGGTTTCCAGGCTTCCCAAAATTACGAATCTCCAGAAATCTCAGCAAATATTTTTTCACCGAAACAGGATGATACTTTCAGGTAATGATCAGTACACTAAGGCGACTTGGTTCCCCAAATTTCGTTCTTCTATATTGAAGCGTTCGTTTCCAGTAACAGTTTGAATTTTTAGGTTTCACTCTGTTTTCTCCTATATTGATAGATATATTTGGAACTCTAAATCCAACACGGTTTGTGCTAGCTTTTTGAAACTTGACACAATAAAGTAGTTTCACGTTCTATCTCTATGTTTTGCTTCCTCTTGATGTAGCCCTAAGCAGTGACTGGCGAGAAACACTTACATGGAAAGGGGATGCCAGGCTTCTCAAAATTACGAATCACCAGAAATCTCAGCAAATATTTTTTCACCCAAACTGGATTATACTTTCAGGTAATGATCAGTACACTAAGGCGACTTGGTTCCCCAAATTTCATTCTTCTATGTTGAAGCGTTCGTTTCCAGTAACAGTTTGAATTTTTAGGTTTCACTCTGTTTTCTCCTATATTGATAGATGTATTTGGAACTGTAAATCCAACACGGTTCGTGCTAGCTTCTTGAAACTTGACACAATAAAGTAGTTTCACGTTCTATCTCTATGTTTTGATTCCTCTTGATGTAGCCCTAAGCAGTGACTGGCGAGAAACACTTTCATGGAAAGGGGTTGCCAGGCTTCCCAAAATTACGAATCTCCAGAAATCCCAGCAAATATTTTTTCACCCAAACTGGATGATAATTTCAGGTAATGATCAGTACACTAAGGCGACGTGGTTCCCCAAATTTCGTTCTTCTATATTGAAGCGTTCGTTTCCAGTAACAGTTTGAATTTTTAGGTTTCACTCTGTTTTCTCCTATATTGATAGATATATTTGGACCTCTAAATCCAACACGGTTTGTGCTAGCTTCTTGAAACTTGACACAATAAAGTAGTTTCACGTTCTATCTCTATGTTTTGTTTCCTCTTGATGTAGCCCTAAGCAGTGACTGGCGAGAAACACTTTCATGGAAAAGGGTTGCCAGGCTTCCCAAAATTACGAATCTCCAGAAATCCCAGCAAATATTTTTTCACCCAAACTGGATGATACTTTCAGGTAATGATCAGTACACGAAGGTGACTTGGTTCCCCAAATTTCGTTCTTCTATGTTGAAGCGTCCGTTTCCAGTAACAGTTTGAATTTTTAGGTTTCACTCTTGTTTTCTCCTATATTGATAGATGTATTTGGAACTCTAAATCCAACACGGTATGTGCTAGCTTCTTGAAACTTGACACAATAAAGTAGTTTCACGTTCTATCTCTATGTTTTGATTCCTCTTGATGTAGCCCTAAGCAGTGACTGGCGAGAAACACTTTCATGGAAAGGGGTTGCCAGGCTTCCCAAAATTACGAATCTCCAGAAATCCCAGCAAATATTTTTTCACCCAAACTGGATGATAATTTCAGGTAATGATCAGTACACTAAGGCGACGTGGTTCCCCAAATTTCGTTCTTCTATATTGAAGCGTTCGTTTCCAGTAACAGTTTGAATTTTTAGGTTTCACTCTGTTTTCTCCTATATTGATAGATGTATTTGGAACTCTAAATCCAACACGGTTTGTGCTAGCTTCTTGAAACTTGACACAATAAAGTAGTTTCACGTTCTATCTCTATGTTTTGTTTCCTCTTGATGTAGCCCTAAGCAGTGACTGGCGAGAAACACTTTCATGGAAAAGGGTTGCCAGGCTTCCCAAAATTACGAATCTCCAGAAATCCCAGCAAATATTTTTTCACCCAAACTGGATGATACTTTCAGGTAATGATCAGTACACGAAGGTGACTTGGTTCCCCAAATTTCGTTCTTCTATGTTGAAGCGTCCGTTTCCAGTAACAGTTTGAATTTTTAGGTTTCACTCTTGTTTTCTCCTATATTGATAGATGTATTTGGAACTCTAAATCCAACACGGTATGTGCTAGCTTCTTGAAAATTGACACAATAAAGTAGTTTCACGTTCTATCTCTATGTTTTTATTCCTCTTGATGTAGCCATAAGCAGTGACTGGCGAGAAACACTTTCATGGAAAGGGATTGCCAGGCTTCCCAAAATTACGAATCTCCAGAAATCTCAGCAAATATTTTTTCACCCAAACTGGATGATACATTCAGGTAATGATCAGTACACTAAGGCGACTTGGTTCCCCAAATTTCGTTCTTCTATGTTGAAGCGTTAGTTTCCAGTAACAGTTTGAATTTTTAGGTTTCACTCTGTTTTCTCCTATATTGATAGATGTATTTGGAACTCTAAATCCAACACGGTTTGTGCTAGCTTCTTGAAACTTGACACAATAAAGTAGTTTCACGTTCTATCTCTATGTTTTGATTCCTCTTGATGTAGTCCTAATCAGTGACTGGCGAGAAACACTTTCATGGAAAGGGGTTGCCAGGCTTCCCAAAATTACAAATCTCCAGAAATCTCAGCACGTATTTTTTCAGCCAAACTGAATGATACTTGCAGGTAACGATCGGTACACGAAGGCGACTTGGTTCCCCAAATTTCGTTCTTCTATGTTGAAGCGTTCTTTTCCAGTAACAGTTTGAAATTATAGGTTTCACTCTGTTTTCTCCTATATTGATAGATGTATTTGGAACTCTAAATCCAACACGGTTTGTGCTAGCTTCTTGAAACGTGAAACAATAAAGTAGTTTCACGTTCGATCTCTATGTTTTGATTCCTCTTGATGTAGCCCTAAGCAGTGACTGGTGAGAAACACTTTCATGGAAAGGGGTTGCCAGGCTACCCAAAATTACAAATCTCCAGAAAACTCATCAAATATTTTTTCACCCAAACTGGATGATACTTTCAGGTAAGATCAGTACACTAAGGCGACTTGGTTCCCCAAATTTCGTTCTTCTATGTTGAAGCATTCGTTTCCAGTAACAGTTTGAATTTTTAGGTTTCACTCTGTTTTCTCCTATATTGATAGAAGTATTTGGAACTCTAAATCCAACACGGTTTGTGCTAGCTTCTTGAAACTTGACACAATAACGTAGTTTCACGTTCTATCTTTATGTTTTTTTTCCTCTTGATGTAGCCCTAAGCAGTGACAGGCGAGAAACACTTTCATGGAAAGGGGTTGCCAGGCTTCCCAAAATTACGAATCTCCAGAAATCTCAGCAAGTATTTTTTCAGCCAAACTGAATTATACTTTCAGGTAATGATCGGTACATGAAGGCGACTTGGTTCCCCAAATGTCGTTCTTCTATGTTGAAGCGTTCGTTTCCAGTAACAGTTTGAATTTTTAGGTTTCACTCTGTTTTCTCCTATATTGATAGATGTATTTCGAACTCTAAATCCAACACAGTTTGTGCTAGCTTCTTGAAACTTGACACAATAAAGTAGTTTCACGTTCTATCTCTATGTATTGTTTCCTTTGATGTAGCCCTAAGCAGTGACTGGCGAGGAACACTTTCATGGAAAGGGGTTGCCAGGCTTCCCAAAATTACGAATCTCCAGAAATCTCAGCAAATATTTTTTCACCGAAACAGGATGATACTTTCAGGTAATGATCAGTACACTATGGCGACTTGGTTCCCCAAATTTTGTTCTTCTATGTTGAAGCGTTCGTTTCCAGTAACAGTTTGAATTTTTAGGTTTCACTCTGTTTTCTCCTATATTGATAGATGTATTTGGAACTCTAAATCCAACACGGTTTGTGCTAGCTTCTTGAAACTTGACACAATAAAGTAGTTTCAAGTTCTATCTTTATGTTTTGTTTCCTCTTGATGTAGCCCTAAGCAGTGACAGGCGAGAAACACTTTCATGGAAAGGGGTTGCCAGGCTTCCCAAAATTACGAATCTCCAGAAATCTCAGCAAATATTTTTTCACCCAAACTGGATGATACTTTCAGGTAATGATCAGTACACTAAGGCGACTTGGTTCCCCAAATTTCGTTCTTCTATGTTGAAGCGTTCGTTTCCAGTAACAGTTTGAATTATTAGGTTTCACTCTGTTTTCTCCTATATTGATAGATGTATTTGGAACTCTAAATCCAACACGGTTTGTGCTAGCTTCTTGAAACTTGACACAATAAAGTAGTTTCCCGTTCGATCTCTATGTTTTGATTCCTCTTGATGTAGCCCTAAGCAGTGACTGGCGAGAAACACTTTCATGGAAAGGGGTTGCCAGGCTACCCAAAATTACAAATCTCTAGAAATCTCAGCAAATATTTTTTCACCCAAACTGGATGATACTTTCAGGTAATGATCAGTACACGAAGGAGACTTGGTTCCCCAAATTTCGTTCTTCTATGTTGAAGCGTTCGTTTCCAGTAACAGTTTGAATTTTTAGGTTTCACTCTGTTTTCTCCTATATTGATAGATGTATTTGGAACTCTAAATCCAACACGGTTTGTGCTAGCTTCTTGAAACTTGACACAATAAAGTAGTTTCACGTTCTATCTCTATGTTTTGTTTCCTCTTGATGTAGCCCTAAGCAGTGACTGGCGAGAAACACTTTCATGGAAAGGGGTTGCCAGGCTTCCCAAAATTACGAATCTCCAGAAATCTCAGCAAATATTTTTTAACCCAAACTGGATGATAATTTCAGGTAATGATCAGTACACTAAGGCGACTTGGTTCCCCAAATTTCATTCTTCTATGTTGAAGCGTTCGTTTCCAGTAACAGTTTGAATTTTTAGGTTTAACTCTGTTTTCTCCTATATTGATAGATGTATTTGGAACTCTAAATCCAACACGGTTTGTGCTAGCTTCTTGAAACTTGACACAATAAAGTAGTTTCAAGTTCTATCTCTATGTTTTGATTCCTCTTGATGTAGCCGTAAGAAGTGACTGGCGAGAAACACTTTCATGGAAAGGGATTGCCAGGCTTCCCAAAATTACGAATCTCCAGAAATCTCAGCAAATATTTTTTCACCCAAACTGGATGATACTTTCAGGTAATGATCAGTACACTAAGGCGACTTGGTTCCCCAAATTTCGTTCTTCTATGTTGAAGCGTTCTTTTCCAGTAACAGTTTGAATTTATAGGTTTCACTCTGTTTTCTCCTATATTGATAGATGTATTTGGACCTCTAAATCCAACACGGTTTGTGCTAGCTTCTTGAAACTTGACACAATAAAGTAGTTTCACGTTCTATCAATATGATTTGTTTCCTCTTGATGTAACCCTAAGCAGTGACTGGCGAGAAACACTTTTATGGAAAGGGGTTGCCAGGCTTCCCAAAATTACGAATCTCCAGAAATCTCAGCAAATATTTTTTCACCCAAACTGGATGATACTTTCAGGTAATGATCAGTACACTAAGGCGACTTGGTTCCCCAAATTTCGTTCTTCTATGTTGAAGCATTCTTTTCCAGTAACAGTTTGAATTTTTAGGTTTTACTCTGTTTTCTCCTATATTGATAGATGTATTTGGAACTCTAAATCCAACACGGTTTGTGCTAGCTTCTTGAAACTTGAAACAATAAAGTAGTTTCACGTTCGATCTCTATGTTTTGATTCCTCTTGATGTAGCCCGAAGCAGTGACTGGCGAGAAACACTTTCATGGAAAAGGGTTGCCAGGCTACCCAAAATTACAAATCTCCAGAAATCTCAGCAAATATTTTTTCACCCAAACTGGATGATACTTTCAGGTAATGATCAGTACACTAAGGCGACTTGGTTCCCCAAATTTCGTTCTTCTATGTTGAAGCATTCGTTTCCAGTAACAGTTTGAATTTTTAGGTTTCACTCTGTTTTCTCCTATATTGATAGATGTATTTGGAACTCTAAATCCAACACGGTTTGTGCTAGCTTCTTGAAACTTGACACAATAAAGTAGTTTCACATTGTATCTTTATGTTTTGTTTCCTCTTGATGTAGCCCTAAACAGTGACAGGCGAGAAACACTTTCATTGAAAGGGGTTGCCAGGCTTCCCAAAATTACGAATCTCCAGAAATCTCAGCACGTATTTTTTCAGCCAAACTGAATGATACTTGCAGGTAACGATCGGTACACGAAGGCGACTTGGTTCCCCAAATTTCGTTCTTCTATGTTGAAGCGTTCGTTTCCAGTAACAGTTTGAATTTTTAGGTTTCACTCTTTTTTCTCCTATATTGATAGATGTATTTGGAACTCTAAATCCAACACGGTTTGTGCTAGCTTCTTGAAACTTGACACAATAAAGTAGTTTCACGTTCGATCTTTATGTTTTGTTTCCTCTTGATGTAGCCCTAAGCAGTGACAGGCGAGAAACACTTTCATGGAAAGGGGTTGCCAGGCTTCCCAAAATTACGAATCTCCAGAAATCTCAGCAAGTATTTTTTCAGCCAAACTGAATGATACTTTCAGGTAATGATCGGTACACGAAGGCGACTTGGTTCCCCAAATTTCGTTCTTCTATGTTGAAGCGTTCGTTTCCAGTAACAGTTTGAATTTTTAGGTTTCACTCTGTTTTCTCCTATATTGATAGATGTATTTGGAACTCTAAATCCAACACGGTTTATGCTAGCTTCTTGAAACTTGACACAATAAAGTAGTTTCAAGTTCTATCTCTACCTTTTGTTTCCTCTTGATGTAGCCCTAAGCAGTGACTGGCTAGAAACACTTTGATGGAAAGGGGTTGCCAGGCTTCCCAAAATTACGAATCTCCAGAAATCTCAGCAAATATTTTTTCACCCAAACTGGATGATACTTTCAGGTAATGATCAGTACACTAAGGCGACTTGGTTCCCCAAATTTCGTTCTTCTATGTTGAAGCGTTCTTTTCCAGTAACAGTTTGAATTTATAGGTTTCACTCTGTTTTCTCCTATATTGATAGATGTATTTGGAACTCTAAATCCAACACGGTATGTGCTAGCTTCTTGAAACTTGACACAATAAAGTAGTTTCACGTTCTATCTCTATGTTTTGATGCCTCTTGATGTAGCCCTAAGCAGTGACTTGCGAGAAACACTTTCATGGAAAGGGGTTGCCAGGCTTCCCAAAATTACGAATCTCCAGAAATCTCAGCAAATATTTTTTCACCCAAACTGGATGATACTTTCAGGTAATGATCAGTACATGAAGCCGACTTGGTTCCCCAAATTTCATTCTTCTATGTTGAAGCGTTCGTTTCCAGTAACAGTTTGAATTTTTAGATTTCACTCTGTTTTCTCCTATATTGATAGATGTATTTGGAACTCTAAATCCAACACGGTTTGTGCTAGCTTCTTGAAACTTGACACAATAAAGTAGTTTCACGTTCTATCAATATGATTTGTTTCCTCTTGATGTAACCCTAAGCAGTGACTGGCGAGAAACACTTTCATGGAAAGGGGTTGCCAGGCTTCCCAAAATTACGAATCTCCAGAAATCTCAGCAAATATTTTTTCACCCAAACAGGATGATACTTTCAGGTAATGATCAGTACACGAAGGCGACTTGGTTCCCCAAATTTCGTTCTTCTATGTTGAAGCGTTCGTTTCCAGTAACAGTTTGAATTCTTAGGTTTCACTCTGTTTTCTCCTATATTGATAGATGTATTTGGAACTCTAAATCCAACACGGTTTGTGCTAGGTTCTTGAAACTTGACACACTAAAGTAGTTTCACGTTCTATCTCTATGTTTTGTTTCCTCTTAATGTAGCCCTAAGCAGTGACTGGCGAGAAACACTTTCATGGAAAGGGGTTGCCAGGCTTCCCAAAATTACGAATCTCCAGAAATCTCAGCAAATGTTTTTTCACCCAAACAGGATGATACTTTCAGGTAATGATCAGTACCCGAAGGCGACTTGGTTCCCCAAATTTCGTTCTTCTATGTTGAAGCGTTCGTTTCCAGTAACACTTTGAATTTTTAGGTTTCACTCTGTTTTCTCCTATATGGATAGATGTATTTGGAACTCTAAATCCAACACGGTTTGTGCTAGCTTCTTGAAACTTGACACAATAAAGTAGTTTCACGTTCTATCTCTATGTTTTGTTTCCTCTTGATGTAGCCCTAAGCAGTGACTGGCGAGAAACACTTTCATGGAAATGGGTTGCCAGGCTTCCCAAAATTACGAATCTCCAGAAATCTCAGCAAGTATTTTTTCAGCCAAACTGAATGATACTTGCAGGTAACGATCGGTACACGAAGGAGACTTGGTTCCCCAAATTTCGTTCTTCTATGTTGAAGCGTTCGTTTCCAGTAACAGTTTGAATTTTTAGGTTTCACTCTGTTTACTCCTATATTGATAGATGTATTTGGAACTCTAAATCCAACACGGTTTGTGCTATCTTCTTGAAACTTAACACAATAAAGTAGTTTCACGTTCTATCTCTATGTTTTGATGCCTCTTAATGTAGCCCTAAGCAGTGACTGGCTAGAAACACTTTGATGGAAAGGGGTTGCCAGGATTCCCAAAATTACGAATCTCCAGAAATCTCAGCAAATATTTTTTCACTCAAACTGGATGATACTTTCAGGTAATGATCAGTACATGAAGCCGACTTGTTTCCCCAAATTTCGTTCTTCTATGTTGAAGCGTTCGTTTCCAGTAACACTTTGAATTTTTAGGTTTTACTCTGTTTTCTCCTATATTGATAGATGTATTTGGAACTCTAAATCCAACACTGTTTGTGCTAGCTTCTTGAAACTTGACACAATAAAGTAGTTTCACGTTCTATCTCTAAGTTTTGATTCCTGTTGATGTAGCCCTAAGCAGTGACTGGCGAGAAACACTTTCATGGAAAGGGGTTGCCAGGCTTCCCAAAATTACGAATCTCCAGAAATCTCAGCAAATATTTTTTCACCCAAACTGGATGATACTTTCAGGTAATAATCAGTACACTAAGGCGACTTGGTTCCCCAAATTTCGTTCTTCTATGTTGAAGCGTTCGTTTCCAGTAACTCTTTGAATTTTTAGGTTTCACTCTGTTTTCTCCTATATTGATAGATGTATTTGGAACTCTAAATCCAACACGGTTTATGCTAGCTTCTTGAAACTTGACACAATAAAGTAGTTTCACATTCTATCTCTAAGTTTTGATTCCTCTTGATGTAGCCCTAAGCAGTGACTGGCGAGAAACACTTTCATGGAAAGGGGTTGCCAGGCTACCCAAAATTACAAATCTCCAGAAATCTCAGCAAATATTTTTTCATCCAAACTGGATGATACTTTCAGGTAATGATCAGTACACTAAGGCGACTTGGTTCCCCAAATTTCGTTCTTCTATGTTGAAGCATTCGTTTCCAGTAACAGTTTGAATTTTTAGGTTTCACTCTGTTTTCTACTATATTGATAGATGTATTTGGAACTCTAAATCCAACACGGTTTGTGCTAGCTTCTTGAAACTTGACACAATAAAGTAGTTTCACGTTCTATCAATATGATTTGTTTCCTCTTGATGTAACCCTAAGCAGTGACTGGCGAGAAACACTTTCATGGAAAGGGGTTGCCAGGCTTCCCAAAATTACGAATCTCCAGAAATCTCAGCAAATATTTTTTCACCCAAACAGGATGATACTTTCAGGTAATGATCAGTACACGAAGGCGACTTGGTTCCCCAAATTTCGTTCTTCTATGTTGAAGCGTTCGTTTCCAGTAACAGTTTGAATTTTTAGGTTTCACTCTGTTTTCTCCTATATTGATAGATGTATTTGGAACTCTAAATCCAACACGGTTTGTGCTAGGTTCTTGAAACTTGACACAATAAAGTAGTTTCACGTTCTATCTCTATGTTTTGTTTCCTCTTAATGTAGCCCTAAGCAGTGACTGGCGAGAAACACTTTCATGGAAAGGGGTTGCCAGGCTTCCCAAAATTACGAATCTCCAGAAATCTCAGCAAATGTTTTTTCACCCAAACAGGATGATACGTTCAGGTAATGATCAGTACCCGAAGGCGACTTGGTTCCCCAAATTTCGTTCTTCTATGTTGAAGCGTTCGTTTCCAGTAACACTTTGAATTTTTAGGTTTCACTCTGTTTTCTCCTATATGGATAGATGTATTTGGAACTCTAAATCCAACACGGTTTGTGCTAGCTTCTTGAAACTTGACACAATAAAGTAGTTTCACGTTCTATCTCTATGTTTTGTTTCCTTTTGATGTAGCCCTAAGCAGTGACTGGCGAGAAACACTTTCATGGAAATGGGTTGCCAGGCTTCCCAAAATTACGATTCTCCAGAAATCTCAGCAAGTATTTTTTCAGCCAAACTGGATGATACTTTCAGGTAATGATCAGTACACTAAGGCGACTTGGTTCCCCAAATTTCGTTCTTCTATGTTGAAGCGTTCTTTTCCAGTAACAGTTTGAATTTATAGGTTTCACTCTGTTTTCTCCTATATTGATAGATGTATTTGGAACTCTAAATCCAACACGGTTTGTGCTAGCTTCTTGAAACTTGAAACAATAAAGTAGTTTCACGTTCGATCTCTATGTTTTGATTCCTCTTGATGTAGCCCGAAGCAGTGACTGGCGAGAAACACTTTCATGGAAAAGGGTTGCCAGGCTACCCAAAATTACAATACTCCAGAAATCTCAGCAAATATTTTTTCACCCAAACTGGATGATACTTTCAGGTAATGATCAGTACACTAAGGCTACTTGGTTCCGCAAATTTCGTTCTTCTATGTTGAAGCATTCGTTTCCAGTAACAGTTTGAATTTTTAGGTTTCACTCTTTCTTCTCCTATATTGATAGATGTATTTGGAACTCTAAATCCAACACGGTTTGTGCTAGCTTCTTGAAACTTGACACAATAAAGTAGTTTCACGTTCTATCTTTATGTTTTGTTTCCTCTTGATGTAGCCCTAAGCAGTGACAGGCGAGAAACACTTTCATGGAAATGGGTTGCCAGGCTTCCCAAAATTACGAATCTCCAGAAATCTCAGCAAGTATTTTTTCAGCCAAACTGAATGATACTTTCAGGTAATGATCGGTACACGAAGGCGACTTGGTTCCCCATATTTCGTTCTTCTATGTTGAAGCGTTCGTTTCCAGTAACAGTTTGAATTTTTAGGTTTCACTCTGTTTTCTCCTATATTAATAGATGTATTTGGAACTCTAAATCCAACACGGTTTGTGCTAGCTTCTTGAAACTTGACACAATAAAGTAGTTTCACGTTCTATCTCTATGTTTTGATGCCTCTTGATGTAGCCCTAAGCAGTGACTGGCGAGAAACACTTTCATGGAAAGGGGTTGCCAGGCTTCCCAAAATTACGAATCTCCAGAAATCTCAGCAAATGTTTTTTCACCCAAACAGGATGATACATTCAGTTAATGATCAGTACACGAAGGCGACTTGGTTCCCCAAATTTCGTTCTTCTATGTTGAAGCGTTCGTTTCCAGTAACACTTTGAATTTTTAGGTTTCACTCTGTTTTCTCCTATATGGATACATGTATTTGGAACTCTAAATCCAACACGGTTTGTGCTAGCTTCTTGAAACTTGACACAATAAAGTAGTTTCACGTTCTATCTCTATGTTTTGTTTCCTCTTGATGTAGCCCTAAGCAGTGACTGGCGAGAAACACTTTCATGGAAAGGGGTTGCCAGGCTTCCCAAAATTACGAATCTCCAGAAATCTCAGCAAGTATTTTTTCAGCCAAACTGAATGATACTTGCAGGTAACGATCGGTACACGAAGGAGACTTGGTTCCCCAAATTTCGTTCTTCTATGTTGAAGCATTCGTTTCCAGTAACAGTTTGAATTTTTAGGTTTCACTCTGTTTTCTCCTATATTGATAGATGTATTTGGACCTCTAAATCCAACACGGTTTCTGCTATCTTCTTGAAACTTGACACAATAAAGTAGTTTCACGTTCTATCTCTATGTTTTGATGCCTATTGATGTAGCCCTAAGCAGTGACTGGCGAGAAACACTTTCATGGAAAGGGGTTGCCAGGCTTCCCAAAATTACGAATCTCCAGAAATCTCAGCACGTATTTTTTCAGCCAAACTGAATGATACTTGCAGGTAACGATCGGTACACGAAGGCGACTTGGTTCCCCAAATTTCGTTCTTCTATGTTGAAGCGTTCGTTTCCAGTAACAGTTTGAATTTTTAGGTTTCACTCTTTTTTCTCCTATATTGATAGATGTATTTGGAACTCTAAATCCAACACGGTTTGTGCTAGCTTCTTGAAACTTGACACAATAAAGTAGTTTCACGTTCGATCTTTATGTTTTGTTTCCTCTTGATGTAGCCCTAAGCAGTGACAGGCGAGAAACACTTTCATGGAAAGGGGTTGCCAGGCTTCCCAAAATTACGAATCTCCAGAAATCTCAGCAAGTATTTTTTCAGCCAAACTGAATGATACTTTCAGGTAATGATCGGTACACGAAGGCGACTTGGTTCCCCAAATTTCGTTCTTCTATGTTGAAGCGTTCGTTTCCAGTAACAGTTTGAATTTTTAGGTTTCACTCTGTTTTCTCCTATATTGATAGATGTATTTGGAACTCTAAATCCAACACGGTTTATGCTAGCTTCTTGAAACTTGACACAATAAAGTAGTTTCAAGTTCTATCTCTACCTTTTGTTTCCTCTTGATGTAGCCCTAAGCAGTGACTGGCTAGAAACACTTTGATGGAAAGGGGTTGCCAGGCTTCCCAAAATTACGAATCTCCAGAAATCTCAGCAAATATTTTTTCACCCAAACTGGATGATACTTTCAGGTAATGATCAGTACACTAAGGCGACTTGGTTCCCCAAATTTCGTTCTTCTATGTTGAAGCGTTCTTTTCCAGTAACAGTTTGAATTTATAGGTTTCACTCTGTTTTCTCCTATATTGATAGATGTATTTGGAACTCTAAATCCAACACGGTTTGTGCTATCTTCTTGAAACTTGACACAATAAAGTAGTTTCACGTTCTATCTCTATGTTTTGATGCCTCTTGATGTAGCCCTAAGCAGTGACTTGCGAGAAACAGTTTCATGGAAAGGGGTTGCCAGGCTTCCCAAAATTACGAATCTCCAGAAATCTCAGCAAATATTTTTTCACCCAAACTGGATGATACTTTCAGGTAATGATCAGTACATGAAGCCGACTTGGTTCCCCAAATTTCATTCTTCTATGTTGAAGCGTTCGTTTCCAGTAACAGTTTGAATTTTTAGGTTTCACTCTGTTTTCTCCTATATTGATAGATGTATTTGGAACTCTAAATCCAACACGGTTTGTGCTAGCTTCTTGAAACTTGAAACAATAAAGTAGTTTCACGTTCTATCTCTATGTTTTGATGCCTCTTGATGTAGCCCTAAGCAGTGACTGGCGAGAATTACTTTCATGGAAAGGGGTTGCCAGGCTACCCAAAATTACAAATCTCCAGAAATCTCAGCAAATATTTTTTCACCCAAACTGGATGATACTTTCAGGTAATGATCAGGACACTAAGGCGAATTGGTTCCCCAAATTTCGTTCTTCTATGTTGAAGCATTCGTTTCCAGTAACAGTTTGAATTATTAGGTTTCACTCTGTTTTCTCCTATATTGATAGATGTATTTGGAACTCTAAATCCAACACGGTTTCTGCTAGCTTCTTGAAACTTGACACAATAAAGTAGTTTCACGTTCTATCTCTATGTTTTGTTTCCTCTTGATGTAGCCCTAAGCAGTGACTGGCGAGAAACACTTTAATGGAAAGGGGTTGCCAGGCTTCCCAAAATTACGAATCTCCAGAAATCTCAGCAAATATTTTTTAACCCAAACTGGATGATAATTTCAGGTAATGATCAGTACACTAAGGCGACTTGGTTCCCCAAATTTCATTCTTCTATGTTGAAGCGTTCGTTTCCAGTAACAGTTTGAATTTTTAGGTTTCACTCTGTTTTCTCCTATATTGATAGATGTATTTGGAACTCTAAATCCAACACGGTTTGTGCTAGGTTCTTGAAACTTGACACAATAAAGTAGTTTCAAGTTCTATCTCTATGTTTTGTTTCCTCTTGATGTAGCCGTAAGAAGTGACTGGCGAGAAACACTTTCATGGAAAGGGGTTGCCAGGCTTCCCAAAATTACGAATCTCCAGAAATCTCAGCACATAGTTTTTCACCGAAACAGGATGATACTTTCAGGTAATGATCAGTACACTAAGGAGACTTGGTTCCCCAAATTTTGTTCTTCTATGTTGAAGCGTTCGTTTCCAGTAACAGTTTGAATTTTTAGGTTTCACTCTGTTTTCTCCTATATTGATAGATGTATTTGGAACTCTAAATCCAACACGGTTTATGCTAGCTTCTTGAAACTTGACACAATAAAGTAGTTTCACGTTCTATCACTATGATTTGTTTCCTCTTGATGTAACCCTAAGCAGTGACTGGCGAGAAACACTTTCATGGAAAGGGGTTGCCAGGCTTCCCAAAATTACGAATCTCCAGAAATCTCAGCAAATATTTTTTCACCCAAACTGGATGATACTTTCAGGTAATGATCAGTACACTAAGGCGACTTGGTTCCCCAAATTTCGTTCTTCTATGTTGAAGCGTTCTTTTCCAGTAACAGTTTGAATTTATAGGTCTCACTCTGTTTTCTCCTATATTGATAGATGTATTTGGAACTATAAATCCAACACGGTTTGTGCTAGCTTCTTGAAACTTGACACAATAAAGTAGTTTCACGTTCTATCAATATGATTTGTTTCCTCTTGATGTAACCCTAAGCAGTGACTGGCGAGAAACACTTTCATGAAAAGGGGTTGCCAGGCTTCCCAAAATTACGAATCTCCAGAAATCTCAGCAAGTATTTTTTCAGCCAAACTGGATGATACTTTCAGGTAATGATCAGTACACTAAGGCGACTTGGTTCCCCAAATTTCGTTCTTCTATGTTGAAGCGTACGTTTCCAGTAACAGTTTGAATTTTTAGGTTTCACTCTGTTTTCTCCTATATTGATAGATGTATTTGGAACTCTAAATCCAACACGGTTTGTGCTAGCTTCTTGAAACTTGACACAATAAAGTAGTTTCACGTTCGATCTTTATGTTTTGTTTCCTCTTGATGTAGCCCTAAGCAGTGACAGGCGAGAAACACTTTCATGGAAAGGGGTTGCCAGGCTTCCCAAAATTACGAATCTCCAGAAATCTCAGCAAGTATTTTTTCAGCCAAACTGAATGATACTTTCAGGTAATGATCGGTACACGAAGGCGACTTGGTTCCCCAAATTTCGTTCTTCTATGTTGAAGCGTTCGTTTCCAGTAACAGTTTGAATTTTTAGGTTTCACTCTGTTTTCTCCTATATTGATAGATGTATTTGGAACTCTAAATCCAACACGGTTTATGCTAGCTTCTTGAAACTTGACACAATAAAGTAGTTTCAAGTTCTATCTCTACCTTTTGTTTCCTCTTGATGTAGCCCTAAGCAGTGACTGGCTAGAAACACTTTGATGGAAAGGGGTTGCCAGGCTTCCCAAAATTACGAATCTCCAGAAATCTCAGCAAATATTTTTTCACCCAAACTGGATGATACTTTCAGGTAATGATCAGTACACTAAGGCGACTTGGTTCCCCAAATTTCGTTCTTCTATGTTGAAGCGTTCTTTTCCAGTAACAGTTTGAATTTATAGGTTTCACTCTGTTTTCTCCTATATTGATAGATGTATTTGGAACTCTAAATCCAACACGGTTTGTGCTATCTTCTTGAAACTTGACACAATAAAGTAGTTTCACGTTCTATCTCTATGTTTTGATGCCTCTTGATGTAGCCCTAAGCAGTGACTTGCGAGAAACAGTTTCATGGAAAGGGGTTGCCAGGCTTCCCAAAATTACGAATCTCCAGAAATCTCAGCAAATATTTTTTCACCCAAACTGGATGATACTTTCAGGTAATGATCAGTACATGAAGCCGACTTGGTTCCCCAAATTTCATTCTTCTATGTTGAAGCGTTCGTTTCCAGTAACAGTTTGAATTTTTAGGTTTCACTCTGTTTTCTCCTATATTGATAGATGTATTTGGAACTCTAAATCCAACACGGTTTGTGCTAGCTTCTTGAAACTTGAAACAATAAAGTAGTTTCACGTTCTATCTCTATGTTTTGATGCCTCTTGATGTAGCCCTAAGCAGTGACTGGCGAGAATTACTTTCATGGAAAGGGGTTGCCAGGCTACCCAAAATTACAAATCTCCAGAAATCTCAGCAAATATTTTTTCACCCAAACTGGATGATACTTTCAGGTAATGATCAGGACACTAAGGCGAATTGGTTCCCCAAATTTCGTTCTTCTATGTTGAAGCATTCGTTTCCAGTAACAGTTTGAATTATTAGGTTTCACTCTGTTTTCTCCTATATTGATAGATGTATTTGGAACTCTAAATCCAACACGGTTTCTGCTAGCTTCTTGAAACTTGACACAATAAAGTAGTTTCACGTTCTATCTCTATGTTTTGTTTCCTCTTGATGTAGCCCTAAGCAGTGACTGGCGAGAAACACTTTAATGGAAAGGGGTTGCCAGGCTTCCCAAAATTACGAATCTCCAGAAATCTCAGCAAATATTTTTTAACCCAAACTGGATGATAATTTCAGGTAATGATCAGTACACTAAGGCGACTTGGTTCCCCAAATTTCATTCTTCTATGTTGAAGCGTTCGTTTCCAGTAACAGTTTGAATTTTTAGGTTTCACTCTGTTTTCTCCTATATTGATAGATGTATTTGGAACTCTAAATCCAACACGGTTTGTGCTAGGTTCTTGAAACTTGACACAATAAAGTAGTTTCAAGTTCTATCTCTATGTTTTGTTTCCTCTTGATGTAGCCGTAAGAAGTGACTGGCGAGAAACACTTTCATGGAAAGGGGTTGCCAGGCTTCCCAAAATTACGAATCTCCAGAAATCTCAGCACATAGTTTTTCACCGAAACAGGATGATACTTTCAGGTAATGATCAGTACACTAAGGAGACTTGGTTCCCCAAATTTTGTTCTTCTATGTTGAAGCGTTCGTTTCCAGTAACAGTTTGAATTTTTAGGTTTCACTCTGTTTTCTCCTATATTGATAGATGTATTTGGAACTCTAAATCCAACACGGTTTATGCTAGCTTCTTGAAACTTGACACAATAAAGTAGTTTCACGTTCTATCACTATGATTTGTTTCCTCTTGATGTAACCCTAAGCAGTGACTGGCGAGAAACACTTTCATGGAAAGGGGTTGCCAGGCTTCCCAAAATTACGAATCTCCAGAAATCTCAGCAAATATTTTTTCACCCAAACTGGATGATACTTTCAGGTAATGATCAGTACACTAAGGCGACTTGGTTCCCCAAATTTCGTTCTTCTATGTTGAAGCGTTCTTTTCCAGTAACAGTTTGAATTTATAGGTCTCACTCTGTTTTCTCCTATATTGATAGATGTATTTGGAACTATAAATCCAACACGGTTTGTGCTAGCTTCTTGAAACTTGACACAATAAAGTAGTTTCACGTTCTATCAATATGATTTGTTTCCTCTTGATGTAACCCTAAGCAGTGACTGGCGAGAAACACTTTCATGAAAAGGGGTTGCCAGGCTTCCCAAAATTACGAATCTCCAGAAATCTCAGCAAGTATTTTTTCAGCCAAACTGGATGATACTTTCAGGTAATGATCAGTACACTAAGGCGACTTGGTTCCCCAAATTTCGTTCTTCTATGTTGAAGCGTACGTTTCCAGTAACAGTTTGAATTTTTAGGTTTCACTCTGTTTTCTCCTATATTGATAGATGTATTTGGAACTCTAAATCCAACACGGTTTGTGCTAGCTTCTTGAAACTTGACACAATAAAGTAGTTTCACGTTCTATCTCTATGTTTTAATGCCTCTTGATGTAGCCGTAAGCAGTGACTGGCGAGAAACACTTTCATGGAAAGGGGTTGCCAGGCTTCCCAAAATTACGAATCTCCAGAAATCTCAGCAAATATTTTTTCACCCAAACAGGATGATACATTCAGGTAATGATCAGTACACGAAGGCGACTTGGTTCCCCAAATTTCGTTCTTCTATGTTGAAGCGTTCGTTTCCAGTAACACTTTGAATTTTTAGGTTTCACTCTGTTTTCTCCTATATGGATAGATGTATTTGGAACTCTAAATCCAACACGGTTTGTGCTAGCTTCTTGAAACTTGACACAATAAAGTAGTTTCACGTTCTATCTCTATGTTTTGATGCCTCTTGATGTAGCCCTAAGCAGTGACTGGCGAGAAACACTTTCATGGAAAGGGGTTGCCAGGCTTCCCAAAATTACGAATCTCCAGAAATCTCAGCAAATATTTTTTCACCCAAACTGGATGATACTTTCAGGTAATGATCAGTACACTAAGGCGACTTGGTTCCCCAAATTTCGTTCTTCTATGTTGAAGCATTCATTTCCAGTAACAGTTTGAATTTTTAGGTTTCACTCTTTTTTCTCCTATATTGATAGATGTATTTGGAACTCTAAATCCAACACGGTTTGTGCTAGCTTCTTGAAACTTGACACAATAAAGTAGTTTCACCTTCTATCTTTATGTTTTGTTTCCTCTTGATGTAGCCCTAAGCAGTGACAGGCGAGAAACACTTTCATGGAAAGGGGTTGCCAGGCTTCCCAAAATTACGAATCTCCAGAAATCTCAGCAAGTATTTTTTCAGCCAAACTGAATGATACTTTCAGGTAATGATCGGTACACGAAGGCGACTTGGTTCCCCAAATTTCGTTCTTCTATGTTGAAGCGTTCGTTTCCAGTAACAGTTTGAATTTTTAGGTTTCACTCTGTTTTCTCCTATATTGATAGATGTATTTGGAACTCTAAATCCAACACGGTTTGTGCTAGCTTCTTGAAACTTGACACAATAAAGTAGTTTCACGTTCTATCAATATGATTTGTTTCCTCTTGATGTAACCCTAAGCAGTGACTGGCGAGAAACACTTTCATGAAAAGGGGTTGCCAGGCTTCCCAAAATTACGAATCTCCAGAAATCTCAGCAAGTATTTTTTCACCCAAACAGGATGATACATTCAGGTAATGATCAGTACCGAAGGCGACTTGGTTCCCCAAATTTCGTTCTTCTATGTTGAAGCGTTCGTTTCCAGTAACACTTTGAATTTTTAGGTTTCACTCTGTTTTCTCCTATATGGATAGATGTATTTGGAACTCTAAATCCAACACGGTTTGTGCTAGCTTCTTGAAACTTGACACAATAAAGTAGTTTCACGTTCTATCTCTATGTTTTGATGCCTCTTGATGTAGCCCTAAGCAGTGACTGGCGAGAAACACTTTCATGGAAAGGGGTTGCCAGGCTTCCCAAAATTACGAATCTCCAGAAATCTCAGCAAATATTTTTTCACCCAAACTGGATGATACTTTCAGGTAATGATCAGTACACTAAGGCGACTTGGTTCCCCAAATTTCGTTCTTCTATGTTGAAGCGTTCGTTTCCAGTAACAGTTTGAATTTTTAGGTTTCACTCTTTTTTCTCCTATATTGATAGATGTATTTGGAACTCTAAATCCAACACGGTTTGTGCTAGCTTCTTGAAACTTGACACAATAAAGTAGTTTCACGTTCGATCTTTATGTTTTGTTTCCTCTTGATGTAGCCCTAAGCAGTGACAGGCGAGAAACACTTTCATGGAAAGGGGTTGCCAGGCTTCCCAAAATTACGAATCTCCAGAAATCTCAGCAAGTATTTTTTCAGCCAAACTGAATGATACTTTCAGGTAATGATCGGTACACGAAGGCGACTTGGTTCCCCAAATTTCGTTCTTCTATGTTGAAGCGTTCGTTTCCAGTAACAGTTTGAATTTTTAGGTTTCACTCTGTTTTCTCCTATATTGATAGATGTATTTGGAACTCTAAATCCAACCCGGTTTATGCTAGCTTCTTGAAACTTGACACAATAAAGTAGTTTCACGTTCTATCACTATGATTTGTTTCCTCTTGATGTAACCCTAAGCAGTGACTGGCGAGAAACACTTTCATGGAAAGGGGTTGCCAGGCTTCCCAAAATTACGAATCTCCAGAAATCTCAGCAAATATTTTTTCACCCAAACTGGATGATACTTTCAGGTAATGATCAGTACACTAAGGCGACTTGGTTCCCCAAATTTCGTTCTTCTATGTTGAAGCATTCGTTTCCAGTAACAGTTTGAATTTTTAGGTTTCACTCTTTTTTCTCCTATATTGATAGATGTATTTGGAACTCTAAATCCAACACGGTTTGTGCTAGCTTCTTGAAACTTGACACAATAAAGTAGTTTCACGTTCTATCTCTATGTTTTGATGCCTCTTTTTGTAGCCCTAAGCAGTGACTGGCGAGAAACACTTTCATGGAAAGGGGTTGCCAGGCTTCCCAAAATTACGAATCTCCAGATATCTCAGCACGTATTTTTTCAGCCAAACTGAATGATACTTGCAGGTAACGATCGGTACACGAAGGCGACTTGGTTCCCCAAATTTCGTTCTTCTATGTTGAAGCGTTCATTTCCAGTAACACTTTGAATTTTTAGGTTTCCCTCTGTTTTCTCCTATATTGATAGATGTATTTGGAACTCTAAATCCAACACGGTTTGTGCTAGCTTCTTGAAACTTGACACAATAAAGTAGTTTCACGTTCTATCTCTAAGTTTTGATTCCTCTTGATGTAGCCCTAAGCAGTGACTGGCGAGAAACACTTTCATGGAAAGGGGTTGCCAGGCTTCCCAAAATTACGAATCTCCAGAAATCTCAGCAAATATTTTTTCACCCAAACTGGATGATACTTTCAGGTAATGATCAGTACACTAAGGCGACTTGGTTCCCCAAATTTCGTTCTTCTATGTTGAAGCATTCGTTTCCAGTAACAGTTTGAATTTTTAGGTTTCACTCTTTTTTCTCCTATATTGATAGATGTATTTGGAACTCTAAATCCAACACGGTTTGTGCTAGCTTCTTGAAACTTGACACAATAAAGTAGTTTCACGTTCTATCTTTATGTTTTGTTTCCTCTTGATGTAGCCCTAAGCAGTGACAGGCGAGAAACACTTTCATGGAAAGGGATTGCCAGGCTTCCCAAAATTACGAATCTCCAGAAATCTCAGCAAGTATTTTTTCAGCCAAACTGAATGATACTTTCAGGTAATGATCGGTACACGAAGGCGACTTGGTTCCCCAAATTTCGTTCTTCTATGTTGAAGCGTTCGTTTCCAGTAACAGTTTGAATTTTTAGGTTTCACTCTGTTTTCTCCTATATTGATAGATGTATTTGGAACTCTAAATCCAACACGGTTTATGCTAGCTTCTTGAAACTTGACACAATAAAGTAGTTTCACGTTCTATCACTATGATTTGTTTCCTCTTGATGTAACCCTAAGCAGTGACTGGCGAGAAACACTTTCATGGAAAGGGGTTGCCAGGCTTCCCAAAATTACGAATCTCCAGAAATCTCAGCAAATATTTTTTCACCCAAACTGGATGATACTTTCAGGTAATGATCAGTACACTAAGGCGACTTGGTTCCCCAAATTTCGTTCTTCTATGTTGAAGCGTTCTTTTCCAGTAACAGTTTGAATTTATAGGTTTCACTCTGTTTTCTCCTATATTGATAGATGTATTTGGAACTCTAAATCCAACACGGTTTGTGCTAGCTTCTTGAAACTTGACACAATAAAGTAGTTTCACGTTCTATCAATATGATTTGTTTCCTCTTGATGTAACCCTAAGCAGTGATTGGCGAGAAACACTTTCATGGAAAGGGGTTGCCAGGCTTCCCAAAATTACGAATCTCCAGAAATCTCAGCAAATATTTTTTCACCCAAACTGGATGATACTTTCAGGTAATGATCAGTACACTAAGGCGACTTGGTTCCCCAAATTTCGTTCTTCTATGTTGAAGCGTTCTTTTCCAGTAACAGTTTGAATTTATAGGTTTCACTCTGTTTTCTCCTATATTGATAGATGTATTTGGAACTCTAAATCCAACACGGTTTGTTCTAGCTTCTTGAAACTTGAAACAATAAAGTAGTTTCACGTTCGATCTCTATGTTTTGATTCCTCTTGATGTAGCCCGAAGCAGTGACTGGCGAGAAACACTTTCATGGAAAAGGGTTGCCAGGCTACCCAAAATTACAAATCTCCAAAAATCTCAGCAAATATTTTTTCACCCAAACTGGATGATACTTTCAGGTAATGATCAGTACACTAAGGCGACTTGGTTCCCCAAATTTCGTTCTTCTATGTTGAAGCATTCGTTTCCAGTAACAGTTTGAATTTTTAGGTTTCACTCTGTTTTCTCCTATATTGATAGATGTATTTGGAACTCTAAATCCAACACGGTTTGTGCTAGCTTCTTGAAACTTGACACAATAAAGTAGTTTCACGTTCCATCTTTATGTTTTGTTTCCTCTTGATGTAGCCCTAAGCAGTGACAGGCGAGAAACACTTTCATGGAAAGGGGTTGCCAGGCTTCCCAAAATTACGAATCTCCAGAAATCTCAGCAAGTATTTTTTCAGCCAAACTGAATGATACTTTCAGGTAATGATCGGTACACGAAGGCGACTTGGTTCCCCAAATTTCGTTCTTCTATGTTGAAGCGTTCGTTTCCAGTAACAGTTTGAATTTTTAGGTTTCACTCTGTTTTCTCCTATATTGATAGATGTATTTGGAACTCTAAATCCAACACGGTTTATGCTAGCTTCTTGAAACTTGACACAATAAAGTAGTTTCACGTTCTATCACTATGATTTGTTTCCTCTTGATGTAACCCTAAGCAGTGACTGGCGAGAAACACTTTCATGGAAAGGGGTTGCCAGGCTTCCCAAAATTACGAATCTCCAGAAATCTCAGCAAATATTTTTTCACCCAAACTGGATGATACTTTCAGGTAATGATCAGTACACTAAGGCGACTTGGTTCCCCAAATTTCGTTCTTCTATGTTGAAGCGTTCTTTTCCAGTAACAGTTTGAATTTGTAGGTTTCACTCTGTTTTCTCCTATATTGATAGATGTATTTGGAACTCTAAATCCAACACGGTTTGTGCTAGCTTCTTGAAACTTGACACAATAAAGTAGTTTCATGTTGTATCTCTATGTTTTGATTCCTCTTGATGTAGCCAGAAGCAGTGACTGGCGAGAAACACTTTCATGGAAAGGGGTTGCCAGGCTTCCCAAAATTACGAATCTCCAGAAATCTCAGCAAATATTTTTTCACCCAAACTGGATGATACTTTCAGGTAATGATCAGTACACGAAGGCGACTTGGTTCCCCAAATTTCGTTCTTCTATGTTGAATCGTTCGTTGCCAGTAACAGTTTGAAATTTTAGGTTTCACTCTGTTTTCTCCTATATTGATAGATGTATTTGGAACTCTAAATCCAACACGGTTTGTGCTAGCTTCTTGAAACTTGACACAATAAAGTAGTTTCACGTTCTATCTCTATGTTTTGTTTCCTCCTGATGTAGCCCTAAGCAGTGACTGGCGAGAAACACTTTCATGGAAAGGGGTTGACAGGCTTTCCAAAATTACGAATCTCCAGAAATCTCAGCAAATATTTTTTCACCCAAACTGGATGATACTTTCAGGTAATGATCAGTACACTAAGGTGACTTGGTTCCCCAAATTTCGTTCTTCTATGTTGAAGCATTCGTTTCCAGTATCAGTTTGAAATTTTAGGTTTCACTCTGTTTTCTCCTATATTGATAGATGTATTTGGAACTCTAAATCCAACACGGTTTGTGCTAGCTTCTTGAAACTTGACACAATAAAGTAGTTTCATGTTGTATCTCTATGTTTTGATTCCTCTTGATGTAGCCCGAAGCAGTGACTGGCGAGAAACACTTTCATGGAAAGGGGTTGCCAGGCTTCCCAAAATTACGAATCTCCAGAAATCTCAGCAAATATTTTTTCACCCAAACTGGATGATACTTTCAGGTAATGATCAGTACACTAAGGCGACTTGGTTCCCCAAATTTCGTTCTTGTATGTTGAAGCGTTCGTTTCCAGTAACTCTTTGAATTTTTAGGTTTCACTCTGTTTTCTCCTATATTGATAGATGTATTTGGAACTCTAAATCCAACACGGTTTGTGCTAGCTTCTTGAAACTTGACACAATAAAGTAGTTTCACGTTCTATCTCTATGTTTTGTTTCCTCTTGATGTAGCCCTAAGCAGTGACTGGCGAGAAACACTTTGATGGAAAGGGGTTGCCAGGCTTCCCAAAATTACGAATCTCCAGAAATCTCAGCAAATATTTTTTCACCCAAACTGGATGATACTTTCAGGTAATGATCAGTACACTAAGGCGACTTGGTTCCCCAAATTTCGTTCTTCTATGTTGAAGCGTTCGTTTCCAGTAACACTTTGAATTTTTAGGTTTCACTCTGTTTTCTCCTATATTGATAGATGTATTTGGAACTCTAAATCCAACACGGTTTGTGCTAGCTTCTTGAAACTTGACACAATAAAGTAGTTTCAAGTTCTATCTCTATGTTTTGTTTCCTCTTGATGTAGCCCTAAGCAGTGACTGGCGAGAAACACTTTCATGGAAAGGGGTTGCCAGGCTTCCCAAAATTACGAATCTCCAAAATCTCAGCAAATATTTTTACACCCAAACTGGATGATACTTTCAGGTAATGATCAGTACACTAAGGAGACTTGGTTCCCCAAATTTCGTTCTTCTATGTTGAATCCTTCATTGACAGTAACAGTTTGAAATTTTAGGTTTCACTCTGTTTTCTCCTATATTGATAGATGTATTTGGAACTCTAAATCCAACACGGTTTGTGCTACCTTCTTGAAACTTGACACAATAAAGTAGTTTCACGTTCTATCTCTATGTTTTGATTCCTCTTGATGTAGCCCTAAGCAGTGACTGGAGAGAAACACTTTCATGGAAAGGGATTGCCAGGCTTCCTAAAATTACGAATCTCCAGAAATCTCAGCAAATATTTTTTCACCCAAACTGGATGATACTTTCAGGTAATGATCAGTACACTAAGGCGACTTGGTTCCCCAAATTTCGTTCTTCTATGTTGAAGCGTTCTTTTCCAGTAACAGTTTGAATTTATAGGTTTCACTCTGTTTTCTCCTATATTGATAGATGTATTTGGAACTCTAAATCCAACACGGTTTGTGCTAGCTTCTTGAAACTTGACACAATAAAGTAGTTTCACGTTCTATCAATATGATTTGTTTCCTCTTGATGTAACCCTAAGCAGTGATTGGCGAGAAACACTTTCATGGAAAGGGGTTGCCAGGCTTCCCAAAATTACGAATCTCCAGAAATCTCAGCAAATATTTTTTCACCCAAACTGGATGATACTTTCAGGTAATGATCAGTACACTAAGGCGACTTGGTTCCCCAAATTTCGTTCTTCTATGTTGAAGCGTTCTTTTCCAGTAACAGTTTGAATTTATAGGTTTCACTCTGTTTTCTCCTATATTGATAGATGTATTTGGAACTCTAAATCCAACACGGTTTGTTCTAGCTTCTTGAAACTTGAAACAATAAAGTAGTTTCACGTTCGATCTCTATGTTTTGATTCCTCTTGATGTAGCCCGAAGCAGTGACTGGCGAGAAACACTTTCATGGAAAAGGGTTGCCAGGCTACCCAAAATTACAAATCTCCAAAAATCTCAGCAAATATTTTTTCACCCAAACTGGATGATACTTTCAGGTAATGATCAGTACACTAAGGCGACTTGGTTCCCCAAATTTCGTTCTTCTATGTTGAAGCATTCGTTTCCAGTAACAGTTTGAATTTTTAGGTTTCACTCTGTTTTCTCCTATATTGATAGATGTATTTGGAACTCTAAATCCAACACGGTTTGTGCTAGCTTCTTGAAACTTGACACAATAAAGTAGTTTCACGTTCTATCTTTATGTTTTGTTTCCTCTTGATGTAGCCCTAAGCAGTGACAGGCAAGAAACACTTTCATGGAAAGGGGTTGCCAGGCTTCCCAAAATTACGAATCTCCAGAAATCTCAGCAAGTATTTTTTCAGCCAAACTGAATGATACTTTCAGGTAATGATCGGTACACGAAGGCGACTTGGTTCCCCAAATTTCGTTCTTCTATGTTGAAGCGTTCGTTTCCAGTAACAGTTTGAATTTTTAGGTTTCACTCTGTTTTCTCCTATATTGATAGATGTATTTGGAACTCTAAATCCAACACGGTTTATGCTAGCTTCTTGAAACTTGACACAATAAAGTAGTTTCACGTTCTATCACTATGATTTGTTTCCTCTTGATGTAACCCTAAGCAGTGACTGGCGAGAAACACTTTCATGGAAAGGGGTTGCCAGGCTTCCCAAAATTACGAATCTCCAGAAATCTCAGCAAATATTTTTTCACCCAAACTGGATGATACTTTCAGGTAATGATCAGTACACTAAGGCGACTTGGTTCCCCAAATTTCGTTCTTCTATGTTGAAGCGTTCTTTTCCAGTAACAGTTTGAATTTGTAGGTTTCACTCTGTTTTCTCCTATATTGATAGATGTATTTGGAACTCTAAATCCAACACGGTTTGTGCTAGCTTCTTGAAACTTGACACAATAAAGTAGTTTCATGTTGTATCTCTATGTTTTGATTCCTCTTGATGTAGCCAGAAGCAGTGACTGGCGAGAAACACTTTCATGGAAAGGGGTTGCCAGGCTTCCCAAAATTACGAATCTCCAGAAATCTCAGCAAATATTTTTTCACCCAAACTGGATGATACTTTCAGGTAATGATCAGTACACGAAGGCGACTTGGTTCCCCAAATTTCGTTCTTCTATGTTGAATCGTTCGTTGCCAGTAACAGTTTGAAATTTTAGGTTTCACTCTGTTTTCTCCTATATTGATAGATGTATTTGGAACTCTAAATCCAACACGGTTTGTGCTAGCTTCTTGAAACTTGACACAATAAAGTAGTTTCACGTTCTATCTCTATGTTTTGTTTCCTCCTGATGTAGCCCTAAGCAGTGACTGGCGAGAAACACTTTCATGGAAAGGGGTTGACAGGCTTTCCAAAATTACGAATCTCCAGAAATCTCAGCAAATATTTTTTCACCCAAACTGGATGATACTTTCAGGTAATGATCAGTACACTAAGGTGACTTGGTTCCCCAAATTTCGTTCTTCTATGTTGAAGCATTCGTTTCCAGTATCAGTTTGAAATTTTAGGTTTCACTCTGTTTTCTCCTATATTGATAGATGTATTTGGAACTCTAAATCCAACACGGTTTGTGCTAGCTTCTTGAAACTTGACACAATAAAGTAGTTTCATGTTGTATCTCTATGTTTTGATTCCTCTTGATGTAGCCCGAAGCAGTGACTGGCGAGAAACACTTTCATGGAAAGGGGTTGCCAGGCTTCCCAAAATTACGAATCTCCAGAAATCTCAGCAAATATTTTTTCACCCAAACTGGATGATACTTTCAGGTAATGATCAGTACACTAAGGCGACTTGGTTCCCCAAATTCCGTTCTTGTATGTTGAAGCGTTCGTTTCCAGTAACTCTTTGAATTTTTAGGTTTCACTCTGTTTTCTCCTATATTGATAGATGTATTTGGAACTCTAAATCCAACACGGTTTGTGCTAGCTTCTTGAAACTTGACACAATAAAGTAGTTTCACGTTCTATCTCTATGTTTTGTTTCCTCTTGATGTAGCCCTAAGCAGTGACTGGCGAGAAACACTTTGATGGAAAGGGGTTGCCAGGCTTCCCAAAATTACGAATCTCCAGAAATCTCAGCAAATATTTTTTCACCCAAACTGGATGATACTTTCAGGTAATGATCAGTACACTAAGGCGACTTGGTTCCCCAAATTTCGTTCTTCTATGTTGAAGCGTTCGTTTCCAGTAACACTTTGAATTTTTAGGTTTCACTCTGTTTTCTCCTATATTGATAGATGTATTTGGAACTCTAAATCCAACACGGTTTGTGCTAGCTTCTTGAAACTTGACACAATAAAGTAGTTTCAAGTTCTATCTCTATGTTTTGTTTCCTCTTGATGTAGCCCTAAGCAGTGACTGGCGAGAAACACTTTCATGGAAAGGGGTTGCCAGGCTTCCCAAAATTACGAATCTCCAAAATCTCAGCAAATATTTTTACACCCAAACTGGATGATACTTTCAGGTAATGATCAGTACACTAAGGAGACTTGGTTCCCCAAATTTCGTTCTTCTATGTTGAATCCTTCATTGACAGTAACAGTTTGAAATTTTAGGTTTCACTCTGTTTTCTCCTATATTGATAGATGTATTTGGAACTCTAAATCCAACACGGTTTGTGCTACCTTCTTGAAACTTGACACAATAAAGTAGTTTCACGTTCTATCTCTATGTTTTGATTCCTCTTGATGTAGCCCTAAGCAGTGACTGGAGAGAAACACTTTCATGGAAAGGGATTGCCAGGCTTCCCAAAATTACGAATCTCCAGAAATCTCAGCAAATATTTTTTCACCCAAACTGGATGATACTTTCAGGTAATGATCAGTACACTAAGGCGACTTGGTTCCCCAAATTTCGTTCTTCTATGTTGAAGCGTTCTTTTCCAGTAACAGTTTGAATTTATAGGTTTCACTCTGTTTTCTCCTATATTGATAGATGTATTTGGAACTCTAAATCCAACACGGTTTGTGCTAGCTTCTTGAAACTTGACACAATAAAGTAGTTTCATGTTGTATCTCTATGTTTTGATTCCTCTTGATGTAGCCCGAAGCAGTGACTGGCGAGAAACACTTTCATGGAAAGGGGTTGCCAGGCTTCCCAAAATTACGAATCTCCAGAAATCTCAGCAAATATTTTTTCACCCAAACTGGATGATACTTTCAGGTAATGATCAGTACACTAAGGCGACTTGGTTCCCCAAATTTCGTTCTTGTATGTTGAAGCGTTCGTTTCCAGTAACTCTTTGAATTTTTAGGTTTCACTCTGTTTTCTCCTATATTGATAGATGTATTTGGAACTCTAAATCCAACACGGTTTGTGCTAGCTTCTTGAAACTTGACACAATAAAGTAGTTTCACGTTCTATCTCTATGTTTTGTTTCCTCTTGATGTAGCCCTAAGCAGTGACTGGCGAGAAACACTTTGATGGAAAGGGGTTGCCAGGCTTCCCAAAATTACGAATCTCCAGAAATCTCAGCAAATATTTTTTCACCCAAACTGGATGATACTTTCAGGTAATGATCAGTACACTAAGGCGACTTGGTTCCCCAAATTTCGTTCTTCTATGTTGAAGCGTTCGTTTCCAGTAACACTTTGAATTTTTAGGTTTCACTCTGTTTTCTCCTATATTGATAGATGTATTTGGAACTCTAAATCCAACACGGTTTGTGCTAGCTTCTTGAAACTTGACACAATAAAGTAGTTTCAAGTTCTATCTCTATGTTTTGTTTCCTCTTGATGTAGCCCTAAGCAGTGACTGGCGAGAAACACTTTCATGGAAAGGGGTTGCCAGGCTTCCCAAAATTACGAATCTCCAAAATCTCAGCAAATATTTTTACACCCAAACTGGATGATACTTTCAGGTAATGATCAGTACACTAAGGAGACTTGGTTCCCCAAATTTCGTTCTTCTATGTTGAATCCTTCATTGACAGTAACAGTTTGAAATTTTAGGTTTCACTCTGTTTTCTCCTATATTGATAGATGTATTTGGAACTCTAAATCCAACACGGTTTGTGCTACCTTCTTGAAACTTGACACAATAAAGTAGTTTCACGTTCTATCTCTATGTTTTGATTCCTCTTGATGTAGCCCTAAGCAGTGACTGGAGAGAAACACTTTCATGGAAAGGGATTGCCAGGCTTCCTAAAATTACGAATCTCCAGAAATCTCAGCAAATATTTTTTCACCCAAACTGGATGATACTTTCAGGTAATGATCAGTACACTAAGGCGACTTGGTTCCCCAAATTTCGTTCTTCTATGTTGAAGCGTTCTTTTCCAGTAACAGTTTGAATTTATAGGTTTCACTCTGTTTTCTCCTATATTGATAGATGTATTTGGAACTCTAAATCCAACACGGTTTGTGCTAGCTTCTTGAAACTTGACACAATAAAGTAGTTTCACGTTCTATCAATATGATTTGTTTCCTCTTGATGTAACCCTAAGCAGTGATTGGCGAGAAACACTTTCATGGAAAGGGGTTGCCAGGCTTCCCAAAATTACGAATCTCCAGAAATCTCAGCAAATATTTTTTCACCCAAACTGGATGATACTTTCAGGTAATGATCAGTACACTAAGGCGACTTGGTTCCCCAAATTTCGTTCTTCTATGTTGAAGCGTTCTTTTCCAGTAACAGTTTGAATTTATAGGTTTCACTCTGTTTTCTCCTATATTGATAGATGTATTTGGAACTCTAAATCCAACACGGTTTGTTCTAGCTTCTTGAAACTTGAAACAATAAAGTAGTTTCACGTTCGATCTCTATGTTTTGATTCCTCTTGATGTAGCCCGAAGCAGTGACTGGCGAGAAACACTTTCATGGAAAAGGGTTGCCAGGCTACCCAAAATTACAAATCTCCAAAAATCTCAGCAAATATTTTTTCACCCAAACTGGATGATACTTTCAGGTAATGATCAGTACACTAAGGCGACTTGGTTCCCCAAATTTCGTTCTTCTATGTTGAAGCATTCGTTTCCAGTAACAGTTTGAATTTTTAGGTTTCACTCTGTTTTCTCCTATATTGATAGATGTATTTGGAACTCTAAATCCAACACGGTTTGTGCTAGCTTCTTGAAACTTGACACAATAAAGTAGTTTCACGTTCTATCTTTATGTTTTGTTTCCTCTTGATGTAGCCCTAAGCAGTGACAGGCAAGAAACACTTTCATGGAAAGGGGTTGCCAGGCTTCCCAAAATTACGAATCTCCAGAAATCTCAGCAAGTATTTTTTCAGCCAAACTGAATGATACTTTCAGGTAATGATCGGTACACGAAGGCGACTTGGTTCCCCAAATTTCGTTCTTCTATGTTGAAGCGTTCGTTTCCAGTAACAGTTTGAATTTTTAGGTTTCACTCTGTTTTCTCCTATATTGATAGATGTATTTGGAACTCTAAATCCAACACGGTTTATGCTAGCTTCTTGAAACTTGACACAATAAAGTAGTTTCACGTTCTATCACTATGATTTGTTTCCTCTTGATGTAACCCTAAGCAGTGACTGGCGAGAAACACTTTCATGGAAAGGGGTTGCCAGGCTTCCCAAAATTACGAATCTCCAGAAATCTCAGCAAATATTTTTTCACCCAAACTGGATGATACTTTCAGGTAATGATCAGTACACTAAGGCGACTTGGTTCCCCAAATTTCGTTCTTCTATGTTGAAGCGTTCTTTTCCAGTAACAGTTTGAATTTGTAGGTTTCACTCTGTTTTCTCCTATATTGATAGATGTATTTGGAACTCTAAATCCAACACGGTTTGTGCTAGCTTCTTGAAACTTGACACAATAAAGTAGTTTCATGTTGTATCTCTATGTTTTGATTCCTCTTGATGTAGCCAGAAGCAGTGACTGGCGAGAAACACTTTCATGGAAAGGGGTTGCCAGGCTTCCCAAAATTACGAATCTCCAGAAATCTCAGCAAATATTTTTTCACCCAAACTGGATGATACTTTCAGGTAATGATCAGTACACGAAGGCGACTTGGTTCCCCAAATTTCGTTCTTCTATGTTGAATCGTTCGTTGCCAGTAACAGTTTGAAATTTTAGGTTTCACTCTGTTTTCTCCTATATTGATAGATGTATTTGGAACTCTAAATCCAACACGGTTTGTGCTAGCTTCTTGAAACTTGACACAATAAAGTAGTTTCACGTTCTATCTCTATGTTTTGTTTCCTCCTGATGTAGCCCTAAGCAGTGACTGGCGAGAAACACTTTCATGGAAAGGGGTTGACAGGCTTTCCAAAATTACGAATCTCCAGAAATCTCAGCAAATATTTTTTCACCCAAACTGGATGATACTTTCAGGTAATGATCAGTACACTAAGGTGACTTGGTTCCCCAAATTTCGTTCTTCTATGTTGAAGCATTCGTTTCCAGTATCAGTTTGAAATTTTAGGTTTCACTCTGTTTTCTCCTATATTGATAGATGTATTTGGAACTCTAAATCCAACACGGTTTGTGCTAGCTTCTTGAAACTTGACACAATAAAGTAGTTTCATGTTGTATCTCTATGTTTTGATTCCTCTTGATGTAGCCCGAAGCAGTGACTGGCGAGAAACACTTTCATGGAAAGGGGTTGCCAGGCTTCCCAAAATTACGAATCTCCAGAAATCTCAGCAAATATTTTTTCACCCAAACTGGATGATACTTTCAGGTAATGATCAGTACACTAAGGCGACTTGGTTCCCCAAATTCCGTTCTTGTATGTTGAAGCGTTCGTTTCCAGTAACTCTTTGAATTTTTAGGTTTCACTCTGTTTTCTCCTATATTGATAGATGTATTTGGAACTCTAAATCCAACACGGTTTGTGCTAGCTTCTTGAAACTTGACACAATAAAGTAGTTTCACGTTCTATCTCTATGTTTTGTTTCCTCTTGATGTAGCCCTAAGCAGTGACTGGCGAGAAACACTTTGATGGAAAGGGGTTGCCAGGCTTCCCAAAATTACGAATCTCCAGAAATCTCAGCAAATATTTTTTCACCCAAACTGGATGATACTTTCAGGTAATGATCAGTACACTAAGGCGACTTGGTTCCCCAAATTTCGTTCTTCTATGTTGAAGCGTTCGTTTCCAGTAACACTTTGAATTTTTAGGTTTCACTCTGTTTTCTCCTATATTGATAGATGTATTTGGAACTCTAAATCCAACACGGTTTGTGCTAGCTTCTTGAAACTTGACACAATAAAGTAGTTTCAAGTTCTATCTCTATGTTTTGTTTCCTCTTGATGTAGCCCTAAGCAGTGACTGGCGAGAAACACTTTCATGGAAAGGGGTTGCCAGGCTTCCCAAAATTACGAATCTCCAAAATCTCAGCAAATATTTTTACACCCAAACTGGATGATACTTTCAGGTAATGATCAGTACACTAAGGAGACTTGGTTCCCCAAATTTCGTTCTTCTATGTTGAATCCTTCATTGACAGTAACAGTTTGAAATTTTAGGTTTCACTCTGTTTTCTCCTATATTGATAGATGTATTTGGAACTCTAAATCCAACACGGTTTGTGCTACCTTCTTGAAACTTGACACAATAAAGTAGTTTCACGTTCTATCTCTATGTTTTGATTCCTCTTGATGTAGCCCTAAGCAGTGACTGGAGAGAAACACTTTCATGGAAAGGGATTGCCAGGCTTCCCAAAATTACGAATCTCCAGAAATCTCAGCAAATATTTTTTCACCCAAACTGGATGATACTTTCAGGTAATGATCAGTACACTAAGGCGACTTGGTTCCCCAAATTTCGTTCTTCTATGTTGAAGCGTTCTTTTCCAGTAACAGTTTGAATTTATAGGTTTCACTCTGTTTTCTCCTATATTGATAGATGTATTTGGAACTCTAAATCCAACACGGTTTGTGCTAGCTTCTTGAAACTTGACACAATAAAGTAGTTTCACGTTCTATCAATATGATTTGTTTCCTCTTGATGTAACCCTAAGCAGTGATTGGCGAGAAACACTTTCATGGAAAGGGGTTGCCAGGCTTCCCAAAATTACGAATCTCCAGAAATCTCAGCAAATATTTTTTCACCCAAACTGGATGATACTTTCAGGTAATGATCAGTACACTAAGGCGACTTGGTTCCCCAAATTTCGTTCTTCTATGTTGAAGCGTTCTTTTCCAGTAACAGTTTGAATTTATAGGTTTCACTCTGTTTTCTCCTATGTTGATAGATGTATTTGGAACTCTAAATCCAACACGGTTTGTTCTAGCTTCTTGAAACTTGAAACAATAAAGTAGTTTCACGTTCGATCTCTATGTTTTGATTCCTCTTGATGTAGCCCGAAGCAGTGACTGGCGAGAAACACTTTCATGGAAAAGGGTTGCCAGGCTACCCAAAATTACAAATCTCCAAAAATCTCAGCAAATATTTTTTCACCCAAACTGGATGATACTTTCAGGTAATGATCAGTACACTAAGGCGACTTGGTTCCCCAAATTTCGTTCTTCTATGTTGAAGCATTCGTTTCCAGTAACAGTTTGAATTTTTAGGTTTCACTCTGTTTTCTCCTATATTGATAGATGTATTTGGAACTCTAAATCCAACACGGTTTGTGCTAGCTTCTTGAAACTTGACACAATAAAGTAGTTTCACGTTCTATCTTTATGTTTTGTTTCCTCTTGATGTAGCCCTAAGCAGTGACAGGCAAGAAACACTTTCATGGAAAGGGGTTGCCAGGCTTCCCAAAATTACGAATCTCCAGAAATCTCAGCAAGTATTTTTTCAGCCAAACTGAATGATACTTTCAGGTAATGATCGGTACACGAAGGCGACTTGGTTCCCCAAATTTCGTTCTTCTATGTTGAAGCGTTCGTTTCCAGTAACAGTTTGAATTTTTAGGTTTCACTCTGTTTTCTCCTATATTGATAGATGTATTTGGAACTCTAAATCCAACACGGTTTATGCTAGCTTCTTGAAACTTGACACAATAAAGTAGTTTCACGTTCTATCACTATGATTTGTTTCCTCTTGATGTAACCCTAAGCAGTGACTGGCGAGAAACACTTTCATGGAAAGGGGTTGCCAGGCTTCCCAAAATTACGAATCTCCAGAAATCTCAGCAAATATTTTTTCACCCAAACTGGATGATACTTTCAGGTAATGATCAGTACACTAAGGCGACTTGGTTCCCCAAATTTCGTTCTTCTATGTTGAAGCGTTCTTTTCCAGTAACAGTTTGAATTTGTAGGTTTCACTCTGTTTTCTCCTATATTGATAGATGTATTTGGAACTCTAAATCCAACACGGTTTGTGCTAGCTTCTTGAAACTTGACACAATAAAGTAGTTTCATGTTGTATCTCTATGTTTTGATTCCTCTTGATGTAGCCAGAAGCAGTGACTGGCGAGAAACACTTTCATGGAAAGGGGTTGCCAGGCTTCCCAAAATTACGAATCTCCAGAAATCTCAGCAAATATTTTTTCACCCAAACTGGATGATACTTTCAGGTAATGATCAGTACACGAAGGCGACTTGGTTCCCCAAATTTCGTTCTTCTATGTTGAATCGTTCGTTGCCAGTAACAGTTTGAAATTTTAGGTTTCACTCTGTTTTCTCCTATATTGATAGATGTATTTGGAACTCTAAATCCAACACGGTTTGTGCTAGCTTCTTGAAACTTGACACAATAAAGTAGTTTCACGTTCTATCTCTATGTTTTGTTTCCTCCTGATGTAGCCCTAAGCAGTGACTGGCGAGAAACACTTTCATGGAAAGGGGTTGACAGGCTTTCCAAAATTACGAATCTCCAGAAATCTCAGCAAATATTTTTTCACCCAAACTGGATGATACTTTCAGGTAATGATCAGTACACTAAGGCGACTTGGTTCCCCAAATTTCGTTCTTCTATGTTGAAGCATTCGTTTCCAGTATCAGTTTGAAATTTTAGGTTTCACTCTGTTTTCTCCTATATTGATAGATGTATTTGGAACTCTAAATCCAACACGGTTTGTGCTAGCTTCTTGAAACTTGACACAATAAAGTAGTTTCATGTTGTATCTCTATGTTTTGATTCCTCTTGATGTAGCCCGAAGCAGTGACTGGCGAGAAACACTTTCATGGAAAGGGGTTGCCAGGCTTCCCAAAATTACGAATCTCCAGAAATCTCAGCAAATATTTTTTCACCCAAACTGGATGATACTTTCAGGTAATGATCAGTACACTAAGGCGACTTGGTTCCCCAAATTTCGTTCTTGTATGTTGAAGCGTTCGTTTCCAGTAACTCTTTGAATTTTTAGGTTTCACTCTGTTTTCTCCTATATTGATAGATGTATTTGGAACTCTAAATCCAACACGGTTTGTGCTAGCTTCTTGAAACTTGACACAATAAAGTAGTTTCACGTTCTATCTCTATGTTTTGTTTCCTCTTGATGTAGCCCTAAGCAGTGACTGGCGAGAAACACTTTGATGGAAAGGGGTTGCCAGGCTTCCCAAAATTACGAATCTCCAGAAATCTCAGCAAATATTTTTTCACCCAAACTGGATGATACTTTCAGGTAATGATCAGTACACTAAGGCGACTTGGTTCCCCAAATTTCGTTCTTCTATGTTGAAGCGTTCGTTTCCAGTAACACTTTGAATTTTTAGGTTTCATTCTGTTTTCTCCTATATTGATAGATGTATTTGGAACTCTAAATCCAACACGGTTTGTGCTAGCTTCTTGAAACTTGACACAATAAAGTAGTTTCAAGTTCTATCTCTATGTTTTGTTTCCTCTTGATGTAGCCCTAAGCAGTGACTGGCGAGAAACACTTTCATGGAAAGGGGTTGCCAGGCTTCCCAAAATTACGAATCTCCAAAATCTCAGCAAATATTTTTACACCCAAACTGGATGATACTTTCAGGTAATGATCAGTACACTAAGGAGACTTGGTTCCCCAAATTTCGTTCTTCTATGTTGAATCCTTCATTGACAGTAACAGTTTGAAATTTTAGGTTTCACTCTGTTTTCTCCTATATTGATAGATGTATTTGGAACTCTAAATCCAACACGGTTTGTGCTACCTTCTTGAAACTTGACACAATAAAGTAGTTTCACGTTCTATCTCTATGTTTTGATTCCTCTTGATGTAGCCCTAAGCAGTGACTGGAGAGAAACACTTTCATGGAAAGGGATTGCCAGGCTTCCCAAAATTACGAATCTCCAGAAATCTCAGCAAATATTTTTTCACCCAAACTGGATGATACTTTCAGGTAATGATCAGTACACTAAGGCGACTTGGTTCCCCAAATTTCGTTCTTCTATGTTGAAGCGTTCTTTTCCAGTAACAGTTTGAATTTATAGGTTTCACTCTGTTTTCTCCTATATTGATAGATGTATTTGGAACTCTAAATCCAACACGGTTTGTGCTAGCTTCTTGAA